>NC_082683.1:55714491-58114491 GCF_949987515.2 Delphinus delphis | reverse complement strand
TTTTATTGAAATATAGTTGACATACAGCACTTTATAAGTTTAACATGTATAGTGTAATGATTTGACTTACATATATTGTGAAATGGTTACCACAATAAGTAATTAACATCTATCATCTCATATAGATACAAAAAAAAACGAAAAGGAAAAAAAAATTTTTTTTCATGATGAGAACTCCTAGGATTTACACTTTTAACAACTTTCATATATACCGAACAGCAGTCACCATGCTGTACATTACATGCCTGGTACTTATTTTGTACCTTTTGACCGCCTTCCTGCAATTCCCGCTTTCCCATCCCCCACCTCTGGTAACCACAAATGTGCACAAATCTTCTCTCTTCTAGGAGTTTGGATTTTTAAATTTTCTTAATTTTCAATTTTTTTTGCCTTTGTGTTTTCCTTTTTTCCCCAGTTTTATTGCAGTATAATTGACATATAACATTTTATAAGTTTAAGGTGTACAATGTTATGATTTTATACATGTATGTATTGAGAAATGTTTACCACATAAGGTTAGTTAACACAACCTTCACCTCTCAAAATTACAATTATTATTGTTATGGTGAGACCATTAAAGCTCTACTTTTTGGGCAACTTTTTTTTTTTTTTTTTTTTTTTTGCGGTACGTGGTTCTCTCAGTGTTGTGGCCTCTCCCGTTGCGGAGCGCAGGCTCAGCGGCCATGGCTCACGGGCCCAGCCGCTCCGCGGCATGCGGGATCTTCCCGGATCGGGGCACGAACCCATGTGCCCTGCATCGGCAGGCGGACTCTCAACCACTGCGCCACCAGGGAAGCCCTGGGCAACTTTTAAGTATACAATATAGTATTGTTAACTGTAGTTACCATGCTGTACATTAGATCTCCAGAACTTTTTCATCTTATAGATGAAAGTTTATACCCTTTGACAACATCTCCCCTTTTACTCCATTCTTGAGGCCCTGGAAATCATCATTCTCTGTTTCTATGAGGCCAATGTTTTTAGATACCACATATAAGTGAGATCATACACTATTTGTCTTTCTCTATTTGACTTATTTCACTTAACATAATGCCCTCAAGGCCCATCCATGTTGTCTCAAATGACAGGATTTCCTTCTTTCTTAGGGCTGAATAATATTCCATTGTGTGTGTGTGTGTGTGTGTGTGTGTGTGTGTGTGTGTGTATCACATCTTCTTTATCCATTCACTCCTAGATGGACACTTAGATTGTTTCCATATCTTGGCTATTGTGAATAATGTTTCAGTGAACATGGGAGTGCAAATATCTCTTCAAGACAGTGATTTCATCTCCTTCAGATATATACCCCAAAGTGAGATTGCTGGATCATATGGTAGTTCTACTAATATTTTGCAGAACCTCTATACTGTTTTCCGTAGTGGCTGCACCAATTTACGTTCCCACCCACAATGCATGAGGGTTCCCTTTTCTCCATAGCCTCTCCAGCATGTTATCTCTTGCTTTTGATGACAGACATTCTAACAGGTGTAAGGTCTTACGTGGCTTTTTTTAATTTTAATATTTATATTTCATGTATAAGTCAGATCATACAGTATTTGTCTATCTCTGTCTTATTTCACGTATCCAGCCTAGATCTCTTTCCACCCTTTCACATGCAGTTAAAAGAACCAACTCCACTTCTGTGGCTACTACTGCACTCACAGTCACCCGTCAGTCCCAGAGTTTGCTTTTTTTTTTTTTTTTTTGCCTCACCTACAGTGACTAACTCATCCTGGTTTGCCTAGAACTCTCCTGGCTTTATCACTGCACGTCCCACGTCCTGGGACCCCTCTCAGTCCCAAGCAATGGGAACAGTTGGTCGACTTAGTCACACCTTCACAGGATCTTTTTTTGCAAAGGTCATCATATCTTCTCCATTTGTAAATCCAATGGACACTTTTTAAACATCATCTTATTCGAGCTCTCTGAATTTTGACACCGTTCACCACATCCTGCAGCTCCTATGACTCCACTCTATCCTGATTCTCCTTCTGCATCTCAGTTATTCCCTCTCAGAGGCTCCTCTTTTTCTTTCCTCGCTTTAAATGTTGTTTGCCCAAGGTTTGGTCCTCAGCCTGCTTCACTTCTTACTAACCCTCACAGTCTCTCTGCGAGCAAGTGACCTCATTTGCTCTATTGACATCAACTCCCGTCTCTGTGACTGCGATTCATCAATCTTTACCTTAGAACCTCTCAGGAGCCCCAAACCCCTATATTCAACTCTTCTGGAGCCTCACATCAATATTGGGTGTTCAGACTGGCAGGCCTGATAAATAGTCCCTCTTTGCAGACTATTAACAAGGCTTGTTTACATCAGAGTGTAAGACAGGTTACACTGGGAGATACACCAAGATAAATAACACATGTTATCTGGCCTTAAGGTACTGTTTTCACAGTCTAGTAGGAAAGAGTGATTGTTTTGCAATTACCACTAATTCAAAAAGAAAGTACCACAGTGAAGTCCAACTACAGTGATAGGGAATTCACAAGAGGAAAAGTTTGCACCTAGCTGGAAAAATCAAGAGTGCTTCAAAGAGTTAGGTATTTAAGCTGGGACATGAGGTTGAGTAAGACATGCAGTGACAACATGAAGGGCAATGCAGATGACAGGATTTATGTGCACAAATGCACAGAAGAAAGACAGCATGGAGAGTGTTTGGTATAGAGGGCTGCCTGGGGTGTATATGTGTCCTCACGTGTGCACAAGCCCTTATAAATAAAAGTGGTAAATTAGAAATTGCCACAGCTACTATTTATCCCCATTAACGATGATCACCAACAGCTTATAAATTATTTTGATCCTTCAGACCAGCATAGTCCATTCAGAAGCAAACTCCAGTCTAGGGGAAGCAAATATCCCATTGGTCTGAAGCCTCAGACCTAATTCTCTCTCATTTGCCCCTTTTAACTATTGTTAAACAATTTATATTTTAGTTCCTTATACATACATGTTAGTGAGATATTTCCTTATCTTTAAAATGTATCTTTCTACTCTGCAAAGGGGTTCCAGGAGTTAATAAGGTATTGAAGACAAATGTAAACATACAGCTGCATTGCTTTGCCTCTTCATAATTGAGGTATAATGAATTATGCAAGATAAAAATCTGCATTTAGAAAACAACTGCCACGTGCTTAGCCCTGTCCTAGACCCACTATGTAGTATGCAAAAGAAGTAAATGACTGTGTTTCACATCCTTCAGTCTTGTTAAGAATACAAGATGTACAAAATAAATCATGTAGAAAAGTAAAGGGTAGCCTGGTTCGGATCATATAGAATTCCTGGGTAACATTAAAATCAGTGCCAGGTGAAGTAAGTTAAGAAGAGCTCTTGATCATCAGAGCTTAGAGTAGGACTCTTTTACAAATAGTCTAGGTCATGGTCATTAAAGACACTGACCCTATCTCTTGTCCCTGGAAGCCATCACAAAATAATCACTGCACTCTTCCTGCTGAGCTCAGATTCAATAGAAAAATCCTTGTCAACACAGAGCTCTTGGCAGCCACAGCTGGCCAGTTGAGACGGAATCTGCTCACCATCCTATTTACGGACTAGGAGTCCAAGATGCAGAGAGATTAAATTACTTGGACAAACTTAAGAACATGCCAGGCCAAAGCTCAAGTTTCACAACTCCTAGAATCACAGGGAAGTAGCTAGCGGAGCTATTTGGCATGGATGTTGGAATGAAAACTGTCCTGGATTCTATCATTTTCTGTATCATATTAGACAAGTGAGTTAACACTCCCCTACCTCAATGGCACATCAAAAGCAGAAAATACTACATACTTTATATAACTGTTGTGAGGATTAAATAAGGAAAAACATGCAAAAAGCCTGGCCATCAATAAATATTGTTATTATTGCAGACTTACAGGGTCAACAAGCATCTTGGAAGAAATCTAGCTCAATAGCACAATCACTTTCAGAAAAGATAGGAGGGAAGGAACCACGATATACATGGTAGAAAGAGCGCTGGCCTGGGGGGCACAACATGTGGGTTCAGCCTCAGCCCTGCTATTTATAATAATAATACTTATAAATAAAGTATTACAAGCTGCAGCTGTGTGATTGGGGGAAGTTACTTCTCTGACACTATTTCTTCCTCTCTTCTATGGGGATATACTCAACATTTTATGGGTTTGGTCTGAAGATTTAATAAGGAAACAAATGTAAAAGGCATCTGCAAACCAAAAACTGTTATACGTTATAGGATTCCTATTGCTACTCTTTTATTTTCCTTTTTAATATAAACTTGTCTATACAGATTGTGACCATTTGAAAGGCATTCACCCCCAAGGAAAGGAAAAGTATGAACCTATATAACTAATTATAGATTTTAGCCAAGCCCCAAACAACTGAGGTAGCATCTGCTTGTGATTCTAATACCAGCAGCAGAATGCCTCGCTGGGAGAACAGATGTATCACACCTATCCATGGCTAGCGTGATCTGGCCCCTGCCTGTATCCCCATCTGCATCTGTTCATCTGCCATGTTCCTCCTCACTCTCTCCTCCAGCCGCGCTGGTCTTCCTCGACTTCCTTGGACATGCCAAATTTGTCACCCCTGTGTCCTTTATACATGCTGTTCCCTCTGTTTGAAATGCTCCTTTCTCACCCATCAGGCTCCTGACCATCTTCAATAAAACAGATGCCTACCCCCAACCCCATCCATCCATCTCTTTCCAGCCCTTCCTTCATAATGCTGTAAAATTAGATTCTTTTTTCATTAACTTGCTTTTTGTCCATACCCTCTATGCAGTGTATTCTCCACAAACACAGGGGTGGGGTCTGTATGTTCACCATTGTGTTCCAGCATCTACTGTGTAATATTTTGAATTAATTATGAATGGCACACACTGCGGTTGTGAGGCAGGGGCTACAGCTGAAGGGAAAGCCTGTGGTGATGTTTATGCCACCATCAGACTCCTCCATCTCTAGTTCCTTCTGTGGCTAAGCAGGTAGCAGGTCTCCCAGCACATGGCCTCCCGCAGGCCGGTTTTCCAGATTCCTGCCGAACCTTAAATGTTTCCAAAGCCTCTTCAGGAAAGCATGACAGTTTCATGATGCTCTAGGCAAGCCACAGAGCAACTGCTTTTTTGTAGCAAGAGTGAGGCCTCTCTTTCAGGCACCTGGATGCCTCCTCCTTTGCCTGCAGCTTCTCTTTAGCTCTCTCCATTTGTCCTGTCTCTCTGGACCCTGACAATTATCCTCTACATTAGGGGAGAGCCCAGGGAAAAAGACACCCCCAGCATGACCACCACAGGGTACACTACTTTATTAAGTCAGAGATTATTGAACACAGCATGCAAAATTATACAAATGTTCATGCATATGCATGTGAATGTTAATTATATGGAATTTATGTTCTGACCGCCTGGGGCTGGAAATATGGTAACTTTAATCAAGGGTTCCCTGAGGGAGGTAATGCTGACAACTTGCCTGGGACCTGAGGGATTCCAGGTGTGTGTGTGAAGGAACTGTTCTGTAAGCAGCTGCTTTTTATTTCTACCATCAATCACTGTTAACCAACAGCTCCCGAACCCCTTTCGTGAACTGGGTACTGTGTCAGGCACTACTATCTGCCTGCTTGCATCACTCTCATTTGTACAATGTACATGTTTCAAAACACTTTGGAATGAGGTAGTATGAATTAGCTCATTCAGTTCTCAGACTAAGTCTGAGGTGAGGAAGAAGGGGTATTATTACGCCCCTTTGATAGATAAGGAAACTGAGGCTGTTCAGATGCAACGGCACTATAAGGAAGCATATGATATACACCAAAGCTGATGCCTGTAACGTATGCTCCAGGTTGGACCCTACACACCTAGTGCTGTGTTGGTAGCATAGTGTAGAGGGAAAGGCCAGGCCTAGGGTTCCAAACATCTGTGTCCAGTCCCAGCTATTCCCAAACTAGCTTGTGAAACTTCACCACCCTTCAAATGTTTGTTTCCCTGACTATTACATGAAGCCATTGGACGAAGCAGTGGTTCGCCGCCTGGGCTGCATATTAGAATCCCCAAGGGAGCTTTTAAAAATTCCTGTGCCCAAACTGCACCCTGCACCAGTAAAATCCAGTCTCTGGGCCTGCAAGATTCAGACCCACCCATGTTTGTTTAAAGCTCCCTTGGCTATTCGAAAATGTAGCCAAGATTGAGAATATTGGCTCTGAACTAAATGATCCCTTAGATTTTTCAAAACACTGTAAACTCCCATCTGAAGACAACTTGCAGCCTCTGATCAATATAAATGTTTACTGAGTGAGCCATCCCCAAAGAAACCCATTTAACATTGTTTAACCAAGCCTCTCCCGATCAGGTGTGGCCACAAAAACCTCTCCTCCTGTGATAGTTATAAAGATCCTATTAATATCCCAGAGTACTGATGTATTCTGGAAAACACTCCATTCAGAGTCCACCTTGACAAAAACAATTTTGAAGAATTTGATTCCCTAAGCTGTTTGGGGATGTCGATTTATGCCTTAGGAAACACTCTCTTGCAAAGTTCCAGCACCTGCCAGCACATCCCCAGATGAGATGATGGACACTGCTGCTTACCTCTCCTGGGTTTGGGTGTAGCTAAATAATTAGAATTCTCTTCAGATGTTCTGCGTCTAGAGTAAAGAAGAGAGAACCTTGTTCTCATATTAAACATATGTTTAATATGTTTCAAATGTTTTAAAGACCATGAAAGTAAAAGCATAAAAGTATAAATTACAGCAGAATACACAAAGGCACAACATGCAAAAGCAAGAAAGGCAAATACACTTGAATACATCCGACTTTTAAGTGGCAAAAGACCCCACAGACCACAAATATAAGAAAGTATAGACTGGGAGGAAATATCTATCATATATACAAAACAGAAATGCGGACTATGTAAAAAAGTCTAATAAATCAACAAAACAAAGACACGTAGCACCAAATAAAAGCAAATGAAGACATGAGGAGGTAATTTGTAGAAGAAAGCCAACTAGCCAATGAGAAAAGATGCACAGCCTCACTAGTAATCAAGTGAAAACAAATTAAATAACAACAAGGCATCATTTTTCACACAAGATTGGCACAAAATGTAAAAAGATTGATAACAGCAGGTCTTTCTGAGGAATAGCGAAAGGTGTATTCTTGCACACGATTGGTGAGGAAATAAATTGAAAAAGCCTTTTTGGAGGACAATTTGGAGTAGCTAATCATTTTTTTTTAAATTTACATTCCCTCCCACCAGCAATTCCACTTCCCGGTCTCTACCTTGAAGAACGACTTGCAATGCCGTGCTGTTTACAACGGAAAAAAACTGGGCCAATTCTAAATAGCCATCAGATGCCCATATGTAAATGCATAGAGAAACATTTGGAACTCCAAGGGCACTGGTATGTGGTGGTCAAAGTGGACTGCTTTGGGAGTTCCCTGGAGGTCCAGTGGTTAGGACTCCGGGCTTCCACTGTAGGGGGCACGAGTTCGATCCCTGGTCGGGGAACTAAGATCTCACGTGGCCATGACCAAAAAAAAGTGGACTGCTTTATCTGCATTATTTCCTTTTTTTCCCCCTCTTTTTGCATAAAATTGTCTTAATGACAGTGCCCAACTCATACAGTTGCAAGTTTTAGATGAGTGAATATACGTAAAGCATTCAGTGCCTGTCCCACAGTAAGTATTCAAACACATGTCACTGGTAGTATTTTTGTCATCTCTAGCCACAGAGATTTAATAACTGCCTGTTACCCAGGCATGTCTTCTTGCTTCAGCTCTGGCGTTGCTGTGGAGGGCCTCTGTTACCTACCCTGGCTTCTGGGAAGTCCTTTAAAAGTCCCTTCCTTCTCCATTCATGCAGTGATCACTGCAGTCCTCTTCCTGGGTCAACATGACACAGCACATGTGCTTTCTCAAGCCTCTGAGGCGCAGCGTCGTGGGAAATCTGCAAACCTCCGTCTTCAGGCTTAGTAATGGTGCTTTGCCGACTAGCAGGTCGCTTCTTCCAGAAAACCTGTTTTCCTCTTCTTCAGGGAAGATCCCCAAGCCCTGCTGAATGTGGGATGGGGGCCAGAAGTGGGGAAGGCAAAGAGTGAAGGAGCATCACATTTTGTTTCAGACAAATGCTTAGTGAGACTTCGGAGACCGTCTTTCTCAGCCTCTTCTCCGAAACGCATGGACAGTTTAGCCCTGGAAGAATTTAACCGGCAACCACAAAGAAAGTGCTGTTCAATAAATTAATTTTTCTCACAGCACTAATGAGGCAATGGCCTAGGATGGGGGAAGGACTGTTAGAGCTTGGTAAATTGGCGCCGCCCCGACAAGGAAATTACACCGAGGACTCCCGCGGTGAATCGTTGCTCAGGAAACGGGGAGGAAAGTGAAGAGCCGCAGGCTCTAGGAAATGTGCAGCGCCTTACTGGAGATCTGTTTATTTCTTTTTATCTCCAGTTGCTTCCTCTAACATACTTTGTTTTTTTAAACTTTAGCTTTGCAAGTAGGAAGACCAGACATTTCAAATCAAGCCTATAAACTTTTCCTCCCTGCTCACTTGAAACCCTGCTTCCTTTTTACCTCCTTTACCAGGAGCTGCTCTGACCTGTATGAGGGCTTTATCCCATTCACCTTTTGCTGAATTTGACTTAGTGGACTTCTCATCCCCTGAGGGAGGTTTTACCCAGAGATCTGTGCCTACTCCCTGCCTTTCTTCTCTTCCTCTCCATTAGGGAATCTCTCCATGCTCAAATTTTCATTTCTATTGGGAGGCAAGTGGTCTCAGATTCCTTGCAGACTATCAATACAATTCTGAGGCAAGGCTATCACTTCCAAAGCTCTGTTTCTCTAGCTCCATCTCTCTGGGTTCCTGCCAAAGTCCCAGCTGTCCTCTGGGCACTGAAGTGTTCGGGAATATCCCCCTTGTTTCCCCTTGCCAATGTAAATCTCACTAGGTCTTACCTTGTCTAAGAAGCCTTTTGGGGCCCTCCCCACCGAAGGGATTTCTCCTAGTCTGAATTCCTATGGCACTTAATGTCTGTATCTCTTAAACACCCCACCATCTATGTAATCTTTGAAAAACTACAAGGAATATATGAGGTGCTGACAGATGAAGTTGTATGCATGTGTTCAGGGAAACAGCTCTACCTTCTAGGTGTAGTGCTAGGCATAGGGAATGCAGAGATGATCAAAAAGGGTCCCTCCCTTCGTGGGTTCTTTATAGTCTAGGAAAACACAAATTTAGCCACATTTTCTCCCTTGGGTGAATTGAATGGTTGGAAGTATTATCATTTGGTCCTTTTGGGGTCACTTGCACCTAATGCCTGAACTAGTCAGTATGACTCAGGCCCTTTGATGAGATAACATGTACAGAATACCTTTATCCAGACAATTTTTAGATTAATTCCTCGAGGCAGTTAGTTTCATGGCCTAATAATAATTTCTCATTGGTATATTTCCCTAATTTCTTTTCTTACCACTATAGGAAATATTAGATATACAGGGCAAATAGCTGTCACAAAATCATACTAAAATGTATATTTAAGAGAAAATGCTATATAACATACACATTTCATATTAAATATGCAGATCACATCTAGACACTGAGAATCCCTTTGTGATCCCAGCTTCTAAACCTGATTCACTTTGCCTGCCAAACTGCTACCCTAACAGTCCTAACAGACTCATTTCCAAAATCTTAGATTTCCAATTTTCTTAGCTGTCCTAACTCTGCTATATTTGTTGATTTAGATTCTACCCAAACCTGCGCTGGAAGCACGTATATCAGATTTTTATGTTGCCCTTGCCCGTGAGATACTCCAAATATTCAGACTGAGCAGAAAATGCTCCCTGAGTTTAGAAGTACTATTTCTCTATACCACCTAGATGTTAGTGGCCACTTTTCAGGCTCTTTTCCTTTGGCTCAGAACTTTCAAATCTATACACATTCTTTTTTTTAATCCCTTTAAAATTTTTATTTGTTTTTTAATTGAAGTATAGTTGCTGTACAATATTATATGTTACAGGTGTACAATATTGTGGTTCACACTTTTTAAGTATTATACTCCATTTACAGTTATTATAAAATATATTCCCCATGTTGTACAATATAGCCTTGTAGCTTATTTTATATCTAATAGTTTGTACCACTCAATCCCCTACCCTTATATTGCCCCTCCTCCCTTCCCACTCCCCACTGGTAACCACTAGTTTGTTCTCCATATCTATAAGTCTGTTTCTTTTTTGTTATATTCACTAGTTTGTTGTATTTTTTAGATTCCACATATAAGAGATATCATAAAGTATTTGTTTTTCTCTGTCTGACCTATTTCATTTGGCAAAATACCCTCCAAGTCCATCCATGTTGCTGCAAATGGCAACATTTCCTTCTTTTTTGTGGCTGAGTAGTATTCCATTATGTATATGTGTGTATATATGTATATCTCACATCTTCTTTATCCATTCATCTGTTGACAGATACTTAGGTTGCTTCCATACTATATACATTCTTTTAAAATGATCATTTCAGGGCTTCCCTGGTGGCACAGTGGTTAGGAATCCGCCTGCCAGTGCAGGGGACATGGGTTCAAGTCCTGGTCCAGGAAGATCCCACATGCCGCAGAGCATCTAAGCCTGTGAGCCACAACTACTGAGCCTGTGTGCCACAACTACTGAAGCCCGCACGCCTAGAGCCTGTGCTCCGCAACAAGAGAAGCCACCTCAATGAGAAGCCCACGCACCACGATGAAGAGTAGCCCCGCTCATGGCAACTAGAGAAAGCTCATGTGCGGCAACAAAGACCCAACACAGCCAAAAATAAATAAATAAACAAACAAACAAAAGATCATTTCACTGGTTGGAACTCTTCCACTTCTGTTCCCCCTTAGATATGTTCTCTCTCTCTTTTCTCTCTATTTGCTCCCCTAAGTGATTTCAGGTTTTCCTTGGACTGTTCTCATAGCCAATCAATTTCAAAAGGTTTTTCTCTACACATAGCATTCCCATACTATGGCCTCCTTCCAAATATGTCATGTCATGTTCCATCTCTTATTCCTCTGTCTAGCAGCTCTAAGTTATCCCTCCTGCATTAGAACTCCTGTAGAACATTTTGATTCTCTTGTACTTACCACTTTCTGCCTCAGTGTGGAATTACTCAGCTCCGTAGCTGGTATCTCTAGTGTATTGGAAATTCCTTGAGAACAGGATCTGTGGCTGCCTCATATTTCTATTTGCCACAGCACCTAGTACAATGCCCCGCTCATGAGAGGCACTCAGATATTTTCGTTGAATTAATTAAGGATTAATTGGTGGCTGGGTGGGTGGATGGATGGATGGATGGTCAGGTAGAGAACATGAGATGAAGTGGAAAAACTCTGGACTTAAATTCCAAAGAATGGAGCTCAGATCCAGTTCTTCTACTTCTCCTACTTGTGACCCTGGACATGCCATTATGCCTCTTCGGGTCTCAGTTTCTCCAAAAGAAAAATGAGGATAATAGAAGCTGCCTTACCTAAGGTTGTTCTGAAGATCAGTTGAGATATCTTATGTGAGAGTGCTTTATGAACTCTCTTTAGAGTAAAGAACCTAAAAAAAAAAAATAGAAGGAATCAAATGGTGACTTGGAAGCTTTCCATGTAAATTGTATTTAAAAGCATTCAAAGAATTTCTTTATCTGGTACCACGACAAGAACACTCTCATCCTCGGCAAGCTAGGTCAAAGACTAAAAACATAAAAACAGTTCAGTATATTAGTATCCATCACCCTCTAAGTTGTCCTTCCAGTAGCAAGTAGGAGTGAATTTTGATAATTAGGTGAGTTTACAGCACTGTTATCTTATATTACAAATCAGTTACAATATATTATAAATTTGTGTTGAAAAGCATAAAAAATCTTCCATGTGTTTTACAAACACAATGTTGTTTTTATCCTTCTACCTTTGGGGACAGTTGGGTGCTCTGCTTGTCATAGAAATGCAACATACACACCATATTTCTCAGGCCTTAGCAGCCTAGAGGGAAGGTCGGGGCACGTAACCGAGCTGTAGGCCTCTGGCTCTGCCTGGATTTCTGAGCTGAGAAAACTCCAGCAGACACCCCTCCCTGCTCAGACCCCAGGTCTCTGGGTCACTGTGATTCTCCTCCACTGCTGCTTGGGCACCGTTGTTCTTGTGGGGTGTGCAAATGGAATCTAGAGTGATGTGTCCTTCACATGGCTACCAGTGATCTTGAGGAACCCTGGGGCCTATGTTGTGGCTCATGGGAGGTGATCTGGGAGGTGTGGCTCCCTGACCAGTCTTCCATGGTTCTCACCCTTTGTGATGTGGCCAAATGGGGAAATACTTCTCACCTACAGAGTAATTCTATTCTTGTTTCCGCTCCCCTTTCCAGGTCTTGGGCAAAAAGACCTGGTGCAAAGGGTAGAACCAACAGAAGTGTGAGTAGGATACCTCCTATCATATTCCGCCCCCAGTAATGATCCTTTGTCCACAACCCAGGCATGCCTCTTTCAGTAGCCTCTCCTCTTATACTGAATTCCTTCTCATGAGGATCCTTGGACCAATGAACCCATCCCTCCCATTGATAAGTTTGCATAACCAGCTCCCATCATAAGACCCTGAAAACAAGTTCATCGTGTTTCACCTGTGCTAAGTACAGGCTGTCATTCGGAACAAATATCATAAGATATCAGATATAGGACCTTTTATAGAGTCTGCCTTTTTTTCCTCTTGTGGGTGGAGTCATTATAACATGGTGGTTAAGAGGATGGACTTAAGAACCAAGATGCCTGCATTCAAATTTCAAGTCAACCTTGAGTAAGTTTTTTTAGCCTCTCCAGTGCCAGTTTCCTTACTGTAAAATGGAGGGATGACAATATCTGTCTCATAGTGTGGCTGTGAGGATTATCAAAATTGTTCATAAGCTAGATCATAAACCAAGCCTCAACTAATTTTGAAGTATTGAAATTATTCAAAGTATGTCCCCTGGGGGTTTCCCTGGTGGTGCAGTGGTTGAGAGTCTGCCAGCCGAAGCAGGGGACATGGGTTCGTGCCCCGGTCCGGGAAGATCCCACATGCCGCGGAGCGGCTGGGCCCATGAACCATGGCCGCTGAGCCTGTGTGTCCGGAACCTGTGCTCTGCAATGGGAGAGGCCACAACAGTAAGAGGCCTGCGTACCACCAAAAAATAAATAAATAATAAAAAAAAAAGTATGTCCCCTGGAATTAAGTTAGAAATTGATAATAAAAAGACTACTAGAGGACTTCCCTGGCAGTGCAGTGGTTAAGAATCCACCTGCCAATGCAGGGGACATGGGTTCGAGCCCTGGTCCAGGAAGATCCCACATGCCGCAGAGCAACTAAGCCCGTGAGCCACAACTACTGAGCCCACGTGCCACAACTACCGAAGCCCGCGACCTAGAGCCTGTGCTCTGCAACAAGAGACGCCAGCACAATGAGAAGCCCACGCACCACAATGAAGAGTAGCCCCCGCTGACCACAACAAGAGAAAGCCCATGTGCAGAAACGAGGACCCAATGCAGCCAAAAATAAATACATAATTTTATCAAAAAAAAATACACTATAGAAAATCCCCAACTGACTGGAAATTAGGCAACCCATGGCTCAAATAGGGTACTCAAGCTTTGTCTGCCTGGTTTTCCTATGTGCACTGTATACCTCAATTATCAATAAAAGTAAATAAAAGCTGCCTAAGCAGAGAGCCTAACTAAGTGCTACCTAATGGATGCCTCCCTCAGCCATCACATGTAGACAACTGGGCGATGTAGGACTCTCAGAATCGTGGGCTTTTGCTTCCTTCTTCACGTGGGAGCATATGTTCACACTAAACAGGAGAGTGTCACCCCTTCTTAATACACACATTTGCACAAACACACAGCTAGGTGAATTTCTGTAATCATTTTCCAAGGAAACAAGTACATTTTTCTAAGCAGTGCACAATTTACCCAGTTCATCTTTCTGCTCAATAAATACAGGAAGCACAGGAAGACAGAACTGGAGATTAAAGACACTGTTTCTGAGTAGAATTCATAGACTGGAGGCCTTGTGGGCCAGGAGGGGTGCTAGCTGATTCACTGGTGTGATAACTGTAGGGTAGTGCAAATGTTTCCAACTTGCTAAACAATTTGCACTTGGCTGGGGCCAGGACATTTTGTATTTGCACCCATGCCCAGTATTTCCGTTAGCACATATGCTAAGGATATATCTCCTAGGAAACATGAGGAACTAATGATAAAAATGTGAATCATCATCCAGGGTTAGGAATTAACCAATCCTATTCCACTCAGCAAACATTTATAGAACAACTATATTTAGACACTGGGCTAGGGTAACAGTGCCACTAAATGCAAACATCCAGATGGACTTGTTATAGAGAAAGCATTGAGTCTCAGATCAATTTCACAGGTAGGCTGGTCTAAGAAATGAACAATGGATGTGGTGTTGGAAGTTTTGTGTCCTGGCTCAAGCTCCGAAACTTTCGCACTGTGTGTCAGCAGGCAAGTTTATTAACCCTGCTTCTTGTTGCACAACAAGGAAAGAGTAAACCAGTCATTTCCAAATACGATAACGAATGTGAAAGCTGTTTTAATACAGTTGAGGAGGCTCTTTGTGTAACGCTTGGAATGAGCTCTAAGAAAGTGTTGTTAGTTTTTTTTGGAAAAGGGTACAGAAAAGTGCTTTTCCATTTTTGTAAAAAAGAGAGAAAATGAATACACCTGTGGACTGTTAAGTACATAGAATATCTTCAGAGGTATACACCAAAAACAGTGATATTGCTGACCTCTGGGGAGGGTTACAGTGTGGATGGTTAAAATGACAAGAAGGCGAATTTTTAAAATAGGGGAATTGAAACATGCAGAGGTTAAATAACTTGCCAGAGGACACCTGGTGAATACCTCAAAAAGCAGGGATTCAGAATTAGGGAGTCTATTCATAGAACTCAGCCTTACCACCATGCCCTGCTGCCTCCTGCTGTTCAGACAAGGGGGTAACTCCATGTTGGAAAGGTTAATAGCCTCTGCTCTAAAAGCACTGCCGTCATCTGTAGAATTCAATCTACCAACAATTTCCCCCTCATTTCCAGACTGATGTGCTACCCTGGCTGAGAACATTATGTGTTTCATTAAATTACACTTTATTTCTCTGGTACAAATCAATACAAAATCACAATGATTTCTCTAAAATCATACACAACATTCCTGTCCCTGGTCTGTTCTTCAACATCATATCCCTGAGAGCTAGAGAAGAATCACTTATTTTAACAGAAATGATCCTCCCTGAATGACACTGATTGAAGTGTTGTTCATGTTCAGAAGATGTCTGAACAGAAAATATGTCTAATTTGTTGATGACTTTCCAAAAGCCACCGTCCACCCCAGGGATCTTTGACCAGACATCCCTTGGCTCCTTTCACTTAACTGGAGATGTTTGCAATGTATTTTGGTTGTGCCGGTGGTTCCTGCATTCTTCTTGTCTCTCTAGCTGCCCTGTTTAAAGTACCCATCAGCCCAGTTGGAGTTCTTTCCAGAAATTTTCAATGTGACCTGCCTGTTTTAAGATTGGAGCTAAAACTGCTGTTCCTCTTGGTTTCAGTTATCTTAGCAGACTTCAAATTGATATCCTACTGGGTCACTTCAGTGATCAGAGTCACTCCCACCCCCCTTCAAACAAAGCCTACATTTTCTGGCCCTTCTTTGTGCCAATAATTTCGTTTCCATCTTATTACAGGAATCTCCTCACTCCCATGGCCACACCCAGGCCTTAGCATTACCATTCTCTTGATTCCCACCTCAGAAATACAAGATTTAGAAAGCCCACTGTCTGATCACAGCTTCTTGAGCCTCTACCTGTAGAGCTATAAAACCATCCCAAAGTACTCTTCAAGAATCCAGTACCCTCAAGTCATCAGTCCTCATCTGCCTTCACTTTCCTGTTCAACCTGGATCCCAAGGTCAAAGGCTGCAAACCCAATAACTGCACCATCACTTCTTCACTGGACTATTGTTTAGCTGCCTCTGCTAGAATGGCTCCCAAGTCTTGGAGAATTCATCAAGTCTGTGCCTCCACTTCTGCTTCCAGGCTGCCTATAGTAGAGAAAAGATTGATGACTCCCTCCACTGAGGCCTCAGCTCATGAATCACTTTCCCACTCACCATAGAGAATGTACTAAAGCTTTAATAAGCTCCTGTTTCAGTTAGGATTGTATTTAGGTACATATAACTGAAACACAAAATAACAGTGGTCTAAACTTGATCTAAGTTTATTTCTTAACTAGGTAAAAGAAAATCAGAGATTGGCAATCCACATGTGCTATGGAGACACCACCACAAAGTCATCAGAACCTAGCTATCTATCTTTCTGCTCTGCCATCCTCAGCAGATGGCTCTATCCTGAAGATCACCTCATGACAAAAATGGCTGCTGGAGCACCAGTCATCATGTCCTAAACAGCCAGAAAGTGAAAGGCCAGAAGAACAAAAGGGTTCCCTTCAAAGCTGAGTTATCTCCCTTTAAGAAGTCTTCCTAGAAGTTCCATATAATTTATGTATACACACATATACATACACACACACACACACACACATATATGTAAACACTATAGTCACACAATCACATTTAGTTGTAAGGGAAACTGGGAAATGAAGTCTTTTAGCTGTCTATGTCACTTACCTAAACAAAATCAAGACTCTATTACTAAGGAGGAAGAGGAGAATGGATTGGGGGTAAGCATCTAATTGCCTCTATCACATCTCCTTAATACCTCAACTCTCACACTACCATTCTCATTTCAATCAGATAACTCTTACTGAGAAATGAGACCATCAGATGTCAAAACCCTTAATACCTCTCCCCTCTACTTCTAACTTATCTATTTATAGAGCCCACCCTTAGTTTATTTCTATCTCAGAGGAAGAAGTGCCTATACTCTTCCCCAAGGCTAAATAAAACCTGTGCTTTTAATACGTGCAGTTTAGCATACGTCAAGTATACATCAA
Source organism: Delphinus delphis (assembly GCF_949987515.2). NCBI lineage: Eukaryota > Metazoa > Chordata > Mammalia > Artiodactyla > Delphinidae > Delphinus > Delphinus delphis. The sequence goes on along the minus strand of NC_082683.1, from coordinate 58,097,524 downwards.
TAAAGCTGTTTAAAAATTTTAAATTTTTCTCCCGTTGCGGAGCACAGGCTCCGGACGCGCAGGCTCAGCGGCCATGGCTCACGGGTCCAGCCACTCCGCGGAACCTGGGATCCTCCTGGACCGGGGCATGAACCCATGTCCCCTGCATCGGCAGGCGGACTCTCGACCACTGCGCCACCAGGGAAGCCCAAATTAAAAAAATTTTAAACTCATTTACTTCTTAATCCCTTACCATCCGTTTTCCAGTCATTATTCTCCTGAAACTCTTCTAGCTAGGATCAACAATTAATATCAAATTGCTAAATCTGAAGTAAGTTTTCAGAAAACAATTTGGTAGTTCCTCAAAAAGTTAAACGTAGAATTGTCATGTAACCCCACTATTCCACTCCTACAGGTATACTCTAAAAAAGTACATGTTCGTGCATATCCATAGCAACACTATTCACAATGGTCAATAGATAGAAGCAGCCCAAACCTCCATCAATCTACTTCCCAAATTCTTCCTTCCCTTGATTTCTTGAGCATCAGTTTTTTCTGTTTTTTCACCTGTTCCTCTGACCATTCTCACTGTTTCTTAGGCTGCTCTAACTTTTTTTTTAAATCATTGATTTTGGAGAATTCTTTAGACTCTTTATTTTGGTCCTCTTTTATTCTTGTTCTCCCAAGTTTCTAACATCCATTATTTCAGTTCTATTAGAGAAAACTTTACTCTCCTATCCTCATGTTTCTGGATAAACATCTTTCTATTCAGGGAAGAAACAATATTGGAAAACCCCACGTGAAAGGAACCTTTTCTTCCCATGGAAGGAGAATTGATGTATGTAATTGAAGAGTGACAAAAATCTGACACCCATTTTTATACAGACCTTTATTAGGGAGAGGTTAAGATGTTGAAGCCCGTGGTTCCCATGTGGCCTGTCCTCTCTCTTTTTGTACCAGCCTCTGTGTGGAAAGCAAAAGTCCTGCTTTCCTCCATGTGCTAAGCTTAACTTTTGAAGTTGCAAAGTATACAACCCTCTGGAGAATCAAAATTATTAAACATCAGAGCATTATACAATTGATGACACAAAATTGAGGAATCAAGGATGGCAGGATCTAAGGAGTCATTTTTTCCATATTCTTGATCTTGAAAAATGGCCCAGCATCCACCCAGTCTCAAGAACAGAAGATGAATGGCAAAATCTCACAGGAGCCTGAAACAGAAATCGGGAAGCCATTAAGAACCAAGACAGCTGACCTTGTCCTTTAAAACTCTTCTCATTATTCCAGGAGCTACTGCAGTGTTCTTTTCACAAGTGTTTTTCTGTTACTTCCAGTTAGAAACCCTCTGAAGGGTTTCTCCTACTTGCAACCAATATCCGATGTTTATTATGTTATTTATACTTTTCATTTTTCTTCCAGGAAAACCTTGAGCATGTAATACTTACTTAAAGCATGTTTTTAAGTATAAAGTAACACACCCCCATATCTTAATCTGTTTGGGTTGCTGTAACAAAATACCATAAACTGGGTGGCTTATAAACAAAAGAAATTTATTTCTCACAGTGAAGACTCCAGTCTTCTGGAGACTGGAAGTCCAAGATCAGAGCACCTGCATGGTTGGGTTCGGGTGAGAAGTCTCTTCTGGATGGCAGACTGTTGTCTTCTCATATCTTCACATGGCAGAAAGCAGAGAGAGGAAGGAAGCTGTCTCGTGTCTTCTTATAAGGGCACTAGTCCTATTCATAAGAGCGCCACCCTCATGACCAAATCACCTCCCAAAGGCCCTACCTCCTAATGCCATCACTTCAGGGGTTAGGATTTCAACACATGAATTTGGGGGGCCACCAACATTCAGTCCGTAACACCACACTACACTTCATTTGCTCCCTGTGATGAACTGATAGACTGACTCCCTGTTCAGCCTGCTTTCCTCCCTCCTGCTGCCAGGCCTGTCTGTACTGCAGAAATTGGAAGCCTGCATTTCCAGACTCCTTTGCAGCTAGGGTGTGGACACAAATTGTGTCTCACCAATTAGAAGCACTTGTGCAAAATACAGAAGGCATAAATTGGGCAAAGCCCTTCTCCTTGCCCCTTTCAGACTGCTTTTCTTCTGGCAAACACTATCTCAGAGACGGGAGATTTTGCTATAGCAGGGTCCCAGTGTCTGTATGAGAGGCAGGGGGGTGGGTAGCCTCTTGACTTTGGCTTCCTGATCCTTGGAAGTGCCTCTCAGATCATGCAATGCAGGGTCCTGGCTCCAGGATGGGGAGTTTTTCCACTCAAAATTTCTGGGGGTGGCCTCAGAGGTGGTAAGTATCCAGGGATTGGTCCTGCTGTTCTGTAAGAAGGATTTTGCTCCCCCTATCCTCCCAGTGACTTTTACTAGCACCTAATTTCCTTCATTAAATTCCTTCTTGAATAAATAGCTAAAGTGGCTTCTCTTTCCTGCACTGACCCCTAACCAATACACTATACTACTTTCTAGCCCCAGGAGCAGCAAGGAGTTAAAGTGAGGTATTAATGATCTTATGGCCAGGGACTCAGGAATGCCCAAATCCTGCTCCACACATCTCCCCCCTTCCACTGGAGTTCCTGAGGGAGCCATCTAAAAAAGGAATAATAAGTAAAAACCAAAGTACCACTTCATTAATTGTTGTTCCCAAGCCTAAAACCCAAGTGCAAGGGCTTGATAAAGGTTACAGTGGGGCCTGGGACCTCCTGCCCTACATTTCCATCTTGATATCTTATCATTTTGGCTGAACACGGGCAGGAAAGAAGTTGAAGAGAGAGTGAACCAACAGAATTATCTAGAATTCACTTACTCATCTAGAGCTGTGAGAAGTAGGAGAGTAAGAGAAGGGGTTCATGCATTTTAAGGTGTAGTAGCCTCACCCACTAGTCACCATGGCCCAATCAGATGTCCTGGACCCTGACCACGCAAACAAAAAGCTCTCCCCATGGGGGAATTAGGCAAGGCACTGAGATAACTGGGTCAGCAGTGGGAAAAGCGGGGGATGTACGAAAAGGGAGTGGCCCGACAGAGCAGAGGGGCAAGGACTAGTGAATCTCCCTCAATGAGTGTATGGTCTCCTGCCCCATGTGAATGCTCTAAAGTAGGTTTACATCTGCTCTGTCCCTGCAAAGTCACTTGCAGAGCTAAGTCCTTCAGTTTTCATGAGCTTGTAACAAATGAGAGTGTGTGTGTGTGTGTGTGTGTGTGTGTGTGTGTGTGTGTGTGTGTGAAGGAAAGGAAGATAAGAGTGGTGGGGAAGCTGACCTGTGGGTAGTGGTATTAATAAAACAGGACAGGGCTTCCCTGGTGGTGCAGTGGTTGAGAGTCCGCCTGCCGATGCAGGGGACACGGGTTCGTGCCCCGGTCCGGGAAGATCCCACATGCCGCAGAGCGGCTGGGCCCGTGAGCCATGGCCGCTGAGCCTGCCCGTCCGGAGCCTGTGCTCCGCAATGGGAGAGGCCACAACAGTGAGAGGCCCGCGTACCACAAAATAAATAAATAAATAAATAAAATAAGAAAAAATAAAACAGGAGGTATTGCTCATCATCATCAAATGTGTATGAATTTTTAAGATTGATTTGCCTTAGTGAAAATACTAGTAGAGACACTGCTAAAATACACTGATTTTTCTGGGAGGGAGAGACTAAAAAGAGAAATCTTGGATGTACCTATAATAGGATGTTTGACTTAACCTATCCAGGAGGGTAATATGAACTTTAAAAAGTCCCTTTTAAAGTTTTGCACTTCTACTCTGTACTCCAAACTGGAAGCACCTCAGAGTTTTTGCAGTCTCTTAAAAGCTTCCTGAGTCAAATAAATCAACAAACACTACCCTCTATACAGGTAATAACTACCTCCTTAAAGACACCCCTGTCGATTCCCCTCATCTTTGCCTGTGCTAAAGAAAAGGATACATCTTTCTGAAAACAAAGAAGGTAGACTTTGGAATTTCTTTTTTAATTCAAATTGATCCTTTGTGAAAAGAGGCAGGAGAAAATCAGAAAAGTTATATTTGCCAGAAAATAAAATTCTATTTTGTCTATATTGTTGAAAATATTGTTTATATTGTTGAATGGTCTGATCATGAATGACTCAAGTTTACAGCCAAGCCCTTAACTATCATCACTCTGACAATATTTAAGGCTTTACTTCAATACTATCCTTGAGAATTTATCTCAAGAATTGTGTCATCTCCACCAGAGATGAAATTTCTTGGGGGCAAAAACTGTCTCATTAACACCTACATCCTTCACAGCATCTGCGTGCCATAGTAGATTCTAGGAACCATTGGATGAATGAAGAGATGGTGGGGTGGAAGATTAAACAGATGGTTGCGCAGATGGCTGGGTGGATGAATACGATAAGTTATTTTTGTTATCTCAATCAATACACTCCTTTGGAAGGGCTTCAAGAGAAATCTGTCTAATATTAAACTCTGTTGAAAGAGAGACAGGAGGAGCCAGGGATGATAGTAGAACCCAGACAAAACACAACAAAACATACTAGTATTGAAAGTTTTTTTAAAATTTACATGCTGAAGTCAATAACCCTGATTCAAAGTTTTTCTTATAATACTTTTAAATTTTATTTTTCATTTCTTATTTTTCAGTACGCTTAAATAATACCATGTCAATATGTGTTCTGAGGAGGGTGTTTGAATACAGCTATGCTCTAGTCTGGAACTCAGCTACTCAAAGTATGGTCCACTAAACGGCAGCATCCCCATGTCCTGGCACCATGTTAGTGTGGACAGGGAATGTTGCCTACCATTCCAGAAAACAAGAATCAAGCTGTCAGCCACCGCAGCTGCCCTCCTCCACCATGGTGCACCCAGAAGGGAATTCAGGGTAGAGAAACACAGGAAATGTTATGTGCTATGGATACTGGCCCTAGACAGTTAAGATGCATATCTAAGGAATAATTTCAATGAGCCTGGATTCTTGCATCTTTCTGTACATAGAAGAGCACTAAAATCATTAACTTGAGATGTCTGGTTTTTGTGATTCGCTTTAATCTTTTGATGTTTGACCACATGTTTGGTTTTTTTTCCCCAGCAAAAAAACTTCTGTAAATCTTGGTTCCTCCCTTACCTCTCCAGAACAGTTCTTCAGAGATATCTGAGAGGCTATGCTCCCAGGCTAAAGTCCTCAATAAGGTCCCAGAATAAAACTTAACTCACAACTTTTAGATTGTGTGTTTTTCTTCAGTAGACATTAGAAATGCCGAATCTCGGGCTCCTCCCTAGACCCACTAAGCCAAAATCTGCATCTTAACAAGTACCCCAGATGATTCCCATACATAGTAAAATCTTAGAAACACTGGTCTAGATTCAAGATAATAATGAATGAAAAGCCAGGGCCTCTGGCATCAGAGACTTAGTCCAAGCAAAGTATGATAAATCCCAAGTACTGTCCTGCTGGCGTAGAAGAATGAGGTGCTGCGGAAGAGAGTTTGATATGGTGGAACATAAAATGTGAGCTTTGGAGGTGGAGAATGGAGGATGTGGGGAGGGGGGACAGTGTGTATGTGTATGGGGTGGAGGGAACAGTAGTAAAATTCATCTCCTGGAATAACAGGAACCACAGGAAATGCAGGAGGCAACAGTCAATGCACTGAGATACAATGCAAGGCCTCCCCTAGGTTGTACTGCACTAAAAGAGGATGGAAAATCCTATGGTACTCAAGTTGCCCCAAAGCGCCCTGACTTCTCTGACGTCACTGCTGAGCCCTTCAGCCTCAGGGAGGGCAGCCAAGTCCATGGCCTGCTTGGGGAGGGGGACAATTGAGAATGAACAGCCCAGCCACAGCAGATTTTCTAATTTGGGCTAGAGGCCAAGTGTTACTGAACCAAACTTAGGTCTGCTGGCTGGCATGCAGTAAAGTCATCTACTGACACCGGCTTATGGTGATGGAGAGTGCGGTGTTTATTGTAAGGCACCAGACAAGGAGTCCGGGACAGCTAATGCTCAAAAAACCTGAACTCCCGATGGGTTTCATGAAAGCAATTTTAAAGGCTAGTTGAGGGAGAGGAGTCACAGGGTATGTGATTAGCTCATGCACAGTTCTCTGATTGGTTGATGGTGAGGTAACAGGGCGGTGTCACAGGGGTTAACATTATCAATCCTTGGGCTTCAGGAGGCCTGGGTGCTATGGGCTCATGGTCATTAAGGAGTTTACAGCTCCCATTTGGTGGGGGTTTTAGTATCTGTAAAAAGGCTCAGGAAATGTACATCAGGTACTATTAACTAGGTACTTCAGAGAGGAGCTAAAGCAGAGGATATGGGGAGGGGTCTGTCCTGCTCATTACACAAGTAGCCTGCAGTATACTGGGTGCTCCAAAGAAGTAAGTCAGATGTAAGATGGGAGATCAGAGCCTAACAGTGAGGATGTGTGGCTGGTATTAATATCCTGAACTGACATATGAAGAAACTAAGGCAGATAGGTGAAATGTCTCGTCATTCCCACTAGCTGGTTAGGTGATGCTGTTCAAATCAATTCACTTCTTAACTCTAGTTTTTGAGTTATTTTCTTAATGATTGCTCTAGGGATTACAATATACATCTTATTACAATTCATGTCATGTTAATGCTGGCTTAATCCTGGTAACATATAGCAGCTTTGTTCCAGTGCCTTCTTCGTTCTTGGTGCTATTATTGTCATTATGTGTACGCAGGTTGGTTTCAAGGCTGTCCCAGCTTTCACTTTCTACTAGGCACCCCCAGGACTTCTTGTGTGTGCACATCCTCTCAGTCAGCCAGTGATATGTAGAGAGCTTGTCTAATTTCCAAGGTCTCTCTGTTGGATTTCTGGCCACAGCCTCAGGCAGGCAAGGCTATAGACGTTTCCTATTTGTTTTCCAATGAGTTTTCTAATTTTACGGACAGTGCCCTCCACCCCAAATCAAGTCAGTCCCCTCTGGCAGCTAAGCTGCAGGTTTTCACAGGCAGCCCCGCCGTAGCAACACTTTTGTTCCAACAGATCCGGGGCAGGGGTATGGATCAGTCCCAGGCAAGCAAGCTACAGACTCCCGTTGTTCTTACCCAAAGTTCAGCAGCGTCTCATGAATAAATGTTTATCAATTTGTTATTTGCCTTTGTCAACTTTCAGAGCCCTGCAGTGGTTGTTGGGGATCATTGTTTCCAGTTGTTTTCGAGGGATAGAATTTGTCATCTTCTTTACTCTGCATTTCTGGAAATCCTGCCTCTCATTCATTTTAATGAGCCTTCAGTCTCTCATCAATAAAATTAGGTCTCTTCCTTCCTAGCCTTGTGCTAGGGACCAGAAAACCAAAGGTTTTGAGGAACTAGAGGAGTATTAAAATATGGCATGAGATGTATTACCTAAGGTTCAGATATGAGCAACCTCGCCTGTATCTGGCTGACATATTTTAGAAGGATATGGGGCAGCTCAGAGACAAGGCTGCAATTAGTACAAATGAAAAAGGATGCTCCTTCAAATAAAAAAAATTGCTGTTAGTTTATTATTGTACAAATAAACACCATACCACCCAGGGAAAGTAGAAACCAGGCATGTAACTGTCTCATCGGTAAAGGAAGGAGAAGAGCAGGGGAAGGGAAAGGAGTGAATAGGTAAAAAGGAGGGGCAGGATTCTATCAATCAAACTTATTTTTTAAATTGGCCCAAATATATATGTCCACTCAAAATAAAGTAAAATTAAAGCCTCTTGCTTGGACACTGCTATAGTCTGAATGCTTGTGCCCCACAAAATTCACATATTGAAATCCTAATGCTATTAGGAAGTGAGTCCTCTGGGAGATGACTAGGTCATAAGGATGGAGTTCTCATAAATGGAATTTGTGCCCTTATTAAAAATGCCTCACAGAAATCCCTAATTTCTTCTACCATGTGAGGGCACACAGAAAAGTTGGCAGTCTGCAGGTTGGAAGAGGACTTTCACCAGGACCCAGCCATGCTAGCCCCCTGACCTTGGACTTCAATCCTCCAGAACTGTGATAAATATATTTATGTTGTTTATAAGCTACCCAGTCTGTGGTAGTTTGTTCTATCAGCTCAAACAGACTAATACAGACACATACCATTGGTTTTCCAGACCCTCCTAAAGGAAGTCTGCAAGGTCCCTGGCAAGCAGAAGCGGTAATGGCATGCACACATGTACGTGCTCATAGTTCTAGCTGCTCAGCCACATCCTGATACGGGAGCATACACACCCTGGCAGTAGGCACACTCCATGCCCTCAGGACTGCTCCCCAGCCAAGGGGACTGTGTTTAGATGGGTAGTCTCTCAGATGTGTCAGTGCATCTGAAGGCAGTGGGGGAATAGGAGAAGCAACCTCAGGGAATACCCAGAGTTGCATAGGAATAAGACCTGTTGTGCATGTGCAGGCATCAACAAATGGACATACGGGTCTCCAAAGTGAATGTACATTCCTGGATGCCAGTGCAAGTTTGTTGTATTGAGAGCTTTCCTCTGCTTCAAGATGCAGCCAGAAGTCCCAGACTCTCCATAATCCACCCCCATTCTCACAGGAGTTAAAATAAATCCATAAGTTGAATGCTTTCCTTCTCTTAGAAATAGTGCCCTTATACAGTGCACAACATGAACAATCATACAAGGGAAAGCTGAATAACCAAATATTGAAAGCACAAGAAAAACAGCCATTTGAAAAATCCCAGAAGCAGGACACCACCACTGGGATAAATGAACTTCAACTATATTTAATTACTACATTGCTCTACTCAAGATACAAATTCCAGAGAGAAAGCATCTGATTGGCTTTTCTTGGGCCATATGTCCATACATTGGCCAGGGCAGAACAATCTGATTAACAGCACTCCAGCACTGTATCCAAGCAAGAGGAATAGTTCCCCAGAACAAAATTAGGGTGCTGTTCCCAGAAATGACAACACATACTAAACATGTAAAAATAACGGATGGCTAACTCAGAACAATTAATTCGGGATCAGATTCTTTACTGTAGGACTTCTCAGAGCCTTTAATTAGCAAATTTTGTTTTTATTAACTTTTAATAGGAGATAAAATACGGAACATTTCTCAATTATTTTACCAAAGAACTTTTTTTTTTCAACAGAATATTTCAGGAGACTAATAAGTGATTAAGACAGCAGAATAGGAAGACCCCGAACTTACCTATTCCCACAGGCACACCAAAATTACAACTGCTTACAGAGCAACTATCTATGAAAATGACCTGAAGACTAGAAGAAAAAAAATTTCCACAACAAAAGATATAAAGAAGGAGCCATAATGAGATGGGTAGGGGGGTGGAGATGTAGGCTAGTCAGGACCCATATCTCCATGTTGGTGACCTACGAACAAGAGGAGGGATATTGTTATATAATCACAAAGGTCCTCCCCAAGGAGCAAAGGCCTTGAACCCCACGTCAGGCTCCCCAGGCCAGGGGTCCTGCATTAGGAAGATGAGCAACCAGACTGTCTAGCTTAGAAAACCAGCAAGGCTTACATTCAGGAGAGCCAGAGGGCTGTAGGAAACAGAGAGTCCACTCTTAAAGGGCACTTGCAAAATTTCACAAGCTCTGAGTCCCAGCACAGAGGCAGTGCTTTGAAACGTTCCTGGATAGACCCACTTGCTGATCTTAGAGAGCTACCAGGAGGCAAGAGGCAGATGGGACTCACCCTGAGAACAGGAATGCAGGCAGCAGCCATTTTGGGGATCTCATCTTACCATGCTGACACTGGCACTGGCAAGAGCCATTTTGGAATCCTCCTTCTAAGCTATTAGAGCCAGGGACCTACCCCACACACACAACCAGGCCCACAGCAGTTGCACGTCACCAGGCATTGCAAACCACCAAGCTGAGGCAAAGCCTCTAAGCTACTGGGCCAGGAGCCGGCCCCACTTACCAGCATGCCCACAATAGTTGACTGCACTACAACAGAAAGACACAGGCAACTCACATAGGGGATAGCTCTGGAACATCTAGCTCTGATACCCAGAGAGGAGCATAGAATGGCCTCCATAGGTTGTCCCCTACATAAGGCTACTTCTCCAAGACAGGGAAATGTAACCAACTTACCCGTTGCATAGAAATGAGCATAGAGAATTAAGCAAAATGAGGACACAGGAAAATATGTTCCAAAATGAAGGAACAAGACAAAACCTCAGAAAAAAACTAAATGAAACAGAGGTAAGCAATCTACCCAATAAAGAGTTTAACATGATGATCATAAAAATGCACACCAAACTCAGAAGAAGAATGGACAAATACAGTGAGAATTTCAACAAAGAGAAAATATTAAAAAGAAACAACCAAAGCTGAAGAATATAATAATTGAAATGAATGCATCTTTATTCCCATCTTGCCCCTACATTCTTCTGACCATTTTCTTTTTTTTTAGATTCCATATATATGTGTTAGCATATGGTATTTGTTTTTCTCTTTCTGAATTACTTCACTCTGTATGACAGCTTCTAGGTCCATCCACCTCACTACAAATAACTCAGTTTCGTTCTTTTTTATGGCTGAGTAATATTCCATTGTATGTATGTGCCACATCTTCTTTATCCATTCATCTGTTGATGGGCACTTAGGTAGCTTCCATGTCCTGGCCATTGTAAGTATAGCTGCAATAAACATTTTGGTACATGACTGGTTTTGAATTATGGTTTTCTCAGGGTACATGCCTAGTAGTGGGATTGCTGGGTCATATGGTAGTTCTATTTGTAGTTTTTTAAGAAACCTCCATACTGTGCTCCATAGTGGCTGTATCAATTTACATTCCCACCAACAGTGCAGGAGTGTTCCATTTCCTCCACACCCTCTCCCGCATTTATTATTTGTAGATTTTCTGATGATGGCCAGTCTGACCGGTGTGAGATGATATCTCATTGTAGTTTTGATTTGCATTTCTCTAATGATTAATGATGTTGAGCATTCTTTCATGTGTTTGTTGGAAACCTGTATATCTTCTTTGGAGAAATGTCTATTTAGGTCTTCTGCCCATTTTTGGATTCGGTTGTTTGTTTTTTTGTTATCGAGCTGCATGAGCTGCTTGTATGTTTTGGAGATTAATCCTTTGTGAGTTGCTTCACTTGCAAATATTTTCTCCCATTCTGAAGGCTGTCTTTTCATTTTGTTTATGGTTTCCTTTGCTGTGCAAAAGCTTTGAAGTTTCATTAGGTCCCATTTGTTTATTTTTGTTTTTATTTCCATTTCTCTAGGAGGAGGGTCAAAAAGGATCTTGCTGTGGTTTATGTCATAGAGTGTTCTGCCTATGTTTTCCTCTAAGAGTTTGAAGGTGTCTGGCCTTACATTTAGGTCTTTAATCCATTTTGAGTTTATTTTTGTGTATGGTGTTAGGGAGTGTTCTAATTTCATTCTTTTACATGTAGCTGTCCAGTTTTCCTAGCACCACTTATTGAAGAGGCTGTCTTTTCTCCACTGTATATTCTTGCCTCCTTTATCAAAGATAAGGTGACCATATGTGCATGGGTTTATCTCTGGGCTTTCTATCCTGTTCCATTGATCTATCTTTCTGTTTTTGTGCCAGTACCATACTATCTTTACTACTGTAGCTTTGCAGTATAGTCTGAAGTAAGGGAGCCTGATTCCTCCAGTTCCATTTTTCTTTCTCAAGATTGCATTGGCTATTCGGGGTCTTTTGTGTTTCCATACAAATTGTGAAATTTTTTGTTCTACTTCTGTGAAAAATGTCAGTGGTAGTTTGATAGGGATTGCATTGAATCTGTAGATTTCTTTGGGTAGTAGAGTCATTTTCACACTGTTGATTCTTCCAATCCACAAACATTGTATATCTCTCCATCTATTTGTATCATCTTTAATTTCTTTCACCAGTGTCTTATAATTTTCTGCATACAGGTCTTTTGTCTCCTTAAGTAGATTTATTCCTAGATATTTTATTCTTTTTGTTGCAATGGTAAATGGGAGTGTTTTCTTAATTTCACTTTCAGATTTTCATCATTAGTGTATAGGAATGCCAGAGATTTCTGTGCATTAATTTTGTATCCTGCTACTTTACCAAATTCATTGATTAGCTCTCGTGGTTTTCTGGTAGCATCTTTAGGATTCTCTATGTATAGTATCATGTCATCTGAAAAAAGTGACAGCTTTACGTCTTCTTTTCCAACTTGTATTCCTTTGATTTCCTTTTCTTCTCTGATTGCTGTGGCTAAAACTTCCAAATCTATGTTGAATAATAGTGGTGAGAGTGGGCAAACTTGTCTTGTTCCTGATCTTAGCAGAAATGCTTTCAGTTTTTCACCATTGAGGATGATGTTGGCTATGGGTTTGTCATATATGGCCTTTATTATGTTGAGGAAAGTTCCCTCTATGCCTACTTTCTGCAGGGTTTTTATCATAAATGGGTATTGAATTTTGTCAAAAGCTTTCCCTGCATCTATTGAGATGACCATATGGTTTTTCTCCTTCAATTTGTTAATATGGTGCATCACATTGATTGATTTGCATATATTGAAGAATCCTTGAATTCCTGCGATAAACCCCACTTGATCATGGTGTATGATCCTTTTAATGTGCTGTTGGATTCTGTTTGCTAGTATTTTGTTGAGGATTTCTGCATCTATGTTCATCAGTGATATTGGCCTGTAGTTTTGTTTCTTTGTGACATCCTTGTCTGGTTTTGGTATCAGGGTGATGGTGGCCTCATAGAATGAGTTTGGGAGTGTTCCTCCCTCTGCTATATTTTGGAAGAGTTTGAGAAGGATAGGTGTTAGCTCTTCTCTAAATGTTTGATAGAATTCACCTGTGAAGCCATCTGGTCCTGGGCTTTTGTTTGTTGGAAGATTTTTAATCACAGTTTCAATTTCAGGGTTTGTGATTGGTCTGTTCATATTTTCTGTTTCTTCCTGGTTCAGTCTCAGAAGGTTGTGCATTTCTAAGAATTTATCCATTTCTTTCAGGTTGTCCATTTTATTGGCATATAGTTGCTTGTAGTAATCTCTCATGATCCTTTGTATTTCTGCAGTGTCAGTTGTTACTTCTCCTTTTCATTTATAATTGTATTGATTTGAGTCTTCTCCCTTTTTTCCTTGATGAGTTTGGCTAATGGTTTTTCTATTTGTTTATCTTCTCAAAGAACCAGCTTTTAGTTTTATTGATCTTTGCTATTGTTTCCTTCATTTCTTTTTCATTTATTTCTGATCTGATCTTTATGATTTCTTTCTTTCTGCTAACTTTGGCGTTTTTTTGTTCTTCTTTCTCTAATTGCTTTAGGTGTAAGCTTAGGTTATTTATTTGAGATGTTTCATTTCTTAAGGTAGGCTTGTATAGCTATAAACTTCCCTCTTAGAACTGTTTTTGCTGCATCCCATAGGTTTTGGGTCATTGTGTTTTCATTGTTGTTTGTTTCTAGGTATTTTTTAATTTCCTCTTTGATTTCTTCAGTGATCTCTTGGTTTTTAAGTAGTATGTTGTTTAGCCTCCATGTGTTTGTATTTCTTACAGATTTTTTTCTGTAATTGATATCTAGTCTCATAGCGTTGTGGTCGGAAAAGATACTTGATACAATTTCAATTTTCTTAAATTTACTAAGGCTTGATTTGTGACCCAAGATATGATCTCTCCTGGAGAATGTTCCATGAGCACTTGAGAAGAATGTGTATTCTGTTCTTGTTGGATGGAATGTCCTATAAATATCAATTAAGTCCATCTTGTTTAATGTATCATTTAAAGCTTGTGTTTCCTTATTTATTTTCATTTTGGATGATCTGTCCATCTGTGAAAGTGGGGTGTGAAAGTTCCCTACTATGATTGTGTTACTGTCAATTTCCCCTTTATGGCTGTTAGTATTTGCCTTATGTATTGAGGTGCTCCTATGTTGGGTGCATAAATATTTACAATTGTTATATCTTCTTCTTGGATTGATCCCTTGATCATTCTGTAGTGTCCTTCTTTGTCTCTTGTAATAGTTTTTGTTTTAAAGTCTATTTTGTCTGATATGAGAATTGCTACTCCAGCTTTCTTTTGGTTTCCATTTGCATGGAATATCTTTTTCCATCCCTTCACTTTCAGTCTGTTTGTGTCCCTAGGTCTGAAGTGGGTGTCTTGTAGACAGTGTATATATGGGTCTTGTTTTGGTATCTATTCAGCCAGTCTATGACATCTGGTTGGAGCATTTAATCCATTTACATTTAAGGTAATTATCGATATGTATGTGCCTATTACCATTTTCTTAATTGTTTGGGTTTATTATTGTAGGTCTTTTCCTTTTCTTGTGTTTCCTGCCTAGAGAAGTTCCTTTAGCATTTGTTGTAAAGCTGGTTTGGTGGTGCTGAATTCTCTTAGCTTTTGCTTGTCTGTAAAGCTTTTAATTTCTCCATCAAATCTGAATGAGATCCTTGCTGGGTAGGGTAATCTTGGTTGTAGGTTTTTCTCCTTCATCACTTTAAATATGTCCTGCCACTCCCTTCTAGCTTTCAGAGTTTCTGCTGAAAGATCAGCTGTTAACCTTATGGGGATTCTCTTATGTGTTACTTGTTGTTTTTCCCTTGCTGCTTTTAATATTTGTTCTTTGTATTTCATTTTTGATAGTTTGATTAATGTGTCGTGGCGTGTTTCTCGTTGGATTTATCCTATATGGGACTCTCTGTGCTTCCTGGACTTGATTAAGTATTTCCTTTCCCATATTAGGGAAGTTTTCAACTGTAATCTCTTCAAATATTTTCTCGGTCCCTTTCTTTTTCTCTTCTTCTTCTGGGACCCGTATAATTCGAATGTTGGTGCATTTAATGTTGTCCCAGAGGTCTCTGAGACTGTTCTCAATTCTTTTCATTCTTTTTTCTTTATTCTGCTCTGCAGTAGTTATTTTCACTATTTTATCTTCCAGGTCACTTTTCTGTTCTTCTGCCTCAGTTATTCTGCTATTGATCCCTTCTAAAGAATTTTTAATTTCATTTATTGTGTTGTTCATCACTGTTTGTTTGCTCTTCAGTTCTTCTAGGTCCTTGTGAAATGTTTTTTGTATTTTATCCATTCTATTTCCACGATTTTGGATCATCTTTACTATCACTATTCTGAGTTCTTTTTCAGGTAGACTGCCTATTTCGTCTTTATTTGTTAGGTCTGGTGGGTTTTTGCCTTGCTCCTTCATCTGCTGTGTGTTTCTCTGTCTTCTCATTTTTCTTATCTTACTGTGTTTGGGGTCTCCTTTTCGCAGGCTGCACATTCGTAGTTTCCGTTATTTTTGGTGTCTGTCCCCAGTGGCTAAGGTTGGTTCAGTGGGTTGTGTAGGCATTCTGGTGGATGAGGCTGGACTTGTCTTTCTGGTGGACAGGTCTGCATCTGGTGGTGTGTTTTGGGGTGTCTGTGGCCTTATTATGATTTTAGGCAGCCTCTGTGCTAATGGATGGGGTTGTGTTCCTGTCTTGCTAGTTGTTTGGCATAGGGTGTCCTTCACTGTAGCTTGCTGGTCATTGAGTGGAGCTGGGTCTTGGCGTTGAGATGGAGATCTCTGGGAGATTTTCACCGTTTGATATTACATAGGGCTGTGAGGTCTCTTGTGGACCAGTGTCCTGAACTTGGCTCTCGCACCTCAGTGGCACAGCCCTCACGCCTGGCTGGGGCACCAAGAGCCTGTCCTCCACACGGCTCAGCATAAAAGGGAGAAAAAAAAGAAAGAAAGAAAGAAGAAGATAAAATAAAATAGTTATTAAAATAAAAAATAATTATTAAGAAAAAAAATTTTTAAGTAATAAAACAAAAACAGAGAGAAAGAATCCTAGGACAAATGGTAAAAGCAAAGCTATACAGACAAAATCACACACAAAAGCATACACATACACACTCACAAAAAGAGAAAAAGGAGAAAAAAAATATATATCATTGCTCCCAAAGTCCACCTCCTCAATTTGGGATGATTCGTTGTCTATTCAGGTATTCCACAGATGCAAGGTTACATCAAGTTGATTGTGGAGATTTAATCTGCTGCTCCTGAGGCTGCTGGGAGAAATTTCCCTTTCTCTTCTTTGTTCGCACAGCTCCCGGGGTTTAGCTTTGGATTTGGACCCGCCTCTGTGTGTAGGTCGCCTGAGGGCATCTGTACTTCACTCAGATAGGAAGGGTGGGACGGAGGGGTACAGATGCGGGGCGAGCCTGTGGCGGCAGAGGCCGGCGTGACGTTGCACCAGGCTGAGGCATGCCGTGAATTCTCCTGGGGAACTTGTCCCTGGATCACGGACCCCTGGCAGTGGCGGGCTGCACAGGCTCCCGGGAGGGGTGGTGTGGATAGTGATATATGCTTGCACACAGGCTTGTTGGTGGCTGCAGCAGCAGCCTTAGCGTCCCATGCACGTCTCTGGGGTTCGCGCTGATAGCCGTGGCTCACACCCATCTCTGGATATCCTTTAAGTGGCACTCTGAATCCCCTCTCCTCACGCACCACGAAACAAAGAGGCAAGAAAGAGTCTCTTGTCTCTTTGGCAGCTCCAGACATTTTCCTGGACTCCCTCCCGGCTAGCCGTGGCACACTAGTTGCCTTCAGGCTGTGTTCACTCAGCCAACCCCAGTCCTCTCCCTGGGATCTGACCTCTGAAGCCCGAGCCTCAGCTCCCAGCCCCGCCCGCCCCAGCGGGTGAGCGGACAAGCTTCTCAGGCTGGTGAGTGCCGGTCGGCACCGATCCTCCATGCGGGAATCTCTCCGCTTTGCCCTCTGCACCCCTGTGGCTGCGCCCTCCTCCGTGGCTCCAAAGCTCCCCCCGACTCCCTGCCACCTGCAGTCTCCACCCGCAAAGGGGCTTCCTAGTGTGTGGAAACCTTTCCTCCTTCACAGCTCCCTCCCACTTGTGCAGGTCCCGTCCCTATTCTTTGTCTCTGTTTCTTCTTTTTTCTTTTGCCCTACCCAGGTAGGGGAGTTTCTTGCCTTTTGGGAGGTCTGAGGTCTTCTGCCAGCGTTCAGTAGGTGTTCTGTAGGAGTTGTTCCACTTGTAGATGTATTTCTGTTGTATTTGTGGGGAGGAAGGTGATCTCCGTGTCTTACTCTTCCGCCATCTTGAAGCTCCTCGCAAGCATCTTTTCTGACCACAAGCGTAAGAAAGTAAAAATCAACTACAAGAAAAAAACTGGAAAAAACACAAACATGCGAAGTCTAAACAATATGATACTAAACAACCAATGAGTCATAGAAGAAATAAAAGAAGAAATTAAGAAAATATTTTGAGACAAATGAAAATGGAAATACAATGTTCCAAAATCTATGAGATGCAACAAAAGAAGTTCTAAAAAGGAAGTTTATAGCAATACAGGGCTAGCTCAGGAAATAAGAAAATCTCAAACAGTCTAACCTTACACCTAATGGAACTAGGGGAAAAAGCATTAGTAGAAGGAGGCAAATAAAAATCAGAGCATAAATAAAATACAGGCCAAAAAACAATAGAGAAGATTAATGAAACCAAGAGCTGCTGCTTTGAAAAGATAAACAAAACAGACAAACTTTTAACCAGACTCATCAAAAAAGAGAGAGAGAGAGGGCCCAAATAAATAAAATCAGAAATGAAACAAGTTACAACCAGCACCACAGATACTGCATTTTTACAACTTGAAGGTGTGTGGCAACCCTGCATTGTCAGTTGATGGTTAGCATTTTTTGGTGATAAAGTATTTTTTAATTAAAGTATGTTGCACCCTTAACTACAGCATAGTGTAAACATAACTTTTATATATCCTGGGAAACCAAAAACTTTGTGTGACTTGTTCTATGGCAATATTTGCTTTATTGTGGTGGTATATAACCAAACCTGCAATATCTTTGAGGTATGCCTGTAAATAAGTCAAGGGGATATATTGTACATCATAGGTAATATAGTCAACAATATTGTAGTAACTTTGTATAGGGACAGATGGTTGCTAGACGTATCATGGTGGTCATTTTGTAATGTATTTAAATGTTGAATCACTGTTTTGTATACCTGAAACTAACATAATATTTTATGTCAATTGTATTTCAATTAAAAAATAAATGACTTCATCAAATCTCAAAAAAAAAGAAAAAAAAAGAGAGAAAGAGAAAGTATTAAGTGTCCCCAAAACACCTTTAGGGTAATTAGACCACGTCACCTCTGTGCCCATATGTATTATAGCCCCTGAGGGCAAGAAATTGCCTGTCTTATTTACCATTCAATCTCCTATGCCTAGAATAGGCCTGGCACAGAGAAGGCACTCAATAAATGGAGGCATTGAAGGAATATGTTTATATTATCTGTGTATTTCATCCCTGAAAGTCTGAATTGCATGAGGCATTGCAAGAACCATGCTCATCAAAGGGAAATTTAGTTAGGTTGATTTTATTGTGCTCAATAAGGCCTGAGCAAACTGTTCATCCTCTACAGAGCCCCAGAGTTATATCACTAAAGGGAAAACCCTACAGTCCCTCCTACACCTTAAACTCTCTAATACTTGTCTCAGGCCTACAAGCATAAACTCTGGAGCATTATACACACAGCTTTCCTGCGCCCCTGTGCCCCTGTGCCCCTTCTGATCACATATCCTGCATCTCCCCAACCCTCACATTAGGTTCCAGAAAAATGGCTTATGAGTCCCTAAATATGGAGGTTGTTTTACTCCTCTGTAACTTTGCAAGTACTGTTCCTATGTCTGAAATGCCATTTGCTCCTCCCCTTAGCCACTTAAAAATTTCATCTTCAAAATCCAGCTTAACTGTTAACTCCCCTGTGAAGTTTTCCCTGATCTCACCCAGCTGCTAGCCCAGTCCTTCAAATAATCTCTCTCCTCTGAACTGTGCACATTTGTGAGTTGCTGCATTCATCACATGTTGCTGTTTTTTCTTTTCTTTTTTTTGGAGTATAGCTGACTTACAATGTTGTGTTAGTTTCAGGTGTAGAGCAAAGTGATTCAGTTATACATAGACATATATCTATTCTTGTTCAGATTCTTTCCCCATATAGGTTATTACAGAATATTGAATAGAGCTCCCTGTGCTATGCAGTAGGTCCTTTTTGATTATCTGTTTTATATAGTAGTGTGTATATGTTAATCCCAAACTCCTAATTTGTCCCGCCCCCGACCTTTCTCTTTTGGTACCCATAAATTTGTTTTCTAAGTCTGTGAGTCTGTTTCTGTTTTGTAAGTAAATTCATTTTTATCATTTTTTTAAGATTCCACATGTAAGTGATATCATATGATATTTGTCTTTCTCTGACTTACTTCACTTAGTATGATAATCTCTAGGTCCTTTCATGTTGCTGCAAATGGCATTATTTCATTCTTTTTTATGGCTGAGTAATATTCCATTGTGGGTGCCCCCACTATTATTGCATTACTGTTGATTTCTCCTTTTATGGCTGTTAGTATTTGCCTTGTTTATTGAGGTGCTCCTATGTTGGGTGCATATGTAATTACAATTGTTATATCTTCTTCTTGGATTGATCCCTTGATCATTATGTAGTGTCCTTCTTTGCCTCTTCTAACAGTCTTTATTTTAAAGTCTATTTTGTATGATATGACTATTGCTACTCTAGCTTCTTTTGATTTGCATTTGCATGGAATATCTTTTTCCATCCCCTCACTTTCAGTCTGTATGTGTCCCTAGATCCGAAGTGGGTTTCTTGTAGACAGCATATATATGGGTCTTGTTTTTGTATCCATTCAGCCAGTCTGTGTCTTTTGGTTGGAGCATTTAATCTGTTTACATTTAAGGTAGTTACCAATATGTATGTTCTTATTGCCATTTTGTTAATTGCTTTGGATTTGTTTTTGTAGGACTTTATTCTTCCCTTCCTCTTTTGTTCTCTTCTCTTATAATTTGATGACTATTTTTAGTGTTGTGTTTGGATTTCTTTTTCTTTTTTGTATGTATATCTAGGGTAGATTTTTGTTTCAGTTACCATGTGGTTTTGATATAGTAGTCTATATATAAAAAAGATTGTTTTAAGTTGCTGGTCTCTTAATTTCAAATGCATTTC
Source organism: Delphinus delphis (assembly GCF_949987515.2). Classification (NCBI taxonomy): domain Eukaryota; kingdom Metazoa; phylum Chordata; class Mammalia; order Artiodactyla; family Delphinidae; genus Delphinus; species Delphinus delphis. The sequence goes on along the minus strand of NC_082683.1, from coordinate 58,077,613 downwards.
CAATATCCTGCATTTGTACTCTCCTCTTCTCATGATTGCTGGTTTTGATATCATATTTGTATGTAGATTATTTCCTACCTTTACTGTATGTTTGCCTTTACTGGTGAGCTTTCCCATTTGTAATTTTCTTCTTTCTAGTCGGGACCTTTTCTTGTCCACCTAGAGAAGTTCCTTTAGAATTTGTTGTAAAGCTGGTTTGGTGGTGCTGAATTCTCTTAGCTTTTGCTTGTCTGTAAAGCTTTTGATTTCTCTGTCAAATCTGAACAAGAGCCTTGCTGGGTAGAGTATTCTTGGTTGTAGGTTTTTCCCTTCCATCACTTTAAATATATTGTGCCATTCCCTTCTTACCTGCAGAGTTTCTGATGAAAAATCAGCTGATAACCTTATGGGGATTTCCTTGTATGTTATTTGTTGCTTTTCCCTTGTTGCTTTTAATATTTTCTCTTTGTCTTTAATTTTTGTCAATTTGATTAATATGTGTCTTGGTGTGCTCCTCCTTGGTTTTATCCTGTATGGGATTCTCTGTGCTTCCTGAACTTGGGTGACTATTTCCTTTCCCATGTTAGGAAAGTTTTCAGCTATTATCTCTTCAAGTATTTTCTCAGGCCCTTTCTCTCTCTCTCTTCTCTTTCTGGGACCCCTATAATGTGAATGTTGGTGAGTTTAACGTTGTCCCAGAGGTCTCTAAGACTGTCCTCATTTCTTTTCATTCTTTTTTCTTTACCATGTTTCACAGAAGTGATTTCCACCATTCTGCCTTCCAGCTCACTTATGCATTTTTCTGCCTCAGTTATTCTGCTATTGACTCCTTCAAGTGTATTTTTCATTTCAGTTTACTTATTGTTCAACTCTGTGTTTTCGTTCTTTATATCCTCTAGCTCTTTGTTAAATATTTCTTGGGTCTTCTTGGTCTGTACCTCTATTCTTTTTCTGAGATCTTGGATCATTTTTACTGTCATTACTCTGAATTCTTTTTTGGGTAGATACCCTATCTCCACATCACTTAGTTGTTCTTCCGGAGTTTTATCTTGTTCCTTCATCTGGAACATATTCCTCTGCTGTCTCAGTTTGTCTAACTTTCTGTTGCGTTCTCCATTTCACAGGCTGTAGGACTGTAGTTCCTCTTGCTTCTGGTGTCTGCCCCCCTGGTGGGTGAGGCTGGTCTAGAGGCTTGTGCAGGCTTCCTTGTGGGAGGGACTGGTGCCTGGCCCCTGTTGGGTGGAGCTGGGCCTTTTCCCTCTGGTGGGCAGGGTTGTGTCAAGTGGTGTGTTTAGAGGTAGCCGTGGGTTTAGGAAGACTTTAGGCAGCCTGCCTGCTGATTGGTGGGGCTGTGTTCCTGATTGGTAGTGGCCTGAGGCATCCTAGCACTGGAGCCTACAGGCTGTTTGGTGGGGCCAGGTCTTCGTGTCAAAATGGCAGCCTCCAGGAGAACTCATGCCAATGAGTACTCCCTGGTACCTCCACCACCAGTGTCCTCGTCTCAACAGTGAGTCACCTCTGCAGGAGACCCTCTAAGACCAGCAGGTGGGTCTGGTCCAGGCTCCTACAAAGTCACTGCTTTTTCCCTGGGTCCTGGTGTGCATGAGACCTTGTATGTGCTCTCCAAGAGTGGAGTTTCTGTTTCCCCCAGTCCTGTGGAGTTCCTGCAATCAAGCCCCACTGGCCTTCAAAGCCAAATGCTCTGGGGGCTCCTGCTCCTGATTCCAGACCCCAAGACTAGGGAGGCTGATGCAGGGCTAGAACTCTCACTCCTGTGGGAGAACGTCTGCAATATAATTATTTTCCAGTGTGTGGATCACCCACTTGGTGGGTATGGGATTTGAATATATCATGAATGCACTTCTCCTAGTGACTCCTTGTGGCTTCTTCTTTGTCTTTGAATGTAGAATATCTTTTTAGGTAGGTTCCAGTCTTTTTTTGTTGATCGTTGTTCAGCAGTTAGTTGTGATTTTGGTGTTTTTGTGAGAGAAGGTGAGCTCAAGTCCTTCTGTTCTGCCATCTTGTCTCCAACCTCTCTTCACACGTTGCTGTTCTATAAGCTTGTTTGTCTTCCCTTTTAGCAGATGAGCCACTTGGGGATAAAGGTCATGCTTGTTCATCTGAATAGTTGTGGTAACTAGTACCTAGTTTCATCTAACCAGGATAAGAAAAATCCCTCTAGGAGTTTCAAACAAAAGGACTGTAATGCCAGGAACTGGATATATGAGTGATAGAAGAAGCTGAGAAGCCAACCAGGAACAGTGAGCATCTTAGTTTGGATTTCCAAGAAGCAGCCTCTGAGACAATATTCAAATGCAGGCAATTTATCAGAAAATGCAAGGAATATAGGTAGATGGGGAGAAGTGCTACAGGAAAGGAAGGCAAGGCAACTTGCCCACAAGGGCATCTATTTAGCCAGATACCAAAGTGGGCAGCTGGAACTTAATTCCACATGGACACTCTAGAAAATAGCACAAAATACACATCTCAGAATTATCCTCACCAAGGGGTAAGGGAGCTGGGGTATTTACCCTAGTCAGTCATTGGTTAAGGGCTATCTCCTGAGGAAATGTTAATAATTCTTAGGCACTTACAGCCTGCTATACACACCAAGGGGGTGTCAGCTGCTTGGGGGTAGCTCTCCAACAAAGATGCAGGCAGGAGATTACCTTTGGAAGTCAGGCTGGCTGACTAAAATGGTAAGTGGATTCTTAGAGATGTGGACAGAGCATTGATAACATCAGCTATAGTGAGGCAACTCAGAAGTTAACAGAATCAATAGCTGACCTTGATGTCCAGAGTCTGGGGCTGGAGTACTGGGTCCCAGAAGCCAGGAATACATGTAGAAGCTGGAATGCTCATTGTGGGCTTGTTCTTGTTTGGCAGACACTAGAGCCATAGAGGGCATTTAGCCTCTCCCAAAGACTCCCACAGGAGGCAAGCAGAGGCTTCTTCCTTCCTCCTGTCCTGCAGTCCCCACCAGTGCCTCCCTTGGCCAGAACCAGCTGGAAACCACTTGACAGGAGCTTGGGAAACCAGCCTGCTCTCCAGGATGCAGAGCAGAGTGGATCAGAGTAAGAGCAAACTGGCCCCAGGACTGGCAGGCTACCGTGACACTGTGACATACAGAGCTGTGTTCCCCCCCAAACCACCAGCGTCACAATTACCTGGGCAGTTTGTTTAAAAGGCAGATTCCTGGGCCCTAGTCTTGGCCTGATGAATCCGAACCTCACTGATGAGGTTGGGGTCCCAGGAGTCTATTTTTAACAGGTCTCTGAAGAGGTTCTTATACATAACTAAATTTGGGAACTACTGTAGAAGTGACTCAACAAAAATGTTTTGGGGATGTAAAAAAATTAAAGTGAATGAAATAGGTAACAAGCTGAAAATTCGATTTCTTGCCAATCCAAAAAAATCAATTAACAAAAATGGTCCTTTCCAGTTAATCTAAGTTTAACGGCTTAAAAGTAAGTCTTTGATTTTCATTTTACAAAAAAGTAATCAAAGTCAAAGGATACTAGAAAATATATCCGTAAAAGCCTGAGGTAGCACCAGGGAGCAGGATCCGAACTGTAGATGCTTTTGTTGACACACTTATACTATATTGCTATTATCGTTGTTGTTGTTATTGTTGTTGTGTTGTCATGCCACCTACCCTCTACTAGACTCTGAGTTGAAGGGGTGTGTCTTGCTACTTTCTGCACACCCAGCACAAAACATGGCTAATTACACAGGAGGGGTCTGAAAAATGCATGTAGAGTTGAGTTCAGAATCTAAAGCTTCCCCTTAGCCACTAACGTCTCTGAAGCTGGCTCTTTCAGCTACAGGTCAACTCAGAATGTGGCCAAAGGATTTCTTTTTTTCTTTAAATTTCCAAAACCCTTTCAGGTTTTCCATAAAATTGGTCTTTATAAATTTTTCTCTTGGTTTCAAACATTCATGTGGTAAATTTGTTCAGTGATGCATTACACATGATATATTGTGTTTATTTTGGAATAATTAAGCAATTGTTATCATAGAAATTGCATTACTCAGTTTTATTAAGAAAAAGCTCCCCTTTCCTAAAACGGTAATATATTCGATTAAAAAATATTCCAAGGCAAGAATCAGACAAAATAAGCATTCAAAAGCACAAATCCAAAATAAGAAAAAGATTAACTGTGTTCCAAAATGAGATGAACAAAAACAACTTATCAATTTTACTGTTTCAAGGGAGTGGACAAGAGGATGAAAACTGCATTAAAAAAAATTCCATTACCATAAAAACTCATATAGGGACAATTTATTTACAAGGAAATAAAATAGAAACACAATGCTGCATGTAAAATAGGAAGCCTGTGAGCATCAAACTAGATTCACTTAGGAGACAGTTCCCAGAAAGTAAGAGGACACACTGAAATCAGTCAGACATGGGTTGAAATCTAGGATCCAGCATAAAACACCTACATGAAATTATAAGATCTGTACCTTAATCTTTTCAAAAATAGTAACAATAACACCTACTTTTTAGGGCCGGTTAACCAGTGAGCTGTCTCTCTATTAACTGCTTTCTCAGTATCTATAAAGTCTGGAGCTAAATAAAAATACAAATTTCCCCCATAGAATTGGCTTCTGGCCATCTAACATACCTAATGAAATAATCTGGCATGGAAAAGGAACTTCAGGGACACATGACAGTGAAGGAGCATGGGTTTGGGGTCCACCACAGAGAGACATCAACTAAGGGGCAGAAGGGACATAGGAAGGGAAGTTATTCCCAGATCAAGCAAGCTAGGGGGCTTGAGTTTGTGTATTGGTCTATACTGGGCAGTTACAGGATAGTGATGGGGATCAGGGACTTTTAAGTTACTCTGGGTCTTAATCCTCGCTCCATCATCCACTAACTAGCTGTAGGAAGTAGAAAAAGTTATATATTCTCTCTGTGCTTCAGCTTCATCATTAAAATAAAATAACGTAACTCATTGGATAGCTGTCAGAATTGTGTGATCATGTGTGTAATGTGTTTATCACAATGCTTGGCACATAATAAATGTTCAGAACATGCTAGCTAGTAGTAAGAGATGTAGTAGAGTTTGTTTCCTTGGTTCAGGAATAGAATGCCTGCTCCAACATGATGAGAACTGAAAAGGAAAAATTACAGTCACAATTCTACATAGACCGTGTTATCAAGGTATGCACTCCACAGATACAGAAACAAGGTACATGTGGGAGATCAGGTCATAATAACAGGGTAGAAATGCAGTAACTAAAACTGGGACAGATAATCAGCTTTGAACTAGCAGCAAGTGTGACACAATGGTTGGACCAAACCTACTCACAGAGATCAAGTTTTCAGCTGGTGGTAGAGAAGACATCTGGGAAAGGCAGACAGGCAACTCATAAACATATCAAAACTGAAGTCAGTAACTCCGTATCTATCCAGAGTAGTCTCATTCAGTAGCCTCTTTGGCTCCATAAGTAAGCAGACAAGCCTTCTGAGCAATCTTATTCATTGTCATGAAGCCCGTGGAAAAAATACTTATCTTTTACTCATAGAAAGCTTTTCATCCCCTCATTCAGACCGTGTTTACTCTTTTTGAAACTTCTTAAACTGAAGTATAGTTGATTTTCAATATTGTTTTAGTTTCTGGTGTAGAGCAAAGTGATGTAAAACAGACCCTATTTACTCTTATTTTACATGCAATTTTTTTTTAAGAATCAATTTTATTGATTTATTTATTTTTGGCTGCGTTGGGTCTCCATTGCTGTACTCAGGCTTTCTCTAGTTGTGGCGAGCAGTGCCTTCTCTTGTTGCAGAGCACGGGCTCTAGGCACGCAGGCTTCAGTAGCTGTGGCATGTGGGCTCCGTGGTTGTGGCTCATGGGCTCTAGAGCACAGACTCAGTAGTTGTGGCGCACGGGCTTAGTTGCTCCACGGCATGTGGGATCTTCCCAGACCAGGGCTTGAACCCATGTCCCCTGCATTGGCAGGTGGATTCTTAACTACTGTGCCACAAGGGAAGTCCCTTTACATGTGATTTTAATGAACAGTTGTATTTGGTTTCCTAGCCCATGACAGGTTTTGGGAGAAAGGGGAAATTTCTTTGGTGGGAATCCTGTCCAAAAAAAAGTACTATAAAATTATGTAAACTAGAAATAGCCTTATTTTTAATTTTGTTTTATAGTTTATTTATAGCTTAAAAACTTTGAATTTGTCCCACTTAGAGTATTTTGACTAAATACTGTTTTTTTTTTTACATCTTTATTGGAGTATAATTGCTTTACAATGGTGTTTAGTTTCTGCTTTATAACAAAGTGAATCAGTTATACATATACATATGTTCCCATATCTCTTCCCTCTTGCATCTCCCTGCCTCCCACCCTCCCTATCCCACCCCTCTAGGTGGTCACAAAGCACCGAGTTGATCTCCCTGTGCTATGCGGCTGCTTCCTACTAGCTATTTTACGTTTGGTAGTGTATATATGTCCATGCCACTCTCTCACTTTGTCACAGCTTACCCTTCCCCCTCCCCATATCCTCAAGTCCATTCTCTAGTAGCTCTGTGTCTTTATTCCTGTCTTACTCCTAGGTTCTTCATGACATTTTTTTTTTCTTAGATTCCATATATATGTGTTAGCATACGGTATTTGTCTTTCTCTGTCTGACTTACTTCACTCTGTATGACAGACTCGAGGTCCATCCACCTCACTACAAATAACTCAATTTCATTTCTTTTTATGGCTGAGTAATATTCCATTGTATATATGTGCCACATCTTCTTTATCCATTCATCCAATGATGGACACTTAGGTTGCTTCCATCTCCAGGCTATTGTAAATAGAGCTGCAATGAACATTTTGGTACATGAGTCTTTTTGAATTATGGTTTTCTCAGGGTATATACCCAGTAGTGGGATTGCTGGGTCATATGGTAATTCTATTTGTAGATTTTTAAGGAACCTCCATACTGTTCTCCATAGTGGCTGTACCAATTCACATTTCCAGCAGCAGTGCAAGAGTGTTCCCTTTTCTCCACACCATCTCCAGCATTTATTGTTTCTAGATTTTTTGATGATGGCTATTCGGACCGGTGTAAGATGATATCTCATTGTAGTTTTGATTTGCATTTCTCTAATGATTAATGATATTGAGCATTCTTTCATGTGTTTGTTGGCAATCTGTATATCTTCTTTGGAGAAATGTCTATTTAGGTCTTCTGACCATTTTTGGATTGGGTTTTTTGTTATTGAGCTGCATGAGCTGCCTGTAAATTTTGGAGATTAATCCTTTGTCAGTTGCTTCATTTGCAAATATTTTCTCCCATTCTGAGGGTTGTCTTTTGGTCATGTTTATGGTTTCCTTTGCTGTGCAAAAGCTTTGAAGTTTCATTAGGTCCCATTTGTTTATTTTTGTTTTTATTTCCATTTCTCTAAGAGGTGGGTCAAAAAGGATCTTGCTGTGATTTATGTCATAGAGTGTTCTACCTATGTTTTCCTTTAAGAGTTTTAGTTTCTGGCCTTATATTTAGGTCTTTAGGATTCTTTAGGATGCTCTATGTATAGTATCATGTCATCTGCAAACAGTGACAGCTTTACTTCTTTTTTTCCGATTTGGATTCCTTTTATTTCCTTTTCTTCTCTGATTTCTGTGGCTAAAACTTCCAAAACTATGTTGAATAAGAGTGGTGAGAGTGGGCAACCTTGTCTTATTCCTGATCTTAGCAGAAATGCTTTCAGTTTTTCACCATTGAGGAAAATGTTGGCTATGGGTTTGCCATATATGGCCTTTATTATGTTGAGCAAAGTTCCCTCTATGCCTACTTTCTGCAGGGTTTTTATCATAAATGTGTGTTAAATTTTGTCAACAGCTTTCTCTGCGTCTATTGAGATGACCATATGGTTTTTCTCCTTCAATTTGTTAATATGGTGTTTCACATTGATTGATTTGCGTATATTGAAGAATCCATGCATTCCTGGAATAAACCCCACTTGATCATGGTATATGATCCTTTTAATGTGCTGTTGGATTCTGTTTGCTAGTATTTTGTTGAGGATTTTTGCATCTATGTTCATCAGTGATATTGGGCTGCAGTTTTCTTTCTTTGTGACATCCTTGTCTGGTTTTGGTATCAGGGGGATGGTGGCCTCATAGAATGAGTTTGGGAGTGTTCCTCCCTCTGCTATATTTTGGAAGAGTTTGTGAAGGATAGGTGTTAGCTCTTCTCTAAATGTTTGATAGAATTCGCCTGTGAAGCCATCTGGTCCTGGGCTTTTGTTTGTTGGAAGATTTTAATCATAGTTGCAATTTCAATGCTTGTGATTGGTCTGTTCATATTTTCTATTTCTTCCTGATTCAGTCTTGGCAGTTGTGCATTTCTAAGAGTTTGTCCATTTCTTCCAGGTTGTCCATTTTATTGGCATATAGTTGCTTGTAGTAATCTCTCATGATCCTTTGTATTTCTGCAGTGTCAGTTGTTACTTCTCCTTTTTCATTTCTAATTGTATTGATTTGAGTCTTCTCCCTTTTTGTCTTGATGAGTCTGCCTAATGGTTTATCAATTTTGTTTATCTTCTCACAGAACCAGCTTTTAGTTTTATTAATCTTTGCTATGGTTTCCTTCATTTCTTTTTCATTTATTTCTGATCTGATCTTTATGATTTCTTTCCTTCTGCTAACTTTGGGGGTTTTCTTGTTCTTCTTTCTCTAATTGCTTTAGGTACAAGGTTAGGTTGTTTATTCGAGATGTTTCCTCTTCCTTAAGGTAGGCTGGTATAGCTATAAACTTCCCTCTTAGAACTGCTTTTGCTGCATCCCATAGGTTTTGGGTCATCGTGTCTCCATTGTCATTTGTTTCTCGGTATTTTTTGATTTCCTCTTTGATTTCTTCAGTGATCACTTCGTTATTAAGTAGAGTATTGTTTAGCCTCCATGTGTTTGTATTTTTTACAGATCTTTTCCTGTAATTGATATCTAGTCTCATGGCGTTGTGGTCGGAAAAGATACTTGATACAATTTCAATTTTCTTAAATTTACCAAGGCTTGATTTGTGACCCAAGATATGATCTCTACTGGAGCATGTTCCATGAGCACTTGAGAAGAATGTGTATTCTGTTGTTTTGGGATGGAATGTCCTATAAATATCAATTAAGTCCATCTTGTTTAATGTATCATTTAAAGCTTGTGTGTCCTTATTTATTTTCATTTTAGATGATCTGTCCATTGGTGAAAGTGGGGTGTTAAAGTCCCCTACTACGAATGTGTTACTGTCTATTTCCCCTTTTATGGCTGTTAGTATTTGCCTTATGTATTGAGGTGCTTCTATGTTGGGTGCATAAATATTTACAATTGTTATATCTTCTGCTTGGATCAATCCCTTGATCATTATGTAGTGTCCTTCTTTATCTGTTGTAATAGTCTTTATTATAAAGTCTATTTTGTCTGATATGAGAATTGCTACTCCAGCTTTCTTTTGGTTTCCATTTGCATGGAATATCTTTTTCCATCCCCTTACTTTCAGTCTGTATGTGTCTCTAGGTCTGAAGTGGGTCTCTTCTAGACAGCATATATATGTGTCTTGTTTTTGTATCCATTTAGCCAGTCTGTGTCTTTTGGTGGGAGCATTTAATCCATTTACATTTAAGGTAATTATCGATATGTATGTGCCTATTACCATTTTCTTAATTGTTTTGGGTTTGTTATTGTAGGTCTTTTCCTTCTCTTGTGTTTCCTGCCTAGAGAAGTTCCTTTAGCATTTGTTGTAAAGCTGGTTTGGTGGTGCTGAATTCTCTTAGCTTTTGCTTGTCTGTAAAGCTTTTAATTTCTCCATCAAATCTTAATGAGATCCTTGCTGGGTAGAGTAATCTTGGTTGTAGGTTTTTCTCCTTCATCACTTTAAATATGTCCTGCCACTCCCTTCTGGCTTTCAGAGCTTCTGCTGAAAGAGCAGCTGTTAACCTGATGGGTATTCCCTTGTGTGTTATTTGTTGTTTTTCCCTTGCTGCTTTTAACATTTTTTCTTTGTATTTAATTTTTGATAGTTTGATTAATATGTGTCTTGGCATGTTTCTCCTTGGATTTATCCTGTATGGGACTCTCTGTGCTTCCTGGACTTGATTAACTATTTCCTTTCCCATATTAGGGAAGTTTTCAACTATAATCTCTTCAAATATTTTCTCAGTCCCTTTCTTTTGCTCTTCTTCTTCTGGAACCCCTATAATTCAAATGTTGGTGCCTTTAATGTTGTCCCAGAGGTCTCTGAGACTGTCCTCAGTTCTTTTCATTCTTTTTTCTTTATTCTTCTCTGCAGTAGTTATTTCCACTATTTTATCTTCCAGGTCACTTTTCCATTCTTCTTCCTCAGTTATTCTGCTATTGATCCTATCTAGAGTATTTTTAATTTCATTTATTGTGTTGTTCATTGTTGCTTGTTTCATCTTTAGTTCTTCTAGGTCCTTGTGAAATGTGTCTTGCATTTTGTCTATTCTATTTCCAAGATTTTGGATCATCTTTACTATAATTATTCTGAGTTCTTTTTCAGGTAGACTGCCTATTTCCTCTTCATTTGTTAGGTCTGGTGGGTTTTTATCTTGCTCCTTCATCTGCTGTGTGTTTTTCTGTCTTCTCATTTTGATTATCGTACTGTGTTTGGGGTGTCCATTTTGCAGGCTGCAGGTTCATAGTTCCCATTGTTTTTGGTGTCTGTCCCCTGTGGTAAAGTTGGTTCAGTGGGTTGTGTAGGCTTCCTGGTGGAGGGGACTAGTGCCTGTGCTCTGGTGGGTGTGGCTGGATTTTGTCTTTCTGGTGGGCAGGTCCACGTCTGGTGGTTTGTTTTGGGGTGTCTATGGACTTATTATGATCTTAGGCAGCCTCTCTGCTAATGGGTGGGGTTGTATTCCTGTCTTGCTAGTTGTTTGGCATAGGGTGTCCAGCACTGTAGCTTGCTGGTCATTGAGTGAAGCTGGGTTTTGGTGTTGAGACGGAGATCTCTGGGAGATTTTCGCCATTTGACATTACGTGTAGCTGGGAGGTCTCTTGTGGATGAATGTCCTGAATTTGGCTCTCCCACCTCAGAGGCACAGCGCTGACTCCTTGCTGCAGAACCAAGAGCCTTTCATCCACACGGCTCAGAATAAAAGGGAGAAAAAGTAGAAAGAAGGAGAGAAGGAGGATAAAAGAAAATAAAATAAAGTAAGATAAAATAAAATAAAGTTATTAAAATAAAAAATAATTATTAAGAAAAAAAATTTTTAAAAAGGATGTATAGAACCCTAGGAAAAATGGTGAAAGCAAAGCTATACGGACAAAATCTCACACAGAAGCATACACATACACACTCATAAAAAGAGGAAAAGGGGAAAAAGTCATAAATCTTGCTCTCAAAGTCCACCTCCTCAATTTGGGATGATTCGTTGTCTATTCAGGTATTCCACAGATGCAGGGTACATGAAGTTGATTGTGGAGATTTAACCCGCTGCTCCTGAGGCTGCTGGGAGAGATTTCCCTTTCTCTTCTTTGTTCGCACAGCTCCCGGGGCTCAGCTTTGGATTTGGCCCCACCTCTGCATGTAGGTTACCGGAGGGCATCTGTTCTTCGCTCAGACAGGACGGGGTTAAAGGAGCCACTGATTCGGGGGCTCTGGCTCACTCAGGCCGTGGGGAGTGGGTGGCATGGAGTGTGGGGCGAGCCTGTGGCAGCAGAGGCCGGAGGGACGTTGCACCAGCCTGAGGCGCGCCGTGCGTTCTCCCGGGGAAGTTGTCTCTGGATCCCGGGACCCTGGCAGTGGCGGGCTGCACAGTTTCCCCGGAAGGGAGGTGTGGATAGTGACCTGTGCTCGCACACAGGCTTCTTGGTGGCGGTAGCAGCAGCCTTAGCGTCTCATGCCCGTCTCTGGGGTCCGCGCAGTTAGCTGCCTCTTGCGCCCATCTCTGGAGCTCCTTTAAGCCTAAATACTGTTTTGTTCTTTTGTTTAATTTTCTATTTTAGATTAGGAATAGTCTTATAAAGCATAGCAGTCTTGCACTATTCATACTAGGGCAAATTACCCCAGGTGACTCATAAACAAAGAAAGCACAGTGGATAATTTTGAGTGCCCTCATCAAAATAAACGGTATCAGCACCACCCGGCAGATCAAGCCAAAAAACCAAAAGTCACCTTCTTTGCCTAATTGTATAAATCCAATCCATCAGCAAGTCTTATCAGTCATAAGTTCAAAATGTGTTCTGGGTTTGTTCACACACTTCTCTTTACTTCCACTTTCACCACCCTAGTCTAAGCCACCACAGTCTCTTGCCTGGACCGTAGCAATGGTTCTGTTTATAATAGCCAGGTCATGGAAGCAACCTAAATGCCTATCAACAGACGAATGGATAAAGAAGATGTGGCACATATATACAATGGAATATTACTCAGCCATAAAAAGGAACGAAATTGGGTCATTTGTTGAGACGTGGATGGATCTAGAGATTGTCATACAGAGTGAAGTAAGTCAGAAAGAGAGAAACAAATATCGTATATTAACGCATATATGTGGAACCTAGAAAAATGGTACAGATGAACTGGTTTGCAGGGCAGAAATTGAGACACAGATGTAGAGAACAAACATATGGACACCAAGGGGGGAAAGCAGTGGGGGGCTGGGGGTGGTGGTGTGATGAATTGTGTGATTGGGATTGACATGTATACACTGATGTGTATAAAATTGATGACTAATAAGAACCTGCTGTATAAAAAAATAAATAAAATTAAAAAATAAGATCAGGACTAAAAAAATAAAATAAAATAGATAACAAGGACCTACTGTATAGCACAGGGAACAATATTCAATATCTTGTAATAACCTGTAATGGGAAAGAATCTGAAAAATAAAAAATATATGTAAAACTGAAAAACAAAAACACACCATCCTGTAAGTCAGAAGTCCCACACAGCTCTCTGGGCTAAAACCAAGGTCCAGGCAGGGCTACTTTCCTGTCTGTAAGCTCTAGGGGAGAATACATTTCCTTGCTTTCTGCAGCTTCTAGAGGCTGCCCACATTCCGTGACTTGTGGCCCCTTCCTCCATCTTCAAAGCCAGCAGTGTTGTGTCTCCCTAACCCTAGTTCCATCATTGAATGTCTCTCTCTGACCACAATTGGAGAAGGTTCTCCACTTCTAAGGACACTTGCAGTTAGATTGGGCCCACCCAGAGCAACCAGGATAACTCCCCATTGCAAGGTCCTTAACTTAATTAAGTACATATGCAAAGTCTTTTTTGCAATGTAAGATAATATTCACAGGTTCTGGTGGTCGGAGTATGGACATCTTTGGAGGGCTGTTATTCTGACAGTTACATGAGATATCCCATAGATATTATCTATTAGAAGTAATGTTTTAAAATGGTGCCTACTCCCTGTTTTGTAGCTGGATTCTCCTAGTAGCTACTCAGTCATGGGAGGAAGAGAAAAATCAAAAACTTGACTTAAACAATTTTATTTTTAACTTTTTAGAAATGTATTTTATTGCATTTATGCATATCCCCAACTTGTTCTAAGAGGAATTTAAGGACCCTTAAGGGTCCTTAAGAATATGATAAGGATTATGTGTCAGGTACAGGAATGGTAGCCTCCTGTCTTTCCCTATTTTCACAGAAACCATCCTGCAAGGTAGAGCCTAACAGTTCAGAGCATAGACTCTGGGGCCAGACTGGGGCAGGGACTGGACCCATGCCCAGCTCTGTCACCTAATAGCTCTGTCTTTTTTTTTTTTTTAACATCTTTATTGGAGTATAATTGCTTTACAATGGTGTGTTAGTTTCTGCTGTATAACAAAGTGAATCAGCTATACGTATACGTATATCCCCATATCTCCTCCCTCTTGTGTCTCCCTCCCACCCTCCCTATCCCACCCCTCTAGGTGGTCACAAAGCACCGAGCTGATCTCCCTGTGCTATGCGGCTGCTTCCCACTAGCTATTTTACATTTGGTAGTGTATATAAGTCTGTGCCACTCTCTCACTTCATCCCAACTTACCCTTCCCCCTCCCCATGTCATCAAGTCCATTCTCTAGTAGGTCTGTGTCTTTATTCCCATCCTGCCCCTAGGTTCTTCATGACCATTTTTTTTTTTTTTTAGATTCCATATATATGTCTTAGCATATGGTATTTGTTTTTCTCTTTCTGACTTACTTCACTCTATACGACAAACTCTAGGTCCACCCCCCTCACTACAGGTAACTCAGTTTCATTTCTTTTTACGGCTGAGTAATATTCCATTGTATATATGTGCCACATCTTCTTTATCCATTCGTCTGTCGATGGGCACTTAGGTTGCTTCCATGTCCTGGCTATTGTAAATAGAGCTGCAATGAACATTGTGGTACATGACTCTTTTTGAATTATGGTTTTCTCAGGATATATGCCCAGTAGTGGGTTTGCTGGGCTGTATGGAAGTTCTATTTTTAGATCTTTAAGGAACCTCCATACTGTTCTCCATAGTGGCTGTATCAATTTACATTCCCACGAACAGTGCAAGAGGGTTCCCTTTTCTCCGCACCCTCTCTAGCATTTGTTATTTGTAGATTTTTTGATGATGGCCATTCTGACCTGTGTGAGGTGATACTTCATTGTAGTTTTGATTTGCATTTCTCTAATGATTAGTGATGTTGAGCATTCTTTCATGTGTTTGTTGGCAATCTGTGTGTCTTCTTTAGAGAAATGTCTATTTAGGTCTTCTGCCCATTTTTGGATTGGGTTGTTTGTTTTTTTGATATTGAGCTGCATAAGCTACTTGTAAATTTTGGAGATTAATCCTTTGTCAGTTTCTTCACTTGCAAATATTTTCTCCCATTCTGAGGGTTGTCTTTTCGTCTTGTTTATGGTTTCCTTTGCTGTGCAAAAGTTTTTAAGTTTCATTAGGTCCCAGTTGTTTATTTTTGTTTTTATTTCCATTTCTCTAGGAGGTGGGTCAAAAAGGATCTTGCTGTGATTTATGTCACAGAGTGTTCTGCCTATGTTTTCCTCTAAGAGTTTTACAGTGTCTGATCTTACACTTAGGTCTTTAATCCATTTTGAGTTTATTTTTGTATATGGTGTTAGGGAGTGTTCTAATTTCATTCTTTTACATGTAGCTGTCCAGTTTTCCCAGCACCACTTATTGAAGAGACTGTCTTTTCTCCATTGTATATTCTTACCTCCTTTATCAAAAATAAGGTGACCTTAGGTGCATGGGTTTACCTCTGGGCTTTCTATCCTATTCCATTGATCTAATAGCTGTGTCTTAGCACATGTTCCCTAATTCTCTGTGACTTAGCCTCCTCATCCATAAAATGGGAGTTCATTCATTTAACCAGTATTTATTGAGCACTTACTATATGCCAGCATAATTCTAGGCACTGGGGATTCAGCCAGAATACATATATATAGTGTCACTTGTTATTAAGAAATTCACCCACCCTCAGCCCCAACTTCATGTCTGCCTCAACCTCTACCCCAAGACCCTCTGGACTTCCCACAATCTAGTGACTAAAAGGATGAGCATGGTACAGGTTGGACCCTCCAGAAGCCTGCCCCAGTGCTTCTGCCAGCATCTTTGGGTACCTGTGTGGGAGAAATCGTTAATTGTGTTTTAATATGGCCTCTAGATTCGACAGTGAAAAAGGAGTAGCCAAAAATGCCTTTAGGATCCTGATAGAGAAGACAGAAAATAAGTAAGGAATATAAGTGTGTCTTTATAAGTAAGGAATGTAAGTGTGTGTTTGTCATATATATATCTTGCATGGTAATAAGTGCTGTGGAGAGAATTCTAGCAGGGAAGAGGAGAGAGAATGTCAAGTTTAAAATGTAGCAAGAGAAGACTCACTGAGAAGGAGACATTGGAGAAAAGACCTGAGGAAGGTCAGGGAACAGGGCATGTGGGCACACGTAGGAAGGAACAGGACTTTCAGTGAGGAGCAGGTCTGGCCTGGCCTGGCCTGGGCACCACGTGCAGCATAAGTGAGCCTGGAGCGATGGGAGATGAGAAAACATAACACTAGGACCTGCCTTAAAGGATAATTATGAGGATTAAATGAATTACATTTAATTAATTAATTGAATGACCCTAACCCTAACCCTTAGAGCAAGGACTGGCATATGAAAAGTTCTAAATTATATATATATATTTTTAAAAACCTATTATTTTTACCATTATTTCAGAAGTATGTCCCATTGAACAAAGTTCAAATGTTTTCCTCCCAGGGCTATAAGTTCATTCCTCAAAACACCCTCCAGGGGTGTTTCAGTACCTCAGGGTTCCACTGTGACCTGCGTGTCCTCATTCCTGTATGGCCTCGGCGTTAGCCCATATCTCTGGAGATGTCCAGACTTGGAGTGACAGAGATCCTTTCACACCCAGGACCTACAACATCAGATTTTGCTTGCTCTTCCACCAAGGAGAGATTTCATGATATTTAGAAATTAAGTTTGAGTGGGAATCCTTAATAATCACCTTCCACGTATTGTCTTGGAGATTGAAGTTAAAGCTACATCTTCTACCACTCTAGTTTGCTGTTCTTGTCTTTTCTTCTTCCCTAAATATCCTGCCCACCACTCTCTATTTACCCAGGGGTTTCAGAGCTTTCCCTAGGGCTCTTTCTAGGCTGTGCTCAGCACAGTACCCTGGAATCCTCCCTGTCAGCAGTGCCTTTTCCATGATAAGAGTGGTGGCCCTTATCTCAGTCACTAGGCGGCTCCATTTCTAGGAGAGGGTGATCAGTTTGTGATGCAGATATGGGGTGTCCAAAGAGTTGTAAAATCCCAGTTGAATCCCCCAAAACACACACACACACACACACACACACACACAGACACACACACACACTGCAACTAGTATGTCCTATCCCACAAATTCAGAGTACAGATATGGTCACATCACCTTTCTTTTTTACTTGAAGACACCCTCATGCCCGACTAGCAAGAAGTGATATATAGGGATATTCTCAACTCTAACTAGTCCAGTGATCTCCCAGGAGCTTACACGAAGCAACAACATTCAGACCTGCCCCTCCATACCAAGTTGAAACAAGTGGACGGATGTGTCCAGAGCTGCCATGTCTTCTACCCAGTGTCACCATGGGGGCTGGTTCTGCCCATTCCTTCCCATGCCTGCCCCCTTATTTTAACTCTGAAGTTACGGGTCTTTCCAATGACACCCTTGCTCTCAGGAATTGTCTCCTATATTCTTTTCACTGTGCTAGGATAGTTAGTCCAGAAAAGCCATTTGATGCACTGTGTAAGACCTAGCCCTATGTCACAGACTGTAAGGTCTTGGTCCCAGGTCATCAGCCTAGAGGTCTCCTCTCCATAATGTTGATTTTATTTTAGGAATCTCATAGCCCTTCCCTGTCCTGGGTTAATGGGAGCCCTCTACCCACCCTTCTTCAGCAGCTCTACCCAACCAGACCTCAGGGAGCAGAATTTAGAACCTTGGCCTCTTGTCTTCCAAAACACCTTGGGCTCATATGCAAATCAATTGTCATCTTCACCCCAAATCAATTTCCCCAAGTAGCAGGCTTACTGGATTGACAAAATTCAGACATGCCCAAAACCCAGAACAATGGCTCCTTCTTAGCTCTATATTAAAGGGGCCACTCAAGAAACAGCACAGCAGACAGACAAGCCTCACTTGCTAATACATATATATATCCAGACGTTTCAGATGAAAAAGCAAAGGCTGAGGACAAAATCAGATAATGCAGTGTGAGCTATTTGTATCTGACACATTTTTATTTGATCTGTCTAAACATCATAATACATTTCATTAATCTCCTCTTTGGTCCAATTTGGGTGTGCTCTAGAAGGCTTAAATAATTAAGATGTGCAGATAGTAATATAGATAGTGTAACTCTTCTTTAAATACGTTGGTTACTGACAGAGTTTTCAGGAAGATATTTTGATATAGAAACTCTAAACTCTCCTTGGTTAAAAATATTTGTTAAAAGCCAATTGCTGGCAGATGGAAGCCCTCAAGACCTCCTGAAGCAAGAGGAAAGCATTGCTACTGTGGGTAAATGATGCGCTAGGTCCAAAGACATCAACCTGTTTCCTCTCTGTGCTGAAAGGAAGCGATAGCAGGATGTGTCATTACTCTTGATTGAGCATCACAGCACAGAGATGTAATGTGTTAAGATGTGCAATTTGAATAAACTGGGAGAAACACATTCCACTCAGCAGAATTGTTAAACAGTTTACGAAACAACACTTTGGGAGAGTCTGATCCCTGGCCAACAATATCCGTGGCCGTCTTAATCTTCAGATCCATCTCTGCATGTCTTTTAGTCTGGAACTTATTGAAAAACCTCAATTTCCTCTCAGAGGGAGAACTGATTAGGAGTCAGCTCTGTCAGACTCTGAATCATGTCCGCCTGAGCCAGGGAGAGCAAACAGATTTTCATCTAAAGGGCCAACTCTGATCAATAACGGATTCTGCATCTACCTCCAGCCGACAGCCAGGAGTAATGTCTGCGTAGGCACAGGAGGGACGTGCGTAGGCTGTGGTCTGACTCATTCACCTCCGTGCTCCCAGGGCCTCAAACAGTGCGTGGCTCACAGAAGGCGCTCAGTCACAATGTGTGAATGAATAACGGATGAACCAATTAATCTATCACCTCCGGCTCCTATCTTTGAAAAAGTGCAGGGTTGTAGAAATCACACTGAAATAGGAGATGTTAGTTGCCAGGCTACCAACTACCTGGTTAAGTCTCTTTACCATTGAGTCTCAATTTCCTTCCCTATAAGATGAACACAGCAGCATCTACCGTGATTAATAAGCAGTTGAAATAATGCACTCTGCTGAAAACAACCCAGCACCATTTTTTTGTAGCTGAATCCATCAATTCGCCACTTTGCCATCAACGTCTCAGAATGAACCTGCCTCTTTTAGCCTGTCTGATCTCAGGACCTCCTGGAGACATGATTATCTTTCAGGCGCAGCCCCCTCTGGGAAACCAGCCTCAGAAGGATGGAGAAGGGCTAACAAGAAGAATAGGGAATTTGCAATGAATAGATGCATCGGTGATGAAATTGTTAACTCCTGCACAAAATTACATGGTGAACTTTACAATAACATAATAAAAGGAGAACATGAAAAATCTAAGTGCTACATCGTGACATTTAGATACAAGAGAAGAGGTTTCCAGAGGTATCTCCTTGACAACCAAAGGCAGAGTGGAGGGAGTATAACCTTCTGTAGCCTGTTTCTGTCAAAACAAACTATCACATCATTACACCTGTTCTAGGTTGGGGGGCCTCTCTGAGTTCCACAAAAAAAATCATAGTTATTCATTAGAGTAGATTTCATCCTCTGTTTAAAGATTCAGAAATGAACATCGCAGGGACATTACAGAATCACATTCAAACTTCTTAGAGCAGCATTCCAGCTTCTTCATGATCATGCCCCATCTATCTCCCATTCTCTCTCCTCTGCTCAGATCTTCCCAAAGGCTTTCCATCCACGTGGAATAAAACCCCAAACCCTTACAACACTGATAAAGCCTGCAGAATCTGGCCAGGCATCACCTCCCTACATGCATCTGCTGCTGCATTGCCCCATACCTACTCTGCTGTAGACGTGCTATTCTGTAAACAGTGATCCCCCCTCCACATGTTTGCATGTGCTGTGCCCTCACCCTGGTACACTTTCCACCTTCCTCCTTTCAGGTCCCTGTTGATGCGTCACCTTATCAAAGAGGATTTCCCTAGCCATTCTATTTGAATTAGCAATTCCCACCCCATCATCCTTGGTTCTCTAACCCTTCTAATGTTTTTTCTTCATTGTTCTATACCACCTGACATTTTGTCATATGTGCATACATACATATGTATGTGTGTGTGTATATATATATATATATATATATATATATATATATATATGCCATCATGCACTGTTGCCCCTCCACGTAGGATACCTTCTCCCCTGTTCATCGTTCCCAGGGGGATTCTGTCTACCAGATACGAGTGGAACTGACTGGGAGGAAAGGACAGAAGGTGGGAAGGAGGAGCCTGCCAGAAAAAGGTTGCAGCAGAAAAGAATTGTGATAGGAAACGCAGGGAGAATGGAAGAATCATTTACTCTAGAGAAAATGAAGGCAGTGAGGAGGAGAAACTGAGCAACCATCCTCACTAACATCAGCCTCGCTCCTCAGACATGCGTTTAAACGTCTGCTTTGTTGCCAGCATCTAGAATATAGCCTCTCATCTCTCCTCTCTTCCACCTTTCCATCGACCAAGATCTTTCTTTTTTTTTAATTTATTTTTTATTGAAGTATAGTTGATTTACAATGTTGTGTTAGTTTCTGGTGTACAGCAAAGTGATTCATATATATATATGAATATATATAGTGATTCATATATATATGTATATATACATATATATATGCTTTTTCATATTCTTTTCCATTATAGTTTATTACAGGATATTGAATATAGTTCCCTGTGCTATTCAGTAGGACCTTGTTGTTTATCCATCCTATATATAATATTTTACATCTGCTAATCCCAAACTCCCAAGATCTTCCTTACCCTTTCAAGATCAATTTAGATGCCCACACAGAGGCTCCCCTGCCCAACCCCTCAGAGTTCATACAGCCCGGAAACCTTGGTTAGATCCTCTCTCCAGCTTTAGGGAGATTTTTCTTTTTCCACTTTTTTTTTTTTCCAACCAGATAGTAAACTTCTAAGGAAGCAAAGGTGTATAGACTTTTGAGATATGTTTGAATCCTAACTCCAAAACTTAGTACTGTATTTCATTGACTCAAAACTGACGTAAGACACAGCATTATTTTATATACCAATAAAAACAAAAATACTGCCCATTAACTACAAGACACCATCAACTGTAAAATGCATCCCGATTGCAGAGATCTGAGAACGTGAAAAGGGTGCATCAAAGAATCGATGACAGATGGAAGCTGTGAGGTCTTAAACAAGAGGCTAAACTTCTTTGAACTTCAGACTTTCCATTTGTGAAATGAAAACCAGGCTTTTTCATTTATTCAACAAATATTTATTTGTGCTTACAACTTTTTATTAAAAGGAACAGGAACTGGCTCTGGTTAACTTAAACAATTGGAGATTTACTTAAGGGAGGGTACTGGGAGCTCAGGGCACTAAAGAGAGGCTGGAGAAGCAGGACCCAGAGGAGCACGAGGCCAACGAAACAGGAACCACGGCAACAGTCTCCCACCAGGAGGGGCCTGGTTAGGACAGAGATACTGGTACTTAACACTTGCTCTTGCATTGGGTAAACTTAGGAGCCTCTGATGGATGGAGCCTGCCCCCTGGTGTAGGGGTCCTGGCCAGCTTCTGCCCATTTTGACCTCCAAAGTAGGAGACAAGCGCCTGAATTTGCCATCCTATCAAGGCTACACACAACAGGACAGAGAGAATTACCCAGAGAGACATGGGACGCTATTAGGAAGGCAAGAAAGGAGGAATGGATGCTTTGTGGCAAAACAAAAACCCAAAGAAAGATACATTTCACAATGAGTTCTTAATATGTGCCAGCTTTCACAGGAGTTACTATCCAGTGAAACAGGCAGGCATTACCATTTTTTTTTCCCAACGGAGAAAAGAGACTGCTATGAGAGAGGATAACTCGGGAGACCTACTGCCTCATTTCACATGAACTGTCAACAGCTTTTTTTTTTTTTTTTTTTTTTTTTGGTACGTGGGCCTCTCACTGTTGTGGCCTCTCCCATTGCGGAGCACAGGCTCCGGACGCGCAGGCTCAATGGCCATGGCTCACGGGCCCCGCCGCTCCGCGGCATGTGGGATCTTCCCGGACCGGAGCACGAACCCATGTCCCCTACATTGGCAGGCGGACTCTCAACCACTGCACCACCAGGGAAGCCCTGTCAACAGCTTTTGACACAATTGATGACTCCCTCTCTGTGAAGCATTTTCTTCACTTGGCTTCGAGAAGATCATGTCCTTGTGGTTTTCCTCCTTCCTCACTAGCTGTTCCTTCTCCTTTGCTAGATCTTTCATCACCCCAGCCCTCAAATACTGGCAAGCCCCAGGGTTCAGTCCTCAGACCCCTACTCTGTCTACACTCCCTTGGTGAGTCCATCTAATCTCAAGATTTTAAATAATATCTGTACACTGAAGACTGATATATTTATTTCTCCAGCCAGAACCTCTACTTTGGACCCCAGACTTATATATCTAACTGATGTCTCAATATCTCCATTGAGATGTCTAATCACAGGTCTAACCTATTGGGTCTAAATCTAATTCCTCATCTTCCCTCTGCCAAGCCTGCCCATAGTCTTCTCCATTTCAGGCAGTGGAAACTCCATCCTCCCACAAACCGTGGTGTCACCTTGGACTCCTGTCTTTCTCTTATACCCCACAACTAATCCATTGGCAAACCCTACTGGCTCCAGATCCGACCACTTCTGATACCTCCACCACCACCCTGGTCCGAGCCAACCTCGTCTCTGAACTATTGTAATAGCCCCCTAATTGGCTGGCTCATTTCTGCTCTTGCCCCCCTACATTCTAATTTCAGCACGATGTGTTGAGTAATCCTTTAAAAATCTAGATCAGATCACGCACCCCTCCTCAAAATCTTGTGACGGTCCGTAAGTCCTCACACAATGTTCCTTCTAACCTCCCCAAACCTTATCCCCTGGCTCTGTCTCATTTATCCACTCTGCTCTAGCAGGATTTCTTCCTCCAAGTTTTGCAATTGCTTGTCTACTTCCAGAATGTTCTTTCCTCTAGGTTTTCACATGGCTTCCTCCCTCACCATTTCAGGTATTTGACAAAACACAATCTCACCACCAAATTTAAAATTGCAACACCACCACCCCCAAACACACACCCACACACAACCCCGTGCCTGATTCCCCACTGGATTTCCTCCATGCCTCTCATCACTATCTGGCATATTATATACTTTATCTACATGTATGTTCCCCATTAGAATGTAAACTGTGTGAGGGTGGGGCCTTTTGCTCACTGCTTACAACATTGCCTGGCATATAGTACGCTCTCAATAAATATTCATTTAATGAATCAAGTTGCCTAATCTATCTGAATATCAGTTGAATAAATGTTAGAAATAACCCATGCCTACAATATAAGATTAACCTAAGAGGCCAGTGAAATGCTGTGCCTTGTAAACTGAGCTATGCTGTATAAATGTAAGGAAGTATGAGAACCTGAGTTCCACGTGGCCACGCTTTGACACTCTGCTCATTTAGCAGCCTTTTACATGGACTGAAAACATAAAAATTGGTTTTGCTACCTGCAATACAAGTTAGAGACCAAAAAAATCTTTTCCTTCCCTCCACAAAGGTATATTTCCTATCCTCTTCTCACTATACCCTCATTACCTGTCCCCCCCAAAACCCCATATGAAATCAAAAGAGGCTGACAAACACCTATAAAGCAATGTTACTGGAAAATAATAATAATAATTGGTAGCATTTCTGAAAACGTGTTTTTAAAACACACAAATATTTTAGGCTTTTGTAAGGGAAAGTGAAGCATCTGGCAGGCTGAGCTAGAAGAGGAAGAAGATAAATACAGTGGGGGGTGGGTGGCTGGCTGACCCCTGCCAAAGAAATATTCCCTGTAGCTGAACCACAGGCACTAGCATCGTGCTGGCTTCCTCCCAAGACAAATCGGAGCTGCATTCATATTGTGTCAGCCTCCAAACAAAACGAGTGCTTGGACCTATCCCACCTGGCAGGCTGGGAATATATAATTATAAGTCCTCTGATAGCAATTGTACATGTTTCAGTAGATTAGGAAAAGCAACTAAACAGAGAGTAATTGAATTCAATGCAGCGTGTTAGGAAGGGGCTGATTTTCTGGCATTTGTGTTCCGTTCAGGCGCTTCCTCCCTCTCCATCTTCGTGGCTTGCCTGTCCAATCAGACAAGTCAATTACAGAAGGACTCTATCTTCCTGTAAATGCAGTGGGGAGGAAGGATTATCAAAGAGGAGCACCTGCCATGAGGCAAAGCTTAAGAGGACCTGGAAGGGAGTCTACCATCTTGCTGGGACTCACGTGCTTCCGTTGTGAGTTCATGCCTGGAAGCCTGCCCATGACCGAGGCTGGCAAAGGGTAGAGCCTTGAGGGAGGGAGAGAGGGGGTAAGGGTCACTGTGGGGATAATATGATAATGATTTGTACCAGGACTGTGCTAGGCACCTTGTAGGCATGCATTATATAATCTCATACTCGCCCTAACCTAGTGAGGTTGGTACTAATATGTTCATCATTCTACAGATGAAGAAAGAGGCTGGGAGAGGTGATGTGAGGCTTCCAATGTTACTCATGTGCTAGCACTTAGGATTAAGGGACTGTTTATGATACGAAGCACCTGGTCCCAGTTAGCCCAGGCGCCGGCCCGCTCACACACACACACACACACACACACACACACACACACACACACACACACACACGTCTTTGTCTCCTTTTAAGAGGCCTCAGAAGGATCTGCCACTGTCTGTGCACATTACTAGAAGTCAGCAGGCAGGGCTTCACTTTCAATGATTTGGACTAGACTCTGGCTCTGTGCCCCCCCCCAAGAATCTACCTTGATGTAGTGGTGCCCAAGGTATGGTTTCTAAATCTGGGCTTTTATAAAGAAATATTGCCATCTGGTGGACACCTGCCCACACTTTAAAAAAATCTCCATGAAAAAAATGTCAAAAGCAAGGGGAAGGGTGAGGATGTATTTTGAACTTGAGTTGTTCTCTTTTAGCCTCAACTCTTTCAGACTCAGTTGTAGGTTTCTTGTATGTGCTATGCTATTAAATAGGCTTATTCTTTTTGTAGACACACACCAGTCTGCAGAACTCACATGCATCTAAAAGGAACATGACCACCATCCACTGCCTACCACCCCCATGCAAATCAAGTCCTCCTCTTGTTTTCACCATCTTGGTAAAGTCACCTCCATCAACCTGGAAGTTATTTTTGACCCCTCCTTCCTCCTCACCTGTTCTCTCTGCCCCCCAACATACAGTCCCTCACCATGTCTCATCAATCCTATCTCCAAAACATACTTCAAACTATCTACTTCTCTCTCCATTCCCTTGGTTACAATGCTGATTCAAACCACCATCTCTTGCTTGAACTATATAGTAGTCTCCTAACTGATTTTTGTGCTTCTTATCTGGGTCCTGCCTACGTAGCTAAACTCATCTCACATTACTCTTCTGCTGTTGCTCTGTATCCCTGCTGCACTTGCCTGCTTTTGGAGTTATACAACATCCTCAGCTCTTTCCTTGCCTCAGGACTTTCCCACATGCTGTTCTCATGGGCTTAGTTGCTCTTGGCTCCAAAGTACTTGAATATCACCCATTCATTTTTCAACTACAAATTGGAAATACTTGACTCTCAATGTAAATTAAGTCTCCAGTATTCTTTTTTATGACATCTTTTTTTTTTTCTTTTAGGGCACATCATTTGTGTAATCACACATTTGTGTATTTGTTTTTTAAAAAAACTTTTCCAATTCCTCACCCACCTCATGAGTATAAGTTCCATGAAGGAAAGAGCCAGATCTGTTTGGTTAACCTTTGTATCTCTGGTGCCTAGCATAGAGTTTTATGCACAGGAGGTTTTTTTTAAAAAAAAAGAAAGATTGAAACTTATTGTGACCAATATTACTACCATTGTTAATAAAAATATCCCACTTTCCTTTAGCACATGGTTTATTTAAAATGCTGTTGCCACTTCACTGAAGAGGATATACAGATAGTGCTATGGACTGAATATTTTCGTCCTTCCAAAATTTATATGTTACATCCTAACACCCAATGTGATGGTATTAGGAGGTGGGCCTTTAGAAGATAATTAGGTCATAGGATGGAGCCCCCATGATAGGATTAGTGCCCTTATAGGAAGAGGAAGACAGTCCTTTTTCTCTCTGTCATGTGAGGATACAAAGAGGAGATGGCCCTCTGTAAACCAGGAAGAGGGACTTTACCAAGAACCCAACCATGCTGGCACCCTAATCTCAGACTTTCAGCCCCTAGAACTGTGAGAAATAAATGTTTGTTGTTTATGCCACCCAGTCCGTGTTATTCTAGTATAGCAGCCTGGACTAAGACAAATGGCAAATCAGCACATGAAAAGACATTTGACATTAGGTGTTAATAATCTCTCTAACCATATCTACTCATATCTTAATTGAATTATCTTTCACAGTTGTACCAAACTACGTGTTTGTCAGCCACTCATGTCCATTCTAGTCTCTAATTCCTGTCTTATGTGTAACCAAAGGGCTCACTGAAGTGTTCTACAAATAAAAGTCATTCTTTCTTCCAAAATTGTGTCAACAAACCTCCCAAAACAATGTTTTCAATTTGAGGGTCCCAACCCATTAGTGGGTCAAGAAACCCATTGGGTTGCAGCTAGCACTGATATAAGAATAAAATAGAAAACCTAGCTACAAGTGATGTTTAAAATAGCGGCATTTTTATCTCCACTAAACAGAAACATTGAGAAGAGAAACTATTTTTTTCTTCTCCCCACATTTCCACCTCAACCCACAGCAAAGAGAATGTTTTTTCCTGGCTTCCAGAAGAAAGAACATCTCCACCCACACTTCCAGGCCATTTCACAGTTGTCCTAAAGGAGGAAACCAGCAGGTGCTAATGCAAAAGGTTGGAGCCTAATTCACATTGGGCCACTTCTTAATGGCTGCCTGATCTGTTACCAGCATTCTCATCTACGTTGTGTGCCCTTGCATGGTGGCAGTCATACCCTGGACACAGCTGTCCCCATTGGAGGTAGACCGAGCAATACTTGTGCTTTCTGCCCAGGTTTTTGGTCTGCAATGTGAGGGTGAGGCAGCCAGCCTTTCTCTCCTGCACAGCAGGTTAGGTGAGTGAGTTAGAACCTGCTGCACTGGCCTCGCCCTTCTAGACTCAGCCAGTCTCCACTTGCGGGACCAGGAAACCCCTTGTTGGTTTCTAGGCCCAACCCTCCATCACAGCTAACCAGACATCCCTGCTCTTTTATTAGATAAATCTGGTACTTTGTTTTCTAATTGGCTATTGATATGTAGTTCCCTCAGCAGGGAGCCTTAGAGGTTTGGGGCACCAAAACCCCACTTCAGATTCCTAATAAAGGACTTCCCTGGTGGCACAGTGGTTAAGAATGCCAATGCAGGGGACACGGGTTCAAGCCCTGGTCCAGGAAGATCCCACATGTCGCGGAGCAACTAAGCCCGTGCGCCACAACTACTGAGCCTGTGCTCTAGGGCCCGCGAGCCACAACTACTGAGCCTGCTCACCTAGAGCCCGTGCTCCGCAATAAGAGAAGCCACCACAATGAGAAGCCCACGCACCACAACGAAGAGCAGCCCCCCTGCTCACCACAACTAGAGAAAGCCCACGTGCAGCAAGCAAGACCCAACACAGCCAAAAGCAAATTAATTAATTAATTTTTTAAAAATTCCTCATAAGGAGTACCTGTGACTTTGATAATAAAGAAACCAGATTCATTTCATGAATATTTAAAAACTTCACTCATTTGCCGTTAAGACTTTAGGCAAGTTTTTAATCTCTCTTAGTCTTCTTTTTAATTAATTTTTATTGGAGTATTGTTGATTTACAATGTTGCGGAATCTCTTAGTCTTGCATTTATAAAATAAGGTGATAGAATCCAATATCTCATCCATAAAGTGGAGATGATAATATCTATCTCATAGGAGAATAGTAGAATTTCATAAGATAATGCATGTCAAACTCTTAGGACAGTGTCTTGCACACAGTAAGAACTTCATAAATGTTAGCTACTAGTCTTCCTATTCCTTCCAACTTTAAAAAAAAATACTATTTTACTGTATAACAATACATATATGGGATAACTAGGAATGTAGTCTGAAGTACTTTCTCACCATGGGTATCAAAGCAAGGAAAAGGTGATAGTCAAAGATACGGGACTTCCCTGGTGGTCCAGTGGTTAAGACTTCGCCTTCCAATGCAGGGGATGCAGGTTTGATCCCTGGTCCGGGAGCTAAGATCCCACATGCCTCGCAGCCAAAACAAAACAAAAAAACAAGACATAAAACAGAAGGAATAGTGTAACAAATTCAATAAAGACTTTAAAAAAAAATGGTCCGCATCAAAAAATCTTAAAAAAAAAGATAGAAATAAAAGAAAAGAAAAATATGATTTGAGGAATAAGAAAGTTAAATGAGACATGTTCTAAGGGCCAAGAGAAAAAGAGAAAGAAAATGAGCCATGATAATAGAGGCCTAGAAACAGTGTGTGATCTCATTCTAAATTCAAGCAATACAGCTTCACAGAGATGTGACTATCAGAAAATCTAAACGTGATACTGCCACCGTCCAGGGTAGCACCATTTTTGCCTGTCAAGCAAGCAATTTTATGCCTGTAGAGAAGAGCTGAGAAGAGTTGCTGGTATGTGACTAAACAAAGTTAGTCAAACACAGAATTATCTCTATTCCTTCCCAAAAGCCCCACTAAAATAATATTCAATGAAAAACAAGAAGGTATAAGTCACAAGAAAAAGGAAAATGGGAGAGAAGACTAAAGCAGACAAGAAATAGAAAGTAGATGAACAAGTGACAAGGCAACCAGCTTAGCAGAACCAAGAGAGTGGAAATCTGAATGTCTGTGAAGGGTGGAGGATGTGAACATAAAGCTGGTCCATTCCACCAAAACCTAGAAAGGCTCAGAATTGGAGCCACTGAGCACTTTCGAAGATAGGGATGTGAAAATGGGACTGAAAATAGGAGGACTGGTTGAAAGTCTTTATAAGGAGCACTTAGACCTCCAAATCCCCCCACTTCCTTTTGCAGCCACCCTATCCCCACCCCCACTCTGACAGAAGACTGGAGATGTTGTTTCTATTAGAATGTAAGCTCCATGAGGGCAGGACTTTCATCTGATTTGATTACTGGTAGATCCCAAACACCTAGGATTATGCTTGGCACAAAGTGCTAAGGGGGTACTGGATAAATATTTGTTGAATGAATAAACGATCAGGCATCCAGAAAGTATGACATGAGTCACAGTTGAGGACAGGGTACTCAAAAAACAAGGTCAACTGAAAATCTAGATTTAAAAAATAAAACAAAACCAAAAAAAACATGATGAAACTTCCAGGCTCCTAGAATGATGGCAGCCAGGCTTAAACCTTCCCCACCCACAAGTGCAGTGTCTGATCCTTTCTGGTGTATCCGACTAGCCCAAGAAAAGGGGCCTACAGAAACCAATAGAGGTCTGTAGGCAGACAAAAGAAGCAGATCTACACTACATCACCTACTCCCCCTATGCAACAAGCCCTGCACACACACACACACACACACACACAGACGTTCTAATCAGAATCAGCTAAGGATCAGTAGACATTTGAGGAAGGCTGCCAACACAAAAGGCACAGATTTTAAAAAGGAAATAGAAATTTTTTTAAAGAGAAAAGAACAGAGACAATGAAAATAATAGAAAACACTCAAAAAATCATTAATACTCTCAAAGAGATGAGCAGATATTGCATCCTTATAACCAAAACATTTATTATTAAAAAATAAGTGTGTATGGAAGGGGACAGGGTTGGGAAAGAAGACAGAGAATAAAAGAGTTTTTTTTTTAATTCCAAGAAGACAAAAATAACTGTCAGTAACAATGGACATAATTAGAATGTATAATTCTTAGAGGGGAAATTTATAACAGGAGATGCATTTTTGGAGAAAACTATGGCCCATCATAACATCTAATTGGAAAAACTTGTAAGTATTATTCATATATAAAAGAGTATACAATACCATTAATATACCACAGTAAAATACATGTAAAAAAAATAACAATATATATTTTATAAGGACACATACAAATAAAAAGAAACACAACAGAATTAGAATGTTTGCCTGTGAATAGGAAGGGAATGGGAGTAGGAGTAGGGTAAAAAGGGTATGAATGAAAATTCAGTCAATCAGTCAAGTAAGAAGGCCCTTGAACGATTAATGATGAGAGTAAGTCAAGAACTGAGAATTATGATTAGCTGAAGCTTCTGCACCTGAGTGAAAAGACAGAGTGTCACTGTATCATTCACAATTCTCCTGACTGGAAATGGCAGAAACTCAACATGTACTAGCAAAAACAAACTAAAAGGAATGTACTGGCTCACTGCAAAATTCAGGGGTAGTTCTGCTTCAGGTAGAGTTGGATCCAGGTACTCAAATGATGTCTACAACTCTCAGCTCTCCTGTGCCAAAACTTAACAACTGAACCATTTTACTCTGTTCATAAGCTTGTATGTTAGGAATTCAGGAAAGGCTCAACTGGACAGTTCATTTCTAATCCACTTGGTGTCAGGTGGTATCTAGCCAGGGCCAGAAGTTCCTCTTCTACAATAGCCTTCTTCATTCACATGTCTGGTGTGTTGGTAATCCTTGTCCCCCCTCCTATGCACTCACACACATGTGCGCACACACACACACAAACACACAATGTGCTGGGCTTGGTTTCTACTCAGTTGCTATTTCTGTATACTTAGCACGTCTAAAGTTCATTATTTCCATCATCTCTTCAGTAATTCAGTCTGTTAACACTCACTGATGGAGTCTCGGGAAATATTCATGGCCTTGCAGTTATTGTTCTGGGTCCAGTCTCTAACTGGGCCTAACAGGCTTCATAGAGTAGAACTAATTATACACAAATCTTGGCTGAGAGCAGACCCATGTTCTGCTGAAATCAGAAGGCCTGTAGGCAAAGTTCAGTGCATTTAAAATTACGTGTTGTACAGATGTGAGGGCTTATTAACAGTTGTGGACTGAATGCGTCTCTGCATAGAAAAGCTCCCTTCTTTTCAACTGTCACTTACTATAAAAATTGTTTTCTTATATTGAAGCCATAGAACATTTGGGGGTTTTGGGTTTTGTTGTTTTTATTTGTTTGTATTGGTAGAGGAAAGGAGCACAATTAGAGGTGCCTTCTAGGAAGAGTAATCTGGCCTCACTTAGGGTGGATTGGGAGAGAGACTAGATCTGTGATCTCTAAACATTTTTATTGTGCACTCCATCAGTAAATATTTTGAGTATGCAGTCCAATATATGCGTTACTTATATATTTAATCCCTGAACTATTGTACTAACAAAAGGAAAAAACACAAAATAAGTGTAGCTATAATTTCTAATTATTTATTTATTTATTTATTTATTTATTTTTGTGGTACACGGGCCTCTCACCGTTGTGGCCTCTCCCGTTGTGGAGCACAGGCTCCGGAGGCGCAGGCCCAGCGGCCATGGACCACGGGCCCAGCCGCTCCGCAGCATGTGGGATCCCCCGGACCGGGGCACGAACCCATGTCCCCCGCATCAGCAGGCGGACTCCCAACAACTGCGCCACCAGGGAAGCCCTAATTTCTAATGTTTTTATCCTGCCTCCAGCAGACTGTCTTAAAGACAAGTCAGAAAGACCAGAGGAGAGACTTTTACAATTATCATGTGAAATTTAAGAAAGTTGCTTGTCAAGCTTATTGTTAGGACACTAATTAATTTAAGAATGTTGGTAAAGATAGTACCCTAACCTTTCTCTTTTAGGAAGGAGGACTAAGCATGCTATTATGGGACAGAAGTGCTGAACACTGGTCTCAGTGATAGCAGCCTAAGAAAAAAGGTCAGGGTGGCAACTCCATTGTGAGACATAATTAATATTTGTAAAGGGCTTAGAGCCAATCAGATTAAGAGGCAGGGTCAAAGGCAAGATTCATTATGACTGCCAGGTTCCTAAGTTCCAAGCAGATTCCAAAAAATGTGACCTAATCTACCAAGAGCTTGGGCAGATTTACACAGAGAGGAGCTTGAGTGAAGTCACCAGCATTGCACCCCACAATGTCCTCAAATTGCAAATGAATAGAATTTTACTTATGTCATTCTAGTCTTGGAATAAGAGCCTCTGCTCTCAGCAAAACTTGTTCAGTTTCCTTGCTGGGCATTCAAAGCCTCCCATGATCTGGCTCTGGTCTAGCTTTCATTCATTCATTCATTCATTCAGTATTTAATGAGCATTAGAATACATCAGGCAAAGTTATTATAGCTGAGGACACAACAGTAAACCAACAGACATAGTAAGTTCCCTCATATAGCTTATGGTCTGATGAGGGAGACAGACACTAAACAAATAAATGTGCAAAATAATGTGATATAATGATAAGTGGAAAAGAAGAATAAGGCATGGTTTCGAGTGACAGGGGAGACTGCTGCTTATAGTCTAGATGGAGTAAAAAACTGGTTTTATCCTCTTACCTGAAGTAACCTAAAAACAGACAAAATATATGAAACAACAATTTGCAAAACACTGTATATCAGGTGACAAAAGGACAGTGATCCCTGAGAGATGGAAAACAAATGGAGTCTTACAAGTCCCCTAACTGACTGCTTCGAAGGAGTTTCCAGGCAAAGCAGAGACGGGGGAATTCAGGAAGAGCTGGTGGGCTCCTTGGGTCGAGGAGATGGGGATGCAAGCTCAGGGAGATCAAGGCAACTAGGATTCACTGGGAAGAGCACCAGACAGAAGAGAGCTGAACAGAAAGAGAACCCAGAGACTAGCTGAGTGTCCCCCCTGAGTATGATGATGTGTATGATGAGTAAGGATGAACTCGTGCAGGTAAAGCAACTACTCAAGGCGAGGGAAGAACCAGCTGGAAGGGTTAGATGTAACGGTACCCGATGCTGACACAGGACCAGGACCAGAAATGCTGCCTCTTCCCACCAGCCGGACTGGAAAACCTCAAGATTTAGGGATCATTGGGTAGACAAACAATTTGCCTTCAGTAGGGGAAAAATTAGCCCTAGAGTGATAACTGCCCTAATCCTGCCGAATTATCTTAAAAGCAAGACCTAAAAGGATAAATTTGGTTCCAGTAACTTAACTATATTCCAGAACAAAGATCAAGGCTATTTATAGCCATACAAAAATATCGAGCACAATTCATCAGAGACCTCTGGAAGTAGATCCGTGCCCAAATTGGTACTAGGACCACACATGACTAATAAATACAAGAAAAGATGCTCAGCCTTCCTAGTAACCCAGGAAATAGGAAAGAAAATAACAATAAGACACCTGGGGAGTGTTTAAACAGGAGAAGAGTATGGTCAGAACACTCTTTAAATGAATGCACCTTTATTACATTCAAAATTTGAAAGTGTATGTAATTCGCAGGGTAGTCTCAGGATAGAAACAGTTCATATTTTTATTTTTAGAAATACTGAGATAATGGAATAATACCAACAACGATGCCAGGTTTTGTATTTAAATCCTGGTATTGTTGTTGGTATTATTCCATTATCTCAGTATTTCTAGAGTAATACTGAAATACTACAAAAAAACAGCATTTTTATCACATTTTTCTGAGATTCCCCCACACTCTGAAAAGAACATTTTAGATATTTTGACAACCATGCAGTGTAAATTGGAGTCACAGAGGTTGCAGGCTTGGTTTTTTCCATTCTCACCAGAATATAAAGCTAAATGAAATTAACAAGTCTGTTATCAGAGTGCCAGAGAAAATACTTTCCATTCCCATCACAACTTAGCTCACAGGTCCACAGCTATTAGACTGTGTCTGAATCAAAGCCCTGTAGCATAGGCTATAGATGGACCAATAATCTAATCATCTACCAGGCTGCTTCTCTTTCTGACACTGCAGGGGCTTTATATTTTCTTCAGGGAAGGTCTGGGGCGAGTGGTTGACAAAGGGAATGTTTCTGTTGAACCATTTAATTACTTAGCATCTGAGCGCATCCCACATCAGGGCCACCATCCAGCTCTTCTGGCCAAATTCTGGCAATGAGCAAGGGCCTGGCATGGCCAGACTGGCAATAGCTACCCTTGCTTGTGTGATTTCAGTAAGTGAGAGTATTGATGCTGGGTACCACTGACGGTGAAGGAGAAACATCCCAAACCTCCTCTGTGTACCTGGAGACCAGATGGATTACGCAGGAAGGAAAACTGGAGCAGAGTGTGACGGAGGAATGTGGGGAGAGAGAGAGGGGATCTGCTCCGTCCAGTTCCCAGCCTTTCCCCTTGGAGCCTGGTAGTCTCCTATCCTCCACAACTCCCCTGGCTTTTTTTCCTCCAAGTCTGGGTTGATTCTTTGGGAGCTTACCCTCCTCTTCCAGGATAGTTTATTCTGTCCAGAACTTCCTCAATCATTTTATCTTGGAGAGACCCAGCCAGAAGGAGAGAGGAACCTCAGTCCTCTACCTAGTCCTCGCTCAGGCGGGACAGTGTCTGAGGGCAAAATGGAGAACACGTTGCTTACCCTATCTCATTGGAAGAATGGGAAGGAGCAGCAAGAGGAACAGACAGAGAAAAAGGGGAGCAGAAGGAAAAGAAGAAGGAAAGGAAGGAGGGGGAGGAAGAAGGAAAGTATGTGTCGTCTCTTTGCTGCGCTATCCTAATCACTACTCAGAACTGGGAGGTACTTTAAAATATACAGACCATGTTTGGGTTTTGTCAGATATGTTAAAATCTGAAGAACTAGTAAGATCTAGGCTGCAATTTGCCATACTGAAAAAGTTTTCTAGTCTAATTGTCTGCACCAGGGGTTACCACAACTCTAAAGAGGCAGATACATATTTTAGGCCTTGTGACCCATAAGGTTTCTGTCATAACCATTCAGCTCTGTAAGTAGAAACAGCCAAAGACAATAGATAAATGAATGGGTGTGGTGGTGTTCCAATGAAACTTTATTCACAAAAACAGATGGCCGATGGTCTGCCCCCCTTGGCCATAGTTTGCCAACTGCTGGTCAACACAATGCCTTTTTTCTTCTTTTTATAATATGAAAAGAGATATATTTCTAGTATGGGGAAAAACCTCACATTATTCAAAGAAAGACTATACTTTCGTGGTAAAAAAAAAAAAAAATTCATGCAATATAAAAAAAGTGTAGGTTACCCAAAACCCTACCACCTTGATAAAATCACTTTTAACATTTTGCCAAACATCACTGCAGATATACTCATACAGACATTTGTGCTTGTGTGTGTATGCTTTTTTTATACATGAGTGGGAAATTCTATTCATGGTCTTCTGTAACTTGCTTTCTATGCTCAAAAATATATTTGGGGCATCTTTTCATGTGAATATATTTAGATCTACCTCTTTTCACAGAGTGCTTTAGATGGAGGTAATATATCTCCCCTGGTGAACGTTTGGGTTGCTTCCCTTGATAACATCTACATCTCTACTTCCTAGTTGACCACTGGTTGAACCCCTTCAATGATGGGAAATTTGTTCATTCTTGAGCCCACACATTTGACCTCTATACAACAGTGTCTGGGGACTTCCATTCTCCAGAGCTAGAGAGCCTAGCTCTGTAATAAGCCAGAAAGCTAATTTTGAGTAAGTAATCAACTAACTTGAGTTAGTGACTCAATTTTGGGCCACTCCCACCCAGGCCTCTGGAGGCTTCCATCCATTTGAGGGTGGAACTGCATTGAACTATCTACTGATCTGTAGTCGCAGTTTGGGTCATAGCTCCTGCCTCTGCTGATACGTGTTTCAACAAGTTACTTGGGGATTTCCAAGACTGTGGGTGCTTTTCCCTGACCTAACTTCTACATGAGAAGATGACAGCCTCTGACTGAGCAGAAAAACCAGTTTGTGAAAAACTTACCCAGGTAACCTATTCAAAAGGAGGAAGCTCTCTTCATAACTTTTAGGGCAGGTTCAGGCAAAGAGTGTGGCCATGTGCATTAGAAGAAATAAAATCCTTAGGAAGCAACGCTGATATCCCAGATAAATTGTTGTGAAGTCTGTGGAGACCTGATCACCAACAGACTGATTGATTTGCCTCATTTCTTTCATTCCTCTTTCCCCATCTCCTTCTGACCGAGCCTTTAGCTAGGGTGTTGTTATTGACTATTGAGTAGAAGTTCATAGAAGAAGAGCTTCACCAACGAATTGTAATTAATTTAAAAACAATCAGCTGTCCTGAGTTCTAAAACCATTTCTCTTGCTTGCTTTATAAGGGATTATATAGCAGAGAAAGCCATCTTTTAAAAAATGTTTAAATTTCATAGAATTGGGACTTTAGAGACCATTGTAAATCTCTTTATTTTAAGGACGAGCCACAGCCCAGTAGGGTGAAATGATTGCTCCAAATTCACACAGATTGTTAGTGGCAAAGCCAGGACTTAATCTCAAAGGTCTTGCCTCGTGCATAAAATTTTACTTCACGACACCGTCACTCTTTCATAAGCAACTGATTGATTGATTGATTTGTCTCGAGTGCCATGGGAGGGTGGAAGACGTTGGAGCAGAAAACAGAAAGGGAAAGAAAAAAGAGTTTTGAAGAAGTCTGGAGAAAGAACAAATTGGAAATTAAATAGGTTCATAGTATAAAGAAGGCAAAATGCAACCAAGCATTGCCCAGGTGCTACATGGAAGACCAAGGGGTCAGGTCCTCCTGGGATGGGCTGAGAATGCCAGTTATGACTGACTATAAGCCCAAGTGAGACCTTGGAGATAACCCACCTATAGTGTATACTCTGGAGCTTCTCCCAGACCCCCTGTTCAGGGGTGACACACCTGTTCCCGAGTTGCTGGGAATATTGGTTCCTGACCACTCACAGCTGTGTCCATCAGTGCGCATTACCCTTAATGAACTGCTTTGCCTAATGCAACACCTCTTCCCAGGAGTACAGGATATGGAGATACAAAAGTCCAATACACTGGACTCAATACGGTCCATTTCAAAAGAACCACCTGCCTCCAGTCCCCCCTGGACTGCAGGTCCAGCTGTAACCATGTTGAGAGGCATCCTTGTCCTCTGCCCTATCCTGCCGGCCTTGCTTCCTTACAGGTGTATCTTTCTAACCACTCGCCCATAAGTCTTCTTCATGCAAGGTATGTTTCCAGGTAACTCAATCTAAGATACCACCCAAATTCACACTTTGTGTATCATTCCATGTCAGAATTGAGAAGAAAACCCACGTTTTCTGCCCCATCATTTGTTAACCTAAACCATTCTCAACGGCTATACCTCTTCCTGTGGCTCAAGCTCTTTTTGTACAACTTGACATGACCCACCCTTCTACAAGGTGGGCTCCCAAGGTGTGGGATGCTGACCACCAGTGTATTATACAAGATAATTTTGGTAGTACTTGAATGCGCTGGCTTTTACTTTAATAGTTGTTATCTTAGCTTGGGATTCTCCAGAAGCAGACCCTGAGATAAGAACTTAAGTGAGGGCTTCCCTGGTGGCACAGTGGTTAAGAATCTGCCTGCCAATGCAGGGGACACATGTTCGAGCCCTGGTCTGGGACTATCCCACATACCGCGGAGCAACTAAGCCTGTGCGCCACAACTACTGGGCCTGCACTCTAGAGCCCGCGAGCCACAACTACTGAGGCCTGTGCGCCTAGAGCCCGTGCCCTGAAACAGGAGAAGCCACTGCAGTGAGAAGCCCATGCACTGCAACAAAGAGCAGCCCCCGCTCGTCCATCTCAACTAGAGAAAGCCCGCGTGCAGCAATGGAGACCCAACGCAGCCCAAAATAAATAAACAAATTTATTTTTTTAAAAGAAGAAAAGTGAAAATGACTTACTAGCATCCAGGCCTAAATCGTTGTTGTGCAGCCTGTAAAGTCACACACGTGTGTAGTCACACATGTCCCCCATACTTGGTTTAATAGTTGTTGCCATCTTGAAATTCTTAATGATTTATGAGCATTTTTAAATCTTGTATCAGGCTCTGCAAATTATATAGTTGGTCCTGATTAGGATGCGTTCCTAGGTGGGGGAGTGGGAAGTAGGTCCCGGAAGGGTAAGAAGGACAAGCAAGAATGTGGCATCAATTCCCACAGAAGTGGGGAGAGAATTTCGCTCAATCTCGTAGGGAGCCCTGTAGACAGTGGAGATTCACCCTGAAGTTGTTCCAACTGAGAGCAAAGGAACTGGCGTATTTATGTGGCCATAGTCCTTAGTCACTGGTTAAAGGTTGAGGCGGGGATGGGGGAACATCAATTCCCAGGTACTTCCAGCTGCCCTGTGAGCCAGCAAAGTAAATCCTGCAGCTGAGGGTGGTGTTCTGACAATGACATGCAGGTGCCAGTCGATTCTGTAGTCTGTGGCCAAAAGATACAAACTCCAGTGTATGATGGTCTCAGTCCCAGGTGCCAGGATCAGGTGATGGGAATGAATGCACACCTGCAGCCAGTGTGCACGAAACTGGAGAAGGATCAGAGGGGATACGGCAGAACACTGACAGCAACTGCTGGTGTTAAGCATCTACTTTGATGTGATCTAGAGTAAGAGACTGATGCTAGCTCATCAAAGTCATGATTTCACAGGTGAGATTACTAACAGCAAGCATGCTATGTGTAAGAAATAACAAAAGTAAGTCAATCAAAAATATAAATTAAAAAAATCATATAGGAGGCCCAGTGATATGTAGATGAAATGTGAATGACTGAAGTTTGGACACAACAGAGCAGAAAGAACGACTGGATGGAGGGTCGTGGGTAAAAGAACGACTGGATGCAGGGTCGTGGGTAAAAGCACAGTCTGGAGTCAGACCCCTTGGGTTGAATTCTGGCTTTGCCACTTTTGGATTGCATGGCTTAACCTCTCTGAGCCTACCTGCTAGGGTTGGATTAATAGAGTTAATATATGTTAAGCACTTAAAGCAACATCTGCCATGAAAGTGTTAGCTCTTATTTTTCTTGCCTTGCTCCTGACTAGATCAGTGCATCTCAAACTATCTGTGGGATTTTCTTTTCAATCTGTTGCAGGCTGATGCTTTTATCCAACATGATAAATACAAAATGGATAACGAGAAAAATGAAAGAAACATACAGAATACAAGGCCATCTTTTATTCTTAATTTCAACAGGCAGAAAATTACTCAAATTGCTATAAAAGTTTTTACATGCTCACCTTCAATTTCTGTGCTTATCCCATTACAGATGGGTAACAGTTCCCAGATGGTCATTGTTCCGTGGACCACACTTTGAATAGCACTAAATTAGAAAAGCTTCAATAAACCCCTTCAGTTCTTGGTGCCTCAGTTTCCAGATGAGAATTACATACATGAAAGCATTTACTAGACGATAAAGGGCTCCAGAAGTGCAAATCAGTGGTGGGGCTATAGGAGTCGATTCTGTAGTCTGTGGCCAAAAGATACAAACTCCAGTGTATGATGGTCTCAGTCCCAGCTGGCATCAGGCTGCTCTGTTTAGAGTGTATTCATGGAACTGTCAGTGTCTGTGAATCAGTCAAGCATTTCCTGCTACTGTACCAAGCGGGGAATAAAGAGCTCCCCTGGCAGCCTGTGGCTTGCACACCAACAGCTACCGCCATCCACAGGTTGCAAGAATCACAGTCCTGGGGCAAAGCATCCAACCACAGACTTCCTATACCCGCAGTACCCCTTCTACAGCCTGGTCAAAAGATTTCACTGAGAATGATACTTGAGCAGGGGTCAGGAGGGAAGAAAGAGTGAAGATAATGTCCTCACTGCAATCCTTGGCTCCTGGCTTCCCTAGGCCTCACTTCTCCTCAGTTGGTGAAACTCAACTCACAGACATCCTTCACCAACGCTTTAAGACTCCATTTCAAGTCTGGACTCTGCCCACACTGGTTTTAAGTGAGCTACTTTGGCCTTCTCTTTTATCTCCACCCTGTCAAACAAGAAAGCAGATACCTAGGAACCTGCAAGAAGTCCACTGAGTGGTAAGATTTCTGCACATCCAACTTTTTGACTCTTTCTGGACTCTTTCTGGACTTTTTGAGGGTGAGTCCCCCGTCTGATTCATCGTTGTGTCTCTCCAATCACCATTATTGCAATGCTTGGCACACAGCAGGTGCTCAATGAGTGTTCGTTGAATGGCTCTATATACGAATAGTCAGAAGTCTGTGGAAACAGAAGTGGCTTTTCAAACTACCCCACCCTGAATCCATTCATTAAGCAGAACTCTACCAGGTACTGGGCGTTCGGAAACACAAATCTCACGGCGAGAGATGGAGGGGATGCACATGATGAGTGGATGTACTAAAAATTCAACAATCCGCAGTTATAGCTCCATTTTCTGGAAAGCAAAATCTCTCTGTGGCCCCAGGGCCCTTTAAATTTTACTGTGACTGTTTTCTTAAGAAATTCCTGGAGCAGAGCCTAACTTTTGTGTAGGGGGTTGGCGGCGTGCGTATTGGCGGCCTAAGGGACGGCTGGCTTAAGAGTTGCCGAGCGTTCGAGCGTTCGCACGCGAAGGAAACTTCTCAGGAGTCAGAGCGACCCGGTGGAGGGCTGTGAAGTGGGGCGGCCCGAGAATCCTTGAACTTCAAGGCTACGGGGAAGTCGGGGAAGGGAAACTGGGGGTGTCCAAGGCAGCCAGCCGTTTGCAAGACTTCAACGCTCCCAACTCTTCCCCTCTGCCGGCCCAGACCTGACGCGGGTTCGGCGGCCGAACCAGGGAACAGCCAGGGCGTCTGGGCAGGAGGGAGGAGGGCCGGGCCTGGAGGAAGGAGTCCGAGGCTGCCGCCGCCCCGCCCGTCGGGCTGTCCGCCCCGCCTACCCGAGCGAGGCGGAGCCGGCGCCCGCCCGGAGGAGCAGCAGGAGGAGAGGTCGGAGTCGTCTCCAGGAGCCCTTAGAGACAGAGTCCCCGGCAGCGGCGGTGACGGCAGGGGCAGCGCACCGGCAGGCGAGTGAGCACCGAGCGGCGGGCGCAGGTGGCGGGTCCGGTCCCCGAGGGGACAGGGGCGCAGCGCGGGGCGTCGGCTGGCCAGTTCGGGAGCCGCCTCCGAGTTCCCGGTGCTGGGAAGCGAGATGGAGGGAGGGAACGGAGGAAGGAAGGAAGGAGGAAAGAGTGTCCCGGAGGGCGGGGACTGGTCGGGGCACTGGGCGCCGGAGACCGGGATGGGGGAGGGAGGGCAAGGGACGCCGAGACCCGGAGACAGACGGCGCTCTCGCCCTCGACGGGCGGCGGTCGGAGGGCGCAGGAAGCCAGGGGCCCTGCGGGGCCAGGGCTGGGGGCGCGGCCCCCGGGACGAGGGCGGGAGTGGGAGGAGAGGTCTCCCAGCTCGCTCGCTTGCTTCCTGGTCTGCCCGCGGCCGTGCGCCCCGCACCGGGTTGGGGCTGGAAGGTTCCGGCGTTCCCCGCTCGTGCTTGCGGTGGTGCCAGGTTCGGGAGGAGGGCGGACAACTGGGGGAGACCGGGGCGCCACGCCCCTCTTCCCTACTTTCTTCCGTTCTTTCTGGGGACTAGGCGGCGTGTGCGCAGACCTGGAACCCGCTCGGCGCTGGGGGTCTGGCGGGGAAATAGCGGGTCACAGCGACGACTCAGATCACACATCCCGCGAGGGACCCCCGAGCAGTGAGTGGCCTGGAGACTGTATTTGCGGATGGTATGAGGCGGTCAAGACTCAGACGTGAGTCTTGCGTGATTTTAAAAAGTACTGCCCTGACACTTATTGCGTGGATCAGAGTGACTTTTTTTTTTTTTAATTTTAACTAGGGCATATCAATTAAAGCTAATTCTAAAACGCTGTCACTGAAGTCGTCCGACACTCACTTGTCCCTCGCCTTCCATTTGTGTCTTGTAAACTTGACTTAAACCATTCATAACTTTCGAAAAGTACCCCGTGATTCTCGTTAAAACCCCGCCGTGGAGTGAAACTTTGGGCAGCTAGAAATCTGAGTGAAGGAACTGCCGAGGCCTGTCATCTTGTGGTCACCCCTGTCCGGGCGAGGTTGTATACAAACAAGTGCACAGAGAAGGAAATGGCCAAAAACCGGCGAGAAGGGAGGTCCCCCGCGCCCACGTGTCAGGGCACGTTTAATGGCTGCTTTGAGTGGAAACAAACCGGAATGTATTAGACCTTGTGGAGTTGGGCAAACTTCACATGATTAGCTTCCTTCCCATCAGTTGTTTCCTCCCCCGCCCCGCTACTGTCTTTGTGGACACTTTATATTTCCTGGGGCTGTTGTAGCTTCGTCTGAATAGACTGTCTATAAGGAATCTTTTGGACCTTGTCAGAGGTAGGGACTGTGTCTGTGTGTTCTCTACTTTAAAAGCCGAGTTTGGCTTTGTTTTGAAAGTGCTAGTCACCACACTGCACCATTGCTGATGCTTCGCAGCCCTGCGTGTAAATTATCGCAGGATGGCGGCCCTCACCTAGGAGAACCAGGAAGGCCAGCAGCGCTAGAATGACGGGGTTGCGTTTAACTGTTGCCAAAACAGTCACATTCAAGTAAGGAGCTGTTTTGATTCTTTTAAAAAAAAAAAAAGTATATGTGTCAGCAAGACCTGTTTTCAATAAACAAACATATGATTCACACATAATTTTTTAAAGTAATCAAACGTTTTACAGAGACTTAAGTGATAAAAGGACTTTGGGATCAACCGTTCAGTCTCTTTGCCTTCTCTAACGGTAAACTAACACCATAAAACCCTGGTTTAAGTCCAAAAAATGCTGAAGAATCTAAGGGCTGCGTCTTTAGGCCTTATAAAAAAAAATGCAGTTGTATTTTTACTGTTTTTAACCCAGGTAATTCAGGAAGGTGTTGAATCTGGACAGCATTTAGCTTTGTGTAGAAATACATAAAAATGTGGATCTGTGTTTCACAAGAAACCGGACAGATTAATACTCTAAAAAGTTTCAGTGTCACAAGCTCCAGTCTCATTTGAAAGCTCTCTAATGAGATTTGCGGTGTTGGGCTTACGTTGTCACTTGTTGAAGGACGTGGGTGGTCGTCATGTCGTGACAGCAAAATCTGCGTAGTCGAAACACTTGAAGAACTGGCTAGCTAATATCAGATTAGTTTTGTTTACCTCTTTCTGAGAGAAGAAAATTTCAGATTTGGAATTATGTCATTTATTGTGTTGGATTTTTATTGGGTGTTTTTTTTTTAAGTTTTATATGTCAGCTTAAGCTTAATTTAGGGAGGCAAGTTGTGGAAGTCAAATTTTTCTGGAGTCTGATTTGGAAGAGAAGCAGCCTAACAGTGGTTTGAGGTATGGTTTTGGTGTGACAGATGTGGATGGGAATATTAGTTATTTAACCGTTTTCAGTCTGATTTGTAAAATGAGGATGATAGTGGTCTCTGTCTTGACGGTTTTTATGAAAGTATATGAAACAGTATTTGGAAAACATTTTGCACCTAATACACAGATAATGTTCAGAATTATTAGATATTTTATCTACTGACCAGCAGCCGGCTATTGGATACATTAAAAGATGGCAGTTTGAACCTTCTGGAAACACTGGATAGAGCAAATAAATCAGGTAAAGAAGGTACCTGATTTTATAGATAGATGGATAGATAGGTAGGTAGATAGATTGGTAGGTAGGTAGATAGGTAGGTAGATAAAGCTTCTGGAATGCTAGAGCAATTAAATTCCAAAGAAGTTACCTGGTTTTATAGATATACAGAGCAAGATGTCTATCCATCTATCTGTCTAAAATATCTAAAATAGTTGTTTACATATGTGTGTCATGTTTCTACCACAGTGGTATGAATAATTATGATTACTGGAGTAACAGTTTTAATGCGTTTTTAGTGTGAAGTTACAGTCGTATAATATTTTTAGAGCCAGACAATCATTTCATTACTCATATTTTAACTTTGAAGAGAATTTATATTTAAAATAGTCATGCTTATTAGCCCTGGGTAGGACGTTAAACAGAAACAGAAATATTTGTCTTTTACCAAGTATGATTTTTAATTGAAGTATGAAAAAAATGTGACCTGGAGTATACAGTTATTTTTCACGTACTGATGTGCAGTGCTAACAGATAAGCCTCAAGAAGTGTTTAGGGGGACTTACCTGGTGGTGCAGTGGTTAAGAATCCGCCTGCCAATGCAGGAGACACGGGTTCGAGCCCTGGTCCAGAAAGATCCCACATGCCGTGGAGCAACTAAGTCCGTGTGCCACAACTACTGAGCCTGCGCTCTAGAGCCCACGCCACAACTACTGAAGCCCGCTGCCTGGAGCCTGTGCTCCTCAACAGGGGAAGCCACCTCAATGAGAAGCCCGTGCACGGCAGCGAAGAGTAGCCCCTGCTCGCCGCAACTAGAGAAAGCCCGCATGCAGCAACGGAGACCAATAAATAAATAAATAAATAAATATTTTTTAAAAAAGTGTTTAAGAAAGGACTAGCGGCATTTCATAAACGTATTGTAAAAGCGTTGTGACTGATGGTAAACTTTTGTGAGACTGGGTGTTCCATTAATTCAGGGAATCTACTCATCATGTCATTGACTCATTTGCAAAATTTAAAAAATGCTTCCATCTTGAAAACAAACCCTTTTACGTGTCTGTTGTTTTCTTAATGCATGTCAGGTGCATAGAATTGGGCCAGTTGGAATCGTGGCTTGTGCCACAGATGACTTCTCATTTACTAATTGTTCCACAGGGACTCAGATCATGCTTAT
Organism: Delphinus delphis; assembly: GCF_949987515.2. NCBI lineage: Eukaryota > Metazoa > Chordata > Mammalia > Artiodactyla > Delphinidae > Delphinus > Delphinus delphis. The sequence goes on along the minus strand of NC_082683.1, from coordinate 58,033,273 downwards.
AATATTTTTAAATAACTGTAAAGGGTACAGTATTATTATGAATCATTTCTTGCCTATGACATTATACTCTGAAGCAGCGGAGGACTCGATTGAATAAATTATTGATTCTTTTCTCTCTTAGAACATCATAGCATAGTGATGGATTCCAGGCTCATGCTTCTAGGTGTGTAGCGTGTGGGCAAGTTACTTAATACCTCTGTGCTTCAGTGAGGTGTTGGGAGGGATAAACGAGTTAATCTCTCTAAAGCATTTAGAACAGTGCCTGACACATAGTCTATGCTCAACAAATGTTAACATTAAATTGTTACTTACTGAAATTTTCTAAATGTTATGAGCATACATTACTCTTCTAACAGGAAAACAACTATATGAAATTTTAATGTTTCCCCCAAATCTAAAAAGGCTCAGTAATTTATATAGTCCTGTCAAGCAGCGCTTAAGAAGTAAGAGAATACAATCAGGCAATTCTCATTGTGTCTTTTAAATATGAAATGGAGTGCAGTGTTCATTTGTTCAACAAATTAATTCTCCTAGATCTCAGTCCCATTTTCCTTTCTTATTAGAAACTTGAAAAAAAAAATCGATAATCCATGAAGTCCACCCTAGGTTAGGTTAAGTAGGGGAAGGGTGGTGTGCCCAGTTACAGTGCATTATTACACTTACAACTAATAAAAAAAAAATTTATGGGCTTCCCTGGTGGCGCAGTGGTTGAGAGTACGCCTGCCGATGCAGGGGACACGGGTTCGTGCCCCTGTCCGGGAAGATCCCACATACTGCGGAGCGGCTGGGCCCGTGAGCCATGGCCGCTGAGCCTGTGCGTCCGGAGCCTGTGCTCCGCAACGGGAGAGGCCACAACAGTGAGAGGCCTGCGTACCGCAAAAAAAAAAAAAAAAAAATTACGCATAGAAAAGAAAGTACAGACAAATGGATCGTGGGATTGTGGCGCTTCTCCCCATATTTTCGCCAATGAGCATGTATAGAAAATAAAAGATAATCCATTGGTGTAACAATTACTCAGTAAAACCTGGTTTTGTTAGCTTCAAATAGCAGGATTTTGGTTTTGTTTTAGAAAAAACACCAGCTTGCATAGCAATCGAAGGTCTTTGAGTTACATGTGAGAACTATTTAGCAGTAAAAGAGAGGCCCTTTTGGAAGTTTGCAGGTTTATCTAATTAAGAGATGTTTGAAATTTGGGTTTGCCTGCAGACGCAGTTCACCAACCTTGACTTTATGGAAACTGTCACTTCCCAGATCCCTCATGTCCCAGCCCTGCATCGAGGAGCTGTGTGTATACAGCACCTGCCGCGTGTCAGAGGCCTCTAAGACAGTCACAAAGAAGACATACCTGCCATTAGTTTAGTGGGAGAGTTCGATAGGTAAAAAAATATACCTTCAGCACAGTCGTGTGACTCCATTTATGGAGCTGTTCTACATCCTAGGCCCCAGTCTAACCCCTTTACATTTATGATCTTGACCAGTCCTCACAGCAGCCCAGGTGAGAAAGCTGAGGCTCCCTAAGCGGCAAGATGAGGATGTGACCCAGAGTTGTTCTGACTCCATATACTGGGCACTAGGAGCTCTGCCAGGGAGCTGCAGTGGAGGTGCTTCCAGCTAAAGGTGCTTCCTTATGGAGGAAGTTTCGTTTAGAAGCTGTAACTCAAACCAACAGAAACAGGAGGAGAGGGCTCCTCTTGGGGGTGAGATGGCCGGCCTGAGGAGTATTACCAGTGCCTTGCCATTGGGCTCATTGGGCTTCTTGCCCTCTGCAGCCATAGAAGTCAAATCGAAGCTTCCAGAATTGCCTCAGAGACCCAGCAGGCCTGAAGGGATCTGTAGAGTCAGTCTCTCCCATGCCTGGATTCCCCAAGAGGGCCTTGAGCGGAGATGGGGCCACCAGCTGAGTCCTGCTCTAGAGCCAGCTCCCACCGACAGGTCCTGTCTCCCCGCTTCTCTCTCAGGAATAAAGGGAAGAGCGGTTAGGCCGGTGCTTTGGACCCAGGGCAGAGGGTGGAGGTGATTTGACTGAAGATTACTTCTAGGTGGATTATTACATTTAGTGCCCAGTCTCTTGAAAATCATTTCTAGAGTCACTTAAATGTCTGGTTTATTGCGTCAGGCTTTATTGGGTGTCGTAAAAGTGAAATTTTTTTGCAAAATTTAAAAAATTTAAAATTTTTTAATTTAATTAAAAATTAAATTAAACCATGTCTGGTTGCCATCCCCTGACAAGGGGGGTTTTTGTCTTCTCTTAATGGGTCTGTATTTTGGAGGATTACTGTATAATAAAAACCAGGGTGTTGTAGACTGTTAAAAGACTTCTGATATTTTCACCTCTGCTGGAGAATTAGTAGCTCAAAGAAGATTTTCTTTTAGGTCTGCTTTAGTGAATCAGTTGCTAAGAGTCTTTTGTAATTTTTCACATTCATTGATTGTAAGCACGTGACTTTGGGGCCAGAGGGTCGGGAGGCCTTATATTCCATTTGCTTTCTTACAGAATAGACTACCATTCCTCTTGCAGTCAGTGTCACGTAACTGACATGGTATCCCCGTGGTTGACTGAGAAGAGGAGCATAAGTTCTGATTTAACTTGGGTTGCTGTCATCACAAATGCTCCCCGGGTGGGCTCTGAATCAGTGGTCATCGCCGCGCTTGCGTGCCACGTAGAGAGCATTGCTTTCATCCCCAATGGCCGTGTGCAAACCCACATGAGCCCGTGGGGGTAGAATCTTAACTTCACCCATGTAGAATAATCAGGCTTTTACTTAGCTACAGATGCTACCAGCCAAGATGTCCCTGAGCACTGGACATGAAACCTTTAGCCCCCCTGCACTGGAGCCCTTTGACTAAGATTCCCAAGCTTGCAGTGACCTCAAAGTTTGCCTGCTTTTCAGAGACGAATGATGGCAGTTTAGCTCTCGGTGTGAGCTAAACAAATCTAAGGACGGAAAGAGGGATCAGGATCCAAAAGCTGCTTGGACTTTATCGAGGCGTAGTGAGGACTTTATTGATATGAAACCATCACACCAGGTTTATTCAACCAGAACCTCAGGCAAATTGGAAAAGTGTTGAAGCCAGCAGACTTGGTGCCTGTCCTGTACCTGAACTACCCAGACCTTTTGCAATGTTAGACCGTGACCTGCACATTAGACCATGAGGCTTCATGTGGGCGTGTAAGGTCATGATTGGCTGCTCAGACAAGTTGTCAGGGGAAGGTTGAATGTCTGGCCAAGAAGCAGAAGAGTTGGATTGTGACTTCTTGACAGGGCTGCTTTGAACTCTTGTACAGATTGTTCACTGCACAAGACTAGCTGGCCAAGGAAGTTAAGTGGGGCTCAGATCTCTCCAAAAACTATGTGTCCTGGGCTAGAACTGCCTCTGCCAGGAGGAGGGGGCACTTCATTCTGACTCCGTCAAGCCTGCAAGGCTGGTGCACTTGGAGGGGTGGCCTTTTCCTAAGTCACACAAAGGCACAATCTGGCAGCACAGATTAATAAGCAACCACAATAACCTGCAAAATGACATGAGCCGGCTGAGTCTGGCACGTAGTAGGTGCTTAATAAACGCCAGTGGAATGCAGGAGTAAAACCACATTCTCTGTAGTGTGTGCCAGTGAAGTGGATGAGCCAGTGTTCTTTTTAATCAAAAGTAAAAGTGATGGTATCTACTAGGAAAGGCACATTCAGTGGTGCGTGTTCCCTGTGACAGGCTTCTTCCTCTTTAGTTCATCATTTCCTAAGGGGCGGGTAAAGCCCAGCACTTGAGGGGTCGTTGGTGTTGTTTACTCTGAGTCCAGTACCAACAAACGTGCTCAGCATTGCCTGGTACCTGCGGGGCTTCTGCAGTGGTGCCTCCTGGGAATGGACAAAGGGATCCATGGTGTTTATTGACCAGCTGTGGGCCCTCCTCTTGGGGACAGGATGCAAAGGACACTGGCTGCAGGAGCCTTTGGAATTTACCTATGAGTGGCTGCTTCTTGTGTAGAAAGACTTTTCTAGTTTAGGGTAAGAAGTGGGGAGCCTTGTTGCTAAAGCCACTGACAGCTGAGGAAGGGGGTTTGTCTGTGTCCCTTGCAGTGCCAGCTGCTGCTTGCATGCCTCTGTTTCAGGTTGATCCTTTAGAAAGCAGACTCTCAGAGTTAACCTCCTCTTGGCTCCCCTCCTGAGGGGCAATCCGCACAGCAGGTAGGATCAGCCATGTTTAGTGGGTCAAACTGCTAAGACAGTGGTTCTGTGCATAGAGGTGCTGGCTTGCACTTAGGACCTTGGCCTTCTGCTGTTTTATGTAGAGGCCACACCTTGTGAAAAATGCCCAAAGGTGCAGAAACGTGAACGCCTTTCCCATTTAGGCTGGTTAAATGCAGCTTTCTTCAGGCAAACTCAGATTCCCAAAACAGGACTAGCAGGAGATAACAATTCCTAATAAGGATTTCCCACAGAACTTCTTTCGTTCTTTATTTTGGCTGCGTTGGGTTTTTGCTGCTGCGTGCGGGCTTTCTCTAGTTGTGGCGAGCAGGGACTACTCTTCATTGCGGTGTGCGGGCTTCTCGTTGTGGAGCACGGGCTCTAGGCACATGGGCTTCAGTAGTTGCAGCACGTGGGCTCAGTAGTTGCGGCTCGCGGGCTCTAGAGCACAGGCTCAGTAGTTGTGGCACATGGGCTTAGTTGCTCCATGGCATGTGGGATCTTCCTGGACCTGGGATCGAGCCCACGTCCCCTGCCTTGGCAGGCGGATTCTTAACTACTGCGCCACCAGGGAAGTCCCTCACAGAATTTCTTGAGAGAGCAAACTTACCTGTTGCATTTATGATATGATTTGATTTTACAAAATTCCAGGATTCTCAACTTTTCAGGAATATCTCTCTGTTGAATTAAGCAGAATATTCCGGCACATGCTTTGCCCTCTTTTTTGACATAAATATTTGATGAGCAGCATGCTTCAGCCATTACTGTCCAAATCCAGAAAGCAAATAAATGTGCCTGGCATGCTGCCTGGGAGGGAATCCTCATGTTTCTGCCTTTGCCTCCCATTCACCTCCAGTTCTCTGACTTCTCCTGCTGTAATAAATGTCAAGGGGCTCAGGGACACCCACACCCAGCAGGTGATATCACACAGGGCAGAGACCACCTCTCCATGCGCGCCTCCTGAGCTCTGGATCCAGGTTCCTCTGATTTACTGATGCCAACGTGAGAATTCACCTGCCTCAACCCAGGTTTCCCAGAAGCCTCCTCAGCTTTGTCTCTTCCAAGCTGGGATTGTCCTATTCTTCACACTCCTGTGAAAAATGGTTTATACAACCTCTTCATTTTTAAAAAATCGGTAACGTATTTATATGGTTTACCCCCATATAAAAAGGTAAACACTGAGAAATCTTGCTCCCATCCAAGCCTTTTCCACATTCTCTGCAGGCTGCAACTTGTAAATACGAGCAAACGAGAGTGTGCATGTGTGTGTGCGTGTGTGTGTGTGTGTTTGTATTTAATGCTTCCCCTTTCTTTCACAAAAAGTGGTATATATACTGTTCTGTGTCTTGCTTTTTAAAATTAGCAGTCTGTCCTGGAGATCTCTATCAGCACGCTCGTTTTCCATTGTGTAGACGTAGCATGGTTTATTCGACCAGTCCCCTAAGGCTGGACCTTTGAATTGTTCCCAGTCTTTCGCTATTACCCACGGCACTGCAACAAATAAAGGTTTCATCTTGCTTTTGTGCGGGTGGACCTAGAGGATTGATTCCCAGGAGCGGGACTGCTGACTCGCAGGGCCCTGTCAGCCCCTTGGGAAGGGTTGGCTCATTTTGCCCTCTGCTCAGCAGCGTATCAGATGGCCTGTCTCCCCATAGCCCCAACACACGGAGGGTGTCAGCTCTTTTTATTTTTGCTAATCTCATTGATGAGAAATGGTAATTAGGGTTGGTTAAATTTTTTGAATTGTGAGTGAGTGAGAGGATTGGGGCTGTTTGTACATCTTCTCCTGTGGGCAGTCCAGGCCTGCCGATCCCCCCGTGGGCGTTTATTGACCTTTCCTCCTGAAGCTAAGCCTCTTGCCTACACCACTGTCAGAATCTCTAAAATACAGACTTAAGAATGTGATAGCTCTTTTGGGCCCAAGGGTAGAGTGGGCTGCCAAATTGTCAGTGCAAATTCGAGAGAAGTGGAAAGTAGGGTTTTATGCCAGTTGCTAATGTCTGATTTATAAATAGTTTTCGGCTAATGGTATCATTAAACTGCGGCTTCTCCAAAACCATTATGAAGATGACCTTCTAGTCTAGAATTTCTCCCTCTCAAACAAAAACAAGAGAGATTGAGAATATATAAACTCCAATGGCATTTCCTGCAAAATCTTCTAAGAAATCTATATTTTTCCTTTCATATGCATCTCCTGAAAGGTCATATATGCCACATTTTTTTGTGTGTGTACCTGCTGACCTGCTGAATAGGGCTCCTGTTCGCCCTTTGATTTAACCATCAGAGAGCTGTCTACTCTTATTTCCAGGGTGAAAGAAAAGAGGGAAGTAAAAGTACAAGGTAAAGAGACTGGCCAGAGTTCAGGGTTCGACGAAGGGTGCAGGGTTGGAGTTCCACAGAGTCATCTTTCTTTTTTCTTTTTTTTTTTTTTTTTTTTGCGGTACGCGGGCCTCTCACTGTTGTGGCCTCTCCCGTTGCAGAGCACCGGCTCCGGACGCACAGGCTCAGCGGCCATGGCTCACGGGCCCAGCTGCTCCGCGGCATGTGGGATCTTCCCAGACCGGGGCACGAACCCGTGTCCCCTGCATCGGCAGGTGGACTCTCAACCACTGCGCCACCAGGGAAGCCCAGCCCCTTCTTTTTGAGGTGCTCTCTCAGTCAGCTCTTGGGATGCTTTTTTAATATAAAATTAATTTTCATCTTCTTAAAAATGAAATCCACCGAAAGAGAAATTTTGGTTGAGGGAAAAGATGACTGTGTGTGGCTTATTTTTTTATTTTTTGCTTTTAGAAATTCAAATGAGGCAGTCCTGTATAAAGTTAGCCTCCATCTCCATCAAAAAAAAGAGAAAAAAAACAAAACAGGCAAAACCCCAGCACCACAACAAATTCTCCTTCTCAGAATTCCCACATTTAGAAGAGGCCCATGAAATCTCTAGAAAGGACGCTATGATCTTCCACCCCCAGTGGAAGATCAAAAACCTCTCTTTTGAGCTCCAAAATGTGTGGATTATTACCTTGTGAAGTTGGGTTTTCAGCTCTCTGGATGCTTTGTTTTCCTTCCAGTGCTCCTGTCGCTGTAGTGCTGAGCTCCTGCACTGTAGTCTCAGCTCTGTAAGAACAGGCTCTTGGTCTGTTGTTCTAGCCCAGGACCTAGAAGGGTATCTACACCTTGGAGCGCTCCATCAGTGGATAAATGAATGCTGCTGAGGGTAGCCGCCTTATGGACCTGGCTGGGTCTTTGTGGTCAGCCATGTTAGTGATCCCATGTTAGCCAGGGGCCCGGTCTGGGGGTCACGTTAGCCATTCCTTGGCCTTTGGGCAGGATGCTCCAGCCCTTGCGCACCCTCTGACGGTGTGCGTGATGGCTTAAGAGCTCAGGCTTGCAGTCTGATTCACCTGGGCAAGTCACCTGACCTCGAAGAGCCTCTGCTTTCCCATTTGCAGAATAAAGGTAATGACACGATATTTCAACAAATCTAAGGTGCTGTCAATTATGAGATGTGCCGTTATTTTATGAGCCGCTAAGAAAGAAAAGGGAAATTGCCGCCAATTCAGCTGTGGCTCCCATTAATCCTAAGAATGTGTTCGTTTTCTATGGCTGCCATAACAGATTACCACAAATTCAGCCACTTAAAGCAACACACATGTATTATCTCACGGTTCTGACATCACAAGTCATCACGGTTTTAGCTGGTTTCTCTGCTCAGGGTTTTACAAGTCCGAAATCTTATTGGGAGGTTCTGGGAAGAATCCATTTGCAGCGTCGTTCAGGTTGTTGGTAGAATCCAGTTCCTTGCAGTTGTAGGATTGAGGTTCTTGCCTCGTTGATGGCTGTCAGCGGTGGGCCACCCTCAGCTCTCAGAGACCTCTCCTGGGTCTTTGCACTTGCACCCTACATCTCAGGTGATGAGTCCTTCTCATGCCTGGAATCTCTTTGACGCCCCCTCTCCTCCATCCCTCTGCTTCCAGCCTACTCTCCCTTAACTACATCTGCAAAGTCCTTTTTGCTGTGTGACATAACATATTCATAGGTTTCAGAGATTAGGGCAGGGACATCTTTGGGGTGCCATTCTGACTACTGCAGTCATCCTACTATCAGGGATGTTAAAATGTGAACAGAATATGTTTCTTAGAATTGATGAAATACTATCTTTGGTTTAAAAATTAAAGAGCTACTAATGTATGTAAAGCATTCAGGGTGTCAATAGTAAGTGCTCAGGCATTAACTATTATTATTATAATTAATAGTATGATCACAGTGCTCATATAATGCCCATCACCTTTAACTTCAGTTGAAGTTACTTAGATGCACTTGACAAACACTAATTGAGAGAGTGTAGTGTGCGGGCAGCTAATTTGATGACAGTGATGGTGATAGTTACTGCTTGAGTGACATCTATGTGCCGACATGTGCTAGGACCTTTACACACTTTCTCAGGCCTTGCAGTAGCCCTCTGAAGTAGGCAGTACTGGCTCCATTTACAGGTGGGGAAGCAGGTTCAGGGAGGTTGAATACTGCTTAGGAGCTCAGCAGTAGTAAGTGGTGGTGGCGGCATCTTGCTTTGAATCCAGGTCTGCTGGCTCTGCAGTCAGTGCTCTTTGTGGCACCATATTACCTGTCCCGGTGTCCACCAGGTGTGTGGGCTGGAGGCGGTGGCCTCCTGGAAGGGAAGGGAACACAGGGGAAGAGGCATTGCCCTGAGATGTGTCTCTCTTGTACTCAGATGTTTCTTTGCTCTTAACTGTTTAGCTTATCAAGGAGAAAGGTCCTCTCTCTTCATCCTTTTTTCCAGTTTTCAATAAACACAAAAAAGATCTTTTTTCATGCAACAGGTATTTATCAGTTACCAACTCTGTGAGGATACAGCTGTGAACAATATTGTGACTTACAATGAGAAATATATATACGATCTTTGTATAGTTCCTGTCACAAAACTCCTGAAACCTTTGGAATTTCCCAAGTGATGAGAGCGATAAAGGTGTCTTTTGATCTGTTACTGAGGTGACTTTGGGACCACACCTAAGGATGGGGGATGTTTTCCTGGGACTCAACCATGTGATTAGAAGGGTGGAACTTTTGGTCCCACCCCTCAGACCTCCGGGGCAGGGAGAGGGGCTGAAGGTTGAATCAGTCACCCATGGCCAGTGATGTAATCAGTTGTAGCTATGTAATGAGGCCTCCATAAAAACTCAAAAGGACAGGGTTAGGAAAGCTTCCGGTTACTGAACAAGTGGAGCTATGGGAAAGGTGGTCCCCTCCAAGAGGGCATAGAAGCTCCGTGCCCTTTCCCTGCACCTTGCCCTCCGCATCTCTTCCATCTGGCTCTTCCTGAGTCATATCCTTTTATAATAAACCTAGTGATCTAGTAAGTATAATGTTTCTCTAAGTTCTGTGAGCTGCCCTGAGCCCTTAGCCTGTGGAATCCGATGCTATCTCCAGGTAGATATGTCAAAATTGAGTTGAACTGTAGGACACTCAGCTGGTGTCAAGAATTGCTTGGTAGTTTGGAAGCCTCTGCCACAAATTGGAATTGGTGACCAGAACCCTTTTATATACTGTGTGTGGCTTTCAAAGGGAGGAGAGTTAGCATTGGGGAATTTCTGCTTTTTAAACTATTTTAAGTGTAACTGGGGCAAAGGGGAAGGGAGAAGAGGAGGAGAGTGGTTTAGCAGAACTGGAGTAAAAATAGTAGCTACCTGAATGCAGTAAACTACTCTAAGATTGCAGTCTGCAGCATTTTCCCAAGACACAACCGCAGATTATCTTAGGCTCTTCAAATTCAGGTAGACATTCTTGAAAACCAACCTCATCATCTTGCCCTCAAAGCCTGCTTTTCTTCCTGCCTTCTTTAAGTCTGTAGACATCCCCATCCACCCAGGATGCCAAGCTCTGGACCCCTGAGTCCTCTGAAACCCCTCCCTCCTCTTCCTCTCCCTCCAGCTCAGATGCCCCTGGCCTCCACCATACCCTGCCACATCCACTTCCAAACTAGTCCGCATGCCTGGTCTGCTCTCCTCTACCCCCACTGCCTCTCGTCCAGATTGTCACCGTGGCTTCCTAACTGACCTTTCCCCTGCACGCTGCCACCAGGGTGATTTTTCTAAAACATGGGTTTGAATATGTCACTTCCTGTCTGGCAGCTCCCCAAAGGCATCACAGGCTAGTGGTTAAGGGTTCACACTGTACAGGTTCAAGGCTGCCTGTGCTTCTTACGTGCTCTGGAATCTTGGAAGAGTTATTTAGTTGCCTTGTGCCTCAGTGTCCCCATCTCTAAAATGGGTGTAATAAGCACCATCCTCACAGATAGGTTGTGGAATTTAAATGAGTTATATGCATGGAGCACTTAGGACAGTGCCTGGCACACACAAAGCCCTCCATGAACATTATTAACCCACAGTCCTTGATACCGCGACTGTAGCTCACCTTCCCGACTGCTCTGCACCTCATCCTCCCACCCTCTCAGTGCCGCACAAAGCTTGCTGTGCGGACAGACTCTTCGCTAATGGTCCGACGCTAGCTAAGTACCCACATGGAGAGAACACATTTAGACATTTTCATAGCAAGTTTTACATCTCCTGAATCTAATGAAAAATTTGGCTTGCATTTTATATTTCATTTTTCTATCAGTTCTTTTTATTGCATCTTATAAAAGTATTGGTCGATGGTGAATTAGAAATAAAACCGAAAAGCTGATCTTTCGCCAAGGATAGTTTGAAAAGCACTTCCCTGTTCCCACACATCCCAGCTATTGATTCATCCTGGCCAGGTCACCCATATTCACTGTGTAGCCTTAAATCTCTCTGGATTTCTTCACGCTGTTTCCTCTGCCCAGAGTTTATTACACATTTACGCAGCACCTATAAGTGCTAGGTTCTGGGGATATAAGAGTGAGTAAGATACTGCCTCTACTTTGAGGAAGTTTCCCTCCAACTACCCAGTGAGTTTTTGCCTGTGTTTTGAAACCTAGAATAATTTTGTTCTTTCTTTCACCCATTAAGAAAACATTTATTAAATACCAGCTGTTTACGAGGCACTTGATGCATTCTGCTCCTGCCCTTGAGGACCACCAAACTAATGGGGGTGCGGGACACGTGTGAACAGACACAAAAACAATGATAATAGGATGGGAGGGTTAGAGAGCTGTGTGAATAAAGACGTGTGAAGTACAGAGGAATGCGTGTCTGACTTTCCCTTGGCCGGGCAATGACTTGGGAGCTGGGATATGGTTTCACAGGTACAATGGAGGAAGTGTCATCAAAAACTGAAGATCCAGGTCCTGAGGTCAAGCCCAGGCCCAAAGCCCAGATCTACTACTCACTAGTCATGTGACTTTGAATGACTGACTCTCCGTCTGTCAGGCTGCTATAACAAAATACCATAGACTGAGTGGCTTATAAATGATGGAAATTTATTTCTCAGAGTTCTGGAGGCTGGAAAGTCCAAGATCAAGACACCTGCAAGTTCAGTGTCTGATGAGAGCCTACTTCTGGGTTCATAGACAGCAGTCTTCTCACTGTGTGGGGTCTATTTAATTTTTATTGAAGTATAGATTTACAATATTGTGATGATTGGCTTAAGAAGGTGTAATGTACACACACGGGAGTATTACTCAGCCATAAAAAGGAATAAAATATTGCCATTTGCAGCAAAATGGATGGAACTAGAGAATATTATATCACTTGTATGGGGTCTCTTTTATAAGGGCACCAATCCCATTTATAAAGCCTTCACCCTCATGACCTAATCACCTTCCAAGGCCCCACCCCCAAATACTATTACATTGGGTTTAGGATTTCAACTTGAATTTTGAGGAGACACATTCAAACCATAGCACTCTCTGAACTTCAGATTCCTCATCTGTAAAATGGGGATAGCAATACCAGTCTACCTCACAAGACTGTTTTGAGGCTCGCCTGAAATTACTATATACATAATGTGTTTAGAACCAAGCCTGACATATACAGCTCCATAAATGTTAGATGTTATCACTCTTGCGGTTACCTTTATTCCCCTACCCTTCCTACCCCTATCTCGGGGACATATTTAAACTTTCCCTTGTCTGGGTTTCCCGTGGCAGGCTTTTCAACCAGCACACTGATTATTACATTGGATTGTGTAGTTTTACCTGCATGTCTCTGCCTCCCCTCCAGAATGTACTGTACCTCTTGAAGCCAGTGACATTTTTTCCTCTGTCTGTTGCCAGTGGCAGACAATGTTCAACTCATAGAAGACTCAATGAATATTTAGAGAATTTATATTGTATTTAAATTTGAGCACTTCTTGTCAAAAAGCTTTGTGAAGAGTCTGGTTGTTATGGACTGAACGTTTATGTCCTCCCAAAATTCGTAGGTTGAAATCCTAATCCCCACAGTATGAGGATATTAGGAGGAGGGGCCTTTGGGTGGTAATGAGGTCATGAGTGTGGAGCCCTCATGAATAGGGTTACTGCACTTACAGAAGAAGCCCCAGGGAGCTGCCTTGCCCCTTCCGCCATATGGGGACACAGTGAGAGGATGGCCATCTGTGAACCTGGAAGTAGGCTCTCACCAGACACTGAATCTACCGGAAACTTGATCTTGGACTTCCAGCCTCCAGAACTGTAAGAAATAAATGTTTGTTGTTTAAGACACCCAGTGTATGGCATTTTTGTTATAGCAGCCTGAATGGACTAAAACACTGGGCAAACATTAGTTTCCACTTTGCAGATGGGGAAACTGAGACTCTAAAGTTTCTGTTACTTGCCTAAGGTCAGGGAGCTAGTGAAGGGCAGAGGTGAGATTAGAACCTTACGTCTCTTGTTTTCCTGTTTTGTGCTGCCTTGTCAAGTCCACCCTGTGAGCTGGGGGTATGTCTGGCTGCCGGCCAGACTCAGAAGCTCCTATCACCTGGTCCCACCTGTATCAGGATGGCTGAGTAGGCAGGAACCAGGCCTGGAGAGACCTCTAGACACACCCTCTCTCCCCACCCATCTCGCTCACTGCTGCCCCAATGGTATTTATGGGTCACACCGTTGGCAGTGAGCGTCCACCTAGAAACCTGGGGTGGAAGTGGGGGACAGAGGCAGCAGGCTGCTGGAGAATGGAGGAGAGAGGGAGGGCCTTGTCTAAGAGTGAGTGATTTGTAACAAGGTTACAGGGATGAGTCAAGGAGGAGGAGCCCAGTGAAGTCAAGAGGTTGGAGAGTTGGGAAAACTCTTGTAAGGATATCCAAAGGCAGTGACGCTTTCTTAGACTTCTTTTTCCCTCCAGAAACATCTTGATGCGTCTCCCTTCACACCCTCTATGAAAGGGGCACCCTTTACACTCTGCTGAGGAATATCTTCTGTGCTCTAATCACTTCGATTGGGTTGTAGTCTTTATTGTGGAGGCAGGGCAGGGTGGTGAATTCACAACGAGGACTCTGACCTCAAACTTTCTTGAGAAAAGTTTAAAATGTATGACTTCGTACATTTTTTTTTTATTCTTTCATTAGGAAAAAAAGGAAAAGAATTCGCAAAGGGAATAGAATCTAGTGGCTCAGGTAGCCTGGAAAGCGGAAGAGCCCAGGGTCATGGTTTGCAGACTTGTCTGCATATTGGCATCAGCTGGAGAGTGATTTTTAACAATCAGAGAGGAGCCCTGGCTGCACCCAGACCTGTGAAGTCAGCCCCGCGGGCAGGGGACCCAAGGGTGGCCATTCCTGTAAAGCTCCCAGGTGGCCCCAAGTGCACAGTGAAGGGTTGGTAGGGGTGCCCCGAGGGTGGCCTTCTTGATGCCCGAGGTAAGGCTGGTTCTCTGCAGTGCGGATGATTGACGTGAGGAGAAGCCGTGACTTGGCCGTCGGTGAGTCTTACGGCCTCTGGCTCATTTCCTCATCTAACTATGGGGTCTGGGAGCAGCCTTGGCGATAAATCCTCTCTCCGCATCAGCTCGCAGAGCCCCTTCCTTGAAACACGCTGAGCTGTACCCTTGAGCTGTCTAATCCAGCTCTTCCCACTAATGAACAAATTATCGGTGTATCCTGTTAGGTGAAAACAGAAAGGAGCATCTTTGAAGGGACAGTGTCACCATTCCCATTTGGACACAGTCACCCACAGTGGAAGAGCACGGCACCTCTGGGTGCGAGAGGGCTCTCGGTCCAGGCCTCTCTCTCTGGCAAATCACACCACCCCATGGATAGTTTTCTGGAGAAAGGGAATCCGCTCAACTCATGTTACTCACGAGTCATGTTCAACGTGTGTTACTCATGGCCGGGTTTGTCACGTGGAGCCTAGGAACAATTTAGTGTTTTTGAGGAGCATATTGCAGGCTCTTGACTTTTGACTGGAAATGGCTTTAATGATCAACATTCGTTCTGTTTTATGTCCAGTAGCATATTTTGTTTTTATCAGGGATTTAGTAAAGGAAAAATTGTGAGGGAAGGTGACCTGTAAAATTCACATTCACAGAAATGATTTGTGGGTTTGTTTCGCTGGATACAAATACAATTTCATTTTGAGAGAGAGGTTTTTTTGGATTGCATGTCCATTCCCCATAGATTTCCCCATTCCCCCTTGAGAGCTAGAAGCCTTCCGTATGGTAATGCTTTCCAGAAGCATCTGAAAGTGAGAGTCCCTCGGGAACTTTTATGGTCACGTGCCAAATTAAAATGAAAAATGGAGTCTCAGGAGTGCTCCTTGGTTTTGAAACTAACTTCACTTTTTACAGCTTTGACAATGAGAAGGAGAGGGAAGTAACGTTCTTGTGTGCCTGCTTTTGACCAAGTGTTACAACCTTATAAAGGAGGTATAATTAGTTCACTTTACGGAAGAGGAAACTACAACTCAGAGAGGTTCAGTAATTTGTCCAAGGCTGCACAGCTCATGAGGAACAAAGCCAGAATTCAAACCTGTTTCTGTTAGACTATACCATGCTGATCTCTGGTACTAAAAAAAAAAAAAAAGCAACAACAACAAAAAACGCACTTAACTCCTTAAGTGTTAATTTTCTAGTACCTTTCAGAGACTTTTCTTTTATCGTCCACAGAAGATTGTCCTGAGAAGCATATAAAACATAGAAGTGCATAAAAGCATTGTAAAACCTGAGGCTTAACAGAGTCCGCATCTATCGGAGGACAGAAAGTCCAGAGAAGAGAAAGTGGAACTGCTTCCTGGCAGGTACCATGTTTATAAAGAGCCCAGCAATCACTCATGTGAATTTGTTTTTAAACTGACTCATGACAGCTGCAAAGACTGGAATTATCAGTTCTCAGCTCAATTGTCTTTTTATTATCTGTGACTTGCCCTTGTTAAATATGCGTTGTAATAGGTAGGAACAGCTTTGCTGATTGTTAATAGGCTTTTGGGTGACAGTTGCATTGAATGCGTGCGTTTTGGTTATTTCACCAGAAAACGATGCTGAGGAAGTTTAGAATAAATGTTGGAAAAGTGACAGAATTAAAGTGTTGGCGTTCTCCAGAATTTCTAAACAGGAAAGGCTCAGGGCTGGCAGGCTACAAGGGGTATGAGGGGACAAATCTGGAAGTTGTGTTTGCTAAACAAGAACAATTTTTTTTTTTTTTTACTTTGCATGTTTTTCTAATGTTTTCTAAAGATGTTTTAAAATTTATACTTTATAAAGTGAGACAGTGTTTACTGTCCATATTGAAAAAAGGGTTCCTGCAGTGGCAGAGAGGAGGAGCCTGACTGGCAGAGACTAATCCCAGCGCTGCCACTTGCTACTGTGTGACCTTAAACAAGTTACTTCACCTTTCAGTGCCTCAGTTTCCTCTCCTGGAAGATGGAGATGATATTGCACCTTCTTCCTGGGGTTGTTGTGAGGCGTAAGTAAGTGAACATATATAAAGTGCATAGAACTGTGCCTGACACTGAGTAAACTAGACGCCCAATAAACGTTTGCCATTGTTCTTTTAATTAATTGGAGTTTAATCTAGTTGGAAGGTCTGATGGAGACAGTGGTAGGGAGGGGGATGTTAAAGTTCTTCCAGGCCAGCCTTTTGAGAATCCTGCCAGAATAGGTAATTCTGTTCAGCCCGATGATCTGAAGTCCATGTTTTTAATTCTCACAGTACTCCAAATTTGTATTTCTACAATATAGTATAGTGGGAAGATCATTAAGCTATTTATTTTTTAAACGTGTTGTAATTCCAGCTGTACTTTCAAAAAGTGTTAGATGCAACCTCTGTTGAAACTGTACAGTCAGTGGGGCAGAGCGACAGCCGGAAGCTGTCAGGACCTCTGTGCAAGAGACGTCATTGATGCAGGTGCTGGGCGGAGGGGCCCCAATCATCTGTTCCTCTGAGAAACCAATACCTCGCCACCAGCTCCCCCCAAGTCAGAGTGAACAATGTAGTTTTCATTCTGTGGTGCAATGAAATGTTTTCTGGAGTTTTCTGGAGAAATATGCTTTTTTCTGGCCCTAAACGCCAACAGATTTGTCATGTAGGTCCTTACGTGAGGAACACTGGAGATAGATTCCCGAGTATCTTCAGCAGTTATTCCTGGGGAACATTTGGAGAGACTGTTCTTGTGGCCATTTCTCCTGTTAACCCTTGAAGTAATTAGAAGGATGTTATTTAATTCTCATTCAGTGACTGTGCTTCTACAAGAAATAATTAAGTCCAGGTCCATTGTTCTCTTGCTCTAATTTGATACAGGGTCAGCCAGGAGGTCCTAGGGAAGAAGAGTGGGGAGAGTTAGGAGCCTAGCATCGGGAGTTTTCGGTACAGAATTAAGGAAGGTTACAGTGGAAATGGGCCATGGTGATCGTGGAACCCAACTCCTGCTTTTTACAAATGAGGAAACTGAGGGCCAGAGGTTGGCCTGAGTTTGTAGAACTAATTGGTGGCACCCCCCGGGACTCTTGGCTCCAGGTCCAGCTGCCTGGTCTACCCAACTACACACCTGTCATAAGTGTGTCTTCAGAGCAGCTCTGTGCAGTAGGACTTTCTGCAGGATGGAAATGTTCAGTCTGTCCAGGATGGTAGCCACCGGCCGCATGTGGTTCCTGAGCGCTTGAAATGTAACTAGTGAAACCGAGTTGTATTTTTTTTTTGCTTTATTTCATTTTAATTAATTAACATTCAAATGTTTATAGCTGCATATGGCTAGTGACAACCATTTCGGACAGTCCAGCCTTGGAGACATTGAGGAGGAGAAAAAGGCCTGTCCTCACCTCCTACCTTATTCTCACAGGGCGAGAGGCTCACCTTTCCGGTGGCTCAGGTACACTTGGTCTTGTGCCAACCCCGGAGAGTCAGCCTTCGCCAGTCACCCCCTCTTTTTGGATGAAAGGTGGGTCCTCTGTGAAGTAGTGGGTTGGATTGTATCTCCCTCCAAAGTCTCATTGCGTGCAGACGTGGCTCTCCACTGATCAGCAGTGTGACCTTTGGAAGGGTGCTTAGCCTACCTCTGCCTCAGTTTCCTCATCTGTCACCTGAAGTTAGCTGCTCCCTCATCTCAGTAATATGGGGAGAGTCTTAGAGTAGGAAATCAGTGAGAAGAAATCCCTTTGAAAGCTTTCTTTTAAAAATGGTCTTTGGCGTCTGGAAATATTTTTGGCTTTGACACAAGTCGTGGGTGGGTTTTCTTTTCTCTAAGGTGCCGCAGGTGATGAACTTCCTGTGTCGAGGTGATCCTCATGGCCAGAGTGGAGACAAATACCACGCAACCCCTATGAAATACAAGCTGGGAGACATTGTCCTGATGACAGATGACTGATTTGATCAGTGGGTGCTAGTTTTTCCTAATAATCTTGCTTAACGTGGCATTCCCTCATCTATCTCTGCAGAGTCAGCTGTTTCATCTGAGAAAACAAAGTGGATCCCCTCTCTTGGGAACTGTGGCTCCCCTCTCGGCTTCTCTTCCTTGTGCTCCTTTTCTCACGGCAGCCTACGTAAGCCCCGTGTGGAATATAATCGTCAGTAAACAGATAAAACCCTCTCAGGGCTCCTTAGTGATAGCCTCTCCGTCAGTGGTTCTCAAACCTTGTTCCCAGGTGGTGATTCGCCGCTGGCACGCCCACAGCTCACTGGCGGGCCTCGAGTCTCTTCAGAAGTGTGCCACCACATTTTGATCAAGGCATAAAATGTACTTTTGCTACCACGGGATAAGTAGGTCTTCTAGCCTGCTGTGAGTGGAGTAAAACTTGCTCTGAGTAGCAGGCAGTGAAACATGAAGCTGGGGCCAAAGAAAGACGGCTAGGTTGGCAATCGTGGGAAGTTTGCCCCCAAGCACATGAGACAGCCGGGTAGGGCCAGCAATGCGGTCAGCGTTGGAGGGTGACTCTTGCGGGGGGTGACCCAGGGCGAAGTGGCTTAGCTGCAGATGCCGTGGAAACCCCGGGAAGCATTATTTTACTGCAGCTGGGTGTGCCTTGTGATTATGGTTGAATGGTTTAGTGTCGTGTTGAGTCTTTTAATTCTTTCAGTGGTGCCACCCAAAATTGTAGCGTCTGTAACTAAGCCAGAGACCCCGTTTCCCGCCCCTGAGGTCCCTTGGGATGGCTGCGGGGAATGAGGCAGGATCTTGTCGGAGCTGTCCCTACCCAGAACCTTCAGAGCTGTCTCAAATATTCATATTTGGGGTTTCCCTGGTGGCACAGTGGTTAAGAATCCGCCTGCCAGTGCAGGGGACACGGGTTCAAGCCCTGTTCTGGGAAGATCCCACATGCCACGGAGCAACTAAGCCCGTGTGCCACAACTACTGAGCCTGTGCTCTAGAGCCCGCGAGCCACAGCTACGGAGCCCATGTGCCACAGCTACTGAAGCCCGCACGCCTAGAGCCCGTGCTCCACAACGAGAGAAGCCACCACAATGAGAAGCCCACACACCGCAATGAAGAGTAGCCCCCGCTCGCCACAACTAGAGAAAACCCACACACAGCAACGAAGACCCAATGCAGTCAAAAATTAATACAAAATTAATACATAAAAATAAATAAATTTTTTAAAATATTCATATTTCACAAATCAACCTGCTGAAAAACCTTTTGTAGAAGGGATTCCTCGGCTTATTTTTTTTTAAGTTGAAAACCAGTACTGTAGAGCAGTGTTTCTCAAATTTTAGCACCAGAGTCACCTGGAGGACTTGTTAAAACACGTAGTACTGTGAGTCAGTGCGTCTGCATTGAAAATTGCATTTCTAACCAGTTGCCAGTTGACGCTGATGCTGCTGGTCCAGGGACCACACTTTGAAAACTGAACCACTGGTTGATCGTAGAGAACTTACGTAATCATAATAACTACCTCTTCTGTGTCAGGTACTGTGTTACATGTGATAAATTCAGTCCCATTTGAAGCTAAGAACCTTATATGACTATCCCCATTTTACAAAGGTGAAAACCAAGGCATTGCAAACTGAAGTTTCAATCACTTACCCATCATTAAATTGCTGGGCATCAGAGAGCTGGAATTTGAACGGAGGTCTGGGTAATGCCAGACCCCTTCCCCATCTAGGATGTCATGTGCCTTTCTTGTAGACCACTTGTTCCCAACCTGTGGTCCAAGATGGGGATGGGGTTTGCAGATCCAGTCTGCATGGCCCGCAGACTGAATGTCTCACATATTGGATGTCTGTTGTACACATGCATTTTTGTGATAAAGGCACTGTGAAGTCATATTAAGTGTCTCAGCTGGACACAGTTAACGTGGAGCGAGCATTTTCTCACACAATGGACCCTGGAACGACAGCTACTATTACTAAGGGCCTGGGAAGTTGTTTTGTTTCTTGTTTCTGATGGCAAGAAGTCATCTAGAAAAGATTGGGAATGATTTCACTAAAGCAAGGTGTCCAGTTACCTTTTCTAAATCTGGGCCTTGGGGAAAGAGGAGGGAGACATAATATGAACAGATTCTCATTCGAGAAGATTGCTGCAGAGAGTAATGCAGTGGTGTGGATTGATTCCGCCAGGGACTCGTGCAGTCTGCCCTCAGCTGCCGGCCCCAGTGAGGACAGGATTTGTCCACTCCTTCTGTCCCCCAGGCCCTGCCCCATCACCTCCCCCAGCCCTGAACCCGCTTTCTGCGCTTCCTTCCTCCCGCCCTGCTCTGCTGCTGGAGGCTGTCACGTCCAGTCGCCTGGATTCCTTCCCCGTCAATTGTCTCCTCTCCCAATTGCGTTTTCGCTTCTCCGCTGTCTCATTCAAATAACATTTTTTTTGGTACACTCACCATGTAGCAGACACTTCTTCCCCTCTCCGCACATATGTGTCCAGTCCTGCCAGCTCTGCTCATAGTTACAATGTGTCCAACCTGGGCTAAGGACTAAACTTGCATCATTTACCACTGACCACTCATGGGTCCTTGGATAAGCTACCTACATTCTCTAAGCATCTTTAAAAAGGGAACATAACTTCAGAAGGCTGTTGTGAAGATAAAAGTAAAACACTACAGGTACAGTACTTCCTGCAGGGCCTGACGTGTTTAAGTACTCTGTGGTTATAGATCAAGAGGCTTACCCACGAAGGGAAGGAGCAAAAGGGCATTATCACTGCAGTTTCCTCCACCGTTCCCTTCTGCCTTCAGTCCTTACAGGGTGCTCTCCTCTCACCCCTTTCACTGAATCACCTTCTAGATCAGTGCTTCCCAACCTTTTTTCATTATCACCCCATAGCAGAAAGAGTAAAATAAGTTTAAGTTCATTGGTTTAATTAAATTAAATATTAAGGAACACACATTTTATTATGTAGGGTTGAGCTTTAGAGGGCCACAAACCATTGTCTTATTAAGAATTTTTTACTCCCCCCCAAGAGCCAGTTTGCACCCACATTGGGGAGGGGGAGTGAGCAATACCCCTTCTGATGAGAGTGCATGCTTTAGATCCCTAATAGTCTTCTACTTGTGAAACCCACTAGCTTCCTCTGGACCTGCCATTCTTGGTCTCTCCCCACACCTCTGGCCTGTGGTATCCCGTCCTCTGCCTGCGGCTCCTCTAATGGGACCTTCTCTATCTGTTTTCCTGGCCCACTCAACCAACTGAGTGGGACTGAGTATCTGAGACTTCCAGGACAGGGTCACATCTCGGGGAAGAGACACACCTCTTTCTACTACAGCAGAAGAGTGGTGGGCAGAAGGAACAAGGTCCAGCAAACCAGCCAGGAGAGGCAAGTGTGTGGTGGGGCTCAGAGGACACAGCAGCAGGGCGGAGAGAGGCAGGACTAACCCAGGGGGTGATGAGGGAACCAGAGCTTCAAAAGTACCACTCTGAACACTGCCCTCCGTAATTGTTTTGTTTTGTAATATTACATATGTAATATTAACATATGACCTTAAAAATCACAAGTACCACTCTTCGAGAAACTGTGCTTCTGGGGAAGAGCAGTGAATGCCTTTCAGACAGTGAGGACAGTGTATGAGAAGTCTGGTGGTGTGAACGCGTCAAATGTCAGGTTTGGCGGAGCGGGAGTGGCGGGCTGGAGATGGGAGAGCCTAAATGTGCCTGGCAGACAAGGGTTGGGAGCTGATGTGTGTTTTAAAGCACGTGCTTCCTTTTTGTGTCTCTGATCCGGTTTTCTCCTTTTTTCCCCTTTGCCCTCATTTACCGAGCCGCATGTCCCATAGACGTTAATCGATCCTTTACTCTGCCCTTCCCTGACTGTCTGCGTCTTTCTTGGAAGTCTGACCCTTCGGCATCCGCAGAGCCAGCCTCCTTGGCACCTCCACTTGGATGCCCTGTGGTACCTGCCTATCAGCTCATTCTTATGGTCCCCCAGGCTTGAAACCTTAGAATGATCTTCTTTCTTATTCTCTCTTATTATTGTCTTAAGAAACCACAAGCAGGGCTTAATAGATTCTCTCTCCCTCTGGCACTGCCCACATTCACTTGGGCATTCAACAGATATTTCCTTCTCCTCTCTGTTTTTTCTTCCCCTTCCTTTCCTTCCCCCCCCCCCACCTTTTTCCCCTTCTTCCTTCTTTTCCTGCACCCACCCTCCCTCCCTCTCACCCTTCCTTCTTTTTTTTTTTTTTTCGTAGCTAATATGGAGCCAAGAACTGTGGTGTTGCTTTGTGTGCTTCTTTTTCATTTAACACTCAAGATCACTCTGCGAAATTATATATTATTATTGGGTTGGCCAAAAAGTGCGTTTCGAACATGTCATGGAAAAACCCGAACGAACTTTTTGGCCAACCCAATATTATTCCATTCTGCAGATAAGGAAGGTAAGGATCAAACAGGAAGAGTAACTTTCCAGATTCACACAGTTAAGTGTCATAATTAGGTCATGCTTTTCACGTAGACCACTGAAAGAATCCTAATGTGTCTCTCCTCCTGTCCCTCTCCACTCCAAGCCTTCCCGGATCCCGCTGGGTTTGATCCTCTACAGCACAAATGTGATCATGTAAATCCTTTACTAAAAATCCCTCCGTTCATAAACCACTAGTACTGACATCCAAGCTCCCCACAGCAGCATGGCCCTGGTTTTTATCACTTTGAAGGCATCAGGGTATGGCGAGAACAACATGGAGTTTGGTGCCAGAAGACCTGGGTTCAGTCCTGGAGTCACCACTTGCCAGATGTGTGATCCTGAGCAGACAGTTCATTTCCCTGAGCCTCATTTGTTTATTTATTCAGTGAATATGTATTGTGTGCCTTTGATGTGCTGGTCACTGTGTGGGTTTTGAGTATTATTAGTGAAGAAAACATACATGGTTTCTGCCTTCAGAGAGCTTCCAGACTGACCTCAGTTTCCTCATCTGAACAAGGACGATGATGACACTTAATCTCACTGGGCTGTTGTGGGAGTTGACAGACATGACGGGCGTGAACATGCTTTGCTACATGGGAGGTGCTGGTCATCTGAAGTTGTATTTTCTTCTGCTTCTGTTCCAGGAAGGTTCCCTGCACATTTCTAGCTCTGAATCTTTGCTTGTACTCCTCCCAACCTTTAAACCTCCTATGTGGTCTTGATTGCCCAACTGAAAAGGTATCTTATCCAGTAAACCTTTCTAGAACCTCCCTGCTTAATATGAAGTTTTATTCATTCATTGATGGATTCAAGAATATTTAATCAAACACTTTTTAGAACGGTGTTTTCCAGGGTGGTCCATAGACCCTGAGGGGCTCAAGAATCTTTCAGGGAGTCCACAAGGTCAGATTTCTTTTTATAGTATTAAGATGATATTTGACTTTTTTTATTGTATTGACTTTTGAAATAATGCTGCAAAAGCAGTGGAGGCTAAGACTCCTTGTGCCTAATTGTTAATCAAGACAGTGGCACCAAACTGTATTAGAACCCATATTCCTCACCACTACACACCCACAATAAAGAAACAAAGCAAAATGCCATTTTCACTGAAGAATGTCCTCGAAACAGTACAAATTATTATGTTTATTAAGTCTCAACACTTGAATGCATATCTTTTTAAGATTCTGTGTGACACAGAAGGGAAAATAAAGCTCTTCTGCTAAAACTAAAGTGTGATGATTGTCTCAAGAAAAAACACTTGTGCAATTATTTGAGTTACAAGCTGAACTAGCCGCTTGTTTGAAAGAATGTCTGACAAACTATGGCTATCTAGACTTGAGTATTTGGCAGATGTTTTCTCAAAAAAAGAACAAAGTCAGCTTGTCACTTCAAGAAAAATGACTGGCAGTATTTGTTGCCAGTGATAAAATTCTAGCTTTCAAGAGAAAATTAGGATTTTTGGAAAACTTGTGTCTGCCCCCATGAGCTTGACAACTTCTCAAACATACTTTTAAGAAAGTATACTTAACGACTTCCCGAATGAGATCTGTGGTAATGTTAACGAGTATTTTTTCTTGGTATTGTGTGATGAAATGTGTCAAGATATGGAAAACCTGCATAACTCAGTAAACTGATGTTTTTCAAAGTCTAGAGTGTGATGTTACAAGCCCTGTATAAAGGTCTATTCAAATGCAAGATGGACTAAGCAATTTTAATACAGCAGAACATGAAAAGTTCATTGAAAGGGTTTCAGCTAACCTTTAAGAAATCATCACTTGTGTAAGTCTTGGTGTAGTCAAAAGCATCCACCATTACCTGAAAAGGCTCTCCATCTATATCCACGTGAGGCCAGACTTTCTTCATTTACTACAACCAATACAACATATCACAACAGATTGGGCTTAAAGGCAGAAATGAGAATCCAGCTGTCTTCTATTAGATTTGCACAGATATGACATTAAAGAGATTTACAAAAAGGTAAAACAACTCTACACTTCTCACTATATCTTCTTTTATTTTGGAAAACATAGTTGTTTTTTATAAAGTACTGTTTTTGTTAGGATCTAATGGATCTATCATTGTTATATTTTTAGTCCATTAATAAATACTTTCAAAATTTCCGTTTTAATTTCCAGTAGTTTGTGTGTGTGTGTGTGTGTGTGTGTGTGTGTATCGATAGAGTAAGACAAATAAACAAAAGCCCTTTGGTTTTTTATTTATTTTTGGCTGTGTTGGGTCTTCGTTGCTGCATGCGGCATTTCTCTAGTTGTGGTGAGCAGGGGCTACTCTTCATTGCGGTGCGTGGGCTTCTCATTGCGGTGGCTTCTATTGTTGCAGAGCACGGGCTCTAGGCACGCGGGCTTCAGTAGTTGTGGTGCACAGGCTCAGTAGTTGTGGCACACAGGCTTAGTAGTTGTGGCTCACTCAAAAGCCCTTTGTGATCCTCAGTTTTGAAGACTGTAAAGGGATCCTGAAACCAAACAGTTTCGAGAGCTGCTGAATTAGAACAGTTCTAGTCGCTGGCATACATCAGTGAAAACTTAAATCCCTCCTACAATGAAATTTATCCACGAATATCACTGTGGTTCTGGGTTTTCTGGCACGATCTAACTAGGTACAAAATCACTTCAAATAGGCATGAAATGATTTAAGACTAGTATACGGTGCTCTGTCATCCATACCATGGCTGGAATGCATGTTAATATAAGTACATTAGAGATGTGAAGAAAAGCAGTTCACCCAAGAGACTAATAAATGTGTCTGCCATGCCTACAGCTCCTTCTAAAAATTCCAGTTTCGGCTGAGGGAAGCAGCCCGGACTATTAGTTAAAAATGGGTGGCCATGTTTCTAACTAGTAGGACTTCTTCTCCCCCAGTCCTTCTTCCTTATTAGCCTCAGATGATTGGGTCAGGAAGAGGCCCTGATCGTAAGGCAGCCAGTCTAACAAGCATTCTGGTCTGCTGTGAAAATGTCAGCCCAGTTTAAAGGCACCATGTGCCCAATTGGGTTCTGTATAAGAATTTGTGAATGAAAGACACATAGGACTGGGAGAGTTGGCAGTTGGTACTCTAACCTGTGGCTGGGAAGACAGTCACAGAAGCCGCATCACAAGCTCTGAGTCAGCAGAAACTATGAGGAAGCAGAAGCAGAGGGGAGACCTAAGGTGCATGGCAGGAGCAATCCAAGCAGAGGAAGAAAAGGCTGAGTCATGACACTGGGGGATCCCATAATTGCTGCCGTCAATGGGAGACCAGGGAATTCAGTCCCCAAAGCTGCCCTGGCTCCTCTCAATTCTTGAACTGCTTTTTTTTGGTCTCAGGGAGGCCTGTCACCATGGTCCTTATTGTTTTGTATATCTTTACAGTAAACCTCTAATATGTGAGGTCACCGGAGGGAGTCTGTTCCTTTCCGCAGCAGAGCTTAACGTATACGCAGGTGATTGGAAGTCAGTCGGAGTGGTGGGGTAGGGGAGACGCCTTAGAGGAAATGGCATCAGCAGGGCCTGACGGGACTTGAGTGGACAGAGGGCATTCCGGGCTGGGGCACCAGCATGACCGAGAGGCATGTGTGAAGAGAGGAAGAGGATGGCAGGGGAGGTCCCCAAAGTAGAGTAAGGAAGGGATTGGTTGGTTAGTTTAAGCTGTTTAGCTCAAGTGGCCTCATGCAGACAGCACTGGAAAGCACCAGAGGAGGGCAGACTGAGGCAGAAGGTGAGAGGGACCTCCTGTAGGTTCTTGAACAGAGGACTAAAAATGGAAGTGGGGGAAGATTAGACTGGCCTGGTGACTGGGGAAGGGTCTGAGGAGAGAGCATTTGAGTCAGGGACCCTGGTTTCAGTGCCTTTGCGGTAACCCCATAGTGTCCGTGGACGTGCTGGTCGCCTCAGCCCTGCTTTCAATAGAACTTGAAGAGCCTGGCCTGTCTGGTCACCCGGGAAAGGTCTTGGTTCTGAGGGACTGGTTTTCTTGTTCAAAAGCCTTGTGGCCACGTGAGGAATATCCCAGAGACAGCACCCACGTTGACTGGAACGGGGCTGATCCTTCTCTTTTCCACCTCCCACCCCATTTTCTAGGTAAGAACTTCTTCAGGAAAAGTATGAAAAGTTTCATGGGGAATCATTTGAATACAATCAATTGGAGATTTTCCAAAAGGCAGAACGATGACAGCAAGGGGTCCTTGGCCCGAAGCCGCCTACTCCCGGTTGGGCTCCTTGAGATTTCAGGCGTGAAATGTTAACGTTTTATTTTTGTGTTATGTATACTTGAGTTGTTGTTGTTGTTTTTCACAGTCAATTTAATTTATGGTTTTGCGCTGCCTGACTCAACTGTGCTTATGAATTTAAGCGCTCAGCAAGCGGCAGGACTACCTTCCCCTATCTACGTCCTCCTCTTGTATGCGGTGACATCTTAGGAGAGCATTTCATCCTTCCAGTGAGGTTGAAAGGGTAGGGGGCCCCTGCCTTTCAAGGGCCTGTATTTTAATGGAAGGACAAGCTGGAGATGAGTAGAAAAAGAATCTTAGAGATGATTCTGGTGAGCATGACTTTTTGTGTTTTGCCAGTTAGTTTTTAACTCACAAAAGTGTGATATTCCAGGCTTCCCTGGTTGCGCAGTGGTTGAGGGTCCGCCTGCCGATGCAGGGCACACGGGTTCGTGTCCCGGTCTGGGAAGATCCCACATGCCGCGGAGCAGCTGGGCCCATGAGCCATGGCCGCGGAGCCTGCGTGTCTGGAGCCTGTACTCCACAACGGGAGAGGCCACAACAGTGAGAGGCCCGCATACCACACACACACACAAAAAGTGTGATATTCCAAGTTAGAATGAGCTGGCTTTTGAGTTGGGGTGAGCTGAGGCAGGAAGCTAACTATTTCATTTTATTAACCTTAGCAAAATGTTAGCTACTAAGCAATTGACTTCTCTGCATCCCATCTATAAAAAGTTGATAATTATAATACCTCCTTCTTAGTGTGGACATAAGAGTTAAATGAACTAAAGTGTAACTCAACTAGTAAACAGGTATTTATTGAGTATCTGCTATATGTCATATACTCTGTGCTTGGGGTTATAGTAGAAACCAAGATTGAATTCAAATGGGGCTCACAGGAAAGTGCTTACAAGTGTGCCTGGTACATACTAAAATGTTCAGTAAATGGTACCCATTGTTATTATTACTGTTATTGAGGGAAGTGTACCCAAGTTCAGAACAAGCCAGAGTTAGCCAGAGGAAAGGTATAGCAATCCAGGCCTCAAGCAGAAAGCATCCTGAGGGTGCCAGTCTCAGCAAAGAAGGGCTGTCCCTGCAAAGAAAAGGCTGGGTTATCTGAATGTACAGTTTGGAAAGAGTCCTGTATTATGCTTTTCACACACATACACACAGAACATTATCATGTGGCCTTCAGGCACCGAGAACAATGAATATGTTTAAACTGGCAAATAAATGGGTGTCTTTTATCACTAGGGCATTCATTTTCATGATAGGAACCCAGAAGGCATGTTTTTCAAAATTGGTCACGTGTTAAATTGTGAACATGCATTTTGTAAGAATTCTGTAATATGGATCTTAAGAAGGGCTGTGGAGATAAAATAGAAGAGCCAATTGTGAGTGGTTTTATTAAATTCTGAATCTTCCTTGGACGCTTAAGTCCTCACATTCTAGTGCCAGTTTTCCCAACGTGCGTATTTTTGCATAGTTGGGTCAGTATGTACTTCTTCTTTGTTGGTCTACTTTTGCATCTAACCTTGGTTGATGTCGCCCTTTTCTTGTGTCCTTACACTCCACCTCTTTCTCCTTGGGATGGCAGTAAAATGATCTCCTCTACTGATAAGTAGCCGTGGGTTTACCTTTGTATCCAAACACTAGACATTTGGGTTGTTGCCAGCGTTCCACAGGGAGGAACATACTTGCTATAAACAGTGTGCAGATTGCTTAGTCAACGACTTATTATGTGCCTTCTGGAATGGCACTCTCTGGCAAGGTCTTGGAAGTGATATCAGCTCATTAAACTAAGAGTCCTAAGAACTGGCACTCAGGAGTTCCTGAGACAGCATGGCTTATTTTTCTTTATATAATTAGGAGATATGTAGGGAGGACCTGTCATGTGCAATGGAGTACCAGACGCTGGTGAGCAAGGTAGAAAAGGTCTCCAACTGATGGTGCATACAGTGGCCAACAGATGCAAGATGAGTGCTGTGGAAGCAGGCGTCATCATGGTGACATTGCCATCCTGTAAGCACAGTGTCAGACTTCAAGGCGAAAAGTGGATATTTGGTCTGGGTGGGTCTAGATACAGTATACAGTGTAACTACGTGAGATTAACTGCAGATGGTGGGGTGAGAGACAATCAAAATTGTAGAATATTAAAAAGCAATACAATGTTTTATTTCTAAATTGGGCTAACAAAGTGATGGCTAGGTTCGAAGCTGCATGGTAGAGTGAAAAGCACAAGGCCTGTGAATTCAGACAGTCTCGGATTTGACTCTGAACTCTGCCACTTGTAGACTTGTGGTTTTGGGGAAAACATTTAAAGCTGCTGAAACTCAAATGTCCTTATCTCTAAAATGGGTATAGTATTTTCTGTCTTTTGGCATTGTTTATATTTCCAGTGCCTAGTGCAGCGCCCAGCACTGGATAGAGGCTTAGCAGTTGGTTGTTGGCAGAAAAAAAGAAAGGATGGATGGATGGATGGATGGATGGATGGATGGAGCCATTACTCTGGATTGATAAAAACTGAGAGCCTCTGTGCTAAATAATATAGGTACATTCATAACAAGTCATATTTGCCCTGTTGGCTTGAGGTTTGCCAAGCAAATTTTCTCGCTTCTAAGTTAGTGGGGACCAAATTTAGAAGCCATAAACCTCTCTTATGTCATCTCATGTATATCGAGGCTATAAGTAACAGAAAAGAAAACATGACTAATTGTGGCCCTAACAAGTAGGGGGTTATTTTCCACATATTCAGAAAGTGTAGACGAGGTAGTTACTTCTGCCATTTGCCACTAAAGAGCTGTGCTCTTTTCATTCATTGGATCTGCCTTCTTTGCTGTGTTGTTTTTGAAATTCAGACTTGCTTTCTCATGGTCACCGATGGTGATCACAGTTCTGTGCTTTACTACCAGTTTCAAAGTTGAGAACGAAGGAGGCACCTGGCACATGTCTCATGTCTTTCGTGAGGAGGCAAAATCCTTTCCCAGCAGACTCACAACATGTCCCCTCGGGCCTTACTGGGTGGACAGAGCACACAGCCTCCCTTAGGCCAAGGCTCCCACTTTTCCTGAGCTCACAGCATCTCCACCCAAACAAACGGGGGTTCTGTTAGCAGGGAAATGTTGAGGGCTACGTTCATTTTCACGTAAGTGAACTGGTTAAAAAAAAAAAAAAATTCAAGTTTAATGGAGATGATTTGCTTGTAAAACTGTGTTATCTGCGCCAGGAGATTCAGGATTTGCAAGCCCCCAACTGGGGTGTAATGATTCTGCTGGTTTTAAGCTGGGTAGAAATGTTTTTGTCTCTTGGTTGTGTGTGTGAGGGTTTTTGTTTTGTTTTGTTTTGTTCTCTTCTTCCTTTTTGAGTGGCAGACGCAAAGAGGGGTAAAAGAGTTAAACCAGGAAAGTATTTTCTGGAGTTAGTGCTAGGCCTCTGAAATGCTGCAACCCTGACTTTTGCCAGAAGCCCTGTGCTGAAACTGGCCAAAAAGACTGTTAACAAAATACTTCCCAACCAAGCTAAGTGAAGAGAAGAAAATATAAAACAGTATTGGGGCGGGGAGGGGGGCAGATATTCTGAAAGGAGGGTTGTACAAGTGAAGCTTTACAGGAGAGTGTAGGAATTTGAGAGTTGTACGCTAGTGTGTGGTTTACATTGGCTCTGCCCAGGTTCAGTGCTCAGAGAGCAGAGGAAGAAAGGAAACCACTTGCCTAGCCTGAGAAGGATGTAAAGACTACAGTGGGATTAAGTCCAGACTTAAATTGCACACACACACACACACATTCTAGGAATCCAGATTTGTGGTTTAAAAAATATATATATCAAAGTGTTTTTGTGGGAGCTTTTGACTCGGATGACAAAATGCTTAAGAATCAGTATCTGCCATTTTCCTCTTTTGGAGAAGCCACCCAACCACTTCCATTCCTAAACAAATATTCCTAAATAAATAGGATTTCATGTCGCAGACATCAAAACTTTTAAGATTTAAAGAAGTACTCACACATGTCAATAAAAGCTCACCAAGGCTTGCATTTCATTTATTGCATTTCATTTATTGAGGAGGTAAAGGGGCAGAACTGATACTGATCAATGCTTTCTATTTATCTTATCTCTACTCTTAGAATTTGACCGTATCCTTGAACTGTGCTGTTTCTCAAATGACTGGAGATTAATAATATCCTGTTTTTATACAAGAATTTAAAAGTCTCACATACAAAAGCTCCAGACAGATGATGCTTTAAGAAAAGGAGAAAAGACACAGTAGATAAATGCCAGTTGACTAGACTCTGAAGCTGAGGTTTGCTAAGAGGCCAAGGAAAGGAGAGAAAGGTGGAATTCAGAGAGAGATACTGGGCTCTGTGAGGTTGCATTCAAGGCCACGCTGGGCAAATGCCAGAGGGCTGGGAGAATGGCCGTCCCCTCAGAGCTAACACTGAGCACTTGGTGCCTCATAAATGGGGCTCATTCCTGAAGGAAACACTGTTCTTCTGAAAAGCGCCCATATTGAAGAAGCAACCGGAAAACCCAGATGTATAGGAGATGCCTGGCAAGAAGGCTCTGTGCCTCCTCCTTCCCTCTGTCTCTTCCAAAGACTTTTCTTAATATTCCACAGTATTTCCTGTGGCCGCTGGGCCCAAGCTGACTGGAAGCATACAGCAAAAGTAGTTTAGCCAACCACTTGGCACTAAAATCTGAGCCAGCCGTACTCAGAATTAACTGAAAGAGACACTGCCACTGCCATAAATAAGGCAGACAGTTGCTTTATGAGTTGAATTCTCTGAGCATTTTTTGAAGGCAATAAAGCATTAAGGCTTTAGTAAGAGGCAAGAGACTGTAAAACATGTCAGATGCTTATTAGTAAAAACTCAGGGTGCAGCCACGAGTTTGTGTACGTTGAACTGGGGGACCACACCATTGACCCTCAAGGGGATGGGATGCCCTAGCCCACCCCCTGGTGCGGTGTTTCAGAGAGGGCAGACATATCAGAATCAAAAGTGCGTGTGTGTGCAGGGGGGTCGTTGAAAAATGATGTCTTATGATTCATTTGGGAAAAGGGGAAAATATTTATTTTCATAACACATCCGAAAATCAAGTTCAACAAAATACTTCTGGTTAGTTGACAATATGCATTTATTCAGTAACAAAAAAAAGATTATTTTATTGAATGCCTCGTCTTGTCAGGCGTCGCCTCGGGCACTGGGGGTACAGCGGAGAACAAACAACATCCTTTTCTCGCGGGGTTTACATTCCAGTGGAGGACAGGGCTAATAATTCAGTGGAATAGAAAAGAGAGTGTTAAGTACTATGAAGAAAAGCAAAGCGGAGTAAGGGAAGAGAGAGCAGGGCCTCTCTGAGGAGATTACACTTGTCAGAGACCCAGAGGAAGTGAGGCTGTAGAGTGTGCAGGCCTGCGGTGTCTGTGAGAAGAAGTCCAGCAGCGGGAAGGATCAGTGTCATGGCGTATCTGAGGAGACGGGGAGGTCGGTGTGGCCAGATAGAGTGACCCGGGCTGGTTCCTGTAGAGCCAGGTAGGCAAAGGGTGGGTGCGCTAAGCCTGCTGGGAAGCCATTGGAGGGTTTTGAGCGAAGAATGAGGTCATCTGAGAGCACGAGTGCCCCCTGCTGACGGGGAGCAAGAGGGAAGCCCAGAGATAAGCATGGAGGCTGTTGATGTCCTCCAGGTGACAGATGCTGCCAGTTTGTACAAGGAAGCGGGGAGGGGAGGAATGCGGAGATGTGATAGAATTGGGGAGATGTTTTGGAGGTGGGGCTGACAGAGTGTGCTGACACATTGACTGGATGTAGAGTAGGTAAAAATGGAGCCAAAGATGACTGAGGATTTTGCCTTGAACAAGGGGCATGAATGGTGGTGTCCCACTTTTAGCACTAGGAACCCTAGGGGAGGAGCCGTGTGAGGAGATTATTAATTTGGCTGTGGCCATTGTTACAAGTTTCAGATGCCTAATAAGGCATCACTGGGGAGATGTTAAGTCAGATAAAAGACTGGGAATGGAGATGTAGATTTAGGGAAGAGGAAAGGGGGTGAGAATGCGTGTCATAGTTTCCCAAAACAGCTGAGGAAGGGCACATCAAAATCTGGTTGGGGAAGGGAAGGGGAAGGCTTTATGGTTATCAGAAATGAGTGTGAGTTTTAAAAGGTTAAGAAAGACTGTCTTACATCATCAGTATCCACAGCTCTTCCTAGAATTAAGGGAGACATACATATTCATAGGAACAAAAGCCAGCTTTGCCAATAGAAGATAAATAGGAACTGAATTTCTGAATTAGCTGTTCTCTTACTCTTTTGCTAGGCTACTGTGAACATCTTAGGTATAGATAATTAGATATAAACATGTACATCTGTCTAAAAACATGTACAGATTGTTTTTTTTAATTTATTGGAAGCCTGGGGTATGTTAAGAACTCATTCTTGTGGGAAGGAAAACAAATACCTGGAAGTTTAAAGTACAGCCTGTGCTGTCAGAAGACCTAATAGTCAAGTTGTCCATGCAGATACATGAACAAATGAGAAGCATGAGGGTCCAAGGAGAAGGCTGGGCGTGGAAATGACTAGCTTCACAGTTAATGCCCTGGGCTGCCTTTAAAATCCTCCCAGTGGTATGGGGAATGACAGATTTTTTTTTTTTTTCTTGGCTCTGGGTGGTGGTTGTTGGTTTTTTGTTTGTTTGTTCTGTTTGTTTTTTCCTGGTGCAGTGGGTATATATTTGTATATTTCCCTAAGGAAGGGCCAGCAGGTTGTGTCATTCAGAATGTATGTAAAACGGGAAGCTCCCTGAGAATATCTGGAGGGGGTGCAAACTAATGTTAGAATAGAGGCCGCAAAGGTGGCTTTACCCAGGAAGCAAGTGCAAGTGGTAGGTTTAAGTACAGGAAGGTTGTACCGATTTTCTTAGGCGCTATCTTCTCGTTGAATTGTGGCATTAAGTGGATTATATTGAACATAGTTGGATTTGTTTGTGTGTTTGTTTGTTTGTATAAGCTGTTCACCTCTTTCTTGACGATACAGGAAAAAGATGGACAATCCTTAGAAGATTCTGCATGCGCAGCCTTGTTTGGGTAGCTGCAATGAAAGACTCTACTGAACCATCCAGTAGAGTCCAAGTCCCGAAACCAGGGTGATATATTTCATAGCATGTGCTCTAAGTGCCTGTAAACATGTGGGACTTGGAGGGAGCCACTTGAGGACTACTATTCATTGCCTTCTGCCTCTGAGTCCAAGGCCTGCAGAAGTATGTTCATCCACAGCAGCGGTCTGGCAGAGTGAAAATAAAACCTCTCTCTTGTTTTTCTGACTCAGGCTCAGGGCAGTGCCCTTTGCTGCATCCTGCCCTCATTATGCTGCCTGACTCTGTGCAGCGGACATAACCTGAATATTTCTGTGATGAATCTCTCTGTCTCAGTGTCTGACGGAAAGTGTGTCACGGAAAGGAGTGATACGATTAGAGAGCTAAGCCTCGTGGACAAAATGATTATTTTCAACATAAAAGCAGAATCTCAGTTACCCAGAATGCTCCCATAAAACTGGACTTTTTAGAGGGAAACATTGTTCTAATATATATTCCTGGTGATAAATGCTACTAAATTTTACTCTTTTTTTTTTTTTTAAGTTTTCTGAGGCTAATAAAATTCAACCCTATTGAATCGTTTTTTTCCAAACATGATTGGATCTTAAAAATACTTTTTTCCTTGAAAACTAATCAGAAATGTGTTGGAGATCATTGTCTGTTGCCGGAAAAAGAGTGTAAGGTCATATCTTCATCCATTCCTGCTTCAGGAGTTCTCACAAAGAGCACTGAGCCTGGCTAACATTAGCTGAGCTTTGGGGGGTGGGAGGCGGGAGCAGGGGTGCCTTTGAATCAGGATTTAACGGTGGGCCCTTGGCTTTTACCACTTTGAAGTCTTTCTGCGTCTTCTGCTGACTGCAGACCACAGGGACTGTCTTACTTATTACCCTGTTGCAAGGAAAAGAGTGCCCTTGAAGAGCTTACATTCCCTTTTATCAGACAAGAACCGTGTGCCGCAGCTGCCCGAGTCAACAGCACTGTAGCAAAAGCTCAAGGACTGCCATCATCTCATCCACAAGCCCTGGTAATTTTCTCTTCTGTGGTTCTCCATGGCCCAATTTTTTTTTACCGTCAGTCATTCTCTAAAGATTTATCAGCTACCCTCTGCCTGTCAAATATTGCCATAAAGTAATATCCTATTGGGCCTGTAGTTATTGGAAACTGTGTTACTATTTTTGTCTTCTCAACTTTCTTAACTCTCTATTTACCAGTAGGAATGTAAGCCATTGCAATGGATATGGTCCCTAGTTAACAAAGATATATGAAAATATGTTTACTACTCTGGATAGGTAAATAGATTATTTAAGGATGATTTTCAGTGTTAAATTTGAAAGGTATTTGGTTAATTCTCAGTTAACAGCAAGAAGCACAGAAATTAAATTCAGACCCTCTTTTGGCTGATTACTGTTTTCAGTAAGCGTTCGGTGAGTGATTCCCTTCAGCATGACAGCTGGTGATCACTAGGCCCTAAGCTAGTCTTTGTGCTTTGCAAATATAATTCAGCACGAATTATTGCAAATGATATAGGACCCCCAGACAAGCCCCCAAGATATCCAGGAGGGTCCTGAAGCTCAAAAGGTCTAGGTTAGCTTCCAGGGAGTTAGATCACACTTAACTTTGCACTGGTTCTAATATAAAAACCTAGGGCATACGAACTCTGAGTAGGTGACCATCCATCTTGGTTTGTATGGCACTGAGGGGATTCCTGGGACGTGAGACTTTCAGTGTTAAAACTGGAATGTCCTAGCCGTACCAAGATGAGTTGGTTTCTCTAGTCAGAAGAAGAGTCAGTTAACAGAAAGGAATATCAATAAATACTGTCTTCTAAAACCAGCAACTTATCTGTGGAATGGGGATGATTCTCTCTTCCGCATGGGGTTGTGATAAGGCCTACTCACTCCTCCTCTCTGGGATAGGAGTAGGGGTTGGGTAGCTGGCTATGTGTTTTTCCTTGGAATTGGGGACAAGCATCATCTCTGACGGGCAGTCTCTCTCCTTGCCCTCCTCTAGAGGCCTTTTGCCTAAGAAGGCATTGGCTGTTCCCTCGGGGTGAGACAGTGCCAGCTGTTTCTGACGTGAGGATGCTAGAGATCCAGGGTTCTTTCTATTGTCTTTATGTTTCTCACTGTGGTTACCCCCTTTGGGTTTTACCTGCTACTGCCTCTTAGGTAATAAGGCTTCTCGCTGATTTGAAACTCTTTACTCATTTTTTTTTTTTAAATATATGAAGTCCTTAAGTATTTCAATTTACCACATCACTTGGCATGTAGAGTTGGGTTGAGAAATGCTCAAAGATTTTTCAGCTTTTTTTCTCATTTTTTTTAAAAAAAATATTGAAATATAGTTGATTTACAGTGTTTCAGGTGTACAGCAAAGTGATTCAGTTATACATATATATAAATATATATATTCTTTTCTTACATTCTCTTTCATTATAGGTTTTTACGTCACATTGAGTATAGTTCCCTGTGCTATACAGTAGGTCCTTGTTGGTTATCTATTTTATATATACTAATGTGTATATTTTAATCCAATTCGAAAAGATACATGCACCCCAATGTTCACTGAAACTTTTTACTTTTAAAATTGCAGCCCCGAGCACACACAGGTACTCGCTTCCTCTCCAGCATTTTGTACAAGCTGTGTCATCTGCCTCACTCATGCCTCCCTCCTTTCATCTTCTGGCTAACCCTGGTCACTCTTCACACTTTAGCTTGGATGCCACTTCCCCCTGGAAGCCTTCCATGATCACTGCAGACTGGTATTGGTGCCTGTCCTCTGTGCTCTCAGAGCTCCTCGTACTTAGCACGATAGATTATGTGCCTCTGGAGCTGTAGTTGCCTGATCAGTTGTCCGTACGACTCACTGTAGGCTCCTTGCAGAGAGGGACTGTGTTTTGTTCTCTGTTATACCCCCAGAACCTTCCACATTGCCAGGAACATAAAAGGCATAGAGAGGCTTATAAGGATCAGGATAGTGGAAGAGCCTCCGAGGAGCAGACCGTCTTTATGTACAATTGGCTTCGGCTTTGCAGTGGCCCTGACTATCCTTGCAGTCCTGCTTGGGAGACATGAGCCACTCTAGATCTTTCTCAGAAGAGCTCCAGCCTCTTCATCCAGGGACCGCCATCTAATTTAGTTAGGTCTTCGTTTGCCCTGTCAGACACTGAGCACATTATGAAAACACACGTGCAGTAAGCCACCCACCTGCCCAGCACTGCATAAATATCAGTGGGGAGACATAGGACCCAAGAATATATGTAGGGTGAGAGCCTTCAATTTCATGTTGATTTGTATATACATGACATAAAGATATCTCTACTCTCTCAAGTTTTAATAAAATGTGAAATCTTCCCCTCAGTTCTGAAGATGTGATGATTTGCAGGCTATACTGTATTAAATTGTGAATTTTGGATGTTTCGTTTCATAATGTGATCCAGATTATTTTTCTTTCTCCCTAGTGGACATTAATCGTTTCCTGTGAGTTTTCCTGATATTAGGAAACAGATGTTCCATATTTTTATCTGAGTTTTTTCCAGATGCTGAACCGGGACTTTTGTGTGTGTGTGTGTGTGTGTGTGTGTGTGTGTGTGTGGTGTATGAGTGTGTGTACGTGTACACAGTGAAGTTTTGAGGAATGAGTTATATCAGAATTTGCAAGTAAAACCATAACAGATATATCTACAGAATTGTACAGATGTGTCCAAGGCTGGAAATGCTTTTGGACATTCTGGTTAATGTAGTGTAGTATTGTTTAGCTAATGCAGACTGCTGGCTTAAGACTGCATTAGAACTGTCCCATGATAGTGTGCTTGCCAGAATAACGAGTGGTGTAGCAAAAAGCACACAGTTCATGCAACCTATGATATTTTAACCGAACTGGAATTGCTTTTACCATTGTCTCTCAGCTGTATAAAATTCTTCCCTCATCTCCCCACAAAACACTGACTGAGTGCCACCTGTGTGCTGAGCAGGGTGCTAGGCTCTCTGGGAGATACAAACACAAATAATATATGGACCCTTGGGACCTTATCCAGTAGAAGAGCTGAAACGCATTCTGAAGCATCTGTAATGACAGGTAGAAGGTGGTAAAGGTCGTAGCAATTCAAGGAGAGGAGTGGTTTCATGGAGCCAAAGAGGAAGGGAATATTTGGGGGAAGAAGTGGTACTTGAGCTAGGTTAAAAAAAAATAGTA
Organism: Delphinus delphis; assembly: GCF_949987515.2. Lineage (NCBI taxonomy): Eukaryota > Metazoa > Chordata > Mammalia > Artiodactyla > Delphinidae > Delphinus > Delphinus delphis. The sequence continues at coordinate 57,995,447 of NC_082683.1, read as the reverse complement.
TAAAACAACACTTGCTTTAGGTCTAAGTTATTTAACTTATTGTAACTACATAAGAACTGTGTAAGGGTGGTCCATTACGTAAGCCATGGTTTTGGTGGATTTGCTAAAATCATACTAACATTTCTTGAGTGCTTCCAGTGCAGCAGGCACAGGGCCCTGATGCTCCATATAAAGGATTTTTAATCAGAAACAATGTGGAATTGGTGCTTTGTATAATAATCTGTTTTGCACAAAATGCATCTCTTCATTTTACCTTGTGACCTTCCTTTCACGAGGAGGCCTTGGGTTCAGAGAGCAAAGGACTGAGGCCAGTCTTGGCCAACTCCAGGATTCGGGGACCCTCTGCAAGTCACCTGGCCTGTCTGGGTCTCACTTTTCTCCTCTGTAAGGTGGGGATTGTCATTCTCCCCAGCTCACTCACAGGGTAGCTGGGAAAATCAAAGTGGGTGTAAACGGAGGGTGAAAAGCAGTCAAAAGCCAAACATTTTGCCATGAAGCCATGTCATAGCTCATGAGGTTTATACAAAATACGGCTGTTGCTTATTATTAAAACACTGTATAAATGAAAAGATGGTTATCTTAAAATTGCCAAATATCAGTAATATATTTGTAGCAAATACATATACTAACTCTTGATTATCATGCACTATAAAGAACTCATGCAAATTCAAAAGAAAAATATCAAGACCCTGCTACGCGAATAAGCAAAGAATATAGACTTATTGTTTCTCAAGGTAACAAACCATTAATAAACAGGAAAAAATGTCCATCCTCACTAATAATCTTAGAAATACACATTAAAGAAGCATTAGGAATACCATGTTATGTATAAAATGTCAAGGTCTCAGAAATTCTCCATTATTTTGTTGGTGGTATTATCATACATTAATTAAAAAGCCCCTTTAAAAGCAAAATCTACTAATTCTACTGTTAGGAATTTAGGGAAGCTAGGGAAATAAGTTAAAGGGATGAAAAACGCTGAAGCATGAAGGTTTCCAATGTAATTTATAGTAATAAAAACTGGCAGTAATTTAAATATCCAGCATTAGGGGAGAGATTTAGGTCCCTTAAACAGTCATTATGAATGTATGTAGAAACACACAAAAAATATTTGAAATTGAAAGTAAAATGGAAAAAGAAAATAACAGCGTCATATATAGGGTTTTTTCCTGATGGCTCTATCCTAGTGTCCTCCCTTTTTTTAATCCTTAGAGCAACAATGTGCAAAAGTCATGTTAGTCCTACCTTACATGTCAGAAAATTGAGGCTTAGGCGTAAATTGTCCCAGGACTTGCAGGTCATTAGCTGAGGACCCAGCATCAAACCTAGATCTGTCCAACTCCAAAGCCTTTGCTACCAATAGCATATAAACTTTGGCCATAGTCATATAACACATGTCTATCGAGGGTAACAGAAAAAAATAAATAGTAGCACTAGTATGGTGGGAATATGGGTCATTCCAAAGAATGCTATCCTTTTAAAACTGCCATTGGGGGAAACAAACCAACAAAAAACGGCCATTGCCCTTTCAATAGAAAAGGAGAAACAAAATATGTGGAGTGTAATATCTCACAATTAATTGTTCAATCTGACTTCTTTATATTCTCTTAAAGTTTGGCAAACTAGGAATATATGTGTATTTTTAAAGATTTCTCACTGGCATTGACATCATGAGGATACTTTCTCTCCATCTTATCCACAAATTAGTTGAGGACATATACCACCAAGCTCCTCAATTAAAAACAAATATTAAGTCACTAGAAGCTCTCTGAAGATTAAGAACAGTGACCAGGTGGAAGAGTTTCTCCCAGTGAACAGCCCAGACCAACTCTTTTGACCAGGACATAGTCTCAAGGTGGGGAAAATGGTGTGGCACCATTTGGCTAAAATAGGCCAGTTCACCAGCTCCAGGCGTGCCCTTCCCAGGGACAGAAGCCTTGCACAATAAAGGAAAATGTCACCATTTTGCTGACTGTTTACTGTCTTTCACCTTTGGGGATCAACACTTGATTCTTGATGCTTTAACCCATATGGCATTACTTTATCAAGTCAGTAGCCCTGCCAACGTGTCAAAACACACGACTTTCTGTGGTGGATCAAGGCACAGGGCATATTTCTTTTGCTTTGTCTTGTCTTTATGGAACATGTGCCTTTTATGCCTACTGCAGGGTCCTTTATATGTTTCAAAGGCCCTTTTATATCTGTTTTGCCATTTGAGATAACATCATGTCAGTATTTGCAAGTGAAAACATAATAGACCTGACCAGAGAGAACAGTGGAGCCATCTGGAGAGCTGGAAACATTCTCCAACATACTTCTCAATATAATCCATTCCAGATCACTCCCAATTTTGTAGGTGGGGAAATTGAGGCACATAGAAGTTTAGTGATTTTGCTGGAAATCACTGACAGTGAAGACAGCTGGAAGCCAGGTTTATAAATCTAGTGTTCACTCTCCTCCAGTGCCTGTATTATGTTATTTTCTAGAGAATTAAAATGAGACTAGGAACAAATATGTTCAGACAGATCATAATCCAATTGCCATTCAAAGCTAAATTAGGTCTCCAAGGACTATCATTTTGTATTTTATAATTGCAATAAGCTTTATAATAATGAAAGGAGTCTAGCAGGTTATCATGTTCATTCTAGACAAGTCCTGTCCAATAGAGCTTTTTATGGTGATTGAAACATTCTACACCTGTGCTCTTCAGGACAGTAGCTGCTTCTGTGTCCACCTGACCACTTGGATGTGGCTCATGCACTGGGGGAATGAGTTTGTAACTGTATATATTTACATTTAAATCCCTACATGTGCTAACGGCTATAGTATTGGACAACACAGTTCTAGACTTCTCAGTATTTTTTTGCCATCTCCACTTGGATGTCTCCAAGTTAACAGGGTCAAATCAGAGTTCTTGATTTTCTTTCCTCTCTCAACCCGTTTCTCCCTCAAGGAAGCCATCATTGACCCAGTTGCTTGAACCAAAACCTGTGTGTCATCTCAGCCCCTTCCTTTTCCTCATTGGCCACATCCACTTCATCAGCAGGTCCTAGTTGTTTTACCTCCAGAACCTGTCCTGAATGCATCTGTTTCTCTCCATCTCTACTGCTACCATCCTAGGCAAAGGTACCATCATATCTCACCTGCACAATTGAGTAGCCTCAGAATTGGCCACCATTGATCCGTTCACTCACTGTTGCCTTTTTGAAACTTCTCCATTCAGCCTCCAAAGAGACATTGTGAAGCTCTCCAGGGGGTTGCATCACTCGCTGCTTGTAGGAAAGAATTTGTAGAACTTATCTAGAAGTTCTCTTATTTTTCTTCTTTGTATCCTTGTTTATTTTCTGTTTCCTATTAAATGTAAGGGCCCCTATGTCAGGAACCTTATTTACCTCATTCACTGCTGTATCTCCAGCACCTACAACTGTGCCTGGCCCTTAATTTGCACTCAGTAAACCTCTCAAGAATAATTAAATTACTGTTCATTGTGGAAGGAGATGAGAGAGCAAGATCAAAAATGCAGATTTATAATGTGGTTGTTAATATCTGAGAGGATGCTGACATCCGTATCCGTGGGAAGCTGGTGGTCTCTTTTATATTCTGGATGCAAGTAGGAAGGGTGGGTATTATGGCTAATTGTATTTATGTCTGAGTAGGTGGGCTGGGCGCAGTCCTGATGCAGTCTCTGACATGAGCCAGAAGGAGGTCTCTTTTTCTCTAGAAGTCTATGTATGTCCTAGATCGTGAAGCTTTTTTCTTTCCTACTGTTAGAGAAAGAGAGTGTCCTCCTACAAGGACTTTTATATCCATCCAAGGGAAGTGTAGGTAGTGATGGAAGGAAGCATCTTATGGAACTCTGGGGTAGAAAGTGGCACAACGACATCTGAACAGCAAAAGGAGATTTTCAACATGAGGCTGTTGTCTTTTAAAAAAAAAAAAAAAAAAAAAAAAAAGATGTTTGGAACATACTCATAGCCAGTTATTGGAAACCAAGAAAACTTTATAAATAGCATTTTCTGTCCTTTTTTCCTTGAATATTGCATTTTTTTAAAGGAAAGTGTCTTTTCTGGTATTTCTTTATAGTGGCCAGCCAAGGCATGTTATTACGTAAATCCATGTGCAGTGTAAGATGGAACTGATGAACTTGTTGGGGGTATGATCAAGTTAGCCATGCCCTGGCCTGCATTGCTTCTGTTTCCTCTGGTATTAAACAGACCTAGGAAATGACCATTCCCTCAGCACAGGCTGAATTTAAAAGATGAAGTTAAAGCTTGCTTTGTTGGGCTTCCCCGGTGGCGCAAGTGGTTGAGAATCCGCCTGCCAATGCAGGGGACACGGATTCGATCCCTGGTCCGGGAAGATCCCACATGCCGCAGAGCAACTAAGCTCGTGTGCCACAACTACTGAGCCTGTGCTCTAGAGCCCGTGAGCCACAACTACTGAGCCCGTGTGCCACAACTACTGAAGCCCACGCGCCTAGAGCCCGTGCTCCACAATGAGAGAAGCCACTGCAATGAGAGGCCCACGCACCGCAACAAAGAGTAGCCCCCGCTCGCCACAACTAGAGAAAGCCCGCGCGCAGCAACGAAGACCCAACACAGACAAAAATAAATAAATAAAATAAATTTTTAAAAAACCATTTAAAAAATTAAAAAACAAAAAGCTTGCTTTGTTCAAGTGCATATCTGGAGACTCTTTCTCCTGGTGTGTTTTTATTAGGCCCAGGTTTGTACCCCTGACCCCTGTCCTTCCAGTGCTGTGCCAGTGTTTTCATGTGTGTGCCTTTATGGAGCACCTGCTGCATACCAAACACATTGCAAGGTCCTGGAAAGACAAAGATGAGTTAGACACATTCTCAACCTCCAGAGATTCTGCAAACAAGTGGACAGAGAGACCAGTAAATAAAAAACTGAAACACAGGAGCCACTTGGATTAACAGAGGGAAGTACAGGGGCAATGAGAGTAGAAGGCAGTGGGACACAGAGGGAGTCAGGCCCGGTATAGCGTTAAAGAGTCCAGGCTCTGGCACAGAAAACGAATTTATGGTTGCCAAAGAGAAAGTGAGGGGAGGTATAAATTTGGAGTTTGAGATTAACAGATACATACCACTACATATAAAATAAACAACAAGGATGTACTATATACCATAGAGAACTATATTCAATATCTTGTAATCTATAATGGAAAAGAATCTGAGAAGAATATATATATATTCTTTATATATACAGTATAGAAAACTGAATCACTTTGCTATACACCTGACACTAACACAACACTGTAAATCAAATTACGTCAACTTAAATAAAAAAAAGAGAGAGAGTGCAGGCTCTGGAACCAGGCTGTCTGGGTTTACAGTCTGGCTCTGCCATTTATAAGCTGTGTGACCCTAGACGTCTGCCTCTGCCATTTATAAGCTGTGTGACCCTAGGCTACTGACTTGACCTCTATGCCTCAGTTTGCTCACCTGCTAAATGGGGTAATAACCCATTTCATGAGATTACTGAGATGATTAAAGGAGCACGTAAAGCCCTTGAAATGCTCCATAAAAAATCAGCTTTTATTATTATCAGTAGTAGTGGTACATAATTATCAGTTGAGTTGAGTGAATACTACTTTACTACTGTTACTGCAGAGAAGTTGCCCCTAAGCCAGCCGAAGGAGTTCACACAGGCTCCCCAGAAGTGTTGAGTTTTTAATTGAGACTTGAAGGCAGGCAGATACTGTAGGGAAAAGACGTGCTTGACAAAAGGAACACAATCTGCAAAGGTACAGAGAAGTGAGAGTGGCGGGGGGGAGCATTTAGGGACCTGTAAATAGGTTTGTGTGGGTGAAGGGCAAGTGCTCACAGGAGAGTGCCTGAGGGGCAGGTACGAGGTCACTGGGGCTTTGGAGACTGGGCTAAGGGGCTTGGACTTAATCCTACCACCTAGAGGAAGCCACTGAAGGATTTTCAGCAGGTTCCGGGGTCGCCTTGGGAGACTGGGAGGCAGCACCCCCAGTGGCCTCAGCCCACAGCCTGTTGATTCTAAATGATGTCCCTCACCAGCCTCCTTCCCTATCATTTGGGCAGGAAATTCATGTGTGTGGATTTGATTTTGCTCATTGGGTATGATTTCTTTGGAGGGGGACACAGATTAATAAAGTGAAAGGATATGTGTATGTAATTCCTTTCTACTCCCTACCCCTGCTAAGACTGATACAGAGATGTCTAGCTTACAGACTCATTTGAGAATCAGATGAAAGTGATAGACTCTTCCCTCAGAAAAATCACAAAGACACGATTTTCCAAAGACCCCACCTTAACCTCTCCCTGCACCTCCATCTTGGTCATCCAGAAAGGCCCCCTAGACACAGTACAGTCTTTTTGACCCCAGGCTTACCTGTGGTTTTTGTGTTCCCACCCCAAATTATTTTAAATTTAATTTGCTAGTACATCCCATCAATTCTCCATCTGCCATCAGTGCTATTATCTGACCATGTATGATGGGAGCAACCTTGGATCATTTGACAGTTATAATTAAAACTGAAAGTAATTATCTTATTTTGACCCGTTCAAATTTAATTGAGAATATAGTGGCTAAGGGCATGGGCTCTGGAGACCAGCTACGTAGATTAGAATCCCAGCTCTGTCAGTATCTTATAACCTTGAGTAATTACTTAACCTCTCTGTGCCTCAGTTTCCTCATTACAAAATGGGAATGATAATATACGTACCTCGTGAAGTTATTGTGAGGGTTCATTAAGGTAACATGGGAGCTTGCCGAGAACACATAGCAAGTACTATACGGTATTTGCCATTATTATGGGTTTTTTTTAACATCTTTATTGGGGTATAATTGCTTTACAATGGTGTGTTAGTTTCTGCTTTATAACAAAGTGAATCAGTTATGCATATACATATGTTCCCATATCTCTTCCTATTATTATGTTATTATTTCTACTAAATGACATCATGGAATGTGGTAATTAATGATGAATTCCTAAGAGCAGGAAAATAGATAAACAAAATCTCCATGTGCATTTCACTCACTTTGGATCCTTACCAGTACCTGAAGGCCAAGGATAGGTTCCCTAGGCCCATGCTGTCTGATACGGAAGCCACTAGCTGCTGTGGCTGTTGACTACTTGGACTGCTGCTAGCCCGAGTTGAAATGTACTGGGTCTTGAAGATTTAGTATGACAAAAAAAAAAAAAAAAAGCAAAATGTCTCATTAATCATTTTTTATATTGGTTGCATGTTGAAATGATAATATTGTGAGTAAATTCAGTTAAATATTAAAATTGTCGTCTGTTTCTTTTTGCTTTTTTAATGTGGCCACTAGAAAATTTAAAGTTATATATGTGGCTTGTGTTATATTTCTGTTGAACAGCAGGGCTTTAGGCTCACCATTATCAATAAAATAAAAAGGTGTGGTTATCTGTGATCAGGTGATCACTATTGAAAAGCCTGGTACACTCCTCCTATTGCCCTTCAAGTTATACTGGACCATCCGTTTTTTAATCGGTTCCATAAAGGGAGTCATGGCTTGGTGCTAGCAGAAGGGAGTGGAGGGACCAAAGCAAGAGCAACAACCCGGGAGGCTTCCGCTGACTTGGAGGGGTTTGGACAAAAACACTACCATTTATAGTTATACTGGCCTCAGACTTTGAACACTCCCTGAAGGAGATGAGAGAATGCTCTCTGTTCAGGAAGTTGAAATATGTAGGCAAAAAACTCCCCCTATTCCATCAGGAGCCAGAAAAAGCTTTGCTAATCTTTAACTAAAAGAATAAACACTCAATGTGATGGCAGTCACTGGGATCGAAGGCACACCTTTCCAAATGTGATTTACTTACGGAATGCTTGTTTCATTCTATTTCAGATTTATTCCATCACCTAAAAACCTGGTAACGGTGGGCCACACAGAGTCTTACTGGTAAGTGCTCTTTCATTTTTAAAACAAAGTGACCGTTTGACATCACTTTTGAAATGATACTCACACTGCTAAGTTAGATGCATCTCTACTAGTCCTTTGATTAGATGTCTATTTATTTACATTTTTTTTTCCTCTGAAATGATTTACGATGTTTCCATGCCTTAAAAAAAAACAGATCAATCCATGTTCTTTTGCTAAGAACATGATCAGGGAAAAGATCTATGATTGCATGCCAAATACTATTAAAATAAAAACTTTTTTTGTGTGTTGAAACTATTTCCAGGTCCCTGTTGATAGTCTGCTTGTTTCAAACAGTATCCAAAACAACAAAGTGATATTTCAGCCAAGGAATTCAGACAGTTCCTTGCAGTGTGTTGTAATGAAGACTGGCTCATAGATGTAACATTAACTTTCTTATTGCCCTATTTTTTCTCTCATCTCTCTTTAAACCTAAATGTGACTGTCATGAGATAACAGTTCTGTAGTGGTAGAAAACTTCCTTTAGAGCTGGGAAAGTAATGTACTTCTGAAGTGAAAAAGCTTCTGAGGCTTCAGGTAACACCGCTCCCTGATATGTGGCGATAATGTTATTTGCATTGTGTATCAGTTAGCTTTTGCTGTATAACAAACCTCTTCAAAATTCACTGACTCAAAATAGCAATCATTTCTTTGTCCCATAATTCTGTCAGTTGGCGATTTGGGCTGGGCCTAGGTGTGTGATTCTTTTGGTTTCAGCTAGGACCATTCATGTGTCTTCAATCAGCTGCAGGTCCAGGTCACCTAGGCTGGGGGTCACCTGGCTGTCCGCTGGAGTGATGACAATGACTAAGACATGTGTCTCACTGTCCTGCAGGCTACCCTGAGCTTGTGCACATGGCATTTGGGCAGGGTACCAAGAGACACAGCAGATGCGTCTTGAGGCCAAGGCTCAGAACTGCCACAGCGTTGCGTCCACCACATTCTGTTGGCTAAAAGAAGCTATGTGGCTAGTGTAGATTCAAGAGGTACAGGAATAGATTCTACCTCGCGGTGAGGCGAGCTGCGGAATCACGTTGCAGGGAGGATGGTTACAGAGAGGGGAAGATTTGCGGCCATTTTCACAATCCACCCTACAGTGTTTATGGGTCTCACGGAAACAGCTGTGATGGGATGAAAAGTGCCTGGAGAGTGAGAGGGCTCAGGTCACGCTCCCATCTCACAGCCCGTCCCCTCGGCCCGTTCTGATCGACAGACCCTGGGATCCTGGTCTTGCTGACTGCCGCCTGGCATCCCGGTCCGTTCAGCAGCATCCTGGGTGGTCTTGCCAATACCAGCTTTCCGCTCCCAGCCTCGCTTCATGGTACGCAGCACCGCCACACCAGTCTTCCTTCAATTCAACTTTCAGGAAGTTCCTCCTTTGCTCAGAGACTGTCAGTGCCCCCATTTCATCCACCACACCAGCCTAGACTCCTCTCTGGCTTCTCCACTTCCATTATCTGGCCCAGTCCTCTCTTGTTCAGCTCCCACTATTCCTTTTCCTCTAGCCAGACTAGCCTGTTTACCGTTTCTCCCGAGGACACCTCATGCAGCTCACCCCTTCTCTGCTTGGAAGTCCTCCTCATTCTGCAGGGCCCAGTGGAATCTTCCCTTCTCTGTAACGTGGCCTTCCCTGCCTCTTCCCACCATCTGTGATCTTCTCTGCTCCGAATACTTCAAAGCCAAACACTGTCTTCTGTCACGCACCCTTCTTCAGCTTCCTAGTCTTACCTCCTCAGTACCTGTGTCAGTGCCTTGAGAGCAGAAGGTTCCATGTGTCTCCCTTGTAGTACTCAGCACAGGGCCGAGAGGACAGTGGGTACTTAGTCAGCCAGGACCCTGCACCTGGTCACCCACCAGCAGCTCCCCAGGATCGCATGAGGTACCTGTTGAACTACAAGTTCACAGTCCCTTCACTGGGCCGTCTACGTTCATTAGGTGAACCTGGGGACCTTGAAGCACTCAGATGATTCTGATGTAATAGCTACAGAGTTGGCAACCACTTGTTGAGGAAAGAACAAGAAATGAGACTGGGGTTTGAGTCCTGGCTCTGCTACTTCTTGGCTCTAGGACCTTATAAATGGGACCTTTCTGAGCTTCAGTATCCTCATCTGTAAAACGGAAATAACATTTAACTTGAGGATTGCCAGGAAGATAAAAAAGGATGATGGAAAAGGGAATGAAGTACTGATACATGTTACAACATGGATAACCCCTGAACATGTTATGCTAAGTGAAAGAAGCCAGTTACAGATGTCCACATATAATGTGATTCCATTCATATGAAAATGCAGAATAGGGGAATCCTTGGAGACAGAAGTAGATTATTCATTGCTTAGGGCTGGGAGGTGAAAATGGGGGACGTGGGGAGATAGCTAAAGGTATAGGGTTTCCTTTTGGCGTGATAAAGACGTTCTAAAGTTCATTCTGGCAGTTGTTGCCCAGTGCCTGTAAATGTACTAAAAACCACTGAATTGTACATGAAAATGGGTGAATTGTATGGTATATGAATTATATCTCAATGAAGTTGTTCAAAAAAAGAATAAAAAGAAGTGTTCCCTCTTAAAAAAAAAAGGATGATGTATACGCAAGTGCTTTATAAACCATAGAATGTAATTAAAATACATTAATTGATTATGGATCTGTGGCTAGCAGTTACCTCTGTGGTGGTAGTCATGGTAGTGATAGAGGAATAGACAGTGAGTAATCCAGTGGTGGAAGGATTAATAATTATAGCAACAGTAGTCATAATTAGTGTCTACTGTTCATTGAATGCCGACTGTATGCTGGCCACTGTGGTAACTGCTTCCCATAGAATTATTGGAAATTTACAAGAAGATCCCCTTGTTCAGTTGCATCTGTATCATAATTACAGCCTATTCCACCATTAGTGATTTAGTCCTTTGATTTCTCCCTCTTCATTCCTGAGAGAAATAGTTGGTTGAGCCGCTATCAGCCATTGACAGCTTACCAGTGTCAAGTACAGGGACCTGTAGAAGTGTGATCTGCTTTGATTGGTGGGAGAAGTTGGGGAAGGGAGAGCAAGCAACAGTACTAGGGAGAGAGTAGGTGTGGGACGTGCAGGAATGGACCACAGGGCACCCAACTGCCTGAGGAAGGATGGAGTAGGGGGAGGGGAGTGCAGGAGGGTTGGAGGGCGGGCGTGGTCTGAGACATTTGCTGACGTGACAGTTTGGCCCAGGGCTGTCTCTGGTCTAAGGCCCACCACATGCTCACGCTGCTTGCTTGGAACTTCCCTGGAACAGCTATCACAACAGGCAGCATTTATAAAACTGTCCTCTGTTCACTGTCTGATTCGTTGTACATTATTTTGATTGCTATTGATCTAGTGTATGTGCCTGTCTTCTTTCAAAGAGTTTTGAGGTAGCTTTTAAATACACATATATTAAGATTCAGACAAAGAAGGAAGGAAGGAAATTTGTGGGGAAGGAAAAGTAAGGTGAAATCCGAGATTAGGTTAGGCCCCCAGTTCTTAAGTGAGAGCCTGTACGCACACTAGCAGCCCCCATGGTCTGGCCTCTGAGTTCCTGAGCAGTCAGTACTAGGAAAACGTGCTCAGTTGGGAGTTCTTGGTGGCTAGAGGATAAAAGCACTCTAGTTACTCAGAAGAAGCAAGGTTGATTGTGATTCTTTCGAGACGTAGAGTAATTGCCCCCTGGGTGCTCAGGAGGAGGACGCCACCTAAGGCAGCGAACAAGATCCCTATAGAAGTGACTGATGAGGACTGCCCTCCATGTAGACCAACGATGTGTGACACCTGAGTGCTGCCCAAGAAGCGCCTTCCAGCCCAGGTGTGCCTTTCTCTGCTGGCCTTGCTTCACCCAAGTATAAAATGTAACATTTTCAGGGCTTCCCTGGTGGCGCAGTGGTTGAGAGTCCGCCTGCCGATGCAGGGGACGCGGGTTCGTGCCCCGGTCAGGGAAGATCCCACATGACGCGGAGCAGCTGGGCCCGTGAGCCATGGCCGCTGAGCCTGCGCGTCCGGAGCCTGTGCTCCGCAACGGGAGAGGCCACAACAGTGAGAGGCCCGGGTACCGAAAAAAAAAAAAAAGTAATATTTTCCGCTGTAATAACAAGCGTATATATTCATCCCTCCTCTCTCCCGTGTGATGCATGTCACAGACCGTCATGGCTCTTGATGCTGAGCCCAGACGTTTGGCTATGGCCCAGGCTTGGCACACGAGTTGAGATCTCCTTACCATCCCAGTTCTAAAAGAATAATAAACAACTTCCTGGGAAGTACTCAGTGAAAGTTATTTCTCCCAACTCCAAATCGTGCTATGCCCTGACTCAGTCTGCGGAGTGGCCTTTTGATGCACAGAATTTACACGGACCCTGTCCCCTGTGACCTGTGTGGCCCACTTCGCTTGCTCCACGTTCATCTCTCCTTCTGTTTTGAGCCCTGTGGCTCTACGTCATTTTAGGTACCAGAGTGTTCTGTACCTTTTGAGGGAAGCAGGGCAGTTTGAGAAGCTCACTGGAATAAGATTAGTAGACTCCAAGGATGTATTGGATGGCAGCGAACTATAAACTGAGCTACTATTGTCCACTTATGTGATTTTCTTCTTCTAGTCGGTGACTTTAATAATTTTTGCAGCAGTAGTGTCTGAGGGGTTGGCAGCACTGGTAAGGGAGCAGAGGGTGATATGAAAGTAATGTGCATAGGATGAAAAAAAAGTTAATTCAGTAAGGATCATTGTCAGAGAGGAGCCCAGAATTCCACGAGGACTGTCCATAAATGGGAATTTCCTTTTGGGCTTTGTCTTCATTTAGATCAGGTTTCTTAGTTAGAATTATTTTGGTAGCAAGTAACAGAAGTCCAACTTAAACTAGTGTCTTGACTTAATGACTAACATGTCCGTGTTGGCATGGACTTCAGGCATGGGTGTATCCAGGTGTTCCAGAAAACATCAGGCCATTATCCTTCACTCTCTCCGTCTCTTGATTCTGCTTAACTCTGTCAGCTTCATTCTTAGGCAGTCTCCCCCTCAGTACCTTGCAGAGGTAGCCATCAGCGTTACACTTCCATCATCTTCACAGCTGTGGATCTCAGAGAAAAGAGAGTGCCTCTTTTGTCATTGTTCTAACAATAGTACCAAGGAGGTCTGGCCCAGTTTGGACTCCTTGCCTGAATCAACCTGGCTAGAAGTAGGCAGTAGACAATAAGCAGTATCTGCTTGGCCAGGGCTTGTTCATGTGTTCCTTGAAAGAGGATGAATCGTACCCGAAGCACATGGCACAGGGTCCCTAGGAAAAAGGAGGAATTTTGTTACCAGAAGAAAGGAAAGAAAGAGCATGCCAAGCAATTAAAATTTCTAGGTACCAGAGTGCACTGATTTAGAAATTCTTAATTTGGCGTCCATTAAACTTGAAAGGTTTAAAATTAGATTCAGCTTCAGTTACATTGACTACCTATTCCAAGTTTAGTATCATGATCAGACTAGCAACAGTGAGCATACTGAGAGGAGGAGTGTGGGTGACCCCACTGTGGGGTCACGTAGGCAGCTTTTGGCCTGACGACCTCAGGTCGTGTCCCTTGGATCTAGATTATTAACCTGAAGATGATGAATAGACTTCAGTGGATCTGTAATCCATTGAATGAATCAATGAATGGGCTTCTCTAATTATTTGCAAAATGCTGTGTATGTACTTTTTTTTTTACTGGAGAAAGGGATCATGCTTCCATGATTTTTTCATAGGACTCCCTAGCCCCCTACTGCTTAAGAGAAGACTTACTCAAATTGTTTTAGATTTGGCTAGCTTAATCTTATGTGTTCATTTCTTTTCTTGGCTCAGCGAGTAGAGTTTAGCATCCATGATAAACACAGCTCCCTATGGAACAGACACAGTGATGTCAGTGGCTGAGTATGTTGCATCAAATTGCATGTTGAGGGTTTTAGGCGTATATGTAAACTTTTCACAGTCGTAGTTGCCATTTACCTAATGCTTTTACTCTGGTGTTCACCCTGTGCTAAGTGCTTTATGTGCATTGTCTGAACTGTATATTTATACACGTGACTGTAATTCTCTGAACCTCAGGTTTGTTTTGGTACCACCTGCTGGAACCAGCTCCTTCGGCTGCCTCTCTGGGAACACAGGACACAAAGTCTGGCTTTTCCCTCTTCCCCGTGTCCTCTTTTGTGGGTCCACACCTCTCCACTCCCAACCCCCACGTGATAGAATCCTAGAACCCCAGAGTTGGAGGAGACTGCTGAGATCGTGCAGTTCAGTGGTTTTCAAACTTGGCTCTCTGCTTTTCTAGCTCAGGGACTCCTTAGAGGGAAGGATGGAAAGATCCCAAGATCCCTATCCTGCTTTTGTCATCACTGGCTGCTGAAAACTACTCATCTGGGAGAAGAGAGTCCAGAGTTCAATGTCAGACTTGTGGTTGAGTCCGAGCTACTACTCTGCTCACCTCCCTGTGTGACTCTGGGAAAGTTGCCTTACCTCTCTGAGCCACAGTTTCCTTTTCTGTCAAAGGGGTGATAATACCTGCCTCACAGAGCTGTTGGGGGCCTGGATGAGGTCATGTCTGTAGAGTCCTCGTCCCAGTGCCTGGCCCACAGGCACTGCTGCAAAGGTTAGCTGTGACTGGGACGCTGTACAGCGCAGCTTGTGAGACATAATTAAGACACGGCTTTATTCTTGTCTCTCACCGTGCCTTTAAAGTTGATTCACTGGGGTGTGTCTTTCCCCATTTCCTGATAAAAACTTGATCAGGCCTATGACATTTCTGGTTACTCTTAGGTAACAAAAAGTCCTACGACCCCTATAAGTGACACACATACACACACACACACACACACACACGCCGCATACTTTCTGGAAATTGGAAATGCTCACTTTAATCTATGAACGGTCAGTGTTTACTCCAAGAGGAGACTTCCCTCCATCTTGCCCACCATTCCAGGCCTGCCCAGGTGAGGCAGAGAGGGAGGAAAGCTCTTACCTGACCACTGTTGTCGCGCCTGACACTGGGTTCTCTGAGCCTGGCTGGTGGGTGAATGGACTCTCTTTTGCTTTCCTAGCTGTTTCCATGGCTGTCCTGAGGACTCCCACACCAGCACATTCCACCAGGACCTCCCAGGATTCGGGCAGTGCCTCTCCTTCTGCTGGTTGCTACCATCCTCCATCAGCTTCTCGTTCCCATACAGATTCTCTCTTTGGGGTTCCCTCATCCTCAGTCTGAAGCCCTGGTGGGTAGAGCCTGTTTCAAAGAGACCAGAGCTGGCATTCCTGGTGCCCTTTAACCCCCCATCGTGGGAGGGGGCGAGCAGGCCCTTTCTTCTACTCTGTCACCTTATATTGCTTCAGCTCCCCTCCCACATTTTGGTTCCTCAAGCAGGTGTCACATACCAATCCCCAAACTCGAGGAGCCCTCCAGGTGCTGTCTTTTGAAACTCTTGTCTCCAGGTTTGAGATGAAAAGTGGACTCCCACCACTCCACCCACCTTGGGGAGGCCAGGAATCAAAGCATTTCTGAGGAATCTGCCCCACAAAATCCTCCATCACTTTCCACTGTCCTGAACCTGTTAATATCCTCCTTATGGACCTTTGAACCAGCTAGGTCAACTTCTTAGGAATTTCCATATAGTGGTCTGGCCCCGGCTTTGGAATTTCCCATCTGCTGAATCGTGTTGCCACAATGGAAACTTCCACCTGAGCATCTTGTTATATTAACTGTTGGCCCAGTTCGAGGAACTCCTCTGCAACACCCTGAAAAGCGGTCCTTTAGCCTGTGCTTGAAAACTGTCCAGGCATGGCAAGCTCCCTCCCTCCCTCTCTCCCTCCCTCCCAAGAAGCATCCCATTCCGATTTTCAGATGCTTGGAGTTGTTGGAAAGATGCTGCTCCCGTGAAGCCACGCCTGAGTCCCTGTAACCTTGCCTTTGATGGGATCCGAAGTGTGCACGTGAGGCTCGTCTGAGTAAATCTGCCTGGGCTGCAGGGATTCGAGTGGCAGCCAGGTTTGCACCAACACTCTGTTCTCTAAAACCACAGGGAAGCCTCTGACCTTGTCTCTGGGCCGGTTTTCTTTGCTGTCGCACCAACAGCACATAACCCCAGCAGAAAGCTAGTATTGGGAAACTCTGTGCTCAAGCACCATTTCTCACGCTCATTACCCTAACTAATATCCTTTCTCTTGATCTGAGAGCTGATTTGCCTTGCTTCATGGGGGCATCTGGATCAGGGGTCCATCCACAGTTGATGAACTCCCCAAAATCAAGCCTTGCCGAATGTGCCCTACTGTCCTCCAAAGACACCCCATCCCTGCTTTTTTGCAGTTTTTCTCGTATGTTTAAGTGTCCTTTGGACTCAGCTGGTTGGTTTGCCTTCTCCCCAGCATCGGGAACTGGGCCTCTCTGCCAGGTGACCTTCTTTGTCATGTGCAAGTTGGGCCACTGTGACGGTGGATCCCACAACAAGTTGATCACTCTGTGTTTATGTTCCCCACCCCGTGGTGAAGGCAGCGTCTCAGATGAGCGAGCGACATGTGCTAGCAAGCCTCTTGGGTCAGCTAAAGTTGAAGTCACTTTGGGGACAGTGGCCTAAGAAAATACTAAATGCGTTTTGGGTCGTTCCATCATGGACTGGTTCCCCTGGCAAGTCTCAACCTTACGTATCCAGATGTGAACCTGGTTTACATGCTAGTGTTACTTTTCATGCTGTCTACAAAGATGTGAGGTGCAGCTCCCTCCCTGTCTCCCCCGTCCCTGTGCCCTTCCTCCTGCCCCACATGATGCTGGAGACAGAGGCCCGGAGGGCAGAATTCATCTCCCCTAGCACTGCTCACCTGTCTTCTTCTCTTGGCATGAAAGAATATAGTGATTTTTACTGGGCCATTCAAAAATCTCTATATATGAAATAGCTTAACGGGCTGTTACTGAAAACAAACTTTCTATTAATATTTGTGTGCATTTTACAGTAGGGAGGTGGCATAGTATAAGCAGAGAGACTAGAGTTCAGACCATTCCTCAGCTGCTTGAGATGCTTTGGGCAGAGTGGTTTAGCATCTTTGCGCTTCAGTTTCGTCATCTGTTAAATGGGGATGACAGTTGCCTTGCAAGAGAGCTGTATTAAAGGAACCAATGCATGTAATGAATTCAGCACAGTGGCCTGTCACATAGTATATATTCAATAAATGGGCTGTTATCATTGTTTGCATTTGACGGTTGTGATGATTTCTAAAAAACTTTTAAAGCCTTGAAAACAAGTGTCAATCCTCCAGCAACAGTTGAGCAAGTCACTTACTCTTAAAGTCTCAAATTTCACATGAATAAGTGGAGGATAATCCTGTACCGGGTTACTGAGAGGATTAAGTGAACTAATCTATATGAAATGCTCAGCACAGGCCTGGCACATAGTAAGCACCCCAATAATGGTGGCCATTAAATGATATATTCCCATCACAATATTAGCTCCATTTTACAGATGAGAATTTGCAGGACACTTTTCTCCTTGTGATAAATGGCTTCATGAAGACACTTTTATATGTAAGAGGTTGTTCTCACTGTTTTGTTCAAGAAAGAACAAGAACATTTAGCAGCTGGTTTGCTTATAAATACCAAACTGTAGCATATATGAAAGTAAGCTATATAACTAAACCAAATGGCTTTCCATTTTTTTAGGCTTCGCCTCATTTTCTTTTAAGTTTTGAGTAAGTGATTTTGCCGCTAGATTAGGAGAGTTTATATATTATTTTTACAAGTCCCGTGGAAACATGCAAGCATAGCTATATTTAGCTAGATACTCTAAATTCACATCAATTTATTTTGTGCTCTTGCAATAAAGATGCATGGTGGGCACCTTCCTGGCATCCAGGGAGGTCTTGGAAGGGGCCATGGAGGAGAAGACAGGGCCAGACTATAACAAGATGACCCAAACTGGAGATCGCGGCTTGGTCAGGAGGGTGGCGAGCTGGCCAGGGCGGAGCAGGGATTCCTGACAGGGAGGTTTTCTCCTCTCACAGGGCAACACCTGCACTCCGTTGAGCAGTTCGTCCCTAGGGTCCTCTTGGAGCACTGGGCAGTCCTGAGCAACAGAGCTCCTGTCCCCTTGCTTCCTACTGACCAGGTGCCCGTGCTGCACCAAGTAGCAGGTTTGCGAAGAATGATGATGACATCATTGTTTGTTGGGCTGATACTGAAGTTTGTGTCACTCATGCCTGGACACCTTCGGTGAGGAATGGTCCAGGTGAGCAGGAAACCTGTTCATAGGTTGGGTCTGACTTACTCACCCCTGCAGACAGACAGTTCGGCAGTAATCTTCCTCGATGTGGAAACTTGAAATGTGGCCGGGAAGCCAGAAAGAAGGGAGGGACGGGTAGGGGACCAAGCAGTGGGGCCACTTGAGTTGGTGGGTCAGCAAGTGTGTACGGAGCATCTGCCACGCGTGCGGGCAGGATGAAGAGGAAGCGGAACCGAACCTCCTGCCTTCTTCCCTGCCCAGCTCCGTAGCCCACTCCCTGAGGCAGGGACTGAACCAATGCACGTGGCCTTAGAGAAACCCCCCATTGCCGTTTTGTGGGTAAGGCTCACGAGAGCCCCCTGCCGCCACACATGCTCAACTCCAGGGCCCGCGAAGGAGCTGATGGCGGTTATGAAGCTTAAGCCTCAGGATCTCTCATCGGCAAGGACCCCTTCTGATGTCCTGTAGCTCATTCCTAATTTTGCATTCTTTTTTTAAAGAGGCCCGCAAATTGTACAAGGCTCAGGATCCACAAAAAACTGGATCTGTCCCCAGACCTGGGAGAACTAGCACAGCGTTCCGCGTCTTTCCCTCCACCCCATTTTGCCTTCACCAAGACGCTAAAATTCCAATTTGCTTCTGAACTCAGGAACAGGCTTTGGCCCTGTGTGTGTGTGTGTGTGTGTGTGTGTGTGTGTGTGTGTGTCCTCTGCTGCGGCTTGACCCAGCTAGACCTGAGTTCCCTCCCAGAGCTCCTAACCCCGTGAGTGAGGGGGAGGGAGGCCCAGCCAAGAATTGCTGTCTGGGCTTCTTCCTGGCCACCAGACACCCTCCCCCGGGGTGGAAAGGTCCCACCGTTCCTGCAGGAGGGCAGGGCGGGTGCTCTCAGCCCTCCCGTGGCTTTGTGGTTGCTGGGAGGGAGGCCCTGCAAAGGAGCCGGGCAGGAGGGAACCAGCCCCGTGTGAGGCATCAGCTGGCTAAAATACGCCTGGTGGAAAATTCTCCTTTAAGAAAAAAAAAAAGAGTAATATCCTTGAAACTGTATCAGCTTTGGCAAAACCATAACTCTGATCTCAAGTTTTGGGAGAATGGGCCTGCCAGCCTACAGGACTGTGCCGATAATGTGTGCTGGCTTGCTCTCAGCCATCATCATGACCCTTCCCTCTCATGCTGCACAAGGGCTGGAGTGCTTTGCTAATCAGTCAGGATTAAATGTACTGAGAAGAAGCGAAAGGAGGGGAAAGGCCCTTTTTGTATGTGAACGTCTTTCTACCACTATGCAAAAGGATACCCAAGTTTGAAATTAATTTTCTTTCAGTCAAATGCTGGCCAACTTCCCCCCCTGGTGGAGAAATAGAGAACTGTGTAAAATGAGCCATCAGGCATCCTTGTCATGACTGATAATCTGGAAATTCTCAGCCTGTGATGAGTTAGGACAGTGAAAGGGGCTGGGTGTATAAGGTTTGGGGGTTTTGGGGTGGGTTTTTTGCCTTGAAACTAACTGTTTCTAAACTTAGGGTTAAATTTTTTTTTAATATCTGTAAAGAGTGAAATGGTTAAAATGCCACTAGGTTTAAGGCTCACACCTATTAAACTGTAGTGGGCTTTTTTGCCAAAGCTCTGCCACCAGTGCTAGTTATGGCCAATCCTTACCGGTCTGTAGGCTTCTTTTACTCCTTGAGATTGTGGCAGAGACATAGAACCAACCAGAAAACAGGGATTTCAGCCACCAACTGGATATCTATTAGTGATCCTGACTTTCAGACTCCAGCTCACCACGGCCCACGTTGACGTCTTTTGCTTTAGTGCTGCGAGTTTAAATTATTTGCCTTAGTTCATTTACACTTACTGCTAACAGCTTCCAGAAAGTCAGATTTGGGCTAACTAGGTGATAGCCATTTCACTACTATTTCCTACATATTTTTAAAAGGAAAATGCAAAACAAGGATAATGATTGAAATATAAAAACCTTCCCATATATGTTATCTTCTGTTCCTGACACCTTTATCAATCTTTTGTTAATTACTCAACTGCTTTTAATGACCAGAACTGACCTGACTGTTTAGCTTCTGTTGTGTCTTCAATAATCAGAGCCTTCCTAATAGAATCTCATCTGCTATCTTTCGTTCACCAAGTGGTAGTTCGTGTCCCTGGTGAATGTTTATCATCTCCATTGTCCTGGATCTCCATCCCCCAAGTGGAGGATACAATCGTAGTGTTTATATTAGTAATGCTTTTAATAGTTTTTTTTTTTTAAACCTTTCTCTGTTCTCAGAAACCCTTAGGTGTACTTCAGATTTGAGAGCCTGGCATTGTAAGAGGCTGTTTGTTACTCATACATCAGATTAACTGCCTTGGGGCTGTTTTTCCTCAAAAGAAAGATGTGAAAGAAAATGAATGTGCACACACACCTTGTAGGTTCATGTAATTGTTTTCAATATTTAATAGAGTTTTCTAATGATTATTGATCATATTTTTATATATATTGTCTAATTTTTTATCTCACGAAATTTTTATGTAAGAAAAACAATTTTTTGATGGTATCGTCTGTTTGCTTTTTCCCCAGGTGTATGGAAACCAGTTGTCCTAAGCACTAAATAGGCATTATTTGGAGGTGGGGGGGTATGTTTCTCCCAGGATTAGTTCCTGGGAGAATCCTCTGTTTCTTGCCTTTTGACTCACTCTGACACAACCCAGAGGAGGGAATGGGCCTGGGGAGCTGGACGTGCTGCTGGCCCAGCCTCAGGCCACAGCACAGCACAGACTGGTTGCTTTTCTTTCCTTGCTCGTGGCTGCAGCCACCACCCCAGTTGTTTGAGGAGATCACACACACACACACACACACACACACACACACACACACACGCACACACACGCACACACACTTCTCTCTTCCTGGCCATCTGTCCCCTTTCCACTGTTAAAACTGGCCATTAATCTAATGTTGAGACAGCCTGACTCATTAATGATTCCTTGATGTCCAGGTAACTGCAAGGCTGAGCAACGTCAGAATGGTTTGTAAGTTCCCTCTAATTTCTGGGCATTTTCAAGCTTTCATTATTATTCACAAATGGCCGCACCCTGAAGTTCAGACTCTGCTGACCAGGATGAACAGGAAGGAGAAGGGCACACTTTAGAAATGCATATTTGGGTTTGGTCGATCTGGGGGTTCATGTTTTTGGTAAAGGGCAGGTTTTACAGACATTTTGAGGATAGTCGTGATAAGTATTATGGGATGGAACTGGAGAGGCTCCCTTTTTCCTCTGTGCGTCCCAGCTGCAGCCATAGCGCCTCTGTGTCTGTCTCAGAGCACCAGGCTCTGGCCTGCTCCATCTGGAGCGCCCCCTCTCGTTATTTGATACCAGGGTGTTTCATAGCCCTTAGAATAATCTGTATTACCATGTTTATTTCTTTACACGAGAGCTTGATGTCAGCACCTAGAAGAATACTAGCACAAAGCAGACACTCTGAAAATTTCAAATGAATGACGGAACACACAAACAAAAGAATGAACAAGTGAACAAACGAACACATGTATTCAGGGTCAATCATGAGAGGAGCAGTGCTGTTTGTAACCATACTTTAAGACAAAGCTTATTGAAACAGCAGTGCAATATTATTTTTTGTCTCCCTAAATGAAAATATATCTTATAATATGCCAGTGTGCAAGGCCGGTTATCAGTTGTGGGACTGCACATGGACAGCAGCATCTTAGAACAAGTTGTTAATATCATATCCTTAAATATAGAAGTGAATGGAGAAAGGCCAATGGATAGTTGGTAGGCAGAAAGAGAAAGAGCTTCACTTTGCAATTACAGCAAAATTATAAAAGAGCCCAAGATTCTGCAATCAGGAAATGCCTATGTAAAATGGAATCTTACTGAAATCATTAAAAATTATGTGTATTCACTTCTGTGGGCTAGAAGTGCAAAACCTGAATCTGATCAGGAAGAAACAGCTGACAAACCCAAATTGAGGAGCGTTGTACAACATAACTGGACCTTTACTCTTAGAAATATCAACTCCGTGAAATATCAATACAAAGACTTAGGAACCGTCCCAGATTAAAAGAGACTAAAGAGGAAAGACGAATGCCACATAGAATTTTAGATTTTCTTTTGCTGTAAAGGCATTATTGGGAGAATTGCCGGAATCTGAGTAAGGTTGCAGATTGGATAACGGCAGTATATTAATTGTAGTGAGGTTGTTTAAGAGAACTCCTTGGTGGTACAGTGGTTGAGAATCTGCCTGCCAGTGCAGGGGACACGGGTTTGAGCCCTGGTCTGGGAAGATCCCGCATGCCACGGAGCAACTGGGCCCGTGAGCCACAATTACTGAGCCTGCGCGTCTGGAGCCTGTGCTCCGCAACAAGAGAGGCCGCGATAGTGAGAGGCCCCCGCTTGCCACAACTAGAGAAAGCCCTTGCACAGTAACGAAGCCCCAACACAGCCATAAATTAATTAATTAATTAAAAAAGAAAAAAGAGAACTCCTTATTTGTAGAAAATACACACTGAAGTATTTAGGGGTAAAAAAACATCATGTCTCTCTCTTCCGCCCTGCCCACCCCGCCCCGCCCTCAGAGGGAGAGTGCAGGGAAATTAAACTAAATATAATAAAATGTTGACATTTGAGGAATCCAAATCTGGGTGAAGGGTATCAGAGAATTCTCTGTACTATTCCTGCAACTTTTCTCTAGGTCTGAAATTATGTCAAAATAAAAGTTTTAAAACAGGATGCTTATGAAGAGATTATAATCACTTCAGGAAATGTCACTGCTGAAAAGGAGCAAAACATGAAATTGTATAATAGAGTGTGATTTCAGCTACTTTAAAAACTCATAGAGAAAAGATAAGGAAATATAGCAACGTGTTAACTTTTGTTATCTTGTATCCATGTTAACGTATCTCACACGTTTTTCTCTAAGTAGCATCATTTCTTGAAAAATAAGGAGGAAACCAAACTTCTCAAGAAAGGTGATGGCTAACTCTCAAAGAAAGAAGACCTGAGTGGATCTTGTTCTTTGTGTCTTTACCCCCATGCGCTTCATTCTGGTAGAAGGATGCCGTATATGTATGAATGTACACACATACTTTTTAAAACTTTTGTTTTTCTTTAATGACATTTCAAAGGAAATCCTATATTGGGCAGGAGCTGAAACGAAATGACCTCTGTAGCCCTGGAATTCCTTGCTCTACTTTCCAGTTCTTTGCAAGTCAGTACCTCTGCAATCCAGACAGGGTGCTGGGTACCGAGTGCATAAGGATGGGTAAGCCACCCAGTCCATATTCTGCGTTCACAGTCCACAGACAGACAAACCAGTGATTTTGATCTCGTGCTAGGTACTATGGGAGCATAGCAGCTCTTATGATGGGCAGGCCTGGCTTGCGGCAGGGGTAGTGCTTGGGCAAGGCAGGCATGGATCTCTAGACCTAGAAAGTTAAGTGAGATTTTGCCATTCGGAGAAGGGTAGCAGAGCATTGCAGGCTGAACATTTCAGTGTATCTAGCGTATGTCCTCACTCTGGCCCACTGGAGTGTCATTCTGGAGACCCTGGCCAGGGAGGTGAGGGTTTTACAAAACTGGGAAGCTCCAGGTCCCACAGGGTCTGCTTTCCCAGGTTTAGGAGGAAGTGGTCCTGCTGCAGGAAGCAGGAGGAGGCTCCCTGTGGCTCTGGAGCAAAGGCCCCCCATGAACCCAGTGCCTCCATTTGCAGAATCACTGTGGGAGTTTGCCTGATCGCTCCCACCACAGATACAGCATAGATACACCAGGGAGGACAGAAAAAAGGTGATGGCAATACCATGTTGGAGAGTTTGCTGATCTCTGATGTACTCAGTGGAACTGCTGGAACGTGCTTTATTCATTTGGTATCAGAAATAAAGCCAAGGGGTCGGTCTGCCTGCACGTGGCCTCGCAGGCTCTGCAACTGTTTTTGGAGTCCCAGAGTTACGCCGAAAACAATGTTGCTGTTGAGAAGTGTGCTCCTTATTTTCCTGGACAGTAACTGCTCTTTGAACCATCTTTTGCTTGGGCCCATTTTCCATTCTAGTCCTCAGAGCCTGAGGACACCAGTACGTAAGTAATTTTAATCCACCATGTAACTAGATCAGAGACAAAATAGTGGTTAAGAATCCTACACCTGGTTTGGGTTGGAAGCTTCTCTCCATTTATCTTGGAACCTTTTTTTTTTTTAACCATTTTAGATCATGATTTTTTTTTTACTCAGGTATTATTTCCATTTTAAACATATCTCATAGTTTGGAAAAGGGATTGCACGAGCTTATATTAATTCAGGATGTAACATATAGTAAGTATTTGATAACTATCAGTTATTATTAATAAGCATTGATTAGCACTGTGGATGAAGAGAAAGCCCTAGATTCTTGGTTAAGTGACATGGTTTCTAGTCTAAGCTCTACCCCGAAAGTCCTAGAAGTAAAAAGAAACAGCTGGAAGGAGGCCTTAGAAATTTTTTAGCATCTAGTCCAACAACCTCATTTTCAGAAACTTAGAAAGGTTTATTAATCATAGCTTACATGTTCTCCCACTCATTTTTTTAAAAAATATATTTTTATTTTTGGCTGCGTTGGGTCTCTGTTGCTGTGCTTGGGCTTTCTCTAGTTGTGGCGAGCGGGGGCTGCTCTTCGTTGCGGTGCGCGGGCTTCTCATTGGGTGGCTTCGCTTGTTGTGGAGCACGGGCTGTAGGCGTGCGGGCTTCAGTAGTTGTCTCCCACTCATTTTTAAAGCGAGAGTAATAATCAGAGAATAAGTCCTTGATTTATATCAACTAGTGTTGTCATGTTGATTCCCAGTTTTATTATCTTCCTCTCTCATTGGACTATGAAGATAGACTTGTCCTCCTTGCTTATTGTCATGTCCCCACCATCTGCCACAGCAATGGGCACGTAGTAGGTGCTCAGCCAATGTCTGTTGAATGATTGAAGGAAGCATCTTGCTGAAGGTGGAATTTAGGCAAAGTCTGAATCAGAACCATGTCCTAACTCTAGGGTGCAGGTTTTCCACACTGTTCATGTTGGCTTCCTTCTCTCTTTAACTTTAGGCAACGTGCTTCATTCATTTCTCTCTTTCTTCACCTTGGATTTGATCCGTCAGGTCCCTCCTGCCGTTTGGGAAGACCTATGGTTGTGTGCTTGAATGGCCACTAGGTGGCAGGGTTGGACAAAGGGGAAAAAAAAAAAAAAAGGACTCGTTGCCCTACCAAGAGAATAATGGGAGTGATCTTATACCCTTATAGCCTTGGATGAGTTGGGGGAACTTACCTTGAGAGGGAGGCAGGTATCCCAGGGTTTGTGTGCATGGATTTAGGTTAGCTCTGCTCCCACCAGCGGACCTCAGACACCCTGAAACTTCCCCAGGGCCCTTGTTTTAGCTATGTCATGCATATAACGTGCTCAGCACTCTGCCAGGGTAGAGGAAGAGCTCTATAAGGTTAGCAGCTGAGTCGACTTCTGGTGTTTGATACCACAGAACACCACTTTGCTGTTCCCTGCCAAGCCAAGTGGACAGGCCTTAGAAGCATTTGCAGGAGAAGCACGTGTGCCTTGCTCCCTGTTTTACAAAGCCAGAATTTTAAATAGCTGCTTAAAGGGAAAAGTGGATGGCATGTCAGTATCAGGTTAAAGGGAAGCCTGGAATATTTGGAGGGACATCAGAACTCCTGAGAGAGTCACTGTGGATCTTACTCAATACAAAGCACAGTGTTTTGCGCATAACTGGGTGGAAGGGGGTGATGGGGGGAGAGTCACAAAATGTCCTTTGCTCAAATTGTTCAAAGAAAGAATTTCTTTGGTGTCTTATTTTTATAATAATTTGGGGAGGATCTTCTAGGAATAGCAATGACTAGCATTCATTACACAGCTTACTATGTGCAAACTATTACGCTAAACACCATACATTCATTATTCTATTTAATCCTTACAACAGCCCTATGAGGTAGGTTTGGTTATTATGCCCATTTTATAGATGAGGAAATTGAGGTGCAAAAAGAGTATAATAAGAATAGCCAACAGGTATTGAGTACTTACTTACTAGAGGTCAGGAGTTACTCTAAGTGCTTTAAGTATCATCCTTACAACCATCCTATAAGGTAGATGCTATTATTACCTTCATTTTACAGATAAGGAAACAGGCACAGAGAGGTTATGTAACCTTGTCAAGGTCACACAGGGAGTGAGTGGAAGTCAGAACACAAACCCTGGCCCACTTGATTCCAGAGTTGTTTGTTTGTTTGTTTACCTATGTACTATGCTGTCACCCACAATGCTTTGTATGCAGTAGGAACGTGATAAGTGTTTATTGAATTGAATAGTTCTCAGACTATAATTAGCCAACACAGAGAAGCCTCCCTAAGGAAGAACTATACAGGCCTTCCCACCCCCACTCAAAACCACACCGGCCTCCATTAGTATTATGGGATACATATGCAGCCCCACGAGCTGGATTTTGCTCCTGACTCTTCGTTGGTAGAAAGATACTCTTTCATTGGAACAGTGAGGAAAAGGCTATCATTGTGGCAAATGTTTCCAGGAAACACTTCCACAGGGAGCATCTCAGCGCATTTTATCTGCTTCACGCTTTTCTGGCAGGTGTTTCTTGGGCTTGTTTGTTCTGGTAGAGTGGTGTCTGGCAGCATCTCTTTAGCCTCAAAAAGCCAAGGCCGGAGGGTTGCAGGGTGTCAAGCCAGCCCTGGAGGTTGTACCATCAGTGTGTGCACCCAAGCAACCCTCGGACGGGCCCACTCCCTGGTCCTGACGCCTGGCCGGTGCCAGGGGACGTGAGCAGCTGAGGGGACCCGCTGCCTCTGTTAGTGAGCTGACCGCTGAGACCGGCCAATATTTTCGGTCATCACGGTGCCGATGAGGCCTTAGGAAGAAAAGCAGGACCCAGGCCTCATAAATTATTCTATGGTTACAATAATTCAGTCCCAGGGCTTTGCTTGCTTGTTTTTTTATGTGTCCCTGCAATAGGAAACCCAAAAGAAGTTAGACTAAAACCTCCTCCTCAGACCTGTGGCTCTGAGCACGGAGACTTGGTTTTGGAACCCTCCATCCGCTGCTGCTTCTCTGTACGTGAACTGTGCCGTCTTGAGTCTTCCTCAGAACTTCTCAGCATCTCTGTGGGCATGTGTGAACTATAGGCCCCGGGTTCAACCTTCTCGAGGAAAGCAATGATTTCTCTCTGAATATTTCTCCCTTGAAATAGAAGATGTTTTTTCACTGTAACCAAAAGTATGCATGTCAAAGGAGACACAGGGAGAGTTTGGAGCTGTTGGAGGGGGAGGCGGTAGTCCATAGAACAAATTCCCCGAGCAGGCAGAGGTGGAAGGTTGAGGGCACAGGTAGAAGGGCTCCCATCTGTCATTGCTCCTTCGGCCGCATGACTTGTCACGTTCTGGCCATGCTGGTCTTGTGCTCACCTTCCCAGGGTGTAGTTGGAAGTGGATGGATGTCTGCTGTGTGTCATTAACAAAGCTACTAGACACTTTCAAGGCAGAAGAGGTGGAAGTGAGAGGCCGAAGGTGATGCTAGGTTCAAGTGGGTATTTTCCCGTCTCCTGTCTGGAGCAGTGCTTCCTGCATGTTCTCTCATAATGGCTCACCTAGAAACGTCATACCGTGGTAGGGAGGAAGATGGCCCCAGTTCGAGGCTCTGGACAGCCAGGCAGGGCATCAGCCCCAGAACCTTAACCCGGGGGACTGGCTGAGAGGCTCTCAGCTAGAGAATCGTCAACCCCCAAGTGCAGATTGCCCCTGTGCTCGGTTATCCAGGACCCTTAATTTACCAAACCCTTTTGCTGCCCAAAGTTGGAAGTTCAAGGCAGGTGTTTGATTTTAGAGATTCTGAGGTCCAGCCCCTTCATGGGACTTTTAAAAAAACTGAGGGTCAAAGAGGCCTGAGCTGGGTCACTGTGTTGGGACCAGGATCGTCCCTGCGGTGCACGTGACCATGGGATAGGTGTGAATGAAGGGGCATGACGTCACACACTCACGGGCACGTGTGCACACATGTACATCCATATACACACACGCCAGGTTCAACAGGGCTACTCTGCTTCTTTTAAAGTATCAGGCTCTCATATTTAATTCTAACAAAGAGTTTTACCAGCAGGTAGAAATTTTAAACCACTAGGCTGTGCCATGTTGCCTCCAACTCAAACCCATTCTCTGTCCTGAATTCAAAAGATGGGAGGCTTGGTATCCAGAGCTCTCACCCTTTGGGCAACGTCCACAGCACCACGAGCTCTTAAAGACCCATGCCTGATG
This sequence comes from Delphinus delphis, assembly GCF_949987515.2. NCBI lineage: Eukaryota > Metazoa > Chordata > Mammalia > Artiodactyla > Delphinidae > Delphinus > Delphinus delphis. Next base: position 57,967,024 of record NC_082683.1, on the reverse strand, counting down.
TCATTTGTCATCAACCTGTTTCTAGCCTGAGAGGAGACCTCTGTTATTCTGCAGTAAATTACTGCAGTAGCCTCCCAACTGGTCTCCCAGAGTCCAGCCTTGCCTCTTGCACCCCATAATGTAGCCAGAATGGGCTTGTTATAAACTACAAGCCTGATCGTGCTCCTCCTTTGTCCTCCTTTCTTTGTGCCCCTTTGATTAACTGGCTCCCCCGCTGCATTCAGATGCAGCATAAATGTTCCTCTGGGGGGCCTCCCCGACTCACCAAGTCTGGCCTGGGCATCCCTGTGTACCCTCTACCTAACCTCTTATAACAGTGACCACACTGTTTGGAAGTTGTCTGTTTTTCTCCACCCACCCTGCAGGTGCAAAGCCTCTTAGGACAGCGGGCCTGTCTTATCTGTGGTTGTGACCCCAGGGCCTGGCACAAACAAGATGGGCATTCAGTGCACACTCAGCAGGCACGTCTGCTGCTTGCACTTTAGTTTTTGCTTCATTCTCCAATGCCTGGCTCTGCTTGTTGTTCAGTTTTAAAGCCTCAGCATCTTGGTGGGATCAAGGCTCTCATATAAACAAACAACAACTTAACCACTAGTGATGTCCCAGGACCAGGATATATTTAGCACAGTTTGTTCATAATTACTGTTCCTCATTATGAGCCTAGGACACTATAAAAGTCTTAAGTGCCCTCGACTCATCAGAGGCAAATTATTCATTTAGCAAACATTTTGAGTGTCTACCTTGTACTAAGCATGTGCTCGGCACTCTAAGGTGTATAAGGATGGATGAGCTAGGTTCTGCCTCCTGGAGTTGACCATAGAACTTTTATATTTTTTGTTGAACATTCGAAAAACATAAGCAAAAACAAAACAAATTAAGCCCCTGAGGAAGGTGAGACCCATGTGAAGGGTATTGGCACCTCACAGTATGACGCCCAGAAGACAGTGCTTGCTCTTCATTCAAGCAAGGAGTGGGATAACCAAGCCTGCCTTTGGGGGCTACAAGGATATATCAAATGCAAACATGGCCTTTAAAAAGCCCATGGTCTCACAGGAGAAACAAGATTTATACCTAAGTGCCTCTAAGACAAAATAGAAAGTGAAAATGCCCTAAGAAGCTGTATCTGTTTGGGCTACAAGTAATAGAAAATCCAACTCAAAAGGGCCTAAACCAAAAAGGGGACTTAGTATCTCACCTAAAAAAAAAGTGTCCAGATGTAGGCTGTCCCCAGTTGCCCAATTTAGTGCTCATTGACAACATCAAGTTCTATCTATGTGTCAACCTCAAAGCATCAGCTAGCTCTCCTCATAGGTACCGAAAGGCTGCAGGCATCCCATCCTCTCACACCAGTGCCAAAGCAGATAAAGAATGGTTTCTTATGCATCCCTGTTTAAGAATGAAGAGACCTTTCAAAAGCCACCAACCAACTTCCCATTATGTCTTCTTGGCCGGAACTGAGACATGCTCACCCCTAAATTCATCCCTGACAAATAGGATGGGGTCATTTCCGTGCCCTAGCCTAGACCCATCTAGATCTGCCCTAATCACATGAGGAAATGGTGCCTTCGTTCTGCCGCGAGGAGGAAGGGGGAGATGGCCACTGAGTGGCGGGCTGGAGGGCCTGCCAGAGGGAGTGATAAAGTAGCTCATGTTGTTCAGAGGAAAGCAAGGTGCGCCCTCGGTGGAGAAGACCAACAGGCATGCTCCTACAGGCGCCGTGGAAGCATATCATCGAGGCTTCCGGGAGGAAGCGACAGCTACGTTGGGGAAGAAGTCTGAAAAGGGGAGGACACGATCAGATTTTTCTTTCAGGAATCAGTGGCTGTGAGGAAGGGATTGATCGGGATTCGGAAGGCAGACCAACCAGCAAAGCTGTCACAGTGTTGCAGTAATCCCGTGGGGAGCTGCCCGTGGTCCCAGCCAGCGTGGTGGCAATGGGGATAAAAGCGTACCCACCTGAGAAGTATTGGGGAGGTCGAGCGAGCAGCACGAGGAGCAAGAAGCTGTGGTGCAGAGTGGGAGGAGGCCCGGGTGACTCCCGAGCGGCTGCTTGGGCAGCTGCCCGGATGGTGGATGGTGACGCCACTCCCCGAGCGGATCCCGGCGGTGGGCGTGAAGGATGAGTGGTGCAGGTGGCACCCGAGCTTAGCGTGGGCGGCGGGTGGGGTCGGAAGGAGCTGAGAGGTAGTCAGCCGGAAGTCAGCGCAGGGCTCGGAGGGTCCCCCTGGGAGGCTACGCCTGATCCTCCTAAGAATCCGTGCGGAGAGGTGATGAGGAGAGGAGGCGAGAAGACGCCGTGAGCAGTGGTAGAAAGGCCACAGCTCCGCAGGCTGGGGCAGGGCATGGCCGGTTCTCACGGGGGACGGTGGAGCGGGCTGCACAGGGACTGGAGGACAGCGGGCCGGACCCGAGGGGGATGGGGATGTGCTGGTGACAGCCCGGGGCCCCGTCCATGGGAAAGGAGAAGTGGTAACCTGCTTTTCACCTGGCACGGTGCTTAAAGGCACTATCACATTTTCTGGGTGCCGCCGGGCCTGCTAGGGCAGGTGTTCCCTCGTGAACAAGCGCAGAAACCGCGGCGCAAGAAAACTCCCCGCGCGGGAGGGGTGGGGGGCGGTCCCGGAAGCAGCTCCCTACTCTCCCCACTCAGGCCAGTGCTGTTTTTACTAAAAATCTCTGCAAAGAATCTTTATGCAGCACTGCACAAGCATGTTAGTAAGTGCTAGGATTACAGAACTGAGGCGAACACGATCCCATTTGGAAGGCAGAGAAAGGCACACACAAAAAATTGCAGTGAAGAGTGAAGGTAGAAACATAGGAGCAGAGAATGAGGGACCGCTCAGAGGAGAGTGAGGCCAAGAGCAGATGCCAGCAGGCCACTGGGGGCTGCCCCGGACCCTGCCTCATTTCTGCCCCCACCCCCCTCCCGCACCCGCACGCCTTGCTGTTAGGATGTTAAGTAACCACCAGAGGTAGCAGTTGTCACGGATCATCTGTTCAGTGTAGAGCATGAGTTGGAGCTTATTTGAAAACAGGAGCTTTAAAAAAACACACAGAAACAAAAACATTCTTACAACATATTTATCAAACACCCACTATGAACTCAGCCACGTGCCGGGGGCTGTGCATCCAAAGGTGACTAAGACGTGGGTCTTGCCTTCATGAAGTTGAATAGAGAAGACGAAACAGCCACATGAGCTTGCTTTTGTAATACAACAAGGGCAGTGCAGTGGTGGCACTGGAGGAGGCTAAAGGGAGGCCACCAGCTCAGCCAGGGAGTCACCAGGGAAAGTTGCTGGAAGCTGTGATACAGATCAGGTTCAAGCTACCCTTGCCTGCTTTGGGATTTTTGTAAGGACACACAGACATAAGTTGGCACTTAGGCATTAAGTGTCTGGCACACAATAAACATGCAGTGACCGAGAGCTAATATTATTTGCAGCTCAGATTAGCAGAGGGATAAGCTGAGAATAGAGAGGTTGTTGCTAAAATAATGATACCTTCAGTCAACTGGTGCATTAAAGGTAAAAAATTAAAGTACTAAATCAACTAGAACAGGACTAGCTAATTGTTTGCAACTTATGTGTCACCTACAATTGATTGGAGCCGGGTGTTGAAAAGGGTATTAATTAACTCATGTCTGGGCCCAACAAGAAAGAGCACTGCGATCCATTAGTGATGTCTGCCAGGGGTGCAGGGGGGAGGGGCAGCATGCATGCCAACATCTGCCATCCTCAAATTAGAGTGATAGTTCAAATAACTGGGATCTGACTACATAAAACTTATCAATCCCACCCACGCACACTTGGCATTTTTCAGAGACAACAGTACCCTGTTCATGTGTGAAATTTTTAAGAGTAAACAATCATACTTTCAAAGTTGTCTGTTGGAATTCAGGTTCTTTCAGCCCAGTCTCCTATACTTGTTAGACAGTTGCCCTCTTGTCACTGATCAGAGCTGGAAGCAGAGCAACATCCGGAAACACCAAGGAAAGATGAATATTGGGTAATTAATCCCTGTCCTGATTAAGTTATATTTTTCCCAGTGGTGGAGGAGTAGAGGAACATGTGTTAGCTTTTCTTTAAGTGCTGATGTAAGGAAACGGCTGCTAATAAGAACATCCAGTTATTCAGAGCTTCCCATTAAAGGGTCAGCCCAATCAATCAATCAAGGATGAGCCAGGCGCAAAGGGGTGGAGAAGAGACCACAGTTCCTTGTGTCTTGGTAATAACTCTTGCTGAAAGACAGATGTGATACAAATGCACTGGTACTTCTCATACTTCACGGTCATTAACCTGACATCTCTGCTGTGCTGCGTTAAATGCTGATTTGGGTTAGAAAGGCATCCGTGAATTCTGAAACCTGGGGAGAGGCACATTTAGTACGTGAGTTTATTAGCATGTGCGGTTTGGGAGAGGTTCCTGTTTGCCTGTTGTTTTGGTTTGGCTCTTCTAGGGTGTCCACAGGAGAACCCTTTCTACCAGTCTTGCTTTTCATGCTGGAAAATCAATTAGGTGTATCTGGGGGATGCTGTCGTATGAGCACAAGGGCCAAGGTGTGGCTTTTTTGGTTACCTAAGTGTCCGGGGAATATTTTCGGGAGCAATACAACAGCAGGCATTTGATGCGTGTACTTTTTTTTTTTTTTTTTTTGGTGCATGTACTTTTGTACTCATGGTCCCAAACACAGCAACCCTGACTGGCTGGAAGGCCCCATCCTGGACAGAGCTGCCCCAGAGCACATTCATATTTATACAAAAACATAAATGGCCATTCTTGGAGGCTGTGATTCTTACTACAAGGGTGTGTGTGTGGTTGAATGTTTGTGTATGTGTCTATGTGTGTGAATGGTTGGGTAAGTCCAGGTGGCCCAAGTAATAAGCAGTTAAAAACTGTTGAAAAAATATTTTAATACAAAAGCAAAAACACAAGTGCATGCGTCTTTTTTTAATGATGAGCAAAAATATTTCTTTCCCTCTTAATGTTATTTTTTTAAGTATCTAATGTGTTACCTGATGCTACATAAAGTGTCATATGAAATACATCCAGTCGAGGTGGGAATCTGCACAAGTCCCTGATGCTTTACTAAAATGAATCATTAAATTGAAAGAACTGAAGTTTATTCGCACAGGTACTTGCCAGTCTAATGTGAGTCTGAGGCAAATGATGTGGCTCAATAAGAAAGTCTGTAAATATGTGTAGGATATTCTGAGAAACGAGTGGGCCTAGAAACCTAACCCCCAGTTATAACACTGTTTCTATGGGAAAATATGCTCCCTAAGTGCCTTCTTTGAAACCAACTTTCGAAACCCTGCCGATTTATAAGTTGGGGGTTAATGATATGAAGCGGTCACCTACTGATGTGTAGAATTCTCAGCCCGAGTCCATCATCAAGCGTTTACTGAGTAACTGCTGGGTGGATTACACTCTGATAAGCATGGCAGGGTAAAACAAAAGAAATAAAGGGGCGTTTCTGCCCTCAAGAAGCTCATACCTAGCTGGAGAGAGAAAGTATGCGTGCAGAGCAACCTGAGAGCATTCCCGGTGCCTGAGCCACAAAGCAAGGGTCCTGCAGGCGGCAGCGTGAAGGAGGGATGTGAGACCGTGTGGTTAATCAGGGAAATGTGGGGCTCCACTGGCAGAGCATGTCCCTATTCATTTGTAATCCCCAGAGGCACACCAAAGACTTTCCCATTCTTCCCCGGAGAGCCTCGCACAAGCGTGAAGCGATGGCTGCAGTGAATGTCACGTGATCCCAGGGTGCTGAGCAATTCAAAACCACAACTGGCATGTGTTGTTTCCTTATTAGGAAAGGTTTGGTCTTCTTTCCTTCTTTTTTTCTCCCTCCCTTCCTTCCTTCCTTCCTTCCTTCCTTCCTTCCCTCCTTCCCTCCTTCCCTCCTTCCCTCCTTCCCTCCTTCCTTCCTTCTCTCTCTGTCTCTCTCTGTCTCTCTCTCTCTCTCTCTCTCTCTCGAGAACATAGGTAGGCTCTTGGCAATCGGGGCAGTGGTGTACCTCCTGTGCCCCAAATTCCAGTTCGGAAGCACACCCTAGTGAATCAGAGTCTTGCTGAGATTTGGAGCCTGACTTTGTGTGTTTAGTGTGTCATTTTCTGGGAGACTCTTACAAACGAGGCAGGCCTTAAGCAGTGATTCAGTACCAGCAGGCAGTTTCCTGGCCTTATTTGTGAGGCAGAGCTATTGCTTTTCATTTAGCGCCAGCCTCGAGGTCACCAAGAGGGAGAAGGGACATCAGGAGGGGGGCAAATTGACTGTAAAATTCCTGAGTCTGGGGCTGTGTTATATCCCCCTGGGAATGCTGACAGCCTGCAGAGAGGGGGCTATGGCTGAGGCCGGCCTGTCAGGTAAAGCATTCAGAGCGACCGCTGTGTCCTGATTGGAAATGCCTAAAAATAGGCCCGTTGCTCCCTTCTGTACACTTCCTCTGAGAACTGCTACCCAGGGGCTGGATCAGCAAATAATTGTACCCAAGCCTTCCTTATGGTACTGTTCTTTAGCTTTTAGAAGCGCTGAGTCCTTGCTACTCTTTATGCTTTGGGGGAGGGGGGGTGTCATTCCCATCCAAAAGGTGTAAGTAAATAATAATAATAATACAGCAGCAAACATCTGTTGAGTGTTTACTATGTTCCAGGAACAGGAAGCATTTCATGTGCTTTGTCTCATTTAATTCTCCTTATAGCCCTTAGCAGGGTTTTTACATTATTATCTCCATTTTGCAGATGAGAAAACTGAGGCTTAGGGAGGTCATGTAACCTGTCCAGAGCTTTACTGCTAGTAAATGACAAAGCTGAGATACAAACCCAGGTCTGTCTACCTCCACCACGATTCTTGCTCTCAGACAATTTTCTATTTACAGTTTCTTACAGATCTTACTCCTACTTAATTCTCCTGCATAATTTGGGAAGGAGAGGAACTTTTTTTCCCCAGGGTGGTGAGAAGAGGGAGAGGCCTTGGAAAAAATAAGTCAGAGATGAACTTATTTTGAAAAAGGAGGGTTTGTGAGAGAAGTGTTGAGTTGGCCGGCAGAAAGGGAGAGGCTATTCTGGACTCGGCGTGTGTTATGGAAGAATGCATGGAAATGAGTGGGAGAAACAGAAAGTAAACCAGGATAGGGCAGGACCCAATAGAAGGAAATGTGATAGTCAGCAAAGAAAGGGGCAGCCCTGCCTTCAAAAGCAACGTGTTAATGATTAGCGCTCTGTGAACGTTTCAGGCCTCACGTGCTCTCCGAGGTATGCAGAACTCCCTTGTTTGGGGGAGAGTTTTGCTCTCCAGAAAACAAAAGCATGACATTTAATTCTGAGTTTCTGCAGGGACTGGATGAAATCACCACTGGAAAAACAAGAATGGCAGCACATGTTAATTATTTCAGGAACTCTTGGAGGGTGCAAATAAAACACCCGCCATCCCAAGGAGAGACGCTGCAGCTCTTCTCCACCCTCTCTCCTTGCTGTGAGCCCCCTGCCCCACCCTTTCTTGGTTGAAGATCCCACATCCTTTGAGTTTCTCTGAAGAAGAAAAAAATGCATAAAAGAGATTTTTGTAAAGCAGACTCCATCTTCCCAGAAGCCTATGGTATCCTCCCTGGCCTTCTCTGACCTTCCTGTGGCATCGATCTTTGATTGGCAACCCGCCTCCTCACACTACTTCCTCTGCCGCCGTTGTCTGAAAAGCCAGGGATTTCTTTATTGATCTTTAACCCACTCTTAAATACCCCTCTTCAGAAGCACCATTTTGCAAGCAGAAGAGTCCTTTGAAAATTGAACTGTAGTCCACTTTGCAGGTTTTCTCCCCGTTTTTTCCTCCCTAAAAGAAAGGCTCTTGGGCTTCCCTGGTGGTGCAGTGGTTAAGAATCCGCCTGCCAGTGCAGGAGACACGGGTTTGATCCCTGGTCTGGGAAGATCCCACATGTCGTGGAGCAACTAAGCCCGGGGGCCACAACTACTGAAGCACGTGCGCCTAGAGCCCGTGCTCCACAACAAGAGAAGCCACCACCATGAGAAGCCCACGCACCGCAACGAAGAGCAGCCCCCGCTCGCCACAACTAGAGAAAGCCCACGCACAGCAACAAAGACCCAATGCAGCCCAAAAAAGAAAGACGAAGGAAGGAGAGAAGAGAGAGAGAAAGAAAAGAAAAGAGAGAAAAGAAAAGAAAGAAAAAAAGAAAGAAAGAAAAAGAAAGAAAGGAAGAAAGAAGAGAGGAAGGAAGGATGGATGGAAGGAAGGAAGGAAGGAAGGAAGGGGACTCACTCGTCTCTGGTTTTAATATACCAAGTTCTGTAATTATTTGTCTTTTGCAGATTAGGAGACTGAAACATTGCAGCCACTCTCCGAGGGATCCCACTTGGCCCCAGTGACTAAAACTATGCCCCACCATCCTTGTCCTCATGGCCAGCAGCCTCAAGTCCCACAATATCTCTGCCTTGGCACAGGGAGCCGACATTGTTTGCATAGCGTACATTCCTGGACAATTGAACTATCCAATTTAACCTTCAGAGCATCCCTGTCGGTTTGTGGGTGTTTGTTCCGGTGAGAGGGGGAGGAGATGGTGACTTTCATGGTTCACACATGATGCTACCCACACACACCCCAAATTCCAAATCTTTATTCTCTAGAGGTTAGCTGCAAATTGCATCTCTAAAATTCACAAGTGAAATCAAACATTTAATGTACTTAAGTCTTTTTGTCCAGAAGCAGATAGCATTAATACTTGCTTCTTTATAACACTCCCCGATCACGCCTGTCCCATTATATGAAAGTCTTTTAGAAATAACCCCATTTCACGTGAAATTAATCTTCGTTAATTAAGATGCTATAATGACACATCGTTCTTGAAATATGTTCTGGTTATGATTGGTGCCTAATCAGGGAAACTTTAAAACTGTTACCCCCAAAACCAAATCTTGTACCACCCAACGTTTGGAACAATCTTTATGCTTTTAAAGGTGCATTTTTGCAGTTTTGTGTGCATGAAGTTTGCTTCCAGAAATGACGTTAGGAAAGGTATGAGTAAGTTGAAATTCACCAGTTTTTCTTCCATTTATTTTGAGTGAATTATAGGCCCTCCCCGCCCCTGCAAAAAAAAAAAAAAAAGAAAAAGAAAAAACACTTTTAAAATATGTTATTTGCTTTAGGGTTATCCAGCTACCTTCTGCTTTCAAACTGGAATTTAAGCCTTCTACATCCTTATCACCTTCCTCTTATCTCCTTTCACCTTTGGATTCTAAGAGAAGAAATGTTTAGAACCTTGAAATCAAAATAAAATTGCAACCTCCCTGAATTACTTACCGGTACTCACTAGGGTTCAAGCATGATCCTCTGCACATAATTTAAAAATCAAAACACCAACTGGCGGATTTAAGCCAAACCCCCTATTTTTAGAACAGTATTAAAAAAAAAAACGGCAGATTTTATTTTCGGCCACACAGCCGAGTAGCAACGGAGGAGGCTCCTGGGCATTCCTCCATCCCTCAGTGCAGAGCTGGGCTGACCACCTCCTGGCCCGGGCAGCTGCCTCTCTCCGGATGCCTTCCCCAGGCACAGCTACTTCCGAGCCTCGGTTGAACTGGTTACTGGGAAGAAAGGATGTTGCGGGCTTAATTTAAAAAAAAACAAACCAAGGGAAAAAAGTGTTCTGTAACTTTCCTTTTAGTTGTAGTGGATCTGTGTGCTCCTTGAGCTTAGGGGTAACATGGGACTTTTTTTTAATTAAGAATGGAGGAGAAAAGTTTCCTTCGGTATTCTTACAATTATGCCTTTGTCAGCAGGTAGTTTATAGGGGAGTCAATTTAAAAAAAAAAAAAAAAGGAGAAGGCTGTAGCCTTTAATTATCCCAGTTGGTATTCAGCTTTACAAAGTCAGTGTACCTGCTGAGTATGTTAATTTAACCACTTTATAGTATCTTAACTCTGCCAGTCTCTCCCACCCAAATCACCTCCTCAAAGAATTCAGAGGAGTCTGGAGATACATGAGAGCTTTGTACCTGCGTATCTTTCTTTCTGTTTCTCAGTACTTTGGGCTTTAATTAAAATCTTTAGGTCGGTATTTTTTCTTTTCTTTCTGCTCCTCATGCCACTTCAAAATCATTTATTCATTGATTCATATGTTCCCACTTTCTACAAATTCAATCAAATATTTCTTAAGTGCTTACAGGGATATTGACAGAGATGTCCTGCCTTCATGGACCTTAGATTCTAGGCTGACAGAGAGACAAGTAAACAAATAAGGTGGGTTTATTCCAGGTCGTGGTAAATGATAAAATCGTTTTCACAACTAGTTGTTAAGTGTCCATCTGCTAACCAGAAATGAGATGTCCTTGTAGAACCATCTATGGAGAGGGGCTCTCAAATTTGTTTTCTTATCTGTCTGTAACCCTGTAAAATATGGGGAACAGGTTCTGTTTTCTTCCTCTTAGAGGAAAGGAAATTGAAATTCAAAGAGACGAAGTTCTATGTTGAAAGTTACAAAATTCCTATGCAGGAGAACCAGAACCCAGAGCATGTGGACCCGTTTCTGTCCCCTCTCCCCTGTGACAGGTCACCTGGTCTCCATGGGAGGAACCGAGGCCCAGAAGAATGAAATGCCTTCTCCAAGTCACATAGCTGATTCATGTCCAATCTGGGACTAAAGACTAGGACTTTATTCCCAATGTATGCTTCAGTTCAGCAATTCAGATCAAAAGCCAGCCCCACAGCCAGTGTTTGTGGTGGGCTCGCTCTGTCGGCCACTGCGAGAACTAATTTAGATATTTCTTCCATTGATAATATATCCACCACCCCTGCCTGGTTTGTCATCTGTATATAGGTACTCACTTAAGAGAGAGATTTGTCTTTTTGTTTATGTCCCAAACACTTACGTAAATAAACATTCTACAAATATTAACTCATTCACTCCTCAATACAACCCGAGAGGACACGTGCAATTATTATTCTCATCTTACAGATGAGGAGAGAGGCACAGAGAAAATGAGTGACTTACCCTCACTTATATAGCTAGTAGGTGGCAGATCAAGCCCTGACAGCCTGTGAATGTAGCCACTGCTCCCTGCTGTTGTTTTAAATGGGATCACGTATTCCCTTAGCCGAAATGCTAGGAGGACAGAGTGTGATGCTAGAGAGGCGTAAATTCAAATCCCGGGTCTACCCCTAGCTAGGTGTGTGATTTGCTGCAAGTGATTGAACCTCTCCAGGCCTCATTCTTCCATCTGTAACATTGGACTAATGCACACTTTGTAGGGTTGTAGCGAGGAAATGAGACAGCACTTACAGAGCCCCTCAAAGACACCTGGGTCCTCATAGCAGCTGCCCGTTGAGTAGCGGTTACACATTCGTGATTCTGGAACTGTGCCTTGCCTATCCGTTTCCATAAACCTGGACTAAGATATGTGGTCTCTCTCGGCAGACCACAGATTGGCCCCCCTTCTCACGAACATTCTTTACATGTCTGAAAATCAGTTATTTAGAGAGGTGCCTGCAAGGGTGTGGGACACAGTGAAGGAACACCACGGGTAACCCCGAGAATTTCAGCTCGGACCCTACACTTGCGTACAGCGGCTGGCAGTTGCAAAACCCTGCAGCTTAACCTGGACCCATCTTGCTTAGAAGGCAGCTAAGGGACCAGCGTTGAAGAGTGAAGGTTTGGAGTCATTCTGTCTAGGGTCAGATCCCAGCACTGTGGATTTCTAGCTCCAATCTACTTAGTTTGCCCATGCCTTAGTTTCTCCATACATGCAAGTGCAGATGGTCAAGGTTCCCCCCATGGGATTAGGGTGAAGAGTAAATGAGGTAGTCCTTGTACAGCACTTAGCACAGTGCCTGCCACTTAGTAAGAACCCAGTAAACACTGTTCGGATTATTGTTAGTATTATTATCATTCAAGCAAAGCCCTTTGATGGTCCTCCACCTCCCTTCCCCACCTACACGCCTTTCTCTTTCTCCTGCCCACCACTCACACACACACACACACCAAGCGGCTTCTGACATTATTATACTACTCACCGTTTTCAGTACTCTACTTACAGATAAATACCATTTTTTCCATCTTGATACATTTCCAGAAAATTATTTAGCACCTGACTGATGTTCCCATGCCTCTTTGGGACCAATACCTTTGAAAAAAGCTAAATGACTGGCCTGCCTCCTAACTTATTAGCTCCTGTTTCCAAAAACAAAGAATTCAGTTTATTGATAAACAGAAATATAAAAATATCTTAAGCATCACAGCAGCCTTTATTCATTGCTCTTTGAGTTTTCTGAGGTTTAAAAAAATATATGTCATACATTCAAATAGGGCTTTTTTTTGGGGGGGGGGGGCGGGTGACAGGGTCAAAAAGCAAATTCAAACATAGGCAGATGTGAGGAAACCTAAATGTCTTCTTTCCCCGGGGACTCACCTTGCAAAGTGTCTTTATATCCAAAGGCATTCTGGCCTGTTACCCTCCTTATCTAATCCAGCCATATCTAGGTTTCACTTTCATTCTGTTGCCTTAGGCCTTGTTAGCAGGAAAAAAAAACCCCAAAAAACAAAACTCTGTCATCTGCTCTATAGAAACATTTGTGCCATGGGATTAGGTACAGTTTTATGGTTTGTTAACAAAAACTTGTTGCATTTTGTGTTATTTAGCTGTGTTTTGACATTGTTTTGCCTACCTAGCTGACATGGTCAAGAAGAACCTTGCTTCTGCTTCAGGTACTAAGTACAATACATACTAAATCTTGATGCTGCAAATCCAAGATTCAAATTCCTAAAATACTAGGCAGCATTTTGTTTTCACCCAGCTTCCCCCATTCCTTCCCTACTTCGGGTCCCAGAAAGTAGCTTCAGTGGTAATGCTCTACCCAGAGACGCTATTGTTAGTGAATCCCATGTGGCTGTGAATTTTGCACTAAGCAATCAGAGACCTTTGTTCTTCCTGATTAATAAATAGACAGCTTATATCTTTACTCTTCTAATGAATATAAAACACCAGTATTTTGCATACCACCATCAAGAGTATTTATCATACCTGTATATCATCTGACATCCTGTGTTTAATGTTTTTCTTTAAATCTATTTTTAAACTAACTCACTTTTTAGTCTTTTCTCAAACGATATCATCAGTAAAACCACTGGTCTGATGTATAATTATCTTTATTTTTTTCTAACAAACATTAAAATAAATACTAGCCATTATTATTAAAATGAAGAATGTGTGTCTGCATACTACCAAACATTATTGTAAGTTCCAAAGAGTTGAAAATAGCACTCTTTGATGTACAGACTGATCAAATGGTATAATTTGCTAGCAATCTCACTGCAATGACTTTATTTATAATAAAAAATATTTCTTTTTTTTAAGTAGTGTGTGTCACTTTGCACACACTGTTCTGCACTATTTTTCTCCATTCTCTTTGGACTCTACCTACCATTTAAGGCTCTAAAATGTATTCCTCTTTTGAGATAATAATCATACTTATCTCATAGAGTAATTGGAGGATGAAAGCTCTGAGCACAGTGCCTGGCACAGAGTTAGGGCTATTAGTTCCTCTCTGGTCTGTGTGGGTGTTTTCTTCCCAGCTGAATTTATCAAATCCTAGGGATCAAACAGTTCCTGAATTCTTTGTGAGTATATAGTATACTGGTTTGCCTTCAGTAAATACCCAGCACATATTTATCAAATGATTAAAAGTTGAGTAGTTGTAGACTAGTGGGGGAAATAAACAGACACTGGGGTCATGAGGATAACGCACTTCTTGATGTAGGTTTATTAACGCACATTGTTGTGGATGAGTCTTTTTCTGTGACTACCCTTATTCAAGTCATCTCTGAAAGGGTATTAGAGAATCTGTCTCTGGCTAGTTCCCCCTCATTCATGCCGCCCCTAAGTGGAGAAGGAGAAAGAACTGAAATTCAGTCTCAGGACTTTGAGGTTTTTGATTCCTAAACTGTCATTGGTCCCATCACCCCTTGAAACATTGGAACAACTTTCCAAAAGGACGTTTACCCCACGGTCACAGACTCAGATACTGAAGGGGCCCCGCCGGCATAGCAGTGAATGAGGCTGGGCTCTACCCCGAATCTGCATCCACATGGGAATGTGCTCTCTCTAAAAAAAGCCAGAAATCTGGGTTTTTATGTGAAAACTCCCAATATCTAAATGTTGGCTCCGTTGCTGGTTTTGTTTTTGTTTTGTTTTGTTAAATAATTCTCTGTGAGCCAAATAAAACAGGTCTGCTGCCAGCTCCAGCTCTCCAGCTGCCAGTATGTGACTTTTGACTTAGATTTTGCTTCCTTGATTGATTTGAGGGTTTATCTATAGACATACAATATTTTTTTTCAGTAATTTATTCTCATGTCAAACAGCTAGTTTAATTATTTTAAACTCTTAAGAATGCTGGAATCAAAGGAGGATTTGTAACTTTGGTGGTCAGTTTCTGTGGGGGAATCCCAGCTCCTCCAAAACAGGAGAATAAGCTACTGACCCTGAAGCCTGGGCTCCAGTCTTTCCCCTCTTTGCAAACAAAGGAAACAGATGCCAGGCAGTTAACAGCACAGGTAACTTGGTGGGAACTTTGCTTAGAATATGGTGAACGCTCTTCCAGGGTCAGTGCATTTTTATAGAGCAATAAGGAACAACTTGGAAGGAAAGTCCATGTTGGCTGCACGTGTCAATGACCTTACACCCAAGGTAGTGGCCTTGAAGTCCAGGTGTGCAATCAGTCGGAATAACCAGGAACTCTGACTTGTTTATTGTTCCCAAAAGCCAGAGAAGCTTTAAAAAGCAAACAAACAGCAAAAAAAATTTAAAGCATAAGAAACGCTTTTTCAGTTCTCAGCACTAATCTTTAACTTAAGATGCATTTCTCTGTCTCCTTTCCTCAGTGTGTATTTTATAAAAATGAATTGAAGTCCAAATTAGATAATAAACTATATGATTAATACAGGACCTTCTTATCCAAGTTGAAGCAGAAACAAACAGTAGGGAGAAGTATTTGGGGAGGTAGTTCATTTTATTTTATTTTTTTTTAAAGAACTAATGGGTGAAAGTATAAAACAGGCAATTCCCTATTTATTTATCCATATTCATGGAATACCTGTTAGGTTATATATGTGGTAGACTTGTGAATGGAGCCATGATTTTTCTTTACTCTAGATCAGAGGTTGACAAATATGTTCTATAAAAGGCCAGATAGTAACTATTTTAGGTTTGGTACATCATCCATTCTCTGTCACAGCTACTCAGTTCTACCATTGTAGCACAAAAGCAGCCATGGGTGATACATAAACAAGTGGGCGTGCCTATATTCCAATAAAACTTTACTTGCAAAAATTGTCAGCAGGCTGCATTTGTCCCATAGGCTGTAATTTGCAGACCCCTGTTCTAGGTAACTGAGGAAGAAGTATGGGAGGGATAATTTATTTGCTATATTCTTTTTTTTTTTTAACTTGGAAAAGTACTTTATTATTTTTAATCATTTTTTTATTAAAGTATAGTTGATTTACAATGTTGTATTAGTTTGGGTGTACAGCAAAGTGATTCAGTTATACATATATCTATATCCTTTTTTAGATTCTTTTCTGTTATAGGTTGTTACAAGGTATTGACTATAGTTCCCTTGTTGTAGGTCCTTCTTTTTTATCAATTTTATATATAATAGTGTATATATGTTAGTCCCAAATTCCTAATATATCTCTCCACCCCTGCTATCCCCTTTGGTAACCATAAGTTTGTTGTGTCTATAAGTGTATTTCTGTTTTGTAAATAAGTTTATTTGTATCATTTTTGTTTTTAGATTCCACATATAAGTGATATCATATGATATTTGTCTTTCTCTGACTTACTTCACTTAATATGATAATCTCTAGGTTCATCCATGTTGCTGCAAATGATATTATTTCATTCTTTTTATAGTTTTCGCATATATATATGTGGTGTGTGTGTGTGTGTATATATATGTACAGACACAAACACACACCACATCTTCTTAAGCCAGTTGTCTGTCAGTACACATATAGGTTGCTTCTATGTCTTGGCTATTGTAAATAGTGCTGCTGTGAACATTGGGATGCATGTATCTTTTTGAATTAGAGTTTTCTCCTGATACATGCCCAGGAGTGAGATTGCAGGATCATATGATAACTCTATTTTTAGTTTTTTAAGGAAGCTTCATACTGTTCTCCATAGTGGCTGTACCAATTTACATTCCCACCAACAGTGTAGGAGGGTTCCTTTTTCTCCACACCCTCTCCAGCATTTATTATTTGTAGACTTTTTAATGATGGCCATTCAGACTGGTGTGAGGTGATACCTCATTGTAGTTTTGATTTGCATTTCTCTAATAACTAATGATATTGAGCATCTTTTCATGTGCTGGTTGGCCATCTATATGTCTTCTTTGGAGAAATGTCTATTTAGGTCTTCTGCCCATTTCTGGATTGGGTTGGATTTTTTCTTTTTTTAATATTAAGCTGTATGAGCTGTTTGTGTATTTTTGAAATTAATCCCTTGTTGGTTGCATCATTTGCAAATATTTTCTCCCATTCTGTAGGTTGTCTTTTCATTTTATTTATGGTTTCCTTTGCTGTGCAAAAGATTTTAAGTTTAATTAGGTCCCATTTGTTTATTTTTGGTTTTATCTCCATTACTCTAGGAGACAGAAACAAAAAACTGTTGCTGCAATTTATGTCAAAGAGTATTCTGCCTGTGTTTTCCTCTAGGAGTTTTATAGTATCAAGTCTTACATTTAGATCTTTAATCCATTTTGAGTTTACTTTTGTATATGGTGTCAGAGAACGTTCTAATTTCATTCTTTTATGTGTACCTGTCCAGTTTTCCTAGCAACACTTATTAAGCATACGGTCTTTTCTCCATTGTATATTCTTGCCTCCTTTGTTGTATGTAGATTAGTTGACCATGAGTGCGTGGGTTTATTTCTGGGCTTTTTATCCTGTTCCATTGATCTATGTGTCTGTGTCTGTGCCAGTACCATACTGTTTTGATTACTGTAGCTTAGTAGTATAGTCTGAAGTTAGGGAGAATGATTCTTCCACCTCCGTTCTTCTTTCTCAAGATTGTTTTGATTATTCGGGGTCTGTTTGTTTGTCTTACAAATTAAAAATTTTTTCTGTTCTAGCTCTGCGAAAAATGCCATTGGTACTTTGATAGAGATTGCATTGAATCTGTAGATTGCCTTGGGTAGTATAGTCATTCTAACATTATTGATTCTTCCAGTCCAGTGACATGGTATATCTTTCCATCTGTTTGTGTCATCTTCAATTTCTTTCATCAGTGTCTTAGAGTTTTCAGAGTACAGGTCTTTTGCCTCCTTAGGTAGGTTTATTCCTAGGTATTTTATTCTTTTTGATGCCATAGTAAATGGAATTATTTCCTTAATTACTCTTTCTGATATTTTGTTGTTAATGTATAGAAATGCAACAGATTTCTGTATATTAATTTTGTATCCAGCAACTTTACCAAATTCACTGATGAGCTCTAGTAGTTTTCTAGTAGTGTCTTTAGGATTTTCTATGTGTAGCATCATTTCATCTGCATACAGTGACAGTTTTACTTCTTCTTTTCCAATTTGGATTCCTTCTATTTCTTTTTCTTTTCTGATTGCTGTGGTTAGGACTTCCAAAACTATGTTGAATAGAAGTGTCAAAAGTGGGCATCTTTGTCTTGTTCCTGATCTTACAGGAAATGCTTTCAGCTTTTCACCATTGAGTATGATGTGAGCTGTGGGTTTGTCATATATGGCCTTTATTATGTTGAGGTAGCTTCCCTCTATGCCCACTTTCTGGAGAGTTTTTAATCATAAGTGGATGTTGAATTTTATCAAAATCTTTTTCTACATCTATTGAGGTGATCATATAGTTTTTATTCTTTAGTTTGTTAATGTGGTGTATCACATTGATTGATTTGAAGATATTAAAAAATCCTTGCATCCCTAGAATAAATCCCACTTGATCATGGTATATGACCCTTTTAAAGTATTGTTGGAGTTGGTTTGCAAGTATTTTGTTGAGGATTTTTACATCTATATTCATCAGTGATATTGGCCTGTAATTTTCTTTTTTTGTGATACCTTTATCTGGTTTTGGTGTCAGGGTGATGGTGGCCTCATAGAATGAGTTCAGAAGTGTTCCTTCCTCTGCAGTTTTTTGGAGTCATTTCAGAAGGATAGGTGTTAACTCTTCTCTAAATATTTGGTAGAATTCACCTGTGAAGCCATCTGGTCCTGGACTTTTGTTTGTTGGGAGTTTTTTTAAATTACTGGTTCAATTTCAGTACTGGTAATTGGTATGTTCATATTTTCTGTTTCTTATTTGCTATATTCTTAATTGTTCTTATTGCTCAAACAATAGCAAGAGTATTCATAGTCCTAGCTAGCAAATAAGTTCATCTTTCCATGTTCTGACCACTGATTTATGTACATAGACAGTTGACCCTTGAACCACATGGGTTTGAACTACACAGGTCCACTTCTTCACAGATTTTTTTCAATAGTAAACACTACAGTACCACATGATCCGCAGTTGTGCAGGGCAGAGACCTGCTGACCTGAGGTCACCGAAGAGGTGGACCTGCTGGAGGGACAGAGGTCTATGGGTCTTGCTGCAGCCCAGCTGAGCCGTCTCTCAGCTTTGCTTAGACTGTGTGCTCCCTACAAGGCCTTCCAGTGTCTCGTTTGGCACATTCCCTGAGACAGCTGATCCCATGGAGGGCTGCCCTGTGCGGTGAAGAGGGTCCCCACGGGTGTCTCTGTTTGTCTCTTTGAGCTTGATATGCATGTTTCATTCCTGAGAGGACCCCCTCCGGGGGCCCTGATGGTGGTTCAGAACCCGCCCAGCTGAGGCCTAGACCCGCTGGCAGGGTCCTTGCTGGGTGCTGCCCAGCCCAAGCACGCAGCAGCGTGGCTGGTTGTATTCCTTTGGGGCACTTCCTGTGACCCCTTCCACCTGTCTGAGGACTGTCACTCAGCCCTAAGGAGAGCTGGCCGTGTGGTCAGAGAATGGGCTGTGGAGTAAGGCAACCCCAGCGCCTCTTTATTAATAAGGGAGAAAGAAGCCATCGTGAGTGGGAGCTTGCAGGACAAGAAGACAGGACTTGCAGGAGAACCTGCGGATGAGTAGACTGGTCCAGCCACGGGGCAGCCAGGAATTCAGAGTTCCGGACCCCACAGTCACCACCAAGTCTATTTCAGGAGTTATTCCTACTTCTTCAGTAGCTGCCAGAATAATTTCTGTGATCTCCTTCTCACAGAACGCCAGGATCCCACTAACTGCAGGCCCACCCAGCAGAGTCACTGAACTACCCAGAAACACTGCCATTTCCTTGGCTTTCTTATCTCACACATGCAGCCTAAACCCTGGATCAACCCCTGCTTCACCAGTCGGTGCCTGAGACGCTGCAGACAGTTTACATACACTTTCTGAGCACATTTTGTCATCTATGGAATGTCTGTATTATACACCTTGTCAGGTTAGTGTGAGGATTAGAGATAATGTGAAAACAGAAGCCGGCATATAAGACACAGTTAACGGTACTTAGAGTATTGTATCACCCAGTCCTTCATGCAACGTGTACATACCAGGCCTTGTTCTAAGAGCTGGGCAGAGAGCATTGAAAAAGACAGACCTTGTCCTCATGGAGCTCAGATTCTGGGGGCAAAGACAGACCACACACACGTAGACTATAATGTCATGAAGTGACCACCCCGGTTCAGAAGAAAATTGAAGCAGAATAAGGGGAAGGAAAGTGACAGGTAGAATAGGGGGTTGGCTGTTTCAGGCGTGGCAATCAAAGAATGTCTTCCTGAGCAGATGATGTGAGCAGAAACCTAAAAAAAAACAACAGAGTATTCCGTATGCACATATCTAAGGGAGGAGTATTCCAGGCCAGGGGAACAGCAAATGCTAAGGCCCTGAGGTGGGAGCAGTCTGACATATTTATGAAAAAGCAAGTAGACCTTAAGGATTGGGAGAGGAAGGTGGGATATTGGCCAGGGGCTAGATCTAGGGTGTCCTAAACCATGCTAAGATCCTGGAATTATTCCAGGAAACGATGGAAAACCACCGAAGGGTTTGAGCAAAAAGAACAATGTGATCAGATTACATTTAGAAAGCTTCACTCCAGCTGCTAATTATAAAATAAACTGTAGGGTAGCAAAAAAGAAATAGGAAAGGACAGCAAAAAAGCTGTCTCAGGCATCTAGGAGAGAGATGAGGGTGGCCTGGACCATGCTGGGAGCATGGAGGTGATAAGAAGCCACTGGGCTCAGGGTGTGTTTCTGTAGGTAAGGCCAGCAGAGCTTTCTCTGGGATTAACTGTTGGGTATGAGATGAGGAAAGGAGTTGATGCTCCAGGTATTTTAGGTCTGAGCATTTGGATGTTGCCATTTCAGAGACAGCGGAGGCTGAGAAAAGATGGATTTTGGCAGGCAGGGGGACCTAAATCTGGAGGTTGCTTTACACATGTTAAGTTTGATATGCATTGTATCGATAGGTATCCAAGTGCAGATGTTGAGCAGGCAGGTGGATATTAAAATCCAGAAGTCCACGGGGAGGTTGAAGCTGGACATAAATAGAAGGAGGGCTCAGGATCATGGGAAAGACCTGACAGAGACCAAAGCTGTGTGAGGACAGGGACCGTGTCTGTTTAATTGAGTTCTGTATGCACAGCATGAATATTCAGTATGTGTCTGGTGAGTAAATTAATCTGTGGCTATTAAACTGTTACATGATGAATGTGGTTTCGTGCAAAACAAAAGCACTAACTGAAAATTTGCTTTATTATTCCAAACCAAAAATAGAAACCTGGTGTGTAGTTTCTTAAGAAATAATTGGCATATGATAAAATCAAAGCTTGACACTGAAAGGAACCTTTGAGGCCATTTAATGCAAAAGTTCAAAATTTGTGGAGGAGAGGGTGGTAAGGGAAGTAGATGGTTTATTGCCAAGGGTGAGACAGTGTATAGGGCCTGCACACTGACAATAAACTGAATAAATAATGTCTTGACCATCAATGCACTACTCTTGTTCAAGCATATGAAGATGTTGCAATTAGTAAAATAAGAGAGAACAACATAAGCTCCCAAAGACCAACTGTCTTGGGCGGGGAGAGAATTTAGTGAGTGTTTGTACATTAGAAGGAGTCTTTGTCTTGAAATGGGTGGGAAACTCGGATCTAATCCAAGCCTTTTGTTTTACTGATACAGAAAGGGAAGGGGAGTGGGATTAAGTGATTTGCATAAATGACACAGCTAATTAATGACTGTGCCTAGATGGACTCCTAGGTCTCCTTAACCTGAGCCCAAAACTCCTTCCACCACACATGTGCTCTGAATTTCAGCACCAACTTTCTTCAGACCAGTAATTGAGGTATTGCCTTAGAACGGAACTCATTTATTTTTGGCCATGGAATTATTTTAGTGATCTATTTTGCCGGCAATTTAATATGAGAATTATAATTAGACTTTGTTTTAGCTAATTTCAAAATCCATCTACAATTCCCTAAGCATGTTCCTTTTGGCAATGCGAAAGAAATAAGTAGTCCAAGGAGGGTCGCTGAAAGTAAAATGTTTAATTTGCAATAGATAATTTACCAAGTGAGTAATTCTCGTGTCGAAAAATTAAAACTTGATTTGAGCTGCAGACATCATTTTAAGGAAGCTGAGAAGCCCGTGTAGGCCTTCAGGAGGGGACACATCTGAATATCCACAACTCTCGGTTCAAATCCTGGCTCCACAGCTCAGTTACCTGTACAGACCGTGTTGGCCAAGCTAACTCACTCCTCCAAGCCTCAGTTTACACATCTGCAAAATGGGGAGGGAGACACTTCCTTTCTAAAGAGGACATTAGAAAGCACACCCATCTGATGCCTGCACGGACGAGGCCCTGGGGAAAGAGAGGAACCCTTCGAATCTTACATGTGGGGAAACTGAGGCCTGTTAGAAGTAACCCAAAGAAACCATTGTGAGTTGAGTCCGCAGTCCAATCCCCTAGCTTTTAACTAACTACCCTCCAGCTCAGTCACCGTCTCCTGATGTTCCTGGCTCCTGACTTCCTCAGGCTGCGTTTGCCAGGAAATTGCCCAGCCATACTGCCTGGACAGCTTCCCTGGCGGAGGAGTGCCCACTGGGGGCGCAGGCCCCCAGGGCTGGCATCACAGTCTGAGCCTGTGGGCTGCTCCAGCGGGTTCTGCTGAGAGGTTGCCCCGGTGGCTGCATTACTCACACATCCCTGCCACCCCGCGCAGCTGGCCCCGGCCTGAGCACAGGCTCGTTTACATTGTGGCACAACAGGAAGCAGGGCCGGTGTTCAGAGCCGCGTTGGCTCACGGAGAGCCGTGGCTCCAGGTGCTCTGGGTCCTGCAGCTGTGGCTGTGTCCCTCGCCTCACGTTTGCCCCGGGGTGGGGGTGGGAGTAGCAGTCTTTCTGCGGCAGCTTGGTGGGGCTTTAGTGGGGGACGGTTGAGTGTTTTGGGGGGTGAGAGGTTGGTTTGCTTTTTGTCCGCTATCACGTGCTTGGCAGGCATGACCAGAAGGCGGGACGGGGGGGTACCTTTTGTGGAGTCAGGGTTCCTACACAGTTCTCCCACAGCGGCTGCAAGTGAAATGGCAGAGGCGTGAGTCACCCTGTGAGACGGGAACAGGAAGACATCCTGTTGATGCCAAAACATTTTCAGTTCAGTTATGAGAATTTACACCCTGCCCCCCCCAAAAAAGACAAAAAATCAGCATTCGGCATGCGTCTCCCCGGGCACAGTGGTCTGGCACTGGCTGTGTTCCCTGTGAAGGACGGCCCGGGGCCCAGCTTGGTTTAGTGCTCAGGAAATTGGCCGTGTCCTTGGTCTGCTTTGTCTGTGACGGTATCAGAGAACCCTCTTTGCCAGAGAAACTTTCTGTCTGAGGTTTTGTTTGTTTGGTTTTTGATTCTTGTTTTTATTCAAATATTTTCCCTTGTTTCTCTTCTCGGGATGGTAATGCACTGTATGGTTTCTTAGGATTTTCTTTTGTGTAAACATTTTTCATGTTTTTCTGACAGGAACTGTTGCTTATGAAGATCAACTAAGAATTTATAATATTTGAGGGATCCTCTGCTCCTTTTAATGGAATTCTCATAACCCCCTTGTTCTTAAATTATCCTTATAATAATGTATTGAATGCTTAGAAGCAGGCATCCTTTTAAAAACTTCACATCTACATTAATCCTCACAAGAGCTCCATGAGGTAGAGGGACTGTTGTTATTCCCAGTGTGCTGGGACTGAGGCTTGGGTTGAGCAATTTCCAAAGTCACAACGTTAGTTGAATGGCAAGTGCCAGCCCTTAAGCCCCGTTTCTGTCTTGGCCAGCACTTACTCAAAGTATGGTCAGCAGAGCACTGACCTCATGAGATGTTCCTAGAAAAATGTAGCTGTGTTCAAATAATTGGAGGAAATGCTGCAAACCGTATGCCTCTTGCAGATCATAAACGTATCTTAGTGTGGGAAGACCCTGTGTAGTCCTATGTGAAAGAAGCCTACTTATCTTTGTTTGAACTAGGACTCTCCAAAATAGATGTGACATGGACCCTTATTTCCATGTATACCTATTAAGTTGTAATGCGTTTTGAGAAACACCACGCTAGCATACAAAAGCATATAGCCAGGTGATTGAGAGCTTTGGAGCCAAAGTACCTGGGTTGGAATACTGTATCTGCTACTTCCTCTTCCTCACTTTTCCCATCTGTACAATGGCAAAATATAATAGCACTCTCTCACAGGGTGATGGTGAGGACTAAATTAGTCAGTGCATCTAGAAGACCTAGGAGAGTGTTGTATACATGGAGAAGTACTCGATGTTCCAAATGTAGCAGGATGAATCAAAACATTTGCTACTACCTGTGGGGTCTGGCCGAAGCCAAAATGCTATTTCATGGTGCTTAGAAAACACATGAGACAGGAAGCATTGCCCTCCCTCTTTCCCTTGGTGCTCTCTCTAGCTTCCCTGGATTCTCTCTGCCTCTCACCATCTGGTTGGTCCAGATAGCTCAGAGCTGGGCTCAGGTCTCTGCCCTTGAGTCAGGATTAGCGTGCACTCTTGCTGGGACAGGGGACAGCTATCGGCATTAACCACATGCCTGTGGGTAGCCCCAGCAGAATCTGCAGAGAGAATGTGCTGGTAAGAAAGGAACTCAGGTTCCCTGTGTTTTTAAACAAGGCAGCTGCCCTTGCACACTGTTGGCTCCTGGACTTCCGGAAGGGGAAACTGTTGCAAAGCATTGCACTTTCACTGAATTTGCTGCTCCCCCTGTCACCTGCCACTAACCAGAGCAGCTTCTCCAAGGGGGTCCAACGCTGGATGAGAAGCCTTGCAATTCTGCAGGCTCGGCTTCTGGTCCTGGTGTCTCAGCACCCAGCCAGCCTGAGCCGCCTCATGCAAAGTCCTGCAGCAGACAGATAGCACTTGGTGGGGCCCGGTTCTTCCCCTCCTCTGCATGTTCCAAAGTTGGTTGTGCATTGACTCCCGGGAAGGGTCAGAGAGAAGTCCACTGGAGAGAAGTAGAGCAATTACAGGAACTTACTAGTTTTTAAAATGAACGCCGTATGTTTACATTGCCCTTTGTGATTTTTCTCTAAATTTTATTTTATTATTTTTTTAATATCTTTTATTTTATTACTTATTTATTTATTTTGGCTGCATTGGGTTTTCATTGCTGTGCGTGGGCCTTCTCTAGTTGCGGCAAGCGGGGGCTGCTGTTTGTTGCGGTGTGCGGGCTTCTCACTGTGGTGGCTTCTCTAGTTGCAGAGCATGGACTCTAGGCACGCGGGCTTCAGTAGTTGTGGCACATGGGCTCAGTAGTTGTGGCTCGCGGGCTCTAGAGCGCAGGTTCAGTAGTTGTGGCACACGGGCTTAGTTGCTCCGCGGTATGTAGGATCTTCCCGGACCAGGGCTCGAACCCTTGTCCCCTGCGTTGGCAGGCAGATTCTTAACCACTGCGCCACCAGGGAAGTCCTCTCAAAATTTTAAATGTCTCAAAATGAGAAGTTCAAATTAGAAAAATGCACCAACCCTCTATGTGAGCAAGGCTGGTTGCCCGTAATATATTTATTATTGAGTGAAAAAATGAAATTTGCAGAACTGTATGTAAATATGGCCCCATTTGTTTGAAAATCCACATATATGTGTATGATGTGTGTGTTTGGAAAGGCCAGAGGAAGGTGTGGAAGGAAGAAGGAAAAAAACTAGGGACAG
The DNA here is from genome assembly GCF_949987515.2 of Delphinus delphis. Classification (NCBI taxonomy): domain Eukaryota; kingdom Metazoa; phylum Chordata; class Mammalia; order Artiodactyla; family Delphinidae; genus Delphinus; species Delphinus delphis. The sequence continues at coordinate 57,941,795 of NC_082683.1, read as the reverse complement.
TAGTTACCCCTTTGCCCTTTCGAGTGAAATTAGAAGCAAAGAGTTTTAACTTTTTATTCGATTCACATGCCTATAGATTGAATTTTTCAGCATATTCCTTTTGTTATTAAAAAGAAGAAGAAAATAATAAAAGGGAAACACCCCGAGGTAGACTCCAAAAATAGGGCTAGACTAAATAGTAGTGGTTAATAATGGGTGTTGTCTGCCTAGGCTGGGAGGCTTTGCAGTGAGAAGGAAGGAAACAGACCAGACCAGAAAATGGGCCAATTCCAGTCCCAGTGAGTATGGTATAGGCTCGGCTCAGCAGTGCAGTGGGTGGCTTTGGAGCCTGTGCAGTTACAAGTGGTGCTAAGTTTTGTTTTCCCTTTCCCACGCCTTCCCTCCTGTAGGCCACCCAGGCTGCCCAGGTCCTCAGGGGTTCAGCTCCCCCTGTATTGCCCTTGGCCATGATAAAGCACTTTAATCACCCAGGCCCTGACCAAACGGAGGGGCCATTGCTATCACTGGGTCACCTCTGCAGAGTCCTCACTCTCCGTGAGAGTTCCACAGCCAAAGTTTGGAGCCCTGCCCAGCGGGGAAAGATGCGAGTGGGGAGAGGACCTTGACTCAAAAGTCAGGAACTGGGGTCTTTTCCCAGTTCTGAGGGGTCTTAGACAAATCAAATTTCCTTCTGCCTCAGTTTTCTCAGATGCTAGACATACAAAGTAATTTAATTACAGGGTGGTTGTGAGATGTGATAATAGGAGTGAAAGAGCTTCAAAAGGTAAAAGGTGGTGATTTGAAAAGAAAAACTGGCCCCCGGATGTTACCATTAGCAGTACTATGCTGGGGGTGGGGCAGGCAGGGTACTCAGTGCCTGAGCTGATTTCTCTCCCAACACAGCATTCACTTTCTGCACTGACTTGGAGGCAGAGCCCCTTCCTTTGCAGTATTCAGAGTACTTGCTGTCCTAGGAATCCCCTCTTTGTTGATAAGAAACACACACGAGGAGGGCCTGAGAGGGTGAATGGTCTGTCTCTTTTTCCCACCTTGCCAGATCCCACTGGAAGCCAGGGAACAGGGCCCAGGGTGAGGCTGGACTCTCGGATTCCACATTCTAGGTGCTAAGCATTTAACTGGACTGTCCTGCTTCAACAGTCACTTTATGGTGAGGGCACCTCTAACTGACTGATGTCAGTGTTTGTTGAAGAATGACACAGAGTGGGACCCCACTCCTCACATACACCTCCTCTAGGGTTTAAGGAACTTTAAACATTCTCCTATGTGATGACAGGTTTTCCCTCCAGATGTCAGTCATTCAGTGTAGTGAACAACTGGGCCCAGACATCAAATCGTACAGGTGAATGGCACACCTGAACTTGTTCAGCTCATTTATGCTATGCCCCGTGGTTTTTTTCTGTCCCACCTTCCCACTCTCTTTCCTCACTCACTCAAAACCCATTTTAAGGAGACGTTGCATATTCATTTATTAAGTAAATTTTCTTTTCTTTTTTTTTTTTTGCGGTATGCGGGCCTCTCGCTGTGGCCTCTCCCGTTGCGGAGTGCAGGCTCCGGACGCGCAGGCTCAGTGGCCATGGCTCACGGGCCCAGCCGCTCCATGGCACGTGGGATCTTTCCGGACGAGGGCACGAACCCGTGTCCCCTGCAGTGGCAGGCGGACTCTCAACCACTGCGCCACCAGGGAAGCCCTATTAAGTAAATATTTATTGAGTGCCACGTGCGTATGACAGTACACTAGCACTGAAACCATATCTGTCTTTCGTTAGCTGAAGTCCAGTGGGGTGAGGAGCACCAGAAGATAAGCACACAGATAACCGCATTACAAGACAAGAGGCAGTTAAGTGCCAGAGGCAGGACAATGTGTTCTAGACCCTCAAAGGAGAAACAGACCATCTCCATCCATCTGACCTACCAAGGAGGCACATCTCTGTTCATATCAGCCCCTGCTTAAAATTTTTCAGTGGCTCTCAGTTGCCTCCAGCATAAAATCCAAACTCCTGAGCCTGGCAGCCAACCTTTTGACTCTATTCCACACCCCTTCCAGCTCTTCTTCATGGTGTCTCTGCTCTGCCGAACCTAACCGCTACCTGCCTTTCCCTGCACAGCACCAGGGCTTTCATAGCCTTTGCCCCTCCACTTGGAAAGCCCTACCCTCCCAGCTCCATAGCCTGCAGTGTGGTGCCGCCTCTCCCATAAAGCCTGCCCAGATTTCCCCCAGCCAGAAGGAGTCACTCCCTCTTCTGAACTCTCCTTGTACTGACCTCTCTGTCTCTCCTGATGCAGCTTTTCTGCTTCAAGTTGTTTGTGGACGCACCAGTTTTCCCTCTGCTGGATGGAAAGCTCCCTGAGGGTTTATTTGTACATGCTCAGTGCCTACCAAAGCATCAGAGCAGCCTCCTGACCAACAGCTGTGGGATGGAGGTGGGGGGAGCTTTAGGTTGGAGGATAAACAGAGACGTGGTGATAGAGGCAACCTGACAGGACCTGGAAGCAGGGGTGGCATCTCAACGGGGGGCCTGGGAAGGGCAAGTCAGAGTTCAATTCCAGGGGCCATTTGAGGAGCTACAAGTCAGGTTATTTTCTCCTACCTCTTTTGGGTTGTGGGTCCCCTTCGATTAATGCTCTGGACCCTCTCCCCAGAAAATGTACATACCCACAGCATTTCATAGAGGGTACCTGGACCTTCTCGGGGGAAAGAATCCCAAAGCAAAAACATAGTTGACGACTGGAAATGTAGATTACAGCCATATTGTGAAGGGTTTCTGGGCCATAGTGAAAGTTGCGTTCACTTCAACAGTTAATCGGGAACAGTTGATGTTTTTTGTTTCTTACTTTCTTTTCAAGTGTTATATCTCTCAGCTGCTGACCCAGATCGTATGCATAATGATTTTTTTCACAAGCTAAACACACACATGTAGCCAGCAGTTGGAAAAGTCCCTTTGTGTCCCCTTTGCCACCTTCCCCTTCAGGAGTAACCACTGGCCTGACAGCCAACAGCATAGATTAGTTTCACCTGTTTTTGTGCCTTAATGGCCTCGTACGGTAGGTACTTCTTTTGACTCTTTGTGTCTGGCTCCTTTCACTCAACATTATATTTGTGAGATTATCCATATTGTTATACAGTTCCCTGGCGGTCCAGTGGCTAGGATTCGGGGCTTTCATCCATATGGTTGCATGTATTTGGAGCTTGTCATTTGCTATGGAATATTCCATCGAGTGAGATATTATTCTCCTGCTTGGGTCGTTGAGGCAGTTTCCATCTGGGGGCTGCTACGAACATTCTAATGCATGTCTTTTGGCCGATATAGGACTAGAATGGCAATATGTAAATGTTCTGCCCAAGTGACTATTGCCATATTTTGTGTTCCCTCCCCCCATCCAGTTGATGATTTTTGAGGGGCATCATAAGATTAGAGTTGAATTTTAGGAAGATTTATTTGGCTGTGGTATCTTTGATGTCTCTGAGCAGTGGTTTCAGAGAGCCCTGGGAATCTGCAGAGTCGCCTTAGGGGCTGCCACCGGGCAGAGAGAAGGGAGGCTGAGTTTGTGGTAGTGCTCTGAGCTCCTCGTTCACAGCCACCCTCCAGCAGAGCAGGCGCGCTCGTATCTGTTTCATTAGCTTTTGCCATTATCTAGGATTACTGGTCCATGGCCAGCAGTCTGACAAGTTGACAGCTGTTGGGGGAGAGCTCAGGGAAACCAAGAAAAGTGAGGCGGTTGTAGTCATCTCCAAACACATATCGAGGGAGGGCCTTAATAAGAGGTTGATGGCAGGGGCACCAGAGAGGAAGGTGTGGATAGGAAAATAGAACCTGTAGGACTGGTCACCTCTTTGGATGTCAGGGAGCAAGGGGGTGGTCTCAGAAACAGAACTAATGTTTTGAATCTAAGTTACTGTAATAAAGGTTGCTTTCTTAGCAGAGAGTTTGAGAAGCCAAGTCCAGAGAAGGGCCCCCGGGGAGAAGAAGAGGGGGAGCCTGACTTCTGACAAGTTTAAGGAACAGGCAGGCTATGTGGATGAGAGGGTCCCGCAGACAGCTCCGGGACCAGACACAGGTGTAAGAATCCTCTGTAAGGGGCTTCCCTGGTGGCTCAGCGGTTAAGAATCTGCCTGCCACAGGGGACCCGGGTTCAAGCCCTGGTCCAGGAGGATCCCACATGCTTCCGAGCAGCTAAGCCCATGTGCCACAACTACTGAGCCCACGCTCTAGAGCCCGTGAGCTACAACTAGCCCGCATGTGTAGAGCCCATGCTCTGCAACAAGAGAAGCCACCGCAAGGAAAAGTAGCCCCCACTCGCCACAACTAGAGAAAGCTTGCGAGCAGCAACGAAGACCCAACACAGCCAAAAATAAATTAATGAATGAATGAATTAAAAAAAAAAAAGAATCCTCTGCAAGCCCTTGGAGGGAGATGGAAGGAGGGAGGACAGAGAGAGGAAAAATAAGCACTCAGGCCAAGTCTTCAAGGACAGCTGAGCTTGGAGGACTTGGAGAGGGAAAGATGTCAGCCCTGGAGACAGAGCGGGACAGTCGGAGGCATGCAGACGCGCCCAGGGGAGGATCGGGGCTCAGAGACCGAGGGCAGAGTCAGGAGGGTGGGACAGTCCAGCAGTGTCAGTGTCAAAAACTGGACTTGTTCCAAGAGTTCTTCAGCTTTATCTGGAATCATGACATTTCACGGAAGTGCCTTCTTAACCATCAGTAATGTTCAGGGTTATGTGCGTCCTGTGCTGTTATCTCTGAAAACTGGCAACAGCGTGCCCTTGCACATGGTAACTCGCCCAGAAATTTCAATTCACTCTGATAGCCCTTCCCAGAACATTCTGGCTAAAAAAGCTTACTGTATTTGTGAGCATGGCTTTATTTTAAAACATCCATGAACAGTATTTTCTCCCCCATATGCTTGCTTGCTTCAGAACCCACTTGGTAAGGAAAGCTCCCCTGCCCATCCCTCCCCTATTTGGGCTGATCCCCACTTATAAAGTCTTCTGGGGATTCAGAAGCAGCTCTGTGCTGACCACACACCCCCCCCCCCCATGTGCGTAATTCTTTCAGGGCACTAGATTCACCTGTTCGTGTCCCTACACGGTTTACTTTAGTGACTTTGTCCCTGCCGTGATCATGATGACAATATATAAATATTAAGTGCTTAAACCAATGATCTGAGGAATTCTAAAGAGCAGGAAAGAGAGGACCACTCAGAGAGAAGCAAAGAAGAGGTGCAGAGCGTGTACATTGTTGTCCTTTGCTAAGGATGAGGAAGCTGAGACCCAGAGAGGGCAAATGACTGGCCACCAGTTCGGCACATGAGGAGTCAGGGAGTCCCAGGTGTTGTGCTGAGCAGCCCTGATGTATTCTAGTCCCTGCGGCTCTTTTATCCGAATGTACATCCAGATCACCCGGAACTTTTTCAGAACGTACTTTTCCCAGGACTTACCCTGATGTTCTGATTCTGGAGGTTTGGGGGTGAACTTCAGACCTGGGCGCACTGACAGAACTGCCCAGGTGATTCTGAAAGCAACCCTGTTAGGAGTCCAACGTCTAGTCACTTTGTGGTTTCTGTGTTTCACTCCACGCTACCTCTTAAGTGCAGGTATAATCTGCATCTAAGAAAATGTCATTAAACGGGTTGTGTCTCAGAGAGGAAAAATTTAAGAAGTATACGGGGGCTTCCCTGGTGGCGCAGTGGTTGAGAGTCCGCCTGCCGATGCAGGGGACGCGGGTTCGTGCCCCGGTCCGGGAAGATCCCACATGCCGCGGAGCGGCTGGGCCCGTGAGCCATGGCCGCTGAGCCTGCGCGTCGGAACGGGAGAGGCCACAACAGTGAGAGGCCCGCGTACCACCAAAAAAAAAAAAAAAAAAAGTATATGGAATTACTAAAAGTGAATGTTACACTAAATATTAAGAAGGGAAGCACCTGATAGGCTACTAAGAAATAAGAGTCTTGTAGGGCAAAGGATTCTGATACTTTTCCGGTTATCTGCAAAAGTATCTTACCTGTTGACCATATACATTTGCATGCTAAATTCAAGAAGTTCAACAAGTCCATAAGTAGAAATTAAAATGAAATTAAGTATTTAGTTGAAGCTGTCTGATATAGATGGTATATGAGAAAGCACTTCATAAATCGGGGGCATTATTGGGATACCAGGCTTACCCCATTAGAAATAGAATACCAGATTTTGACATTGGGTCGAGGCAGAAGTGACGTACAAACATATGGCAGCATCTGTATGTGACACATAGGTATGTTTCCCCAGAATTTAGCTGGGGATGGTTTTCATTTATAAATGAAGGCACAAGCATCCTGTGATCATGTGAGCACTGGGTCAGTTCATTTATCAATGTTGACACTGACAGGTCATGGCTGCTTATAAGACTTGAATATGTTTATTTTTTCAATCGACTAAAATCAGTCTCATAATTTCTACATGTAATATAAACACGTCATTTATTTTGGCTTATATTATACATAAAATTGTTCCGAAGAATCTCATGTGCTTCTGAAAATACCCCAAGGACAAACTTTTGATAGAATCTACTTCAACCTTCTGAAACTCGCATTTGGTCACAGACAACTAAGTGCTGATTTCTTATGATCTCTCCCAGGAATTTAGTCCCTGGACTCATTAAGTGTTAGAAAAGTTTAACTTTACAGTTAAATGCCTGAATAAATAATAGGCACTAATGTTGTCATATTGGTATTAGCATTTGCTGGAAGGTGTATGTTACTCCCAGTGCCACTCATAAGATGAATTACCCTTGGGAAGCAGCCCCCTTCCCTCCACGGTAAGCACCTGACCTGCAGAAGCAGACTTAAGCAATGGAGGCATCTGGGGGTAGTTCTTTCTTTCCACAGCTTGCAGCATCACAACTGTACTTTCCTATATTCGTCCTTAATATAAGAGGAAAAGTGCCACCGAGGCCAGAGGCCAGATAAGGAGCTGCTTATGAAACCAAGGGTAGCAGGTAGCCTAAAACCAACATCTATGTCACCCTCCTTTCATAAGTACAGGAATGAGGAAAGTATATGCCCTAGTGTTCACTTTGGAAACTCAAGTAAAACTGTGCTTAAGACATAAGAAGGAGTTGTGTAAAATGTTATACTTCAGAGATTTTTGTTACGGTTCCTAATTGATATATAATCAGAAACAGAGCTAATACAGTGAGTTTCTCTGACTTGACCTCTTCATCCGGAGGTAACGCATCTGGGAAAGTATTACCTGAAGGAATCCTTTTGTAATGTGACATGATCCGCATTTGTTTCAGAAATTCTGAGTTTTATACATTGGGTTCAGGCCCTTATCATCGCTCATCTAAAATACTGCCACAGATCCCTGTGTCATAATTTTATTGGAGAAAGCATTGAGTTCCTGCCGTGTGTCCAGCCCCAGGAATATATTGCGCCTTCTGTTTGCTGAATTAGGAAAAGGAAAAATCGCGAAGCCATTGCTTCCTGCCGGGGCTATCCATGTGTCTCGTAACAAACCAAATCAGTGTGTGTTTATCTTGTGTGTATTGTGTATGGAAGAAGTAGAGAACTGTGTAATATGGGGTGGCTGGCCTCAAGGGCCAGCCATCAGAGAGAGAATTAGACTTAAAGAAGGACTCTGGTGGGTGAAGTAGATGCAAAATATTTGTGAGAAGTATGATGACTGTAGTCGTAAAGCCAGCCCTTGGGACGTGTGGTCTGGTAAGTTACTAGAACACCAAGAGAAGCAGAATATTTGAAATAGTTCTGGCCTGGAAAATCTGGGGCTGAGAGTGGCCATAGAAATGCTTTATCTGGGCTTACAGGCAGCATCCTTCCCCACTGCATTCCATTTGATGTTCTCGTTTTGTGAAATTCTTGTGTTTAAGAGAACAAACCTTAACAAGCAAGCTGTTGGTAGTAACATGCTGTGTATTTAAATTGATGTCCTCTTTCCAGTGGTCTTGAGTGTCATTCTGTCATGATCGATCTTTGGCTTGATTCAGCCCTCTTTCTCAAAAGTTCTATATCTCATTGAAAGAAAAATTTTAATGGATTTGAATTAATTCATATTTCTGAGGAATTTTATATCCCCTGTTAAGAAATATTCTGAAATTTTACAGAACCCAGTGAGCTGCGGTAGAAGTGTGCCTTTTGGGTGCCAAATTATTTAAGTTGCATTGATGTTGCTGATGAGGTTTGGACCTTAAATGACTTGCCTTGGTTTCCTAGTCCATGTTTTCCCTCAAGTAACTTACTTATTTTTTGGAAAAGGAGGGAATCAACAAATTTGCTTTGGAAGGGAGAGCTCTAATCCTTTTACATAGAGAATGAGTTAGAACTACAGGAAGCTTCCTTGGGGACCCCTTGTATCTTCAGTTCTTTCCTTTTGAAAATATATGAACTTTTAGGTTCCATGAGTCTCAAAACAAACAGGTACTTTACCTGTGAGGGCCAGCATGGAAAGTTCATCTTGCTGGTCATTCCAGGAATTCGATAGACACTGCTTTTCCCCAATGCAGTTATCAAGTCCAGACGTGTTGGAAAGGAGGTTGGGCATATTCCCTGGCTGTCGTTTCATGGGAGAAGGTGAGATGAAGAAAGAAAGAAAAATTAAGTATCCTGTTATGTAGTCGGTAGCATGTACGAGTTATGGGACCAGAGTTGGGCCTTTTGTTTTTTGGTCAGTGAATGCAAGGAGGGTGCGAAGCTTCCTGGCAAGTTAAACTTTGGCACCTGTGACTCAGGGCCTGAGTGCCACGTACAGTGGGCAGAGGGCCCAGATCATGGCTGTTTTAATCCCGTCTGTGCCTCCTAAAAAGGCAATTAAATTACTTCCTCTGTACTGTGGACATACTTGCTAGATGGTAACCTGGAAGAGGAAACAGTAGATAATAATTAACGTATCTTCCACTCTTTCATGACAGAGCTCATCTTATGGTGTTGGTCATTATCATGTTATAGGTTATGAAGTGTTTAGGGTCATAGAATTTTACTCAACTTTTTATCCTTGAAATTTTCAAACATACACAAAAGCAGGATGCACTCCGTGTACCTGCCACCGAGCTTCAACAATTAGCAACAAATTTCATAGCCAGTCTTGCTTCATCTACCTCTTCACCCACTCTCACTACCCTTCTCGTTTGGCACCATAGATTAGTTTTGCCTTGAACTGTAAGAAAATGGAATCAGTATGCACTCTTCTGTGACTGGCGTCCTTCACTCAGCATGATGCCTAAGGGATTTGCCCATGTTGTTGGTGCGTCAGTAGTTGGTTTCCCTTTTTCCTCGCCTATTAGAAGGCTTTCAGCCACGTTCCTCTCATATTCCCCTGCGCTCACCATTCCTGAATCAGTGCTTCTCTCTTGGTCCCTTATCCTTCGACCTCCCTTCCCTTCACACGGTGGAAACCACTCACTCAGGGGCCCCCCCATCACCAAGTTCCATGAGCTATGCTTGCTCTCTCCTTCCTTTATCCCTGTAAAGTGACTAATAACTGCCCCGCCTCCTGGTTTTGTGAATAACAATTACTGGGATTTTTTTTTTTTTTTAATCATAAAAGCATCACTTGTGGTTGAGAGTACAGACTCTGGAGCCAGGCTGCCGGGATCGCAGCGCTGGCTCCTGCACTTACCTTTGCTCTGACCTTGGCTGTGTTCTAAGCGTCTGCCTCCCTCAGTTCCTTTAATCCTAAACTGGGAAAAACAATAGTAACAACCTCATAGTGTTGTTTTGAGGATGAAGTAAGTTAATATCTGTAAAGCTCTTAGAACAATGCTTGGCAAGTGTAAGTGCTGTACAAGTATTAGCTATTAAGAGCAAAAAAATAAAAACGTACCCACTGCAGGAGTGCATAAAAACACTGAAAATTCCCTAAAATTCTCACCACCTATCTATAGCTACATTGTGGACTATTCCAGTGTGTTATTTGGATATATTTTAACTAAACATATTTATAACTAACTGACTAAACATATTTACACAGCAGTAACGTGCCCTTCCTGCCTCTCTTCCCCTAGCTTTTGTGACGGTGTCGCCCTGCCCCTTCTCTGCTCCTTTGAAGCTGCCGTTATTGTCCCCCGACACACGGGGAAGGCCCAAGGGTGCGCCCTGCTCTTTTCTTCATGCTCTCCCTCCAAAGTCTAGCGCTCAGCCACCATTTCCGGGCTGTTGATCCCCATCCAGCCCAAAGAAAGAAGTCTTGTTCATTCTTACATTTCCTATCTCTTGCATCCAGCTTTTTCTTTACATTCCAATTGCCTCCATATGTTTGAAACATTATGCTCTAACTCCTAATGGCAGTAATGATGCTGATAGATAACATTGAGTGGTTTCCGTGTGCCGGGCTCTTTTCTATATGATCCCATTAAATCATTACAGTCCTATGAGGTAGGCACTCTTGTTACCTCATTTTACAGATAGAGCGCCTCGGGGTTCAGTGAGGCTAAGTGACTCATTCCACATACACACGAAGTGGCACAGCCCAGATTTGAACCCAGTTCCATCTGATCGTAAATATGACCTATACCAGGCTTCCCTGGTGGCGCAGTGTTTGAGAGTACGCCTGCCGATGCAGGGGACACGGGTTCGTGCCCCGGTCCGAGAAGATCCCACATGCCACGGAGCGGCTGGGCCCGTGAGCCATGGCCGCTGAGCCTGTGCGTCCGGAGCCTGTGCTCCGCAACGGGAGAGGCCACAACAGTGAGAGGCCCGCGTACCGCCAAAAAAAAAAAAAAAAAAATGACCTATACCGTATTGCCTGCCCTCTAGACCTTCCATGGAAATACTCTACTTGTCTCTCTCTGTCCCCCACTTCTATTCCATCCTACAAAAGGTTTTTGGGTTGTTTTTCTGATAACACTTCCTATGCCTGTCATTCTGGTCAGAAACCTTCAGTGGCTCCCATTTTCACATAACAGAATCAGCTTTCATCCACTCTCTACTGCTCCCCTCAATAACCGTTCTAAATTCTCCCCAATCCTTTGCCACCACCTATCCAGTTCGTATCCTTAAGGGACTGATCCATTTAAGAACTGTATCCTTCGTGCACGTGTCCTTGCTCAAGCCCTCACTGACTCTGTCTTCTCTAAGCTCCTAATGCTTGCGCTTGGCCTGCCTTATGGGCCCACTGATACTCCTTATTCATATTCAGGGCTTAGTCCATCTTGTTGGAGTCACAAGCCCCTTAATCACCAGTGTAACAGCCCACATTCATTGTTTGTCGGCCATGCCCAGCCCAGCTGGTGACTGTAAATGTCAGTGTGCTGCACACACACGGCTCAGTCCTTCTCAGCCTTTCTCTCTCTCAACCCCCCCCCCCCCCCACTCCTACGCCTTCAAGCAGCTGTGCTGTTCAAAGCAGGAGAATGACTACTTAGTTGCTTCTTAATCGAAAATGGATGTAACGGCGTTTACCTGTTGCCTCACTTTCAGCTCTCCCGTTAGGTGTTCGGTTGTTTGTCTTAATTCGCTCTGGGCATGTAGGTGAGCTCCTCTCTGCTTAGCAGGATTAGAAAGCACGTCCTCTGCTCAAAGTCAGGGAGATGCTAGGCCTTTATGACCAGAATCCTAAATATCTCTGTTCTGCTGCTTTGTCAGCCCACCAGGAATGAGGGTGGAATGGCTGTGTTGGGGACAACAGCCCGGGTAAGGGATCTCATTGCAGACAGCATCCAGCCCTGCTAGGGGAGGTAGAGGGGGTGCAAGGCAGATCCCTCAGGAAGGCTGATGGGGAGGAGGGGGCTTCCTCACGTCATATAGCATCGTTTGCTCCCCAAAGCAGTGAGCCCTTTGAAGGCAGGAATTCAGTCTTCCGCTTCTCTGATCATTCCCACTTCCTCTCTCCAGCCCCGGCAAGCTTCTCCTGTAGAACCTGCAGACAGATGTGATGTGTGCAGTGATGGCTAGGAACACCAGGGTTGATTTCAGCCCTGGAGAGCTTCAGTTTCCTCATCTGGAAGATGGGCTAATAACACCACCTTCACCATAACCCCCAAATATATAGTTAAAATAAAAAAACAGGGTACAGAGCAATGCATGAGATGCTCCCGTCTGTATTTTTTGGAACAGGTATGTGGGTAATCACGTTTGTGTATGCGTGTGATGTCTTCAGAAGGAAACACGAGAAACTGGTAACAGTGATTACCTTGGGAAGTCTAGACTAGAAGGACAGCTATTTTTTGTTGCCTACGCCTTTCGACTGTTTAAAATTTTGACTATGCACATATATTCTTTTCAAAACTAGTTAATGAAATAATAGTAATTTCTTTTTCAGAGGTGCTGTAAAGAGTAAGTAAGATAACTTTACATAAAGCCCTGAACACAGTGCCTGGCACAGGAAAAGCACTCTGTTAGTGTCAGCCTTTGTCTTCAGTATTAAATAGTTGTGGAATTCATCCATTCATTTATTTATTCATTCATGAATAAACAAATGGGACATGCAGCTGTCCTCAGCCAGCCACGCAGATATGAGCAAATCATTTCTCAGCCAGTCTCACTATGCTAGGTAGAGAGTAAAACTTGTTTGTAAAAGTCACTCGCAGTCTTGATGGTAAACACGTGCCTCTGCATGGCTGGACCCTAGCGCGGCATACATGGTGGGGGGAGCTGGACCCTGCACCTCTGCAGTGCACGTCAGAGAGCTGCTCCCTCGGCCCGCCTCCACTGGCTGTGAACCTGTTTGGGGCACAGTATGGGGGTGCAGAGCAGCATTGCCCTCAGAACCTGGGCACCACGCAAGTGGCCAGCCCACGCTGGAGGTGAATGTTCACAGTCCCAGAAACTGGCCCTGATCAGGTGCATTGGAGTCCCAGGGACTCCAGCCCAGCTCTTCAGAGCTGTGAAGGGTAACCTTTGGCTTGGAACAGGCAGTCTTCTGCAGGGTACATGGGGGAAGGAGCAGCAAGGTGTATCCTGTTTCTAAGAAGACAAACACTGTACACAATAACACAACTAAGGGTAATAGGTTCACACTGGCTGATGTGTTGTATTGGTTGCTATATTGAGTGTCTTAACCTAACCCAGGTATTTATTGAGGCCCCATTCTCTGCATTAGTCACTACGAGAGAGAAGATGGCATGGATAACGCACCTGCCTGGTTAAGGGCGTGGCTTTGAAGTAGGAGAGTTCTGGGTTCAAATCCTGTTTCTACCACTTTCTAGCTGTCTGATCTTGGCAAATGATTTAACCTTCCTGAGCTTCAGTCCCAATAGGTATAATAAATGTGACCTCTTACAGTTGCAGGCAGTATTAAGTGAAGTATTCTCTTTAGAGAGTACTTGACATAGTAGCTGGCACATAGTAAGTAATGAATAACTGTACTTGCTATACTATTATTATTGAGCTAAACTTCCCACAGTTTAGTGGGAAGACGATTTTCACACACAACGTAAGTTACATAACAATAAGCATTAAATAACATACAGTTAAGCATTGAAATAAATAAATGGTGTTGCAGACCCTTTTTGAGAGCTTGATGATAGCTATAAATCCTCACTTCAGAAAAAATAAACATAGGCACACAACCGAATTTTGCATGCAGTTTTAGGGGCTTCCTTCACATCTCCCCCTGCCTCTCCATCTCATGCATGGGCCATCCCTTAGGGGTCCTTGAAACCCCTGAGCTTCAAGCATATAGCAAGAATTCGTAAGGGGAATTAGTCACTGTAAGCAAAAGTATTGATAGTTAGGGAGCCCTTCCTGGAAGAGTTAAAAATGTGAACTAGCCTAAAAGAAGAGAGAATTTAAATTGGCCAGGAGAAGCAGGCGGAGAACTTGGGTGGAGATTTGCAGATGGGACTTGAAAACGCAGCCCACAAAGCCAGAGGATGGGGTGACAGCCCCCTGAGGCTACAGCAGTATACAGCAGGTGAGGTTCCAGCTGGGCCCGTGGAGTCAGACTGCCTGGGCTCAAATCCCAGCCAAGCAGCTTGCTAGCTGTTTGACGCTAGGTACATATTTAACCCCTCTGTGCCTCAGTTTCTTCATTTATAAAATGGGGGTGAAAATACACAGAATTTCTCACAGGGTGATTGTGAGGATGCAGTAGGATAACGTATTGACAGTGATTGGCGTATAGGCTGGTGTCTGGTGTAAGCTCTGTGTAGCAATAAGCTGCTTTTATGATTAGGATTTTTATTATGGGGCCAAAATACTAGGGAGGATCTTGACTGCAAAACTGAGCCCTTTGGACTTTTTCTGGAGTTCCTGGCGAATCCCTGGAACTTTTTTGAGCCAGAGAGAAATAAACTGAAAATGGTACTTTATCTGAGCATATGCTGGTCAGGATAGATTAGACTGGAGGAAAATAAGGGACATAAGTGGTTATGAGGCTGTTGCAATAGCCCTCACTTGAGGTGCTGGGAGCCAAGACCGGAAAATGGGGAGAAATTTCAATGCGGGGTTTGTCAGTGTCGGAATCAAAAGAATTTAGAAAGTGCCAGAGTCTAAGGTTACGCTGTTCAGTAAAGGCCGCTTGACTGCTGCGCACTTGAAATGTGGCTCATCCAAATCGAGATGTGCCGTAAGTGCAAAACGCACGCTGAGCTTCAAAGATTTAGAATAAAATATCTCGATTTTTTTAACATTGATTTACGTTTCAATTTTGGTCATATTGGGCTAAATAAAATATATCGATTTCACTTTTTAATTTTTTTTCATGTGGCTACTAGAAAATTTAACCTCACATACGTGGCTCACATTTCTGTTGGACAAAGCTTGGTTTTAGGAATTGGAAGGAGGGCTAATGCAAAAGGATGCCTCGTGATCAGGACAACGGTGGTGTCACTCATTGAGAAAGGGACATGAGAAAGATTGGGGGCAGGCGGCTGTGTTGCATCGGGGTTTAGGTGTGTTGTGTTTGAAGCAGCTGTGCAGCATTCGAGTGTAAATTGAAATAGGCTTTTTTATTTAGACATTGGAATTAAGGTAAAGAGTCAGGGCTGTGTGCACAAGAAATGTGTTGGTCTTAGCTAAAGTCCTTAATGGGTAAGGCATCTGCCGTCACTGAGGCCACTGCAGGTCAGGCAGGTGCTGAGTAATTTACGTATGTTCTCTCATATCCTCCTGGTACAACCCTGTTAGGTAGGTACTATTATTATCCCTTCCCATTTTACAGATGAGGGAACTGAAGGTCAGAGAAGTGAAACAACGTGGGGTAGTCCGTGATGAGCCAGGATTCGAATTTATCTGACTCTAAAGGCTCTTGTTCGCTCTGTTACACCAGCCCTCCAGGACTGGGCCCCTGAGAAAACCAAACTCAGAAGAAGGAACAAGAGCTGTAGAAAGGAAGAGCGTTAGACAGGCAAGAACATGATGGTCTGGCGTCTCGGAAACCAGGGAGGAGGCACTTTCCAAAAGGAAGTAGCTGTTAAGGAAAACAAATTTAGACTTGAGTTACAAAGGATGTTAAATGCTAAGAACTGTTTCAAACTGAAGGAGGGTTAATCCTGTAGGTTAAGGTCATTAGAAGGAGTTAGAATTTTCCAGGACTTGTCCAGAGCTTTGAAAAGTTAAGCATAGGTAGGAAGTGGCATTCTTTTAAACTGACCTGTTCTAAGACCCAGGCAGAAATAAACATGGGTCGAACCAAGAGGCAGAGACTCTAATAATCATCACTGGTATTTCTCAGGAGGACCTGTATCGGAATCCTTTAGAAAGCTTGTAAATACAGATTCTTGGGCTCTGCATCAGATATAATGAATCAGATTTTCTTTAACAAATGCCCCAGGTGTTCTAGATACACAGTTAAGTTAGGAACCAGCTGCTCAGGCTGCGCAGCTCTCTCCTCTGGATTTATTACCCAGGATTGCCTCATTCTCATGGCTCCCTGCCAGCTTCTCTAGGGCACAGGAGGATGATGGGACCATCCTGCATCTTTAGCAGTAGTCCTACCTGGAATCTGGGGCAGTCCTTCTTTTAAATAAGAGCAACCAGCTCTCCTTCGCTTAGATCTTCTCTCAAGGCCATTGAACTCCCCACTTCTACCGTCATTGCTATGGAAACCACCTATCTGAAGGAGCAACAGGCCCTAAAGGGAGGCCTTGTCTTCTTTGTCCAGTGCTTCTGGCTGACGTTTGGCCTTGCTTTCTCCCGATTCCTTCCTTGTGTCTTTGATGTTCAGAGGCCTGCAGTAGAGAGTGGCGATGGAGAGGATGACCTTGAGAGTCAGGTGGCCCTGAGTCCCAGCTCTGCTACGTAAATCAGCGTGATCTTCGGCAAGATCTTTTAACCTCTCTGTGCTTCATCTATAAAGCAGAAATGATAAAAGAATTCATCTCTAAGAAGATTAAATGAAATGATTCTTGGAATTTACTTACCTGGCACATACTAAGTACTCAGTAAGCGGTGGTGGTTTTTTGAATTTTATCATCATAACGATAGCAATAACATCTTCATCACCATCATCATTATTCAGTGACATGTGCCCTGGATGTCAGGTAAAATCTACTAATCAAAGATACCAGACAAAGACTTCAAAGGGTTATTAGCAAGTTTAAAAGCATCTGCTTTTAGAGGAAGTGCTCTGTTGAGGTTTTGAGAGAGAATTGTTCTCTTTCTTTTTCACTGCTGATTCTGAGCCCACACATACTTCTCTTAGAAAGGAACATCACTGTCACTTCGCTGTCTCTTCCCCACCGCAAAGCACGTCTTCCACCGTTCTATGCAGCCCTCCCTCATCTGTCCGTCTTATTTTCCATCCCCCCTAGGCCAGCAACTCGTTCCTTGCGCTCTGTGTTCTCGGAACTGGACAGGAGCAGGGCAGCACATGCAGCCAGCCAGTCACAGGTTCAACTACCCTTGACCTCATTGCCTGCGAGCTTTGTTTGGGGTGGGGGTTAGGACTACACCTTGTGAATTCTGGGGGGATACAACTCAGCTGATAACACTGGGAGAGGTAGTTTACTTTCCCACTCCAGGAGGGGGGAACACGTCAGGGCCTGCGGGTGCTCAGAGGGCTTCCCACGGGCTGTGATCAGCGGATGCAGCTACCAAGCGCTCCGCAGGCGTGTCCTCTGTGTTTACTACACTCACATGCTTATTTTATCTGATGCCTTAACAGTCCTTTGAGATAGAAAAGTATTATTATCCCCATTTTTCCCATGAGGAAGTTGAGGCTTAGATAGGCTACAGGTCCCGCCCAGGGCGCCAAAGGTAAGAAGGGGCAGGGGCAGGGATGAGTCCAAGTCCCCTGGCCTAATCCTTGAGCATGTCCCAGGAACTAAATATCCGAGGCACAGTGTAAAGGCTGTGCCACAATTTAAAATAGAGGGCCTGGCAGGTGTGCCTCTGCTCAGATCCAGCCCACTTGTGTAAGATTTTCTGATTTTTCCAGAAATTTTTCTTTTTAAGGTGAAATCTCTTCATTTTTCAAGTGTTGACAATTAAAACACACACACATTCTCTCTCTCTCTCTCTCTCTCTCTCTCTCTCTCTCTCTCTCTCTCTCTCCTCTCTCCCTCTCTCCCTCTCTCCCTCTCTCCCCCTCTCCCCCCCTCCCCCTCTCTCCCTCTCTCCCTCCCTCCCTCCCTCCCTCCCTCCATCCACACACACACACACACAATTTAGTTAACCCTCTGTGGGACCCAGCCAAACACATCTGCAGTCTGCATTCAGCCTGCAGGCTCTGATAGAAAATAAGAAGTGTTCATGAGAATAGAAAACCGGTTCTTAGGGGCCTGACTGTCCACTCCCTGAACTCCTGCCAAGACCCTATCAGTAGATGTTGCTACCTGATCACATTACCTTGAAACTCTTCTTTTACTGTCTGAATTTTTCCCTTGTTTCCCACTGAACACGTGGTTTTCAGTATTAACCAGCCTGGGGGCCCAGCACTGGTTACATGTCTGTGTGTACCGGGTGCACCAGTGCCAGGCGCTCCGGTTTGTCTTTCCAACAAGCCTGTGAGACAGACTGCTGTCCCCTTTGGCAGAGAGCTGGGGTAGGACATTGATGGTTGAAGGCAGGATCAGAGGGTAAGTGGTAGCCTGCTGGCTTTTTTTTTTTTTTTTTGCAGTCTGCTCTTTCATTACAGCCACAAGGGGTGTGTTTGCTCAGAAAGTTGGCGTCACTCCAGTGATTCAGTTACTGGCCGGGCCATGACGACTTGTGATTCAGATCCTGGGGCTTCCTGGTGCCTTCCCCGCAGAGTGTGCTCTGTGACACACTTTCCATCCCCACCCTCCTCTCCCTGCTTCAGGCCCCACTAGACAAAGATTAAAATGCCCACATTTCCCTAAAGTGACATCTTGTTCCTAGGAATTTCTAGGAAACTGAGAATTCAGATGAATAATAGCATTAAAACCAATGCAAAGTATTTGAATAGCTAAATACTACTTATGTTTATTCAAATCTCTCAGCCACATGTAAAAGTGGAAACAAGGCTGCGGACGCAATAGCCAGAGTTTTATCAAACCTGGGTGTCTGCACAGGCAGGCACAGGCCTGGGCCCTTCTGGGTGGGTTATCCAGTGACTCCAGAAGTCGACCTCAGTCCTTGCCTAATAGCCACAGCGAGAACATTCTCACTTAGCTTATGGATATGAGAGGGGAGACCTGTCTTCCAGGGCACTAGACAGACAAGCAGAGGCCTTCTGCACCAGAAGGGGTGTTGCACAAACGTGAAGCCATCAGCAAGGCCACAACTCCAGGTCATGGAGTGTCAAGGTCGCCCTTGATGAGAACCACATTGTAGACTGTTCAGTGATGTTCAGAGTGTTTGCAGATCAAATTAATTGGAATTGCATCCTTTCCTTGATACAATAGGAAGTGTGGCTTCTGGGGTGGAGAGGCTTAAAAGCTAGTTCAAGGCTCTGAGCTGGATTAACTTGGAGCAAATTTTTCTAATTTTGGTTGCCTCATCTATAAAACAAGGATGAAAGAGTAATTTACCTTTCAGGCTGAGAGTGAGGCTTCACAGACGAATGCAGATGAAAGTATGTGTGTGCTCTAAGGTCCTATACATCGGGCGCTGTTTGTCTTGGAAGCTATTTTTGGAGTAAGAATAACGCAAGTTTTTTATCCAAGTAGTAGCACAAACAAACAGCCAGACATCCGTGCATTGAGGGAAGACCAAAGACACCCTCTGAGGGTGCAGAGAGGCTCAGAGATGTTTGTGTCCCAGCCTCTCGGTCTGGTTCTGCCCCAGCCCAGCTGTTGAGGCAATGCAGAGCAGCTGCAAGTGGGGAGGACGTCCTCAGCAAGACCTCCTGCTCCTGTAAACACCACCCACCGCTCAGACGTCAAGCAGCCGTGACCCTGCTTTCGTACACGTGAGGCAGCTCAGCCCACCGAGTTCCTTGAAGAGGTTCCTTAAGTTAAAACGACATGATTTTGATTTGACTTCTCCATTGGACGCGTGTTATCATAAGTTGTTTTTTTTTAATTAATTAATTTATTTATTTTTGCTGTGTTGGGTCTTCGTTTCTGCACGAGGGCCTTCTCCAGTTGTGGCAAGTGGGGGCCACTCTTCATCGCGGTGCGTGGGCCTCTCACTATCGCGATTTCTCTGGTTGGGGAGCACAGGCGCCAGACGCACAGGCTCAGTAGTTGTGGCTCACGGGCCCAGTTGCTCCGCGGCATGTGGGATCTTCCCAGACCAGGGCTCGAACCCGTGTCCCCTGCATCGGCAGGCAGATTCTCAACCACTGCGCCACCAGGGAAGCCCAAGAAATTACGTTCTTTACCAGTGGCCCAGTGTACAACTTTTTCTAGAGGGATCCCCAGCAGAAGGGAGCGGGAAGCTATCTGAGGGATAGGGAGGGGGCTCTCTGTGAAGGAGCAGGTCAGAACACAGATGTCAGAAGTGGGGAAAGCTGTAAGAGCCCCAAGCTGGCAAGCATGAACTGTGAACCGCTGGCTGTTTATAATCGTGACTATAATACAGTCAGGAAGTAAGTCGTCCGTGTACCAGATGCAAAGTTTCTCACCAATTTTAGGAGGACCTACCCAAGCATTTTATAACTAAAGCCAAATTGTGGTCTATTTCCTTACAGCTGTATGGGTGGGAGGAGCCATGGCTGACCCAGTCCTGATACGTGTGTGAAATGTTCTGCAGTTACAGGAAAACTTGCTCAGGCCTTGGAAACTTTATGCCCTAGAGGTTGAGAAGAAGAGACTGCTTGGCGTTATTTTCCTGCAAAGGGAACATTTAGAAAGTCCTAAGGGTGCAGCCTGGAAACCACAGGCCACTCAGAAAGGGTGTCACGTTCGCATTCTGAAGGCTGGGGGCCAATCCTCAGAACCGGCACCAGCTGGCAGGGGAGCCCAGTTTAACATGCTACAGGGAACAAAACGAGGACCAGCGCGCTGTGAATCAGGGCACTTCAAACTGTTCGCAGAAAGGCTGCCTGCTGCCTTAGACCCATTTCAAAGGCTCTGTTAACAGGTGCTTGCTGGGAGCGCAGAAGGGCTGGGCCAGACCGCTGGGTGTGTGCAAAGTCACCGGGAGGAGACCCTCAGCCTCTCCTTTGGGTGGGGCAGGATGAGTGTGGAATCTGAGGAGGAGGCAGCTTGTCTGGAAGTGTGTTGTAACCGGGTCGCCCAAGGCAAGGCCAGCGTGCCCTGCCACACACTACGGCTCCTCCCAGTTTCCTGCAGGGCTTGGGCTCCCTTATGCTAGGGGAATCCTCAGAGGGCTGTTTCCAGCCATTCTATTCTGCCCTGACACCAGAGTGCAGCAGAATTGCCTGGGGCCCATGCCCACAGCCCACCCAGACCCATCGGTCAAGACGCCTGGAGGCCCATTGACCAGGTGGAGGCAGGTAGGTACACAGAGGATTCCCATTCATTGTGCTGGGTGTGACCCCCAAGGATAAATTCAATAGCAGCTGCTGTGTATGGAGTGCCTTGGTCCTATGCAAAACACTGCATGTGCACCAGTGAATTGAATCCTCAAAAACAGTAGTATCCCTATATGACAAATGAGAAAACATGGGCTCATAGAGGTTCAGTAACTGGAAGAGGTAGGGTCCAAACCAGGAACATGAAGCTTGCTGATTAGGCTGGACTTCAAAGTTCCGCACGCAGTTAAAAGCACAGTTTTATTTGGGCATTTGATCCAAAGCTGCCTCTGACTTAGAAGGTACAAGCCCTACCCGAGTCCTTGAACTCAGCATTCTGAGTGCAGTAGAACTCCGTGCACACCGCAGGCGCCGTGGGTGGCTGTTTTCGGCAGCCTTGTCTAACGTAAGCCTTTATGGCAGATATGCCTTGTGCACCCGCGGCCCCTCCAGAAGGTTGAGTCAGCCTGCGTTTGCTGCTGGTGCCACGGTGCCCTCAGACGTTGCTGAGTCCTTGCCTGGCGCCGGCGAGGCACACCTACTGTCCACCTGCTCTGACTCATAAAACTGCCAGGGCTGCCAGCTCTGCGATGTCTTCCGCCACCGTGCCGAGAGAGAACTTAGCCACATATGGCAGGGGCACCGGGCAGTGCTTTTCCCCAGCCCGCCTTCCCCTTGGACTATGCCATTGGGCAACTAGACCGGTCGAAGCTCAAGGTCCGGGATGTTTCCTTTGTTTTCACTGGGAGAGAGAGGCAGAGGGCAGGCCCACGAACATGTGATGGGGGTGTGGGATTAGCCAGTGCCCTGGCCACCAGGATGAAGCCAGAGAGGTCAACGGGGTGGGGCGGGGCGGGGGGGGGGGGGGGGGCGGGGGGGAGGTGCTGATGTAATTCCATTAAATATTTCAGGCTTGAGGCTGTATCCTGTGTGACTTTTGCTGTGGATCTGTCATTGAGAGTCTTTCAGCTGAAAGGTTCCCACTTTTTCCTCAATAAAGGCTTCCTTATCTGCCTAACTTTCTCCAAACGACTGCAGATCTTGATAGCACCTAAAAATGCACCCTTTGTGCAGAGTTCTCCAGAAGCACTCTCTTCTGCCCTTTTCTGTTGCCAGGATTTGTATCAGTGTAATAGTTGGGTAAGAGAGCCAAAACGAAATGAAATCAAACCTTCTATTAACGTACAGGGCAGTAATGTTAACCTGCACGTGGAGCATGGCCCGCGTTGGCCGGAGGCCTGGTAACTACCACGGATGTGTGTGTGTGTTTGTTTCCCCTTAGAAAATGCTACTTTATGCTGTATATGGGGCGCATGGATTAAACTACTAGTACTGGGTTTCTGCAGAGGAAAGATTCATGAAGGTGCTCAAAAGGATTACAAGCTTAGAAACTGAGGCCGCCACTCCCATTGCGGAGGGGCTTTGTGGTAGCAGCCTCCAAGAGGCTGTGGTGACCGGGAATGCATCCTTTTCCCCTCAAAGCATTATGAAGGTCTCAGCAACTTAAAGATGACTGTTCTTCACCTTTCACAGAAAAGTTCTCTTCAGATTTCAGGTGAAACCGTAACCGAAGATGTCGACCAAGACAGCCAGCACCAACAACATCGCCCAGGCAAGAAGGACCGTGCAGCAGTTGAGAATGGAAGCCTCCATCGAAAGAATAAAGGTAAGAGCCTTGAGTGGGTCAGACGTGTTTTCTGACCGGCTCCCTCTGCCCTCCCAAGGCCGGGCCACATTTCTGAGAAGGTGGATGCCATGTAATTGGGCCAGGTGCCAGGCTGTTCCCTGAGCCGGCTGAGAGCCTCCGAATCTTAACTTTCATTTCAACGTAGCACTGGCGATACAAAGTGTCTGTGTGAGGCTCTCTGTGGACAGAAAACCTAAAGCCCGTGACAGGATTTCCTGAGGACCTGCCTTCCCTGAGCGCACATGGTCGAGCCCCCTCTGTCACCGTGTTCTCCCTCGGGACAGGGCTTCCAGGTGGACTTTGTAAACACCCTCGTCATCCCTCTGGAATGTATGAAGTGTTCTAGAGTTATCAGTGCAGCCAAGGTGGCCTTGCATAAGTCAACACCCAGGTGTCCTTTTTAGGAGAAGGTGGGTTTTTCAGTGTGTGCAGACTTGGACAACCACAGTCTGCAACCCAGGGTAAGTATCGCCAGCGTTAGTTGAGATCTGGAGGAAACCAGAAGGCATTTGTTGGGTCACCTGACTTTGACGTCTTTTCCCCCCAGACCCTCAGAGAGGGCTAGGCGGTGAGTGCCTTGGAATGTTGTGAGTAATGGCCGTCTCCTAGATACTGAAGCAGTCACCTGATAAATTCCTCTGGGCCTAGAGATAGTCACCTGTCTTCAAAACAGGAGGCTGAAAAAAAACAAACAACAACAAAAAAAAAAACAAAAAAGCTTCCCTGGTGGCGCAGTGGTTAAGAATTTGCCTACAGGGCTTCCCTGGTGGCGCAGTGGTTGAGAGTCCGCCTGCCGATGCAGGGGACACGGGTTCGTGCCCCGGTCCGGGAAGATCCCACATGCCGCAGAGCGGCTGGGCCCGTGAGCCATGACCGTTGAGCCTGTGCGTCCGGAGCCTGTGCTCCGCCACGGGAGAGGCCGCAACAGTGAGAGGCCCGCGTACCGCAAAAAAAAAAAAAAAAACAGGAGGCTGCCTGTGCCCCTGGCCTGAGGACACTTATCTGATTATTCTAACGGGTCTCCCACTCAGACTTCTGAACAGGGTGTGGTATTTCCATTTTTAACTCATGCCGAAGTAAGGTACTGCATCTTCCCGTGCTGGCTTTGTCCCTCTTTTTATTCCCCCAAGTCCAGTCTTTACCAGTAAATCTTGAAGCTCTACTAGAATTTGGCTCCATTCTGAGTTTTGGCTCCGAGCCCATAATTCGGTTCTTTAACTCTGTTCTGCATTCTCATCGATTTGTTATTGGATAGAAACTAAGATACAACCTTCCTTTGAATCACAGACACTTTTCTTGTTCCCCTCCCCACCCCAGCTTTTTATTTTGAGAAATTTCAAACCTGTGGAAGAGTTGTAACAAACACCCATATACTGTTTACCAAGATTCACCAGTTATTAGCATTTTACCCACTTGTTTTCTCTGTCTCTACACACACACACACACACACACACACTCACAAAACTGACATAATTTTTTCTTTAAATTTGTTGCAAGTTATTTGCAAACATCGTGACGCATCGCCCCTAATACTTCACCATCTGTCTCCTAAGTATAAGGGCATTCTTCTGCGTAACCACAGTACAGGGATTACATTCAGATCAGCTGCTCATAGTATCTAACACATAGTCCAGTTTCGAAGATTCCAGGCCACTCACTTTTCAGAATGGCCTTCACTTTAGATGGGATTGTTTGCTGACGATCAAATTCAGGCTAAAAGTTTGGGCAGAAAGACTAGCTGGCTGGTGGCAAGTCTTCTGCACTCACTCCAAGAGACATCTGATGTCAGTTTGATCACTTGGTTAACGAAGGCCTTATCTGCCAGATTTCTCCATTTAGAAGTAACTTTTCCCTCTTTAAGTAACAGATAATCTGGGAGTGATACTTTGGTTATCCTGTCCTCCAACAGTCTTCCACCCAGTGGGTTAGCATTCAAATACCTTTCAAGTTTGTAAATATTTAAAAAAATTTTTTTTTTATTGAAGCATAGTTGATTTACAGTTTTGTGCCAATCTCTGCTCTACAGCAAAGTGACTCAGTTATACACATATAGACATTCTTTTTTTATATATTCTTTCCCATTATGGTTTATCACAGGATACTGAATATAGTCCCCTGTGCTATACAGTAGGACCTTGTTGTTTATCCAACCTATATAGTAGTTTACTTCTACCAACCCCAAACTCGCACTCCATCCCTCTCCCTCCCCCCCTCCCCCTTGACAACCACCAGTCTGTTCTCTATGTCTACGAGTCTGTTCGTTTTGTAGATAGGTTCATTTGTGCCAGGTTTTAGATTCCACATATAAGTGACGTCATACGGTATGTGTCTGTCTGACTTACGTCACTTAGTATGATCATCTCTAGTTGTATCCTGTAAATATTTTCTTTGTTTGCTTTGGTCTGTCTGCACACCAGGTTTCAAAGGCATCAGCGGACCTCATGTCCTACTGCGAGGAACATGCGAGGAATGACCCTCTGCTGATGGGGATACCAACTTCAGAAAACCCTTTCAAGGATAAAAAGACCTGCATCATCTTATAGAGGAGTAGTGAAGTGGTTCCTCCCCTCTTCTCAACAAAGCAAACGATGAGCAGCTCCTTGAAAAGATTTACCTTCGGCTTATTTGGTAACCACTGCTAATAACTAAAATGCTCTTAAGTAACTTGGAATCATGGACTCTGAAGTCTTTGTTTTCCAAGTTGTCCTCTCTCTAAAATGCCCTTTAATGAATTAATAGAGAATAACAATCTTGTTTTCCATTCGTTAACTCTGGTGTCATATTGGGTTACTGCTGAAGGAAAGTTGGTCTGGCCTTTTAAAAAAACAAATATGTGAATGATCCAGTTAAGACCTAAATTACCTAAGGACTCGTCTCGATTAAAATGCCAAGAATAACTTGTCCTAAAGCCTTTCTCTCATAGTATATTCTTAGTAGGGTTATGCCAATCTGTACAGTATAGGTGGGTGAGGAGTGTTTTGTGTATATATATATGTGTGTTTGTATATACACATCTCAAAGCTTATTTCCCTATTAAAATGTCTCTCTCTCCAGACCATCAGTTCAACTCCAGAAGAAGTTATACCTTTATCTTGAGCTGTGTGTGGGTAGAATTAAATTCTTTTCTCATAGTTATTGTACAAAAAGTAAAGAACACCCTGAAGACTGCATTCATTGTCATTGAGTAATGAAGGCATCTCTCTCCTCTTGAAATCGTGCTGACCTCTTAGGCTACACTAAACTGTGCCAATTAAAATTTAAAAACTGAACTAAAAGCCCTTTTATGATATGACTATTAATTCACCAAGGGCTTTCGGGCTTCAGTGATCCTGCATCTAGAAAAGGGGAGGAGGCCCTTGGGGAGTACCCTGGGCAGCTGTGCCCCAGGGCTCACGTTCTCTGGAGCAGGGGTAGACACCTCTGAAATTTCCACTCTAACGAGGGGAGCGAGACAGAGCAGCCGTGAGCCGGGCCAAGAGAAGAGCAGGAATGCGTGAAAAACAGCTGCTCTCCTTGGCCCAACTTTGTGATTTAGCTCACTTTCTCTGCCTCCCCTCTATCTTTCCTCTGCCACCAGAGCATGTCCTCAGAGGTAATGTTCACCTCCCAGCCCCAAGTGAGCAGATCATGATGGGGAAGAAACATACATACAGAAAGAACGTAAAGGTATCAGACACTTACTTACTTAAGCTCTTTTCAAATACCTGCAGCGTCATCGTCATCCCTAGCTTGTCCTCACACCATCTGAGAGAGGCTAGGATCCAGTGGTTCGCTACCTGGGCCCACGGTTCCAGCAGCTGGGTGTTGGGCTCCTTGATTTTCCTCTGGGCATGATGGTCCTGCCACACATCCTTAGAATTTCCAGTGGCGATGCCAAAAGAAGGCATCTCCTGTGGCCAGAGGGTATGTTAACTTTATCAAAGAGGAAGAGAGGGTCTTTTAAAATGCTTATTTATGGGCCCAAACCATACATTAGACCTTTGATATTTTAATTCAGCTTCAGTTCATTAAAAACAACTACTAATGAACGATTTAAAATATTCTCAGAAAGGATCCCTCCCCAAGAAGGAATTATTTACAATGGTTTTCCCTAGTTCTGTAGTCCTGCCCTGTAGCGCAAGCCCCTTTTAAAATCTAATGTCTGAGCTTTGAGCATTATGCTGATTGTGGGTGAACAAATGCAGTACTGTTTCCAAACTGCTCAAATATATTCCGTATTTCTCCAAGTCACCTGCCTATTCAGCATTGTGAACGGCCCTCACTCTTCCAGGACCACGTGGAAATCACGCCACCGCTGTTACCCTCTTGTCATCTATGCTTAGTTCTGCAAAACGCCCAGTTTCCAAGTAAATTATAGGCACCTGTTGGAGAGAGAACGGTTTTTCCTTTCAAAAGGTGATATTTGAAATGTACATTAATAAGACAACTTTACATTTACAGCTTCACTTAATGAGACATTCTTTTTTTATAAGTATATTTTTCTACTGATAGTTTCAGAACACTAATCTTATTTTCACTCTGATTTTTACCATGTTTCTTTAAATATTTATAATGTCGCTTGTTACAAAATATTTTCGTGAAATTACTTTTATTATACTGCTATGTACACATTTTTGGTAGCAAGCGTAGTTTATGCTTTAGTACTAAAACATGTTCTTTTACCTAACAGAAAACAAATATGGTTTGCTGTATATTTGTTAACATGCCTGTAGTGGTAAGGAATGGACTTGAGGTCCCAGGAGATTTCATTTTTATTTTTGCTGGCCAGATATCATAAAGGCTACGAGTATGAAAATCATGTAACTTCCTAACCGGGTATAGGGTATGTTTAAGAAAAGTGATATCAAATCCTTTGATGCTGGACCCGAGGGGGAGAAAAATTGTAGCTAAATGTTGATTTACTTATAACTAGACATCTATGTGAGAAAAATATAATATATGTATACATATATATGATATGCAGAAGTCACTTTTATTTATCAGGCTTTATTCTACTTGTAAAGCCACAGTTTATTCGGCAGCAACTGGTTTTTGATAATGACAGACAAATGCCCAGTGTGTGTTATTTTTTCCAACTACCACTATAATGACACACCTAATCACTTATGTGCATGCAACTCCTTGCCTTCATATCTATGAAGCTATTTAAATATGTTCACTCTACTTTGTCTGCAATGCTGCTTCTGTTAACAGTGATCTCTTCTTCCATGCTTATATCTTCATTAGCGCGTCGTGAATCTGTCCAATTGGGGCCTCAGGACCATGGCAAGATATGCTAGACAGAATTTCATGACTCCAAAGTATTTTACAGAAACACTTTTTTTTAACTAGAGAAACACTTTCTATACCAGGTGGTTCACAAGCTGTAGGTTTTTTTCTAAATAAGAATCAGGTTTTTACATTTCTTGACCTTATTATTAAAATGAAAAGTGCCATGCTTACCCTTTAAAGGAAAGACCTGATTTGCTTTCTCTCTATTGGGACTACGTCTGTGCTTTACTAATCTTTCAACTGTCAGAAAAAAAAATTATACCAACAATTTAGTAATTTTGAGGCATAAGGTAGTTAGTTTAGGTAGTGCAGGATGTGCCAAACTTTCCCTTCAGATTCCTTCTTCTCAGTCAGTTTGCACCTAAGAGAGTGTCATCTGAGTGATTACTCCGAATTTTAACAGCTATATAGTCCCAAGAAGTAAATCACAGTACATGTCAGTCCTTTCTCAATAAACATAATACCAGAGTGTGTTAGGACTTGTATTGACCTTTTATGGTAGATCTGTTAATAGGAAAAAAAATACATTGAATCAAGTAGAATTATCTGTATGTTAAAATAGAACACTTACCTAGAGCTGGGTGGCCTGGATCATTCGTTGTCTAGCCAATCCTGTGTCCCTGTGTTGTGTGACTTTGAACAAGGCACTCCATCTCTCTGGGCCTCCATTTCACCATCTGTAAAACGGGGCTTGAGGTAGATGATGGCGGAGATTCCCCCCGTTCCATCCAGCAGCCTATTACCCCTCTACTGGTCCTGCCAACATGTTGGTGCTATATGCTGCTTCAAATATAGAATTGGTTTGTCTATTGTGTGTGCTCATTTAATAGCTTATGAAAGGCCTTTTTGTTATATGGCTTTTTTTTTCTAGTTTTATGGACTTGATTACTGTAATAATGTCTTGTTTATAGCCATGTAACTATAAACTTACATTCTCTTGATGTCTCAGTAAATTTGCATTTGGTATATAGTTGATGGAATTGTTGTTTTATAACATTCTTTGACTGACTACTCATCTGTCCAGCATCTTATTAACCTAAACATTGTGATTATTCTTTGGAAATCTGTTCTGCAGAAAGAATAAAAGCATTTACTTGATAGCTAACGTGTTCACAGATTTGAAAGAAGTTTCATTAAAGCACTGTTGCTCTCTTTACTGGATCAGTGCCTCCTTGAATCTTCCTACTGTACTTTGCTCAATAAATTAACAGAAGACCAATTCTCTTCCCCTTTTCCTGCATTCATTCAGTTAACATTTTCTGAGCACCTGCTGAGAGCCAGGTATGGAACTCAGGCTCTGATTACACTCAGATGAATAAGGCTCACACCAGCCCGTGAGAAGCTCACAGTCTAGGGCAAGGAAGGGTGGGAATAACCAATATATAAACTAATAATTATAGTACCATGTGCAAAGTGCCTGAACTCAGGTGAACACACAGTGCCGTGAGAGCCCAGGGGAAGGAGGGCTACCTCCGTATCAGCAAAGTCTGAGAAGGCTTCCAAGGGAGGTGGTGTTTGAACTAGGTCTTGAGAGACGAAGAAACCCTGTATGTGTTGGAATGAAGTCTTGGGAGGGAATGACAGGAGGAGGAGAAAATTGAGCTCAAAGCTAGTGTGCAGAGCATCTCCCATACCACTTACCCTGCAAGCAGCCGGAAGGCAGTGGAAGTTGTTAAGGAGGAGTGGCGTAGTGATTCACAATGTGTGGAAGGCTCTTTCCCATCCTGAGACCCGGCTGTGACCACAGAAACAGACAACAAATGGAAAGGTCATCAGACTTGCAGACTCATATTCACCAAGTGTTTGTTGAAGGTACCCTGCCTCCTGCCCAGTCCCTTCCTCCAGAGCTGGGATTCCCACAGAGATCAAGGGAGGGACAACGTCATCCAGAAAGCCAGAGAGAAGGCAGCCAACAAGGTTATGGGCTGGGCAAGCTAAAGAGCTGCCCCCTGCTTCCGAAAACCAGCACACACACACTACAAAGGGTAGGGGCAAAAGATAGACAGCCACTCAGCCCTTCCTAGGAAAGGACTGAAGAATTTAGACACGTTGGTCATGAAAAACAGGCAGCAGCAACTGACCAGGACTTTCACTGGCTCAGACCAAATTACCAGAAGTCCCTGTGACTTTCATTGGAAGACGGGCTTGGGGGTGGTAGATGGGACCTGGGTAGGGATAAGGGGATGGAGGACAGTGAAGCTGAAATGGGTAGACTAAGTAAGTAAACGTGGCAGATGAAATGGTATGCAACCTTAATGGTGTGAACAAAGAACTCAAGCCTGCTGGTAATGTGGGAGCTAAATGTGGAGATGCAGGTCCAGCTCTCCAGGACATGCGCTGTGACCAGCTTCTCATCGGCAATGTTACACATATACATAAGGACATTCACCATAAGCCTTCTTACTTGGGGCTAGGTGGACAGTCTTTTGAGTCCCTATGTCTACATTTATAAACTTTGGGCTCACGGCTCTGACTATGTAGAACCTGTCCTGCCATCAGCTCTAAGCCATCTTTGCACAACCTGACATGACTATTGCCTATAGCTTGCTTTCAGAGCATGGCCCTGCTTGCTACTTTACCCCTTTGCCGCTGTGAGCAGCAAATAACGTTTCCCTTCAGGTGCTTCCCCCATTGCTGTTTCCTTATCTGAGTCAATCATATCTATTAAAGGCCATTTAGCTATAGGCCAGTCCTGGGCAAACATATATATACAGCTGGTCTCAGGAACCTTCACCTCAACGATTAATTTTTTAAGAAACCAATATTTTCTCTGCACTGGAAGAAAATGCAGTCCAAATAAATGTATCCTGAAATGCTATATGACTTAATATATTAATCTGTAGAAGACAACTGATGCTATAAAATAGAACTATGGAGAGAGCAATGCTTAGCACAAAGGAGCAGAAGTTAACGTTTGAGGTGTATTGAGAAGTAATTTTACATACAAAGCATTTTTATACCCTGTAAATCCTCCTAGGTAATCTATTCAATAATGAAAGCAAGTAATTGGACTGGCCGAGATATATAATGGGAAGGTCTCGAATCTGCACGTTAAATCTGCAGCTGAGACATCTATGTGCAAATTGCTACTCCTGGTCTCTAGATCCAATCATGCCATCTTCACACACACACACACACACACACACACACACACACACACAGCTTAGTGATAGAAGAGAGAGCTCCAGCCACAAAAGACCTGAAATCTGGTCCTGACATAGGACATTAACCATGTGACATCACAAAGACCCTGTGGATCTGTAAGTTGATATGCTGGGGGCAGGGGAAAAGCAGTCACTCACTGAGCAAGTTGTGATATAAAGTTCCCTTCTAAAACAGATTTAAGTAAAAAGTAAGCCAATTTATATTTTCAAAAATGTGGGTATATAATAGCACAGCTTGTACTTGGATGTGGCAAAAATGGTAAAGAAGCTTCACAGTATATCTGAAGACAAGCATCCCTTTGGAGAATCGTCCATGTGCAGCAGATCCTTCCTACTTTTAACCTTGAGACATTTTCCCATGGCCAACGCATTAGAATTGCTTTATTGTAGATAAACCCTTGTAGATCTGACATCAATGAAGTACATTTCAATATAGCTCATACATCTGTCGATATTTACAGACATCTGTGTGAGGCCCTGGGGAAAGGAGGGACCAAACACTGACACTGGGCTGGACACTCCACATGTATCCTCCCATTTAAGCCTCACAACAACTCTTGAAAGGAAAGTAGACTTTATTTAACTGTATGCTACAGATGAGGAACTGAGGCTCAGAGAAGTCAAGTGAGTAATGCAGGATCCAACAACTAAGAAGTACAGACCCTAATTCCACACACCCGCGTCAGCTAGATTCTACAGCCCATAGTCTGTCTTCATAACTGTAGCATGGTTTGAATGGGGGGGGGGGCAGCAGGGAGGCAAAATAACTTCGGGAATTTTAAAATCAATCAACTGAGAAATAAAACTACCATATGACCCAGCAATTCCACTCCTGGGTGTGTATCTGAAAAGAACAAAAATACTAATTTGAAAAGATACACGCACCCCAATGTTCATAGCAGCATTATTTACAATAGCCAAGATATGGAATTAACCTTAGTGTCCATCAACAGACAAATGGATAAAGAAGATGTGGTATATAAATATAGTCAATGGAATACTACTCAACCATAAAAAAGAATGAAATTTTGCCATTGGCAAGAACATGGATGGGATTTGGAGGGTATTATGCTAAGTGCATTTAGAGAAAAACAAATACTGTATGATATCGCTTATATGAGGGGTCAAACTAGTGAATATAACAAAAATGAAACAGACTCACAGATATAGAGAACAAACTAGTGATTGAGGGGGAGGGGCAATATAGGAGTAGGGAATTAAGAAGTACAAACTACTATGTATAAAATTAGCTACAAGTATATATTGTACAGCACAGAGAATATAGCCATATTTTATAACAACTATAAATGGAGTATAACCTTTAAAATTGTGAATCACTATGTGGTACACCTGAAACATAATATTGCATGTGAACTCAATAAACAAAAAAATTTTTTTTAATTTAAATAAACTTAAGTAATGTAAAGTGAGCAAACTGGTTCCTTAGTAATCAAGAGCCTAATGTACTGGACCTTAAAAATAAACAGTACTAGACTCCAGGCACTTACTATGGGCAGGTACTATTCTCAGCATTTTGCATCTCTTAATTCATTTAATTCTCACAACAAACCCATGAGGTCGCTACTATTATTATCCCTACTTTACATATGAGAAAATGGAATTTCGCAGAGATCCAAAAGTGCATTCGATATGCTTTTTTTAAAAAACTGCATTTTTTCATGAGTTGTCAGTATGAAGTAAGAGAAAAAACATCTTAGACTCAGGAAATGTGGGTTCTAGTTGGACTGCCACTAATTTGCTGTGCAACCTTAAGACTTTTATGACTCCTGTTCCTGTTTCCAGAAAAAAAAAAAAAAGGAATTTTTTAAAGAAGGATTTAGGCTAGGTAATTGTTAACATTTCTTCTAGCTTTAAATCTTATACAAATATGGGAGAGGAGAGCAATTCACTTCGGGTCACTTTTTTGCCATCTTTACCCCCAGTCATTTTACATTTTCCTCCTTGAATCGAAAATCAGGAGGAAAAGAACCAAAGTCTAGAGTATGGGGTCAGAGAAGGGTATGTGGGTTTGCCGAGTATAATTATAGATATTTAAAAGATATTTTAAAAATCACTTCCTGATACTTCAGCTACTGACTCATCATCAGGAAAGGAAAGAATTTTTAAGGAAAAATGAATTGTAGAAAGGTATTTTGTATATAAGCAATTAATAGAATTAAATGAGCAAAGTTCTTCAACAAAGTATCAACAATGTCTCATGAGTTATAACTACAAAAAGAAAAATACCCTACTCGACATTAAATGTGAATAACACAGCATTTGATTTTTAGAAGCAGGACAAAGAGGAATTCATTCATTTGTTGAGCTCCTCCTGGGAATATGGTAGCTCCTACTAGCTAAGTATGTCCTAGGATAAACCCAGAAAAGACTAGGATCTCCCAAGATAGTGAGGGTGGGGATTGGGGTGGGCATTACTGTGCAATGTGATCAATGCTATTATAAGAAGTCGCCCTGCCTAAATGAGTCAAAAAAGGTTTCACAGAGGCGGCACTGTATCAGTTGGGCCTTGAAGGATGAGTAGGAGTTTGTTAGTGAAGAATAGGGAAAGGTTATTCTCAGCAGCACAAAAAGTGTGTACAAACGCTAGGTTCTAAAGAAGTCTGGGTTATCAGATAACAGATCTCTGTGGCAGGAGTATGGGGAGAAGAATGTTGATGAGGCTGGGAAGGAAGTTTGAGTAAAGTCAACAAAGGCTAAGAGTTTCTACTGGTTATAAAAGGCAAGGGGAGGGAGTTGGTAGAGTGGTTTAAGCAGGGTCTTGACATGATAAGCCTTGTTTTCTTAAAGACAGAGTGAAGAAGGAGAATGAACTAGTGGAGAAAAAGTGGCAGTAGTGTTTCTAACCTCTGCTGAGCCTCCAGCAGCATTTTATAATTCTTTTATTGGTCCTTGTTCAACTCCTCCATTCCAAACCTTTAACACCCTACTCAAACCCCCCTATTTATCTCCTTCCCATCAAGCAAATAATCCTGCCTTCCCCATCAAAAACATGCTGGGGCCATTTGGCCTGAATTCTTAAAACTTCCTACCTTTCCACATCCAAATGTCTCCATCACACCCAAGCAAATAACTTCCATCAGTCTCACAGGTGAGCAGCAAGTCCTCCAGCTATTCCTGAAGCCGCTTATCCTCTTTTCTCCTTTCTTATCAAAATGTCCCAAGAGTAGTCCACCTTCCCTGTCTTCTCTTCCTCATCTCCCATCTTCTCAATCGACTGCAGTGTGGCTTTACTCACACCAACAGAGTGAAACTGATGTCATCCAATAAAACGGCCAGTGAACTCTTTTTTTTTTTTTTTTTGGAGGGGAGCTGTGTTGGCTCTTCGTTGCTGCACACAGGCTTTCCCTAGTTATGGTGAGCAGGGGCTACTCTTTGTTGTGGTGCGCAGGTTTCTCATTGCAGTGGCTTCTCTTGTTGCGGAGCTCGGGCTCTAGGTGCACGGGCTTCAGTAGTTGCAGCACACAGGCTCAGTAGTTGTGGTGCTCAGGCTCTAGGGTGCACGGACTTCAGCAGTTGTGGCACACGGGCTCACTAGTTGTGGCCCATGGGCTTAGTTGCTCCACAGCATGTGGGATCCTCCCGGACCAGGGATCGAACCCATGTCCTCTGCATTGGCAGGCAGTTTCCCAACCACTGTGCCACCAGGGAAGTCCCAGCCAGTGAACTCTTAATTTCGAAATTCAGTGGAACATTTCAATCTCTGCTTCAGGGACCCCTCTAACAGTGGGAATTATTCTCTCCTGTAAACTCACCATTCTGCCCCACTAGCTTCTGTGACATCAGACTCATTTTTCCCCTCTGTCTCCTCTTCCTATGTCTGCCTTCTAAAATCCCACCCTCAGTCCCAGGTTTCTATCCTTGACCCACTGCTCTCTTCTTGGAGAGCTCATCCACTCTCACTGTTAGTATACACTGAGGATTCCCAAATCCAAACATCCAGCCCACCTTTTATCCAAGCATCCAACTTACCTATTCTACTGGACATTTTTAACAGATAGTCACACAAGGACTTGAAACAAAATGTGTCCAAGACTAAAGCCATCTCCCCTTGCAAAACTTTAACTGACATCAGTATCATCGTTAAATTGCCCCAGCTGGAATCCTGAGAGTCATTCAAGAATTCCCCTTCATTCCTTACATCTGATCACCCAGTCTTGCCTATTTCATTTCCCAAATATTTCTAAAATCCACCCCTGACTTTCCTCATCAGCTGCAAGTTCAGGCATGTATCACCCCTTGACTGAACTACTAGAAAACGTCCCATCTAGACTCCAGCCTCTGTGGTTGCCCCTGGTATTAGGATAGCCAACTGTTTCTGTTTACTTGGGACTGTCTCAGTTTTGGCCCTGAAAGTCTCGCATCCAGGAAATCCCTCAGTCCTACTTCTAGTTGCAAATAAAACTAAAACCCAAGTTTTAGTTGAAAATTAAATTACGCATAATAAAAAATCCATGGGGCTCCCTTCAGGTACAGCTGGATTTAGCTCTGCTTTCAAGTGTCGCCTCTGCCCTTTACTCTCTAATTGACTTACTCTCCGCAGCAGGCAAGCGGCTGCCAGCAAGCCTAGACTCATCCATGAGCTTGGTGGCACTGCAAAGAGACTACAGACTTTTCTACTCTGGCAGAAAATTCTCAGGAAGATTTCTGATTGGCCCAGCTGAGTCACATTATCTATCCCCACACCAATCACCATGGCCAGGAAGATGAGCCAGGCCTATATTCCAAACCTATTTTTGAGGCTGGGGTGAGGGGTGCTAACAAGAAAGAAGGTTCATGGAAGGAAGGAGGGGAGCAGGACAGACACGAACAATGAACAGTTGTCCCTTTACATTACACTCCCCTCAAATCCCATTGCACTGATCTGGGCAATTAAATGCCTCTGAGAAGAGTAAACCATAGACGACTGTTAGCCCATTTTACTTTTCTATATAAAATCCTCGGCGTCCCCTCATTGCCTGCAGGGCAAAGCCATGCTCCTTAGAAGGACATACAAGACCTTCTATGAGCTGGTCTCTGTCTACCTTTTCAGCCTACCTTTCTCCACTCCCTTCCTTAACAGTTAATCCTGTAGCAAACACCACAGACTGAAAGAATCCCTCGTGCACCGCATTTTTCTCCCCTCTCTTCTAACCGTGCTTCAGGATTCAGGTCAAGCATCACCCTTTCCTGGAAGGCTTCCTCACCACCACCACCCTAAACACACACACACACCATGCCCAAAATGCCAAGGTACCACACCACCTTAAATTCTCTGTGTCTGTCAGCTCCCTACACTAGACTGCAGGTAGAAACTGCACCATAATCATCTTGCTATAGTAAGTTCCAGCACAGAACTTGGCACACAGTTGAGCTCAATGTTTGATTTTGAACAGAAACTGCTCTGATAATCCAAATGGGTGATAAAGGACCAAATTAAGTTAATGGTAATGGAGAGGAGAAACTGGATTCGTGGAAATTAACAATTTAATTGGATAATGTCTTTCCATATTCAGTTCTGTTCAGCTATGTAGTTGGCTGGAGGGTTTCTTTTTCACTTAAGTCACCCTCTAATTTACAAACATAGAATAATGATACAAAATACATACATAACATACATGCATAGAAAATTACCCACTCGTGGGAGATGTAATTATCATGGGAGATGCAATTATCGTTAGGTTACATATATCCAGTACTTCCAGGAACTGAGCCGAGTGCTTTGCTTTCTCTGCATTGTTTCCTTTAATCCCCACAGAAAATCAATGATATAAGCCTTGTTTATTTTCCCATTTTCTGGGAGAAATAACTGAGGCTGAGAAAAGTTACACTACTTTCCCAAGCCCTAGCTGGGATCCAGGACCCAAGCTCAGCTCTTTCTGGCTAGAAAAGCCTATTGTCTTAACTGCTGAACTCTTATTCTTGATCTTTTGCCAGCTCTGTCCTTAACAGTTATACAAAGAAGCAAAAAAATCAGAAGGCTCTTCTGCAGATGAGTCGTTTTGCAGAGTGCTTATTTTGATGGTTGCAGTGTGATTACAGTGTGGTGATGTAATCAGGTATTAAGTGGGGATACTAGGGAACTTTGCAGCTTTTCTGCATAATAAGTTCTCAGACACTTATTTGTAGAAAATACGTTAGCATAAAGTACCCAAGGACACAAAAATCACTTCTTCTGTGATGAGGTTACAGGATGAAAGAGAACAATTCTTAGAATTCTCTCCTTTAGTTTTCCGAGGGCTCTCTCCCATTTACCGGGTAAGTAAAAGATTAGATGCAATTAGTTTCAGCCTCCCGGGTTAACCTGTGCTGTCTGGTTGGTGTCTTTGAGAGATGGAGTTCACAGTAGAATTTTGATTTTCACCTTCCTCTCCATGTGGCTCTGGACGGGTCTCTTGGCTTCTCTGAGCCTCAGGTGCTTTGGCAAGGAATCAAATGGATTAATAAATGTGAAAGCAGGGCTTCCCTGGTGGCACAGTGGTTGAGAGTCCGCCTGCCGATGCAGGGGACACAGGTTCGTGCCCCGGTCCGGGAGGATCCCACATGCCGCGGAGCGGCTAGGCCCGTGAGCCATGGCCGCTGAACCTGCGCGTCCGGAGCCTGTGCTCCGCAATGGGAGAGGCCACAACAGTGAGAGGCCCGCGTACCGCAAAAAAGAAAATAAATAAATAAATAAATGTGAAAGCACATTATAAGCCGGAAAGTGCTAATGGCTATAACAAAAATAGGAACTCCACTCACTCTCCGAGCTCCTTACCTTGTGTCTGATGCCGAGCAACACTCTGTACAACAGGTTGTTTTTATCATGCTGTCAGCTCCTTGTCCAAGTGCCCAGTGCTGTGTCGGGCCCATAACAGGTCTGTTGATCGGTCAGTTCAAGGCAGTGCTAAGAGCCAACCTGTTTGTGGACCTCCCACCTTTTGTAGTTCTTGTAATTTGTACAGTAATCACCTTAGTAAACTAGTAAATTCTAACTCTGTCCACACGTAGCAAATTGTTCTGGTTATACCTCTTCCCTGAGAATCTCTTCAACCTTTGCAGAGAAACATGTATCCCTCAGCTCCTGGTGGGCTAACATCAGGGAGACTGGAAACTGATGTGAAAGCTGCTCGCTGCTCCCTGCCCCTGCCCCTGCCCCTGCCCCTGCCCCTGCCCCTGCCCCTGCCCCTGCCCCTGCCCCCGCACCAAACTTGTTAAGCGTGATTCTGCTCAATTTCAGCTGGAAGAACTCCAAGAAAGCAGGCAGTGTTTCTCTTCCCTGATAATAAGAATTACCTGAATTTACTTGTTAAAAAAATAAATTCTGAGAATTTTCCCAGCCCCACTTAATCTGAAGCTCCTGGGAAAGGGTCTTAAAGGTGTATTTTTAACACTATCAAAAATGCTAGGTCTTCATTATGATCGGAACAATGTGAGAAATTCTGGAGGGCAAATCCCTCACTTTACACAGGAAGAATCTGAGCCCCAGACTGAGAGATATTTGTCATTGGGGGGTGAAGTGTGGACCTCACATGCCTAAAAGGATTAGGAAGGAAAGCCTAAGTGAGTCCAGCAGGCTTAAGTTAACAATAGGGAGGGGTGAGGTCTGTGGCAAACCGGAAATCTTTGTCTAAAAGGGAGGCGCCTCCCTCAGCTGCAGCCAATTGCTGCCATGCAGAATGTGGGCCCACTGTTGCCACATACAGCAAATTTCCAAGTGACAACAGAAATAAAGATTTTTCGAAGAAATTTCTCCATGTTTAAACGTTGGCAAGTGATTCCTCCCCAAAATTGTTTTTAAACATCACGTGAGCCAAATTTCTCTTGGCTACCAGTTTCCAACCTCACATTAGGACTTTGTGAGCCACAGTTTCATCTTTTCCTAGCCCCTGTCATGGTGGTAATAGCACCCTGCCTATTTTCTCAGTTTTAAGTTTTTAAATGGCTTTCCATCACCTAATGAAAAAAAGGCTGGCTTGCAGGGCCCTTCATGGTCCTCCCTACCACCTTTTCCCACATTATCACCTGTCATTGGAGAATATGGATTCCAGGACCAGACTTCTTCAGCGTGCATCCTGGACTTGCCACTTACTAACAAACTCTGGGCAGATTTCTCTCTGTGTGTATCAGTCTCTTCACCTTCAAAATAGAGGCAATAATAGTACTGATACTTACGTCCATAGAGTTGTTGTGAGGCTAATGAGTTACCATAAGGTTCTTAGAGCTGTGCTCAGCGTGTAGTAAGCCCTATGTGAGTGGTGTGGTTGCCTCAGAAACTCGCCCCAAACATGCCTCAAACATACACTTGAGAGCTGCAATTCCTGTCCGGGAAGACGTGCCCTTCACAGTCCCCTGGCAGATCTCTTCATCCTTTGGGTTGCACTGGTTGCATTGGATCTGGCAAACCTTCCTGACCCCCAGGAACACTTAGGCCTTGAACATAGCACATCATCGCTGATCACCCTGCATCACAGGTGTCAGTCTTCTACACTAAATTGCACACATCCTTGAAGGCAGAGACCTTATTTTTTCACTTCTGTAGCCCCGGGACCTAACACAGTGTCAGGTACATGATGGGCTTTCAATAAATAGCATTAAAGAAGTGAATGTGCTAACCTTCACAATTTCCTTATTTGATGATAAACTTCTTAAGGACAAGTGCTCTTATAGGCTACATCTGTGTATTCCCCACAGCACTTAGCAGAATTACATTCAATATTCAATCAATTAAGTAATTTGTGTGGTTGCAAAATACGATGCTAGCTTCTGATCAAAGAACTTACAGACTTTTGGGCTTCCCTGGTGGCGCAGTGGTTGAGAGTCCGCCTGCCGATGTAGGGGACGCGGGCTCGTGCCCCTGTCCAGGAGGATCCCACATGCTGCGGAGCGGCTGGGCCCGTGAGCCATGGCTGCTGAGCCTGCGCATCCGGAGCCTGTGCTCCGCAACAGGAGAGGCCACAACAGTGATAGGCCCGCGTACCGCCAAAAAAAAAAAAAAAAAAAAAAGAACTTAACAGACTTTTGCTACTTGTCATCCCCATGTGCCCTCCAGAAATCTCTACCCTTTGAATTCTCATAGCATTTCTCTGGGCCTTTCTTATGTTACTGGGCACTTTTGCTTTGGATTACATCTATTGATGTGCATGCCCTAGTTACTTCACTAGGCTGGGAACTCCTTGAGGCCAGAGGAAGTGTCTGATTTTTCTTAGATTTCAATATAACCAGCATAGCCCCTTGCCCATAATAAGTTCTCACTAAGTACTTCTTGGTGATCTTCATGACTATAACGTTTTACACAGTTTCTTATGTTTATCTAGGTATTGTTAAAAAGGAACAAAAAAAGATTCAACTCAACTTGAGGGACACTGGCTTGGTGTTAAATCATGCCATTGAGAGTTTTGTTCATTTAAAGGAAACGCACCTCACTGCTTACAGCCTTCTACCACATATCAAAGAATAAAATTTAACCCATATAGTTGAAAATTGGGAAACTGATTTTAGAAGGGTTACAGTAAGGCATCTCAAAACAAGCTTTGAAAATACTTCCTATTAACAATATACAAACAGCTCTTTCCTAGTCATGACCCTTTTTTCTTTATTTGGGAAATAAAACATATATTATGGAAGATTAGTTACCTTCATGAGTCCTTTCATTATATAAGTTTAACTTACTGAGGGCCCTGGTGAACTGTAGGCAGGAGAAGTCAATGCTATTTACAACACTGAGGTGAAGCTGCCAGTGGAAAAAAATAGGTATTTTCCACAAACAACACACCGTAGGTAGACGAGGGGATTTTTGTCCCTGTTGTAACATTTTCACCTATTCGCAATAAGTAGGCATTTAAAGCACAACTGAAAAGTATTAGCATCATTTAGAGGCAGAATCTGCCCTGGTAATTGCACACTTGTTTACAATTAACTCAATTGTTTCAGATTGGATTTTTCAATGCCTTGTTACTTTTGGGTTATGTTCAATCAGGAGCAAATAACAATAGTTAAAACTTGAAAACCAAAACAACAACACTGAATTAATTGTTGAGATTTTTCTGAAACCAAACAACCTGAAGGATGCATACTACCACTTCATATCTCTAAGTACTATGAATTGAGAATACAGATTCAAAACACTTTTCTTAAAATATATATACCATGTTATAAGCAACAGATTTCTCTGATGCCTTAAAAGTTTTTCTATTGCTATCGCCTAAGTTTTAGTAATAGACACACTGTATTGGCACCTATCAGATGCCAGGTAGTTTGCATCTATTATTTCTAAATCATTTAGTCAACAAATTTTTTTTTTTTTGCCACGCTATGTGGGATCTTAGTTCCCTGAACAGGGATCGAACCCACACCCCCTACATTGGAAGGGTGGAGTCTTAACCACGGGACAGCCAGGGAAGTCCCTAGTCAACAAATATTAATTCAACACCTACTGCTTGCTGAGAAGTGTGCTAAGTACTGGGCTACAATTATGAACCAGACATTGTTTCTTACCTTCAGGGAAGTTACAGTCCTGTAGGAGCGAAACAACGCTGCAAGATGGTTAATTTTATCTCCATTCTGCTGATGAGGAAAACGGGATGCACTGGGACTGATCCTGGCTGTACCCCATGTTCTTTCCGCCAAGCAATGCTGCTTCTCCCCACTCTGCCTTCCTACTTTAATTCACTCATCTTTGCAGAAGCGTTTTTAATCAAGTAGTTGTGGGAAAGAATTGAAAATATTTTTACTTTGGTGGGAACGAAAAGAAATTCTGTTTAAAACTCACTGCTCTCAATCTTTTGATAATGTAAGAAACAAATATTAAATACCAGTTATGTTTTGGACCAGGCACTAGCTTAAATAAGATACAAGTCTAAACAAGGCCTAAAAACCCACATTTCTAGTAGATGTGAAAAACAGAAACTTAATTGCAAGGTGAAGGGCTCATGGGCCTATGTTATTCCTAAAATATGCAGAAATGTGGAGCTTTTAGTTACTGTTAGCTGGTTTTCTCTCCTCTGACTTCTACTTTTTCCTGATTGTATGTAGTCATGACAAGGGTGGGAGACAGATGGCAGGGGAGCCATGGGGGCTTATGGTTTGAGAAGGAGGCAAAGAAAAATCATGTAGACCAAAGCTATATTAGGCTTCGCCTCAGTAGGCATTTTTGCTTTCTTTGGCTGTATCTACAGGAGGTTATTGCAGTTAATTATCAAGTGACTGTTCCAAGTAAAAGATGACTGTTCTGCTGAAGCCTTTCATTTCTTTTGCTCTTTTCCTCCACCTCTCCCATCTAATTTAACCAAACCCCTCAGAACCATAGCAGACATGTTCAGCTGGAAGGCACACAGCTCTAGAAAGAGAATAAGGGTACCAGAGTATTTAGCAGGCCACTTTCCTGTTTGTTCCCTGAATATGCTTCTGCAAAATGCACAGCCTTGGACTGTTCCAGTCACTTTCTAATTGGCCTTGTTACCTACAGCCGATTATCCCAATAACCCGTCTTTCAGTCTCCAGTGTTATCTTCCTAGAACACTGATCACGTCACTCCCTGCGTGAAGGCCTCTGCAGACTGGCCAAAGTTTACAGAAGGAAACCCAAAAGCTAAGGGTGACACAGAATGCCCTTTACAGTCTGGGCCTAATCGCCACTTACCTTTCAGCCTTTTCTCTCCCTTATCTTTCTACACCAGAGGCACACACAGAATCACTTTGTTCCCTGAACAGGTTTTGGTCTTTCGGGCCTCCACACCTTTTCAGAAACTAGTGTGCTGCTGCTAGCAATATCCTCTTCCTGTTTTAAGATCCAAATAAAATAATCTCTCTCCAGGAAAAACTTCACTGGTCTTACAGGTACCTTTGGTCACTCTCTCCCCTCTGCTTCCTTAATATGTTGCATATAATCTTATTACAGCACTAGTATCATTGAACTATAAATATTTATTCAGGTTTTGCAAGTGCAATTTCTAACACTCCTGTTCCCTAACTCTAACCCCAACTCCTCTTAAATCTTCGTTTTTCTGACTTTGGATGTAGGCTAGAGCAGGGCATCACTAAAATGTCCACTAAAGAATGAATGAAAAGCAATATTATGCCCCCATGTCTGGCCCAAATGTTTAAGAGTGGAAAAGAATTATATATACATACACACACACATCTATATATACAGACACATATATGTATATAATTTCACAAGGGTTTTAATTTTTCCATATTAATAAGAAACTTCTTTAAAAGAAAGTCCAAGTTAAAAGAAACAAAACACACATAAAGAAATGATGCAATTATTCCATACCAGTTTATTGTTAAGTATTGTGTTTCAAAAAATTTATAGCATAAATAACCTTTCATGTCATAAAATAACTTAGTACAATTTATAATAAAACTTTGAGAATTTAACATCTCATCAAAATACAATAAAATATGGTTTTAAAATATGATTAACCCTTTCTGCTTTTTTCTTTTTTACTTGAGGGCATATAAACCAAAATTACCCAAACTACTGCCGCACATTTAAACTTCAACAAAGCATATTTGGTTTATTTAAATGTAACTCAACCATCCTAAATTAATACATAGTTTTGTTTTCCTTCCTGCGTGGTTCTTTGTAATTTTTGTTCCTTTTGACTTGTATTTCTGTTTCCACACAGCTTCCTTCTTCATTTTCACCTCTTTCCATCTGCAAAGTCATCTATCTCCGGGCTCCCAGAACATGTAGTTGAACTCACTCAGCCCCTTGACATCAGTTTCTGTAATCCTTGCATCAGTGTAGGGAGTAACTGCTTGAGTAACTACAAAGGTATTTCAAAACTTCAGTGCAATTTGGTTCAGTTATTTTCATTCAGATGCCATCACCGTTCAGGGAGATTAATCACTGGAACCCACTGATCCATGTAGCGACTTTCCCGGCAAAAACAAATAAGTTGACTTAAGGCAGGATCCTTCCACTGTGATGAATGTGGATTCTGGGAACAAATTTAGAAAAAATAAATTTACTATTAAAAAAGTCAGCCTTTGCTACTTATTACACCACTTTTGAGGGGAAGACACTCGAACATTCTATACTTTGGCTGTGTGACACAGAGACCTGTTACAACCATAAGAAATAAAATTTCTTCTAGGTAGTTGGGTTTCCTGCAAAATCATTCAGGGTAATTCTCTACTAAGCTGTACTCTTCAAAGTCTGAGTATAGTCTGAGTACATGAAACCCACTGAGCCATATACATATATATATATATATATGTTTTCATAATATTTATTCAGTTTTGCATGAAAGTATTATTCACAGGCTTGCCCTACCAAACTTGTACCTTGGCAGAGACCTGAGTGAAACAACTGTGAGAAATATTTCCATGCTGGGCTACCAGGAGGTGAGAGCTGCATAGCAGTTAACTAGAACTGCCACCTGTTATCCTCCCAAAAGAGACAGTAGTATTTTTTCAGGAGTAGCAAAATAATTAGGCTGCCACTTAAAGAGATCAGTCAAAAAGTAGTAAAATGTAAAAGGCAAAACGATCACATTTACCTCTGTAAACACAAGTTATCTACCTACCAAAGGTTTTTATGGGGGTGGGGGGAGCTCCATTTTAAAATATGCAAGATTGCAAAGAAAAAATTTCCACTCTATCCTCTCAATACATTTCTAGGGAATTAATAAGGTCTGTCTCCCACACCATTTCTATTTTTAGCTCTGACTGGCAGAGAATGAAGCTGACTCCTTAATGAGGGTGAGCCAGGAATTTATTTGGCTTTATCTAATCTGCCCTGCTAAAGGAATTAGTCACGGGAGGTAGTGCAGATGTAGGTAGGGAGTAGCTGGGCTGACAATGCTGACTCACAAGGATCTCTTCCGCTTCTGGCAGCCTCCAACGTGCTTAGACACGTTCCGTACCAGAGAAAATCCCAAGGATGAAACTAGCACATCTCGGCTGAAAGTCCAGCCACACTCTTTGATGGGGCAAAGGCGCCCAGTTGTTGACCCTCAGCCATTCCAGATCTGGAGTCAGGCGACTTTCAGCCGTTGCGGACTTCCTGCCAGGACTCTAACCACGTCCTGCCCGCAGTCCCCTTCTCCCTTACCGTCACCAGCACGCAGTGCAAGTCCGGGGGC
Source organism: Delphinus delphis (assembly GCF_949987515.2). Lineage (NCBI taxonomy): Eukaryota > Metazoa > Chordata > Mammalia > Artiodactyla > Delphinidae > Delphinus > Delphinus delphis. The sequence goes on along the minus strand of NC_082683.1, from coordinate 57,896,854 downwards.
TGCTCCGCGCCCTCGCTCAACGCGGGGCCCGCGTCACTCTCCAGGAGCAGGAGCTCGGCCAGCCGGCCAGGGTTGCTGACGCGCAGGATGTCGATGTCGTTCTCGCAGCAGAACGCCTGGATCAGGGTGAAGTGGATCTGCAGAGCCACGTCCCTGTCGTCGTCCTCGTCCGCCGCCAGCAGGCACAGCACCACGTTGTCGGGGTCGCTGCGTGCGGGCAGGGACGGGGCTGATGAGCCCAAAGGCAAAACCCGCCGCGTGGGCGCCCGCATCCCGCGCCCACGTCCCGGGGGGTCGCGCCCCGGCCCGCTTGCTCCCCTTGGGACAAGCAACCTCAGGGCAGATGGAAAGCGGCAGGAAGTGGCACTGCTGGCCGAGGGGGCGCCCCTGGAAGGCGACCTCTCCGGGCTGGGGCGGGAAGAGAAACCACGAGGGACACGCGAGGGTTCCACTTACACGTTGAGCAGCTTGGCCGCCTCGTACACCCCGACGGTGATGGTGCGCTGACTCAGGGCTTTGCTGAGCACTTCCTCGAGGGCATCCCCCACCTTATCCATCCTACACGCAGGCAGAGCAAGGGGATCCCGTCAGCCCGCCGCCCCTCGGGGCCGTCGCGGCCCCCTCGCCCTGCGCCGCGACCCTCCCTCCCGAGTGCACGCGCCACGGCGCACCTGGGCCTTTGCAAACCCGGGGTTCCCGGCCTGTCACCCCCCCCCCCGCCGTAACCCCTCGCACGCCCAGAGGCCAGGCGTCCAGTGAGAAGCCCCGAGAGTGCCATCCGCCACCCTCTCCCGAGGGCACTGCCAGTCCCCGGCGCTGGGCGAAGCCACAGGCTGCCGGCCGCAGGAGCCGCACCGGCAGGGACGGTCACTTCTGCCCTTTGCAAAGGCTCGAGGGGCTCGACCGGCGTGGGAGGCACGCTCTTTCTGTCCACGCACGCCTCTAGTGTCCCGAGGAAGAAAGGCGGGATAGGAAGTACCCTCTGCAAACTTTTAACCGCTCGCTCCCCGCAAACCTTGCACAGCCTGGCAGCACTGGGGTGCGCGCAGTGGGCAAGCAGAGTTCAGGGAGAAGCTCCGCTGACTTGCCTTTCGGTCTTCTGCTCTCCAGCCGAGAATTCCTCCAAAGTCATATTGCAACTGCAGGTGCCCTACAGAGAGAGAGCGGCTTGCGGGCTGCTCCTGCCACCGTGGGCGCGCGGGTGCCTGCTTTCTGCACTCCTTCTCAGGCTCCTCCAGCGCCCGCCGCCGCCGCGCCGTCCGCCCCTCCTGCCCCCTCGCACGCTCGCCCGCCGGCTCTCGGCGCCCCCCCTCGCCACAGTCCACTAGAGCGACGCGGCAGCTGCCTCACAGCCACTGAAGGACAAAGGCCCCCCTCGCCGGAGTTATCCTGCCAACCCCCAGCCAACCACCACCCGCCTCATTTGCATGCGCGCAGCCATTGGGCTATGCAAATCAGCCTGCTCCGACAATTTGACCTCAGCTCCTGGAACCCGGCTGAGAGGAGCGGAAGAGGGAGGGGCCACGAGGAAGGCGAGCCTGGGGCGGGGGCGGGGATGGGGGCGGGGTCCCGAGCCTACTCTCATCCTGCTGGCAGGGCGGGTAGGAGAGGAGGTCTTTGTGCGGGGGACGGAGGGTGTCTTAGCTTGGGCTGGAGCTGGCTGCCAAGTGTTTTTCTAGTTGGTGCACATTTGTTTTTTTTAATTGTCGTTTCATGTCTTTTGTTTTGGGGGCCTGCTATTAAAATCTATTTTCAGGGTTAATGCACCCAAGTCTAGTAATTATTAGTAAGCTGGTTACATAAAAAGAGTGTGTCCAGACCTCTGGGGCAAAGTTTACCTCAGAAGTGTTGTTTATGTAAGTCTAGGCAAAGCTGCTTATTAGTAGTAGTATTATTTCGGTCCCCTGATGGCTGGTTTGATTTATTTTTGGAAGGTTGCAAGGGTTGGGAGCTCAAAAAAAGAAAAATCAACACATTTGTGTTTGGTGGTGGCAGGGAACCAAGTTGGAATCTCTTCCACAGAAAGCAGAAAGGCTTCCCACCTGCCCAGGGTAACTCTGGAAAACCGTGTGCACCAGGAGCTGGTTACCACATGTGTGTATCCTAGTGTATCCTAGCCATACAAGCCCAGTTCACCTTTCTCAGACAGCCTTTCCCGAAGGAGGATCCTTCTGCAGGGCACCAGCTAAGAGACAATTGTCTGACACCCACACAAGCTGCATATCTAAATTCAAAATGCTCTCAATATGCCCTCAGCTTCCTTTCATAAGGCAAGTATGTCACTACCTTCCACAGGGGGCCTGTGATCTCACTGTGAATTATTAATGTTAGATGCTGAATCATGAAGCAGCAGCTATCGGACCTTTTAGTCATATGCTAAAATTTCAGCTTTGAGATAACGGCAACTTGTGGGTGTAAAGAAAGCAGTAGTTATGCATTTTTGAAAAGCAAACTTCAATGCATAGACTTTCACTGAATAGGTTGAAAGTTCTTTCCTTTGTTTCATGAGTTTATGCAATAAATGCAAAAATATGTGTTAAACCTACTGAAGTCACCAAAAGTGGTAAACATGCTCCCATATGCTTGCATTCAAAACAATGCTTGCATTATTAAGGTTACTGTACAAAGGTCACAGAAGTAATTTTTTGCTAAGCTACCTGGGAGTTTTTGCAAACTCTCGTATGTTTGTATCATTCTAGACAAAATATTCTCCAGCTCTCTTGATCTCAATTTAGTGGAAAAGAAAAGTGATAGGTCAGTTTTCTGGCTCATTTATTTGAGCTGCCATTTTGCACTTAATCCCTAACTGCGTTGTCAGCAAGGGACAAGGTTTGAGTAAAGGAATGGTGCTTGTCAATGCATAACTTACCCAGGAGTGTAAGGTATGTTTCATATCTATATCTTAAATTCTAACATGTAGTGTCTTTGTTAAAGAATTCCTTTACATTGAAATTTAGGGAGATGCTGAAGCCCGTTCAACTTTGCAAACAAAACCTGAATTATGCAATCTGGCCTGAGTCATCATTTGGAGGTTGTTGAACTGTGTTCTGTGGAACTCCAAGGTTCTATCCACTAGGTATTTCTTAGAAGTTCTTTGGAAGGAAGTGTGATCACAGCAAGCTGACGATGAATTAGGGAATCGAGTGAGTTTCTTGACAACAGGGACTGTGACCTCATCAACTTGGTGTTCTTGGCACGCAGCACCATTTCTGCATTTAGTAGAAGCACAGTCAATGTTCACTGAGTTAAACAGAATCTGAGGGTTGAACAAAAAGATCTCCGAATCCTGCAGTCCTGTGTAATGATTGAATTCCCTCTAAGGTATTCCATATTTAAATTTAATTCAAAGAAAAAACTTCTTTGATGTCCTACAATATACCAAGAATGGTACAATTCCTGGTCCTTTGCCTTTAAAGTGCTTACCATCTAATTGGTATGTCCATGCTTGAACTGGATTTTGGGACAAAATAGTATGCACTGTCATCAGCCAGCTATGCTGAAAGTCCCATGACTTTGGTCATCTGAACAGAAACTGTAGGACAGTAGAACCCCTGTATTGTTTTTCCAATTCAAACGAACCACAGCCCTAATAATGCCCCACCCAGGTCAACTACATGCAGTAAAAATGCAGTATAAAAGGATTACTTCTTAATACAGGCCTGGTCCCTCACTCGAAAATTATACTGAATTCTATATTTGATCTATAGGGAAAGTGATTTGTTCATGTGTTGTTCGGTTGTTCCCTATGAGATAAGCCTAGCCTTCCAGTATTCAAAAATATTCATTTGTCATACTTTCTGACTCAGATATGTTACACCATTTTGCCTCATTGCTGAGTCTACCTAGATGGTTTCATCAGTGATTATTTTCAAAGCTGGTGTTTCCAACTGGAAGTAGAAGCTGAATTTAGCTACAGCTAGATTGCAGTTATACAATAGGATGATTGTAGATGATACATTTCATAAGTGCTTATTAGTCCTAGGAGAGGATGGTATCCAATGATAAATCAGAGGAATATCCCTAGATCAGTATATATGTGTATGTATACTTTTTTCATGTGTTTTAATATATTTGTATTTTAAAAAATAATTCCAGCATAGAAAATCATTTTTAAAACTATCCCCGGTAACTCCAGGTACTTCAACTGCACAGGACTGGAATGACCTTCTAGTAACATTTATAAGGATGCTAAATGGTTATATTTGGAAATCAGATGAAAATATATACTCAGAAATTGTTAAATTATTTTAGCACTGCTACCTGCTTTGCATATTAAAAGGCTTTTTTGATATTTTCTTCACTATTATCATACATATATTCCTACTACTGGTTCTATAGTTTAGAATGATAACTTTTCTTTCTTTCAAAAATTAGTCAATCCTTTAACATCTGAAAGAAGTATGATGCTTATTATTACTGCATTAAACAGATCATTGTTCACATTGAAGGAGATCAATTAGTCTATGATGGGTGTACTAACTACCTATCTACAACTGTATTATATTTTATTGTTAAAGATCATAAGGTTCCTGATGTATCTTTTGTGTAAGTCTGGTGAAGTTAGTTTCTAAAGGCAGGCTCTAAATTTCCCTCAGTTTTTTTCTCAGAGAAGATCATTCAGACAAGATTGACTTTACACCTAAAAACATGTCATTTCTTAGGATCAATACTTCCATTTTGGAATTTAACGTAAACGTTTAGTTTCTTGGACTGTCTGGTGGGCACATTCTGAGATGGCCTCAATGATATGTAAACCCAGGTGTTAAGCTCTGTATAATCCTCCTTCTTTGAGTATAGACAGAACCCATTCCTTGTTTTTAACCAATAGACTATGGTAATGGTTTTGGGCTATCACACGCATGATTATGTTACATTCTATGGCAAAGATAAAAGGACTTTGCAGGTGTAATTAAGGCCCCTATTTCATTGACTTTGAGTTAATCAAAAGGGAGATTAGGCTTGGTGGGCCTGACCTTATCAGATGAGCCCTTTAAAAGAGGGTCTTCTCTGAAGAGAGGCTGGAAGCATCAGAGACTTTCTCCATTGCTGGTTTTGAAGAAGCCAACCTCCATGAAGCTGCAAGGAAATGGATTTTACCAACAACCTGAGGGAGCTTAGAAGTAGATCCTTCCCCACTCAAGCCTTCAGATGAGAATGTAGCCTGGGAAACACTGATTTTAGCCTTGGAGACCCTGAGAAGAGAGCCCAACTAAGCCACTCCCAGACATCTGACCTGCAGAAACTGTGAGATAATGGATAAGTGTTGTTTGTTTGTTTGTTTTTGCAGTACGTGGGCCTCTCACTGTCGTGGCCTCTCCCATTGCGGAGCACAGGCTCCGGACACGCAGGCTCAGCAGCCATGGCTCACGGGCCCAGCCGCTCTGCGGCATGTGGGATCCTCCCAGACCGGGGCACGAACCTGTGTCCCCTAGCATTGGCAGGTGGACTCTCAACCACTGCACCACCAGGGAAGCCCAAGTAAGTGTTGTTTTAAACCACTAAGTAATTTGTTATTTGTACTTTGTTTCATAGCATCAAGGCCTAATACAATACCCTTAATGCCATCTTGTTGTGTGTTCAATAACTTCTTACCCTAAGGAAATTTTCTTTAGCTATTAATATTCATGGCAATAGCTGCGTGTTGTTGCTTTGAGCTTTAGGCTGACCTCCTTGTGTTGCCATCAGCTGTTCACATTTCACCAGCCATGCAGGGGCCAGCTAGTTGAGGTGTCAGATAAAGAGACTCACTAGGGCACTTTTCAAGGACCCCCTCACTCCATTTCCCCACCTCCCCACTGAGTTAAGTGTGTGTCAGGAGGTTTCTATTGTTGTAGGAATGTTCTCTCTGTGAATGTCTCTTCTTGGTGGGCTAATCAAAGGTGAAAAAGGGCTTCCCTGGTGGCGCAGTGGTTGAGAGTCCGCCTGCCAATGCAGAGGACATGGGTTCGTACCCCGGTCCGGGAAGATCCCACATGCTGCGGAGCAGCTGGGCCTGTGATCCATGGCTGCTGAGCCTGCGCGTCCGGAGCCTGTGCTCCGCAACGCGAGAGGCTGCAGCAGTGAGAGGCCCGCGTACCGCAAAAAAAAAAAAAGGTGAAAAAGATAGGTGTTTGGGGTTGGTAATTGGCCCTTTGTAGTTTGTTCTGGTACCTTGACCAAGTTTCTAAATTTTCTGTCTCTGAAATAGAAGAGGTGATTCTTTTCACCCATCTACTTCATTGTAAAGTTCTCTTCTTCCTAACTCTTAACAGCTTAGTTCTTCTCTATCTACACTCACTCTCTTGGTGACTTCATCCAGTCCCATGGCCTTAAATATTTATATGCTGATGACTCCCAAATATACTTCCAGTCTGGTCAGTCATCTCTTCTGAATCTCAGGTTTACTCATCATCTTTGTGTTGATATACAATAAGCATCTCAAACTTAAAATGACTTAAGGCCACTTAAAAGGTGGCCTCCTGATTGTCCTCCTATAGGTCAATGGCAACTCCATTCTTCCCATTGCGCAGCCCCCAAGCCACGGTGCATCCTTGACTTCTTTTCTTCACAACCCACATCCAGTCCATCAGCAAACACTATTGGCTTACTTCAAAATGTAAAATAATTCAACCATTTCTCAGGGCTGCCAACACCACCACCATCATCTCCCACTTGAATAGCTGCAACAGCTGATTTCTCTCTCTCTGCTTTTGTCCTTCCTCTAATCACCTCCAGCAGACGAAGTATTCTATACATTATAGAATATTATAGTACTTTATATACTATAGAGTACTATAGTACTATAGATGCTATATAGTGCTATATATACTATTTATACTATTTCTATAAAAAGCAAGTCAAATCATAGTCACAGCAGTGAGAGGCCCGTGTACCGCAAAAAAAAAAAAAAATCTGTTCACCATGATGAAAAGGTTCTAATATTGATGGTGGTGATAACTGCACAACTCTATTAATATACTAAAAACCACTGAATAGTACATGTAGGGTGAATTGTAGAGAATGTGAATTATATCTCAATAAACCTGTTATTAAAAAATATTGAATCCCTAATCCAATCTCTTCTTTTACTATCCTCTGCCATGCGTATTACTCTCAAACCACATTGGCCTTCCTTTTGCCTCTGGGCCTTTTTACTGACTGAAAGCCAGGAATAATCTTTCTCCTGATCACCACATTGCTCGCTCCCTTCAAGTTCCCTTCTCAATGAGGCCTACCCTGCCTACTCCTGGCATTACTGATCCCCTAAACCCTGTTCTCTCTCTTTTTTAAAAACTTTCTAACATACATATTTTATATATATATATATATATATATATATATAAATATATATATATGTATATAGTCTGCATTATCTGGCTCCCCTATCCTACCCCCTCTACTCTCCAAGTATAAGTTCAATGGAGTAGGATTTGTTTTGGTCACTGGTTGATCCCCAGTAGTTAGAAGGGTGCCCTGCACAGGGTAGACACTCAATATTTATTGAGTCAGATATTGTTGAACGAATAAGTTGTACAGATTTAGAGATGTAATTAATGAACTAGAACATAAAACTGTACATCTTCTGGTCTCTTCTTATATAGAAGAGAATAGAAACCATTATATAGAAACCATTTTTGATTGAATCATAGTTTTGTTGGTTGTACTTTTTTAATTACAGAGGGTTATACACCCTTATCTACATATTATATTCTTCTTTGTACACCTTTCACACCCACCCCAATGATTTTTTTTTTTTTTTCCCAGTATGCAGGCCTCTCACTGTTGTGGCCTCTCTCGTTGTGGAGCACAGGCTCCCGACGCCCAGGCTCAGCGGCCATGGCTTACGGGCCCAGCCGCTCCAAGGTATGTGGGATCTTCCCGGACCGGGGCACGAACCCGTGTCCCCTGCATCGGCAGGCGGACTCTCAACCACTGCGCCACCGGGGAAGCCCCCAATGATTTTTTATATATTATTTTCAGGAGCTATAAAATGGCCCATTGTGTAACTACGGATTTGTGACCTCTACCAGTCTGTACTGTATACACCTATAAAACCCAACAGATATAAAGGTGCTTAATTGCCAAGCTTCAAGTCTTGTTCTTTGGATGTAGCATAAAAAGATTATAAGGATGAGGGCAACAACCTTGAAAGGTTTTTATGAAGGTGAGTTTTGAAGTGGGAGATTTAAAAGAGCAGAGATGGGGTGTTTTGTTATAGAAGCAACATATAAGAAACACAAATGGAGATGAAATTGAAAACATTGAGTAATACTTAGGATACTGCAAACAAAAGAAATAAGGCACAAAGGAAAATAAAAGCCTTCTTTACTAGTATTTGAACTTTTACCTCTTTCTCTGGCTTTAGTGCTTATAAGCATTTAATCTCTGTTCACTGGAAATTTCTGCCGGGAGAACTTATACTCTGAAATTGCTTGTAAGATCTATTCTGTGAATAATATGCATTCTTATATTTTGCTTTGGTCCTCCTTTACTTTGGCAATGAAATGTCAGTCTCCAGGTCTGGAAGATATTAAATATTAAAAAAGGATAATTTACGATTAAACCCTATAAGGCTGTGATCTTTTGAAGAGGGTATGGGACACAGTCTTTTGAAACACCTATTTCTGTGGGCTGGTCTGGAGGATGTCTGACAGTACTCTGTCTGGCTACTGTTTGACTTTATATTCTAAAGGTCCAAAGTAGCCTCATTTTTAGTAACCAAAGAATGCAGTAAGCACACCGTTATCTGACTGTCCATTATGAACACTTTACTCTTGTGCTTCATGGACCATATCAGTTTGTGGCAAAGTGATGGATTGTGTTTAACATTCTGTTGTTGACCTATAAGGATTTTTGCCATATGTTGTAGCTCATCCCCTTTAAGATAGAGGAGGGGGAGGCCCTATTAGTATCACTGGCCACTAAGCAGAAATGTGTCAGGGATTTTGCTTTCTCAGCTGGAATATCACCCTTGGCAAGCCGTCCTCCCTATTTTAGGGAAGTGTCACCACCAAATATAAGTCCTGTGTATAGATTCATTTGACTGTTTATATTTTATGTCTGTATCTTAGGGATGTTTTGAAGTGATGCTATAAAATTAAGATCTATGTGGCTACTTTGCATGCATAGCCAGCATGATAAATCTAACTTGATGTCCTTCTAAGAATGTGGACTGAACGCTGCATGATCTCAGGCAGGTTGTTTACCCTTTTTGTACCTCAGTTTCCTCATTTATCTAATTTTTTTTTTGGAAGAGAACTGCCTTTTCCGCAAAGTAGTAGGTATAATCCTACACATAGATAAATAAAAGCAGAAGTGTTCTGGCTGACATGGCCAGATGGGGGTGGGGCTGAGGGACAGAGGACTGCAGGTTTAGGCCTCCTCTTACCAAGGCCCCAACACCCCAGCTCAACTCACAGTCTTGGAGACACACACTGGTCACAACTGGAAACTGAAAACTTTGTTCTATAAGACCCTTCCAACCCTGACATTTTTTGCTTAATAATTTTTTTATTCTAATAATCATTCTATAATTTTCAGCAGCCACCAAAAAACGTTTAATATCTTATTTTACCACACAAAAACACGTTATTTTTCTGGGCCTTAAAAGCTTAGTCACCAGATAATCTGTCTAAAGAATTAAAAACACATTCATATCCCTCTGCTGTGGTGTCAATTTTTTAAAATCTCAATTCATTTCAATAGGTTAGTCGAGATTATGTTACAGCTTGCCTTATTAACCTTAATATATTGCCCAGTTACCAAGTGCTAACTAACCAAATGGAGTATGATTTGGCACTGTGTCTTAATAAACAGGTCGCACCTGGGAGCTAGTGGGAACTCTCCCATCTGAGAAGAAACAGCCACAGCAGATGGTAAAACGACTGAAAACCAGGTGGGGTCATTGTTTAATGACCATCTGAATTAAGTTTGGTTAATTTGGCGTGTCTCTCATTATCCCTAGCAACTGGACCCTCTACTCCATTTTATAAGTTTGGGTTTATATCTTTTACATAAACTATCAAAACAGGTCCATCTGTGATCCGGAAGCTATACTCGCCCTAAATCCAACCACAATGTAAATCCTAAAGTCTTTGGGTCTGGCTGTGGGAGCTCTTAAACGCAGGCCTTTGGCAGTACTCTGCAATTAACTTTTTCTCAAATGCCTTCTTGTCATCCATGACATGGATAAATATCCCTTTACTCTTTTCTGAGTGTTTATTGAGAAAAAGAACCTCCTCGTAACCTAAAACACTTATTAGCAAGAATTTCCAACAACCTGAGATGTCAAGATTTCAACCCATGTGCAATGCTTTAGAATTTCTCCTAAACTCTGGATGTGACAGCAAGTTGGCTTCCAGGGATGTTTCAGAAGATTTCTAACTAGACTTGTGATTTATTAATAAAAAGAGCTGCTTCGTTAAATGCTTGTCATTTGCTTGGCACTTTTTATTTATATGATATCACTTGACTCTCACGACCATCTTTGAGGTGGATACTGTCATCTTTACGTTATTGCTGAAGAAGCTGTGGCCTATTGGAGGAGAGTTAAGCTAGTTACTAGCTCAGAGGACACACAGCTAAGGGGCAGAGTCAGGATGCAAATGCACGTCTGCGAGACTCCAGATCTCACCTCCTTAGCAGCGGATCATCTTCCTCTAGAACAGCTCTCAGCATCAGAGCATGGTATTCAGAATGCACACTCTTGAGTCAGGCTTGGGCAAATCACCTAACCTGTTTTGTCTCTTTCCTGAGTAATCATAGTACCTATTTCATGAGTTTATTATTATGATGAAGTGAGATAATATAGACACAGCACTTATAGTGTGCAGCACAGAGAATACCATAAGTGTTAATTATTTGCCACCCATTTTCCAATTCCTTCATCAAAGTAAAATGTTGTATTTTCATTTTCTCTAAACTTTGGGGCATCGTTGCTGATGGTAAAAGTACTGGGCTTCCTGGTCTTCAACTAATGCTGTGAAAAATTTCACTGAATTTTATTGTAATACAGTCACAGATGAATCCAACATACGTGTTCCTCTCTAGCTACAGAGGAAGCAAACTTTCCCCGTTTGTGCACTTTAGATCTTTATGCAGTTTTGATAGCCTGAATGATGTATTTCTGCGTGCTAAGGAACAGGGCTTGATGTTGTTCAAAACCCTCCTCGTGTGTGTGTGTATGTGTGTGCATGTGTGTGTTTTAATACAGAACAATGTGTTCCTCAAACTATAGAATACTCTTAATGTTTCTTTTATCCTCTGAGAGCTTCCTGTATTTGTGAACTCCTTTCAAATCAGCAAGTGCAGCCCCAACACCTGGCTCCTTCCTGCTGCAGGGAACATAAATTAACTGGTAGCGTCCTGTAAATGTTATGAGCGGGAGCTCGGGGAGCACACAGAGGCAGGCCAGGGTGCTTTCAGTATCTAGCAGTTGGTCCTGATGTAGTGCCTCAGAACTGGTTTTAGTTGACGTCAGATAACGCTGATATGCACCAGATTGACTTGTAGTACCAGTAAAGCTGATCCCTCCCACTTCCCCTACTGCCCCTGTGCTTGCCAGGACGCTGGAGACCATTATGAACTCACAGTTGTCATTTGATCTCCATCTGGCTGCTGTCACTAAAGCTGCCTTTTATCGCTTGCCAAAAGTGTAACGCTAACGACATTTCTCTTTCTCACAGATCTTTGCTTCTAGTCCTTGCTTTTCTAATTTTCTGGGTAGTTCCAAATAATTCTCCTGCTGTCTACTATGCACCACCATCAGGAAACTAACAAAGGACACACCAGAATATTTACCCAGATGTCTTCTTGGTGAACAAGATTTAGCAATAGATTTTTTAGGAAGTGTTAGAGGTGGGCTCTGGCTTTGTTGACTTCAGATATTATGTCTTAAGTTTGATGTGGTTTGAATTTCTGATATAAATGTGAGGTTTGTGTGTATGATCTCATGCTGTGGTAAATTTCATGGAGCTGTAGATCACAACAGTCTAGCCATACAATTATATGGGTCCCTGTATTGGATTAGAATCTACACAAATTAAACAATAGATATGAGTAACATGCCATAAATTGGATCTTGTAACAGCTTAATAATCTGAGGAGGATAGAAGAATGGATCCTGAGGTGATGTTTAATGTACTTAGTTACTAGACTGTTCTTAGTTAAATGATCATAAATTTGGAACCAGCTTAAAGATTTACTGTTAGTGATCGTCTAGCAGCTAAGATTTAGCAATCTTAGCACCACAGACTGAAGAACATTCTTGGTCAAGAAACCTCTTTAGGGAGGGCCTTTCACATTCAGTAAGTGTTGCTGTTGGTGATGATGATGGAGTATCATAGGCTTTAAAAGTTTTGAAAACAAATTTAGGACCCTGATTTTTACTTAGTTTAGCAAATTAATCCTGTAAGAAGTAAATATAAAGAATCTTTTATGTTTGTTCTCAGTATACTGCTCATTAAAAAAAAAACAAATCAGGAGGCACTACATTCTGTATGAATCCATCTTGTGTGTTGATGTGTAAGAAATGAAATAATTTGCAAGGACATATATCACAATGTAAACACTGTTCCTCTTTGAGTGATATGATTACAGGTCATTTTGATTTTCTTATTTTTGCTTACTTTTATATGATAATGTTTCATATAATAAGCATGTGTTACTTTTTAAAAGTATTTTTAATAGAAGTAGAATTTACCTTCAGTGAAAGACACAGATCATACAACTTGCTGAGTTTTGGCAAACGTACACACTCATACAGCCCAAGCAACATATAAAGTCCAATCAAGATATTACCCCAGTCAAGATATGTAACATTTCCATTGCCCCAGAAAGCTCCCTTCTAACCCTCTTCCAGTCAATCTCTGCATCCCATAAGCAACCATTGTTCTGATTTCTATCATCATAGATGTACCCGTCACTTTTAAATTAAAAAAAAGCATAATTATTTTTGTTTCTGTTTTTTAAAGAAACTTCTGTATAAACTGAGATAGGACCCCAAGAAAAGTTGACACTGTCCCCTACCTTGTCAGTGAGGAGATAAGAAAAATAATAGAGCAAGAGCTTAGGAGAGAGAATTTAAGAGTGAAATCATGTAGCTCAAGAAAACTCAGAGAAGAGCAAGATTGTATAAGATTTTATAAGATCTTAGATCCATTATTTCATTCAAGTAGACAAAGGGAGAAAGTCTACTGGACTATAAGCTCTAAGAGGTCAGGGACTATATTTATTTTGTTTCGGGTATCCTCACTGCTTTACACATTACCTGGCAGAGCTGCTGACTCAAGAAATATCTGTGAGCTGAATAAGTGGATACTATTATTCAGTTAGTCAACAAATATTTACTTACTCTTCCAACAAATATTTATTGACTTCTTGCTATGTGTCATGGATTGTGCTAAGCTCTGGAGATAGAACGGTAGACAATGGCCCTTAAAAATGGTAGAGATGGTCCCTAACTTCACAGAGCTTACAACGTGTCTTGTCAGGAAGACTGATATTAACAGAGTTCTAGAGGCAGAGAAAATGACACAAGTGAGGGATTAGAAAAAAAGGAGCTTGGTAAGCTTGGAGACTGAGAGAAGGCCAGTACAGTGAGGGGTGAGGAGGCAGGAGGTGGGGCTGCAGAGTTAGCCAAGGACCAGATGATACAGATAGGACCTTGCTGGTTGTCAGATGGATTGGGGATTTTATCCCAGGAAAAACAGGGAGCCATTGAAGGATTTTAATCAGGGGATGGACCTGATCGATTTTGTGTTTTAAAATATTATTCTGGGGACTTCCATGGTGGTGCAGTGGATGAGAATCCGCCTGCCAGTGCAGGGGACATGGGTTTGATCCCTGATCTGGGAAGATCCCACATGCCGTGGAGCAACTAAGCCCGTGTGCCACAACTACTGAGCCTGCGCTCTAGAGCCCATGAGCCACAACTACTGAGCCCACGTGCCACAACAACTGAAGTCTGCACGCCTAGAGCCTGTGCTCCTCAACAAGAGAAGCCACCGCAAGGAGAAGCCTGCGCACCGCAACGAAGAGAGTAGCCCCCGCTCATCGCAACTAGAGAAAGCCCGTGCACAGCAACGAAGACCCAGTGCAGCCACAAATAAAAAATTAAATTAAATCTTTAAAAAATATATTACTCTGGATCTTGAACAGAGAGAGGATAGCTTGGACAGAGGCAACAGTAGACAATCAAGAGGCTGTTATAATGTTGTAAGAGGGAGTTGAGGGCCTTGGGGAGGGCGGCAGTAGAGGAAGTGAAAAGAAATGGAGTGAAGGCCTATTCAGAGACAAAACTGAGCCTTAACAAGTGATTGGCTGTGATGAATAAGTGAGTAGAGGTGTCAAGAGTGACTCCAGGTCCTGGTACGAGCACCATCTTGGTTGATGGTGGAACCATTTACTTTTTTTCTCTCGGATCATTATGCAAAAGATACCATGGTGAGGGTCAGACCTCTGTTGAGCAGAGCTCAGACCATGCATCTAAAATGTGTCCATTGCAGACCTGAGGTGCACAAGTAGTGATTTGGAATGGCTGGTGCAGGCAAAATGGTGATGGTGGAAGGATTTTGATGCCCACAACCTGTTCTCTTGGGTATCTTTTCTTGATCTTGTCCACATTCCTCCTTTTCTTTTACCAATCCTCATATCCTTTTCAGATATCTGATAATTCATCCCTGCTACGGTGATTTCTGATAATTGTGGCTCTAAGGGGGGCCGCCTTTGTACCACCTCTTAAACCGCACATACCTTGAGTTTTTGCCTTATAAGAGTAGTGGGGAGATCGGACGGGTCACAGTGTCAGTTGTTGCCATTGTAATTTCTTAGAAAAACGAGGCTGCCCTTAGCCTGTGTAGGCTGGGCCCATCCTATTTCTCTCTATTTCCCCTATTATTTTCTTCCTTGTCCTTTTCCAGTATTTTCTTTGCACTCCCTGTCTATCAGTTATCTTTATTTTAGATCCTAGCTCTGTGTCTTTGGAAAGTTTACTTAAGGTCTCTGAACCTCAGTCTCTTCAACTCTAATTGGGGGATAATATCAATGTCAGTGGATTCAGTGTCTTCTACATGGCAATTTCTCACTGCTAATTGCTTTCCTCCACCACCCACTCATTGGCTCCATTGCTGGGAGCCATCAGGAAGTCACTCTCCGGTGTACTCAATTTTAATAGGCAAGCTTAAAGGTGCCACCACAGTGCATTTAGAAGGTCTTTCTTTCATTTCTATTCCCCTCCTCACTTGCCCATTACATGAGGACATGCCAGATTTGTGAGATAGTCATTTGTCTCACCAACTTGTTAAGTGTAAGCCACTGGACACTACAGTTATTAAGGGGGAGAGTATGGCTGGAACTGCACAAATACCTCCCCACCATGAGAAAAGCAATTCAATAAGTGCACTGTACTGGCTGCCGCTCACAAACATCCTTAGGTATGAAGCCTAGTCCTCTGTTCAAGGTGTACACATACGAATCAAGCAAACTAACCCATATCATGTATAACTATGAATACTATTTGTGTTTATCAGTTAACAAGGACCCAACACCCACTCATTCATTTAGTCATACGTGGTTGTTAAGCACCTACTCTGTGCAAGAGGGTGCACTGGGAGCGGGCCCACAAGTGATGAACAAAACAGAGTTCCAGTGGAATCCATGTGCTGTTGAAGGAAATGCACATGAAACAACTAATTACAGGGTTAATTGCTCAATTATAATTGTGCTAAATTCTACAAAGAACCATTTACAGGTTGTTAGGCGAACTTATAGCAGGGGATCTGATGCAGTAGAGAGGTCAGGGAGGTGGGGGGAGACTTCTGGGGAAATTAATGAGCATTGAATGTGAAGGCTAGAAAGCAGTTCCTGGTAAGGAAAAAGAAGAGTTCCCAGCTGTTTGGAGGATAAAGATTCTGAGTTTCCCAGTGCTGCTGGTGGGTTGTCTCAGGTTCCACCCTGGCAGTGTATTCCAGCCTTGGTGACTGGTTGGTGTTCTGAAGCTGGGATCTGTAAGGATCTTCCCACCTGGTTACACCCAAAGGAAAAAAACCTACTCAGGTATCCTCAGAACCAATCAATTAACATTGGGTAGAGAGGGAGTTCCCTGGTGGCCTAGTGGTTAGGATTCCGGGCTTTTACTGCCGTGACCCAGGGTTAATCCCTGGTCGGGGAACTGAGATCCCACAAGCCATGGGGCACAGCCAAAAATAAATAAATAAATTTAAACAAAAATAAATAAAATTGGGTAGAGAATAAAGAGATATTAAATATCACTTAATTTCCCTTACCAAACACACATACAGGCCACTCAGGAGCCTCACTTTATTGAAGGTCTTTTTTGGGACAACCAATTTATACCTCCATGAGATCACTCAGTCCTCTATTAAGCTTGCAATGCAAATATAAACTCCACTTTACACCCCAGGTAACACCCAGGGTCAGGGAGATTAAATAACCTGTCTAAGATCACACCTGTACCAACCCTTGTCCCACGAAAGCCCATGTCCTTTCAGCTACACCAAGCTCCCCAATTGTTGGCATATTGTCAGATGATTGCTGTCCTCTCCAGGGACACTTAGAACATTAAAGAAACATTTTAAGTGACAGTCCTGGAACTAGAGAGTAAACCCAAGTACAATCTGCAATGTTGCCATTTTAAAAAATTGTTATTTAACAAAGATGATGATGACTCGTGAGCAGGTCCATGCTTTGACTACTTCAGTTTGTGTCTGCTGATAGTACGGTTCGCTAATTTTTATCAGCAAAGAGGTGAAAAGGAAGTTAACATGATTAGGAGAATTTCCACAAATGGGCTGAAAAACTGAATAAAAGAAAAGAGACTCAGAGGATTCAGGAGAAGCAGTGTGAACACATTAGTTCTGTGAAGCACCACCATCGTCCCAGGATCTGGGTGTTTTACCGTCTTCACGTAAATGAAACTGATATTGCTGTGTTTACATTGACCTTCTATTTCCAAATACTAATGTGTTATTTAAGTTTATCCTTATTGTATTGGAGATCACATTCAAATAGTGCCAGAAAACCAAAGAGAACTCAGGAAGATTTGGGGAACAGTTTGGCAGTTGAGAAATCACATCAGCAGGGTTCAAGGATCATTTCTTTTAGTATTTCATAGGAAAAACTTGAGTGACCCAAAAAAGCCATGGTTCTTTGGAAGGAGATCAAGAAACAAATAAATAGACTCTTCATGTGCCTCTTTGCTTGGGGGGGGTTGCAGAAGTGGAAATCTGCGCAAGGATTTCATTCCTTACAGTTTGTACAAGGATTGGGGGTGTCCCTGATATAAATGATGCAAAATAATTATATGAAGCATGGCTTTCAGTGGGTCTGGTAGGCCCAAGCACAACAGTGATGTGTTCTCTTGAACCCCACTCACTTGGTTGAGCCTTTGGTCCACTCCTCTTTCCTTACAGGCTCCTTGTGCACCGGGAGTGTTAACTCCGGCCAGCTGTACCTCCTACTCATCTCTCAGATCTACCTTTCTCAGACATCCCCACTGGAAAGGCCAAGTTCAAGACCTGAGCCTCTCAGACCCCGTCTAATTGCTACTGTTGCCATGCTTTTCCTCTCATCCTCCATCTGCTCCCAATAGGAGGGTCAGAAGAATCTTTTTGCAAATGAATCCAATCTGGTGGCATCAGTGCTGAGAAGCCTTCTCTGGCCTCTCGCTAATTATGGGGCAAAGTCCAGGGTGCTTAGCAGGGCATACCGTCTGACCTCTGCTGACCTCAGTAGTGTCATTTCCTGCCTCATAAAGTACTTCTGCCCCAGGTACTTCTTGTTCCAGCAAGGCTGAAGCATTTATGGTGCCCAGCTGTCTGGCTTCATGGGCAGGCAACCTGTGCCCTGCACTTACAAGGGCTGTTTGATTTAATGCTCTGCTATAACCATTTTGAAATTCTTAATAATTTGTGAACGAGGGGCCCTGCATTTCCATTTTGCTCTGGGCTCAGCAAATTACATAGCTGGTCCCGGCACCCAAACATCACATTGTTTCCCACCTCTGGGTGTTGCGTGTACTCTTCTCTCTGCCTAGCATATCCTTCCCTTCATCTCCATCTCCTGTGCTCTTCTTAGTCTTTCAAAGCTAATTTGAGGGCTTCCCTGGTGGCACAGTGGTTCAGAGTCCGCCTGCCGATGCAGGGGACACGGGTTCGTGCCACGGTCAGGGAAGATCCCACATGACGCGGAGCGGCTGGGCCCGTGAGCCATGGCTGCTGAGCCTGTGCGTCTGGAGCCTGTGCTCCGCAACGGGAGAGGCCACAGCAGTGAGAAGCCCGCGTACTGCAAAAAAAAAAAAAAAAAAAAAAAAGCTAATTTGAATACCACTTCTTTAGTGAAACCTTCCCTGAACACCTGTCCCTCTACCCTGACCACATTAACCCCTCCCTCCTCTGTGCTACCCCTTTATGTTACACAAACGTCTACTATAATCCTTCCAAGCTATATGGTGATGAGTCACCTATCTGCCTGTCTCTCTACCAATCTTTGAACTCCTTGAGGACAGGGTCCATGCAGGGCCCAGGCAGTGGAACATAATGGTTAGGAACTCTGGAACCAGACTGTCTGGCTGGGGATCACCTTGGAGAGGTCAGCTGGTTTCTCTGTGTCTTAGTTTCCTCATTTCACAACAGGAGGATACTTATAATACCTACCTTGAAGGGTTGTTGCTGTGAAGTTTGAATAAGATAATCCACATAAAGTGCTTGGAACAGGACCTGGCGTATAATGATATTCAATAAATATTCTCTTTTGTGTTCTGGAACCTGGTACAGTGGCTAGAATATTTGTTATTTGAACATTTATTGAATATCTAGCGTGCACCAGGCACCAGGCTCTGTGCTGGCTGCCTGAGATACAAAGTGAAAGAAATCATGACCTCTGCTCTCAAAGAATTTAATTTTAGTCAGGGAGAGACACAAGCAATTAACAATCACGGTCCAACGTGATAAAATCCTAGGTGAAAGTTACTTTAAGAGCACAGAAGAAAGGCATCCAGATCTTGACGTGAAGCTTGATCTGAATTGTGCAGAATGGGTAGGAGTTAGCAAACACTGAAAACGAGAAGATTATTCTAGGGAGAGGGAATAGCACACGCAAAGACACCCAAGTGTGGAAGTCTCACATGTTTAAGGAGCTACATGTCATGCGATGTGGCTGAAGCAAACGGTGTCTGGTGATATTCTGGGAGACTAGAGGGATAGATTGGTAGGACTAGCAAATAGATTTCAACTCTGGTCTATTGGTAGTGGCTGCCTGGAACATTGTATTAAGAAGGATTCTGAAGCCGTGCCCAACCTCTGTGGGAAAAAGTGATGGGATACAGTAGCTCTATGTGTTATGGGAGCAGACGAGGGGAGTGGGAGCCTGCATGTCACATATCTGCCATTGTTGATAGATTAGGTAGGGCCTCATATGCTGTATTAGGAGGTTGAATTTTATCCTGAAAACCATAGGGAATAATTGAAAGATTTTAAGTATGGGAGTGACATGATCGGATTACATAATAGGTGTTCCATAAGTGCTGGTTGAATTGAACTGACTACGAGCCCCACTTCACTTATTAATGATTTAGTGGATCAAATGCACTGAAATGATTGGAACCCAGCAAATAAAACATGTATAACTGAGCTGATCGTGCTCGGAGGCACTGTGCTAAGTGCTGAAAGAATTAGAGCAGCATCTAAAGGTACTTAACGTGCTCCTATGGTATGGTTTACACAGTAAAACGGTCTGGTTCACACTGTAGTTTCAACAGAGGATTAAAGTGGTATTAATAATTTATGCAGCTATAATATTTCATGCTATAAGCTGATGTTTCCCAAAAGAAAGACCTCCAGCGGGCTTTTTGCACCTTTAACCATCCTGCTGGTTACAAATCAAACAGTACAGAAATGATTGGAACAGATTGGAATGTTTTAAAATATAAATCTACTGATATAGGTTTTTATACATTTTTCTAATAGGTATTTATTTGTAGCCAGGTGAAAAGGGCTCTGAAATTTGGGTTACTGTAAAAAATAAATTCCCTGACCTATTAGTCTTATTAAGAAAATAAATTAAAATTCTATAAAGTTAGCATTTGTTATTGCAATCATTGTCTTTTAACTGTGACAGGTGAAGAAAATCTTGCGACAAGAATACACAAAGAGGGGGGTTATCATCTACAAAGATAGTATAGTAGCCAAAGGCACGTATTTCTATTTATTATTCCTTGATTCCAAAGGGGTTTAAGGTAGCATAGAATAATGCAAACAATATAGCAAGGAAAATGAATTTAAAATAACTACGAAATATAGGGCAAAGGGAATTTGAATGATTTGAACGCAACAAGATCCAATGGAGTCCACCTGTGGGATTAGAGCACAACACAAGAAAGTGTATGTATCTCAACACACTCAAACTGAGCAAAACTGGGGTTCTTATCATGGACCAAAAAGAAAACAGAAGTAAGTGACATTTCTGATTTAATGATTATAAGCAAAAAGACAAAAAGTAGATTTTTCAGATACTGCCTAGAAACGATGAAAAGAATCGATGAAGATATCGAGATTAAGAGGAAAATTTGTACCACGTTGACTCACCATGTCACTCTTTCTTGTGTGTCTATTTGTTTTGTCTTTGTAGCTTTCTGGTGTTTCCTCCCTTTGACTTCCTATCATTATAAAGGCTGACAATGGTCAGAGATCAGTACGGGAGAGTTTTGTCTTTGTATAAATATTCTTCTCTGCAGTCCCATTTCAGGGGTTGAGGGTAAGAGGAAAGGAGTTGGGCTGCAAACAAACTGAACATGCAGTGTTATGTCTATATTAGTGGGATCTAGGATAGTTACTAATATATAATTGATACTCTATAACTGTGAGTTGAAAGAAGAAATGAAGCTTCCCAGAATTTATCAATCCTTACAAAAATGTATAACCACTAAAGGTGTATGCCTATATGATACCTTTATCATAGCTTCCAAAACTCAGTTTTTAGTTTGTATGGTCATGTTACCTGGACATTTTGTTCTAAAAGTCTAGGCTACAATGAAGGCTTAAGAAGAAGGTACATTAGGAAGACAGAAATGGAAGAAAAAAAAAATCAAAGAGAGGGCACACAGCAATTAGTCTTCCTTGCTACTCCGTTATTTGTTGCTTCCTTTTTTCATGCTTTTGTAAAAACAGGAAGACCTTCAGGGCCTCAGACAACACTCTCCCACTCCCACCCAGCTGCCCCTTATTCTCAAAAAGGATTTTTTTTAGCTTCCTTTCACTGAGACTTTAGAACACTTGAGAGATTTGGGAAGGAAAGAAGAGATCACTTTTTTTTTTTTTTTTTGGTAGCTACTTTGTGCCAGGTGCTCCACTAAGCAATTTAGCAGTGATTATACTGTTTAATGCTCACAGAAATTTTTATAGGCAGGTATATTCTCACTTTATCAATGAAGAAACTACTGCTCACAGAGCTGTCTAGCTTCAAGCATCATAAATAATGGGATGGAGCTAGGATTCAACCACATGTCTACCCAACATCTTCCCCCTTTACTGTGCAGAAGTGCTTCTCCCACTCTCAAAACTTTCTCAGGGTCTTTCTTGTTTTAATTGTTGATCAAGATCCTCTATGCTCCATGATCATGAGGACATAGTATTCTTCCCCTGGAATGGGCCTTAATGTTGTTTGTATTTCTAATACATTTGGCATTAACTGTTAACATAACAGATTAATCCAGTTAGCCAGGTGCTTTACAATGATCTATTGTTTGAGTAGAGGAAAAGGAGGCCGTGGCAAGTATATAGAAAAAATACTTTCTGTACTGTCACTAACACAGTAGATCTCCCGTTCCATGAATTGACCAGTAGAGTGTGTTACTCAAATTACCAATATGTTATAATGATGATGATGAGAATGATGGTGATGATAGTAACACTCTTATTTACTGAGCATTTAACATGTGTCAGGGATTGTTTTAAACACTACTACTGTGTCATTTAACTTTAACAATAATCCTACGAAGTAGGTGTTATTGTCCTCAGTTTACAGAGGAGAAAAATGAAGCTCAGAGTTGTGACTTGCTGAGTTCTTACAGTACTAAATGGCAGAGCTGGGTTTGAACCCAGATTTGATGTTCATGCCCCTATTTTTAGTCATGAAGCCAAATAGCCTTCTACAATAACAACTGGCACTATGTTGCTATCCTTAGACTTTAGTTTTGATTTCGTGTCTCTACCGAAATTGCATTTGCAGGACTTTTTTTCAAGTATACTTTGTGTGTGTGCATGTGTGTGTGTGTGTGTGTGTTGTGCGTGTGTGCACGTGTAGTATGTGGTAGTAGTTAATTCTGCCATAATGGATAATTTACTAACATTTCCACAGCTTCAAGAGTCTTCTTGGCCAGGATATGCTGGTTTTGTCAAGTAGCTTAATTTTACTATAATTTATAATTCTTATTTCTTATAATAGTAACAGTCTTCAGAACATGCTATTATATTACTTTACTTTCATACATATGCATATATATACACTCATATACAGACACACCTCATTTTATTGTGCTTCACTTTATTGCACTTCATAGATACTGTTTTTTACAAATTGAAGGCTTGCAACAACCCTGCATTGAGCAAGTCTATAGGCACCATTTTCCCAACAGTATTTGCTTACTTTGTGTCTCTGTGTAACACTGGTAATTCTCAAAATATTTCAAACTTCCTCCTTATTATTATATTTGTTATGGTGATCTGTGATAAGTTATCTTTGATGTTACTACTATGACTCACTGAAGGCTCAGATGTTTATTAGCATGTTTTAGCAATAAAGTATTTTTAAATTAAGATATGTACATTTTTTAGACATAATGTTATTACACACTTATAGATTGCAGTATAGTATAAACATAACTTTTATATGCACTGGGAAACTAATTGTATGTGACTCACTTTATTATGATATACTCTTTGTTATAGTGATCTGGAATCGAGCCTGCAGTATCTCTGAGGTATGCTTGTATACAATATGAAAGACCTGTGCGTAAATCTCAGTGACATTATTTTGCCCTTAAGGTAAAATGATGTCCCCTCTCACAACCCAGCTTCTTCCACTTCTCACTCATCTAATATGTATTGAGTACCTACCATAAGTTTGTTACTCTGCTCTATATCCAGGACACAGAGATCAAAGGGCATGTTCCTCTACTCAAGGAATCCATAAAAATTTATTCTAGTTTATGTTTAAAGCACAGACAAGGGTGATCTTAAGTCAGTGGAATAGTCCAAGTATAATTAGTGAAATATATCCTGGTTGTCCCTCTCCCCACTCTCCACAGAAACTCTTTCATGATACGGCAACAATTTATAAGGTATCTCTCTTCAGTGTGCAGAGTAAGAGATGCCCAGTAGCCTATGGATACATTCTAGTTAGTTCCTGCTCCAGAAGTTCCCCCAAAGTCCTGGAACACTAGATAGTGAAGGGGTTCCAGGAACTGAGAGATCACCTTCATAACTATTGGAAGATTCTGTTATTTTAACTCTGTTATCCAAAGCCTTGAAAAACATGCCCTATAGTTGAATACTGGCTTCTTCATCCACTCTCTGTCTCATGTTGCCGTGTTACGTAAGCCTTCCTGAGCCTCTCCATCCTTATTTGTAAAACAGATAATAATGTCTTTTTTTTTGGTTTGCTTATATATTCATTCATCCAGAAAACATTTTAAAAAACATCCACTTGAGCTAGGCACTAGATAAACAATGTCCAGCACGATAGATGCTGTTCCTGCCCTCGTGAAACTTACGGCCTGGTGAGAGAAAGAGGCAATAAATGAACTGGGTGCTATGATAGAGAATAAAGAGAGGAAACATGCTTTGGAGTGGGTGGTCAGAGAAGGCCTCTCTGCAGAGGTGACACTTAGGCTGACATCTAAAGCATACAAAGGGCATGCTTTG
This sequence comes from Delphinus delphis, assembly GCF_949987515.2. Lineage (NCBI taxonomy): Eukaryota > Metazoa > Chordata > Mammalia > Artiodactyla > Delphinidae > Delphinus > Delphinus delphis. The sequence goes on along the minus strand of NC_082683.1, from coordinate 57,872,939 downwards.
TAAATGGCAAGTGGCAAAACTGTCTTGGGTAAGGGAAGTAATTTGTGCAAAGGCTCTGATTTGATAAAGAGGAGTTGAGAAACTGAAAGTAGCCTAGTAGTTCGAAAAATACAAAGGAGGGCATTATCCTAAAAAGTGGATATTGTCTACCCCCAAACCCAGTAATTCTACTCCTGGGTATATATCCTAGAGAAATTCTTGCATTTTTCTACTAGGAGACACATATAAGAATACTCCTAAAAAAAAAAAAAGAATACTCCTATTAGCACTAACCTTTGTGATAGTACAAAACTAAAGCCATCAAAACATTGACAGAAGGAAAGAGAAGTAAATCTTGGTACAGTCCCATGATGGAATGTTATACAGTGGTGAAAATGAGTGAATTGTAGCTACTCAAACCAATAAAGATAAATCTTATAAACCCTACTTTGAATGGAGAAAACAAATCATTAAAAAATAGCTTACCGTATTATTTATTTAAATAATCTTAGAATACCCAAAATATTTAAGAAATTTTATATACATATTATATTGTAAAAGTATTTTTAAAAAGCAAGGAAATTGAAACTTTTGTTTCTAGCCAAGGTGTTGGAATGGAGAGTAAATTTACCTTTCTGCCTTAAACAACTAGGAAACTAGAAAATTATATGAAACAATGGTTTTCAGAAATTGGACAAGAGCAAAGCAGGGCTGTAATGCTTGAATGAAGGAAAACAAACAAGGTGAGCTCTGTAATTGTACCAGCTATCCCCTGGAAGGAATTGCCATGTGGTAGCACAGAAAGGGGAAACCCAAGCAGAGCCTTGTTGAATGGGAAGCAGAGACTGGAGTTAGGGGAGAGCAAGGCAGCCACAACTTGCTGGGCAGAGTACTGCAGAGGAGGGAGCTGTGCAGAAAGAGAGCTCCAGAGATCTGTAGAAGGGTCAGCTAAATGTCTATGCCTGAGTACTTACCTACGCTTGAGTGAGACAGACTTATCCGAGGCCAGGGAAAGACCACTCAGAAAAGAATAGGCAGAGCAATTCCTGGACCTAACAGGACTGAGAAAAGTTCTTGCTCCCACAAGTAAGAGTGGAAAGATCTCATAATATGTGGGGCATCAGGTAGGAACCTTAAAGATCAAACATCTTAGTAATGGGTCTAAAACTATACTAAAGGCTGCTGTGGACCCATAATAAGAAGCTTAAAAGCAAGCTTGGAGAGATCCAGGTGTGATCCAATAACTTAACTGTGTGTCAGAAAAAATATAATAGTACTTAAAGCAGTACAAGAAAATCTAGCAACCAACAACATAAATTCACAATATCTAGTATCTAATAAAAACAAAAAACACTATAAGACATGCAAGACAAAAAAAAACAATCAATAGAAACATAGACAAAAATGATCTCAATGATTGAACTAATAGATAAGAACATTAAAACAGCTACTATAAATATGCTCCAAATGTTCAGAAGGTAGAAGAAAAGCCATGTAGCCATAATGAGAAGAGAATTTGAAGATATGAAAAAACCCCAAACAGAACTTCTGGAGATGAAAATTATAATATCCAAAGTGAAAAATCCCCTGGATAGCATTTGTGTCATTGAATTTAAAGTGCATCTCTGGTAGAAAACAGATACTGAATCTTGCTTTTTAAAGTATTATCTGGCAATCTCTGACTTTTGGTTGGAGTATTTAGTCCATTTATATTAAATGTAATTATCAATATGGTTGGATGAGGTAGGCCATTTTGCTATTTTTTTCTATTCATCTCATCTTTTTTTTTTTGTTTTTGTTGCTCTTCTGTTCCTCCTTTACTACTTTTTATGCTTAAAAAATATTTTTTGTATTCCATTTTAATCCCTGTTAACTTAATAGCTATATTTCTTTGCCTTATTTTTCAGTAGTTCCTCTAAAGATATAATATATATATATAAAAAGATATAATATGCATCTTTAACTTAGCCTAATCTACCTCAAATAAACACTTACGTACTTATGTACTACTGATAAAATATAAGAACTTATCACAAGTCTAGTAGCATGCCCCTCCCTTTTGTGCTATTGTTGCTATATATATCACATTTATATATGTTGTGAACCCTACAATAAAGTGTTAAAATGTTTGCTTTAAAGAGTCATATGACTTTTAAAGAAACCAAGAGAATAAAACAGAAAATATATAAATATGTATAATATTTCATATATGTCCAAATATTTACCAATTCCCATGTTTTTCATTCTTTCCTGTGGATCTGAGTTACCATCCGGTGTCATTTCCCTTTAGCCCAATGGACTTCCTTTAGCATTTCTTATAGTGCAGATATGCTAGCAACAAATTCCGTCAGATTGTTTACTTGGAATTGTCTTTATTTTGTCTTCATTTCTGAAAAATAGTCTAGATATAGAATTCTTGGTTGAGAGATTTTTCTCTTAGCTTCTGAATCATCATTCCAATGTTTTCTGACTTCTATTGTTTCTGAGGAGAAGTCAACCATTAATTGCATTGTTTTCACCCTTTATTTATTTATATATGTTTCCTACCTCTTTCTCTTTCTTCTCCTGGAATTTCAACTACACGTAGGATAGACTGCTTCACATGATCCACACAACTCTGAGATTCTGTTCAATTTTTATTTATTTTTGTTTATCTATTTTTTATTTTTGGTTGCGTTGGATCTTGGTTGCTGCGCACGGGCTTTCTCTAGTTACGGCGAGCAAGGGCTACTCTTCGTTGCGGTGCGTGGGCTTCTCATTGTGGTGGCTTCTCTTGTTGTGGAGCACGGGCTCTAGGCACGTGGGCTCAGTAGTTGTGGCTCACAGGCTCTAGAGCGCAGGCTCAGTAGTTGTGGCACAGGGGCTTAGTCGCTCCGCGGCATGTGGGATCTTCCTGGACCAGGGCTCGAACCTGTGTCCCCTGCTTTGGCAGGTGGATTCTTAACCACTGCGCCACCAGGGAAGCCCTCAATTTTCTTTCAATCTTTTTCTCTCTCTATTCTTCAGACTTATAATTTCTATTTTAAAGCTTGCTGACTTTCTTCTGTCAGGTCAAATCTTCTGTTGAGCGCATCTAATAAATATTTCCTTTCAGTATGATACTTCTTAGCATTTCTCTAGAATTTCAGCATTCTTTAGAATTCCCACTTGGACCTTTTTTATAGGGTCTGTTTCTCTGGTGTGTTTCCCTATTTTTTCACCTTTTTTTTGTTTGTTTGTTGTTTTTTTTTGTGTGGTACACGGGCCTCTCACTGTTGTGGCCTCTCCCGTTGCGGAGCACAGGCTCCGGACGCGCAGGCTCAGCGGCCATGGTTCATGGGCCTAACCACTCCGCGGCATGTGGGATCTTCCCAGACCGGGGCACGAACCCGTGTCCCCTGCATTGGCAGGCGGACTCTCAACCACTGTGCCACCAGGGAAGCCCCACCCTTTTTTTTTTTTTTAGCATATTTTCTCTTAATTATTTGAATACAAATATTTTAAAAATCCTTAGACATATTTACATAGCTACTTTGAAATTTGTGTGTGTGTGCTAAATCTAACACCCAGGGCAATTTGGAATGATTTTTTATTGACTGGTTTTCATTTCCTGTGCATGGATCATACTTTTATGTTTCTTTGCATATCTCATAATTTTTTGTTGTTGTTAAAAAGCAAAGATTGTAGATAATATGTGTAGTGATTTCAGATTTTGTTTTATTCTTCTTATGATTGTTATTTTTGGTTTCAGTAGGTAACTAACTTTTCTGCCCTCAAAATTGCAAAGTCCACTTCCCTAAAGTGTGCAGCTGTTGATGGCTCTGCTCAGTTTTGCTGTTTTGTTTTGCTTCCCGGAGGAGGACTACTGGCTCCCGAAGGTCTCTCCCACACCTACATAACTTACTGGTACACCAGTGATTTGGGCAGAGGTTATGTTTAGATACCTCAAGCCAGCAAGGCCTTCACTCTCTGCTGTCTGAGTTGTGGGTAGGCCAAGGAGCACATTTAAAGGTACAGCAAATTCACAGATTTCTCCAGACTTTCCATTTTCACTGGGTTCTTTGGGGTGCACATGTAGTTTGGCACCCATCCAGACTTATGTGATTTTATTATGTCAGCCCTTCTATGGCTCTCTCGCTTCTAAAATTTCCCCATATTAGTCCTTCTGCCATCCTCCCTAAACCAAGACAACCATTTTATCCAGCAGATAAAACTGTAGGCTTTTGCTACTCAACACGGGAGTGGTGCATGGGAATGCCTCCTGCCCCCTGACCAGCATGAAGGCCACAAACTTGTTCTTATTTAATATGGTGAAGTTTTCGTTAGCAAGACTTCTTAACATTGCTGCCTGAGTTTGGTCATCTTCCAGGGCTATGAAGTGTTTGTTAATCATTTTGTTCAGTTTTATATACTTGTTCTCTCTGGAGAGGAACTTCTCTAACTCTTCTTCATGCCACAATTATAGAAAGTAGAGTCTCCAAACTGGCTTTTTTAAAAAATAGAAATTGATAAGTTGATTCTAAGATTCATATGGAAATGCAAAGGACCTAAAATAGTTAAATAATTTTTAAAAAGTCAAAGAAACCTACTCTATATGACTCTGAGACTTATTATACAACTCATGTGGTATTAGCACAAGAAGAGGAATATAGATCAGTAGAAAATAGACCCGCTCATATATGGTCAATTTGTCTTTGACAAGCGTGCTGAAGGAAGGGACCCGACAAATGTGCTACAATATTTGGCTGTTACCTCACAACACACACAAAAATTAACATGAAATGTGTCATAGACCTAAATGTAAGAGCAAAAACTATTAAACTTAGGAGAAAATCCTTGTGACTCCAGAGCAGGAAAAGAATTTTTAGATGGGACACAAAAAGTATAAACCATAAAAGAAGAAAATTGGTAAATTGGATTTCATCAAAATTAAAAACATTTGCTCTCTGAAAGACATTGTTAAGAAAATGCAAAGGCAAGTCACCAACTTGGAGAAAATTTTGCAAAGCATATATTTGATCAAAGACTTGTATCCAGGATATATAAAGAATTCTTACAACTTAATAATTAGAAGACAAAACCAATTTAAAAAATGGGCAAGCAATATGAATAGATATTTCACCTAAGAAAAGATATGGGTGACAAACACATAAAAAGATGTTCAACATCATTAGTCAGTGGAGAAATGCAAATTAAAACCACAAGATACCACTAAATACCCACTGGAATGGCTAAAGTTAAAAAGATAGGTCATACCAAGTGTTAATGATGATACGGAGCAACTGGACTCTCACATAGTACTGGTGGTGATGAAAAAGTGGTGCAACTTCTTTGGAAAAAGCTGGGCAGTTTCTTATAAAGTTAAACGTGTACTTTCCGTAGAATCCAGAAATTCCATCCCCGGGTATTTACCCAAGAGAACTGAAAATGTATGTTCACACAAAAAAACCTGTACCTGAATGTGCAAAGCAGCATTAATCACAGTAGCCAAAACCTGGAAACCACACAAACGTTCCTCCATTGGTGAATGGATAAACACATCGAAGTATAGCCATACAATGAAATACTATGCAGCACAGGAAATAAACAATTTATATATATATATATATATATATATATATATATATATATATATATATATATATAACAACACGGATGAATCTCAAAAGTATTATTCTAACTGCCAAACACAAAAGACTACATATTGTAGGATTCCATTTACATAAAATTCTAGAAAAGGCAAGACTGTATTACAGAAATAAGTGGCTGGTAGAGGCTGAGGGTTGTGGTGGAGGTTGACTGCAAAGGGAAAAGAGAGAACTTTGGGGGTTAAAAAGTGTGCTAGATCATGATTATGGTGGAGGTTACATGACAGTGTATATTAAGCAAAACGCACTGAATTGTACTCTTAAATTATGTGAATTTCATTGCACAAATTATTTGACAGCATATCCGATAAAGAAAAAAGCAAGGGAAGGATAAAAACAAAATTCAGATAGTGGTTACCTTTGAAAGGGATGCAGGGAGATGGAATATGAGAGGTGCACATAAGAACACTGAATGGTGGTGATTTTTTAATAGTTCTTCTGTATATTAAGTTAAAATTAAAAACAATAGGGGGGATGAGTGAATAGGGGAGAAGAAACGTGGACACATATGCAGACAACTTTAGAGAATTAAAGCCGTGGCCACAGAAGAATGTGATGTCAAAGCTTTTTGGTTGTTGTTTATTTTTAAATATATGACACACTAGAGCATGTTTTTACACCAGTGAGAATGACTCACTAGAAAGGGGGAGAATAATGATGCAAGAAGAAAGGAACAAAGAAGGAGCAAAGTCCTAAGGGGAGGGCAAGATGGGATGGCTTCTGGAGCCAAGTGGAAGGATTGGCCTTTGGTCATGGAAAGGTCTCTTCCTCCATGGTAACAAGAGGGAAGAAGATGGGTACAGATTCAGCTAGGCTTAGGAACTTAGTGGTGGAAAGATGAAGCAATTTTCTTCTGAAAATGTCTATTTTCTCAATGAAGTATGGTTAAGACCGTCAGCAGAAGTGGGGAGGAGCAGGAAATTTGAGGACAGCGTTTGAAATGGCCAACTGGAGAGTGCACTGAGGATCCCACCATGAAGTATATGTTTAATGCCTGCTATATACACCTCTTCCTGCTGCATCGTGTACCCACTTTGGCTAGACTCTGTGCCTCCATTGGGTGAGGGATATTTACTCCTGTGACTGTGGTCTGGAGGAGAGAAGTGCTCAGTAATGAGTAAGAGTCAGCAGAGGAAGCAGCTGCCCTCCTGGCACCCTCCTTGTCCTGGATCTGTAGTCGAAAACATTGCTAGAGATCTGTTTACAGCCTTTTGCAATCCATGGAGGGTGAGGGAGTCCTCTTCTGAATGTTTTGCTTGCTAATCTAATGTTTCCAGCTAGGCCCCTGCTAAACAGAATGTTTTCTAGGGTAGTTTTTGTTTTGGGCATTTGTACATGGTATTTTTGCTGTGTACTGAATCAATCAGGTGATTTCTCCTTCTGTTATGTTCCCACTCTCCATATTATACTATAATATAGATTATACATATGTGTGTATATATGTTGTATGTTATACTATAATAGTATTTCCTACTTAGGATATAACTTGCACTTTGCCTTTCTGCCTGTCTGACACTGTACACATTCAATAAACGGGGAATGGACTAATCAATCAATCAAAATGTATTTATTGAATATTTATTGCAGTGCCCTGAGAGACAGGCTCTAGTAAAAAATGCAGACAGACACTGCCCTTATGTCACCTACAATCCGGTTGGTAAGACATATACTTGTTAAGGCGATGGCATAATATAATATCAAGGTACAGAATTTGGAGTTGAAGTCTACAGAAACCAACTAAATTTATGATTTGGGGAAAGTTGCTCTACTTTCTGGGTGTCAGTTTCCTTGTTTATAAAAAATGGGGACTTGGATTTTTGTGAGAAATAAATAAGATAATGTAGGCAAACTGACCAGCGTGGTACCTGAGTGTAGTCAGAACTCAATAAAACTAACCCTGCCATGGTGGGGCTCATATATCTAAGGCCTTAGAAGGGACAACTGGGCTGATTCGGCTCAGCTTCACACGGTCTCATCCTCCAAGAGGCTAGCTTATGCTTATTGGCATGACAGAAGTAGGCGTTTCAAGTAAGAGTAAAGGAACATAAAGTCTGTTGAGGACCAGGCCCATTACTAGTCCACCATCACTTCCGCATTTTAGGTGGTAAGGCCAGCCCAGATTTAAGAGGTGGGGATATAGGCACCATGTCTTGAATAGAGGAGCTGTTGAGTCACATTTTCAAAAATGTGGACTCAGAGGGGCTTCCCTGGTGGCACAGTGGTTGAGAGTCCACCTGCCGATGCAGGGGACAAGGGTTCGTGCCCCGGTCTGGGAGGATCCCACATGCCGCGGAGCGGCTGGGCCCGTGAGCCATGGCCGCTGAGCCTGCGCGTCCGGAGCCTGTGCTCTGCAACGGGTGAGGCCACAACAGTGAGAGGCCCGTGTACCACAAAAAAAAAAAAAAAAAAAAATGTGGACTCAGAGAATGGGACATTTGTGGCCACTTCTGTAAACAGTCTACTACAAAGTATTACAACCATTCATCCTACACTTCCTTGTTTTTTTAGGACCTTTTTCTATTTTAACACTAGTTAATTTAAAAATATATATGTAAATTGTGTTCCTGTTTATCCAGATTTGAGAAATGGATCTAAGTGCCAAGAAGTCTATTAAAAGCCAGATTTTTTAGTGCTAAAAAAAACCCAAAAAAACTAACCCTGCTGCATGAAATTATCTTGTTAATTAAACGCCACCTTAAAGGGCAGACAGTTGTTTTCTCATCTGTAAAATGGAGACTATAGCAGCATATACTTCTCAGGGTCATTATGGGAATTGTGCTACAACAATACGGAGTAGATTACCTGTAGCACTGCATTTGGTTCTTCATAGTAACTCTATGAGGTGGGAGGATTCTTATGACTACTTTACAGATAAGGAACTAAAATATAGAGAGATTAATTAATTTTCCAAAGAACATACAACTAATACATGGTAGAATCAAGGGACACAAACCCAGGCAGTCTTTTAACTACAGGCTAATAACAGTAATGGTAAGGGACTTCCCTAGTGGCGCAGTGGTTAAGAATCCATCTGCCAATGCAAGGGACACGGGTTCGAGCCCTGGTCCAGGAAGATCCCACATGCCACGGAGCAACTAAGCCCATGTGCCACAACTACTGAGCCTGCACTCTAGAGCCCATGAGCCACAACTAGAGAAAGCCTGTGCACAGTAACAAAGACCCAACACAGCCAAAAATAAATAAATAAATTTATTTAAAAAAAAAAAGAAAAACAGTAATGGTAATATTAGAACGAGCAGTACTATCAGTAGGAGTAGTAGAAGTAAGAGTAAAGAGAGATCACTTTGAAGGGAGTGGGCACAAAAGACCTCTTGGCAGTGGGATCTGAGATTGGCTTTTAAATATGGCAAGATTTCTACAGGCAGAGAGGGATAAAGTCTTCCCAAAGCAGAGGGCAATTGCCAGCAAAAGCTTAGAGTCTGGGCAGGAGCAGACTGGCTCGTGAAATTAGGCCCTTTTGACCCCTGCAAAGGGTCTGCCTTACAGGGAAGTAGTATAAAGTGAGGCCAGAAAAGATGGTTAGGGTCCGATATGGAGAGAACTCAATACTGAAATAAGACATTTGCTGGTCAGTTTCTGTGTGTGCCAGCCTGGAATTCCGGACACAGGCTAGGGGAGAAATAAAGATTTGGGATTTGTGTGCCCAAAAGTGGTAAAACTATAGCTTACATTTTCACAGAGCTTTAGAGTTTGCCTAGTGCTTTCACACCCCAGGTATTTGCTAACGCTCACAATAACCTTATCCTTGGGGTGGGCAGATAACTCCCATTAAGTGCATTACCATGTGTGAAATGCCTACTTTAAAGTGGGTGCTTAATTAAGGTCACTTCCTTTTTTTTCTTTTAACATCTTTATTGGAGTATAATTGCTTTACAATGGTGTGTTAGTTTCTGCTTTATAACAAAGTGAATCAGCTATAGGTATACATATATCCCCATATCCCCTCCCTCTTGCTTCTCCCTCCCACCCTCCCTATCCCACCCCTCTAGGTGGTCACAAAGCACCAAACTGATCTCCCTGTGCTATGCGGCTGCTTCCCACTAGCTATCTATTTTACGTTTGGTAGTGTATATATATCCATGCCACTCTCACTTTGTCACAGCTTACCCTAGGGGTAAGACAGGAATAAAGGTCACTTCCTTTTGATAGACAAGACAATGAGGGTCAAAGATGTTAAGCAACTTGCCCAAGTTCACAGAGCTAGTACTGTTGGAGCTAGGACTGGAACACAACTTCTTTCTCCCAGCTTATTCAGTTTTCCAGTTTACGTTGTCAGCCCAGTTATCAGTTCTGTATAATTCATCCGACAAACAGTTGAGCACCTATTGTATGTCTCATAAAGTATCAAGCTATAGAGATGCAAAGACAAATATGTGTCATGCTCGCAAACCATTGGGGAAAATAGACTTAAATTTTTTTTAAAAAGCAATTTGACAAGTGCTGAGATGGCAGTGGGTGCACAAGTGTTACGGAAGGGGTTGCATGGGGGAGAATGGCCTCACAGAGAAGACCAAGTTTGCGCTGAGCCACGTATCCAAATTATGCTCTCACAGATGGTCTGAGTCTTGCACTTAACCCTCATAGAATGTCAAGTGCTAGTGGACCCGCCAGAACCAGGGAGCCTCCAAGGGGAGGGACAAGAGAGAGTAGAGGATGTAGCAGCCAAGGGAGTGCACCCTCAGATCTCCCTCCAAGAGAACAGGATGTGAGGACAACACAGCCGACAGCTCCCAGCTGCTGCATCCCTGTCCCCCGGGGGTGCACGCAGCATTCACATGGAGGTGACATTTCCCGGGCTGCTCCCTGCTACTGTCAGAGTATGGCAAAGGTACTACAGCCAGGACATTCCTGCCCAACACAGCAATCCTCCAACAAATCCTCCAGAGCTCAGAGCTGCACAGCAGCAGCCCGGTCCTCCTTCCTTCCTCTCTGCCTTTACAGGTGTCAGACCTGCATCGTGCTATGTGCTACGAGGCTCTCCCACCTGATCCCGTTCCCTCTCCTTGAACTGACACACTGAGTTAGACAGGAAGAGACACCAAGGGCAAAACGATTGGGAAAGACCTTCATCTTGAGCAAAGAGAGGAGGAGAATGAAGGAGACCATGGAAATAAGAGGAAACCCAGCAGAAAGCCCTGTGACCAAGCCTCAGAGAGCAAATGTCAAGAGGATGATCCCCAGTTGTATCCTGAAGAGAAAATAAGACTAGTGAGAAGACTCATAGCTGCCTGCCTGGTACAACAGTCTAGAAGAGTGTTGACTGAGGGCTTCCCTTCCCTGGTGGCACAGTGGTTGAGAATCCGCCTGCCGATGCAGGGGACACGGGTTCGTGCCCTGATCCGGGAAGATCCCACATGCCGCGGAGCGGCTGGGCCCGCGACCCATGGCCGCTGAGCCTGCGCGTCCGGAGCCTGTGCTCCGCAACGGGAGAGGCCACAACAGTGAGAGGCCCGCGTACCAGGAAAAAAAAAAAAAGTGTTGACTGAACTTAGTGAATAGAAACGGAGAACTATCAAGGTATTTAAAGTCAGCAGCTGCAACAGAAAAATCCCCAATTCTCAGTTGGTTTAACCCCATAAAGGTTTGTTTTTCACTCACAGCAAGACGGGTGCTGTGGTTTGTCCACGTAAGGCAGGAGTTGCTGGTGATGCCAAGAAAGGTGGGGTGGGGGGATTTTTGAGGGTCTGACTTCGGAGTGGCTGGCGTCACTTCTTCTTATACCCCGTTTGCCAGAGCCCAGGTGCACGGCCCCAACCTAACAGGAAGCGGGGGGCAGCGGGGGCGCGGGGTGGAAGATCTGTTCCTGAGCGCCTGGGCAAACCCACAGCGTGATCCAGAGATGATTCCACGTGGAATATGCCAGTGTTTGTCAGTTAGGAGCTCATCAGAAACCTTCAGAAACGTGAGTGCATACACGAGGGGCGGGGCAAGAAGTGCCCGGGGCATTTAAACCTGTGAAAGCTTTTAGCAGAGTGAGCAGACAGTCCAATTGCAAGGAGTGAGTGAAAGGGGGGATGGGTGTGAGGAAGTGGAGGTGACTCAGTGCTGCCTCCCAGAATACTTCTGCTCACCTCCACCCTCCCACCCCAGGGTCGAGAGCTGCCGTCTCATCTCCCACGCACGTTTTGCATCTGCCCATCCTGCAGGAATTCACTTCAATGGGCCGAGAGCTCTGTAAGGAGCGGTGGTGTGTGCTGCGTGTCTGGACTCGCAGCCCCTAGCACGGTGCCTGGCACAGAGTCACTGTCTGTCGGATGAATGAGAAGTGTTCTCCACCTGGAGATTCTGACATCGGGCATCTGGGCTGGAGAAACGGCATCCTTCCTTTCATTATTATTATTTTATAAATTGTGGTGAAATATACAAAAAATTTCCCATTTTAACCATTTTTAAGTGTACAGCTCTGTGGCATTAAGTACATTCCCACTGTTGGGCATCCATCCCCCCCAGCCATCTCCAGAACTCCTTTCATCTTGCGAAACTAAAACTCAATACCCATTGAACAATAACTCTTCCCCCTCCCCGCTTCCCCTGACAACCACCATTCTACTTTCCGTTTCTATGACTTTGACTATTCTAAGTACCTCATATAAGCAGATTCATACAGTATTTGTCCTTCTGTGGCTGGCTTATTTCACTTAGTGTAATATCCTCAAGGTCCATCCATGTTATACAGCTTATGTCAGAATTTCCTTCCTTTCTAAGGCTGAGTAATATTCCATTGTATGCATATAGCACATTTTGTTTGTCCACTCAGCTGTAGACGGACTCTTAGGTTGCTTTGACCTTTACTATTGTGAATAATGCCGTTATGAACATAGGTGTACAAATATCTCTTCAAGATCCTGTTTTCAATTCTTTTGGATATATCTACACTTTTTTAAGGTGGTTCGGGTGATCTGAAGTACAGCCAAGGTGGAAAACCTTTCTTTCATGCAAAAGAGGAGAAGAGGGTTAAAGGGAATGATGAGGAATGTAGGAGTTTGGGAGAATGAGTGACCATGCAAGAGTCAGGAGGAGATGGGCACGGGTAGGATCCTGGCTACAGTGGAGGAGTTTATGTGGCCAGGAACCATGGGAAGACAAGGAGGAGAGTCACAGGACTCTGGAGAGGAGAGGATGTCAGATGACCTAATTCCTTAAGTACAGGTGATGTCATTTGCTGACTAGAGCAGGAACGGGGAGTGAAAGTGAGGCTGGGGCTGGAGGAAAGAAAAGATTCATAGCCATCGTGGAGAGGAGTGCAACTGGGAGATGATACAGGAAGATGAACAAAGGCCAGAGACAAGGAAAGGACCCAATGGCGTGTGTGTTGGAGGAGAGGGGCTGCAAGTATCAGGAATTCCTTTTTATTAAAGGCAGGGAGTGAAGAAAGTTGGTGGCAAGTGTGCTCAGAAACAGAGGAGAAATCTTTAGAAGGATGGCAGGATGTCTGTGAGGCAGATGGACATATGGCAGGCCAGGTCACATGGTAGGCTCAGGGATCCAGGGCAAGGTGGAGAAAATGGATCATGGAAACCATCCAGGTTTGGAACCCGGCCAGAGGATGTGGCAGAAGGTCAAGGGAGGCTACACGCCAAAGAAGTGCTGAGCACTGCATACCTAAACAGGCCCATGCTCTTACAGAGGCTTCCTGGTACAAATAAGGAGAGTCACTGTCACACACACAGACAATATTATTTAATCTTATCCCATGAGATCTGTCGCAATGCCCCGCAGAGCCTGCCTTTGAGGAGAGCCCTCTCTACCCCTAGACCGACCGTCTTCCTAAGCAGTGAAAACTTGTCGCATAGATCAAGGTCCTCCTGACTGCATTCGGGAACCAGAGTTCTCCCCTTGTGCCTGCCTCATTGCTCCGTCACTGCAGCCAGTGGCCTAATCTGGGGCCACCAGCAGTAGATATCTAAGACCTCAGGGAGTCCCCTCAGTGAGTCAAGACAGTGACTTTGCACTTCTAGAAGCCCTTGCCCTGTTACTATGGCAGCTGTGGGCTGCTGTGACAATGTCCCCAGTGATCTCATTTTGAGCTCATCGTTGTAAAAAGGAAAAAAAATCAGAAGTTTTCTAAGCAATTGTACTAGAAAATCCATTCCCACCCTCCTCCCTTCCTCCCCCTCCCTTCCTCCTAGAGGACCCAATCTATCTTTTTGATCTGGAACTTTCTTTATCTGGTATCCTATGGCACATAGGAAGCTTTGTTCACATTTCCCTCTGATGCCCCCATTTACCCCCACGTCTTTGTCGGCATTGTTCCATCTCTTTCCCTGCTCTGTGCGTCTGCGCTTCATCCCTGTGTAATTGCTCAGACTTCCCCCCTGCCTGCCCCGAGAAACCGTCAGTTGCTGCCTGCTGCTTGCTGTCTGTTATCTTTTACTTGCTCCGCTGGGCTTCTGGCTGCCCTCTGGACATGGCCGCTGTTCTAGGATCAGATATGGATGTTTGTTTTTCTAAGCAGTCTCTTATATGAGCATTTTGCTGTCCACATTTTATAGCCTTTCTCCCTTCCCCCCCCCCCCCACCTTGCCTATTTCCTGTTGAGAGCAGGCATGTAAGAGGCTCTCCGGGAGGCAGGCAGCCTCGGGAAAACACTGTCCTACTGAAGTCCTTGGACGTGTCCAAAGGGACAGTGTCCTTCAGTTGCAAATGTGTAGGCAGCCTGGCAAGTGTCCTGTCGACTCTGGTCCAACCCAATCATCAGAGGGTATAGAAGGAATAAACAGTGTTTAATAAATAGAATAGCCAGACAAAGTTACCTCTAAAAGATGTGAGGCTGGGAAGGGAAAAAGATGAAAAGGAAGTGTCCCTTCATTCTTCTGTGTGTAGCATGAGGCTTCTGATTGATAATGGGAAATGAGGCCCCTCCAGGCTCTCTTTGAAATGCCCAGGACCCTCTTTGCTCCATTTCTAGCTTGCTTCTACTTCTTTCCAGCTCCGGCAGAGCTGCTGAAATTTGACCTTTCTGTTTGCCTCTAGAAACTAGCGCTGGCCCTTGGCTTCCTGTGTTTGTACCGACAGCATGCCCTGGGGATTTAGGCTGTTTCAATTCTTGGTTCTTCAGGCAGAACATCCCACACTAATTTCGGTCCCATTCTAACCTAACACCAGGTGTTAGAGTCGGGCTTTCCCTCTCTGTCCAGGCCTTCAGAGGCTGTCAAGTTCGGGAAGCAGACGGGGTGGTGGAACACAGTTCACAAGGAAAATTTTTTTTTAATAATTAAAAAAAATTTATTTATTTATTTTATTATTTTTTGGGCTGTGTTGGGTCTTTGTTGCTGCACGCAGGCTCTTCTCTAGTTGTGGCGAGCGGGAGCTACTCTTTGTTGCGGTGCACAGGCTTCTCATTGCGGTGGCTTCTCTTGTTGTGGAGCACGGGCTCTAGGTGCACGGGCTTCAGTAATTGTGGCATGCAGTCTCAGTAGTTGTGGTGCACGGGCTCAGTAGTTGTGGCACGCAGGCCCTAGAGTGTGCGGGCTTCAGTAGTTGTGGCTCATGGGCTCTAGAGCGCAGGCTCAGTAGTTGTGGCGCACGGGCTTAGTTGCTCCATGGCATGTGGGATCTTCTCGGACCAGGGATTGAGCCCGTGTCCCCTGCATTGGCAGGCGGATTCTTAAACACTGTGCCACCAGGGAAACCCCCAAAAGGAATATTTGAAGGATGCCCTGGGTGGCAGAAATGTGAGAGGAGAGAGTTTCAAGAAAGGAGTGGAAAGAGGTTTAGAATAGGTTCTTTGCAATATGAGTAAAAGAAATATAGTGGAAAAAATTAGAGCATCAGTCAAGTGGTTAAGAATATCATGAATACAAAATTGGCAAAGGCCTTAAGAAATAGGGATAAATATTAAGTCAAACATTTGAGTTAAATGTAAGAATCTGTATAAGAATCAGATCTGTGTAAAATGTAGTAATAATCATCTAGACCATCAACTCACAACTGGCTTACACCATTTAAGTTAATTACTGTACCACTCCACGATCAACAAAGTGAGGATACCTGGCTTTGCTCTTTTGTTCTTTCACTGACCTATTCTACAGATTTTTTTCTGAACACCAGCCAAGTGCCTGCCTGGTACTAGATGCTATGAGAGATACAAGAAGTATAACACCTCGTGCATGCCCTTAAGATAGCTAGATGCATATAAATTTAAGATAAAAAAAAAAAAGTGCTGCAAGAGAATATAATTATCTATTGGATAAGTACCATAAGTCCTCATAAGGAAGCATCCCTGGGGGTTGGATGGAATCACAGAGGTTTCCTGGAGAAGGTGAGCCTCAAGGGACCTTGATGAATAGGACTGATAAAGGAAAAGCGGAATCCTTATGCTTGGTGACGATTTACTGAGTTCTCATGATATATGACAAACTATAGAAGAGCTGTCTCAGGTTAAAATCAACAAAGGACATCTTTACTATCTTCCAAGACCTAGAAGAAGAGAAAGCGAAGAAAACTCAATGGCGAACACCTGCTATCTGGTTGTTGGGGTGACTGGTCGGGCGTGTGTTTCAGAGGCTGTATGCTATCTTCACCATGGTACACACCTGGAAAGCACGTTCTGTAATGTGGAGAATACATGTTTAGAATGCATTCAGCTTCCAGTAACAGGATGCTTGATTAACAGTGGCTTCAATAATAAAGATGTTTAATTATCACACAAAACAAGAGGTCCACAGTTGCTATAGCTGCCCACATATACCCCGAGGGGCCCAAGGTTTTTTTTTTCTTACTCTGCCATCCTCAGTGAAATTGTTTTGCATGTCCTTAGGCTAATTTCCCTATGGTCACACGATGACAGCTGTGACTCCCACAGAACTTTATTCCAAGCGTGAAGAACGGGGCAAGGGCCAAGGATGTTCTCCTCCTGAGGCTTCCATCTTTCCAAGAAAAAAGTCTTTGATGGAAGCTCTTCATCAGACTTTCCCTGATATCTCCTTGGCCAGAGCTGAACCATATGCCTATCTCTGTAGCCACTTACTGGCAAAGATTTAAGCCACTCATGATTCATCTCCTTGGTCTGGGGTAGATGCCCGTCTTCCATGAGATTAAGAGATCTCTACTCACTTTCTGAATAGACCCAGACTTCTCTTTGGCAGAGAAGGGAGTGAAGATGGTGTATAAACAGACAGTCATTCAGCAGCATTAAGGGTCTCTGGCCCAAGTGTCTGCTCCAGTGGCTACGGCCAGCTTCCTGCTTTGCTAACAGCCAGACTTTGACCTTGGCCTTCATTCACAACTCTGAATTTTTTCCCACTTGTTGAAAATTATTGTTCTTGCACAATAGATCTGACTGATCACCACCAACAGGGATGGTAACTCAAAACTCCAAGCAGCAAACCCTTATTCAGAGAAAACCTCTTGACCATACCCCATAAAATTGCTGAAAGAATGTACTTTCATATGTTTTAAATTTTAAAAATGTTAAAGTTAGGTAACACTCTCACAACTCCCTCCTTTACTAGACTGGCTACAATGGAACCAGTCAGTCTGTAGACCCAACTGCTTTAGATAACAGGGCTTCTCATATTGTAATTGTTAGGGGGTTTTTTGCCTGAATTCCCTACTGGATTGAAATCTAGAGGACAGGATTCAACGTCAAACAAGTCTGCACCCCGAACACTAGAACTCTGTAGTCCAATACAGTAGCCACTAGGCACACATTTGAAATATGACTAGTTTGAAATGAGACAGAGGAACTGAATGTTTAATTATATTAGACTCTAATTAATTTAAATTTAAAACTGAATTCAGTAACCGGAGAACTTTTAAATATGCTGGGAACAATTCAGGAATGTGAATCTACTTTTGCAACTGTAAATTTTATGAAATCTAGATATAGATTGACTACTTCCAATGAGAACATAGCATCTGAATTGAGAGGTGCCCTAATATAGGACATATACCATATTTTGAAGACTTAATATGGAAAAAAGGATGAAAAAATGTCACAAATAATTTTTATATTGATTGTGCTATACAATGGTAATATTTTGAACATATTGGGTTAAGTAAAATACGTTGAAATTCATGTCACCTCTTCTTTTTACTTTCCTATAGCCACAGCTAGAAAATTTTAAATTACATGTGTGACTTCCTTTAGATTTCTCTTCGACAGTGCTGCTCGAGGACACAGGGATCATTTGAATGTTCCCCGAGTGAATACATGAGTTCAGTGACTTGACCAAGGTCACTCAGAAAGACTGAGAGTGGAGTCTTGGGTTCCCTGGATCCCCACTCCCTCTTTCTTCCTACCGCTCGCTGTAGCCTCCTTTTTCCCACTCCGTGCTTGTGGCTCACATTCTCATGCCACCTGTAGGACAGAAACTTTCCTCGTGGGACTGAACTTTGCAAACTCTGAGGACGGAGAGGAGCATCTGTGTTGAGGTCCTGTAAAGGCAACAGCTTATGGGAAGCAGAGCCCTCTCTGATGGAGAGAGGTCAGTGATCTAGGACGCCAAATCTAGGAGAACCCTTTTGTTTCATATTGTGCCGTTTCTGGCTATCTTTTCTGAGGTCGCCAGGCATCTCAAGGTACCTTCTCATTCTGAAATTTCTTTCAGTAGAAGGACGGCTTTATACTTCTGGGCAGATCGCTTGCCATCCCCAGGGCTCTGGTGACACAAAACAGGCAGGAGTAACACAGGCTGTGTGCACACAACTGGAGAAGACCAAGAACTTCGGCCATCCACCCTGCTCGCCAGAGAAGCTCAGCACTGCCGTGGGTGGGAGAGCGGGGCTTTCTCAGACTCTGCGCCAGATGATTGGCTCCAGCTCCTCTGAGTCCAGTCCATCCTCCCAGACTGCAGTCACTACGGAACGGCGCTTCTCCCGCAAAACATGCACAAAGCCGCCTGGGCCTGCGAATCATACACCGAAGTGAGAGCACTGTAATTCCACATTTTCAGTTTTACGTCCTCATGTTCATGCTGGAAATACCTTTATTTATAAAAGATTTCATTCAGTAGACATTCATCCAACAAATATTTATTGAATACCTGCTATGTGCCAGGCAATGTGAGTTGCTGAGATAAAATAACACATACGGATTTACTGGTCGGAACTATACAAAAATTACTTATTCAGCTGAACTATAAATAAATTGTGTATAAATTTATGTGAGCTATCAGAGGCACAGATAATTTTTAAGGGCATAATCCAAAGATGTATCTTTACATAAAATAGTGTACTCTCCATCCTGATTTAAAACCAGAATCTCTCTGAATGAATTTTTTGTCTCTGACAGTGACATTAAAACATTTGGTGTACTCCTAGGAATCTATTCTAATGAAATAATCAGATACATGGTCGAGATTTATATACATGGGTGGATATTACACTGTAATTTAAAGGAGAAAAAAATGCAAACCCTCTAAATGTTGAATAAGAGAGGTTTGATAAAATTTGGGCCTATCTATATCATGACAAGTCATTACAGATCAAGTTTTAAAGAATATTTAGTGATGTGAGAAAATGTTTCCCTTATATACTAAGATTTAAAACTCAGGATATTAAAATATACATGGTAGGGCTTCCCTGGTGGTGCAGTGGTTAAGAGTCCGCCTGCCGATGCAGGGGACACGGGTTCGTGCCCTGGTCCGGGAAGATCCCACATGCCGTGGAGCGGCTGGGCCCGTGAGCCATGGCCGCTGAGCCTGCGCATCCGGAGCCTGTGCTCCGCAACGGGAGAGGCCACAACAGTGAGAGGCCCGCGTACCGCAAAAATAAATAAATAAATTAAATATACATGGTAAATGTTTTCAGTTTGGAGGAAGATCTATAAACGCAGGGAAAAATAAAAGACTGGAAAGATATATACTGAAATTAACAGGGTATCCCTGGGGGTGAGATTATGCATGGATTTTATTTTCTTCTTTACACTCTATATTTTTAAACTAGTCTACATAATTGTTTATTATTTTTGTAATGAGAAAAAAGTAAACTTTTAAAAGAAATTTGGTGTAGTAACATTATTTTCCTCTATGGAATTAACTTTTAAATATAAAAAAAATACTATCCCTCTAACATTTCTACATTTTCTTAAATATTCATTCTGGATCTGGCATGCTTATCTCTATTAAAACTTTTGAGTCAATTTGTAACACTGTGACAAATTGTGTTTATGACACATCCTATGGCAATTAACTCCATAAATTTACTCTTGCTATCACATGGTATAATACCAATTACCTCCCTGGGCTATTGGGAAGACTGGATGATACAAAGAATGTGTGGAACCTCACCCAGTCAGTGCATAATGAGCCCTCACCACTGGTTCCATCCCCCTCTGCCTGGATTTATTCCCCTCACTACTCTCTGCCTTGTACAGTGTTAATTTTTTAATAATGACTAATTCACTTCTTTTATCATTGTGGTAAAATGTACATAAAATAAAATTTACCACTGTAATCTTTTTTTAAGTATACAGTCTGAGTCATTAAATACATTCACATTGTTTTACAACAATCACCGTCATCCATCTCCAGAACTTTTTTCATTTCCCCAAACTACAACTCTGGACCCATAAAACAAATAAATAAATAACTTCCTACCCCCTTCTCTCCCCAGCCCCCAACAACCACCGTTCTACTTCCTGTCTCTATGAATTTGACTACTGTAGGTACCATATATAAGCAGAATCATAGAGTACTTGTCCTTCTGTGACTGACTTATTTCACTTAGCATAATGTCCTCCAGGTCCACCCATGTTACAGAGTGTGTGTCAGAATCTCCCTCCTTTTTAAGGCTGAGCAATGTTCTACTGAATGTACATAGCACATTTTCTTTATCCATTCATCCTTTGATGGACACCTGGGTTGCCTCCACTTTTTGGCTCTTGTGAATAATGCTGCTATGAACATGGGTGTGCAAATATCTGTGTGAGCAATTCTTTCGCTTGAAGTAGAGATTGCTGGTATGGTATTTTAAAATTCCATTTAAAATTTTTCATGGAATGGCAAACTGTTTAGTTTTGTTAGTGGCTGCGCCGTTTTACGTTTTCTAGTGTCATTTTTATTCATGTTTCTTCCTCAGATTAGGTTGATATCATCCTGCGATCAAGTGCATTCACATCCAAACCACCAGGAGCAACTAAAAAATTGCCTCGAGCTTTGTAGATACTCAATAACTACTTGATGGGCTCACAGATACAAAGAACAAACTAGTGGTTACCAGTGGGGAGAGGGAAGGGGGAGGGGCAAGATAGGGGTAGGGGATTAAGAGGTACAAAGTTCTATGTATAAAATAAATAAGCTACAAGGATAAATTATACAGCAAGGGAATATAGCCGATATTTTATAATAACTTTAAATGGAGTATAATCTATAAAAATATTGAATCACTCTGTTGTACACCTGAAACTAATATAATATTGTGAATCAACTGTATTTCAAAAACAACTTACCATTAGAAAAGCTTTTTTTCTAACTTCTAGAAACTCATTTCCATTCTTAATGTGTTCCTTCTTCTCTTCCTCATCCTTCCGTCAGCTCTCACGTACTGTGATTGAGTAGACCTCTGCTAATAATTTCCATATCCTTAATGATTTATAAACTTTGGTCATGTTGCTCCTTCTTTTAGTATCATTCAGCCTTTAAAACCTCAGACAAAGGAGTGAGAAAGACCTGGCCGCAAGTCCTGGCCTTCCCACTTACTTATAAGTTACATGACCTTGGACAAGATGATAACCTCTTGTTTCAGATATTTATTGCTGTGTAACAAACACTCTTAAGCCTTAGTGGTTTGAAACAGTAACCATTTTATTATTCATTTCAATTCTGTGGGTCAAATTGGTCAATTCTTGTACAACACGGTGGTGTCCGCTAGGATCACTCACACGGCTGCATTCATCAGTGAGCTTGGCTTGGGTTCAAGTGACCAAGAGCGCCTCACTCAGATGTCTGGCACCTCAGCTGGGGTGGCTAGAATCGCTGGGGGCTTGGCTGGGCCTTTCTTTCTTCATAGCTTCTCATAAAAACTGGCCCCTTTTTCTATGAGGCCTTTCTCTCTCAACAGGGCAGTTAGACTTCTTTCCATGGCAACTGGCTTCCAAAAGAACGACGACACACATTGCCAGCTGTCTTAGAACATGGGCCAGAATCAGCCCATTGTCACCTCCAATGTATTCTAGCCATGACGATAGCCATGAGCCAGCCGAGACTCAAGGGGAGGGGAAATAGACTATAACGCTTGGTGGGAGGAGGGCCAAGTGTGTCCTGGGAGGGGAGGAATTGGTGGCCATATTGGCAAAAACCCATCTCTAAGTCTCTGTTTCCCCATCTGTAAAACCGAAGATACTAATAGATGCTATCATCATAAGATCATAGTGAAGATTCAACGTGATAATGCATGCAAGATATACACTAATCATGACTCCAGTCATTATTATTATTATTGCTATTTTATTCCAATCAGGGTGGAAGTTGTTCAGGCTCATTCTGAAATTCACTTCTCTTTCTTTAATAAGATCAACACCATACTAATCGTCACCACAAAGAGGACTGAAACCAACATAAAAACCTCTATCCTCCCTGGCACAAGTCAGACCTCCCTGGGAATCTTCAGCGTTTTCCAGTCTCCACGCCTGCTCCCCACTTCCCTCTTGCGGTGTGGCTCTTGGAGTGAAAAGTCATCAACATTTTGGGGGCCCACTTTCAAAATGCAACAGCTTCTGCCATTTATTTTTATGAAATCAGCATTTTGCTTCTTGGAAGATCTTAATGCCTTTCTCTCTTTGAACTCTGAGATTTCATTATGTACTTTCATGAAAGAAAAATAAAAAGCAGAGGGTAGCACAAAATGCACTGACTTCATAACTCAGATATGCAAAGAAACATGTCATTTCCATGCTGATTTGGTGTTCCTCACCAAATCGTATCCATTGGTGAGTGGGAGGAAAGATTCACTCAAGAGTGGATCTGAATTGAAGAGTAGTCTAGTATGATCATTTAAACAGTTCCTTTTAGATGGGGTACCATGTCTCTTAGACACTCTTTCCCGCCTCCTGGTTTCCTCCCTAAACTGATCCCATATAGATATTGAGCCTTCCTGGACAAATGGAAGAGCCAAGGAAAAGAACTTGCCCATAAGCTTTTTGAGCCTGATGCCCTTTGCGGGGGCTGGAAGAAGGTACATTTTGAAACAAATATTTATTTATTTACTTATTTGACTGTGTCGGGTCTTAGATGCGACATGAGGGATCTTCGTTGTGGCACGAGGGATCCTTCGTCGTGGAGCAGGCTTCTCTAGTTGCAGTGTGTGGGCTTCTCTCTAGTTGTAGTGCATGGGCTCCAGAGCGTGGGCTCAGTAGTTGCAGCACGCAGGCTTAGTTGCCCCATGGCATGTGGGATCTTAGTTCCCCAACCAGCGATCGAACCCGCGTCCCCTGCATTGGAAGATGGATTCTTAACCACTGGACCACCAGGGAAGTCCCAAAAGGTACATTTTTAATAGTTCAATTTCTTCCATGTTTATAGGTTTACTGTTTCGACTTCTTCTTGGACAAATTTTGGTTACTTATATTTTCCTAGAAAATCATCCATTTCATGTGGGTCTCATATTCATTGGTATAAGTTGTTCATAAATGTTCCCTTTAAAAAGTATCCTCTATATGTGTACATTTCATATCTTTTCATGGCTGATGTTACCTATCAAGTATTTTCTCTTTTTCATCAATCATTCTAGCCAAATAATTTTTAACCTTAAAAAAGCAAACCTGTGGCTTTATTGATCAAGTTTGCTGAGTTTTCTCCATTTCATTATTTCTTCTTCTATATTCATTAATTCATTTCTGACCACTTACTTTGGCTTCATTTTGTTTTTCTTTTCAATCTTTTTTTTATGTTCTAATAAATAAATGTAGGGCTAGCGTTTTCTTCTGAAAATTGCTTTGGCCATATCCCACTGGTTTTGATGTGTGTTTTCATTGTGGTCCAGTTCCAAGCAGTTTACTTCCTCTTTAAACCAAGAGATCTTTAGAAGTGTGTTTTTATATTTCAGGAGTATAGATTTTTTTTTGTTGTTGTTGTTCCCTGTTTGTTAATCTCTAAATTTATTGAATTCTGGTCAATGAATGTGGCCTGGATAATAACAGTTTTTAAAAGTGTGTTGTTATTTCTTTTGGGCAAAGAACAGAGTCAATTTTGGTGAGCTCAGCATGTGTGCTTTTAACTAAAAAAAAGGGCTTAATATTGCATTATTTTTACCTTCCAGTATTGTCATAACTTCTGAGAAAGGCAACAATTTAGTTGCGTTGATAGCATTGGACTCATTTGTTCAACAGATCTTCACTGAGTGCCTGCATATTCTAGGCACCATAGGCTTTGGGAGACAGAAAGATGAGCAAAAACAGACGCAGTCCACCCTTGTGAGTTCATGGTCTAGTGGGAGAAGCAGGTATGAACCACAGAGTCCCTTTAGTGAAACAGTGAGCCAAAGAAAAAGACATTTGGTTCTGTGAATGCGTATCACAAAAGATCCCATCCTAGGGAAAGCTCTCCTGATATTTGAACAGAGAGCCAAAAGGGGAGTGGAAACTAACAAGGATAAGGACTGGGGAACGGAGAGGAAGAAGAGTGTGTCACAACGCTCCCTGTGGAATGTGATCAGGTATATGTGGTGGGGACCTGGGAGTAGGCCAGGGTGGCTGCAGCACCCATGGTGCAACGCAGTGGCCGAAGCTGAGAAGTGGCATGTGTGTGTGTCTGTGTGTGTGTGTGTGTCTGTGCGTGTGTGTGTTTGTGTGTGTGTGTGTGTGTGTGTGCACACGCGCTGGCAGGAGGGGGTGCAGACCATATAAGGCCTAATAAAGAATATTTATCCTAAGGGACTTCCCTGGTGGCGCAGTGGTTAAGAATCCGCCTGCCAATGCAGAGGACATGGGTTCGATCCCTGGTCCGGGAGGATCCCACATGCCACGGAGCATCTAAGCCCATGCACCACAACTACTGAGCCTGCACTCTAGAGCCCGTGTGCCACAACTACTGAGCCTGTGTGCCACAACTACTGAGCCCATGTGCCTAGAGCCCGCAACAAGAGAAGCCACGGCAATGAGAAGCCCACTCACCGCTACAAAGAGTAGCCCCTGCTCGCCACAACTAGAGAAAGCCCGTGCGCAGCAACAAAGACCCAACGCAGCCAAAAATTTTTTTTAAAAAAGAATATTTATCCTTAAGAAAAATGGGAAGTCAGTAAAAGAATTTAGATAGGCTTATGGGACCTTATTTGTGGTTTTAAGAGACATTTTGTAATGTTTGCTCCAGGAGTTATTTATTCCTTGATGTTGTGCATATAGGGGTCCCACTTCCCTTCTTGCCCTTTAGCAAGATTGATCTAAATATAGTTAAGAAAACTAATCCCCAGGTGCATTTTCTATTAGAGGCCTGCAAGTTACCCTGTACCTTGGGAAACAAGTCTGTACTGCTAGTATAATAGATTATAATAATCGTAACAATAAGAATCATATAATAATAGCTACCATTTTTTGAGCATTTGGTCTGTGCCCTAGTTCTGTGCTAGGTCCTCTACAAGTTTTATCTCATTTGATCCTCACAACAGCCTTATGAGCTATTTTTTTTTTTTACCACATATGTTAATCACCATGTCTGTCACCCTTTTTAAGGGGAACTCCCTGCCTACAACCTTCCTTGAATGGGGGATGCCCTCAGTGGTTTTGATTTATCTGATGTGATTATCCTCAAACACACACACACATACACACACACACACACACACACACACACACACACACACACACACACTTCTGATTGGATCAGGGGTGAGCCTGGGACCCAACAGCAACAAATCCAGTGGCCAGCCAGCAGTTTTTAGGCCTTATCCAAATAGATTCTTGCTTTTAGACATTTCAAGTTGGGATGTATAAAGCAAATCAGTTAATTGCAGAAACTGAAGTTGAAAGATGAAAGGCCAGCGAGGCCATGATGGGCCTGAGTAAATTGAGGGCATAAGTAATTCAAAGGTACAAAGAAGCAGAAGCTGGAAAAACTGGTTCATAGAGGGAAGAGAAGTAGATTCAAGAAGAAGCCAACTCTTGGACAACAGCTGAGCCACGTGAATGACGGGCACTAGAGAAAAGATCCACACATTCCTGCCTTGGCATCCAATTCCAGTCTCTGAAGCCCAGCTGCAGTGTGGTTCCTCCTCCCAGCTGTTCATGAGATACCTGCCTCCCCTGTCAGGCATCCCCAGAAGCTCATTACCAGAGTGCACCTGGAGGAATCTCCGCTCCATGAAACACGAGAAACTCAGCATTCTCGGGTGCAGATGAAGAAACAGAGGCTCAGAGAGGTTAAGTAACTATCCCAAATTGCCACAGCACATTGGCAGAGCAGAAATTCGAACTGAAATGAGCGTGACTGTAAAGCCCTCATGCTTAAGCATAGTACTGTTAATATTATAGCAGCAGGAATTATCTGCTTAAAAATATTTGCTCAGACCTTTAGCTTTTTACCTTGACAATAAAAACCGGGGGTACACTACTCTCAAATTAGTAAACTAAGTGACCTGGCATTATTGGCCTATTGTTAAGTACCACAGCTTAATAATATTTAACATGAGATGATCATTGCTTTTGAGTGGACTACACAAAAGCAGTGTTTTGACCTAGTCAGCTATTTGGAGAGTGGGGCTGGGGGTGGGGGAAGGGACACATCAAAAGATGGGTTTATAATTTCTCTTCCAAGAACTGTTTAGAGTCTTGCAGGTCTGAGACCTGATGATCCATTTAACTGGGGAGTGGCCATGTAGAACTGGATCATGTGAAAGAAACTTCTAGCAATCACTGAGAAGCAGACAGCTGCTAATCCAGTTTTTGGTTGTGGAGGAACAGAGCTGGGCACCCAATCAATCCTATTTGTGGTCCTCTAAGTGGAATGTCCTCTTCCTTGTAAAAGGGTTTCCAGGTGAAGTGGCAAGGGGAGTGAGTCCACAATGAATTTACTGAGTGCCTAGTAAGGATGAGGCGTTGTCTTCAAGGAAAAGTTCAGAGTCATAGGTCTGCAAAGCCTTAAGTAGGTCACCTTTGCTGTGACACAGCAGGAACTCTCTGAGATTGCAGCCTTCTGGTAAACCACCAACACTTTCTCTCCCAAGACTCTTCTCGCATGTGTGCACTGACCCAATTGCCTCTCCAGATGGTCCCAGGTCCTGTGCTGAGGGCCGTGGAGATCTTCCTCTTTGGTGTCCCTTCTCAGCAAGGCCTTATGTGTCCTGAACTAATTGCAGTTGAAAACATTTCCTTTTCTGACCTTTGCCAAACCACCTTTTACCTAATTCCTGGTGTTTACCCTGTCGAGAGGGGGTGTGGCCAGAACCCAGAGACCAGACAGACCCACAGAGGCAAGAGAGATTAGGAAAGTCCCAGTGGGATGCCGCAAGCCCCAGCTACAGGTCCCATGAGTGTCAGCCAACAAACTGAGTCACAGAATCCAGTGGCAAAGATCAAAACCAAGCCTTGAGGGCAGCCACCGGATTCCACAGATTGTCCCTCGGGTCCACCTTCACTCATCTTTCCTTCTCCATATACCAACTATTACTCACCAAATGTTTTTCTTTTTAAAATTCATCTTCATCTTTTATTTTTTTAAATAGGCAATCACTTTTATTTATTTTTTTAATAAATTTATTTATTTTATTTTTGGCTGTGTTGGGTCTTCGTTGCTGCATGCAGGCTTTCTCTAGTTGTGGAGAGCAGGGGTTACTCTTTGTTGCGGTGCACGGGCTTCTCATTACGGTGGCTTCTCTTGCTGCGGAGCACTGGGTCTAGCCGCGCAGGCTTCAGTAGTTGTGGCACTCGAGCTCAGTAGTTGTGGCACACAGGCTTAGTTGCTCCGCGGCATGTGGGATCTTCCCGGACCAGGGCTTGAACCCGTGCCCCCTGCATTGGCAGGCAGGTTCTTAACCACTGCACCACGAGAGAAGCCCCTAAAAGTCATTTTTAAACTTAAATAAGTAAAATTGTATATCAGTAGGATAAATGAAGAATGAAGGTCACTTGTCAAAAATAAAAAAGGAAGCCTTAAAAACAGATTTAACTATCAAGGTAGAAATCATCTGTCCACGTTTTACCTAAAATTGTAGGTCATGGCCATGGCAGAGTGCCTGCCTCACCTTGGCCTGCCTTGGGCTGGAGTGTCCAGGCCTGACCCAGAGTCAGCCTTGCACATGGGGCCTGTTTCCACCACCTGTGGTTGACAGACTGAAGTGACTTCAGCTAGCTGGACCTGTTTCCTTCCCCATCAATGGGGGACCACAATAGTACCTGCTTCGTAGGGCTATTGCAAAGATTAAATGAAATAATGCAACGAAAGCTCTTAGCACAAGGCCTGGCACACATTATACACTCCACAAATGCTGTCTATCTTTTCCAGAGCTCTCCCTATAAGTGCACTTGTGATTTTCAGACCGTTCATCCCACTGTTTGTTTGGGAAGCATGGTTTTTAATCAGTAAGACCAAAGTTCAACTTGAAATAGAAGGCATCTAAGTTATGAAACAGCGAGAAAAGTATAATTATAGTGCTATTATTGCTCAGGATGAGAAACAGTAAACTAGAACAATGGCTCACGAGGAGCAATTGGCCAAGATTAAACGCATCTTTATGAGGGCGGTCAGGACTGCCTCCAACAGAAGGGGCTGGCCCCGCCCCCTGGCTCCACCCCCTCACCCAAACAGCCCTGTGGGGGAACCTAACCCTGGCTTCTTGGCAGCACTGGGAGCGAATCAGGTCAGCCTGAGTCCAGAGTCCTGAGCCCCACTTGGCACAGCTTCAACCACAGGTCTGGGGTCACAGTCGTGCGCGCTCCAGGCCAGAGGCGTGGCTCCCTGCACTCAAGGTGCCTCTCAGCTCGGAGCAAAGGGGCACAGCTGTGGCTAGTTCCCAGCCTCCAGCACAGCAGCTTCCAGACATTCTGCCACAGAATTTTCCCAAATGAAACTTCCCCCCTTCCTGTACAGCTTGGCTCTGGCCACCTTGAACTCCTCTCACTTTCAACCACTTCCTTTCTTTCTCAACACGAGCTTCCCTCCACATGTCCTGAGTTTCTTCATCATGTCACTTCACCCACCTTCCAGGACACTAATCTACCTTCCTCCCCTCTTCTCCTCTCTCCCCTCTCATTCTCTTATTCTTTCTTTTTCACCCTACCTTCTCCTCCCCTCCCTTTCTTCTTTCCCAAATGTTTTGAGAGCATTTACTAATGGGCTAGGTATCGTGTTAGCGATTACTGTGGTAACAGGATCCTTGTCCTTATGGGATGCTTTCTCTAAAAGGAAAGACTAACACTAAAAAATAATTTCTTGAATAATTATTTAATTACACCCATAATAATGCTGAAGATAAGGGATCCAAGTGGACCAGATCGTACAGACCTGACTTGACATTGTCTACAGCCAGCTGGCATATCTAACGTGCTAGACGGGGACTGCCCTGTAGGGCAAAGATTATGTCTGCTTCACATTGTATCTCCAGGGTCTAGTACAGAGCCTGGCACGAACATAGTAGACACTCAACAATTACTTGTGGAATCAATGAATAAAGTGCTTTTAAGTATAACCTGTTAGTGCTCATTTACACATGGGAATCATGAGGGAAAGTCCCCTTTCTCAATCCCATCTCCTCCCCTCACCCTATCAACAGACAAGTAATTAATAGCCAATTTGATGCTAAAGGACTGAGGTGTCAAGGAATAGAGGAAGGCCAAGTGTTCTCCTAGATTCTCTGCCCTCAGCTCTCCCACTGAGGAAAAGGTACCCAGAACCTCCCTTCCAGGAACCCCCAGCTTTGGGGACACAAAAAGGGCAATGCCTCTGCCTGGCTTCACAACTTCTTTGGTGTGGAGTCATTTCGACTACCCTCACCATGGCCAAAAACGTGTCTTTCAATTCACATCCGCTTTGGGACTTGTTATTCCGACTGCCTCAGTTATGTAGGAAGCAGTGGGTTACTGAAAATCATGCTAATGTGAACAGCTATGAAAAGATATTAATCCAAAACGAGGGGCAGGGTACAACTTCCAGTAATAAGTGAAAGGAGAAAATATCCAGAACACGTCTACTCCATCACAGTTTCACTTCAAAGTGGAAAATAATAATAAGGTGTTAAAAGATGGGAGGAAACAAACTGACAAAGTAAACAAACCGTCCAATTACAGCACAGGCACCACTGAGAGGAGGGCAGAGTACCACTGTGAGCCTCAGGCCCTCAGGGAGATGTGTGGAGGTCACGATGTGTCAGAAGGGAGGAGATGGGTCATGGGGCAAGAAATAACCAGCCTTGGGCTTGACCCGAACTTGACCTGGCTCTGATAGGAATCCGTCCAACTTGGCAGTGATGTGACAGTAAATTCCATGGATTTGAAAGCACAATTCACAGCAAAAAACTTGATTGCATTTTGGACAGAATTATCCTCATTGTTACTGAGCTGGACAAAAAAAAAATGTGCAAGAGATGCAGCATCTCTAACTGTCTGGCCTGGGACACAATTGGTCCCTTTCTCGCTGGTACCCAGGGGAAGTAGGCTGATAGAAGGGCTGGTGAGGTCACCTTCAACGCACCGTGTGTGTGCCGACAGGCACGTCAGTGCGGAAGAGAGACGGATGCTCAGCCTGCCTGCTTCATAAACTCAGAATTTAATAGCTGTAAAGGATGTTAGAAACTGCCCAGTCCAAAAGTCCTGAAGAAGTTCAACCCCATTGTTTCCAGGGTGAGACTGAGGTCAAGACACAGGAAATGACTTACTCAGAGAGCATTGCTAAATTGGTAGCAGAGCCAAACCTGCTCACAAGGTGCCTTCTTCTACTTCAATTTCCTCATGTGGTAGAGGTCAGTAAATGTTAGCCATCATCACCTCTGTTACTGTTATATGCACTTTGCACACCCTGTGGCAATTAGATTGTATCTTCCTGCCTTGTGAAGGCAGAAACTGAGAGGCACACAGCTAAGGAGGAGCAGCCCTGGAACCTTGGTGCTCGGATTCCACTGCTATGCTCCCCCTGGTCCTCACACTGTCTCCGTGCACGCTGTGTCCCGTGATCCGTAAACTGCGAAGCTCTGAGCCTAGAAAGACCCTGTGATTGTTGGTTCTAGAAAATCGCTCTGCTAACTTTGTCTGCACAGCGGCTGGGCTGTTGGGATGCTCCCCAATGGGGACAAACGAACAACCTCTTCAGGATGACTCTTTTCTTTCTGGTGAGTGTACAACTGGGGACCGTGCCAGAAAGCAGAAGCAGTTCAGACAGGATGCTGGAGAGGCAGACAAGCAGTAGATCCCAGAAGGGCCCTGTCCAGCTTAGGGTGCTTGGATTTTAGTTTACCTATGGAAACGCTGGTGCGGTTTAGCGATCAGATGCCGTGGCAAGATCTGTGCTCGAGGTATTTCGTGCTGGCGTTTGGGCGAAGGATGATTTTGAGAGGGTTGGGGGAGCGGTGGGGAGATGATGGTTGTAGGGGAGCAGTGGAGGGGCAGACTGAGGCCAAAAAGGGTGGAGTCGGGGTGAGCCTCCAGTTTGCAGCTTTGATGGCTGAGTGGGATGAGGGAGGAAGACACATGGCACCGGGGGGAATACTAAAAGTTCGGATTTAGACAGTTTGAGATAAAGATGCCCAAAGGATATCTGAGCCTGGATTCCTCCAAAGCAAGGCCTGGCACACAGATTTATGCACTGGTTGTTTATTTCAGAAGTGATCCCAGGGAACAGGAGTGAGAGACCAGGGAGGCTAATATAAGACAGGATGGAAAGTCAATCAAGGATGTGTATCGTGTTGGCCCCTCCATGGGACACTAGCACTGGATCCTCCCAGGGCTTCCTGGGGGAACTTACACTACATCTCAGGATTGGCCACCAAAGAGACAAAAGGGAGAAGCATTATCCACTGGTTCTTGTACCTCATTGGTCCAGGGCTTCTCCATGGAATGTTAATGCCCGCCCTCTGCCCCCATATCTGAGTTGTACATGTGTAAAGGTCAAGCACTTCCACAGGTGGCCGGGATGAATGAATAGGTGTCCAGGGGCATCAGAGAGGCTCCAAGGCAGGAAGCAAGGTGTAAGCTACTTGCTGAGGTAAGTCACTATGTGAACTAAATCAAAGCCAGGGCAGACTGCCTGCCAGAGCTGCTTCTAGACTTGGAGGTGAGACCAAGGGTCTGTGAGATGGTGCACAAGAGGCATCCAATTCATGAGACATCTAGGTGGGACTGTCCAGTGGGCAGATGCATAAATCATCTAACCACTTCCCTGGTGGCGCAGTGGTTAAGAATCCGCCTGCCGATGCAGGGGACACAGGTTCAAGCCCTGGTCTGGGAAGATCCCACATGCCGCGGAGTGGCTGGGCCCATGAGCCATGGCCGCTGAGCCTGCGCGTCCGGAGCCTGTGCTCCGCAACGGGAGAGGCCACAGCAGTGAGAGGCCCACATACCGCCAAAAAAAAAAAAAAAAAAAAAAAAGTGATGCACTTTTAGACTGGGGGAGCACATGAGCTAGAACTGGCCATTTTTCTTTTCCGACTGTGATCTTCACACCTGAGGATCACAGGAAGAGTCTGCTCTAGCACTTAGTTATTGCTATTAGTCAGTTAGTATTTATGAAGCCTCGTGAAAGTAACTGAGGACAATACAAGAGTGACTGTGATCCCGTCCCTGCTTGTCAGGAGCACTCAAGCTTAGAGCATGGGAATTAGCTACACTCCAGAGGAAGTTAGAAACTGATCTGGGGTCCAGGAGTCTATTCATTCTTTCAACAAATTTGCTGAGGGTCTACGATTGGCCAGGCCTGATCTAGGTGCTGAGAATACATCAGACAACAAAACAGACCAAAATCTTGCTCTCGTGGACCTTATATCTTAACAAGATGTATTAGTCAGAAGGGTCTGCAAAGCATCAGGGGCTTAATCAAGCAATGCTTCATTTATTTCTCCTTCACACGAAGTCCACTGTGATTCTCCAGGGCAACTTTCCTCCAGGCAGTGATTCAGGGGCCCAGAAGGCTTCACCAACTCAGTCTGAGGTTCCTTGGTTGCTACGGCAGAGGAACAGAGGAGAGACGGGAACCTGCCATGGGCTGGTCAGTACAGCAGGAAACACCCACCACACTTTTCTTCAGGACTCGTCACATGGCCTCACCTAATGACACACAGGCAAGAAATCTGGAGGAGCAAATGGAATAACTGGTGAGCCCTATCATTTCTGCTCCTTGCGAGGAGACAGCCTATAGACATAATAAATAAAGAAGTTATACACTATATAAGAAGGTGGTTAAGTACCACGGGAGGAGAGCAGGGTAAGGTGGATGGGCAATGTCTGGGCTGGGGGGGAGCATTTTTAAAGAGGGTATTCATGGTAGGTTTCATTGAGAAGGTGGCATTTGAGCAAAGCCTTAAAGGAGGTGAGGGAGCCATTTGAATATCTGGGAGAAGAGTGGCCTCAGCAGAGGGAACAGTCTGTACAATGGCCCTAAGGCGGGAAGATGTCTTGGGGAGGAGACAGCAGTAGTAGGAAGTGAGGTCAGATGGGTAAGGGGTGGGGGGCGGACGGAGGAGAGGAACAGTGTATAGATTGGGTAGGGCCTTAGAGGCCATTTGTCAAAACTTCGAGGGGAAAGGAAGCCACTTACAGGATTGGAGCAAAAGAGCGTGAAGCTTTAACGTGACCCCTCTGGCTGCTCTTTGGAGAATAGGCTGTAGGGCAGGGAGGCTTCCGGGAAACCAGATAGAAGGCCGTGCTCGTCACCCAAGCGGGAGACAATGGTGGCTGGGGCCAGGAGGGTAGCACCGATGAGAAGCAGTTCAATCCTGGACATATTTGGAAGTCCGAGCCATGGGGCGGAGTTTCCGGAGCTTTTGTGCTTCATCAGCTCTGACTGTGTACGTCACAACAATCCAGAGTCCCCGAGGTGAAAGTGAGTCCGGGGGCGGGGAGAGCGAAGGTGGAGGGAGGGGTTAGGTAGGGAATCCAGTGACAAGGCTGAGAACTAACTGGACTCTAAGCCACGCCCTTCCCTGCGCAGCGAGCCTGCGGAGGGATTTGCCCTACGAGCTCACGGAACCTGCTGACTGGATGGTCATGTCCATTTCCCACGAGATCCCAGCCCTGCAGTCTGGCCGCTTGTCAGTTATCACAGATACACGTTAAAGAGCAAGGCGAAGAGCCTGAGGTCTGCACAGTCAAGATGACCTTAAAAGCCAGGGTCAGAGTCAGAAAAGGAACGCTGGTGCCCTGCCTCCGGGCTTAGTGCAGCTGCTTCCTTCTCCTGCTCTTTTCTCTTTTACCCATTTTTACCAAGGTCAGAAGAATTGGGGCAGCGGGGAGAGACGATCAGAGCGAGTCTTTCCGACCTATCCTCTCATCCCACCTCACTCCTCTGCACTTGGCACAGGCTTTGGGAGTCCCCGCACCAGCAGAATGTTCAAGTCTAGCCCTGTGAGGTGGATGGAATGTATCAGGAAGCACAGCAAAACAGCCGCAGTCTATGTAGTGGTTGGAGGTGAAAAGCAAAACTCTGGTATTAGAACTGGTTCCAGTCCTAGTTTTGTCACCAGTTATGGTACCTGGGACAGTTACTTTAGCTTCAGTAAGGTTCAGTTTCCCTATCTGAGAAATGGGGATAAAAGCTATGTCATAGAATTGTTATAACAGACATTATTATATGTAAAGTGTCTGGCTCAGAATAGGAGGATATGACAGATCCAGTACGTTGGTTCACTCAAAATCTTTTCTCAAACATCTTCTGCCTTCCTCTACTAGAGAGGGTAGAAGAGGGACAATACTCAAACTCCCAGCTCTTCTGTAGCTAGGGGTGGCCATAAAACCCAGTTATGGCCAATGGGATGTAGGTAGAAGTCCTTGACTTTTCCAAATAAAAAGGCAGGGCTTCCAAGCAGCAAGTCCTTACTCTTCTCTCCACCTCCCTCCCCAACCTTCTTGCCTGGAACTCAACTGTGAGAGTGGAGGTACAGCAGCCATCTTGCAGTCATGAGGTAACAAGACAAGAATCATAAGCAGATGATGATGGGGTGGCAAGACAGAAAGCACTGGGTACTTGATGACATCGTGGAGCTTCTATTTTAGTCCATGGCTACCTGCCCAGAAATTTATTGTTGTGCGAGACAAATACCTCCTCACTGGTATTCACCAGTGTTTGGTGGGGTTTCTGCTATGTGAAGCAAACACAATATCAATAGCTATCATCATTATCATCTCTGTTCTCCTGCGTCTATCACAACTTCCAGTCACAGATTTAGATTTTATTATCTAATTGGGGAGTCAATTAGGGTTTATTAAATGAACCTCTAAGGTATCATTTCCCAGGGAGTATTCCAAGAAACATTGGTTCTTCCAGATATTAATAGGTGTTCTGAGAAAAGAAAACTCTCTACTGTCAAGTGAACAAATGGTGGTACCTGGCAGAGATATTTTAACAGTGATTTCAAGTCGATGTACTATCTGAGGGCTTTCCAAAGGATATGTGTAAAAAGAAATTATATTAGAGAATCAGGTTCAGATCCTCAACTACCATAAGTACTCTTTGCAAAAATTAATACGTCTAAAGACTCCTCATTAGGGTTCCTCTCTCCCTCCTGTCTTTTCATCACGTCCATCTTCCCACCTTACAAGAGAAAGGTGCATCTCCCGCCCGGCCAGAAACTACCCTGAGGCATTGCACTAAAGTTGTAGAAAGCTCTGTGCCACAAAGAGACGATTCCGAATATTGCTACTTAACTGGATTCTAATGGCCAGGTCATCCTTTTGCAAGCCTTGTGGTTCCCAATTCTTTGCTTTCAACAGAATTGAAGGACACCCTAATTGAATTGTCAGCTGATAAATCATTAAAATCTTTTCTTAATGATGAATCACCATGTGATCTTCATTTTATATCTTTGAAATAGTGCAGACGTGAGTGGCAATGCTATTAAATATTTTCACCTACTTATTTATGTGAACACAGTTTCTCAATGCCTATATCTGTAAAAATAATAAATAGGAATAGAATGGATGCTGCACCCTGTCTCATTCTAGCAATAAATAACTCACCCATGGATACAAATAACAATTGAGAAAAAGGCATACTCAGCTTATTAATGAATGCAATTCCAATAAAAATTTATTTTTACGTTTAATAATTTTGTATCATAATGAATTGTAATATTTGTCTGTTGTTTTGACTAATTCTGTGCTAATGATAACTAAGTCCAGAAGAAAAACTTTTACAACACTTTGTAGCCCTCGACTTACATTTGTGTGTGTGTGTGTGTATGTAGGTACAGAAGTATGATAGAGTGACCAGTAAAGGCCTTTAAACATTATTTTAGAATAAAATTCTGTGGGAAGGACTTCCCTGGTGGTGCAGTGGTTAAGAATCTGCCTGCCAATGCAGGGGACATGGGTTCGAGCCCTGGCCCGGGAAGATCCAACATGCCGTGGAGCAACTAAGCCCGTGCGCCACAACTACTGAGCCCGCGTGCCACAACTACTGAAGCCCACGCACCTAGAGCCCATGCTCTGCAACAAGAGAAGCGACCACAGTGAGAAGCCCGCGAACCTCAACGAAGAGTAGCCCCGGCTCGCTGCAACTAGAAAAAGCCCACGTGCAGCAACCAAGACCCAATGCAGCCAAAAAATAAATAAATGAATAAAAATTTAAAAAAAAAATTCTGTGGGAAAAGTGGAAAGGAGAAAAATGGTGACCATGTGTATTAAAGAAAAGCTTGTTCATGTACTTTGAAACTAGATGGTGGTGGATATCAAATTCTCGTAGCCGGTGTCAAATTGCTGTGGTATTTAGAATTCCTTGGAAAATATTTAAGAGAGCAATGTAAGAGCTTTATTTTTAAATGGCAATATTTATAATGTCAGAAATCATATCCTTTGCAACTATTTAAACTTATTGTGAAACTTTTTAGATGTTTATTTTTAAAATGGATGGGGGTATACAGTTTTCAAAATTTTGGAGGCGTATACAGGCAAAAATTTGAAGATCACTGCCTTAGAGGATCTGCTTTCACGGATAGATTAAAATGCCAAGTATTAAGAATGATATTGTGGAACTAGTGCTTCTACAATCATTTATTCTTCTGAAAAAGGCTAATTATAATCACTGCCTTGCATATTATACTGTACCCAGCATCCTTTACACATAGATAATGCAAAGCTAAACTTTACTCCTCTCTCTCTCTCACTTAATCACAAAAGACAGCTGTTTGGAATCCAAAGTTATTAATCTATTAATAAGATTTCATCTAAATTGTGAGGACAAGAATATAGTCTACAATCAAGTAGCTTAAAAGAGAAATACATTTGGAGGACAAAATACCAAAAAAAAAAAAAGAAGATAGGATTCATAACAAAAAGCAAATTAAATATGTTGTCAGTGAGAGTTGAGTAGGAAAAACAGGCAGTGCCAAGGGATGAGAGTTAACTGCTCTGCCCCAGCTGTCTTTTGAAGAATGTATTGTCTACTTTTATGGGATGCATATGTTGGGACCCAGTAGATCTAGAAAGAGATGGAAAAGGCAAAGAATAGCAATCAAGGACAATGAAGATCTGATTTTATTGAAAGGCCTAGATTCACTTTAAAGTAGTTAACTTATTAAAAGATTTATGTTTCTGTCTAAATATAACAGGAAGTCAAATGGTAACCCAGGGGATGTTTTAGAGTCAAACCTCTCAGAAGAAGGAAATTACTTAGGGTGTATTAAGGATACATTAATATTTTTTTGAAGGGATATTTGTTTTGGTAAAGAATCTTTGGTGATCAAAATTCCTGCTTAGATTTCTTCCACTGTATAAAAGGGAAAATGGGATAAAAGGGAAGAAAATAAAACTTCAGATTATCACAACTATTGTAAGATGATAGAATTGTAGCTTGAATCAATTCTAATAACTAAAGCCAACTTTTGGTTAATAATCATAAGAGATGCTATGAATAATATTAACTCAATTTATTCGTTATTAACTAGTACTTATAACTGAATAAATTATTGTTTCATAACTAATTGTCAAGCTTCATTTAAGCCAAAAGTCCTAACATCTCCTCTGGTAGAGGTGTCAAAATGATCTAAAGACAGGAGAGATGTAGAAAAGACCTGACTGATTCACAGTAGGGACTCTTGACATCTGAAAATAAGGAGCCAAGAGAACAGGGCTGTTCTCGCCAGCCCACCCAGGAGAGAACAGAAGACCTGCTTTTAAGAAATCAAAACAACAACAAAACAATTCTCTCATTTTCAGTCCACTCCAACATCACATATCAAGTGTTAGTTATTTTGGTATGAAGAATAAGACTTTTCCCCAGTGAATTTGCTCCTTCTCCTGCATTGCCTTGCTCATTGTGAGTCCACAACCTGTACACCTGCACATGGCAGCCTTGATTCACCATCTACCATTCTCCCACACTAGAAACCTGGGAATCATCCTTGGTTTCCTCTAATATTTCCTTCATCCACTTCTCTCCATCTGTCTGTCTCCTAGCAAAGAACTCAAATATGTATGGAATAAATGACCTGATTTAATATGATCTATGATTGATCTCTTTCTTCAAGGAGTGCTCTGTGAAAAATGAGGAGATGGATACAAAAACCCCTTGCCCTTTAGCTCTTCAGGTGCCACCTCCTCCAGGAAGCCTTCCAGATCCCCTTCCACCAATCAGACTCGGGTATGTGACCCTCCTCGGATCTCCCAAAGCACCCTGTGCTTACATTTGCCGAAGAACTTATAATTCTGTCTTGCAACCATTAATTTACTTGCCTGAGTCCCCCACTAGTTAGGAACTTTTATACCTGGATCCCCAGTGCCTAGAAGAGTATCTGGTACAAAATACAAAGACAATGAATGTTGTTGAATGAATGAATGAATGATACAAGGAATAAGTGCAATAAGAGGTAGCCACAAATCAGTCCTATGGGGAGACATATGAAAGAGCAGCTAATTCTGCTATTAGGGTGAGTCAAAATATGAGTTGGAGTTTCCCTAGTGAATAAGGCAAGGAAAGGTGTTATAAGCAGAAAGAATAGCATGAACAAAAGCATGTGGGCAAGAAAGCACATGAAATATTTAAGAAAATGGGAGCCTGGCAAAGCTCAAGAACGGCTTTGAGTGGGAGGAAATGGGGCAGATGTGGCTAGAAAAGTTGTTTTAAACAAGTTGTAAAAGATCTGGAAGAGATATCAAGGGGATTGAAAATTATAAAGTAGAAAGTCACTGAAGTTTTTAAGCAGAGTAATAACATGATCAGATCTCTAAAAGAGAAAAAAATACTTTGTTTCCTTTTTGGTAACTAAAAGCCATAGATCTACCTTCCTCCATCTTTATATTTCTTGCTACTTCATGAAAGTAAAAAAACAAAGGCCAGCTGAAGCAATTCCTTGCCTGGTCTGAACTAGGCACTTTTTTTTCTTTTCCTTGTTTTCTGACCAGTTGCTTGGTGAAGTGAGTGCATCATACAGCTGGGAAAACACGAGCTTCTCGAGTTTGTTTGGCTTCAGAGCTATGTGGGTGAGCGTGAGTCTGGGCAGTGTGTCAGCTCCTTCCTGAAAGTCTGGGTCAAGGAAGTCCACGACACAACCTTGTTTACTTGATTTTGCTTTCAGTGTTGAGAACACTGGTTCTGATGACTACAAAGGTGTATGTGGTCGCTGTTGGCTCACAAGCCTGCAATTCCTTTGAAAAGATGATCTGATTGGGACAACTGTGACCTTATTTTAATACCTCAGTTCCTTTTGAAATGCCCAGATGGAACTCGATGCTTTATTTTCCTAGTGGATTTTGTTCCTGGCTAACCATCATAGTTCAGTGGGTCACTGGGAATAATTCTTCGGGACTGAATAGCTGGGCTTGCAGATTTGGAGGTGGGGGACTCCCACCTTGAGGGACCAGTCTGCTAGCCCAGATATACAGAGGTACAGTTAATTGACAAATGTTCACTGAGTGCCTGCTTTGTGCCAAGCACTGGGATCCCAAGACCATGAAACAGTTTCTACCAGAGTCCAGTAACTAGACTGAAAACTCATCAAAGGTAAAGCCAACTTTTATTTCTCTTATATCTCCCAAACTGCCTAGTGCAGTTAACTCAAGGTGGAGCCTCAGTAGAAACGAAGGTCTTAAATAAACAGGTATATTTCAATTTTGCCCAAAAAGTATTTACTAAGAACCTACTGTGGGCCAATATCATGTTAGGTAGTGGAGAGACAAAGATGCCTTTACCCCCAAACTGCTCCCGGTCTGGCGGGGAAGACAGACATTAAAACAATTATTCAGCCTATTTGAATCTGAGCCTCCAAGGAACCCCAAGGCCTCTAAAGAAACTTTTGCCACCTTGTCCCTCTTCTGGAACCCCCAGGCCTCCCTACAAAAAGGCTGGCCGGGATGCTGCCCAGCACAATGTCCAGTCTGATACTTTTGCCTTTTCAGCTGTTATTTTACTATCATTCCTACAGGCAGTAATAGAGGCACAAGCCTCTCTTACTTGGTGCTCAGAGGAGGGAACAACTTGACAACATGACATGAGACGAGAGCCTGATTAGATCTAGAAGGGGATTATGCAATCTCCAGCAAAACCCAACACAGCAGGTGATGTTTTGCTTCAAGGAGTCTACTCAAATCAAAAAAAACCCCTACTCCCCCAAGCATGGCTTGTGCAATCCAGATAGAAGGGCACCTGACCATTATTTCATGTTGGAAATGATGGATTCCAGATACAGAAAATCATTTTGAAATGGTATTATAAAACATTTTAATTTAAAAAGTTAATTTAAATAGTCATGTCTTCCGATTCTACACCCAACATTATCCACAAGCCTGGTTTTGTAGCCATCTTTGTTCAAATGATCTTGTTACCTGCTGAATCCTTACACTCACTCATGAGCCACAGTGATCCAGAGAACCTTCCAAGGACCAGTTTAAGAATCTCTAGAGCTAATCCTCCAGGCAGAGGAGAAAAGAATGCTTTTGTTTCCTTTTCATCCCTTGCAAAGCTGATATTTAGAGCCTAGAAATGTGGAACCTTCAACATTCTGAAAAACGAAAAGAAAGAGATGGAGAGAGAGTGAGAAGGAGAAAGGAGGGAAAGAAAAAAGGAATGAAAGGGGGAGGGAGGGAAGAAAAGAGAAAGGGAGAGAAAAGAAGGAAAACCATTTACCCAAACCTCTCCTCAGATTTTCAAAATATAAATTCATAAAATCCTAAAGCTGAAAGGGCCAATTTCCCACTTGTAAAAGCATCAAACATCACCTGAGCCGGTTTTTCAGTAAGAACCACAATTATTCTACAGAAACATGTCAACAGTTCTCTGTTCAATTTTATGAGCAAAAAGCAATGAAGCAAATTACACTCGTCTGTGTTCTATAGAATTTGGCTTCTTAAAATTCAGGTGTTGGGGGCTTCCCTGGTGGCGCAGTGGTTGAGAGTCCGCCTGCCGATGCAGGGGACACGGGTTTGTGCCCCGGTCCGGGAAGACCCCACATGCCGCGGAGCGCTGGGCCCGTGAGCCATGGCCGCTCAGCCTGCACGTCTGGAGCCTGTGCTCCGCAATGGGAGAGGCCACAACAGTGAGAGGCCCGTGTACCGCAAAAAAAAAAAAAAAAAAAAAAAAAAAATTCAGGTGTTGGACTGTTGAGCAGAACATGCTAGTTCCTTTGTTAATGCTTTTGTTTTTATCTCCTTTCACCCAAAGCAAGATTTCATAATTGGATTATTTAAAAATAAATTACTGGCACAAGACCAGACTAGTCTCTCGTCACTTTTCATCTGTCTCCACTTCTTGCTGTGCCCACAAACTAGAGCTCTCGATTCCCATGCAGACACCACACCATTTCACCTCCAGGCATTACCCACATCCCCTCTCCACGGAATGGCCTCTCCCGCAGTTCTCCCTGCACGCATGGGCTTCTCCAGGATGACCTTCCTCCTTGCCCTTCCTTTGCGCTCCTCTCTCACGCTTAGTGCATCTTCACCGTCCCACTTACCACCTGGCATTGTAAGGACCACATTGGTGCACACACCCCTCTCCCCCTCTCCCCAAACACGGTGACTATGCATCACTTATTTTTCACGCTCTTATGGCCTAGCATACTATCTGAAAATAGTAGGTACTGGTATCAGTTCTTTATTGCTGCCTAACAAATTGCCTCCAAACTTAGCAGCTTAAAGCAACAATATTGATAATCTCACTTTCTGTGGGTTAGGAATTAAGGTGCAGTTGCAGCTTAGTTGGGTGATTGTGGCCCAGGGTCGCTCACGAGGCCACAATCAAGGTGTCAGCCAGGCTGCCATCATCACAGGGGTTACTGCAGGAGGGCTCCGCTGCCTAACTTGCTCCTCAGGCTGTTGGGAGTCCTCAGAAGACCGACTTCCAAGCCAATCACATGGCTGTCCTGCAGGCTTTAGGTCCCTCTGGGCTGTCAACTGAAGATAGTATTTCCTTATCGCGTGAGGCTCTCCGCACAGTTACTCAAAACATGGCAGCTGGACACCCCCAGAGTAATGGCTGAGAGAGAGACAGAGACAGACAGAAAGACAGAGAGACAGAGAGTTCACGTGCGTTAGAGCACCTGAGCAAAATGGGAGTCTCTGTCTCTTTGTAACCTAATCTCAGAAGAGACATTCCATCACTTCTGCTGTGTTCTATTTGTTAGAGCCCAGTCACTAGGTCTAGCCCACGCTCAAGGGGAGTGGATTGAACAAAGACGTGAATACCAGGAGGTATCAGGGCCGACCATAGTGCTTAGTAAATATGTTGAACAAATCGATGCATCTCTCTAGTCAGAATGAGTTTTTCCCTCCCTGGAGATGTACAGCATTGAATCTGTTTATTAAGGAACACAGCACAGTGTGTGTGACTTTTTAGCTGAGCATACGCTCATACGCATCAGTGGATTATAAGCAACTGCATAAAAACAGTGCCAAATATATGGCTGAAATGAAATAAATAATTATTGATCGGGTGAGTAAGGGCAAGAAAGGTTGACAGAGACTAGTATGTGTCCACCAATATTTGTTCTTCAGTAAAGGAATTGTCTTCCTTTTAGCTGGGCACATAGGTGTTCCACCGGAGACTATATTTCCCAGTGTGCCTCACAACTAGAGATTGGCCATGTTACCAGTTTTTGGCAAGTGGGATATGAGTGGAAGACTGGGTGAGCACTTTTCTTCCTTTCTTCCCCTGCTGACTGGGGAAGACAGAGGTTTGGGTGGGTTCCTAAGAAAGAAGATAAACAATGAGGGTGGCAGGACCACCCTATCAGACAATTTCCCTATGGACTAATACCTGAAGCAGAACTAAACTTTTACCTTATAAAAGCTATGTGCTTTATACATATATATATTACTCAGCCATAAAAAAGAATGAAATAATGCCATTTGCAGCAACATGGATGGACCTAGAGATTATCATACTAAGTGAAGTAAGTCAGACAAAGACAAATATCATATGATATTACTTATACATGGAATCTAAAAAAAGTGATAAAAATGAACTTATTTACAAAACAGAAACAGACTCACAGACTTAGAAAACAAACTTATGGGTACCAAAGGGGAAAGGTGGTGGCAGGGGGAGAGATAAATTAGGAGGTTGGGATTAACACACACACATTACTATATAAAAAATAGATAATCAACAAGGACCTACTGTATAATACAGGGAACTCAATACTCTGTAATAACCTACATGGGAAAAGAATCTGAAAAAGAATAGATATATGTATATGTATAACTAAGTCACTTTG
Source organism: Delphinus delphis (assembly GCF_949987515.2). NCBI lineage: Eukaryota > Metazoa > Chordata > Mammalia > Artiodactyla > Delphinidae > Delphinus > Delphinus delphis. Next base: position 57,829,596 of record NC_082683.1, on the reverse strand, counting down.
CTGTACACCTGAAAGTAACACAACATTGTAAATCAACTATACTCCAATATAAAATAAAAATAAAATAAAAACAATGTACTTTAGGGTCTTGCTGTTATATCAGTACAGGCTATTACCTGTCTGGTACAGAGTCTTTAAAAAATCCAAAAAGAAGTCTCCCACGACCCCGTCCCCTACCCCAGAGCTTGCCCCATGCTTTAAGCATGCTCTAGGAACTCCACAAATATTTCTTAGATCAAATTGTGCCTGAAGGCCCACTGGGCTGTGCTGGTGAATAAGAGAGGAGTATTAAGGTCACCACCTTTCCCTATAGTCAGGCAAGTACAGGCTTCTTGGGTCAACTCTTGTAAAATCCAGGGGCTACGAGGCTTCTCAGTGAAGCAGCTAGAGCAGCATGGAGTGGCCTGAACTTTCAAAGGTCGGAGGCAGAAAGCCAGCAGGGAGAGGCTTACGTCAAAATGGATTCTTCTCAAGGAAAATCTGTCAAGATTGAGGTTTCCTCACAGGATGTTGATTTGCTTTCCCCAAAAGGAGAAGAGTTCTCAGCCCAGCTCCTGCAGAGGGCCAGGCCAGCAGCTCCTCCAAACCCCACAGCCATCAAGGGCAGGTGTCCCACTGGGCAGCAGCGGCACTGTCAGCCTTGCTCCCCCCTCTGCTCTTGGAGAGCCAGCCAGCTCTCCCATCCTGGAGGAACAGGGCCTCTGCCTTAATCTGGAGCTGGAAAGGATCCGTGGCCTCGAACTGAATGTTTTTGTTCGGTTTGTGTTCTTTTACAGTATATGGACAGAAGGCTCCAACCAACACCATCCGCAGATGCCAAAATAAAATGCTCACCTAGCCAAATCATCTCTGCTGAGGCTGGCTCAGGGAGATGACAAACCCTTGTTAAAATACAGGAAGGGGAGAGGAAGGAAGTGGGATACACTTGCCTGGATTGAAAATCTGTTAATAAGATAGCTGTGTGCCAAGCGCAGAGTAATTTGAAGCTATTTCTCTTTTATGGGAAGGCAAATTGGAGAAACCAGAAGAGGAAGAAGGGCTGAGGAACTTCAGGTTGAAGTCTACAGATTCAATGGTCTTGGAACATGGGGAAGCCTTAAAGAAGCATTCAGGGTGCTAAAGATGACGGCCAGGTCCATTACCGAAGGTGATTCCGAGTGGGCAAATGTTTTCATGCTGTTGTTCTCAGAGGACGGAGACGGTCAATCTGACCGAAGGGTGGTTTTATGCAAGGGGACTGAAGGGACTCACCCTTGAAGGATGATTAAGGCTTTCCAGGTGGTCACTGGCATGCAGTGGAGGGCATGTCAGGCAGGGAGAGGCTTGAACCACACTCCAGAGGTCTCAAAGGGCAAGGTGTGTTTCTGGAATTCCCCATAACCTAAGAAGGTAGAATCATAGGACACCTGAATTAAGTCTTTGATAAGAAAGAATAGAGATGACTTCAATTAAAAATATGGAGACTATATATAAAATAGATAATGAATAAGGACGTACTGTATAGCACAGGGAATTCTACTCAATACTCTGTAATGACCTACGTGGGAAAAGAATCTAAAAGAATCTAAAAAAGAGTGGATATATGTGTATGTATAGGTGTAGGTATAACTGATTCACTTTGCTGTACAGCAGAAACTAACACAACATTGTAAATCGACTATATTCCAATAAAATTTTTTTAATGTTAAAAAATATGGAGAAAATAGTGCAAAGGAGATGGGAGGGGATGAGGAAGGGTTAATAGAGCAGAGAGAAAAGAGAGACGGAATCCATTCCCTAGGATCCAGCTATAACAGGAGTAGGTTCAGCAAAATGGTTGTAAAACTTGGTGGTTTAAAAGTCACAGGCTCTTGAGTCAGCCACTGCATTAGTGTCCTTGGGCTGCTGTAACTACGTACCACACACTGGTGGCTTAACCATCAGAAACTTATTGTCTCGCCGTTCCAGAGGCTAGAAGTCCAAGATCAAAGTGTTGGCAAGGTTGGTTCCTTTTCAGGCCTGTGAGGGAGAATCTGTTCCATGTCCCTCTCCTAGTGGTGGTTGGCTGTCAATCTTTGGTGTCTCCTGGCTTATAGATGCAGCACGCTGTTCTCTGTCTTCACTGTCACACAGCATTCTCCGGGTGTCCATGCCTGTGTTTGTGTCCAAATTTCCCCCTTTATAAGGACATAGGCATTTGGATCAGGCCCACCTTAATGACCTCATTTTAACTTGATTACCTCTGTAGAGACACTCTCTCCAAATCAGGTAACATTCACAGGTACTGGGAGTTAGGACTTCAACATCTTTGCAGGGACGGGGCACTCAGTTTAGCCTATCACAGCCATCTAAGTTTGAATCCCAATTCTGACACCTCACTGGCCGGGTGGTCTTACAGAAACTCTTATTAGCCCCATTTTATGGGACTGAGGGCATCCTCGGTGCAAGGATGAGCACGAAGCAAGCGCCTGACCAGCATCAGTGGTTACTACCGCACGCCCTGAAGGACCACATACGCAAGTCAAGCCCTGGCATCCTTCTACTTCAGGAATGGAGACTGAGGGGCCACAGACAGGCCCCTATTTTACTCAGTACTTTCCCCCCACCTCCACTGCCTATCCTAGTGCCTGGAATCTTAGGGGCTCAGTAACTACTTTCTGCAGTTTATGACTCTCTAACTCAGTTTAAATTTTGAGCCACTGTACCCCCAGGGTGACAGTAACAGAACCGATCAATCTGGGGTTTCCCTCTCCTTTTTCTTGGGATTGTGGCTCCATTTCAGTGAATCCCATGGTGCCGGGACTCAGGACAGAGGCGTGGGAGCTCGTTGTTGTCTCACTGGTCCACCAGGCCTCTGAAGAGGATCGGTTGGTCCTGGTTGGTCCTACAGCAGCAGTCTGCACAGGCCTTGGTCCCATCTGAACGCCCCGGCCTCTCCCATGCCCGGCCACCATGTTTCCTCCATACCAGCCCAGAACACAGAAGTCTTTCTGAGTCTGTCTGAGGCTTCATCTCTGCAGCCACCCACTCATGGGGCCTCCGTTTCCCCCAGGCAGAGCACTCCTGCCCCCGGGCTCCCCAAAGTTTCCTGAGGACATGCAGCCCCCCGACTCTGCCTCCTGGGAACCCCCCCCACCAAGACCCTCATTAACCCTCCCTCTACCGTCCCAAAGCCAGCTGGACTGGAGGAATCTTTCCTCTCTCTTTACTGTATTGTCCACAAGCATTTTGGGGATAGCCCCCCATCTTCTCCGTCCACTGAAGAACTCGGGTTTGGAAAGCAAAGCCAGGAAGAGACCTGCAGGCTTCCTCCCCACTCACCCTCCCAGGCATGGACCCAGACCAGTCTATTGACTCAAGGGGGAAATACCAGGAAAGGGGGAAAAAAAATAAGTTAAGATTGAAAAAATATTATCCAAGCTTGTTTGGGTGAATCAATAAATGAATACATGGCACGGGCCCACAGAGCTTGGGGGAGATCCTAGGCCAGCTTCATGAAAATCCTCTCTCCTGAGGCTCCACTGAGGCCTCTGTTCCCAACGAGAGGACCCAAACCCCCTCACAACTCTCCCACCCAGAGGTCTCAGCTCAGGGCTGAAGCTTCTACGGTTGAGGTGCTGCCTGGCCACGTGCCTCAGGTGGAATCACAGGTTTCTTCCCCGCTGTGCCCAAGTGTGGCTGGCAGTTCTAATGAGCACTTAGCCCTGCTGCCTGGTATTATCACAGTTAATATTTGACATGGCTGACCTCCTTGCTACCTGGAACCGGTTCTTACTCAACCTATGCAGCAAAGTGAAAGTCTTGCCACTTACTACCCAGGTGACCCTCTCCCAGCCTCATTTTCCTCATAGGTAAAATGGGGGTAAGAACTCCCACCTCCCGGATTGCTGTGAGGATTAAGTAACGTTACCTAAATAAAGCCCCAAGCCCATGGCCCTCTAGGCGATGTCTGCCGCTGCGAATCACTGTGGTTGTGGCTATGGCTGGCTTGACCGGGCTCTCCTGTACCTCACCTGTGCGGAGAGCGAGGGACGGTCAGGCTACCAGTGTTACCACAGCACAAGGGGCCCTGCCTGGGGACTTCACTCAACAGAAGGGCCATCACTAAAACCCACTCATGCCTTAAACCACCCCAGATTAAGATCAGCGTTGATCCACTCAATAGCTAAGCCCTTATGAAACATCAACTATGAGCCTGGCACTTGGATACGTCTGAAAAAGGGCTCCACAGGGAGGTAGATACACATGGGCAGAATAATAATGAAATGAGCTAAAACAACTGAGTTTAAATGGAGGGAAATCATTTGTTTGCTTGTGGTCATTGATTTATTCATACCACCTTCGGAGCCTCTTGTGTTTCCAAAAAGGATGTAAGGAGGCCTGGGAGAAATAAGGAACTTTACCAGGAAGTCGTCTGTGAGCTTGGCCTGGAAGATTGTCACTGGATAGCAGTGAGAACAGAGATACTCTGGAAGCAGCAAGTGCAGGGACGTGGCTGTGTGGACACGCCAGGCCCAAGATGCTACTTTTCCCGGGAAGGAAGCAGAGTGCTCATCCTCAGATATCCACACACCTTCTCCCTCACCTCCTCCAGGTTTCTGCTCAAATGTCACGTTCTCTACCAGGCCTTCCCAAATCACCAGCGGCATGCTGGAGCCGGCAAGTACCAGCTCAGAAGAGCTGACTTAAATGTTCAGGAAACTTGCAAGCTGGTTAGTATACATGGTGATTAATGAGAATTAAATTATGTAAATGTACAATTAAATGAACTGTATTCGAAATCAAGATTTAAAATATCCAAACTCATCACTTCTTAATATTTTTTGGCTCGTTTATGCCAACAAACAGTATTCTTTACATATATATATATACATATATATATTATTTTTCAGATTCTTTTCCATTATATTGAATATAGTTGCCTGTGCTATACAGAGGCCCTTGTTGTTCATCTATTTTGTATAGAGGAGTCATCACTTATTAACTATTTTACTATTATCTCTACTCAAAGTTATTTATATCTACTATATTGGTTTGGTAGAAATTGTGTATAATATTGTACTACTGTGCACTTCTTCCCAATTTCGTGTTTAGTGATGTCACATTCATAGCATGCAATCTGCCATGACAAGAATATTTACACCATTGAAATTGGCCATCGCTACAAATCAGGACTTTTTCCACCCGGAAAGCCAGGTATTAGACATTTCCCAGCATCCCGCTGCTGGCCACCTTCCCGCTTCCCACTCCCAGCCGCATTTGCTCTGATTTGTTGTTTCCATAGACCGTACTACTTTTTAACATGTTGCACAATTTGCTCGGTATCGTTATTTTCTATCTCACCACATCAGAATTAAGCTCCATGAGGGCAAGGATTTTTCTTCTATTGTGTCCTTCACGTATTTCCACACCCAAAGAGTGCCTGCCACCTGGCTGGTGCTCACTAAATCTGTATTAAATAATGCTGGTGAATGCTGGACTCACCGTGGGGTAAGATGGGTGGGCATGGGGCTGTGGATGGGGCAGGAGCCCCTTCTACCTCTCTGCCTTCGCCCAGCAGCACACAGCCGCTGTTTTCCTGAAACTCAGGCTGACCTGAGTTTCGGAAGCTCTCTTTCCCTCCCTCCATCCCTGCAGTCCCTGTGCTGCCTGCAGCCTGAGGTGTGTCTTATGTAAATGTGTCCCCCAAGGGCCCAAGTCTGAGGATTTCTACCCCCCCCCCCCCCCCCCCCGCCCCGCCAGCTCTAGTCACAGGCCAGAAGGTGCTCAGCACATGTTCCTTAGTGCTCTGGAGACCAGCGCTTTGCCACCTCTAGGGCAGTGGTTCCCAAGTGGCCCCAGGCCAGCAGCATCAGTAGCACCTCATTGGAAATGCAAATTCTGGGGCCCCACCCCAGACATTTTGAGTCAGAAGTTCTGGGGATGTGGCTGTCTTAGTTCGTTCAGGCTGCTAGAGCAAAATACCACAGCCTGGGCGGCTTATAAACAACAGGAACTTATTTCTTCGTTCTGGAGGCTGGAAGTCTGAGATCAGGGTGCCAGTGTGGTGGGGTGAGGGTCACAGACATTTCACTGCATCCTCATGTGATGGAAGTGGCAAGGGAGCTCTCTGGGGTCTCTTTTATGAAAGCACGAATCCCATTCATGATGGCTCTGCTCTCAGGACCTAATTGCCTCCCAAAGGCCCCACCTCCTGATACCAAGAGGGTTAGATTTCAACATATGGGGAAACACATTCCAACCCTAGCAGAGGCCCAGCGATTTGTGTTTCCAAGATTCCAATGCAGTGGCTTGAGGACCACTGAGCTAAGCCTGAGTTCTCTAAAGCAGTGGTTTTCAAATGGAGCTATGTTTTCATCTGCCCTCCTCCCCACCGAGGGGACATTAGGCGTGTCTGGAGACATGTTTGGTCATCAAACTCTGAGAGTCGGGGTTCTACTGGCATCCAGTGGGTAGAGGCCAGGGATGCTGCCCACCCTCCTACAATGCACAGGCCAGTCCTCCACAACAAGAATTATCTGCCCAAAAGGTCTATTGTGCGGGGGGTGGAGAACACTGCTCTAAGGTAGCCTCACTCCCCCGTATCCATCCAGCCCTCCTTTGCTTCTTTCCTATCACATGTTCCTAGCACCCAGCAGCTGATTAAAACCAAGATGCCAGCCTCTGACAGGCATCTGTGAGGAAGACAGATGAGACTGGGGACCTGCTTCATGCAGAGTCCCTGCACCAAGGAATACAAGCACTGCAGCTGACCTTTACAACCCAGCATGTAAGTGTTATGATCAGAGAACTATCAAGGAGATGCTCCCAACCCGAGCTTGGAGCATCAGGGAGGACTTCCTGGAGAAAGTGGCTTCTGTGCTGAGACTGAGTTAGGATTCATCAGGGAGGGATGGATGGGGGATAGCTTTCCTTACGGAGAACTTACTATGTTTCAGTCACTATGCTGTGTGTTTTATTATCTCATTTCATCCCTGAAACACTCTCCAAGGTTGATACTATTATTATCTCCATTTTATAGATGGGGACACTGAGGTCCAGCTACACTAAATAACTTGCCTAAAGCCACAGAGCTGGGAAACATTGAAGCAGGGATTTGAATCCAGGTCTGTAGATTTTAAAGCCTGATAGGAGGTGATTGCCTGACAGAGGGCAAAGAAGGTAGACTGGAAATTTTTTAAAAAAACACCACTAACTCTCGTGTTAAGGGGTGAACTGTGTCCCTCCCACTGCCCCAAATTCATATGCTGAGGTCCCAACGACCTCTAGTACCTAGAGAATGTGACTGTATTTGGAGATAAGGTCTTTAAAGAGGTGATTTAGCTAAAATGTGACCATTAGGGTGGGCCCTAATCCAATATGACGGGTGTCCTTATAAGAAGTAGAAACCTGGACACAGAAAGGGACATCAGGGACATGCATGCACAGGAAAGACCCTGTGAGGACACAGCAAGGCAGTCGTGCACAAGCCAAGGAGAGAGACCTCAGAAGAAACCAAACCTGCTGACACCTTGATCTTGGACTTCCAGAACTGTGAGAAAATGAATTCTTTTGTTTAGGCCCCCCAGTCTTCTGTGCCGGCAGCCCGAGCAAACTAATACACTTTGTTTCCTCTCCGGGGACATTGCTTTGAGGGTGAGAAAACTTAAGGCATGTTAAATCTTTTTGTGTTTTCTGTTGTAAGATAAAAGAGAATGAGAAATCTAGGTCTGTGTCCCCTTCTCTTCCCAACCTGACCCATGCATCCCCTGCCACAGGGACATCTGTTCAACCAAAGCGGCTAGGAGACACTTTCTCTCCCTGGCTTTTGTTAAGAGCCAACATTCATTCATTGAGGAGATTGTGCAGAGCGTCCTAGCAGCGGAGGAGAGCTGGGAGGGTCTTAAGTGGCAGAGGCAGATTCTCTGAGGTGAAGAGGTGATAGAGATCTGAGGGTGCCACCCAGGGGGACCCAAGCCCATTTCCTTGCAGTACCACAGGGAGTGGCCATTGGGCAGCTGACATGGCAGACCAGGCCTAAATTCTCATGCAACAGAGCACTGGCACCTCAAGGCATAGAGCACGGACGTCTCAGCCGCAGCCAGGGTAGATCCAAGACTGTAGACAGGGACCGTAGGAAGTTTTCTTTCCGGTTGTGAGCCCTAGAACTTATACTGCTTCTGAAGGATGTGGGGTGCAGTCAGCACCAACACAAGCTGAGATCGAGTCTTCCATCAGCCCAGAGGGATGGAGGGCCCGAGTTAGACTGAGATGAACTTAAATGTGATATTTTTGCACATCCAAACTTGTGCGTTAAGATCCAAACCGACTAAGCTTTATTTTCAGAATTGGGATACAGAAAAGCAGGGCAGAAGCCAATTCAAGGCAAACTGAAAACACTTCTGTCAGCAGGAGAGACAGTGAGCCAGAGGGGAGGAGTAAGCGACCCAGTGTTTTTCTTCTGGCTCTGCCGCTGTCTCCTGGCTCTGTTTTGTCTCCTGACTAGACCTAATTACGCTTGTCATCCGCATCAGAAGGATGGGGCTAAGATTAACAAGTTAATGTGGGTAAAAGCTCTTGGAGCTCAGTAGATGAAAGGAGATCTAATTAGCAAGGCCAGCAATGACCGCAGGCAGGCTGGCCAGGGTGGGCTCCACCCCTGTACTCACCAGAGAGCTGGTTATAGCTCCTGGGAGGGGCTTCTGCAAATTCCACCCAAGCCTTCAGCACTGAGAGAACTTTCTGCACTTTCTTTTCTTTTCTTTTTTTGAATTTTATTTACTTTTTTTATACAGCAGTTTCTTATTAGTTACCTATTTTATACATATGAGTGTATACGTGTCAATCCCAATCTCCTAAATCATCCCATCCCCACCACTTTCCCCCCTTGGTGTCCATACGTTCGTTCTCTACATCTGTGTCTCTATTTCTGCCTTGCAAACCGGTTCATCTGTACCATTCACACTTTCCTTCAGCCCTAGAATTCTGTGACTCTTCATGGGTAGAGGCAAAAATGTGTGCAACTCTCTAAACTGACTGAGACCAGGAAAAGGTACAACTCTCATCCTTCTTTTTCCTCAACATGGGCTGATCTGCCTGAACAGGCGTTAATGATTGCAGAGAGGTCGAGTGAGTTCTGTGAGGGGCATCAGAGGGGTGTGGGTTCAATCCCCATTGCCATTTACTAGATACGAGCATTTTGGCAAAACACTCAATACCCTCGAGGCTCCGGTTCTTCCCTTGCCCAAATGAGGATAATACTTCCTACCTCAGAGTCGCGAGGCTTAGATTTGTTCATGCTGGACCCAAATAAGTGCATTTTTAAAAATTAAAGTTAATAATAGTGGTGCCTGGAACATAATAGCTGCTTGAAATATTGGTTGGCGTTAACTCTTTCATTCAACAAAAACTTGTTGAATTATCTATTACGGGCCAGGGAGAATGGGCATTGTATATCCTGGGTGTACAATGATGAGCCCCAGAGACGACTCTGCCCTCACAGAGCGGATGTGTGTATCAGACAGTAACCTCCATAAACTCTCAAATCTTCCCCCAGTGCCTTGCTTCTACTCTTAAAAGGCATCACTTGAGAACTTTTTTAAATTAAAAAAAATCCTAAAACCGGCTCACAGGTATATCTGCCTGAAAGAAAAAGACAATTGATTCTACCCTAAGAATTAAAGGGGATGATTACTTTAAAATACCCCAAATTACCCAAGAATTTTTAAGTGCAAATGCTGGAGCAAACCTCGTAACCTTTCCCCTTCAGCTGCATGATGTGTTACCCAGAGTTTCACCTGTTATGTAAATGGAAGCCTGGCAGGCTTGGAAATGGGGGAAGAGTTTGTCCTTTGACTGTGAAAAGGACTGGTTCCCACTGGTCTCTCTCCTTCTGGGCACTCACTTATCACCATTGCTGCAGAGCACAGGTCTGTGTAAATATTTAGTTAATGGCTATCTCCCCCACTGGCCAGTGACCTGCAGGAGGGTAGTGACCCTGATTGGGGTTCCTGGTTGAACCTCCTGGGCCTGGTGCTACCTTGTACACCTGGGCTCGGGGCAGGCAGTATTCCCTGAAGTTCTCCTGCAGGATCCTTATGAACTGGTACTCTTATCAGGTACTTTTTGCACATATAGAGTAATGTGGCATGGGAGGATTGCTGACTTGCTAGCAATTCTACAGCTAGGGAGGGGCAGAGCCACGAATCAGAGCATACAGGCACGCTCACCCACTCCACCATGCTGACAGATATTAGGTGGACATGTGTAGGATGGGAGGAGGGGTGTGAGGGCTGTCTGGAGAGCTGGGTGCTCAGGTGCAGCAGGGCCCAAGAACATTATGTGGTGCAGGCTAGTCTCTACCCATTAGCTGAACAACCTTAGGAAAGTTACCTCGTATTTCGAAGCCTCAGTTTCCTGTTTGCATAATGGCAATTTAAAAACACAAACCAGGGGCTTCCCTGGTGGCGCAGTTGTTGAGAATCTGCCTGCTAATGCAGGGGACACGGGTTCGAGCCCTGGTCTGGGAAGATCCCACTTGCTGCAGAGCAACTAGGCCCGTGAGCCACAATTACTGAGCCTGCGCTCCGCAACAAGAGAGGCCACGACAGTGAGAGGCCCGCGCACCGTGATGAAGAGTGGCCCCCGCTTGCCACAACTAGAGAAAACCCTTGCACAGAAACGAAGACCCAACACAGCCAAAAATAAATAAATAAATAATTTTTTAAAAAAACAAAAAAACCCCCAGCAAATCACAAGCAAATGAGATACTACCTCACATTCTTTGGGATGACTACTATTAAAAAAAAAAAAAGGAAAAAGAAAAAGTATTGGCAAGCATGTGGAGAACTTGGAAATTTTGTGCACTGCCAGTGGGAATGGTGCAGCCACTATGGAAAACAGTTCGGCATTTCCTCAAAAAATTAAAAATAGAATGACCATATGATCCAGCATTTCCACTTCTGAGTATATACCCAAAAGAATTGAAAGCAGGCTCTCAAAAAGATATCTGTACACCTATGTTCATAGCAGCATTATTCACAAGAGCCAAGAGGTAAAAGCAACCCAAGCGTCCATCAAAGATGAGTGGATAAACAAAATGTGGTCTATACATACAATGGAATATCATTCAGCCTTACAAAGGAAAGAAATTCTGACACACACTACAACATGGATGAAAACTCAGTACGCTATGCTAATTGAAATAAGCCGGTCACAAAAAACTAATATCATATCATCCCATTTATATAAGGTACATATAGTAGTCAAATTCATAGAGACAGAAAGTAGAAGAGTGGTTGCCAGGGGCAGGGGACAGAGGATGGGGCATTGTTTAGTGGGTACAGAGGTTCCGTTTTGCAAGATGAAAAGAGTCCTGGACATCTACAGTGTGAGGGTCCTTAACACTACTGGTCTGTACACGTAAAAATGGTCAAGATGGTAAATTTTATTTTATGTGTATCTTACCACAATTTTAAAAAGAAAGAAAGAAAAAAGAAACAAGCCTGGGAATCTACCTGGGAGGAGTAGATGAGATAGAGTCTAGCACATCAACCATCTGGAATGAAGAGGTTAAGGGCCCAGATACCTTAGGATCTCCCTCAGACTGCATTTTAAGAGAGAGTTTCTATACTTTTAGCCCTAAAGAAGTGACGAGCACTGCAAGACTTTCATCCGGTGTGGCGGGCCACACAGAGAGGTTTATTGTTGGTGGTTGTTTGGTTGTTTTTTTTAAAGCAGAGAGGACTTTGGGGGCAACTGCCAATTACAAAGTAGACACCTCTCACCATCCGCAGCCCACAGGCCTAGGGAGGGTTTGGAACTAGCCTCCAGACAGGGTAGGGCAAGCACAGGGCCTGACGGGGTGAGGTCCCATTTTTATGTCTCTGCCAGACACTGGTGCCAGGTTGCTACCAGCTGCCGGCATCTTTCAGTGCTGCCAATAAAAGTTTCAGCAACACTCACCAAGCCAGAACTGCCAGGCCTAGTGCCCCGGTCAGCACCCAGCACAGCCGTCTGCACTGACGCTGCACTGTCTCTCTCTGCAGAGCAGGAACAATAGATTCCATTTACAGAGCCCTGGTGTTTTGCATATATGATCTCATTTAATCTTTACAGCAACTCAATAGGGTGTTATTATATTCACTTTTTAGGTGTGCAAACTGAAGTTCAGAGAGGTAAAGTGACTTGCCCAAACTAGTAGGTGGAAGAAACTAGACTTAAACTTAGGTCTGGGGACTTCCCTGGTAGCGCAGTGGTTAAGAATCCGCCTGCCAATGCAGGGAACACGGGTTCGAAGCCTGGTCTGGGAAGATCCCACATGCAGCAGAGCAACTAAGCCCGTGCGCCACAACTACTGAGCCTGCACTGTAGAGCCCGTGAGCTCCACTACTGAGCTCACGTGCCGCAACTACTGAAGCCCATGCGCCTAGAGCCCGTGCTCCACAACAAAAGAAGCCACTGCAATGAGAAGCCCGTGCACCACAACGAAGAGTAGCCCCCGCTTGCCGCAACTAGAGAAAGCCCACGTGCAGCAATAATGACCCAATGCAGCCAAAAATAAATAAATAAATAAATTTTTAAAAAGCTAAAGAAATGGCCAAAAAAAAAAAGAATCCTAACCAGTTTCCCTGCTTTCAGTCTAAGTCCTCTCCACAACAACACCTACAAATCTATTCTTTTAGATTGACTAAATAGTTTTAAAAATTATTTTTATCTCTTTACTAGATAGGAAATTATGCACTTTTTGTTTTAATGGTTATCTTTAAAATTTTAACATGCTTACTTAATAGTGTCTAAAGTTTATTAATATTTTTAACTTCTCAATATTAAAAAAACTTAAAATGCTTATATTTAATCACTCCCCTTCCATCTTGATATTGTTACCAATATTTTATTTCACCTTGTTTTGTTACCAGAAATTAGTAATTACTCATTTTTTAAAATATATATCCAAAAAAGATAAATAAATTAAATAATTAATTAAAAAAAATAAACTTAGGTCTGTCCAAAGCTGCCATCCATTTCATTATGCTACATTGGAACAGTGTGAATGAATGGATGAATGAGTGAATGAATAAATGAATGAAAGAAAACTGTAGGGGTTATTTCCAAATGTCTTCAACTGAGGATTTCAAAGCACTTCTCAAGAATTCAACAGTGATTTGTTGAATATCTACTTTGCAGGCACCTCAGAGCGCTGGATTTATAAAGTCAGGCCATGGTTGTCCTTGTCCTCAGGGAGCTTGCAGCCAGCTAGAGAGACAAACGTGTGATAACTAGTAATAGTTAATATTTATTGACATTGCTGGGCTAGCTTTCACAGGGGTTATTTTATTCAATCCATACCAAAAATAGCCTATGAAGGAGGAACTGTTATAACTCCATTTTTCAGATGAGGAGACTGAGGCTTTGATGGGCTAATAAACTTATTTCTGGTCCTATAACTCAAGGCTACTCAAACGATTGTCCTTGGCCCTAACTGCTTATCAGTGATCAGCTACAAAATTAGTACAGAAATAGAGTATTAGTGTATTGTATCAATCTAATAGAGAAATTTTATGTCTGCTGAATAAAATACTTTTTAAAAGTTGGTCTTGTATTTCATATATTCATTTCTTTTTATTTCATCTCATTTGTAATGAATTCCCCTCAGTATTTGAGGAGAATTGGCTCTATGACCCCCAAAGATACCAAAATCCACAGTTGCTCAAGTGCCTTATATAAAATGGTATAGTATTTGCATATAACCTACACACATCCTCCCATAAATCATTTCTAGACACCTAATACATGTAAATGCTATGTAAGTAGTGGTAAATACAATGTAAATGCTATGTAAATACTTGCTGGCATGTTGTAAATTCAAGTTTTGCTTTTTGGAAATTTCTGGAATTTTTTTTCAAATATATTTGATTCACAGTTGGTTGAAACTACAGATGCAGAACCCACAAATACAGAGGGCCAACTGTACTTCATTTCATTCTATTTTACAAAAGCACTGATCTACTATGGACTGAGAAAAAAACAACTGCTCCTTTGCCAGAGGTAGCTGGAGAAGCAATGAAACAGTTAAGCAGTAGCAGATGTGGGATTTGACTTGTGCAGTCTAACTTCATAGCCTATGCTTGTCCTCAGGGTTGAAAGATGGCTGCCGCGCCTCCAGGCTCTGTATCTGCATTCCAAGGAAGAGAAAGGAAAGAGAAAGGGAAAAGGCACATGCCAGCTAAGTCACATGGCTCCTTATCGTTTGTCTGTCAGGCCAAATTTATTCCCTAACTCATGGCCTTTGTTCTTCGTATTTCTCCTCTCCAGATATCCACATGGCTTGCTCCTTCACTTCATTTCCCATCTGCATTTGAATGTCACCTCCTAAGAGAAGAGGCTGTCTCTGGCCGACCTGTCTAAAATAAGGCCACTGTCCATTCACTCCCTAGCTCTGTGCTGTCCAATACCATAACCACCTGTGCCTAGTGAGCACTTGAAATGTGGTTGGTCCAAACTGAGATGAGCTGGAAGTGTAAAATACACACCGGATTCAAAGGCTGTTTAAAAAATAGAATTTAAGAATCTCATTAATAACTTTCATATTTACTACATGCTGAAATTATAATATTTTGAACATACTGTACTAGGTTAAATAAAATATATCATTAAAAATGAATATCAGGGCTTCCCTGGGGGCACAGTGGTTGAGAGTTCACCTGCCGATGCAGGGGACACGGGTTCGTGCCCCGGTCCGGGAGGATCCCACATGCCGTGGAGCGGCTGGGCCCGTGAACCATGGCCGCTGAGCCTGCGCATCCGGAGCCTGTGCTCCGCAATGGGAGAGGCCACAGCAGTGAGAGGCCCGTGTAACGCAAAAAAAAAAAAAAAATGAATATCACCTGTTTCTCTTTACTCTTTTAAATGTGACTACTAGGAAATTTGAAATTGCAAATTGTAAACATGTGGCTTTCATTATATTTCTATTGGACGGAGCTGTTCTAGCCCCATGCTGCTTTATTTCCCTTCATAGGCGTTATTACCACCAGACGTTAGATGACGTATTTCTACTTCGTTTATTATTAGTCTCTCCCACTGGGATGTAAGCTCCGTGATGTCAGTGACCTTATTTCCTGTTCATCACTCTAACCCCAGTGCCCAGAACAGTGCCTGGTGCAGAACAGTTACTCCAGATCTGTTATATGAATGGATGAGAAATGAACAAAACCAACTAGACTAGAGAGTCTCTCGGGCCCTTTCATCTTTGTGATTGTATCATTTGTATGTCTGACAATTGCTTAAAAATATGTTTTTGTAAAAAGTGGAATCCATGTGTGTATTCTAACTTTAATCTATACCCTCCAAGTGGTTAGATAATATTCAGTGTCCTACTTAGAAATCCACACTCTAGTGGAGACTGCTTAAGCTTTTCAAATACAGAAATCTGTATCAGGGGTTTCTTAATTAGCATCAGGAATGTCAAAGATAATTATTCATTGTTGGAGAAAGAGCAGCGCTCCAAGTAGCTTATCTAGAAAGACTATACAGTCCAACTTGCTTGCAGAACAAAGTAGAAGAATCAGCAAGTTTGGCAGCATTGTACCATGCAGCGCGCTTGTGGGATTCACCCCTCCTACCTCTCAGAAGAATTGATTGTGCCTAACTTGCTAATAAATACAAGTCTGGCAGAATTTGGTCTCAGACCTGCTTTCATAATAGCATACCCCTTGGTAGCAAGGTAAGGGGGATCAAGAGTATGCCCCCAATCCCACCCCGTCTACCTCTGATCCCTGGGGGCAGCTGACATTTATGAAAAGAAACTGACGGTCGTTAAACCAACAGACTGGCTTGGGCCTGGTAGTCAGAGACTGTTAGCCCTCATCCCAGATGCTTCATCTTCAAGCTCTCCCTCTGAGTAACAGAGCCCTGACCCTAGCTCAGACCATGCCTATCTGCACTTTGGCTGCAGTGCTTCTGGTCTCTTCCATGCCTGTTGCAACAAGCTGCTGCCAGGGTGGCAGGCAGCACGTCCACAGCATCAGAGGTCAGGGTGAGTTGCTCAATCTGAGCTAAGTGTTTAAAGGCAGCCGACATTCACACGGCCAGGCCTCTGGAATTAGCTGTGGGCCTTTATTCCCCCTTTGGTGAACACAGCTTCAATCTGTATTAACTCGGGGTAGGCCTGGCTCCAGGTTCCCAGCCCATCTCAGGGTGTTGCAGGTGGGCTGTGAATACACACACACACACACACACACACACACACACACACACACACACACACACACACACACACACACACACAGCATTGTCCAGGGGCTAAAGAAAACAATATGTTTCTCCCAAGCATTTACCATATTTTGTATGCATATAGATAAATACGTTTCCT
Source organism: Delphinus delphis (assembly GCF_949987515.2). Lineage (NCBI taxonomy): Eukaryota > Metazoa > Chordata > Mammalia > Artiodactyla > Delphinidae > Delphinus > Delphinus delphis. The sequence continues at coordinate 57,813,269 of NC_082683.1, read as the reverse complement.
TTTGATTGTGTTACTGACTTCATAAAAATTTCTCATCAATATCTAATCCATAGATCCTAAAGGAACAAATGCTATCCCTCAGGGTCCCCAGTACTCAAAGGCCGGGTGCTACTGAACTAATGATAAACTTTTGAGCTGGAGGAGAGTTTAAAGAGCGAAAAAGTCAGTGATTTTCAAAACTGGGGGATGGGGGGCGTGGGGGTGGGAGGGAGGCAGCATCTTTTTTAAAAAAACTAAAATACAATTTTAAAAAGAGAGAGAGAGCAATGAAAGTCCCAGAAGTCTCCTACACAAGCAGGTATATAGGGGACGGGCTTACCCCAGATGTACCCTTGCAGATCTGAGCTGAGATGTCCTGTCACTCATGCACCACAAATGTCTGCGAACCCTGCACCCCTTCAACATGAGGTCCGCTACCTACCGCTCTGGAGGAGCCATCGTTCATTCCATCACTCCACCAACATTCATGAGCACCTGTGTGTGCCAGGCAGAATGGTGGGCCCCGAGAAGAGACTGGCGTACAAGTCAGCAAGGTTCATCAGACAAGGGCACAGTGGTGTCATGGTGGAACAGGCAGCCATAGGAGTCCAGCGACAGAGCCTGTGACCCCTCAAGGGAGGCGATTTCTTAGGTCACCCTGGAAGGTGGATGAAGGGAGAGGAAAGAGTGGGGATGGGGGCAGCAAGGATGGTGTGAGCTCTCCAGGCCAAGGGAATCACATGCAGAGGAAATAGTTATTACAACTAATCCATGTGACAGAGATCTAAGTGCTTTTGCATGTATACAACCCACTAAGGTAGGTACTATTATTTGCTCCATCTTGCAGATGAGAAAATGAAGGCACAGAGCAGTTAAATAACTTGTCCAAGGTCACAGAGCTAGGAAGAGGTGGAGCCCGGATTTGAGCCCAGATTGTCTAGAACTAGAGTCTTTGTGCAGAACCACTGTATTGTGCTGCCTAAGAGTTCAGAAGAGCAGAAAAAACAAGTCAGTCGGGTTCAGTCAGGTTCAGTCCAGTGCTGCAGCAGACTCAGAGGTAAGGCTGGGGAGGCAGGACTTTGCTTTTAGTGCTGAGGAGCCAGAACTTGATCCTAAGGGCGATGAGAGCCCTTAAAGGGTTTTAATCAGAGAAGTGAAATGAACAGATTTCACTAAATTTCCTGCTACAAAACCAGATTCTTATAAGATCATCAACACTGCTCCCACAATCTCCCACCTCCTTGTTCACCTCAGTCACTTGCAGAAGGTCAAGGCCCCTTCTACGTCAACCACCAACACCCTAACCCTTATCTCCATGGCGCTCTGCACATCTATTAATCTGACCAGTTGCCACCCTGCCCGTCCTTTCAGCAGCCTCCCCTCCTATATCCTTAATCCCTTCTCAGAAGGCTTCTCTCACCTCTGGCCCTGTCTAGTGCCTGAATTTGCCTGAAAACTTTGCTTCCATTGCTGCTACTTGAAAGTAGTTGGCTTTTTTCTTTCTCTCATACCCTGCCCATGCCACACAACCCGGAGATGGGATGGGTATGTGCCTTGCTTCCCGTGGCCACTTCCAAATCATTTTATCCCCTTCTCCTTCAACCCTTCTTCCCTGGAAGCTTATTTCATTAGACTTTGCCCCACCTCTTCTGGACTGCCACCCTCTCCGGTCCATCCTGTTTCACCCTTTCTACTAATGACTTTTAGCATCTTCTCATTTCCTTCAATTGCAGCCATCCTTGGTTACTTCAGAATTCCAATGGCTTATCCATCTAATACCTTGGCTGCTTGTTCTTCAGCCAACTCCTGCTAATGACCCTTTCCTCCATCCTACCTAGCTATCCTCTTCCTTGGTCCTATCCTTTCATGTTGCAAACCCCACTCACTGTACCACCTCTGAAATTTCAACCTCAAATATCCTAGTCTCTGTGCTTCTAGCTCACTTTCTCTGATCCTCCAGTCCTGTAAGTCCTGAAGGTCATAAAGACCTTCAATGATTATTCACTTCAGAACTTTCTCATCAGTCACCTCACTCTCACCTCGCTCAGCTTAGATTCATGGTTCTTTCACTTCCCTGCAAACTCCCTCCCACAGCCTTACCTGCCAAGTTCCAACTTGGAACTCCCATCTCAGGTCAGGCAATCCCTCCCCTCATGCCCATGTGGAATCCCCTCTCGCCTTCTCTTGGACAGCACATCTGTAAGTATCTCCTCTCTTTCCTGCATCACTTTCTCCCTTTCTACTGGCTCACTCCACTTGCCCTTCCTCCCCTCCACAGAGGGTCAAAAATCAAGGTTCTCAAAAAATAAAAGGAAAAGCACAACAACAAACTTTTCTGAGCTCCCCATTCCCCTCCAACTATGGTCTAAAGCTCTATTCTCCTTTACTGCAAAACATCTTAGACGTGGTTCTCTACAGCTGCTGTCTCCTCTCTCCTACTTCAAATGTTCTACGCCACCCATTCCTTCTGAGGTTCTATCTCTCCACCTTGGTTGAGATGGCAAGTGGCTGGTGACCTCTGGATGACCAACCCAATGGTCCCTTTGCCATTCTTACTAGAACTCTGCAGCAACATTTCACAGTTTACCAGGCCCTCCTTCCTGGAAATGCTTTTTCTTTTGGTTTCTGTGACACCAGATTTTCCTGGTTTTACCCCCACTTCACTGGCAGCTCCTTCTTCATTTCCTTTGCTGACTTTCTTCTCTTTGATTTTAAATACTGGAGCTCTTTTCTATATTCATTCTCCCCTTTGGTGACCTAATTCAACCCCATAGTTCAAATACCAATTTAAGACCATGTTTCCTGAATCTCTGTCTCTAGAACCAACCTCTCAGCTGATTCTGAGACTCATATCCAGCTGCTCTTTTGACACCTCCATGTGGATAACAAATAGACCTTTCAAATTTGATGTGGTCAGAGCACGACTCTTCATCGCCTGCCACCCTGAGCTTCACCAGGCTTCTCAACCATGGTAAATGACACCGCCACCCACTTAGTTACTCAAACCAGAAACCTAGGAGTTATCTTGATTTCCTCCCCCTCCTTCATTCTCATGAGCCAATGCTCTTCACCCTCTTCTCCAAAATATTTCCAGTACCCATTCACTTCTTGTTCTCTCTACTATTACCATCCCCAACCAAGTCTGCAGTTATCTTTGAACTTGACTACAGCAAAAACATTCCTAATTATGCTCTCTGCCTCTTCTCTTGCCCCTCCCCTATAACCTATTCTCCACACTTCTGCCAAATTATCATTCTGAAAAGTAAAGCATAATATGTCTCTTTGCTCCTTAAATCTTCCAATGTCTTCCCATCTGACTTAGAATAAAAGCAATACTTCCTGTTCCAGCTCACAGAGTCCTCCATGACCTGTTCCCCACCCACTCTCCCCTTTGCTCACTCTGCACTACTTGGTGACCTTTGTGCTCTGGACTTGGAAGGTTGTTCCAGTCTTAGGACCTTAGCTCTAGCTCTACTCTGCCTAGAATGTTCTTCCTCTAGATCTCTGTATGCACGGATCCTTCTCAAGTCTCAGCTGAAGTGTAGCATCCTCAGAGAGGATTTCCGCATCATCCAACCTAAAGAATCACCCCACCACCATATACATGTCATTTCTCTCACGCTATCTTGTCATATTTTTATCATAGCTGGTGAAGGAAAAAATAACACCACTTGACATTCTTATGTTTATTTGTTTGCTTATCTAGTGTCTGTCTACTTCCATCTCCTCACCCCTGTCACACACACACTCTAGACTGTAATCTACACCTTTTCCTGTTCACTAACCTAGAAGAGTACCTGCACTGGTTGAATGAATGAGTTATAAACTATGTGTTTTACATTCCAAAGTCCAGAATCTGCACCTGTAGCTAGATGTACTGTGAGAAGGAAGCATGAGCAATCAAGAGAAAATTTTTCAGGTAAAATATGAAAAGGCCTGCAAATAAGTAATTTAAAACCTCCCAACAAACAAAAGTCCAGGACTAGACAGCTTTACTGGTGAATTCTACCAAACATTTACCTTAATACCAATCCTAAAACTACTGCAAAAAATAGAAGAGGAGGGAACACTTCCAAACTCATTTTATGAGGCCAGTATTACCCTGATAACAAAACCAGTTAAGGACACCACAAGAAAAGAAATTTTCTGGCCAGTATTCCAGATGAACATAGACACAAAAATCCTCAACAAAATATTAGCAAAACAAATTCAACAGTACATTAAAAAGATCATAACCATGACTAAGTGGGATTTATTCCAGGGATGAAAATATGGTTCAAAATAGATAAATTAATCAACTTGATATACCACATTAACAAAATGAAGGATAAAAATCATATGACCATCTCAATAGATGCAAAAAAAACATTTGACAAAACTCACCATTTGTTCATGATTAAAAACTCTCAACAAAGTGGGTACTGAGGGAATGTACCTCAATATAATAAAGACCATATATAATAAGCCCACAGCTAACATCATACTCAACAGTGAAAAGCTGAAAGCTTTTCCTCTAAGATCAGGAACAAGACAAGGATGCTCACTCTCACCACTTTTATTCAACATAGTACTGGAAGTCCTAGCCAGAGCAATTTGGCAAGAAAAAGAAATAAAAGGCATTCAAATTGGAAAGGAAGAAGTAAAACTCACTATTTGCAGATGACATGATACTATGTAGAAAAGCACAAAGACTCCACCAAAAACTTGTTAAAACTAATAAAATCAATATATGGAAATTTGTTGTGTTTCTATACACCACTTCAGAAGGAGAACTATCAGAAGGAGAAATTAAGAAAACAATCCAATTTACAATTGCATCAAAAAGAATAAAACACCTAAGTATAAATTTAAACAATGAAGTGAAAGACCTGTACACTAAAAACTATGACATTTTGAAATAAATTGAAAAAGACACAAATAAATGAAAAGATATTCCATGCTCATGGATTGAAAGAATTAATATGTTAAAATGTCCATACTACCCAAAGCAATCTACAATTCATTGCAATCCCTATCAAAATTCCAATGGCATTTTCCAGAGACAGAACAAACAATTCTAAAATTTGCATGGTACCACAAAAGACCCTGAATTGCCAAAGCAATCTTGAGAAAGAAGAACAAAGCTGGAGGTATCATGGGCCCTGACTTCAAACTATATTACAAAGCTATAGTAATCAAAAAAGTATGGTGTTGGCATAAAAATAGACATTTAGGTCAATGAAACAGAAACAAGCCCAGAAGTAAATCCATGCATATATGGTCAATTAATTTACAACAAAGAAGCTAAGAACATACAATGGGGAAAGGGCAGTTTCCTCAATAAATGGTGTTGGGAAAACTGGGCAGCTATATGTAAACGGATGAAACCAGATCACTATCTTACACCATACACAAAAATTAACTCAAAATGAATTAAAGGCTGGTATATAAGACCTGAAACCATAAAACTCCTGAAAGAAAACAAAATAGGTAAGCCCTTTGACATTGGTCTTGGCAATGATATTTGGGGTTTGACATCGAAAGCAAAGGCATTAAAAGCAAAAATAAACAAGTGGGACACATAAAACTGAAAAGCTTCTGCATATCAAAGGAAACCATGAACAAAATGAAAAGTACACCTACTGAATGGGAGAAAAAAATTGCAGAGCATATGTCTGATAAGGTGTTAATATCCAAAATACATAAAGAACTCATACAATTCAATAGCAAGAAAACCAAACAGTCCAATTAAAAATGGGCAGAGGATCTAAATAGACATTCTTCCAAAGAGGTACAGATGGTCAACAGGTATGTGAAAAAAGTGTTCAACACTAGTAATCATCAGGGAAATGCAAATAAAAAACACAGTGATATATCACCTCACACCTGTTAGAATGGCTATCATCAAAAAGATACAGAATAACAAGTGTCTATGAGGATGTGGAGAAAAGAGAAGGCTTGTACACTGTTAGTGGGAATGTAAATTGGTGCAGCCTCTATGGAAAATGGTATGGAGTTTCCTCAAATTATTAAAAATAGAACTACTATACGATACAGTAATCCCACTTCTGGGTATTTATCTAAAGAAAATGAAAACAGTAACTTGGAAAGATATATGCACCCCCATGTTCATTGCAGCATTATTTACAATAGTCAAGATATCCTAAGTGTACATTGATGGATGCATGGATAAGGAAAATGTGGCATATATATATATATATATATAGATAGATAGATAGATAGATAGATATAGATATATATATATATATATATATATATATATATATAAAATTCAGCCATTAAAAAGAATAAAATCTTGCCATTTGTGACAACATGGATGGACTTGGAGGGCATTATGTTAAGTGAAATAAGTCAGACAGAAAGACAAATATTATATTATCTTCCTTATATGTGGAATCTAAGAACAAAAACCCAAAATGCAAGCTCATAGATACAGAGAACAGATAGGTGGTTGCCAGAGGTGGGGGTCAGGGGTTGGTAAAATGGGAGTCAAATGGTACCACTTCTAATTATGATATAAATGTCATGGGGATATAATGTATAGCCCGGTGACTACAGTTAATAATACTGTATTGCATATTTGAAAGTGGCTAAGAAAGTAAATCCTAAAAGTTCTCATTACAAGGAAAATAAATTCTGTAACTATGTATGGTGACAGACGTTAACTAGACATTTATTGTGGTGATCATTCCACAATATATACAAATATAGAATCATTATATTGTATACCTGAAACTAATATAATGTTGTATGTCAATTATATCTCAATAAAAATACATTGAAGAATATTTATTGCAATAAGAAAATATACTACTTATAATATAATGAAAAATCAGTGCATATAATGGCAGTGCAAATAATGGCACAATGGTATGGTAACTATCATTTTGTAAGAAAAACAATATGTAAGAAAATATTGTCAATTGTTACTATGTTTCAGATTTAAAAATATTTTTAGGGCTTCCCTGGTGGCACAGTGGTTGAGAGTCCGCCTGCCAATGCAGGGGACACGGGTTCGTGCCCCGGTCCGGGAAGATCCCACATGCCGTGGAGCGGCTAGGTCCGTGAGCCATGGCTGCTGAGCCTGTGCGTCCAGAGCCTGTGCTCCACAACGGGAGAGGCCACAACAGTGAGAGGCCCGCATACTGAAAAAAAAAATTTAGTTTATTGTTTTCCTGTGTTCCTGCATGAAACTTAGATTCTCAGTGTAATAGGGGAAAAACAGTATTTTTTGAATGTTAAAAAAAAGGTTTTTCAAATAATTAGAGCTAAAAGGATTGGGTTCTTCTAGAAAGTGGAAAAGTTTCAAGGAACAATTATTTAGTACCTATCACAAAAGTTTCTCTCATTCTCACAAGAATGCCTTGAGGTACATATCATTATGTACCCCATTTACTTATGGAAAAACAGGTTCAGAGAGGTTAACTGGCCCAAAGTCACACAGAAGGAAGCAGGAGCTGAACCACGGATGTTTAATTCCATAGGCTATGCTTTTCACTACCACACTAACCTGGCCCCCTTACTTTATCTCCTCAAGTCTCAGGGTCCTCAAGTGCAAAATGATGACAATGACATGCTTCACAGGTTGTCATGAGTATTACAGAAGATAATGCATTGAGAAGAGTTTAGTCAGTGTCTGGCACATGAAGTACACTCATTCCCTATTCGTTATTATCAGTATCAGTGTTGTCTAATATTACAGAATTAGTGGATGGGAGAGCTAAGAGGTGAAACCAGTCCTAGCTAATTCCAAAGCCTGTGATTTTCCCATGGAGTTGGGTGGGAACTAGTCAGATCTGCTATAGAATGAAAGGTATTCAAGGATAGACGATCTACATAGTCCCACCTGATTCCAAGAGTGTATAGTTTCTGCCTTTATTTTCATGGGCCAATAGCAGTTAGAGTTAGGCTGGGTAGGAAAGACATTCCTTCATCCTCCCTACTTCCAAGTGGCCATGGCATTATGGGAGCACAGGTGAGGTCCCTTGGCTTCATCTCACTAGTCAAACCCAGCTGGGTGTGGATACCACTCCTATATCAAATTGGGTGAGCAGGCAAGTTCCCTTGTCACCTAAGGCCTTGGTTCTTTTATCTATAAAATGGGGATAATAATAGGAGTTAGCCTCATGGATGGTAAGGATTAAAAGGGTTAATACACGTAGAGCACCTGTCTCCATGCCCACAGAAACTGGCTAAAGTTCAGAGCGGCCTCCTCTAGCTGGTGGCTCTGTTTATTATTCTCATCCGGGAACCGAGGGTGAGCAGGGCATTGTTTAAGGACCCGGGAAGCCATGTTTTGCAAAATTCACTTCCTATTGTTGGACCTGTCCGACTTGTAACCGGCTGATTTAGCATTTGCTCACATGTGTAAAAGCCAGGACGTGAAAGGGCTTGGATCCCTGTACAGAACACATAATAAGGCAAACAAGTTTTGCTGTTCCTGTTTTTGAGCTGCAGGGAAAGACCAAGGGCTATTTTTAGCTGTGGTAGGTGTGGGTTCTGGGGAGGGCACTGGGGCCGTGTTTGTTACATTACGTTTTAACATAATACAGAGTCACCAGGCTGAAGGGATCTGTTACGAGTTGTTTTTATTAATCAAAGAGTGGTTCCCCCCCCACCCCGAGTTGAGATGTTCAGACTTAATGGGCAGCAAGCAAACGGTGCCTGATACACAGATTTAACCTAACAAAAATAAATCCTTTGTTCTATCAAGTTTCCATGAGGTATCCTAAAAACAGGAAAAAGAAATATGTCATAAACACAGCATTGTCTTCATTTGAGTAAGTTGTTCTCTCAGTAAAAAAATATTTTGTAATTATACTATTGTATATCTCACACAAATAAACTTTGGAAGAGGGTTCTGTGATTCAGGAACGAAGCACGAGCAAGACCTTCCCTTGGAATTTTCTTGAGCTCTTTCAGGTACAGACAACACATCTATCCTTCTCCTGAGATGAGAACCAGCACAAAGTGGGGGAGGTGGGAAATAATTACATCAAGTACAGATAATTTGGGTTTGAGATACTAGAAACAAAATGCATATTGCTGGGGTATAATAAATGATGTCCTCCAAAATCAGACATCACGAATTCACTTAAGAAACATTGGTGAGTGCCTGGGATGGGCATGCCGCGCGAGATGCAAAAAAGAACAAGACAGGGCTTCCCTGGTGGCACAGTGGTTGGGAGTCTGCCTGCCGATGCAGGGGACACGGGTTCGTGCCCCAGTCCGGGAAGATCCCACATGCCGTGGAGCGGCTGGGCCCGTGAGCCATGGCCGCTGAGCCTGTGCATCCGGAGCCTGTGCTCCGCAACGGAAGAGGCCACAACAGTGAGAGGCCCGCGTACCACAAAAAAAAAAAAAAAAAAAAAAAGAACAAGCCAGATTCGGTTCTTGCCTTAAGGGAGCCCGCAGTTCAGAAGGGAAAATATTATAGATAAGAAAACGGCGTGACAGGTGCTCTCACAGGGGAGATACCCTGCTAGGCTGACTGGACCATTTCCAAGTTGCTTAATATTCCTGAATTTCAATTGCTTCATCTCTGACATGAGGCTAAGAATTCCTGTGAAAGACGGAAAGTTTGTGCGTATGTGGTTAAAGCAAACAAAAAAACGCCCGTGTCCTCTTTCCCACACCACAAAATGAAACATTAAGAAAGAGGTAAGCACAGGACACAGAAATAAGGAGTTTTAACCTAAGAGAGAGGCACAAGGAAGGCCCAGGATGACAGTGAAGGATCCTGGGATGACAGCTGTATACTAGGCCCAGGGGCTACCTGTCCAGGTCAGAGCCGGTCAGAAGGTGCCCAGAGGGATTGCTTCAAAAAGATAACACTGATAGAATCCCAAATGTATTTGAAATTTTTCAGAAAAGATTTATGCAACTGCAGACAAGTTTGAGGTTGAATTAGAGCTAAGTACACAGAAAATTAAGCAAGCTTAAATAAACAGGAAAATGACTCCATGGGAAATTAAAAATTGTGCAGGAAAAGTAAAACATCTAGTGTGCTAGATGACACAGTTGTGAAAATGCTGATCTGGCTCAGATTAAATTACCTATACTGGGAAGATAGGAAAACTGGGAAAAGTGTGTATATGTGTGTTGCACGTGGAGTGGTGGGTTGATGTCAGATAAATCCTCATCTTCCCATGGTGGAAAGCCAATAAATAATGCCTAAAACAGAGAAATCACCAATTAGCAACATAAGCATGTTATAGAGAGATATGGAGTTGAATAACAAAAAAGTCAGCTGAGGTGTTCAAAGTGGTTGCCCCTGAACCATGGGAAACTGCACTGTGTGGGTTTGGGGCAAGAGAGGGGAACAGGAGGTAACTACCATCTCTTGTATCAAAGCATGCAGAACTTTTTGACTCATTAACTACCTGCACATATAACTAAGTTATCCAAAAACTAAAATTTAAATTATAAACTGAATTTTAAATTATAGCTACACAAGAACAGAAAGTGCTGGAATTCCTTGCTGTGTTTGTTGACAATCATAAAAGTCATGTGCACATCTCATGAAAACTTTTCTGAGAAAGAACTGTCATCACATGGTGTACCAGGCTGACTGGGCCTTCATATTATTTCTCAGATTTGCAAAGTCGGCGTGTTGATAAAACATCATTTGCTTAAAAACAGGAGGGAGGATAATAACATTATTTACCCTCATAAGGTAGCTGACAGGGTCAAATGAGAAAAGGCAGTGACTTAGCCCAGCACTCTGTAAATATTGGCAAGTTATCCTATCTGTCCTCCTCCTCTCTGTCCTAATTATATAATTATCCCCAGGTGATGCCCTTAGAGCCAGGGGGAGAAGGGGCTTGCTCTCTCCCCCTTGTACTCAGCTCTGGCTGCCATAAGAGAATGCCAAGGGCTGGGTGGGTTAACAATGTCTTTATTTCTCACAGCTCTGGAGCCTGGAAGCATGAAATCAGGAGGCCAGCATGGTCAGGTTCTTGGTGAAGACCCTCTTCCTGGTTTACTGGTGGTCAACCATCTTCTCATTGTATCCTTACATAGCAAGGTAAGTGGGGATAGGAGAGAGTGGGAAGGGTGGTGGTAGAGAGAAAGCGCTCTCATTTTTATTCTTATAAAGTCACTAATCCCAACATGAGGGCTCTACTTTCATGACCTAATCACCTCCCAAAAGCCCCATCTCCAAATGCCATCACATTGTGGATTAGGGTTTCAACATACAAATTTGGGAGGACACAAAGATTCAGTCTATAGCAACCACCATACTGGCTGGATAGCTGGAATGTCAGGTGTGGTGGTGAGCCAACTGGGACCATGCCAACAAGGGTCACCACGCTGAGGATGGTGAAACAACAAAATAGAAGGAGACATGACCTGTTGCCCAGTCCCCAACCTCCAGTCTAATAATGAGAAAGAGATACACTTCTATCTTGTTTAAGCTCCAGGCAGCTGTCATATTCTAATACTCATCTTAATTTCATTCATATTAACAGTAGGAGTTCTAGTAGTAGCAGTTACTTACGGTGTTCTAAGGAGGGACACCTAGCTCAGACTGGAGACCTGAAGTGCTGATATGTATACAAAACTGAACGAACTATTAAGCAATCAGGCAAAAAGAAAGGCAAGAATATTCTGGGCAGAAAAAACAACATAGACACAGCACTGAAGATGAGAGACACATAGTGTTTGGGGAACAGAAAGTGGTTGAGGTTGGAGTGGGAGAGGGAGGATGCAAGAAGCAAGGCCAATGAAGTAACAACGTTATGCCCTCATAGGTCTTACTGAGGAGTTTCAGTTATCAATCAGGGACAACAGGGAGCCACGGAAGGAAAGTTGATGTGATTCGATTTTTTTTTTCCCTGTGGACTAGCACTCACTGATCTTATTTTTTTTTTTTTTTGAAAATTTTATTTATTTTATGTATTTATTTTTGGTTGCTCTGGGTCTTCATTGCTGCGTGCGGGCTTTCTCTAGCTGTGGCGAGCGGGGGCTACTCTTCATTGCGGTGCACGGGCTTCTCATTGCAGTGGCTTCTCTTGTTGCGGAGCATGGGCTCTAGGTGTGTGGGCTCAGTAGTTGCGGCTCGTGGGCTCAGTAGTTGTGGCTCACGGGCTCTAGAGCTCAGGCTCAGTAATTGTGGCGCACGGGCTTCGTTGCTCTGCAGCATGTGGGATCTTCCCGGACCAGGGGTCAAACTCATGTCCCCTGCACTAGCAGGCAGATTCTTAACCACTGCACCACCAGGGAAGTCCCTGTGATTCAAATTTTAGTTGATGTGTTTGCAGTATGGAGAATGGATTGGAGTCAGACAGGATGGAGGCAAGGAGACTGTTTCAGTAATTAAAGCAAGAAATAAAAGGGGCCTGAACTGTGGTGGGGTACCAGGGGTGGAGACACGAAGGCAGATTTGGACAGATTCAAATGACAGGAGGTAGAATCTGACTCAACACGAAGGTAGAGGGGGAAATGGGTATTGAGAATTAGGACCAGATTTCTGTCTATTTCCCCGGAAGGATGACTGGGCCGTTCATGGAGACAGGCAACAAAGGAGGAGGAGTGGTTTTGAGGAGGAACACAGAAGATGCTGATCTTGGTTGCAGGAACCTGCAAACATCCAAATGCTGAAGTTCCAGGGGCTACTAGATATTCAAGAGAGAGTCTGGGGCTACCCATGGATTTGGACGTAATCCAGAATTAGTCTTTTCAAGCATTTTTGAAAAGTGAATTAGGAAGGTGATAGGGTAATCACCACCACCAGCAGAGGAAACTGAAGCCCAGAAACATCCAAAACCTGCAGCCAAGAAGGTTAATCCCCTAGTTTTGCTGAAAGGAAGGAAGGGAGGAAGGGAGGGAGGGAAGAAACCTAGACCGTACAATTAAATACAACATACAACCCTGGATCTTTGCAAAACTTCTACTCGGTACTACCAATCACTTCTCTCACTAAGTCAATTATTTATTCACCAAACAATAACTGAGGACCCAGCTGTGCTTTGCGTAGAACTAGGAGTTGCAAATATATAAGGTGAATGAGACAAAGTCCCACTTGAATGACTTCTTTTATTGAAGAGGCTATTCTGACTGGGGAAGACAGAAATTCAGCCAACAACAACCAGAGAATGTCAGGTAGCGAATGGTGAATACTACGATGAAAAGAAAGCAAGACGGGCTTCCCTGGTGGCGCAGTGGTTGAGAGTCCGCCTGCCGATGCAAGGGACACGGGTTCGGGCCCCAGTCCGGGAAGATCCCACATGCCGCGGAGCGGCTGGGCCCGTGAGCCATGGCCGCTGAGCCTGCATGTCCGGAGCCTGTGCTCTGCAACGGGAGAGGCCACAACAGTGAGAGGACCGTGTACCGCAAAAAAAAAAAAAAAAAAAAAAAAAAAAAGCAAGACAAGTATGATCAAGAGTGATGGGAGATACTTTAAACTGGGAGATCATAAAGACCTCTCTGAGGATGTGTTGTGAATAACAAGATGAGCCAGCCATGCAAAAAAATTCTAGGAAAAAAGGGACCTGCCCGTGCAAAGGCCCTAAGGTGAGAAGGGGCTTAGTGTGAAGGTGCAGTTAGAGGCCCGTGTGGCCAGGGTGTGGTGAGCCCAGGGAAGAGTCCCAGGAGATGGGGTCAGGGAGGTGGGTGGGGGCCAGATCAGGGGGCTTGTAAGTTAGAGTTTGGATTTTATTCTAAGTACAATGGGGAGTCATCAGAGGGTTTTAGCAGCAGAGTGACCTCAATGAACCTACATGACCAATGGTCCTGGCCGCTGTGTGGAGGGCAGACTTTGGCAGGAGTGGGAACAGGGATGAAAAGCCATAGCCCGCTCCTGTTCTAGCTCCACTTCTATGCTGTCTGTCATCACAATCTTCAGTTCCTCACGATGACTGGGAGAGGTGGGAGTTACACCCCAGTTTTCAATGAGGATTTTAGCTTTATATCCTTCCACAAAGCCAAGTTCAGTTTGGGGCATGTAGCTGTCTCTTTAATAATATTGGATGTCTGATTAATAAGTTAAACAACCCATTGATTCCATTTATTCCAAGAATCAGACAAAGCAATTAAAAGGCCTAAAAACAAAGGCCAGACATAGCAGCTGTTTGCCGGCCCTGGTCAGTTGCTTGACCGAGAAGCCCTGTCAAACTCAATCAACAGGGTGAAGGCAAGAGTTCACAATGACACAGAGTTCCCAAGTCTGCCATTGTTCTCTCTCCCCAGTGTTGAGCTGTGTCTCTGTGCCTCCAGGAATCTGCAGGAAAACAAAAACGTTCTTTCTAAACCTGGTGTTTTCAAGTCTTCAGTGGTGTGTCATTCTCTAGCCATCCTAGGAGCACCCCAGGTTCGGGTGTGAAGCAGCACACACCGGGCAGAGCGTGGCTCACACTTTATCTGCTTCCTCCCAGATTCACTAGTTAACACAGAATCTTTGGGCTTTCCTCGCAAACAAGGGCCTGAATCACCACAGAAGCCCGGGAAAGGCACCGTCATACTTCCTGCCCTAGCTATGCAGTTCCTGGGCCAGGCCAAGGCATCAACACCAACCACTGGATCACTGCCATTCTCACATAAAAGGCGCAGGGCACTAGAGCCGCCTACCCGACACAGCCCCTCCTGGGGAGCCCCACCCCGCCCCTGCTGAGAAGATTCCATGACCTGATGGTCAGGAGTGAACCTCTGACCCAAAAGAATTTCCAACATAGAGTAGCCTTTATCTTGCAACCTGGCATGACAAGATGAATGAAGGCAATCAAATCACTCTCCTAGGATGTAAAACCAAAAAACAGAGGCTTGATAGTCAAAAGTGGGCCCTGGGCTGAGAGGTGAGGCAGTAAAAGTAGAGCTAGTAACTGTGGTTGGCCACGTGTAAAGGATGAAGAGGAAGCCAGGGTGGAGTATTTGTGCCCATGCACATTTGAGAGAGGGAGAGAGGGAGGGAGAAACAGGGAGGGAAGCAAAGTCAAGAACCGTGCTGTACAGTACTGTAGCTGCATATGGCTATTCAATTTTATTTATTTGTTTGTTTGTTTATTTATTTATTTGGCTGCGTTGGGTCTTCGCTGCTGCTTGTGGGCTTTTCTCTAGCTGCGGCGATCGGGGGCTACTCTTCGTTGTGGTGTGCGGGCTTCTCACTGCGGGGGCTTCTCTTGTTGTGAAGCACGGGCTCTAGGTGTGCAGGTTTCAGTAGTTGTAGCACGCGGGCTTAGTAGTTGTGGCTCACGGGCTTAGTTGCTCCGTGGCATGTGGGATCTTCCCAGACCAGGGCTTGAACCCGTGTCCTCTGCATTGGTGGGCGGATTCTTAACCACTGTGCCACCAGGGAAGTCCCTCAATTCTAGTTAAATAATAATTTTAATTGATTTAAGTTAATTTGTTTAAATTTAAATTAATTTCTTTAAATAACATTAGAAATTAAAGATTCAGTTTCTCAGTTGAACTACACAGATATAGAACATTTCTATTATCGCAGACAGCTCTATTGGACAGCACTGGTCCGTAAGATCCACTAGGATAAAGAATAAAAGATCTTAGTGCCAGGTTTTCAATTCCTGATTCCAATTGACATGAAGCTCAACTATGTATACCTCCTGCCCTGTATTCCATGAGATCCTTTGTATCCTGATAATTTGCATCTACCACCCTACCTCTCCCATCACTACCTTTTACTTGAGCTAGATTTTAGTTCTTATTATATTCAAAAGAATCTTAATTAAGAACATATTTTTGACTGATATTACTAATAGAAATAATAACAACCAGTACAATTTATTGAGTGCTTCCATGTATGAACACCATGCCTTAGCATTTTACATGCATGTTTTTATTTCATCTTCACAGGAACCTTATAAGATAGATTTTTATCTCTATTCAACAGCTGAAGGAACCAAGGCACAGAGAGGTTAAGCAAGTTATCCAAGGTCACAGAGCTCACAGGTGGTAAAGTAGGAATGGAATCGATCTTCCATCTTCAATGATTGATGCATAGGTACCTGGCTTGACTTTTAACCATGGAAGCAGACTGCAAAAAGTGGCAGGTACCCCATCCTGGGACATCGTAAATAGGAACTAGAAGTCTGAAACTTCTTTAGAGATCTGTGGATTCTGGGACACCTACTTAGGGCAGCTGGTCTGGTTCCAATCATCTCTCTGCCTAGCATTTTTTTCTTCCACTAAAGAACAGGAAGTTTGAGAAGTGACAGGCCATGGGCACAGGCTGACCCTGCTGCAAAATAGCCCCTCAGGAGCAAACTGCATGTCCTGTGAACCCGGGGACTGGCCAGCGAAATTCCCTGATGCTAGAACTTTGGTCAGAGGACCTAAGTTGTATGCTGATTGGTGCTGGAAGCCAAGTTTGGTGGGGGGAGGGAGTCAGCACATACTTCTCTGCTGAACTCCGTTTCCCATTTGGTCTGGCAGCTTGTTTTTAACGAGGCCAATCCAAAAATTCCGTGTCAACATTGCTCCTTTTACTGGAACCGCAAATGCAGCCCCCTGGGACCTGGCTCTATCTCTGGGCAGACATCAAAAACAACTCCTTTTTACTTTGAAATCATAACAGTCTTCTAAGAGCTACCCACTTCCTTACTTTCTTTCCCCTCTCTGAGAAAGAAAGAAAGGGCCAGGCTTTGCGGGGTGCAGCACCCCAGGATTTACGGTCGGCAGAGAAAGCCTCAGGGCTGGCCAGGCTGAGGGGGTTTTCCTGGACCCTGCTGTCAGTTTTCCCTTTCTTGTGCTTCCAAGTCCTCGCGGTTCCTGCCTGCCTGCTTGTCTCCTGTCCAGGACCAGCCTGATGAGTAGGCATGGCTTTCCCAACCCCCTCTTCACCCTGCCACAGCTGCCTTCACGTTGTGACTTCTGGGGGTTGTAAAAGATGCTGCCACAACCAAAATCTTCTCTCCGTGGGTGACCGAAGCATGATGCATCCGTCAAACTTCCGTAGCTCCCCGGGGTTCCTCTGCTTTGGGGAGAGGGGCCACTTTTTAGCCGCTTCAGCACTTGAGATCCCAGCAGGAGGTGGGAGGTGGGGAAGGGTATGGGGGTAGGAGGAAAGAAGATATGTTTTGGGAAGGAGAACACTAGTGATTAGTGGACAGTTAAAGGTGGATTTGTTGGCAAGTGGTACGTACTGACGGGGCATGTCAACGGTGGGGTTTGCTGCATATAAGGTTCTCTCCAGGAGAGAGAAGGTGAGAGAAAGGCTTTTCATGCCCTGTCCCCTGGGCATGACCTGGCTCCAGGTCTCCTTTCTCTAGGAAGGCTTCTGTAACTCCTGACTCACCCAAACATGGATATGTAGTCCTCCTCTGTGTCCTCATAACATCCTGTGTTTCCCTCCTTTGTGGCACTAGCCACGCATTCATCGCCTCTCCACTTTCCTGCCATTCCTCTTCACTGTTTCCTGCGGTGTTCCCAGCACCCCTGCATCTACCTAGTGAGGTTAGCAGACACCTCCACTATTTTGAGTGAATGAAGGAATACTAGCTGCTCCTTGCAGAGCTAGGAGAGGAGCAGCTGAGGGAGTGGTGGGGAGATTGGTGCTCTAACCGAAGTTGAGGCTGTGATTCACGAAGAACGTGGTGGTTAAGCGGCGTGCGTCGAGTGTGTCGAGTGTGAACCTGCGCTCCATCACTTACTAGCTGTGTGCTTGGGCAGGCTGTTTCATCTCTCTGTGCCTCAGTTTTTTCATTCATAAACTAGGGATGATAATAATACCTATCTAACTTTTTGTGTGAGAAATAAATGAGTTAATATATTTAAAGTCCTTATAGTTTAACACATTGTAAGCTCTTAATAAATGTCAGCTTAAGAAAATTTTTAAAAACCCTAGAAGAGTCAGCTCTTTAAGCTGTCATCATTCATTGCTGACTTGCTTTATTCCCACCTCGCTGGCCTCCTCCTGTTGCTTTAACATGCTGGCCCATTCTTGCCTCAGAAGCTTTTCTTTGGGACTCTATCTGAAAGAGCCCACCCCTTGCCCTCTTTGGGTTTCATCATGAAGCACTTACAGTACAGTGCCAGACACCGCATCTGGGCATTACTTTATTTGAGTTTTGTTTGTGTCCACGTAAAAAAGTAAGCTCCATGAAGGCAGGGGCTTTGTTTTATTCACTGTATCATTCCTTGTGCCCAGTATACTGTCTGCCACATAGGAGGTGCTTAGCAACAGTTGTTGGATGGATGGATGGATGGATGGGTAGATGGATGGGTAGGTGGATGGATCCACTGACCTCCTTTGGGAGACTTCTGGGACCACTTCTCCCGTCCTTCCCCTCCTCAATCTCCCAATCACACACCCTCATGTGCAGCCCTTTCTCTGACTCCCATTCTACCAAACTTGCTCTCTGGGTCCCTTTCCCCTCAAATGGCCATTTGCCCAAGCCATGCACTGTCTCAGGTGGTGGGGTTCCCACACAAGCAGTTTGGAATTTGCTGACTAGTCCAGAGAGGTCAGCTGCCCAGTGTCAGCTGTTAAGGGGACACAGTGAACAAGACAGTCCAATGGGAGAGGCAAATGAATGGAGAGATGATTACATCTGCATTGAAGCTGTTTCAGAGAGAAACCCAGGGAGTACAGGGCCACTGAGGAGGGGCCCATAACCTACACCCAGGCAGGAGTTCCCCTTAGACCCAAAGCTAGGCTTGACCACAGAGCCTCATCCTAAATAAAGCACGTGAATAGATGACACACAGCTAGTCTGTTGGATTTCTCCTGAGCTGAAAAAATACCTGGAGGACCAAAGTGAAACCGAAAGCTTTTATCAGTCACAGGAGCGCAGATTTGATATCATCAAAGAAATACTTTCAAGACGTGGGGAAGGGCAGACAGTGTAATTAGCTGTGAGTAGAATACTTCCCGCTTTTGAGGGTGGAGAGAACTTGGGCTCCAGATGCTGTGGGCCCAGAATGGGGGGAGGAGTGACCCAACTCGACTCGCAAATCCCTGCTGGGAAGGGAACATTTCACCAGCCTCCGTCATCTGTAAATCACAGACTCAAAGACCGTTTTGGTATTTTTTAAATTAATTTTTATAGTCCCAGAAGATTCCTGCTGATCATAGTTCCTTGATATGATTTTTAAAATAATTTTCAAAATTAGAGTGTTATGGGTTGAATTTTATCTCCCCCCCCACCCCCGCCAAATTTATATGCTGAAGTCCTAACCCTTAGTACCTCAGAATGTGACCTTATTTGGAGAGGGGATCTTTACAGAGGTAATCAAGTTAAAATGAGGTCATTAAGATGGGTACTAATCCAGTATGTCTAGTGTCCTTCTAAGAAGGGAAATTTTGGACACAGAAAGGCCTTGAGGGAAGAAAATGTGAAAAGACATAGAAGACAGTCATCTACAAGCCAAGGAGAGAGACCTGGAACAGATTCTTCTGTCCTCAGAAGGAGTCAAGCCTGCAATACCTTGATTTTGAACTTCTAGCCTCTAGAACTGTGAGATAAATTTCCGGTGTTTCAGCCACCCAGACTATGGTACTCTGTTACAGCAGCCCTAGGAAACTAATACAGAGAGTAAATAGCAATTCTTCTTCAGACTGAGACAAAAAAGGACCCCATCCATGTCTTTCCTAATCACTGGTAAATTCAAGTATTTCACAGGATAGTTTAGTTTCTCAATGAGAGTATATATGTTATATGGATATCATACCTATGGTTTGGTACAAGACAGAGAGTAGCCAAGCCTTTACATTCCTGGAGGGGCACATAGATTCAACTCAGTTTAACAAATATTTATTGATCCTTCCATGTGCCAGATGCCGGGCTGGAAACGCAGAAAATATAGTCCCTGCTTTTAAAGAGCTCACAGTCTGGTAGAAAAAGTGCAAGCGTATAAACAACTATACCTCAGAATGATAAGCACAATGATTGAAATGCATAAAATGACACAAGGAGGAAGTGCGTATCTCAAGGAGCGGGGGTTGATCAGAGAAGCTTCTCAGAGGAGGGTCTGATCTGAGTTAAACTTGCCATCTTCTCTATGAGGTTACAAATCAGGGAAACAGATTGCACTAATACACGCTACCAGTCTGAATATGTTTTCAGAAGCAGAAAAACCATTTGTGAATCATTGCAGCATTGTTTATAATAGCCAAAAGAACTGGAAGCCTCCCAAATCTTTATTAATAGACAGTGTTAAGTAAATTATGCTATATTCATAAAATGGCCACCCTATAGCAATTATGCAACTGTTAAAAATGAGGTAGAGTTATATATACTGGAAAAGTATATATACTTTTATATACTTTATATATACTTTCCAAGTTATATATACTTGGAAAGATCTCCAAGACATTAAGTGAACAAATTAAACGGTAGAATAATGTACATAATATGATACCATTCATGTTATAAGTAAAAGGATATATGAATAGTTACTCAGATTTATGAATGCATGGAAAGAATCTGGAAGAATACATAAAAACTGGTAATATTAGTTACCTGAAAGGATGGGAGAGGAGAAGCAGGGATATTTTATATATATGTATACATTCATTTAATCTTTTACAATAAAAAGGTTTTAAGGCAAAAACAAATTTTAAAAATATTTCCTGGGAACTTGCTCTGATGCCTGAGCTGACTGCTGGAGAATTCACCTCCCAGACAACTCAGCTCTGCTCTTTCTCCTCATGCTGCGTCCACCCAGCCAGCATGTCCATTTACACAGTGGCCCTGTCCCCAGATCCTCAGTCATGTGCACACTGTTTGCTTTGCTAGACTTATAGCTAAGAGCTGTGAATTTAACAGCAGGCAGAACTGGCTTCAAATCCCCAAATTTTCACTCACTAGCTGTGTGACCTTGAAAAAATTATCTTTATCCTCTGAGCCTCAGTTCTCTCATCACAGGGTGATTGTATGAATTTAAAAGGCAATCCCCATTGAGGGCTCAATGAATCGTTGCTTAAAAAAAGATAAATAATAGGAATCAGCCAATGTTCAATTGATCCCCACTGAATTCAGACCACCCCCCAGGTTGTACTTACCTGTGGCCAACTGGACTGTCTACCTCATCTTAGGTGACTGAACTTCTCCAGTTTTAGTGAAAAATTATATTATATCAAACCAAAAGGAAGTAAATAATGGGATTTGAAGATCTGATCAAGAGAGTTCATCTTCAGTAAAAACAGATTCTACCTTCTCCCTCTGTCCTCTCTATTCCCACTCCCTCTGACACACACACCCACACCTCCCCACACACACCTCAAAACCACTAGAAGTTTGGGCAGAACTGTTCCCATGGGAAGAAAACCCAGTATGACACAATCCAAATGTGCAGATTTGCTCTATCCATCAAGAAGTTTCTTTAAAATAATGCTTGCCCGGCAGCATTTAGCATATGTTTATAGAATAAATGCAATTCACTAGATATTTATTCAGTCATCATATTAAAAATAATAGTGGGACTTCCCTGGTGGCACAGTGGTTAAGAATCCGCCTGTCAATGCAGAGGACACGGGTTCGAGCCCTGGTCCAGGATGATCCCACATGCCATGGAGAAACTAAGCCTGTGGGCCACAACTACTGAGCCTGCACTCTAGAGGTCACGAGCCACAACTACTGAAGCCTGTGCGCCTAGAGCCCACGCTCTGCGACAAGAGAAGCCACCACAATGAGAAGCCCGCGCACTCCCCGCTCGCCGCAACTAGAGAAAACCTGCGTGCAGCAACGAAGACCCAACGCAGCCAAAAATAAATAAATAAATAAATC
Source organism: Delphinus delphis (assembly GCF_949987515.2). Classification (NCBI taxonomy): domain Eukaryota; kingdom Metazoa; phylum Chordata; class Mammalia; order Artiodactyla; family Delphinidae; genus Delphinus; species Delphinus delphis. Next base: position 57,791,610 of record NC_082683.1, on the reverse strand, counting down.
TAATTCTTAAAGAATAAATAAATAAATAACTGTGCAAATAACAATCTAGAAACGCTAGCAGAGTATTTCAAATAATGCCTTTAGAAAGTAAACCCACCTAAAATAATAATGCACAAATTGGTGCTATTTAAAGGCAAAATAGCTGTACTATAAAACGTGACACTGATACTACAGTCTCAGTGTCTACATGTCTTTCAAACAGTATGAAAAGCTGTAACTTCAGGGTCTACCTCAAATAAAAGCAAAAACAAGTAAAATAAAATAATGGTGTAGTGAATTCTTGTCATTTTCAGCTATGTAGCACCTGAGCCTCCTTCTTATGTTAGGGAATTCTCTCATTCTGTGGGTTTAGGGAAGAAGCAGAGACCTTCCTCCTTCAACAGAAGCTGAAAGAAAACAGGCATCTTTTCATCCCATTCCCTGGCAGCCAGAGCTCTGGTCTGTACACCAGACTCAGCCATTTGGATGTCTCCATCTGGAACTTTAAATCTGGAGCAAGGAATATAAAGACAGGGGGAAGTCTCGAGGTGATCACAGCCTCACAGTGAGTCTCACAACCAGACAGTTCCTGGGTCCAGGCCTGGGCTGTGTTCTCAGCTGCCCAATCTACCTTAGTTCCTGCCCATTTTCCACGCCTGGTTCTCCAGCCTTCCTGTTGATCCTGTGAACTACCCCAAATCCTTTCAATAGCTTCCTATTCTCTTTAAGTTAACCAGAGTTGGTACCTATTTATTTGTAACAAAGAACCCTGACTGGAACTAATCACTGAAAATTATTGAGCAGCTACAAGCAAGGAATTATTCTAAGCTCTTACATGGAGTACTTCACTTAACCTTCATAACAACCCTGGGAGAATGTAACCGTTTACTCCCATTGGAAAAGTGAGAACACTGAGGGTTGTTGATGTTAAATAGCTAACACAAGGTCAACAGCCAGAAAAAAGGCAGAGTCAGGATTCAAATCCAGATCCATCTGACTGAAATCCATTTAGCTCTCTCCTACTCAGCTCCCCACATATTTGTAGATTAGTTTACCAGTTACTCAAAGTGTCTTATACCTTACCTCATGTAATCCTGACAGCTCCTTGAGGTTGGAATTTTTAATCCCTTTTTTACAAATGAGGAAACTGAGCCTCAGCAAGATTAAAAGCAACTTGATCCAATATTTATCATAAGCCTTAAAACTGCACATACTCTGATTCAACGATTTCAGGTCTGAGCATTTATCCCAAGGAAATAATCAGAGGTGTGACCAAAGATTATTCACTGAGTTGTAATCTATTGCAGAGGAAAACTAGACACCATCCTTATGTCTGACAATCAGGAAATGGCCAAATTAGGGAATACCATATGATGGAATATTATGTGGTCATTAAAATTAGTCTGTAGAAGCAGATCAGTGGTTGCCTGGGCTTGGGGGGAATGTGGGGACTGACTTCAAAGGGGGTATTCCGGAACTTTCAGGAATGATGAAGATGTTCTAAATCTTGACTGTGGTTATAGTTACATGAGTGCACGCAGTTGCCCAAATGCATCAAATCATACACTTAAAATGGGTGCATTTATTATATGTAAATTATACCTCAATACATTTTTAAAAAATTCTTCTGTAGAAAAGATTTTTATCAAGAACAATGTTCCTAAAATATTAAGTGAAAAGGTTACAAAACGATATTTACAATATATTTATTTCCATGTGTGTTACATGCATAGAGAAGAGATAAGAAGGAAATATACCAAAATAACAATAGTGGTTATCATTGGATGGTGGGGACTATGGGTAATTTAGACCTTCTTTATACTTTTCTGTATTCTTAAGTGATCAGAAGAAATAAACATGAAAAAAAAAAGTTAATGACTTGCCGTATGTCACACAAGTATTAGAAGAGGCTAGAAATTAGGACTTTGCAGCCAATTTAATTGTACCTTCTACTATGCCTCAGAGTTTCTACTCTGTACCAGGAATTGTTGTATTGCATGCTTTGGAAAATTGCCTATAAAACATGTTCTTGCCTATGAGGAACTTGAACTCTGCACAGAAGGGTGAGGAAGGAGTGATTACATCTGATTAGGGGAATCAAGAGAGGCTTTACGGAGGTAGATTCTATGATGAGCCAGGAAGGATGAGTGGAACCTCGATGGGCAAAGACCAAGGCCAGGAGGGCGAGAGAGTCTTCAGTCTGGACCGGGGGAGTCCTGTGGAAGGGAACACTGGGGGATGAGGTGACAGGAGAATCTGGAAACTCCATTAGGAGGGGCTCTTGAATGAGGCCTCAGCACCTGGGTCCAACAAACCATTGTACAAGGCATCCACATGTTAGCAGTGCTTAATCCCTCTTCCTGATAAAGATCTCTGAGTTATAATGTAAATCCGTGAGAAAATAAAACACAGTACTGAAAAACCTAATTTAGAACTAATTTGGGGGGCACATGACAGATGTGCCTGTACCATGGCCAGCTCAGACCTCCAGAAGAACAGCTAGGTGGCTCAGGGTTACTCAGCTACCTCTCCTTACCATACCATGAGGACCCCAAGGGCAGTATGAAGGCCTTATTGAATTTTGTATTCTGGTGCCCATCACAATGTGTACCTGTGACTGTTACGGAGTAGAGGCTCAGTAAATGGCTGCGAAACAAATAAGAGAGACATTTACATTTTAAAAGGAAATCTAAGAGAGGAAGTATGGTGTGATGGTTAGAGCATGGACTCTGGAACCAGATTGCTTGGCTTTGAGTCCAGGCTTTACCACTTACTGGTTGTGTGGCCTTGGGAAAATTGCTTAACCTCTCTGTGCTTTGGTTTCCTGTATCTATCAAATGAGATCATGAGAGTGTCTGTCTCCTAGGCTGTTTTGAGCATTAAATGAGTTAGTAGATAGAAAGCACTTAGAACAATGCCTGGTACATAGTGAACTCTATATAAGTGTTAGGTATTATTATAAGAGATTTTTCTAGTCCAACCTCCTTGCTTTAGAAATGAGGAAACTGAAGTCCAAAGAAAGGCAAGTGACTTGTCCAAGATCACAAAAGGAGTTGAAGGTGGAACTGAGGGCTTTGCGTCTATCAATCAATACATCTGTGGAATGAAACATATACTGGTTGGCTTCTTGCCCTGTGTCTGGCATTGTCCTAGATTTCGGCTGGGGAACATAAGCCATGTTTCCAGTCTTTGGATGGGATGAAAAGATGTTTACACAAGAAACAGCTGGAGACCAGTGCAATACAGAATGCATTCCTAACTGGACAGCACAGTGAGAGACGGGAGGTCAGAAAATGAGAAGATCAACATGGGCTGGCTGAACCAGACAGAGGCCTCTTGGATCTGCAGGGTGGAGAAATAATCAGGACAGTGGCTTTCCATTTTTGTGTCTGAGAGTGACTGGGAAACATCAGACACCCCAGCTCCACAAACTCACCCTCCACATAAAACTGAAAGGGGCAAGCCCTTTGGGATCAGGCAATCTGAGTTGAAATCCTGGCTCTGTCACTTATCAGGTAAGTGACCTTGGGACAGTCACTTGCTGTTTCTGAGCTTTAGTACCTTAACCTGTAAAATGGAGGTAAAAGTACCCTGACCACTGGGTTGTTGTGGGACCAAAGGAGCTAGTACCTGAGAGACACAGAAGATCAATCAAGATTAATCCCTTTTTTTTTTTTGGCCTTCTTCTTTGGCCCACCAGATTGAGGAGTCCTTTAATACCTCTCTAATGAGGGACAAGACGTAAGATGGAGACAGAACAAATCAAATTAAATCATTAGAAGAATTTTAGTTATCTTCCCCTGAGAGCTGGCAGGGGAAGGAGGGTGGTGAGGATGAGAGAGCATAAGGCTTTGGAAAGGGAGTGGTGAGGACTGCAGAGGAAAGTCCCAGTAAGGGAGAACATAGGCACTGAGGACGTTAGTTATGGCCAGCTCCAAGTAGGGTATCAACTTTCTTTTGGTGGAAAGGAAAGGTACCAGCATGTGTTGAGCCAGGCATCATGTTAGATGACAGGGATACAGCCTTGAACTATATATGAGTCTGAGCCTTAGAGGCTCCAGTCTTTTGATAGATATTAGCAGGAAAATAAAGCATTACAAGTCACATAATTATAATAAGAACAAGACAGCACAGAAGACAGCATGATGAATACTATGAGGAGGTCATATGGAAGGTGGGTTTTGAAGAATGAATAGGAGTTCAATTCAGGTCGGCAATCTAAGGAAGGGCAAATGACATAAGGTTCAGTACTGCTGGAGTAAAAATGGTTTGAAAAGATGAGTTTGAGAGATGAGGCTGGGGAGGTAGATGGAGGCTAAATGATGATAATTAGCCTTTATCCTAGAGTGATGGGGGCTAATAAAGGGTTTTAAATGAAAGAAGGACTGTGTCCAATTTTTAAGTTAGAAAGACACCCTGGCAGCAAAATGCAAGGTGCGTTGGAGTGGGGGCAAGCCTGGAAGCAGAATGCTGTTGAAGACACATTTCTGTGGCCCAGGAGAGAGGATGAGGGTCTGAACTAGGACACCATGTGGCTGTCTTCTCTAGAGCTCCTCAACCACGTGCAATCTTATCCTCTTCTATCCGCAGCATATGTTTTCCCTCACTCATGGCCCCCTGATTCTGGGCCATGTGTTGTGATTATCTGTATATTTGTCTTCCCTCCACTTCCAGTTTGGGAGCACTTTTCTTTCTCTGCATCCCTGGGCCGAGGAGCTGGTTCACAGTTGGCACTGATGTGTTTTGAAGGTCATGGGGTTTGGGAAGAAGAGCATGGGGTGAACACAGCATGTGGTCCAGTTCATGAGCCAAACAAGAGCTCCAGGCCTTCTGTTCACTCACTTCCCTTCTGTATAAACTGTGCAAAGAAATATTAACCGCCTTCTCTATTGTTTTGTGAATCAACAGAAGAGTCTTGCATGTTTACCATCCAGAGCTTTAAGGAAATAACACATAATCAGGGGAGGAAAAGCCAGCTGGTGGTAGTTGGAGTTTGCCCGCATGATTATTTGTTTCCCCTCTCATAAAAAAGTTGAAGTTGGTTCAGTCTAGGACATATTCCAGAGGTGAATTTGCCAGTCCACAAAGACACTTGGGTGCAAGTATTATTTTCTCCTTTGTTCTTCCACGACTTTCCCTTTGCTGCCTTCTGATGCTTCTGTGTGGGCACAGACAGGGCGGCTGCAGGATACCTGGAACCTAAAACTTGTTATCCCCTGACATCTGCACCAACAGCTTATGTAAAACGAGCTGGTTCCAGCAAGCACATGTCCCAGGCAGGAGCCGGTCCACAGCCAACATCCTCCAGGCGCCTGTGAGCTGCACACTGCCAGGGCCCGAGAACCAGGCAGCGCTGAGGGCTGCGGCTGCATGGGGCGGTGGAAAGAGCTGCCTCTGAGGAGGTCCGGGACACGTGGGCAGAGAAGTCAGGCAAGAGAGGACTGAGAGTCCCGGGCAGCACCTGTTCCCAGGGAGTAAATAATACTTTGCCCTCGTGTCATAACTCCTGTGTGTCACCCAGCAGGCAGCCAGTTCATCCTGCACTCTGGGCCGCCAGCCTTGCACCAGTGCGCTGCTGGTTTCAAATGTGCTTTGGAAAAGAAAGCAAAGGTCCTGATGGCTTCTGCTCCCTGCTCGGCTTGGTGTCTCTCCCAGACTCTCATTTCACAGCTGCCGTCCAGCTGTAGGGCTCACAGGGCGAGCCTTGCCAAGTATTTGAATCTGGTGCCTCCAGCTTTGGCGAGGAACGAGGTGACAGGGGTAGAGAGCCTGAGATGCACTCGGCTGTGGTCCCAGGAGGACAGGTGCTGGTGGCTGTAGCCTCATCCCTTCCCCCACTTTTCTCTCCTTCCCCTCCCCCACTCGCCTCTCTGTTTACAGTCTATTCGCAGGACAATATTTGAAGTATTCAAAATATGGGCGTCATATCCCAAGATTGAATGCCAGGCCCATTGTGCGGAAGGAGAATTAGTTATGTTTAGAGACAGGGAAGATTAATCCGTCTGTTTGGGAATGTGTCAGAGTTCGGCGATCACTCTTTTTTGAAAGGACATCATTTATCCGTTTAAGTAATAATGCAGTGGTTCAAAACTTGGGTACTAAGGGCAAACAGGCCTGGATTCAAATTCCAGCTTGGCCACGAGCCTGCAGCAGAATTATATTTGGGTAAATTCCTTTGCTCCCATTTGTTGAGTGACCAACTCATCCAGGTTTGCCCTGGGTTTTCCAAGTGCTGGGAACCCCCTCAGTCAGCCCTGGGCACACTTAACAGAGGATAATGATTGTGCTTAGTTTCTCCCGTGTGAAGTCTAACTGAATAAGACTCATACAGTGTTTGCCACAGTGCCTAGTGCACACCGAGCACGCTGCTAAGTAAGCCAGTATGATGCCCTTTGGAGTGCTCAAAGGTCTTGGCGTACTCAACTGTGTCTCTTGTACTGCTAGAGTGCGAGAGACACAGCTGCAAACAAAGCTGTCACTGTGTAAACATGGCAGCATTTGTGACCGGAGCCAGCCCTGTTAAGTAGCTAGTGTAACCTCTACTTTACTTTACTGATGAGGAAATTAAGACTCTGAGGGATAGGACTTGCCAAATGTTAATAGGAAAGGAAGGACATGGACTTGAACCCAGACCTTCTACATCAAGCCCTGAGTTCTTTTGCCCTAGATCATTCCACCTCCCTTGAGGCCATTCACACTACAGCTTGAGTACTGCCTAAGCCTTTGCTCAAGCTGTCCCCTCTTCTGGAACGCCCCAGCTCACTGCCCTGGCCTGTGAGCCCTCCATCTCTTCACCTGGCAAACTCCTACTCTCGGCACCCAGCTCAGGCATCACCTTCTCCAGAAACCTGTACTGACCCTTCTTCTGTCTCTACCCTCTGAACATCCCTTGTGTATCTCTGCTGCTATAGTTCCCTCATGGTATTGTAATGACTTACTGATAGACTGTCTCCTGTGAGCCCCTGGAATGCAGGGATAGTTTCTCTCTTTCCACCTCCCCAGAGCCAAACACGGTTCCTGACACAAATCAGGTGCTCTGTGAATGTTGTGGAACTGAACTGAATTCACTAAGGTCTGACATGATTGTTTTATACTTAGTAATAATAAAATAGCTACAATTACTTGAGTCTTATGATATGTCAGGCAGTATGCTGAGCATATATATTGTCTCATTTAATCCTCACAACAAACTCATGAGGTCTGATAAATGACAAATAGGAAAACAAGGCTCAGAGAGGTCAAATAACCTGCCCTAGGTCACACAGCCAATAAGCATCATATCCAAACTTTGAGTCCAGATCTGACTAACACCCTCTTAACCTCTGCGCTCTTTACTGTCACTGGTGCCTAACTCAGTTCCTTGCATAGATGAGGTGCCGGTTACTAGCAGACAAGGTGGATGGATGGCGTGGTGCAGGGACTGAAAAGCTCTCCACGGGATGGGCAGTACCGGACACAGGCTCACTGTCTTTGGGCCCTCAGAGCCAGCTGGGGTGTGTTTTCAGGAGCTGCCGGCTCCCTGGGCTGGCACCGAAAGCCCTTCCGAATTCCAGGGCTCATTTTCACCCTCATACCTTCCCAGACTTTCTCATCATCCCAGGGCAAGGTGAGGGCTGACAAACCTAAGGAATGCAGTTGAATTGTCTTCAACAAAGTTCTTGCCGGTAAAACTTGGGGGACTTTCCAGGCACTTTCCTCTGACATTTCAGCTAAGAACACCAGGATAAGCTGCAATGAATCAGCTCATGGAAAACGAGGGCCATCAAAGTCTCCCAGGAAGTCAAGTTGTTGTACACATGTCTTCACCCAGCCAGGCAGGAAGTCACAGGCAGCCCAGGGTCCTCCAGCCTCCCTGTGGGGTGATGGGCAGAAGGACAGAAGAAGGAGCACTGCTGCCCGGGTGAGAAAGGCTAGGTCTAGAGGCAACTTCTGAACTATAAGAAGCCTCAGGGAGAAGCAAGAAGAACTATGATCCTGCAGCCTGTGGAACAAAAACCACATTCACAGAAAGACACACAAGATGAAAAGGCAGAGGGCTATGTACTAGATGAAGGAACAAGATAAAACCCCAGAAAAACAACTAAATGAAATGAAGATAGGCAATCTTCCAGAAAAAAGAATTCAGAATAATGATAGTGAAGATGATCCAGGACCTCAGAAAAAGAATGGAGGCAAAGATCGAGAAGATGAAAAAATGTTTAACAAAGATCTAGAAGAATTAAAGAACAAACAAACAGAGATGAACAATACAATAACTGAAATGCAAAATACACTAGAAGGAACTAACAGCAGAATAACTAAGGCAGAAGGACGGATAAGTGACTTGGAAGACAGAATGGTGTAATTCACTGCTGCAGAACAGAATAAAGAAAAAAGAATGAAAAGAAATGAGGACAGCCTAAGTAAGAGACTTCTGGGACAACATTAAACGCAACAACATTCGCATAATAGGGGTCCCAGAAGGAGAAGAGAGAGAGGAAGGACCCAAGAAAATATTTGAAGAGATTATAGTCAAAAACTTCCCTAACATGGGAAAGGAAATAGCCACCCAAGTCCAGGAAGTGCACAGAGTCCCATACAGGATAAACTCAGGGAGAAACACGCTGAGACACATAGTAAACAAACTGGCAAAAATTAAAGACAAAGAAAAATTACTGAAAGCAGCAAGGGAGTGGCATGATATATTTAAAGAGATGAGAGGGAAGAACCTACAACCAAGATTACTCTACCCGGCAGGATCTCATTCAGATTTGATGGAGAAATCAAAAGCTTTAGAGACAAGCAAAAGCTAAGAGAATTCAGCACCACCAAACCAGCTTTACAACAAATGCTAAAGGAACTTCTCTAAATGGGAAACACAAGAGAAGAAAAGGACCTACAAAAACAAACCCAAAACAATTAATGGTCATAGGAACATATATATAGATAATTACCTTAAGTGTGAATGGATTAAATGCTCCAACCAAAACACACAGGCTTGCTGAATGGATACAAAAACAAGACCCATATATATGTTGTCTACAAGAGACCCACTTCACACCTAGGGACACATACAGACTGAAAGTGAGGGGATGGAAAAAGATATTCCATGCAAATGGAAATCAAAAGAAAGCTGGAGTAGGAATACCCATATCAGATAAAATAGACTTTAAAATAAAGAATGTTATAAGAGACAAGGAAGGACACTACGTAATGATCAAGGGATCAATCCAAGAAGAAGATATAACAATTATAAATATATATGCACCCAACATAGGAGTACCTCAATACATAAGGCAAATGCTAAGAGCCATAAAAGAGGAAATCGACAGTAACATAATAATAGTGGGGGACTTTAACACCTCACTTACACCAATGGACAGATCATCTAAACAGAAAATTAATAAGGAAACACAAGCTTTAAATGGCACAATAGACCAGATAGATTTAATTGATATTATCCGACATTCCATCCAAAAACAGCAGATTACACTTTCTTCTCAAGTGCGCATGGAACATTCTCCAGGATAGATCACATCTTGGGTCACAAGTCAAGCCTCAGTAAATTTAAGAAAACTGAAATCATATCAAGCATCTTTTCTGACCACAATTCTATGAGATAAGAAATCAATTACAGGGAAAAAAACGTAAAAAACACAAACACATGGAGGCTAAACAATACATTATTAAATAACCAAGAGATCACTGAAGTAATCAAAGAGGAAATCAAAAAATACCTAGAGACAAATGACAATGAAAACATGATGATCCAAAGCCTATGGGATGCAGCAAAAGCAGTTCTAAGAGGGAAGTTTATAGCTATACAAGCCTACCTCAAGAAACAAGAAAAATCTCAAATAAACAATCTAACCTTACACCTAAAGGAACTAGAGAAAGAAGAAGAAACAAAACCCAAAGTTAAAAGAAGGAAAGAAATCATAAAGATCAGAGCAGAAATAAATGAAATAGAAACAAAGAAAACAACAGCAAAGATATATATAAAACTAAAAGCTGGTTCTTTGAGAAGATAAACAAAATTGATAAACCATTAGCCAGACTCATCAAGAAAAGGAGGGAGAGGACTCAAATCAATAAAATTAGAAATGAAAAAGGAGAAGTTACAACAGACATGGCAGAAATACAAAGCATCCTAAGGGACTACTACAAGCAACTCTCTGCCAATAAAATGGACAACCTGGAAGAAACGGACAAATTCTTAGAAAGGTATAATCTTCCCAGACTGAACCAGGAAGAAATAGAAAATATGAACAGACCAATCACAGGTAATGGAATTAAAACTGTGATTAAAAGTCTTCCAACAAACAAAAGTCCAGGACCAGATGGCTTCACAGGTGAATTCTATCAAACATTTAGAGAAGAGCTAACACCGATCCTTCTCAAATTCCTCCAAAATTCCATTACTCAAATTTCCATTACTCTAGGAGGTGAATCAAAAAGTATCTCGCTGTGATTTATGTCAAAGAGTGTTCTGCCTATGAGTTTTGGAAAACTCCAAAACTCATTCTATGAGGCCACCATCACCCTGATACCAAAACCAGAAAAAGATACTACAAAAAGAGAAAATTACAGACCAATATCACTGATGAATATAGATGCAAAAATCCTCAACAAAATACTAGCAAACAGAATCCAACAACACATTAAAAGGATCATACACCATGATCAAGTGGGATTTATCCCAGAGATGCAATGATTCTTCAATATACACAAATCAATCAATGTGATACACCATATTAAAAAACTGAAGGATAAAAAACATATGATCATCTCAATAGATGCAGAAAAAGCTTTTGACAAAATTCAACACCAATTTATGATAAAAACTCTACAGAAAGTGGGCACAGAGGGAACCTACTTCAACATAATAAAGGCCATATACGACAAACCAACAGCAAACATCATTCTCAATGGTGAAAAACTGAAAGCATTTCTTCTAAGATCAGGAACAAGACAAGGATGTCCACTCTCACCACTATTATTCAACATAGTTTTGGAAGTCCTAGCCACGGCAATCAGAGAAGAAAAAGAAATCAAAGGAATACAAATTGGAAAAGAAGAATAAAACTGTCACTGTTTGCAGATGACATGATACTATACATAGAGAATCCTAAAGATGTCACCAGAAAACTACTAGAGCTAATCAATGAATTTGGTAAAGTTGCAGGATACAAAATTAAGGCACAGAAATCTCTTGCATTCCTATACATTAATGATGAAAAGTCTGAAAGAGAAATTAAGGAAACACTTGCATTTACCATTGCAACAAAAAAATGAAGTACCTAGGAATAAACCTACCTAGGGAGACAAAAGACCTGTATGTAGAAAACTATAAGACACTGATGAAAGAAATTAAAGATGATACCAACAGATGGAGAGCTATACCATGTTCTTGGATTGGAAGAATCAATATTGTGAAAATGACTATACTACCCAAAGCAATCTACAGATTCGATGCAATCCCTATCAAATTACCAGTGGCATTTTTTACAGAAGTTCACAAAAAATCTTAAAATTTGTATGGAGACACAAAAGACCCCAAATAATCAAAGTAATCTTGTGGGGAAAAAAATGGAGCTGGAGGAATCAGACTCCCTGACTTCAGACTATACTACGAAGCTACAGTAATCAACACAATATGGTACTGGCACAAAAACAGAAATATAGATCAATGGAACAGGATAGAAAGCCCAGAGATAAACCCAAGCACCTATGGTCAAGTAACCTATGACAAAGGAGGCGAGGATATACAATGGAGAAAAGGCAGTCTCTTCAGTAAGTGGTGCTGGGAAAACTGGACAGCTACATGTAAAAGAATGAAATCAGAACACTCCATAACACCATACACAAAAATAAGCTCAAAATTGATTAGAGACCTAAAGGTAAGACCAGACACTATAAAACTCTTCAAGGAAAACATAGGCAGAACACTCTTTGACATAAATCACAGCGAGATACTTTTTGATTCACCTCCTAGAGTAATGGAAATAAAAACAAAAATAAACAAATGGGACCTAATGAAACTTAAAAGCTTTTGCACAGTAAAGGAAACCATAAACAAGACAAAAAGACAACCCTCAGAATGGGAGAAAATATTTGCAAATGAGTCATTGGACAAAGGATTAATCTCCAAAATATATAAACAGCTCATGCAGCTCAATATTAAAAGTCAAACAACCCAGTCCAAAAATGGGCAGACCTGAATAGACATTTCTCCAAAGAAGACATACAGATGGCCAAGAAGCACATGAAAAGCTGCTCAACATCACTAATTATTAGAGAAATGCAAATCAAAACTACAATGAGGTATCACCTCACACCAGTTAGAATGGGCATCATCAGAAAATCTACAAACAACAAATGCTGGAGAGGGTGTGGAGAAAAGGGAGCCCTCTTGCACTGTTGGTGGGAATGTAAATTGATACAGCCACTATGGAGAACAGTATGGAGGGTCCTTAAAGAACTAAAACTAGAATTACCATATGACCCAGCAATCCCACTACTGGGCATATGCCCTGAGAAAACCATAATTCCAAAAGACATATGCACCCCAATGTTCATTGCAGCAGTATTTACAATAGCCAGGTCATGGAAGCAACCTAAATGCCCATCGACAGATGAATGGATAAAGAAGATGTGGTACATATATACAACGGAATATTACTCAGCCATAAAAAGGAACGAAACTGGGTCATTTGTAGAGACGTGGAAGGGCCTAGAGACTGTCATACAGAGAGAAGTAAGTCAGAAAGAGAAGAACAAATATCGTATGTTAACGCATATATGTGGAACCTAGAAAAATGGCACAGATGAACCGGTTTGCAGGGCAGAAACAGAGACACAGTTATAGAGAACAAACGTATGGACACCAAGCGGGGACAGTGGCGGGGGGGTGGGGGTGGGGAGGGCGGTGATGGTGGGATGAATTGGGAGATTGGGATTGACATGTATACACTGACGTGTATGAAATGGATGACTAATAAGAAAAAAGATTAATTTAAAAAAAAAAGAAAGAAAGAAACCTCAGGGATGGACTTGGAGGATGGGTTCCGGTTAGAGTCCTTCCAGTGTGACAATGGCCAATGATGCAGCCTTTCTGAGCTTTGGGGTCTTCTCTGCAGAATGGGGGGAATGGTACCTACTTTTAAAGGGCTGATGTGAGATTAAAAAAATTAATGTCTACATGGTGCTGAGCAGTCCCCACAGCGAGTAGCTGCTTGACAGCAGTAGCTCTTATATGTGAGTGAAGGAAGGGCAAAAATATGAGTGGGGCCCTGGCATCTGGGGTGGCCGTGAGTCTAGCCGATTCCTCACTGCTCCCCCTCTGAAAGAGTCTGCTTGCTGTGCCACCGCGACTGCTCCCAGGCTGAGCGGCACGTACCACGTTCCCCTGACCAGTGGCTCCCAAAGTGTGTTTTCCGCAGGCTGGTATCTGCAGGAAGGACTGGTGTAGCCACAGCCCACCGTGTTCACAGCGCATGTGTTTTGCAGCCCTGGCAAGCTGGGAGTGCGTGACCCTGCGACACTGTCTCAAGGGGACCTTTCCTCCAGAGGTCAGGCTGGGTCTGCACTCTTACTCAGCGAAGCCCTGCCTTTGAGAAATTCCTTCTGGACACATTGCAGGAAGGCTCATGGGCTCCACGGTCTTGGCCGTGTTCCTTTCCTCTCCCTACCACTCACCCCCTTTTTTGGCAGAACCTGAGGGCAGTGGAAAATTTGTACTCAGGTGAAGAAAGATGTGTGATGTCTTAGATAATATCTCTTCTTCTCTGACTTTGAAGTGTGTTAAAGAAATACACATGACCTAAAATTGATAATAGCCTTTAAAGTGTGGTCATGTCTTCTTGTCAAGTCAACAAGTATCTATTAAGTTGTTAAGTGTTTGAAGACTGGGGCTCATGAAGCCTTTATGGATGGAAAGGCCTGTGGAACTAATGTAAACAGTTAAGAAATGAGAGCCTCAAGAGAAGTGACATTCTGAAGATTATCAGCCGGCTGGGGGGATTTAAATCCAACACCCTGATCTTTGGCTTAATTGTCTCTCCTCTTTCTCCTCCTGCTTCTTATGGCCACCTCATGGTGTGGTTGGTATGGTGCTGGGCAACATAAGAACACCAAGAATTAAGGGGAACACCTCTGCTTTTGAGAACCTTTCAATCTAGTAGAGAAACCAGCAGGTTAAACGATGAGCAGATGATGCTTAATAGTATGCTCAGGAGAAAGAGCAAAGATATCGTACAAGGCTGATGTACCCTGGCTCCATCTCCTGGAAAGGCCCCACCACTCACCATCTGTGGGACCTGGGACAGGTTGCCTAGCCTCTGGAAGCCCCAATTTCCTCACCTATAAGCCTGCCTCTTAGGGTTGCTATGAAAGCATTTAGTGTACAGCCTAGAACATACTAGGTGCTCAATAAATGGAAGCAAAAATAAATCCAAGTCCTACAAAAATGCCACCTCTTCCTATTAGACTTTCCTGTGGGTACCCCATCATTTGCATTGCGAATTTACATCTGTTTTTTCCTTCAGTCCTCACAAGAGTGTTCAAAGATAACTGGAGAAGATTCTGAATAAACATTCATTGAATAAACAGTGCATGAATAATAAAACTAACAAGCGCAGCTCATATGTCAGAAACTATTCCTAGCACAACCTGTTCTATGTAACTTACGTAATACATGCATTATACCCATACAACCACTCTATGAGCTGGGTACTATTATCCCCATTTTACAGATAAGGAAACTGAGGTCCAGAGATACTAAATAAAATACCTAAGATTATACGGGTAGTATATAATTTAGATGAGAATGAAGTCAGGTCAGCTGGCTCCAGTGTTTGTGTTCCTATGAATGAATGGTGAATGAGTGAATATATCCCCTATCTTACAGACACTGAAGCTGAGGCTGCCAGAGCGTAACTGAATTGCCCAAGGTTACACAGTTGGTTTAGCGCTAAAATGGCCATCAGATGGCAGGAGACCACTTCCCTGCCCCCATCTGAAGTGTAGCCATGTGACTTGATTTATTCAGTAAAACGCGAGTGAGAGTTGCCTATAGCATTTCCAAGATGGAAGCTTTAAGAATTTGCCACATTTCTTAGAAGCACGTGTTGAAGTGAAGCCTCTGTCTGCCTGCGTCACAGAGAGACTAAAATAAGCAGAGTCCACCTGCCTATCAATGATAGCATTAAGTGAGAAATAAATTGTTTTTGTATTAAGCCACGGAGATTTGGGGGGCTTGTTATCACAGCAGAACCTGGCTTCTCCTGACTCATACAGGTAGAACTAAGAATGAGAGCTTGGGTAAGCAAACGCTCATACACCTCCTGTTGCATTACCTAACCCCAGTCTCCAGTGCACACTCAGGGGTTTACCCACCAATGGCTTCTTCCCCTGAGGGGCTAAGCTCAGACTGAGTGGGCTGGATCATTTATGGCAGGGGTCCCCAATCCCTGGGATCTAATGCCTGATGATCTGAGGTGGAGCTGATGTAATAATAATAGAAATAAAGTGCACAATAAATGTAATTGCGCTTGAATCATCCCAAAACCATCCCCCGACCCCGACCCTGGTCCTTGGAAAAAGTGTCTTCCATGAAAACAGTCCCTGGTGCCAAAAAAGTTGGGGACCGCTGATTTACGGCATGAAGAGAAGACAGCTGCAGAATTCCAGCTCCTGACAGAAGGCTCCAGACAGACATTGACAGCTTGGCTCTGCTGGTTTGATGCACCAGAAACCCCCTCCCCAAAGTGCTATCTTGTGTCCATTTTTCTCAGTGAATAGAATGCTGTAGAGAGAGTGAGCTTTTCATAAAGCAATCCATAGGTATTGAGATTAGCATCACTATCTCCCAAAGCTGAAGATGTAAAGTCAAGTTTAACTGACCAATTTGTATTTGACTGATTTTTTAAAAGGTTGTAAAGAGAGTGGCATGGACATATATACACTACCAAATGTAAAATAGCTAGTGGGAAGCAGCCGCATAGCACAGGGAGATCAGCTCGGTGCTTTGTGACCATCTAGAGGGGTGGGATAGGGAGGGTGGGAGGGAGACGCAAGAGGGAGGAGATATGGGGATGTATGTATCTGTATAGCTGATTCACTTTGTTATACAGCAGAAACTAACACACCATTGTAAAGCAATTATACCCCAATAAAGATGTTAAAAAAAAAAAAGAATAGTTACATAAGCTAATAGGCTTATCATTTTCTATTTGACAAACACATTAACATTGAAACTATTGATACTGACACCAAAAATGTTCAACTACTTTTTCAAAAAAAATTTTGATTGGTTAAATGAATCCAACTAGAATTTTTTTTAAAAAATGGTTTCTATATATAGAGATTATCCCTTATATTAAACTAATGAGAAGATTATACACAAGAAGAGTTTCAGGATTTTAAATACTGACTGACATATATTGATTTATCTTAATTAAAAAAATTTGGTGACACACACCAAAAAGTTAATGGTGTCTCAGACTAGATGAACTCTATGTTCATCCTTAGATTGATTTTTCTGCATCCTCTAAATTTCATTCCTAGGCTCTATACTTTTCTTTGTTTTTCAATATCTTCTGAATTTTTGCATTAGACTAGTCTTATAATCAAATAGAACAATCAAGGTTTGGGTTTTTTTTTCTAAGTTATGGTAAACTTATGTGTCCTTTCCTGAGATTGTCTGGCTATCTTTGGGGCCACTGGAGGCCAACTTGAAGGTGAATGTGAGCCCAGCTGTGTCAAACGGTGAGGGCAGACCCAGAACCACACCATGCGGGGGCTGGAAGAGACCTTGGAGCACACTGGGCACAATCTCTCCATTTCACAGGTAGGGGAACTGAGGCCCAGAGAAGGGATGTGCCCAGGGCCACATAGCTGGTGAGTGGTAAAGTAGAGCAACCACTAGAACCCAGGTCTGTCTGATGCCAAAGCTCATGCACTGCTCGCCAGTTTTGGGGAGACTGGAAGCCTCTGGTTTGCACTACTGCACTGGATGTTCTTCTGGAACTCAGGTAGATATAACATCATTCCCCATGTTCTGACACCATCTGCATTTGCCATGCACTTTCCAGGTAAAGCATATACAAATGCATAATCTCACTTGAACCCCTAACAACCCTGTGGGCTACAAAAGACGTTGAGCACTAAAACTCAGCCTCCTGTTTTCCTGGCCCCTCTTTGCATGTCAGCACTCTCTCTCACCTTTACACATTCAGGTGAAAAACTGTGTGGCACCAGCCATATCTTGGTGCTTCTGTTTCTCAACTGTGTGGTTTAGGACAAGTGACTTAACCTCCCTGAACCTCACTTCCCTCCTCTGTAAAATGGGTATATTAATGTAAGTTGTACGAATGATCAAAGGAAATAACGCAGGTAGTGTGCCCGGCCCACATTCATTTCCAGGCTGCAGCTCATCGGGCCCTCTCACAGAGGCATTTGACCAACAACTTCACAGCATGCCCCTTCTGTTCCCTTCTATGAGGGCTTCTCCATGTCATAGGCTGGTGTCCTCCGCCTCACCAAAACCTGCCCCTCCAACGCAGTGTCACCTCCTCTGAGAAGCCTGCCTTGACTCCTTCAGCCACGCTGAGCACTCCCACTTTTGCATTGCTATTGAAAGTATGGTTCCTGCCACACTTTCCTGTATTTTAGGCTCATGTCCCTAAGTAGGTGACTGCCTTTTCTTTCCGGCATCCACCGTGCCATACCAGAATCAAGGATCTTTCATAACAGATAAAGCTGGATCTTTAACTCAGGCTCTCAAAGAGTTTATGTATCTATACCTATATCTATTTATCTATCCATACACACACACACACACACACACACACACACACACATATATATAATGTGTATATAGGTATATAAGTAGACACAGGTATATTTGCATGTATATATAAAATATATATGCATATATATTTAACAATTCATCCCTAATTCTTGTTCCATTAGAAAAGTAGGTCAAGACCTGGAAGATCTTTGCTTTTCTTCACTAGTTTTGAAAAGCAAAGGTAAAGAAATGTGGATGTTGAACAGAGGTAGAGGAAACCGGGGAAAGGAGGAAGGGAAAGCTTGAGAAGGGAGAAAGGGGAAGACAATGGCTAAACATATGATCTCATTTAGTCCTCAGAACAACCCTGGTGTGACTTTCACTTTGCAGATGAGGAAAGTGAGGCCTGGAAGGATGAGTGCCACACACAAGGTTGCAGAGCCAGATAGATCCTCGCTCTGCCTGATTCTGAAGTGGGTGCTTTTGTTGCAAAACCAGGCTGTGTCCCCTCTGCCAGGTGTGGGATGGTGGTTAGGTGCACACACTGTGAGCCAGACTGCCCGTGTTGAATCCTGACCTGCCGCTTACTAGCTTGGGTGAGTTACCTCACTCTAGGCCTCAGTTTCATCATCAATAAAATGGGAGTGGCAAAAAGAGAAGGATCGCTTCATGTGGATGTTGTGGACATGAATGATCTCTAGCAAGTAAAGCACTTAGAAAAGTTCCAGGTGCAGAGTTCATCCTCCGTCAGCACTAGCGATGGTCATTCTCCCAGCTCTCCCCATGACTGGAGCAATGGCTCCAGCAGAATCCAGCAGACTCAGGTGGAGCCCACTTCCTCATTACTCCAGATCCAACTTCTCCCTTGTCCTCCTTGCCCAAGGTCAGGACCCCACCAGGACCCTGCTGCTCACATCATTACAACATGGGTTCCCATCATTTGTGTAGATGATTTGCAACTAGGGCACAGGTGGAATTTTGACGACAGGAAATATGTCTTGTGGAGAACCAATGAAGGCAAAACTCTTCAATATGCTCCATTTTACCGATTTCTTCTCTTGAGTTTCCAATTCATAGAGCACCAGCATTGGTTTCTGCTTCATTTTCATATCTCCCATCATTTCCAACATAGGAAAATGCCCAGGATCACACAGCTACCAGGTGGAGAAACTGGGATTTGAACATAGATCATCAGATTCCAGACCCTGCCTGCTTAACCACTACTCCACAGGGCCAACCTTTCCCTATAGAATATAACTTGAGGACAGGCATCGCCTATTACACTTCCAACCATGGCTGGTACCTCACAGCTTGCTTATAATAAATAATCAGTACCCACTGATAGACTTGTTGCCTGAAAACATTAAAGACCTTCATTTAATCTCTTCTCTTCAGAGTTGATTATCTCAGGGTTGAATTGAGGAAAGGCTGAAATAGTTATTCATTCATTCATCAAACATGTACTGAATGCCTAACCAGGACAAGACTCTAAGCTGTGTGCTAGAGAAATGAAAATCAGCAAGACAAGTCCCCTGCACTCCAGCTGCTTCATGTCTATGTCAGGGAGGCAGTGCAGGGATTCCCAACCCTGGATGAACATTTAATCTCCTGGGGAGCTTTTAAAAAAATCCAGATGCCTGGGCCTCACCTCCAGTGGTTCTGATTTAATTACTCTGAGGTGGGAACCCAGGCTTTGTTTGTTGGTTTGGTTTTTTTTTTAATAGTAAACTTTTTTTATTTTAGAACAGTTTTAGATTGACAGAATTATTATGAAGGTAATAGAGAGCACTCCTATAAACACCATGCCTAGTTTCCCCTATTATTAACATCTTACAGAAGTATGGTACATTTGTCACAATTAACGGACCAATATTAATGCATTATTATTAACTAAAGTCTATCCTTCATTTAAATTTCCTCAGCTTTTCCCTAATGTCCTTTTTCTGTCCCAGGATCCCACCTGGGACACCTCATTACATTTAGTCATCATATTTCCTTAGGCTTTTCTTCTGGGACAGTCTCTTGGCTTTGGTATCTTTTTAATTCCTCAGATTATATTACGCAGCCAGGGCTGCGAACTTCTGGTCTGGGGTCAAAAGCATGGAACTTCTAGAGGCGGCTGTCTGGGTGCAAATTCTGGCTGGGCTGCTTGATAGTTCTGAGGCCTTGGGCAGTAAGCAATCCCGTAGGGCCCCTATTTTCTCCCATGTAAAATGGAATTGTTAATAGTAGCTACCCCGTAAGTTGTAAAGGGCGAACGAGGCCAGTGCTTCTCAACTTTGTCATATCAGAGCAGCCAGAGAAAATACATAGTATTTGTATGATGTATTGACACAGCACACAACCCAAGTTCTAGTGGCATACATGGATGAATCTTCTCACAGCCAGGGATGAGGGGATCAAAGCTTGAGCCGCCTGTAGCTCTTCTGTGCCGGCTTGGGAAGTTCTGGGTTGACATGTGTAGAAGCACTTAGGCTCTACCTCGGCCTGTGCAAGCCCTCCATAAACGTGGAAGAGGCAGACCTGTAAAGCGCAAGGGGCAGTGCAGACTGGGGAAGTGATAGGGGCAAGGCAAGAGCAGTACTTCCGGGGCCCATTTGTACCGACCTTTTGCCTTTCCAAGGGGAATGGGCATTGTCTCTGGAGCAGGAAGGAGCCGCTCTCACTTCCTGAAGCTGGGTGACCAGCTATGGACATAAACCCAGGGCACCTCGTTACACTGCGAGGAACAAGAGCAGCCAGGCTGCTGACACACGAGGAATGCAGTGCGCCGGGAAAATTAAGTAGTGGCCCTTGGAAACAAGATTCAAGATTTCGTGTCCCGAGCCTCCTGCAAGGATGATCCCGCCTGCTCGTTACTGCCTCTCTGGCGCCACCCTGTGGTCTCGGCTGGGTGGTTCACGACCGGCCGAACCTGCCAAAACTCTGGCAAGTTTTTTTTTTTTTTTTTTTAACTAAGAAACTTAAGACTTGGGTAGATCAAATAAAAACAACTTCTAGGGGAAAAATTAAAAACTCCCAATGAAATAAAACGTTAACACTGTCTGGGCCACTGCAGAACCCAGAGAATATATTTGTGTATTTGAAAAATTCTAGGCACTTTATAATTAACCTTTTGATACAAAATGACCTGTTAAATTTGCAATTTGTAGTTCTTGGCTTTGAGGTTCACAGGACAAGCTGGGAAGTCTTCAAACCTTGAGCTGAATTAATCCCAAGAGGAGTTATTTGGCTTTTGAATCAGTTTTTCTTTGTCTAAGAGGTAACAGCGGCAACAGCACCCACCTTCTGGCCTCGGCGACCGTGCAAGAACCACCACAGCTTCATCTGCCTGGGAGCCGAGAGACTCGAAGACTATAGCACGCACAGCAGCTGGGAGTCGCCCGTTCCCAGCAACATTCCCTTCATCTTTCCAGCCAGCTTTGAATGCAGTGTTTGGATGAGTGGGATCAAACGTTCTCCCAGCATCTGCTTCTGTTCCTGGGCAAGTGCTGCAGCCAGCATGGAGGGGGTGGGAGGGTCCAGCCCCACGCACGGACCAGCAGGCTGTGCTCCCCTCAGAGGTGCTATGGTAGGATGAGGGCTGTGGCCTCTGGAGGCATATTTGTACAGTGCAAAGATGCTAATCATTTTGATCCCAGCCAAGCTTTGTTGCCTCAGAGTTGATCTTGGGATCAAGCTCTGGGTTCAAATGTTCCAGTCCATCTTCAGTAACAAAGTCTTTTTTTTCCTTCATTTGCTAGGTGTGAATTTCCCGAGTCTGAAGAAATTAGAGTTGTGAAAGATTGTTACCAGGAGATGGTTCTCTCTGCAATTTGCCCACAAATGTGTCAGCACCATCTCTAACAGACAGTCCTTGTACCTTTGAGACCCAGAGATGTTCATAGATGATTTAGAAATAATAAACGCTGATATGCAGGAAAGACCTCTCACTACTATAAAGCATTTCTGTGTTCCTCATCTTATAGTGAAGTGTGTCAATGGCAAGAGTTTTATAGTTGACAGACTAGGTTTCAAATTTTAGCCCTGCTGTGTGACCTTGGGTAGGTTGCTTAACCTCCCTGAGCCTCCATTTTCTCATCTGTGAAACTGAGATACAAATGCCATCCTCAAAGTGTTGTTTTGGGAGGATTAAGAAGCATAGTAATTGCTAAGCTGAATGTCTGGCATGTGGTAAAAGCTCAGTCATGGGTGGCTAGGACTGTGATTACTCCCACATAACTTTAGGAGGTGGGACAGGCCCACCTTACAGATGAAGGAATTAGAGCTCAGAGACACAGCGTGACTGATCCACGTGAGTGGCACAGCCCATGGGGGCTCAAACTCTGGTTCTCCAGGCACTGAGTCTAGAGCCCTTTCCTCATTCCACATATAGGGTGCCTGCTCTCCTCCCTGCCAGATTCGCAGACACTCAGCTGAGGCTCAGACCACAGGGCTGGAGAAACAGCCACATCAGAGGAAGCCAAAGCAAGGAATGGAAGATCCACCAGACAGGCATGAGCTGGCTGCCGGGAGCTCAGGGGCTTGAGGACCCAGACACAGGAGTGGGGAGATTCAGCCCTGTGTCCACAGCAGGGAGGGCCAGGCTGAGGTCTTGGCATTAAAGGACAGACGGCCTAACAAGCAGCCAGTGAAGGCTGACTCAGGGAGCCATGGACTCGAGAGGCCAGAGGCTGGAGACAAGGACAAATACGAAGAACCCAGAAATGGACAGAAATAGAGGGAGGGAAACTTGATGAGAGGCTCCAAGATAGTATTAATTGAGCATGGCACCTGGCTTCTGGGGTGTGGCAGGTGAAAAGTCTGTCTGTGGTGGAGTCAGTTAAGATACTCCTTTAAGATTCCTTCTAATGAATGACAAAAAAAGAAAGTGTCTTTCCTTAGCAAACCAAGCAAACTTTCATAAGCCAAGTTCCTCCAAGCCTCCAGTGAAGGGAAATTGGCTAGGAGAAATTTGATTTGCCATGATTTGATGTCAGATGCTCTGGATATCCGTGTGAGGTGTCCATGTGATGTCCACGTGTCGGCCCAGTAGAAGTAACCAGAATCTCTTTCAGCTTGTTTTCCAGAGAACCTGGAGTCGTGGAATCTTAGAATGAAAGGTCATCCAGCTCATATATTTCTCCAGTGCATGAAGCTTCCCTTTCAAAGTGGTCTGCCAGGCTCTGCTCGAACACCTCTGGTAATGGGGAGCTCACTAACCCCCAAGGCAGCCCTTTACATATATGGACAGCTCTGAATTTCAGACAATGCTTCCCTATTATATTCTTCAGTTGCCAGTGACAGAAAAGACTAACGGAAACTGCCATTAGCAACAAATAAATTCACAAATAAATAATAAGTAAGGAATACATTTTGCAGTAGACCCTTGAGGTGCCCCCCAGATCCCCCCCCCCCCCATGAAGGACTTTCAGCACTAGCTGCTGGAGAGCTGCCAGCAGACAACCTTTAACTGCCAACCCCTTCAGGGGTTGCTTCCCTGCAGCCGTCTTTCCTGGGGCAACCCACAGCTGATGACTAATCGACGCCAGACTGTAGCTATCTGGGTCATCTCCACCTAGGGCTCCTCCCGGGCTTGGCTGAAGCTGTCATCAGGACTGCATTTGGCTTGAGTCCTCCCTCTGCAGCTTCTGCTCCCTTCCCTTCCTCCGGCATTCATCCTTAGGGCACTCCTGGCACTCCTGAATAAACACCCTGCACCCTAAACTCTGCCTCAGAGTCCACTTTCCAGGGAACAAAATTGTGGCATACTGGCTCCCCTAAGTGGAAGGTCTAGGGCAGGGGTCCCCAACCCCCGGGCCATCTGCCACTCTCCATTGCTCTCATTACCGTCAGAATCATTCCCCTTCTGCCCCTGTCCGTGGAAAAACTGTCTTTCATGAAACAAGTCCCCAGTGCCAAAAAGGTTGAGGACCGCTGGTCTAGGGGATATCAGGCACAGCTGGTTCTAGGGGCTCAGGAGGAATGAGTTTGGGCATAGTGTCACCCCTTCTCTTGGCCGTGCCCAGCTTTGTGCCAACTTCACTTTCAGATAGTCACATCCATGCAGCCTCAAATCCAAGGGGAGCCGGCTTTTCACCAACAACTCCATAGCAGTTCAAAATGTACTTCTCATTGAACTGAGTTGAGTCACAGGCCAATTCTTGGATCAGTCATTGTGGCCAGAGAGGATGGGATATGCTGATTCTCTTAGGCCAGAGTCATAAGATCATCTGGATGAAGGGACGGAGTCATCGGCCAAAACAAGGGCCAAGAGTAGGGGAGGGACTCTCCCATGAACAACACGTGGGTTCTGTGACCAGAAGAAAGGAAGGCAGATGCCATACAGGAAAACACCCAGAAAGTCTATCACAGTTCTGCTGTGCGGAAGTCCATCTCCTCGCTGTTCCCGCTCACAGGGTCACGTGGCACGAAATTCCTAGCCCTCTTCCACGGGACGCATATTTGAAGAGCCCCGTTCTCCCCCCACCTCCAGGCTGTCCCTCCAGTGTCCATCTCCCATCTTCTCCTGCGTGGCTTGGCTCTGAGCCCTCTTACCTCTCAGAGCATTTTCTTCTAAAAACAACCTCTTTTGTCTTTAGTTTCACAGTGTGCCGCCCAGAATGAAATACAATGCTCTTAGAAGTGTACCAGATAATCACTTCTCTCCTTTGAGACATTCTGCTTCTATTAATGAAGTCCGGGGTCAAAAGAATGAGCTTTTCTTGGTGGACATAAAAATTGACTTCTAACAATAAATTAGGTGCTATTTGCCTAAAGCCCTGAGTTGCCTTCCCAACTTCCAGTACTGCCACGTACCTTCTCATTCCACAGTTGTGCAGTTAGGTTTTTGAACAATATTGCATATCATGAATGACAATTCTCTCTACATATATTGATTGGATATCAGAGCTCATCCTACTTTGACTCTCCGGGTGTAGGCGTATAAAATTATATACGTGAAAAAGATTATTGGACCAGAATCCTGGATTCAGGTTCTAAGCACCAACACTTAGAAGCCGTGTGACCTTTGCTGATCACTTAATTACCCGGTCTCCACTTCATCATATAGATATGAGTTAAAAATGAGTTTAAATTTTACCTCATATAAGTCATACATATCAAACCAAATATCATATATGCTTTGAAAACTATACGTATGTGTGTATATAGTATAAAATGTTTTATATTATTAAATGCTTTTCTTACTGTATAAGAAACATTACAGTATAAAATGTTTTCTTTCTGTAGGTCACAGTTTAAAACTTTGAAGAAAAATACTCATTCCAGGCCTATACCTGTCTTATTCACCATTGTACACACACACAGACACACACGCACATACCCGTGCGCGCACACACACACAAACTGAAACAAAGTTTCATGAAACAAAACTCCCTCTTCTTGGGCTTCCCTGGTAGTGCAGTGGTTAAGAATCTGCCTGCCAATGCAGGGGACACGAGTTCGAGCCCTGCTCCAGGAAGATCCCACATGCCGCGGAGCAACTAAGCCCATACGCCACAACTACTGAGCCTGCGCTCTAGAGCCCGTGAGCCACAACTACTGAGCCCATGTGCCACAACTACTGAAGCCCTCGCACGTAGAGCCCGTGCTCCACAACAAGAGAAGCCACCGCAATGAGAAGCCCGCGCACCGCAATGAAGAGTAGTACCGGCTCGCTGCGACTAGAGAAAGCCTTCATGCAGCAACGAAGACCCAACGCAGCCAAAATAAATGAATAAAATTAATAAAGAGAAAAAAATCCAAAAAACTCCCTCTTATTACATATGCATAAGATACAAATAACAAAGTTAAATAGCAAACATAATTGTATTACTATTCAAATACAGCATAGAAAGATTATCCCAAAATAAATAATACAAAACCCAAAAATGCTGGTCACGACCCCACTACGTTGATTTCATAGACCATCAATAATCACAACTCAGACAAGTGGATGGCGATTCCAGCAGAGTGCGGTACAGGCGGGGCTGAGGAAGCTACACCTACGGGTACCACTTACGGTATGGAAGCCCCAAGGGGGACACCCAGCAGAGACCCAGGACATTGGAGGCATTTAAGAAACAGAGAAAGTGGCGTTTAAGCTGAAAGCTGAAGGCTGAATATGAGTTGCAGAGGCTGGAGGGTGAGAGAAGCCTGGATGAGCATGAAGAACTGCAGGCAGAAGGCTCTGCAGAGAGAAAACAGACCCCTGGCCTCTCACCACTACAGTACAAGAAAAAGGAAGATGATGTTTCCTCCCTAAAACATCATGGTGAGAACAGGTCATTGAACTGAAAGTTTGCAAGATAAAAACAAAACAAAATCTTGAAAAAAATATTAAGTAGAAAAAAAATATGTATACCCAAATAAACAAAAATTCAAAATTCTTAAGAAAGGTCCAAAGAAGTCAATTATGATCAAAATATTTGATGGGTGGGATGAAGTTTAAGATTAGTCTCTCACACTTCCTTAGGGAGTCGTAAGTCAGGCATCATTTACCTAATTGCTCACACTTACTTTTAATCTCAGTGGAAATGAAACTGCTTCAATTGCAAAGTTGATAAAGCTTTGAAAAATGTAGACAGGTATGGTTCCTGGCTCCAGAAAGCTCCCTTCCTCCCCGGGGCCTGCCACTCTCAGCATTACTCACACCTGCAGACAGGCAGGGCCTGAGACTGCAGCTCCCAAGTGGAGACAGGGCAGGACTATAAAAAGCACCTCAACCGCAAATCAACCATCTTCCAGCTGACTCGGCCTCACTCTCCACTTTCGGGCGCTCTGATAACTGGGCCTCTGATTGACCTGTTTCCTGGTCTGGGTCCATCTCCCTCCTGCCAGGACCTGGCTCCCATACTTCACCCCCTTTGGCATGGCATTTAAGCAAAGGTTTCCACCCCCCCCCCACCCGCGCTTGGCTCCAGGCTCTGCCTCTGCCGTTTCCTATCTGCATAATCCTTCCACACACCTGCAAGCGAGTTACTGCATGAAAGGCCCTTAGAAGCCAGATGGTCTGAGAAGGAACACGCATTGTCATTCATTTTTTGGATTCATTAGAAAAGTGCAAGGGGATCAGAATAGATTAATTCTGAAGGAGAAAAGGTGGATGTGAGGAAAGAAGCAGGTCTGAGAAGACAGGAGGAGAGAGAAGGAGAGAGAGAGAAAAAGAGAGAAGCCCCGGGCATCCAACAGTCCACATGCAGTTGGAGGCTTTGAAGTGATGGGTTGAGGCAAAGAAAGAAAGGAGCCCACAAAACAAAGCTCTTTCTTTACATCAAAATTTTGCTGCCACCCTGGCCTTTCAGTTGCTCCAACACAAGTTCCTTCCTACAGCGTGTGGACCCCTCTGCTGGGTGGGCTATCCCCCACCTGGCTCCCTCCTATTCATTCTGTAAAGTCACCTTCCAGGTCCCCTGCTTGGGGAGGTCCTCTGCTTGGGGAGGCCCCCCTGGACCCTGAGACAAAGTCCCTATTGTAAACCCTCAACCCACCCTTTTCCTTAGTGTCTCCCATCTCACCAGGATTCCTCTGTTGAATCTGCCCTATTTAAGGTCTCTCTTCTCCACTAGATTGTAAGGCCTGCAGGACAGGGATCACATTTAGCTTGACTTTCTGCCCAGCTGTGCCTGATCGCCCCTAGACTGTCCACATATGTTGCAGCTTCACTCCTGCAAAGTGGACTCTGAAACGGAGTTCAGGGTGCAGGCTGTTTGTGAGGGAGTGCCCTGGGGGGTGAACCCTGGAACAAGGGAGGGGAGGGAGCAGAAGATGCAGAAGAAGGCCCAGGGACAGCCTCAGCTGCAGCCAGGAATTGCCCTGGAACTAGAATGGCCTCCAGAGTTAAGGAGTGGGGCGGAGATGATGGGCATTTATACTCAGGCATCGTCAGTCACTGAACGGGGCTGGGGGTGTGGTCACTTCAAGAAGGGGAGTGCTGGGGCGGGGTGACTTGGTGCAAAGCCATCCCTGAAGGGGCTGACTGTTAAAGGATGTCTGCCGTCTATGACGGCGCTGAGTTAAAAATTAAAACGCGTTCCATAACGATTTCATTGTTCCTCATGGTTACTGTGGTGGCAGTGGAAGCCTTTAAATGCACGATTTATTCATTTCTCCATCCATCCCTCCATCCATCCGACCACTGACCTCACAAATATTTGCTGAGTGCCTACGAGGTTCCACATGGCCCTCCATAGCACAGAAAGAGCCTACTCATCACACCTCCAGTGGAGGTTTCTCTAAGACTGGAGAAAGTACGTGGGGGGAATCAGGGGCCCGAAGAGTAATGAAAAGCAATAGAAGGGTCACCAAAGCAACACCTACACCTGTGGCACAATTTGAGGAAAGGAGCAGGTAAACGATAGGCACCAACCTCAGAGCAGCACTCACCCTACATATTTTCATCTCCCCAGTGAGCGACAGACAGCACTGTCACGTTTCATTAAAAGGAAAACTGAGTCTCAGAAAGTTCATGGAACTTGCTTAGAATCACGTAGCCCCAAAGGGTGCCAGAGGCAGACCCAGCTCTGCCCGAATGGAGGGCTTTTGCTCAACCTTTGCTGAAGACCTTGGCTCAGCCCTCGCTGCGAAGCCATCAGACAGATGGACACAGAAGCTGCAGCTGCAAGTGGGCCTTGAGGTTGTTGGGGAGACGCCACCAGCCAAGGATTTGACCAACTGTGTCTGAGCCACCGTGGTCCTCTCTGTCTGCTTCCCCTGCGGGTGAACCCCAACGTGCTCACCTTACCTGGCCTGACCCCTGACTGCGCTCCTTGCAGGATGAGTCAGCTCAGCCCTCCCGACCTTGGGCTGTACTCTGACTCCAGTTAACCTGAACACAGCCACAGCGGCTCAGCCACGAGGGCCCATAACCTTTCCTCTCATGCCCCGCCTACTCTTAAGTGAATGAGCTCATGGAGTGTAACAGGTATAGGTGACCTTGCTTCTATGGAAATTCCCAAGACTCCCATTGTCTGTGTCCTTCCATGAAAACATGAACTTGAGCTGCTAATTGGTAAACTCCTTCAAGGCAGGATCACAGTTTAATTCAACTTTGATTCCTGGTACCCAGTGCCTTACCCAGCTACAGCAAATGCTCATGACGCATTCATCAAAAAATGTACAACCAGTCAACACACATACACACAAAATGAGGAAGGCCAGGGCCATTCAAAACTAGAATGACACTAACAGAAATTACTAATGTGTTCCACTATATCAGAAAGATCCAGCTTTAGAACATCTTTTGTTCATTTAACAAATACTTATTATGCAACACTTGCTAAAGGTCAGGCATTGCGCTAGGTGCTGGAAAGACATCACTGAAAAAGAAGATACAGTTCCTAACTTCATGGAGCTTACAGGCTAGTGAAAAAATATATACATATAAAACAAATGGTTGACCAGATGGCAGTCATTGTGATCAGCAGTACAGAGAAGCAGCACGATGCTGTGCAAATTAGCATCACTGGGGGCTAGTCTGGTCCCAGGGGTTGCAGATTTTCCTATGGAAGGAATATTCAAGCTGGAAGTGAAAAGATGAATGAGAATTAACCAGACAAAGAGGAAAGAAGTACCATGACAGCAGGGAGGGTCTAAGGGATAGGAGTGTGCCTGTGAGGCAAGAGCCCTGAGAGGTCAGAGAAGGAAGGCATAAGGAAACCAGAGGACATTGATGAGGAGGGCGTAGCCAGGTCAGGCAGGGCGCTCTGAGCCGTAGCAACAGATTGGCGTTTTTTAATACAAGAAATGGGACATCACTGATCATGTTTAAGCAGGGGAGTAACATAATTAGATTTGTGTTTTTAAAAAAATCTTTCTGGCTGTGACATGGAAAATAGATTAGAGATCGCAAGAATGGACCTGAGGCTTCGTCCAGGCAAGAGGCTCTGGTGTCTGGTGTTGGGGAACAGGGTGCAAGCAGTGAAATGCAGAGCAATGGACAGAAGTGAGAACTCTTCGGGAGGTTATTGGGATGCAGGACTTGATGACTGTCCGATCATGCAGTGGATTGGGGTGCAGGGGAGGTGAAAGGGAGAGGCAGTGTCAGTGATGACACCTCCCAGATTTCCTCCTTGATTATCTAGGCGTTTGGCGCTGGTCATCCTCTGGATAGGAAACCAAAGAGGAGGGGCAAGTCTAGGAGACCGCTAATAAAGTCACTTTAAAGGAGTCGAGTTTGTGATGCCAGGCTGATATCCAGATGGTGGTGACCAACAAGTCATTGGTTGGAGACAGGGGTCTGAGCTCAGAAGACAGAACTGAAATGGAGATATATGGTAACTACTCCCACATTTATAGGTGGCATTAAAAGCCATGGGAGTGGGTGAGATCACGGAGGGAGAGACTAGAGGGGAAAGAGAAAAAACCGACAGGAGCCAGAGTCTAGAATAAAATCTTCACGACACCTCGCCACCAACAACAAAGGCTCAGGGAGGACCAGGAGATCCTCACATGTGCCCAGCACGGATCCTTCCATGTAGGTCTTGGAGCTTACAGGATCAACAGTGGACGAAGGTCAGGCAAGCCCTTGGCAAGGCAGCCTCAGGGGAGGGAGGGAAGTGCATGTTTACACACTGATAACCCTGAAATAAGGCAGTTCCCCACAGAGGCACTACTGGAAATCTAAGCGTCTCTTGGGGAAAAGTCTCTGTGTCCACCTCCCTCCCGTTCTCGTCCTTGACATTTTTGCAGCATTGAAATGCTGGAGTCCTGTAGGGTTGATCCCCACAGCTGAGGAAATCCAGTTTCTCAGACATGAAAGGGACTCTGGCTCCCAAGTATCAGGGCTCGCCCAGGAGCTAACCTACGCAATCGAGTTGGTTAAACATGAACTCGCCCATAATCAGAACATCACCCCACCGTCAAGCCTCACGGTCCCCAAACTGAATTACGGAAGCTCGGCGGGTTTACTAAGAGCTATTTGTCAATTTAATAGCACAAAACCAAGGAGAAGCCAGATTCTCGACTGAGGCAGACAAATTTATGAAGACTATGACTCAGGTGCTTTCCCCCTGGAAGCTCCCTAATGAAATGCTGCACGGAGATTAGCTTGTACCTTAGAAGCGGCGGCTTCCAGAAAATCAGTTGTGAGATTCTTGATACCCACCCACCCACTCATGTACCTATCTACACCTGCATACGTATGCATGCACACATGGACACGTACACATCTGTATCTGTGTAAACACCCATGTGGATGTGTAGATGTATAAATACTTTCCAGAAATGAGAAAAGCATTAGTGGGAGTGAAGTCCTAGATCCTAAGTCTGCCCGGTAACTAACCCTCCTTTGCACAATTTACCATATGTGTGTGTTGGTGTGTGCACACACATGCACATCCAAAGAAGCACAGTATGTTTTAAGCAATGACAAAGCGGTGGTAACTGACTTTCCCATCCCCCCGCCCTGCCCCCCCCCCCCCCCCCGCAAGGAAAAAAACACTTGGCTCCGTTCCTAGTGTATTTATTTGGAATGGAACAAGGCTTTCTGAAGAAGGTGGCATCTGAGCCAGGCCTAGAAGGTGGCCAGGGGTTCTAGTAGCTGGAGAGTTGGTGGGGATGGCGTTCTAGCAGCGAGGGAACAGTCTGAACAGAGATGGGAAAGTCAGGACCTTGAGAAACCCTAGGCTTTCACTAGAGCATTGGGTACATCTGGAAAAACAATGAAGGTAAAAACGAACAAGCAGGTTGGGCGGACGGTCCTATCGTGGAAGGTCTCAAATTTGGGGTGAAATAATTTGGACTTCATCTGTAGGACATGGGGCATGGGAAGCATTTCAAAGGGTTTCAACAGGAAAGGGACATGGTCAGGATGATGCTTCAGGAAGACTAATCTGCTCACAGGTTGGTGAGAACTGGAAATGGCAAATTCGGGAGGTTGTAACAGCACTCCAGGCCAGAATTTAAAATAGCGAGATTATGAATATCTCTTAACATGGAAAGATGCTTGTAATAAAGTCCTAAGGTTAAGTCAGTTGCAAGTTGATGTGTATTATATACATAATCTCATTTTTGCAAATATAAATACACCTACACCTACAAGCTATAACTGCAGAGGAAAAGTCCAAATACACAAACACTGGTTATTTCTTGTTGGTGGGATATTGGATCACTTTTATTTTGTATTTGATTTTGTGTATTTTATATTATTTCCTACAATAAACATTTTGTGTTAAAAAAAAATAACAGGAGGAGAGAGGAGGGAGACGGAATCTGCCTCTATCAACCAGAACGTCTGTCAAAGTATTTTCCTAAACAATAGAATCATCTACCTTGGAGCTGGATTGGGCCTCTCCCCTCACTTAATGGCCCAAAGTCGAGGTCATGGTGACCTAAACCAGGGAGGAAGCCACTGGAACGGAAAGGACACGGTATTTTCCTTCCGAGGTTCCTAGGCCAGTCAATCCTGGCACTTGAGAGCTAGACAACCTAGTTTAGGTGAAGAATGCCAACAGCTGTGAGTCTGGGCTGCAAACTGGACAGGCCACAATACCACTCACAGGCTGAGAAAGCCTTATTGCCAGAAGGGTTTGGGGATTATTAGACCAATCCTACCACTGAGTAGCACTGAAAAACAGGACAGTGAAAGTGAAAGGGCCTGACGGCGTTCGTGCTTGTTAACTCAGGCTGTATCAGTCACCACACACACCTCAACTCCACCCTCCTCGCTGAATCTAATCCAACCACAGCAAATCACGTATCAAGCTCTTACCGTGTACCAGGCACTGTTCTACGGGTGGGAAGCCCAGCGGCGATCAAAGCAGATGCCGTGGGTCAGACCGGTGGCATTTCACGTCCTTGAAGATCCCCGCCATGTCTTTTCCTCTTCCATTCTTCCTGCTCCCTTCCTTCTGGTTTCTTGAATGTAAGCTTCGCGATAGCTGGGATTTGTATTGGCGGTTATCTCAGCTGTGGGCCCAGGACCCAGAACACCTGCTTGGCCCATAGTAACGGCTCCACAAATAATTGTTGAACCAATGGCCTTTGCATGGGCTGTGTCTCTGACAGAGGTCACGCTTCCACTACCATTTTTG
Organism: Delphinus delphis; assembly: GCF_949987515.2. Lineage (NCBI taxonomy): Eukaryota > Metazoa > Chordata > Mammalia > Artiodactyla > Delphinidae > Delphinus > Delphinus delphis. Next base: position 57,758,850 of record NC_082683.1, on the reverse strand, counting down.
TCAAGCTTATTTCTCTGAACCCCTCAAACATCACTCTCTCTGAGAAGCTTTCTGGAATTTACCAGATTCTTCTGTTAATGATTCTCTTGGTATCCTGTGCTGCTTCTCTTAGCATTTAGCATCACTGTAATTACATAATTACTTAATCTGTCTCTCCTGTGAGTATAGCGACTCCATGAATCCTGGGCCTGGCTGGTCTTATTTACCTCTATAGCCCCAGTTCATAGCACAGAACTGGGCCCATGGGAGTCATTCAAAGTTATCAAGTGACTGACTGACCGAAAGAATGCATACAATTTGATGACCACTGAATCCGAGCTGGAAACAGAGTAATCATCATGCCTGTGGTTACTAAGGATGCTCCTGGACAGCTGTTGGCAGGGTGGATCACAGCAACCAGGCTAAGCCCCAGGGCATTTTTTTGCCACCTGGTCCTGTTTCTGAGAGTAAATTCAGGAAACTGGAGGAGGCACTGCAGTCGCTGATTCATTCAACAAATATCTAGGTGTCATTAGATGAGGTACAAAGATGACTAAAACAGTCTCTGCTTTTGAGGGAATTGTCATTTAGTGGGGGTAATGGAACTAACAAGATAAAGGCACTGATATTGTGGAAGCTGTATTAGTTTTCTAGGGTTATCATAACGAAGTTCCGTAAACTGAGTGGCTTAGGAATCTATTGTCTCACAGTCCTGGAGGCTAGAACTCCAAGATCAAGGTGTCAGCAGAGTCATGATCCTTCTAGAAGCACTGGGGAAAGCTCTGTCTCAGGCCTGTCTACTAGCTTTGGGAGTTCCTTGGCTTGTGGCAGCGTGACTCCAGTCTTTGCATGGCGCTCTTACTGTGTATGTCTGTGTCCAAATTTTTCCCTTTTTATAAGGACACCAGTCATATTGGATTAGAGCCCAGCCTAATGACTTCATTTTAACTTGATTACCTCTATAAAGAGCCTGTCTCCAAATACAGTCACAGTCTGAGGTACTGAGGATTAGAACTCCAGCACAACTTTGGGGGAACACAATTCAGCCCAGGACAGAGCCGCTCTGAGAGACGTCTGCACAGGACCCAGAATGGCAGCAGGAGGAAATAATCCACTCCCATGGAGATGGGGATGGAGGCTGAGGAAAGGGTGCAGAAAAGGCTTCTCAGAGCACATGAACCTCAGACTCAACCTTGAAGAAGGAACGAGTATTTTCCAAGTCATGTGGGGTGGAGGTGGGGTGCAGAGAGGGTTGGACAAGGTGGGCAGGAACCAGATGATAAAAGGCTCAGTGTAACCAAAGGGTTGGTCCTGAATGTCCCCCAAGTCCTCCAGCTTTCTAGAATGATCCTTTTGTTCAATATGCAAATGGAAAAAGCTGAAATAGCTATGCCGTGAACAGCAGGAAGCCTGATATCGCTGAGGATTCAGTGTGATTCTGGTGGAGGCAAGACTCTCCTGGGTCACGTGGCACTGCAACTCACCTGTGACTGGGGCTCGGCGCTGCTCTCAGCCTCTGCTGCTGCCATCGGCTTCTGCCACAAGGGCTGGTTTTGCCAAGGAGTTTGGACTTTATGTCATAGGTAGTAGTTTTGAGTGAGGGAGTAACATGGCAATGCCTGGCTTTCCAGAACCACTTTGTCACATGCCCGTGAGGGTAAGGCAGGAAGGCTCCTCAACGGAACTGGAAAATCAGGCCTGCCTAGGGGTGAAGGGATCCAAACATTGTTCCTTGGGAGCAGGAAGGATTTTGATTCCCTGTGCTAAGGCCCTCGTGTCACTGTGGTCCAGGGGCTATCCTTAGGGAAGGCTCATCTGCTCTCTCCTAAGAGACCCTAGGTGGTAGCCTTCACTGCCTGGTGGATGAATTCTCCACCTGCAGGGCTGGCTCTCTCACCAGACCAGGACTTGACTCTGTGGGTCCTCTCCACCCGGGGTCTTCTTCCCCAGGTATCCTAGCATTCACCAGGCACACACAAGAGACCGAGGTATAAGCCACAGGATCCCATTTGTCAAGGTCCAAAGGGAATTAAAGATGACAGGCAGACACCACACGCTGGTAGGGAGATCAGACCATTCCCTCCTTGAAGGCAAATTAGCGGGAAAGCCAAGTTGTCACGAGAAAGCCAGTTGATTCACTTATAAAGAGAAAATCAACTTTCAAGAGTACTGAAAGTTCACACTGGCTGGAGCATCTTGTTCTTTGCCTGTTGAAAAAAGAATCCAGAAGCAGCCAAATCATCCAGCAGAGACTTCGTGATCAAGGAATCGGGGCAGGGGTGATGGTTAAGCAGTAGCCACGTCTCGCAGCTGAATTGCTTGCGTTGCTCTCCTCCGCTAGAGGGGTTGCTGTGCCCAGTGAAACTCACTGCTCAGGTCTGCCTGCCAAGCTTGCTTCTTGCCTGGACGCTGAATGGACGGACCTCGCCAGCGTGTGCCCCTGAGACTTGCCATGTTCAGCTTCCAAGGCTGGCCCGTGCCCGCCTCTGACAGCGTGGCCCTCCCACCCCCAGAGGACTTGGGGCTTTGTTTACTCCCTCATGGTCACAGGCAAGCCCAGCCTCATCTATCCAAGAACACATTTAAGCACAATCTCTTGGATTTTTCCCACAAATGGCTTATCTCAACTTCCGGGTGTGTAGTTCAATATTTAACCCTTCACAAATGTACTTACAGGCTCTTCAGACTCCTGGCTGTCACTTACTGGGGACAAGCACCAGGAGGAAATGGCCTTTTTAATAAGGAACTTAATTTCCCTTTTTCATCCTGGGCATGGAAACCCTCCCTCCTCCTGGGTTGGAGTAGCCCACAGAGCTTGTGAAATAAGCAGGATTTCACCTGCAGTTGAGAGGAAGACAAGAGCTCGTAGCCCAGGGAAGTCTCATAAGTAGCTTCAGGGCAGCGATGGATTTTGCTAGGCCTGCATCACAGGGGTCATCTTATCAGAGCGTTAGCAGCACAGACCCTGAAGCCACACAGAGCTGGGTTCCAATCCTAGCTTTGCCTTAGAGACAGCACTCAACCTCTCTGAGCCTCGTCTTTAAAATGGGATAATAATACCTGTATCTCCTGGAAGGATGAAGTAAAACAATAATGCACAGTGCTTGGCACACAGTGAGCATTGTTCCTTCCTCTTTGCTTTCTCAGTTTTTCTCATTATTGGAAAGTGTCCCATAAAAACCTTAGACCTCCACAAAAATCTCCTCTTCACCCTCCCTGCACAACCCCACCCATTGGGCAATTCAAAGCAGTGGAAGAAGCCTAACAGTTAAATTTTCTTCTTCTCTTGTCTTTTTTCAACAATATCTTATACCCACCCTAATATTCACATCTATGTGTTTACTTCTAAGATTTACTTGAAAATAATAGGATGAGGAAGTGGGGAAATGGAGAGTATAGAGGAAAGATGATGGGCCATGAGTTGATAGTTGTTAAAGCTGCGTAGTGTGTACAAGGGAACTCATATACCATTCTCTGTACTTTTGTGTATATTGATATTTGAAATTTTCCATATTAAAACATATTTTTGAAAGAAAAAAATCATATTGATGAGTTTCTATTTGCCAGACACTGGTTGAGGAGAGAGGGTTTGAAAGAAGAATAAATTCAGACCCTACCCCTGAGAAATTCACAGACTGGTGGAAGAAGACAGTGCAGAGAAAGATATGCCTGAATGGACATCATTTCCATCATGACCCAGTTCATACGTCCAGGAGCCACTTCATCCTTCTCTCTTCCAAGCTGTGTTAGGTGCCTTCCTCTGAGCTTTGTCTTCCTGAGCCTTTATAATGCTGAATAGAGTGATTATATTTGGGTGGGGTGGAGAAGGGAGGAGTCATCCCTGAAAACCTTGTAAAATGCTAGGCTCCCATAATTCAGGACCAATCCTGACAGAATGGCACGTATGTCCACCTACCAAGCAATGGTGGCGCCCCCGTGTGGCAAAAGTGTGAACGTTATCTGCAAATGACCAGGTTCACCTGCGTTCAACTTAAGCAACTCAACCGATTTACAAGTTCAGAAGCTTCTCATTTCTTCAATATTTGCACATAAATGAGACTTAACATAGTTCTACCACACTCCTTCAAATCTGTGGCATAATTTAAAATTGCCTGTTTCCTGAATTGTAATTATCTACAATACAGGGTTCTCTTCCTTACCTCTTTTTTCCCAGCTGAGTAGGAGGGAGAGAGGAAGGAAGGAAGGAAGGAAGGAAGGAAGGAAGGAAGGAAGGAAGGAAGAGAAGGAAGGGGGACTTCCCTGGTGGCGCAGTGGTTAAGAATCCGCCTGCCAATGCAGGGAATCCCTGGATCAGGAAGATCCCACATACCTGGAGCAATGAAGCCCGTGAGCCACAGCCCCCATGCCTAGAGCCCATGTTCCGCAGCAAGAGAAGCCACCCCAATGAGAAGCCCACGCATCGCAACGAAGAGCAGCCCCCGCTCGCGGCAACTAGAGAAAGCCCGCGCACAACAACGAAGACCCAACGCAGCCAAAAATAAATAAATAGAAATAAATAAATCTATAAAAAATTATTTAAAAAAAAGAAAAGAAGGGAGGGTAAGATAAGACAGAAAAACGGTCTTCTCTTCCTCTTCTCCCTTCTCCATCCCCCAATGAAGAGGCATATCATGAGAATTTGACATTAGAGATCATCTTTTCTGTGCTGAGCAGTAATTGACTTATAAGTGATATTATACCCTGATGCTGTCTAGCTCCCCCATCTTGGGCTTGTCATTTCTCCTTCCAAAACCTTTATTCCCCCATCTCTCATTTAGGAAGAACAGTACCAACCAGACCTCTGGGGGGTCATAGAAGGGTCACATTCGATAATGCAGGAGAAAGCCCTTTGAATGCTGTAAAGCTGCAGACTCACGTTAGGGGCATTGTGACCGGCTGACACAGGGCACCCACAGCCTGGTACTTCCAAGTGACTCACCAACCTCTTATATGAACCCCTCTCACTAGGAGGCCCTGAGGGTAGCTGAGCTAATGTTTGCAAACCACTTTAAAGAAGAGAAGGGCTTTAAAACTGCTTGGATCACTTCCAGTTAGATGACCTCTTTACAAGAGTACAAAGAAAAGCAAATGTGGACTTTTCTCTTCCTTTTAATTTTCTTTCAAAACGGGAGACAACTCACTCCATCATTAGTGCACATCACTGTGTTTGAATTAGCCAAGCGAGGGCAGAAGAGTTTGGGGGGTGACAGGCTTATTAAAAATATCATTATTGTTATTTTTTAATGGAGAGAGCAATGTGTGCTTATTTTTTAAGTGTAAATGATATAGAAGTATAGAAAGTAAAAGGGAAAAGCCCGACTCTTCTGAATACCACCTCCACCCCTTCCCAGAATTGGCCACTGTTAAGACAGGTGTAAGAGCTTTCTGTGCATACGGTCCTGCAATTCTCTTTCTTCACTTAACCATAAACAGTAGGTTGTGTTTTTTTTTTTACAAGGATGGAAGTTTTAAAAGAAATTTAGAAGGCAGTATAAACGTTTTACCAAGGTGACTGCTTATTCAAATCTGTTTCTTAAGCCAAAACCCAGACTTGGAACATTACCCCAGCATCTGAGGGGAAGGATGTCCTGTGCACACCTTTGTCGCGTGTTCGTCCTCCCAAACTAGAATGTGAGCTTCCCAGAACCCAGCACCATGCCCGGCACAAATCAGTGTTTGATTGATTCTGCAGAATTAATCTCTGCTGGGCCCCTCTGTGCTTCACAGCATCTTGCTTTCCCAGCACTTTCACACTTTGGGTCATTTTGGCCTCACAACAGCCCTCTAATGTGTGTTGCACTTCATATTTCATTTTATGGTTATTTTATAGTGGGGGAAACAGTCCCAGTGAAGTCACAGAGCTGGGCCTAGAACCCTGGTGTGTTCTTTTGCACCCACTCTTTGTATTCACCAATGCCTGCCTCTACTGTGTACAATGGTCAGAGGATAACAGAATCAGTTGAATGTCTATATAGCTGAAAGCTTGCTTTGAAGTGGTGAGGGTTAATTCTCTTCAGTCTGTGAGCTAGGAAGGCTAATTTATGTTGGGTGCACTAAACTTTATGAAGGCCTCTGGTTTGCAAATCCATCTTCCGCCATCTGCTGGCTGAAAGCAGCATTTCAGTACTGCCGCTCATCAGCCATGGTAACAGTTACCATCTGTTAGGGTACTACTTAGTGCCATGCAATTAACACGTATAATTTCTTTTACTCCTCCAAGCAACCCTATAAGGTAGGTCCAATCTTATCCCCATTTTCAGATGAGGCAACTGAGGTTCACGTGGTTAGGTAACCCACCCTATAATTACTAGTTTCCTAGGGTTGCCGTAACAAATTACTGTAAAACTGGTGGCTTAAAACAATAGGAATTGGGCTTCCCTGGTGGCGCAGTGGTTGGGAGTCCGCCTACTGATGCAGGGAACGCGGGTTCGTGCCCCGGTCCGGGAAGATCCCACATGCCGCGGAGCAGCTGGGCCCGTGAGCCGTGGCCGCTGAGCCTGCGTGTCCGGAGCCTGTGCTCCGCAACGGGAGAGGCCACAACAGTGAGAGGCCCGCGTACCGCAAAAAAAAAAAAAAAAAAAAAAAACCATAGGAATTTATTCTCTCAATTATGAAGGTCAGAAGTCTGAAATCAAGGTGTCAACAGGGGCTTCTTCCAAAAGCTCCAGGGAAGGATTTTTCCTGGCTCTCCCAGGTTCTGGGGCTCCAGGCGTTCCTTGGCTTGTGGCTGCATCGCTCCAATCCCTGCATCCATCTTCACACAGCCTTCTCTTCCTTCTCCCTGTGTGTGTTTCCTCTGTGTTTCTCCTACAAGGACATTTGTCATCTAATTTAGAGCCCATCAAGATAATTCAGGGTGATCTCTTCTCAAGATCCTTAACTGAATTACATCTACAAAAACCCTTTTCCCAAATAAGGTCACACTCACAAGTTCCTAGGGTAAGAAGGTGAGCATATCTTTTGGGGGTTGGGGGAGCAACCAGTTAACCCAGTACCCTATGTTCTTTAGTTGACATGTTGCAGAGTCTATACTCTTAATCAGTTAGGTGGGATCGAGACAGCTGCTAGCAACCCTCCTCTCTGTGTCTCCTCTACCCCTCAATCCTTCCCATTGTAGGTCCACCCCTTCTCTCTTTTCAATTAAAGGACAGGCCAAAAAAAAAAGGCTTGCACCCTGAGCCTCCCTGCTCTTGATCATTGCATAGGGTGACCACATGATTTACTATCCAAATGAGGACACATTTGAGGATCAAAGAGTAAAAGTGAGTGTTAACAATGATCCTGTGATGACAGGCACATCAGGACTGTGAGGGCAAAGCTAGATGCAGAGGGTCCCTGCCAGGGCCTCCCCAGGGTGGGCCTCTCCTGCTGGCTTTCCCAAGACTCCGTGCCTCCCTTTTCTCTTGCACCCGAAGTCAACATCCTCTGCCAGGCACCTCCACCTGGCAGGTGATCAGGAGACTCTGAGGCCCAGGAGACACCTACTAAACGAGTGCTGAATTCTTTTTTAAAATATTTGTTGAACATGGACTTTGTGCTGCTCATCGTTGGCACGAAATCCCTGCCCTCAAGGAGTTTATAAACTAGCAAGGGAGTGGCTGACAGTGGAAGTGCGTTAACTTCACCGGCTGCCGCCTAAGGGGGACGTTGCACGTGGGAAAGGCTCACTGGGGCGAAGGGGAAGGAAAATGCCCCGGCAGGGCTGATCCAGGTGCTCTAGCCCACCATCTCACACAGCCCTCACATTCCTGTGAGGAAGGCATGGATCCATGGTCTATTATCAAAAATCCCTGGGGCCAATGTATTCTGGAATTCAGATATTTCTCGATTTCAGAGCAAAAGTGTGTTGTAACCATTTTCTATTCTGTACCTGATGGTCTGGGGCTATACTCCCCCCCAGAGTGAATATATTCACAATACATAGCAAAACATGTATATTCACATTAAATAAAACAAACACAGACTGTAAAAAGTTTCATGTCAGTTCAAGGTAGGATTTTATGGCAAATTAATTCAGATCAATTAGATTTCACTGCTAAATGAGTTAAGGAAAAAAATGTCCGTTTTTATAGTTTGGGGATTTGGGGATTGGAGATAAGAGATTGTAGGGCCGTAGTATTTGCTCCAGTGTGAAGACAAAGAAACTGAGGCTCAGAAAAGTTATGAAACTTGCCCAAGACACACAGTAAGTGGTGCAGCTGGAATTGAACGTTCATCTGTCTCCTGGCTCACCTGCAGTATCACTCTGTTTTGATTTTTTTTGATTCAGGTAAGGGAGTGAAGCCCGATCATGAGCAATATCATGATTTCTGAGATAATATTGGCTGCTCTGTCCTGCTTGTCTTTGTAGAAACACTTGAACCAAAGCTTTAAGTCACATAAACATGCATGATCTTTTTGTCTGCCCATGTTTGTAGCGTGCCATTCTTGAGCCATCTGTAGTGTGAATGATTCTGTGGTTTCAGGCACGGGGGTGCAGTTCCTACTCATGAACTTGGAAGGGGCTTTAATTAAAAAGTGATGCAGGTGACAATGCAGGCAGAGTTGCTTAGACAACAAAACCAGACAGCTCCTTTTTGTTCACCTACTTCAAACACATAGGATTACTTAACTTTATAAAAAGAAAATAAAGTCCCAGGGAGAGTAGTAATCATTCCTAACAGCACCTTTAAAAGAAATGGTCTGATTAGTAGAAAACACCCAACCCACGAATAATTTAAAATGCTTGCTTCCTCAACCATAGTGCGAGATCAGATTCCCTGACCTGGCAGTCCCAACACACACACACACACACACACACACACACACACACAGAGAGAGAGATGATAAACATCCTATGGACGGTGAAGCTTGGTTGAATTTGTTCTTCTCGTCCCCTCTGTTGGGTGGTGGAGTGCTAAACTCCACTGGATGTTACGAACCCCAGCTAAAGTCAGGTGACCAAGGATTCCGTATTGTCAGGCTTCATGACCCCATGACTTATCACCACTTTTTGGCTTCCTGGGGTGAGAATCCACTCCAGGCCAACAAAGATGGTAATATTCTTTCCATAGTTAAGCCTTTCAGCCTCTCCTCACGACTAGGTTTTCACCATTGTTTTGTCTCTTGACACAGAAGTTGACATGCCCAGAAAATTCCCTTAACAGGTCAGTTTTGTGTTCCTCACACTTCTGCAACAAGGAAAGAAATAACAACTTACTTAAAACGATCCAGAGTTTTCCATTCAAGTTGCAACAATGACAGTATGATGATTCCTAACTTTACTGAGAGGCTACAATGACCCAGGGGACACAGCATGCTGTGTGATTTATCTTGGGAGAAATGAAAGCGATCAAATTACAGCTTTCAGGACTGTATTGTATGCAAATACCAATAAATACTTACACAGCATTGTCATGGGCCAGGCACTGTTCTAAGTGCATTATATGTAATCCTCTCACTGTAACCCATACAACAACCCTATATGGTAGATACCTATGTTATGCCATTTTACAGATGGGGAAACTAAGACCCAGAGAGGCTAAGTAACTTGTCAAGGTCACACAACTAAAAAGTAGTGTAGCTGGAATTATGATTGAGACACTCATGTCCTAAAGTTCATGTTTTTCCTGTTACTGTGAAAACGTTGTTTCTCTAGGGATGAGGTCTATGTCTTATTGTCCCTGCATCCCAGCTCTCAGCATTGTACCTGGCAGAAATACATGCTTAACACATGTTCAAAGAGGAAGTAAAACATGGGGGTATGGGAGGGAAGGAGGACACCTGTTTCAGAGACATACCTGCACAGTGCTCCCCATGGAAATGAAGGTCCGGGGCCCATTAGTAATCAATGAGAGAGAAGAGCTGATGGATAGATCTTTGGGGGTTTGCTTTTATGAGCTGTCTGCTGCAACCCCATAAAGGGAGTACCCTTTGCAACTTTACCAACGGCCAAAGGACAGAGCCTATCAGAATATGCTTATCATCCCAACAGCAGGATTAAAGGGCTCTCCACGGATGGGGGTGCAATATGGGGAGCACAGAAGCATAGCTAGGTAGGGAACAATCATTCTGCTGGGTCCATTCTCTAAATAACAGTACTTTCTAATATTTGTAAGGAAATATTTAGATCTGAAGATTGTGAAGACTACGTTGATGCAGAGCAAAAGCCAAACTGTGCAGAGAACCGGGCCTCTATTTCCTGAGGTTTCCAGAATATCAGTCATACCTTAATAATGTAGGTAGCATGTTTTAGAGGAGTTATTTGTTTATATCTATCTCTCCTGCTAGCCCAAGTGTTCCTGAGGTGGAAGGACCTTGTTACTCATCCTTAGTATGGTGTGAGTGGTTAAACATGTGACTTGGGGAGTCAGATTACCTGAGATAACATTAAGGCTTCCTCATTTACTGTGTGGCATTTGGCAAGTTACCTAACCTCTCTGAGCCTCTCTTTTCTTATTTGTTAAATAGGAAATAATGTTTTCCATAAGGGAACTTCACCAGCTTCTGAGCAAAGATCTCTGGCTGCCTGGGGAAAGTCTTACTGGGGGGAAAGGAAAAAGAATGACATTAAAGTGGGGTTCTGCATGCATTACTTCATGAAACCTTGATGATTAAGTGAGAGATTTATGTAAATTGCTTAGCACAGCGCTTGGCTCATACTGCATGTGACAAAGACTGCTTCCTAGTACCTACACTCCCCTTCTTTCTTTTTTTTTTTTTTGAGGTACACAGGCCTCTCACTGTTGTGGCCTCTCCTGTTGCGGAGCACAGACTCCGGACGCGCAGGCTCAGCGGCCATGGCTCACAGGTCCCAGCCGCTCCGCGGCATGTGGGATCTTCCCGGACCGGGGCACGAACCCGTGTCCCCCGCATCTGCAGGCAGACTCTCAACCACTGCGTCACCAGGGAAGCCCCCCCTTCCTTTTTTAGTAATAGTATCACCAAAGTTTTAGTGGGGTGTGTGCCTGGTTTCAGAAAGAAGGCTCTGGAGAACCGTGAAGAAATGGTGGGGTGCGTGTGGCTAGGAGCAGGTGTCCACTTGGCCATGGCCAAGGTCAAGGTGAGAGGAATACTGAGCACCCTGTCAGTGGTGGAAAGGAGTGGTGAGCACTAGGGTGTTTCTGGGGCAGAGTCAGCCAGATTTTATGAATGACACAGGGAGAGAAGAAGGCAGGTGGCAGGGAGGGGAAGAGACCAGAGGGCACCCAGGTTCTCAGCATGATGACTAAGTGTGGGGACTTAGTAATTAATAAGTCACTGAGCTAGAGAATGGAGGAGGAGGAATAGGTTTGGGAGGCAGGTGATGAGTGCAGTTAAGGACACACTGGGCAGAGGGGCAGAGGGGATGTCCCATCCAGAGGGCCAGCCAAGTTCCTTTGTTCGCCGCCTCTGTGGAACGGCCTTTCATCATCAGTATGAATCCTTAAAAAGAGAGTGGCATGGCCATATATACACTACCAAATGTAAAATAGATGGCTAGTGGGAAGCAGCCACACAGCACAGGGAGATCAGCTCGGTGCTTTGTGACCACCTAGAGGGGTGGGATAGGGAGGATGGCAGGGAGACACAAGAGGGAGGGGATATGCGGATATATGTATACGTATAGCTGATTCACTTTGTTATAAAGCAGAAACTAACACACCATTGTAAAGCAATAAAGATGTTAAAAAAAAAAAAGGGTTTTGCAAAGATCACGCAAATGTTCTGTGCCTGGAAGATCAAAATAACCTGCAGAGGGAGCAACTTTCACACACACACACACACACACACACACACACACACACACACACACAGCCTACAGTCAGCCCTCAGGTGGCTCCCCCTGCCCCTCCAGGTCTCTTTCCAAGGCTGCAGCTCAGCCTGGTCTTGCCCCACACCAGGGTCCCTGGCTGGGATTCAAAACATGTGCATCCACAGCACAGAAAGACCATATCTACCCCGTCAGCGATGGTTTCTGCGGAATGTTTGGTCACAGTGTGTAAGTTTTTGTTTTACTGCAGAGTCGTTTCCGTGAAAATAGCCAACGTGATCATGTTGAATTGCACAGCTCACCTGGAGCTCTCTCCATTGCAGTTCTGCTCCCTGCAGACATTTCCCTGCAATTCTATTTTGCACCAACTCCATGCAGGCTCTTACAAGTCTTGTAAAACTACAAAGGGCCTGAAGCAAGTGTGCTACCCAATCCCCTGACCTCAGACCAGGGAGGTCAAACAGCAAGGATGGATGATCTTTTTTCTCAGCAGGGAGTTTTAAGAGGTCAAATCACCACCTTGAAGACCCAGCCCAGTATTTAATGAATGCTTGTTAGTGTCTGTCACTAAATAAAATATTGTGTATGTATTATCTTATTTAATCCTTAGACCTAAAGAACAAGGCAGGTAAGATGAGGCTCAGAGAGGGTGAGGAACTTTCCTAAAGCTGTGCAGCTAATAAATGGTAGAGGTGGGATTCCACTCAAACCTGTCTCATACCAGTTCTCAATGCCTAACCACTGGGATGAACTGCCCTCCACCATCAGTCCAGGGCTTCATTCTCCTGGTGACAGGACCACAGTTAGCATTGCTGTCATTTACTTCCAGGTCCTCTAGCTCAGTTTGCCCTATTTTCCATGTGTTGTTCTTCACATCTGGACTGGTTTACTGAAAGGGATGTGTGTGGCTTCCTACCATCCACCAAGTGTTAGAAAAGGAAAGGTCTTGGCCATGAGGAAACTCAGAAAAGGTATCTCTGGCTCTACTTGCTCTCCTAGAAGTGATGAGTGGGGTAGACAGGGGTGACCAGTGTCATGCTGGCTCTGTGAGAGTGGCCGCTTGGTGAGCTCTTTGTGCAGGTGACCATCACACCTAGCTCGGGGCATAATGGTCTTAAGACAGAAAAGCTATCTATTTGGGTCCACATCAGTGTACTTTTTATAAAGCAAATCTGGGCTATGAATGTTTAGAGTTCTGAGGTAAAACAAATGAGACAGGATGGACATGTTTAGAAGAGACTTTGATAGTTCTGTCTTCTCTCTGAATCATTTGTTTCCTCTGAATTGCCCTCTCGTTTTCTCTTTGTTTGCCTGCATCACCATCTTTCCCGGTAGACGCTGAGTTGTCAGAATGGGACAGGCTAAGTTGCAGTGCTTATAGGGTTGCAGAGGTAGAGGAAGAGCAAGTGTCGAGGTAGCACTCGGGCTTTAAATGCTTCAGCCCAGAAGCAGCACACGTCACTTCTGATCAAATTTCACTGCTGAGAGCTAGTTCCAGGGCTGGGGAAAGCGATCTCTCCCTGTGCCCGGGCAGGAGAGGAGAAAGGGACCTGGGGAGAAGTGGTGATCTCTATCATTGAGACTTTCCTTTGATGTCTACTGATAGTTGTTGACGTGATTAGGGACAAGGAGAATTCTGGTAAGATGTCACGGTAATGGTGCAGGGTTGTTTGTGAGGTGTTTTGTTTTTTTTTTAATTTTGTCATAAAATTCACCCACTTTCAGTGTACAATTCTATGATTTTTAGTAAATTTACCACTTTGTGCAACCAGGTAGTATAGCAGTTTTTTGTTTTTTGTTTTTTGGTTTTTTTTTGCGGTATGAGGGCCTCTCACCGCTGTGGCCTCTCCCGTTGCGGAGCACAGGCTCCGGACGCGCAGGCTCAGCGGCCATGGCTCACGGGCCCAGCCGCTCCGCGGCATGTGGGATCCTCCCAGACCGGGACACGAACCCGTGTCCCCTGCATCAGCAGGCGGACTCCCAACCACTGCGCCACCAGGGAAGCCCAGTATAGCAGTTTTTTAATCTCCTTGAATCCCACCAGTAAAACATTCACAGCCACTAGGTTAGCAAAACCAAAAACCCATGGACCCAAACCTGGCAAGCAGTGTTTCCTTGAACTCCAAAATTTGAGTCGGTAGGAACAAGCTGCCAATAATTGCCTGACCCACCTGATATCAGAAACCGCAGAAGAAAGAAGAGAAAAGGTAAAGGGGCTTCTGATGCCCCTAAGAATTGGAGGACCCCCCCCAAACACCAAAGAAACTCACTGGAAAGTTCCGCAGGTGTTGGGCTGCACCCGGCAGGCCTACAAGGCCTATGCTGGCCAGTTTCAAGACCAAAGAAAGAGCCCGGAGTCAGCGGCAGAGACAGCGATGGTTTAATGAATGGGGGAGCTTACCCATCTGTAGCAAGGTCCTGGAGAGACACCCCACCTTGTACGGCACACGGCAGGCAGGACATGATGGCAGTCTGCTCCCAGGGGGGAGGAGCGATTACCAGTTATAGGGGAATTGATGTCAGGTGGGCTTATTAGTTACCAGGGAAACCAGCAGAGGGGCACACCCCTCACAACACCTTTGACAAGAAGAGTCCCTAGCTGGGGCCTGGGGTAAGTATGCAGGAAGGTCTGTCATGTGCGTAGGTGTAGGTGAAGCAGGCACTGGTTGGGCAGGGGATGTACAGAGAGCAAGAGAACAGCCATCTGGAGTGGCCTGACCATACAGTGGGCCATTTAGAGAATGGAGGCAAAGCTGGGGTCTGGTTCAGGGGAGGTTCTAATGCACACATGAGTACAGGATGACTATGGGAAGATCTGATCATGCTGGTGGGGTCCAGGGGTCCCAGAGTCCAGAGGTCCAGACCCTATGAACTCTTAAAGCCAACAAGCCAAAGCACTCTTCCAGGACGAAGCCCCACCCTGAGGAGAAAATGCTGAGAGTGTCATCCAAACTGAATAAGTCAGGGCAAACAGGCAAAGAAAAGTGATGATAAAATAAAGGGTGGGGGCTTCCCTGGTGGCGCAGTGGTTGGGAGTCCGCCTGCCGATGCAGGGGACGTGGGTTCGTGCCCCGATCCGGGAGGATCCCACATGCCGCGGAGCGGCTGGGCCCGTGAGCCATGGCCGCTGAGCCTGCGCGTCCGGAGCCTGTGCTCCGCTACGGGAGAGGCCACAGCAGTGGGAGGCCCGCGTACCCACCCCCGCAAAAAATAAATAAATAAATAAAGGGTGGGGAGGTGAGCAGGGAAGAGGAACTCAGAACGTACAAGGTCATATTTATCGCTACTTCATGAAATCAACAGAAAGGGATGCTATAGACTGTGAAACTAGAAAAAGCTCTCTTGTTTTTAACTCCTGAAAGTAGAGGGGAAGCTCCTTTCCCTAAAAAAATGAGCCACAGGAAAGGACTGTAGTCAAATACCAATAACATTATTATAAGGAAGAAAGAGAATAAGAAGCAGAATAATACAACCATGAGAATGAAAAAATACCAAAAAACATGCCACAAAAAAGATGAAAATTGTGATCTAATATTTCAAGATGAGCTTAAAAAATAAGAAAATGATAGAAACTATGAAAGACAACATAAATCAGAATGAGAAAAAAAGTAGGATGATTTAGGAAAAGGAAGATTTGAAAAGAGATAGAATTCAAAAAAGAATTGGAGATAAAAGAAAAATCATTTCAGAAATAAAGGCTAAACTAGAAGGAAAAGAATAAACAAACCAAATGAAAAGTGCCTTGAGAGAAGTAGAAATGGAAAATGGAAAAAGTTTTTAAAACCAAAAAGGAAAAAAAAGAGATAAAAAGGGCTTGAGGGAAAGTAACAAGCAGAGAAAACAAGCAAAGAATATCCAACGTACCTATTAGAGTCCCCAGAGAAGAAAACAAAAGAATGAGACAAAAAAAATTATTAAAAACTAAAATACAAAAAGAACTTGAAATTTAAAAAAAAAAAACACCTTAAACCACATATTGAAAACCAAAAGAACCTACTATATAGTACAGGGAACTATAGTTAATATCTTGTAATAACCTATAATGGAAAAGAATCTGAAAAATTATATATATAATATATATACTATATATTAATGTACAGTATAAAATTTTTATTATATATAATATATATAGATATTGAATCACTTTGCTGTATACCTGAAACTAACAGAACATTGTAAATCAACTATACTTCAATTTAAAAAGACTTTTTGGGGCTTCCCTGGTGGCGCGGTGGTTGAGAGTCCACCTGCCGATGCAGGGGACGTGGGTTCGTGCCCCGGTCCGGGAGGATCCCACATGCCGCGAAGCAGCTGGGCCCGTGAGCCATGGCCGCTGGGCCTGCGTGTCCGGAGCCTGTGCTCCGCGATGGGGGAGGCCACAGCAGTGAGAGGCCTGCGTAGCACAAAAAAAAACAAAAAAAAAAGACTTTTTAATTTTTAAATTAAAAAAAGCACACATATTGAACAGACACGCTGCATAAATTGGAAAAATCAGCCCTCAATAGCTCCACACTGAAACTACTGAATTTTAGAGAAAAATCTTAACAATCCTTTTTGCAGCCAGACAAACAGAACAAGTATTTTATAAGAGAAAGAAAATCAGATTGTCGTTAGACTTCCAACATCAATGCTTCATTTCAGAAATCAATGGAGTAACTTATTTAGGATATTCAAAGAACATGTGAGTCAAGAATTTAAAATCCAGCCAAATTGACCTTCAAATATAAAGTCAGCAAACATCCTGTTATGAACACACAAGAACCTGGGAGGCAGTAGTACTTCTAGGAGTCTTTTCCGAGGAATCAAAGAATGCAACCAAAACAGCTGGAGACAACGGCATAAGAACTGCTCAAGTAGGCCAGATAACAAAGGAAGATTAATGATAGAATTAAAATACATCATTTGGCAACCCAGATGAATTAATAGATTTGTTTGTTCAATGATCATCAGTGGCTGCTAACATCACAAAAAGAGAGACAAAGATAAATTTGCCACCAGAGAAGCCACCAGGGAAGCCCCTATATATATATTCTTTTTCAGATTCTTTTCCTTTATAGGTTATTACGAGTTATTGAATATAGTTCCCTGTGCTATATAGTAGGTCCTTGTTGTTTATCTATTTTATATATAGTAGTGTGTATCTGTTAATCCCAAACTCCTAATTTATCCCTCCCTCTCCCTACAGATTATTCCATATTTTTAAAGAGAGAAAGACAGTGCACACATGATTGAGAGAGAGAGATTAGGAGATTATGGGAATAAAAAGTGAACTGGGGGCTTCCCTGGTGGCACAGTGGTTAAGAATCTACCTGCCAATGCAGGGGACACGGGTTCGAGCCCTGGTCGGCAAGATCCCACATGCCGCGGAGCAACTAAGCCCGTGCGCCACAACTACTGAGCCTGTGCTCTAGAGCCCGCGAGCCACAACTACTGAGCCCATGAGCCACAACTACTGAAGCGCACATGCCTAGTGCCTGTGCTCCACAACAAGAGAAGCCACCGCAATAAGAAGCCCGCGCATGGCAACAAAGAGTAGCCCCTACTCGCCGCATCTAGAGAAAGCCCGCACGCAGCAATGAAGACCCAACACAGCGAAAAATTAATTAATTATTATTATTTTTTTTAAAGTGAATTGGAAGTTCTGGGTGTGGTTTCTACTGACCTGGGGCCTCACTATAAAGTTATTTGCTTCAGCCATTTGATGGCAAACTCCTAATATCAGTACCTTTCAGTCTTTTAAGTTGGTCAGGTTATATTCCCCAGAATAGATTCTTCCTATTACTAGACATAGATGGTAAAGGCCTGGCGACCAGCTTCCTGGGAGCTGCATGAGGAATTGTGGGGTGAGGGCCTCAGCATTTCATGGTTAGGGTACCGCCATCCTCACCTGTGCCTGAGGTCTCTCCATCCGGAGACCCTATGTTTTTCCTTCTCCAGAAAATAAACCTCTAACCTTCTGCTTGGAGAGGGAAGCAGGAGTCATCCAGCAGTCCTGGGTAGAGGACGGGACCTACAGGTCTAACTACTTCTGAAACAGCCGCCAAAAAACACTCCTTATTGTAACACCTATTTTATACTATTTCTTGATATTCCAGGAACCAAAACTTCCTGAACCTTTTCAAGATTCTGCAGTGAAAATAAAGTTGGTTCTCAGCTGTCAACAAAAAATGAATCAATAGTCCATCTAACAAAGAAGTGGAAAATTTATTTTAGCCAACCTGAGGATTAGAACCTGGGAGACAGTCTTTCAGAAAGCTCTGAAGACTGCTAGAGGTCAAAGCCCAGTTACACACGTTTTTGAGACAAAGGATTATACATCAAATAATGTACTGACAGTTTATACAATCCAGATCTACATGAACCAGTAGTGGGTCACCGTGACCCCTTAGAGGATTGAGGGAAGGTTATCTCCTAATAAGGTCTAGTTAATGCAGATGCACAATACACACTAAAGGGGAGATAGGAGGCCCAAATGGGCAGAGAAAATTTTTAGGCTTAAATTTTTTTTTGTCTTGCCATAAAATTTTGGCCCAATGAATTTTATTTCATCACAGCTTTCCCCATTGCCAGTTTAGAATTCTACGTCAGTGAATCTGTTGAGCCATTTACCTCTCATTCATCTGTGTTCTCTTCTTTTACTCTCCTGGCCATGCGAGTCTACAGAAAACACATACACACACACACACACACACACACACACACACACACACACACACACGACATTTTTAGCTGGGTTCTGGGAGAGAACAAAAAATGAAATGTGTATACCAACTTACTCACCCTTTACCCATTTCTTTATTCTTTAATTCAAAAACAATAATATAAATACAGAAAAGTACATACAAATATGTATAGTTTAATGAATAATTATAAAACAGGTCCATGTGACCACTACGCAGGCCAAAAACAGAACACTGCCAACGCCAAGGAACCTCAGTGAGCCCCATCAGATCCCAGCCCCGTCGCCACCAGGGGCAACCTCCATCCTGACTTTTTAAAAAATCCTTCACTTGCTCTTCATTTATTTTTCACTTTTCTCTACAGTAGCCATCTCTATACCATATAATTTAGTTTTGCCTGTTTAGGAGCTTCTTTTGATGGGAAACGTACTATCGTATTCTTCTGTGTCTTGCCTCTTTCCTTCAACATTACGTTTGTGAGATGTATCCATGTTGCACGGAGCTCTGATGTATTCATTTTCTTTGCTATTATTCCATGATGAATGCACGGTAGCTTTGTTTTCGCATTTTATTTTGTATGGACACTGGACTGTTTACAGTTTGGGTCTATGATGCATAATTGTGCTGCACACATTCTTGGACTTGTATTCTTGCAGATTTACACAAATTTCTCTAGCTATATGCCTAAAAGTGAAACTGCATACGATAAGATATGTGAATCTTCAACTTAACTAAAAATCCCCAAGGTGTCTTCCAAAGCAGGCCACCTCACTGTACAATTGGAGAGGGCGTCACCGCCCCAAGTGTCCTATGCAGATGGACACTCTTAAATGTAAGATGAGTTGGCGACTTTTGGGCTCTGTCAATTTGTTCTCCCACCAGAAGCTTTTCAGAATTATTCCTATTGTTCCACGTCTTGCCAGCTCTTGGAATTTTCAGACTTTAAAATTTTTGTGAATCTGGTGAGTGTATAATTATGTTTCATTGCACTTCCATGGTTACAAGTAAGACTGAGCACATCTTATGTTTATTGGACTTTGGATTCCTGATCCTCCCTTTTTTAACATTATTTTGAAAATATGCATTTGTTTCTGTAATCTAAACCACGTAGTTAAAACCTTATATATTTGACACAGTGTGTTACCCCTGTAATGACTCGGGATGGGGCGAGTTTACTGTTTCTATGCCAATATGTTAAATTCTGAATAATGCCAACTCAACATAGTACAGTTGGAGTCTTTGTCCAGCATTGACAGCACAGCTAACACTTTTATGTTTACCTATAAAAATACAACTAACTCCATCCTTTTAACTCACAGAAATCTGATTTCTTTACCACTTTGCTCCTTAAAGTGATTTGTAAAAGGTTTTCTGGGACTTTTTGTGATCAAATGGTCTCTGACGTTGCTCGTCCTTCTTGGCTGTTCCGTAACATTTGACGCTTTATGCCTCCCTCCTTCTCTCTATTGGTTTTCTTCCTATCTGGAGACTCTTTCTCTTTTTCCTCCCCCATCTCTTCTTTCTAACATCCAATCAATGTTGGTGTTTTCCAGTGCTATGTCTTTAGACCTCTCATCTCTGGTAAATATCATTAGCCCCACAAGCCAACTCTAGTCCCTGGGAAAATTCCCTAGCCCCATCCCACATTCAAGGGGATGAGCCTTCAACAGGTGTGTTTGTATTGCCTTCCCTCCCTTAGCTGATTGGCCCAGGGTGGACAACAGACCAAAGATGGGTCAATCAGATGCCTGCTCCCCCAAATTAGGGACTGAGACCCAACTCTGAACTCTGGCTGGAATTGTGACACGAGAACCTCAGAGCCAGAGGCAGCCTCATTCTAACAAGTGGGCGAAGAAGTGAAGACAGCTGTCAGGGAGAGGACAGAACAAAGCACACAAGCACAGAGTAGCAGAGACAGAGACAGTGAGAATTCCTCACATGATGTTTTGGTTCCAGGCCCATTCTCACCCTTAGGTGAGACAGTCACAGCTCATCCTTATTTCAAGTCCCCTCACTGTGTTCAGGCTTACTTAGCACATTCACTGTATTCACAACTTAAGTCCCAACCAACCTCTTCTCTTCTACCTCTACCCACTTATCCTGGATGATTTTATTCCCACTGGAATTTATCCCAGAGCCCTATCCTACCCAGCTGAAAGGCCCCATTGCTTTGTATTTTTTTTTTTTTTTTCGGTATGCGGGCCTCTCACCGCTGTGGCCTCTCCCCTTGCGGAGCACAGGGTCCGGATGCGCAGGCTCAGCGGCCACGGCCCATGGGCCCAGCCGCTCCGCGGTATGTGGGATCTTCCCGGACAGGGGCACGAACCCGTGTCCCCTGCATCGGCAGGCGGACTCTCAATCACTGCACCACCAGGGAAGCCCTGCTTTGTATTTCTTGAGGAGAGAACTCCATAGCTCAGGAGAAATTCTCGATGGTGTGCCTGGTTGGTTCCCGCCATCCTGGGCTTGAGGCTTTTCTGCCATGGCTTTCAAACAGGAAACCATCTGCTCCTTGTCTTTCCTCTAGGCCCTGCCATCCTTCCCCAGCTTGGCAGCTTTACTTCAGTGCTTCTGCTGATGCCCCTTGTCCAGAACTCCTTTTTCTCTAAGCCTGGCTAGTATGACTTAGCACCTGCCTGCTCTCCCCAAGAACAGCCACATTCTTAGCTATTGCTGTCAGCACCTGCTCTGAGGATCCGGTTCCTTAACCCCTTTTCAGGACAGAGCCCGGTTCAGATACAGCAAATATATGGCACAGGCTGTCTGTTCCCCCATCCCACAACAGAAATGTTTTCATTAATCATATCACTCTTTCTTGCTGGTGCTGGACAGGACATCACCTTAGAATCTTTCTTAACACAGTCCTGGAGTATCAACAAATTATCCACCAGAGCTGGGTTCTGATGATATGAGAGAATGATGATGACATTGGCAAGAAAGAGACATTTAGAAAGATTTGGGAATATGTATTGAATTCTAGTTTTAGCCCTAGATTTGAGGAGAAGGCATAATTTCAAGTGCAGCAGACTCATAGGCAGCTGGAAGGCCAGGACCATAGAGGAAGAGACCCCAGGGGTGACACCTCCCTTCCCTCCCTGGGATCTCTCTGCAGGCTGGGCTTGCTCCCCTCAGCTGTCTTCAACCCTGGTCAGTAGCCTCTGCATCTCTGTAGGAACTATTTGGTTTTTGGATAATGTAGTGGTTAAAAGCATGGGTACTAGAGCCAGGCTTCCTGAGTTTGAATCCCAACTCTACCATTTACCAAATGTGGGAGGGACTTCTGGCAATTTATTTAACCCCTCCCGCCCCTGTGCCTTGATTTCCTCATCTGTAAAATGGGATAATAATCAGATCTACCTCATTGGATTGTTGTGAGGATTAAATGAGTTCATATGTATAAATGCTTAGAACAGTGCTCAGTAAATGTCTGCAACTATTATTATCCCACAAGGAAGCTACAAGTTCCTTGAGACTCAGTTGGTCTTCTTCATCTTTTCCTGGCACGTAGGTGGCTCTGAATTGAAGAACACAGTCTTTGAAGACCCAGAGATGAAATCTCAGCTCTCCCGCTCAATATTTGGGTGACTAGAAAATAAGTATCCTCCTTGTAAAACTGAGATGATAATACCTACTTTATAGAACTGATGTATAGAATTGTGAGTATTAAATGAGATATTGTATGTAAAGCTCCAAGGACACAGCAAACCCTAAAAAATGCAAACTCTTACCATCAAGGCTAGGTATAGTGTCATGTCTATGGAGCCACACTGCTTGGTTTTGAATTCCGGTTCTGCCACACAGTTGCTTTGTGATCTTGTCACAGTTTTCTCTCTGTGCCTCAGTTTTCTGAGTTCCCTGTGCCTCAGTTTTCTCCTCTCTAAAATGGGGATAATGCTAGCACTTACTTTATAGAGTTTGGGCAGGATCAAGTTAGAAAAAAGGTGTATGGCCCTTAGCCCAACGCCTGACACATATCTCAGCCAATGCCAGGTTGTTACTGTTTGTTTAATAAATGAATGAATTGTAGACAAGGCTCTCAAAAGCGAACTTGCTAAAGGACAGAATCATTGAGGGCCATAATTACCAAGACCCATCCTGAAGCCAGATTCAGGTTAAGTCAAACCCATAAATGCAAGGAGAGCTCTGGGAGACAGTAGCCCAGTGAACTAAGCCCTCTCTCCCTGTTGTCTTCACTCACTGGTCTGGGACATGGGAAGAACTGGCACCTACAATAATAGGCTGCTAGAGCTGGAAGGATCTTTGTGACTAGATCAGGTAGGCCGTTTTCTCCTGAGTAATTGAAACCCAGAGAGATAAGTGACCCCAGTTGCCCAAGATTCAGGTCAGGTCAGTGGCTTCATTGCAACACGCTGTTTCTCGACTCCACAGTTTCCTCCTGTGAAAATGGAGATGTGCTTGCTGCCCGTTGCCTGCTTCAAGGCATCTGGCAGCCGTGAACTTCAACTCTTCCTGGGCTAAAAAAAGTTCAGCGGGAACAGTAGAAAAGTGAAGCAAGAATGATGTAGGGTCTACTCGCAGCCTCTAGAGGGAGCCCTGAGCACAGGCTGGGACGCACCATCCTGGCGCGCACCCAGGCCCTCGGGGCGCGGGCTGCAGCCTGAGGACCAGCGCCAACCCCCCACCCCCACCCCGCCCCGCCCCGAGGGCTCCTAACATCAGGCTGATCCCTTCTCCGGGCACTCGGAGCTCTGGGAAAAGCCCAGGATACAGGCACAAACACAAGGCTTTCGGCCCTTATTCCATTCACGCAAGGTGTGTGCACCTTAACCCCACTGAGCCTCGGCTGTCAGGTGGGAAGTCACATCTGCCTTGCCTATTCCAGGATTTAAAAGACTGATCCTCTGACTAAATAAAGTCTAGGAATTTACCCCAAATAAATAAACAGAATCAGGTAGAAAGATTGGTATGCAACAGCAAATCTCACTGTTTTTGTCTCATGACCCCCTTATACTCCTAAAAAATTACTGAAGACCCCAAAGAGCTATTGCTTATATGGCTTATATCCATCAATATTTATCATATTAGAAATTAATTCTTAGAAATGTCTAAATATATACTCATTTAGAAATAATAAGTCATTATATGTTAGCATAAAGAGCATTTTTGTGAAATAATATTTTCCAAAACAAAAACATACATTTTTTCAAGTCTTTTTAATATCTGGCTTAATGTAAGAGAGCTGAATTCTCCTTTTGCACTGAGTACATGGCGACTTCACATGTCATGTAACATCTGAAAGACTCTACTATACACCTTGAGAATAAGAGTACAGAATAAGAGTACAGAGCCCTTGAGGACTCCCTAAAAGGACACTGCAAAGGTCCAGGGTCCACACTTGGAGAACTGTTGGTGTAAAGACATTTTTCTTAGTGTTCTTTATATCAGGGCGACTCCCCTCTCTCTTCTCACTGCCACCAGGCTGGTTCAGACTTGCATTACACGGGGCAGGTGACAACAAAGGTCTCAGAACTGGTTGCCTTGCCCCTACCCTCCTTCCACTCCCAACCGTGGAGAGAATTCTTCATAAAACACTGCACGAGGGCTTCCCTGGTGGCGCAGTGGTTGAGAGTCCGCCTGCCGATGCAGGGGACACAGGTTCGTGCCCCGGTCCGGGAAGATCCCACATGCCGCGGAGCGGCTGGGCCCGTGAGCCATGGCCGCTGAGCCTGCGCGTCCGGAGCCTGTGCTCCGCAACGGGAGAGGCCGCAACAGTGAGAGGCCCGTGTACCGCAAAAAAAAAACAAACACTGCACGATTATGTCACATGCTCCCCCCTCCCAAATCCTCTCATGATCCTTCACTACCTATTCAGTGCTCGTACACCTAAGGGTCAGGCTCCCTGGTCTGACTGCAGCCCAAATTCCCACCCTTATGTCATACTCCACCTGTCTGATGTGCCTGATGGCTTTAGCAAAACCAGACTATTAACCCTCCCTCATATGTGCTTTCTGTGTCCCACCTCCATGTTTTTGTTTCTTTGGGTCCCTTCACTTAAAATATTCTCTCTCCCAGGACTTCCATGGTGGTCCAGTGGTTAAGACTCCACGCTTCCACTGCATGGGGCATGGGTTTGATCCCTAGTTGGGGAACTAAGATCCTGCATGCTTCGTGGCACAGGCAAAAAAAAAAAATTACTCTCTCTCCCATTTCCTTCCATTCTCCTTTCTCTTTCAGACTCATTCCTCCAGCTGGAGACCTTCTACAAGCTTCTAAGATACTTGTTTGTCTTCTTTTATGCAAAGCAGAGTGTTCTGATGTGGGGCTTCTGACCCAGCTGTTGAGAGATAAGTTTCAAAAAAAAACACTTGCTTTATTAGTTTCCTATTGCCACTGTAATTACTACAAACTTAGTGGCTTAAAATAACACAAATTATTACCTTATAATGGTGGGGGTCAAAAGACAGAAATGATTCTTAGAAGCTAAAACCAAGGTGTTGGCAGAGCTTTGTTCCTTTTGGAAGCTCTAAGGGGAGGATCCATTTCCATGCCTTTTCCAGTTTCTAGAGGCCTCCTGCATCGCTTAGCTAGTGGTCCCCTCTTTCCTGTTCAAAGGACGTCATGTCTCCCCCTCTCTCTGACTTTCCTGCATCCCTCTTACAAGGACCCTTGGGATTACATTGGACCCACCTGGATAATCAAGGACACTCTCCCCATTGCAGGCTTCTTAATTTAATCACATCTGTAAAGTCCCTTTTGGCATGTAAAGTAACATAGTCACAGGTTCCAGGGATTAGGACATGGATATCTTGGGGGACATTATCCAATCTAATATCACAGTTGCTAATATCAAAAGATAAAAAAATCAAGATGCAATCTCAATGCATTAACTGTACAAATCTTGGAGTCAGACATACACCCTTATGTGAGATAAATCTCATTCATCTGATTGCTTTGAAGATTCAATGAGATGATCTGCATGAGGCATGATGACAGCTACCCTGAGATCACTCACCAAATGCCTGTGACTATTATTATTGGCTATTATTTGGCATTTTACCACCAGCTGACTTAGAGTTGCCTTCATAGCACTTGTCATATTTTATAATTATTAATTTCTTTGGGGTGACTGTGCAGTGTACAATGATTTTTAATTATGTAAATACGACCTTAATTCTCCTACAGACAAAAAAATCTATTTGTTTCATCTGTCTCTCTCACATTGGATCATGAGCTCCACATGGGCGAGAGCTGTTTTACGCACCATCAAATTCCCAGAATCCAGCCCACTCGTGAATACATACATACTTAACAATCTATAAATGTTTATGGAATTAATGAATTCAGTCTAATTTATAAAATAGTTCTTCTGGTTCCCCATTGCTTTCAAGATAAAATTCAGGTTCTTTACTT
Source organism: Delphinus delphis (assembly GCF_949987515.2). Lineage (NCBI taxonomy): Eukaryota > Metazoa > Chordata > Mammalia > Artiodactyla > Delphinidae > Delphinus > Delphinus delphis. Next base: position 57,733,089 of record NC_082683.1, on the reverse strand, counting down.
AGCAAGACAAATAAGTTTCAGTAAGAGCTAGTCCCATCTTGCTTCAAATCTCACTTCCCACCACTCCCTGCCATCGTGTACCTTACCCTCCAGCAACACCAAACTTGCCCCATCCTCTCAGGCCTCCAGGCCCTTTCTTGGGCCAGTGCAGCAGCTTTCTTTGTCTGGAATGGCCTCTCCCCACGCTCAGCGATGTGAACACACCCATACATCACCCCCTCCTTGTCACCTGGATAAGTCCCGCTCACCCCTGCTTAGCCCAACGCTCCACTCTGGACAGCTCCCTCACGGCCCCCCACATTCTGGACAAGGGGGCCTACCAGATCCTCCTTAGCCCCTTGAGCTTCTACCCACCCTGGCTTGAAGGGCACTGGATTGCAACTGCCTGTCCATCTGACAGCTTCTTCCCACCCTCACCCCAACAGCCTGTAAGATCTTTAAAAGCAGGGACCAGATCTTACTCACTGTTACATCCCCAGAGACTGGTAGGAAGTACATAATAGATACTCAATTAGTGTTAGCTGAACCCCTGCCTCTGTCTCTAGAATGTCAGCTCCTTGGGTACAGGGACGATTTTATTTATCTTTATGTCTTCAGCCTCTGGCAGGAACATCGTGGACACTCTACCAATGTTTGCCGAGTGGCCAAGTCTCTCCACAAGATGCCCTGCCCACATTAAGTTACAGGCTTGTGTGTCAATTACTGTGTGCTAATCACCACTGCTAGGCTTTGCAAGGATTAAAAATAAAAACAAGGGCTTCCCTGGTGGCGCAGTGGTTGAGAGTCCACCTGCCAATGCAGGGGACACGGGTTCGTGCCCCGGTCCAGGAAGATCCCACATGCCGCGGAGCGGCTGGGCCCGTGAGCCATGGCCGCTGAGCCTGCGCGTCCGGAGCCTGTGCTCCGCAACGGGAGAGGCCGCAACAGTGAGAGGCCCGAGTACCGCAAAAAAATAAATAAATAAAAAAATAAAAACAAAACACTATTCTTCCCTCCAGAGCTCACAGGAAAATACAGTGGGCAAGACCCAACATAATTAACTATTGATGGCCTCTACAAATGCTTTTCAATGGATTCTACTAGTTATACTTCTCACCAAGAAGTATATCTCACAACAAGAAAGGCTAATGAATAATCCTAAAATAGCCACTATTTCTCTCATTCTATCAGTGATGCTCTAGTTCCTACTCTCCGTATGCCTGCTCTGCACCTGCCCACACCCTTCTACGGATAACACCAGGGCTCCGACAACTCCTCTGACAAACCAACAGACCCACTGTGTGTCTAGCATCATCCCTTCCTCCTCTCTTTTGACCTTACTGACACTTTCCCAAGGAGGCCAGAGGACTTCCCTTCCCCAATCCACTCTTATCTCACTTGGCAGTCCCCAGATGCCCAGAGCACCAGCCCTATCTTCTGAAGCAGAACTCTGGTAGCAGAAGAAAGGACAGTTGGGGGCAGGAAAGAGGTGTTCACAGAACAGTCTCCAGAGCACCCAGACACACACACTGAAGCGGCAGATACAGCTTTATTTCCTGTATTATGGAGAAAAAAATTATCAGGCTCCTGTTAAGGAGCACATGGCTGGTTGTGTAACAGCATCCTTTACAACCGTTTACCTAATTCGTTTCTTTCCAACCAGCCTATTTATCAGCAGATATATTTTAAATTACTGTGAATTGGAGGGAATAGGAGATAAAGAAGGGAACTACCATTTGAGAAGAGGCTACTGGGTGCCAGGCAAGGACTGTGCTGGGCATCTTTATATGTGCTAGCTCTTTAATCCTCACCAAAACCAGCAAAAAGACAATGTAGTGCTAGATACTTATCATCTGCATCTCCCAGGGCCTCAGAAAGTTTTAAGTATTCACAGAGCTGATAAGCAGTGTTATCATTATGCGAAGACAATAGCCACAAAACCCGTGCTTTTTACACTACACGAAGTTTTCTGTTGTGGAGCAGCTGCTATATGGCAGTCACATGGCCAATGATATTCCATGCATCTTCCCACGACACTATGGGAAGTGGTTTCATGCAGTCACTTTATAAGCAAGGAAACCAGGCTCAGAAAGGTTAGGTACCTTGTCCAAGTCCATATTTACAAGGAGCTTTCACATTGAAATCTTAAAAACACCTGCTACCACTCCCCCACCACCCCGCCACACACACACACACACACACACACACACACACACACACACACGAGATAAAAGAATAGCTCCAGCTATATTAAGCAGGAAAGGATTACAGGGAATTGGGTGCTTACAAAACTGATGGAAGAGCGGGATCTAGGCTGGGCCCCCAGGAATGGCACCCGGAACAACATCCAAATGGTATCTCAACTGCTGTTGTGGCCCCGACCGCCTAAGCCACAACCCAGGATGGAGAAGCTGCCATTATCAGCGTTGGCGCTGCATCAGCCAGCCCTACACCAGCAACGTAGTGTAGCAGCAAGGCGGCCCCACCTTCATCCCCATTTAACTTGATTCCAATTTGAGCCTCCAGCAAGCACGTCTGAATGACACTCTAATCATACCCAGAACCTGTATAGGAGGCTGATAAGGTGGAGTTTACCTTTGCAGCCTCTGCAGTTCAGGAAGGCACGCAGAGGAAGGAGGGATAGATGCTGAGCGAGTCATTCTACTGTATCTGTCATAGTCTGTATTCCCACGGGCCCCCAACGGCTACTGCTGAGAAGCCCCCTTCCGAAGAAGCCAAGGATCAAGTCCTCCTACTTACAAGCACTGTGTATGTTGTGTATCTATTGCTTCTATCTGCTACATAGATCCCACTGTGTGAATCCACCACTTCTTACCTATCCAGTCTACTAGTGATGGAAACCCAAGCTGGCTTTTGGGCCTCCTTGGGAAATTACATAAGACATATGCTTGGCCCTGATGGGCTTTTGAGCTTACACCACCTGATTTCATTTTCATCCACTATAGAATAATAGAATATATAACTATATAAGTATGTATGTATATATGTACATATGTGTAGAATATAGAATGACAATAGGTAACTTCCATGGAGCATTTGCCATGAGTCAGATACTCTTCTAAAGGTTGTAATGTACTAATTCATTTAATACAGTCCTCATGGATGGTCATGAAGATTAAGTTAAGCAACACAGGTATCTGGCATTTTATACCAGGGACATAGTGCTGCTCAGTAAGTGACAGTTCTTATCACCAAGCACTAGGTCAAGGGAAGGACACCAAGGCCTGTCCATTGTCTGACACAGTCTGGAATGCACCGCCAGGCAAGATGACTCAGTTTCCCTCTGTGCGCCCACCCTATGGCCTGTGCCACTTAGATTCTAGCCCCTTAAACACAGGTGGACCTGATCTGTTTCTCTCTCTAACTCCCCATGAGATTAGGATACCTTTGAGGCAGGGGGTGGGTCTTATTCTTTTCTATACTCTTTTCAACACCTAGCACAGTGACTGGCACATGTAGACATTCAATCCATGACTGTTGGATGAAGATATTAGTGTGTAGGGGAGTTTATGATAGTCCTAAACCTCATAAGAGAAAATCCTTGGGGTGTAGATTCCATAGGCGTTTCAAGGAGTATGGGCTCATTGGCCTTTGAAGGTCAAAAAAGGGTATTTCATAATATGCCAGGGAACGTTATTCTCCTAGAGGATGAACTATAAGGAGATACCAAAAACCGGGGCTGTTTCCTACATGCCTGGCAGAAGTTCAGTTGGGGTTGGGATAACGGGGAGGCAGCGCCTTCCACAATGCTGAGGCAGGCCTGCTGTTCTCAGAAATGAACATTTCCTAAAGGGCTTCTTCTAGATCAGTTGCCAGACTAGGTGCTAGGCTTGCAAACTCAGATGCCTACAGAGGGCGGGCAAGGAACTTAAATGAGTGAGGAGTTCACTGAAGAAAAGAAGCAATGGGGACCACAGACATCTTATCAGTGACAGCTGCTGCTTAATCTCAGCCATTGTTGCCATGTAGGCTGTGGACCCAGTGTTAACCAGGTTCTTCTGTTTTTCAAAGAACGCCAGATGATATCGATTTTTATGGGTCTAACTTTTAATGTAAATTTGTAAGTTAAGATGGTCCTCAGGCCTCACAGGTTCTCTGAGGAAAGTATAAGCTTTTACAGTTATCCAGGAAGAAGTGATCAGGTGCTTACCTAAGGCAGTGGCAATGGGGACAGATAGACCTGGAGGAGGTAGGATAACTAGATTCAATGACTAATTGGATGTAGATGATGAAAGATGTTGTAAAAGACTCTGATGTTTCCAGCCTAAATGACTTAGAGGAAGCCAGTGCCACAGGCAGCTTCATGAAATGGCACAAGAATGGATCTTGAATCAGACAGAACCGGTTCAAACTCAGCCTCATCACTTACTAACTGTATGACCTTGAGCATGCAGCTTAACCTCTCTGAGCTTCAGTTTCTTCATCTATTATATGGAGCTGTCTCCCATATAATTATTTTAGAAATAAAAGCAAAAATTATTTTTATTTTAGAAATAAAAACAAAATAAACAAATGGGACCTAATCAAACTTACAAGCTTTTGCTTGTAAGGAAAGGAAATCATAAACAAAACGAAAGATGACTGTGGAATGGGAGAAAATATCTGAAAACGATGCAGCCGACTAGGGCTTAATTTCCAAAATATAAAAACAGCTTACGCAACTCAACAACAAAAAAACAACTCAATTGAAAAATGGGCAGAAGAACTAGACATTTCTCCAAAGGAGACAAACAGATAGCCAACAGGCATATGAAAAGATGCTCAATGTTGCTAATTATTAGAGACATGCAAATCAAAACTAAAATGAGGTATCACCTCACACCAGTCAGAATGGTCATCATTAAGAAGTCTACAGGGACTTCGCTGGTGGTCCACTGCATCCGATGCAAGGAGTGTGGGTTTAATCCCTGGTTGGGGAGCTAGGATCCCACATGCCTCTTGGCCAAAAAACACAAAACATAAAAAAAAAAAACAGAAGCAATATTGTAAAAAATTCAATAAAGATTTAAAAAAAATGGTCCACATCAAAAAAGAATCTTCAAAACAAAAATAAGTCTACAAATAACAAATGCTGGGGAGGGGTGGAGAAAAGGGAACCCTCCTACACTACTGGTGGGAATGTAAGTTGGTACAGCCACTATGGAAAACAGTATGGAGGTTCTTCAGAAAACTAAAAATAGAGCTGCCATATGACCCAGCAATCCCACTCCTGGGCATACATCTGGACAAAAATATAATTCAGAAAGATAAATACACTCCAGTGTTCATAGCAGCACTATTCACAATAGCCAAGACATGGAAACAACCTAAATGTCCATCGACAGATGAATGGATAAAGAAGATGTGGTACGTATATACAATGGCATACTACTCAGCCATAAAAAAAGAACAAAATGCCATTTACAGCCGTGTGGATGGAACTGGACATTATCATACTAAGTGAAGTAAGTCAGACACAGAAAGACAAAACCATCTGATATCACTTATATGTGCAATCTAAAATATGACACAAAGGAACTTTTATTGAAAGAGAAACATACAGACATAGAGAACAGACTTGTGGCTGCCAAGTGGGAGAGGGTGGGAGAGGGATGGAGTGGGAGTTTGGGATTAGCAGATGCAATAAACCACTAGGTCCTACTATACAGCACAGGGAACTATATTCAATATTCTATAATAAACCATAATGGAAAAAAATATGAAAAAATAGATATAACTGAATCACTTTGCTGTACAGCAGAAATTAACACAACATTGTAAATCTACTGTATTTCAATAAAACTAAATAAAAATTGTAAAACTATACAGGGTAATGTTGATATATATGTCACAGAGTTGTTAATAAAGATTAAATAAGATTGTGCATGTAGATTGCTTAGCATAGAACCCGGCACATAATAAGAGCTTAAATGTTTGTCAAATTTATTAGCAACATCTCTTCATTCTACGTCCAGTAAAATGAAGTGTTGGGGTTTTTTTGTTTTTTGTTTTTTTTCTTGGTAGTTTGTACTCTTCCCCATCCCCTGATCCAGGAGTATCATGTGACCCAGGCCTGGCCAATGAGAACATTACATTCTTCTGGTGATAGTGATTAGTTCAGGGACCAGATCAGATAGTCTGAGAATGGAATCAACGTAGTAAGCAGAGTTAAGGGATGAAAGAGAAACCGAGTGCTTCTGGAACATTTGGTTGTCTTCATCATGCCACATCTGAAATCAACTCTATGTCTGGACTTTTCAATTAATATTCCTTTAGATTATGTCATTGGGATTGGATTTTCTAACATGTATCACTGAAAGAATCCTGATTTATCACTACAACTACTGTTATTATGACTTTTTAACTTAGATTCCTAATGATTGGCATATCCTTCATAGAATTTAAAGCTGACAGCAGTTGGGAAAGCCGTCTCCAGCCATGGTCCCCTGGGGATGAGGCCCTGTTCTTAGATGAGAGTGAGAACATGACATGTATCTGAGGTACCCTTAGAATCTATCCCAAGGTGGGAACTTACCCCCTCACAGCTCAGCAGCACCTACCGAGCTTGAAGTTCAGAAACCCAGCCTGAGGGTGAGGCAACAGGCATGGGGTCACTTCTTCTGTAACTTCTGTGGTTCTTGTCTGGTTTCCAGAGGAGACTCTCAGGTTGGACATTAGCTCGGGAAGCAGAAGTCAGGTGAGATGTAGAAACTAAAGAGAACCCTGGATGTTTGGAGAGAAAACCCTTCATCTTGATCCTCCAGGGATATGGTACCTAGGCCTTACCAGCCTGCTGTCACATCCCATGGGGTCATGAGAGAGGGTGTTACATGTGCAGGGCTCTGGCTGGCATTTGGGAGATACGGGTTTTAGCCCTGTCTCCAAAACACACTAGATGTCTAATCTAGGGACATGCTACTTGCCTCTCTGATCCTTATTTTCCTCATCAAGAAAGCTGGGAGAATTTAATGAAATGATATATCTATAGCACTTAGCAGTGTCTGAAACATTGTATGTATGTTCTTAGCAAACACTTTTTTTTTCCTCTCTGAGTCTCAAGTTACTCATCTGTAGAGTAAGGGCAATGAGACTAAACTCTGGTTACTGGATAATCCGTGAGGTTCCTTCTAGCTTGAAAATATTTCAAAACACTCTGGATTTCTTTAGCTTATTTAAACTGAAAAAAAAACACACTGCAAGCTTATCATGATACTATAGAAACATAACCCTTCATCCAAAACTCTTGGTGTCAAAAGCAATTCATAATTATTTAGGATTCTTTATTGAATTCCTCAGTACATAAAAGACTAAAGCAGGCATTAGACTGCTCCAAAGCTTGTATATAACAGAAAACACCCAGGGAGGTATGGGTAGTGCTCCTATGGTGGTTTTGAAATACGTCCACAAGTTCTGTGATATTCTCTTCTTCAAGAGATGAAGACTAAATCTCTTCTTGTGTGTGGGGGGCTGAACTTGGTGATTCTCTTCTAAGAAACGGACCAAACAGAAGGGACAGTGTGACACTTTGAAGCCCAGCTCATAAAACGCATTGTGCTTCCTCCCGCCAAGAGCCGTATGAATGAGCTGCCTTGCAGGAGAGCCCTTCAGTCCAGTCAAGTCTGCAGGTGACTGCGGCCCCAGCAACACCTTGAGCGCCGCCACCCAGGTGAGTCGCTTTGGAATTCCTGACCCACAGAAACTGTGGGATAATAAATATTTGTTGCTTTAAGCCATTAAGTTTGGGGGTAATTTGTTATGTAACTGCTAATAACTAATACAACCCCATAATCAAGCACATTGATAATTTTGCAAGGCGACGTATAAATATTCATAGTAAGTGGTTTAAATAACATCTGTAAATAAACTTCCTTCAATTCAGTCAAGTTTGACTGCAAAGTGAGTTGCCCCAAACTTGACTTCTGGTTTTCAGCGCATTTTTATTTTATTTTATTTTATTTTGTAAAGGTAGATGAGAAATTGTGAACAGGGATTACATAATGCAAAACACTTAAGGTGGGGGGGGCGGGGGGGGACACATTTTTCAGTCCCAGTGTGCCTGTTAGACAATGACCGTGTCAGAAAAATGTCCTGAGTTAATTCTCTTATAAACAAACATTATCAGCCGCAAACTGCCTTCCCCACTAAACTGTGTACTCGAATGTATGGACTTTCTCATCTTCACAGTCTTTGCAGCCTCAGGGATTTTTAGAGATCATCTAGGCCATAGTTTTCCAAAGTACGATAAAGAGGTCACCCTCGTCAGAACTGGGAAGGTTGGGGGCTTCCCTGGTGGCGCAGTGGTTAAGAATCCGCCTGCCAATGCAGGAGACACGGGTTCAAACACTGGTCCGGGAAGATCCCACATGCTGCGGAGCAACTAAGCCCGTGCGCCACAACTACTGAGCCTGTGCTCTAGAGCCCCTGAGCCACAACTACTGGGCCTGTGCGCCTAGAGTCCGTGCTCTGCAACAAGAGAAGCCACCGCAGTCAGAAGCCCACGCACCACAACAAAGAGTAGCCCCCGCTCCCCGCAACTAGAGAAAGACCGAGTACAGCAACGAAGACCCAATGCAGCCAAAAATAAATAAATAAAATAAATAAATTTATTAAAAAAAAAAAAAAGAACTGGGAAGGTTGGGAGAGGTACTTGTAATGCAGACTCTGAGGCCTTAGCCAGGCCTGCTGAGTCAGAATCTCAGACCTAGGAATCATATTAGCTTCACGGTGTTGGGTAAGTTAGCTAACCTCTTTAAACCTGAGTTTCTGCATCTATAAAACGGGGATAATAATACATGCTTCTTAAGATTATTAGCAGGATCAAAGGAAATGGTATAGTAAAGTGTCCAACACAGTGCCTGGTATAAAAATGATTTCTGAATTGAGTTATATAATTAAGTCTATACCTTGATTCCAGGAAGCCCAGGACCAGGGGAATGCATAATACCACCTCCTCTGCCGTACAAGGCGTCAGTGGGGTGTAAGAGCTTAAGTATGATAATAGTATTAATAACAGCAACACTATTGTTGAATGTTTAAGTGTCAGGTACTGATCTAAACACTTAGCTAACATTAACTTATTAAATTCTCATAACAATCCTGTGAGGCAGATGCTGCCTTTTGACCCATTTTACAGATGAGGATAGTGAGACACAAAGCAGTTAAGTAACAGACTAAAGTTATAGCTCCCAGGTGGCAGAGCCAGGATTTGAACCTAAATAGTTTGTAAGAGTAAGATTCACCCAGGTTTGCTCTCCTTAAAATAAAAGAGAAGGGACCCCAAGTCCCAAAGCCTATTCCTTTCTTGATGAATGTCTGCTACTCTGCCTCAGAGCTATAGCTGAACCTGAGATCCCAAGTGAATTGTGGATCCTGGCAAAGCTGGCTCTCATGCTCTTACCAGGAGCACGTTTGGATGAAACAAAGGGAAGCACTGGGCCTAGGGCAGACGGACACTTTCTGGAGAAAGCAGTCCAGGCAGGAAGCCTGGAGGGCCCCCAAGAGTAGCTTAGCTTCTTTTAGCCTGAGCCAACTTCAGCTTTAGAGCCGTCACACAATCCATTTCCTCTGCCCAGAATTCTCCCTGGGCTTCTTTATCCTTCAAGTCCTATCCTTTACATCCTCCGAGAGGCCTTTATCTGATAATTCCATTTGAAATAGATGTCCCGTCCCATCCCCCATTCTCGATTATTCTCTGTAATAGCCCACTCTTTAGTTCCTACTAGCACTTACCGTAAATTTTAATGATTTTTAGAAATCTGTCATCTGTTTTCTGATCTTCCTCACTGCTTCAGGAGAGCAGGAACCATGTCTGTCTCATTCACCACTGTAAACTTCGGGACCTGACTGTAAACAAGGTGTGGCACATAATTGATTCCATCAGGACTTGTCAAATGCTGGTGAATATGATGAAAAACATGAGTGGATATACTGGCCTTTCCCTCTCCTGCCCACATTGACACCCATTCCTCACCACTTCACCCTACATCTTTCCCTTTGAAGGGAATCGCTGAGCTCGGATAGGGGACAGACCTGCTTTCCGCACCTGTCACTGTTCTCAGCAGAGGATTTCTCCCACTCTCCAGCCCCAGTCTTTATCACAAAGCACCCACATCTCCTGGGAGGAAGGCTGAACCAAGCACGGAAGCGTGACCTGAACAGAGTGGTTCAAAAAACCTACTTAAATATTTTTAAAAGTAACCAGCTTTGGAGCTCCAAAGTCTTCGGTCCTAGAAAGAAAAATAGAATGGATTCAGTGATTTATACTACTGGGGCCAAGGGTTTTCTTTAAGCTAGAACCAGCATCGTTAGCCATTGTTCACAATCCACTGAGTGATATCCAAGGTTTGAACCAATTAAGCCACAGCTTCAGATCATGGCTGGAGAAAAATGATGGCAGAGAGAAGGCCCCAAGGCCCCATCTCACACCCCAGCTGTAGACAACGGATAGTCCTATTGACTTTGGCAAGAAAAAACATTGAAATACATTTGGGGCAGGGCAGTAACTTTTCTGTTGAATGTGTTCTTTCCCTGCAGAGCCCTAAGAAAGTAAAACTGATAACTCGAATGACTTCCAAGTGGCAAATGGTACAATTCACTGAGAAAACCAGGGTTGCACAATCATTAAAATAGCAGAATCTCCCAGAAGCAATTCCTAGAAATAAAATGCCAACCGCAGTACAAATTGTCAGAAAGCCTTTGGAGGAGGAATTTCCAGCTTGACAGAAACCATCCACATAGTGTACTGAGACAAAAGAACAGCATTTTCCCAATTCCTTACACTTGCATTGTTACTGAGACTTGGAATTTAACTATTCAACTAAATAATTGCTCTGAAGTTCATTTGACATTTTTAGCTCGGTGACCCTGGGCGTGTTACTTGACTTCTCTGGGTCTCTATATCCTATAAAATGGAAATAATTGTAGTACATATTTGCCTCATGTAGTATAAAGATTAAACAAATTAAAATATACGTAAGTGCTTAGTACAGTGTCTGACACATAGTAAATGCTATGAAAGTGTTGAAAACCGATTATTTTTTGCATATGTTTATATGGTTATTGCAAATATGCTCACAGCGCAGCTTCACACATCTCCATCACATTGAATCCTACTACCAGTTTGTTCTTCCACTTCCTTCCTAGAGCAACCTGAGGGCAAGGACTCAGTCTCTTTCTCCATGTATCCTGGTGCCATCCATGATCTGGCAAATAAGCATTCAGTAAGGACTTCTGATGAATAAATAAAGGCATACTACTCTGAGGTTATAAAATGAATATCACACAGTCCGTGCCCTTGAAGAGCTCATACCCACTGGGGGAGAAAGACACTGAACAAAACTCCATCATGTGATTGATCAGAATTCTTAAAGAGAATAGAATTCTAATCTCTTAAAGAGATTAGAATTCTTAAAGAAAACACTGCTGTTAGAATTTGCTTGGGTTGGGGGAATGAGGGAAGAAGGTGATGTATAAACCAACCTCAAAGGAGGGGAGGACTTTTGCCAAGTAAAGGTTGAGTGAAGGAGGTGGCATCTCAACTGAGTCTGAAGGATGAGTAGGAGTTGGCCAGACGAAGAAGGAAAAGAGGACTCTGTGGGCAGATGAAGTAGCATGCATGCACTTCAGGCTCTTGTGTGGGGAGAGCGTGTGGATCTGTATATGTGTGAGAGAGACATTTTGCTATCGACTGTAAATTCCTGTAGAACAGGGGTCAGCAAGCTTTCTCTATAAAGGGTTAAATAGAAACTGTTTTCAGCTTTGTGAACCATCCAGTCTGTTGCAACTACTCAGCTCTGTCACTGTAGCAAGAAATCAGCCGTAGATAAGATGTAAACAAATGACGTGGGCAGACTCAGCCCGGGGAGGGCTGGATTTGGCCCATGGGTCCTAGGTGGCCAACTCCGACTACAGAACAAGGAAACTGCCCTCTGGCTTCCCAAGGATACAGTGCATGAAGGTGCCCAACCCACAGGGCTTATGCTAGGGAGCCCTTCACATGATCAGACTTGCTCTTTGCATGGGTTATCAAGTGCTGTGCTACAAATTATCTCAAAACTTAGTGGCTGAAATTATCAATATCTATGACAGTTTCTGTAGGTCAGGAAGAAATTTGGGTAGCTCTGGCTCAGAATCTCTTCTGAGGTTGCAGTCAAGATATCAACCAGGGCTGCAGTTATATGAGAGCTCTACTGGGGCTGGAGAATCTACTTTCAATAAAAGTAGCTGACAAGTGTGTGCTAACTTTGGCAGGTGGCCTCAGTTCTTCCCCACATGGGTCCTTCCACGTGGCTGCTTGAGTATCCTCCACAACATGGTGGCTGACTTCCCCCAGAGCACACAGTCCAAGGGACCAAGGTGGAAGTCATGACCTAGCCTAGGAAGTCACACACTGTCACTTTTGCCATACGTTATTTGTCACAAAGACAAACATGGATTCAATATGGGAACATACACTATGCAAGACATGAACAGTAGGGGGCAAGGAATACTGAAGGTAATGTTGAGGCTGGCTACCACACCCTTTCTCCATAACCCACAGTGACATATGCTTCACTCTTCTCTCCCCTCTTTCAGTCAAATGCTATAACAGAAACGTCAGAGAATTTGAATGTCCCAAACCCTTCATATTACCCATAAAAGACAATAAGAAGGCCACTTGGATAATGTGGAGATGTTAAAAAATTAAATAAATCCTGGACTTCTCTGGTGGAGCAGTGGTTAAGAATCTGCCGCCAATGCAGGGGAGACGGGTTTGATCCCTGGTCCGGGAAAATCCCACATGCCGCGGAGCAACTAAGCCCGTGTACCACAACTACTGAGCCTGTGCTCTAGAGCCCGCGAGCCACAACTACTGAGTCCGCGTGCTGCAGCTACTGAAGCCTGCATGCCTAGAGCCCATGCTCTGCAACAAGAGAAGCCACCACAATGAGAAGCCCATGCACCAGAACGAAGAGTAGCCCCAGCTCACCGCAACTAGAGAAAGCCCGCACGCAGCAACAAAGACCCAACGCAGCAAAAAAATATATAAATAAATAAATAAATAAATAAATAAATCCTTGCTATATTTACCTAGAGCATGAGAGAGACTGGGGTACAAACACAGGAAGCTCACCTCTGTAATTCTCCCTGAAGGAAAGGGCTTATTGGATAAACCATTAGTTGTTCCTCATCAATAAATCTCCACGCCAGTTTCCTCACTTGCCTAAAGGTGAGCTGTATGAGATAGCCAGATACTTTACTCTTCACCTTCCATAAATGAAGTAGAATCCAGAAACTGCTCAAAATTTGACCTAGAAACACAGCTTACTGTTCCCCAAACAAACCCAGTGGGGCTACTTGAGGAAACAGGCTGAACAACTCCATTTCTATCAAACTATTTGGGACTTAGGGTTCTAACACTTTAGAATTGACGAGACCTTACCATTTTTTTCCAGCCTCCAACTTGGTCCAGCACCCCTTTCCCCTGCACTCCTGACCAACAGCCTTTCTGCTTCTGTTCACAGGTATCACAGGTCCTTTGTGGCTAGGCAGGGCCTGGGGAGAAGCTAGGTGGCATCTCTGCAGAGTATCTCTTCAACTGGTGCACGGAGGCTCTGTGCTTTGTGACTGGGGGAAAAGAGAGTTTTATTTATTTTGCTTGTCCGGGTGACAGAGACCGTTGAGAGAGATGTAAAGGTGACAGGGAGGGACAGGATATTGTATTAATTTGACCCAAATCTAACTGTTGGACTTCTCTGAAACCCTATAACCAAGAATATGAGGGCCAGAAGCTGAGAGAGACATCTTGTTGTTGAGAGATAGAAGACTCTGGCCAAAAGTAGTGTTTCTTGGGGACTCATAATGACAAACTGTGGCACAGAAGTGGGACCATTCTCCACAGCTCTCAGGACCCAGTGACACACAGGGATGCTGAGCCAGAGGGACCAGGGTGCATTGTGAGGAAGCCCCCTTGGCACATACATTGGTACACACAGGGATGCTGAGCCCGAGGACCAGAGTGCATTGTGAGAAAGCAGACACTGGCACAGACATTGGTGTTCTAACAATTAGTATAGTTGGCAGAGGCAGGAGCAAGTCTGCCTAAATAGTGTCAAGAGCTAAGATGTCACCAAGAGGGAAGCCACAGTGTATGACAGGTGCTCATACCACATGCACTAGTTTGTAGGCGGAGGTAGGTACTCCATGGGGACTCCTGGAAATGACCCAGGCACCTCTGGGTGAGGGGGAGAAACTCCTATAATTCGACATGTAGGGGCTATATCTTGGGGTATTCATATAAATGTGCCCTCACTATAGTAGTTAAGAGCATGGATTTTGGAGCCAGACTAGCTGGGTTTGAGTCACAGTGTGGCCCTGGGCAAGTTACTCAACCTCTCTGAGCCTATTTTTCCTCATCTGTAAATTGGAGATAATAATATACTACTTCAGAAGGTTGTTGTGACTATTCCAGGAATTACATATGTAAAGTACTTAGAACAGTGCCACCATAATAACCACCACATAATGGTTGAAAACATTTTTTTGTTCTCAAGTTGGTGATGCCAGGAACAAACTTGTTATATAGACTTCCTGGGATGAAACTTATCTCCTCCACTATAAACACTGTTGCTTGTTGCAAAATTCTAGTTATTAAAATTCTTTCTGTTAAGGCAACTTTCCTCCTTGCAACTTCTCCACATTGGTTTCAGTTTTTCTCTGAGCTATTCCAGAATAAACCTGTCTCGTGGTAACAGCTCACTGAGACACCTCTCAGGATCTCCCTGAGTTTTCTCTTCAACATCCTGAGCAGCCCCAGATCTTTCAACCATTTCCCAGAAACCTGGCCCCCAGGTCCCTCTCCATCCCAGAAGCATGCCTCTGAATGCACTGCAGATCGCCAGCATTGGGGAGGGATGTGGACTCCAAGCAGACAGCCTGGGGACTGTCTCTAGGAGACCCCCCCCCTCACATGAACACATGTTCCTTATAGGAAAAAATGTCAGATGAACCCAACCGTTTCAAATTAATTTTGTTTGGGAGAGCAAAGGAAAGGGAATTTCCAAACAGGGCCAAGGTCTTTGTCAAAGCTGTTCCTCTAAGATAGAGACGGACAACTGGCTGCCTGGAGAGGGGCCAGCTGGGAAGTGTAACCCCGTCCAGGGACGTGAGCCAGTGCTGGCTCCTCCTTTCGGGAGGTGAGAAGGAAAAGCTGGTTTCCTCAGTAGAGATAAGCACAGAGTGTGTGCTCCAGGAATAAATAAAACTCTTGTACCTGGCACGGGCCGTAACTCCTGTCCCCAGCTGAGACATATGCCTCTCTCACTCCACTTTCACTGTCCGAAGCCCTGGAGAGCAGTTGTCTGCCCCCCACTCCAGGGCAGGAGGCTGCCAGCACATTTCCGGGTTTCACTGGCTCAGGACTTTCTAAATGATTTTCTTTTATGGGCCGGAGGGGTAGAAGAACAGGAGGTAGGAGGGAACATGGAAAATGTCATTTTGGTCTCAATCAGACTATTTTCTGAAGAATGACAGTTGAAACTGTCTTCAGTTGCTTTGTGTTTGGCAATATTTCATAAGGATTATGCCCAAGGACAGTTTTGGAAATAAGGCCTCCTCATTTCTTTTTAAAAAAGTTTCCACCTATTATAAAAGTAAGGCCTGCTCATCAAAGGGGGAAAAATCTATCAACCATAATTCAACAATCCAAAGGCAACCTTCATTAACACTTTAGTGCATCTCTTGCCAGAATTTGTCAGAACTTATTATCTCTTTTCCAAATAATTATAATTATAGTTTACAAAACACGATCTAAAATCATTCACACATTTTATGAACATTTCTTCTATTATTATATACTTTACACAAATGTGTTTTTTAACAGTTTTATTAAGATGTAATTCACATACCATATGAATTTAAATTTGCCCATTTAAAGTATATAGTTCAGTGGTATTTAGCATACACAGAATTGTGCAACCATCACCATAATCAATTTGAGAACATTTTTATTACCCCAAGAAGAAACCTTGTGCCATTAGCAGTCATTCCCCATCCCTAGCCCTACCCCAACCCCAGTCTTAGGCATCCACTCTTTCTGTCTCTATAGATTTGCCAATTCTAGATGTTTCATGTAAGTGGAATTATACAATATATGGTCTGTTGTGACTGTCTTCTCTCACTTAGCATAATTTTTTAAAGGCTCATCCAAGTTATAGCATGTATCAATACTTCATTCCTTTTCATTGCCAAATAATATTCTATTATATGGATATGTGACATTTTATCAATTTGTCACTCGATGGACATTTGTGTTGTCTCCACTTTTTAACTATTATAAATAATGCTGCTGTGAACATTTGTGTACAAGTATATGTTTTTATTTCTCTTGGGTATATACCTAAGAGTGGAATTGCTGGGTCATATGGTAACTCTATGTTTAACCTTTTGTGGAACTGACATAGTGTTTGCCAAATTGGCTGCATCATTTTACATTCCCAGCAGCAGTGTATGAGGGTTCTAATTTCTCCACATCCTTGTCAGCACTTGATACTATCTGTCTTTCTTAGTGTAACCATCTAGTGGGTATAAAATGGTGTCTCATTATGGTTTTGATGTGCATTTCCCCAATGGCGAATGATGTTACAATGGAATACTACTCAGCCGTAAAAAAACCAAAATAATACCATTTGCAGCAACATGGATGCAACTAGAGATTATCATACTAAGTGAAGTAAGTCAGAGAGAGAAAGACAAATACCATATGATATCACTTAAATGTGGAATCTAAAATATGGCACAAATGAACCTATCTACAAAACAGAAACAGACTCACAGACGTAGAGAAAGACTGGTGGTTGCCAAGGGGGAGGCGGGTGGGAGAGGGAAGAACTGGGAGTTTGGGATTAGCAGATGTAAACTACTATATATAGGATGGATAAACAACAAGGTGCTACTGTATAGCACAGGGAACTATATTCAATATCCTGTGATAAACCATAATGGGAAAGAATGTAAAAAATCATGCCTCTATGTGTATAACTGAGTCACTTTACAGCAGAGATTGGCACAGCACTGTAAATCAACTATGCTTCAATTAAAAGAAAAGAGAAATGCAAATCAAAACTACAATGAGGTACCACCTCACACTGGTCAGAATGGCCATATTTAAAAAGACTACAAATAACAAATGCTGGAGAGGTTGTGAGGAAAAGGGAACCCTCCTATACTGTTGGAGGGAATGTAAATTGGTGCAGCCACTATGGAAAACAGTATGGAACTTCCTCAAAAAACTAAAAATAGAGTTGCCATATGATCCAGCAATCCCACTCCTGGGCATATATCTGGACAAAACTATAATTCGAAAAGATACATGCACCTCTATGTTCATAGCAGCACTCTTTACAATAGCCAAGACATGGAAACAACCTAAATGTCCATCAACAGATGAATGGATAAAGAAGATGTGGTACATCTATACAATGGAATACCACTCACCCATAAAAAAGAATGAAATAATGCCATTTGCAACAACATGACTAGACCTAGAGATTATCATACTAAGTGAAGTCAGAAAGAAAAAGGCAAATATCATATGATATCACTTATATGTGGACTCTAACATATGACACAAAAGAACTTATCTGTGAAACAGAAACAGACTCACAGACATAGAGAACAGACTTGTGGTTGCCAAGGGGGAGAGGGGTGGGAGAGGGAAGAACTGGGAGTTTGGGATAAGCAGATGCAAACTATTATATATAGAATGGATAAACAAAAAGGTCCTACTGTATAGCACAGGGAACTATATTCAATATCCTATAATAGACCATAATTGAAAGGAATATGATAAAGAATATATATATGTATAACTGAATCACTCTCCTGTACAGAAGAAATTAACATAACATTGTAAATCAACTATACTTCAATAAACTAAATTTTAAAAAATAAAACAAAATAAAGATGTTTGACTACATTGCTTTCTCAGAAGTTTTTATTGGTTTACACTCCTTTCAGCAGTATATAGTTGGCCCTCTGCATCCACAGATTCAGCCAACCTTGGATCAAAAATATTCAGGAAAAAAAAATTCCAGGAAGTTCTAAAATGCAAAACTTGATTTGCTGCACACTGGCAACTACTTACATAGCATTTACAGGCATACTTCCAAGATATTTTGAGTTTGGTTCCAGACCACGGCAACAAAGCAAATATCGTAATAAAGCAAGTCACATGAATTTTTTTGGTTTCCCGGTACATATAAAAGTGATGTTTACACTGTCCTGTAGTTTAGTAAGTGTGCAATAGCAGTATATCTAAAAAAGTACATACCTTAATTA
The DNA here is from genome assembly GCF_949987515.2 of Delphinus delphis. NCBI lineage: Eukaryota > Metazoa > Chordata > Mammalia > Artiodactyla > Delphinidae > Delphinus > Delphinus delphis. The sequence continues at coordinate 57,714,795 of NC_082683.1, read as the reverse complement.
AAAAGGACTTTATCGTTAAAAAAAATGCTATCATCTGAGCCTTCAGCAAGTTGTAATCTTTTTGCAATAGTAACATCAAAGATCACTGATCACAGATCACCATAACAAATATAATAATGATGAAAAAATATGAAATCTTGCAAGAATTACCAAAATGTGATGCAGAGACAGGAAGTGAGCAAATGCTTTTGGAAAAATGGCACCGACAGGTTGCTCGACACAGGGTTGCTACAAACTTTCAATTTGTAAAAAACACAGTATCTGTGGAGCAGGATAAAACAAACCTCAGTAAAATTAGGGGTATGTCTGTACATTGTATTTATAACTATTTACAAAGTATTTACATTGTATTAGGTATTATAAGTAATCTAGAGATGATTTAAAGTATAGGGGAGGATGTGCATGGGTTATGTGCAAATACTATTCCACTCTATATAAGGGACTTGAGATTTTCATATCTGCGGGGCTCCTGGAGCAAATCCCCCCACGGGTACTGAGGAAGGACTATATGAGGACTGTATAAGAAAGCCCTCATTTTGTCATAATTGCAAGGGGATTTGTATTTTTTTTAATTTTTGCTAACTTGATTGGCACACACTTTTTTCACTAATTTGTTTTCTAGTTGCATTTCTTACTCTGAATTTTCTGATTCTGTCCTTTCCCACATTTAAGTGTCTTTCTTGCTTCCTTGTTTGAACTCCTTTTATAGCCCATCTAATTGTTTGGCTCCCTATCATTCATTACCCTGTAGCATACTGATCAAAAATTCTTGCTTGATCACTTGAATCTTCTGCCTCCATAGTGAGAACTTGCAAAGACTTAAGTTAGTTTTTTTTTAAATGTTTTAGCATCTTTTTACCAGCTGTTTCGACTCCTGGCAGTGCTCATCCTGCAAAACTTCTTATAGTTGCACCGTAACATTTTTGTTTCTTTGCTTTCTCTTGAAAATGGTCCTTTGCTTTCTTCTGAAAACTTACCAGTCCTGTGTTCCACCCCCTCAAAGCTCTTCTGGTTGGCTCATTAATTAATTTAACTGTGCAAATAATATAGCTATGTAGGATAAAGCATTCTGCATGCATTACTTCACATTGGCTCACATAAACACTAAGAGATAGTTATCACTGTCATTCCTGAGACTGGAAACCTGAAGCACAGACAGATTTAGTACTTTTTTCAAAGCCACATAGCTAGTAAGTGGTTGAGCTGGATTTTGACCCCAAGCCCTCAGACTCCAGAGCCACTGGGGTAGTCAGCTAGTTTATATGATCCATGAAATTACATCAAGGGAAAGTGGATGAATAGGGCCTGGTGTTACCATCCCAGGTCAAAATGTACACTTTCATAGTGACCTCAACCCAAAGTTATGACTAGTTTTGGGCACCACGACAAGACAGGTACAAGGTAGAGGAGCTATTTTAGGGTCAGATGCCATTGTTTCCCTTTCTCAAAGCACGCTGCTTTGTTCTATATTGTATCTGAGCTAAATATGTATAGTCCTGGCACAGAGTAAGTGCTCAAGAAACATTGGTTTTCTCTCCTTGCTTCCTTGGCCCCCAAGAGATGCCCTATCATCATCAGTGAAGAACTTTGGTGACAGGTTATCAACTTCACTCTCAGAGTAATAATAAAAGCTGCCCTCTGAATGCAGTCTATGATGCAGTCTATTGCCAGGCACTGGCCTAAGCAATTCACATACACACTACCTCATAAACTCATGTCAACCTCAGCACATGCCTGAGAAGTCACTCCTTAAACACATAGTCAAATGACATATTAAAACATCTGGAAAGATGATCCTTTTCCATATATATCAGGTCATGTTACTACTCTTCTGCTCAAACCCCCAGTGGCTTCTCAACTCATTTAGAGTAAAACTTAAAGGTTTTACATGGAGTAATGTTCCTTCTTACTTTTCCTCATTCATTCATTCAAAGCATACCTTCCACATTAGGGTCATTGCATCTGCTGTTCCTCCCACCTGGAATCTTCTCTACACTTAGTTCATGTTTCAGCTCAAACGTCACCTTCTCAGAGGGGCTTTCTTTGATCACCCCTTCTAAATAGCTTCTTTCCACCCCTCATGCCCCTTACTCTGCTTTGTTCATTGCACTTGCCACCTGGCATCCATATTTATCTATTACCTGTTTCACTCAACTAGATTCTAGGTACATGAGAAAAGGAGCTCTGTCTTTGTTCACGCCTGTACTTATTCCCCAGAGCCTTGAATCACACATTGCAGGTGCTCAAAAAAGTATTTGTGGAAGGAAGGAAGGAAGGAAGGAAGGGAGGGAGGGAGGGAAGGAGGGAGGAAGGAAGGAAGGAAAGAACTGTTAATATACCCATTTCATAGACGAGGACTCAGGTTAAGTAACTTGCTCAAGGTCACACAGCTAATTAAGTGGCAAGACAGAGATCTAAGACTTCAACTCTTAACCACTACATGGTTCTGTCACTAATTATCACCTCACACATACAGGAGTATTGGAGAGTTTATTTGCAATATTGGGTGATTTTTTTTAAAAGAGGCCTAAGTAAATGTTATTTATAGATTACTTGCTTTAAAAAAAAAAAAAAAAAGGAAAAAGAAAACACAGAGAGAACCAAAAAGCAACATACACATTCTGTGTGAAAACACAAAATTAGAAGTGCTTGAATATTTTAGTTGGCTATGGCTTAGTACTTTATTTTAACGCCTTCTCACATGTACACTCAAAAGGCATGGAATAATTCTGTCTGTGACATAGGGCAGTCGCTGCCAATGCCTGGGCATTGGGCTTATCTAGAAGGCCACACTCCAGGCATCTTCTCAGAATGCTGACCTATTCCTTTTATTTAGCCAAGGTAACATAATCCTTTAGACATCCAATTTGTAGGTCAGCTGTAATGGGGGTGGCAAGTTGGAGGCTGGGTATTATCCTTCTTCACTCTTTTCAGTTTTTAGTAAACAAAAAAGTGAAATACTATGTCCGAAATACATAAACCAGAGCGCACAAGTGCTAGAAACCCCTTTAGGGAGCATCTGGTCTACCCTCTCATTCTCCAGATGAGGAATATAAGTCCCTTGGAGGTGAATTTCTATATATATAATAATTATGTTTGACATTTGCTTTCAAAGTTAGCATGGCATTATGCCAAATGAACCCAAAAGCTGAGAATATATGGCCAAAAAAGTCCATGTGTTTCTTCAGGAACTCATTGAATCATGACATCAGTTTTCTTCTCAAGTCTCTAAAATCTGAGTCTCACTAAAAATGATCTCACACCTCAACAGGGAATAAATCTGTGGGACTGTTAATCTCAAATTGGCCAAATATTGGCACTCTTCGTGTATCCTGGACCGCATCTGATTTAACCCACCAATCCTCATTGAGCTCCATCTCTGTTCAAGGGTGCTGACCATGTACTACAGATATGAAGGCTTGGTCTTCAGCCAGGCCAGAATTAAAGTCTAAGGATGGGGTCTATGTGACTGCAGTAAGATCCTCTGCACAGGGAACTTGTTAGCTTCGATGGCCAGAGACAAATCTGAACAATTTATTTTCTTTTCTTCTTTGTTTCCCCTATTTTATTATTGTTTTATTTCCTACTGTTCCTTTTCTTCCTTCCTGATAGTAAAATAAATGCATGTTTGGGGACTTCCCTGGTGGCACAGTGGTTAAGAATCCGCCTGCCAATGCAGGGGACACAGGTTCGATCCCTGGTCTGGGAAGATTCCACATGCTGTGGAGCAACTAAGCCCGTGCGCCACAACTACTGAGCCTCAGCTCTAGAGCCTGGGAGCCACAACTACGGAGCCTGCGTGCTGCAACTACTGTGAAGCCTGCACGCCTAGAGCCTGTGCTCTGCAACAGGAGAAGCCACCGCAATGAGAAGCCTGCACACTGCAATGAAGAGTAGCCCCCACTCGCCACAACTAGAGAAAGTCTGTGCACAGCAACAAAGACCTAACACATCCAAAAAAAAATTTTTTTTCAAAGCATGTTTGATGCAAAAAAAATATGGAAAGAACAATTAAGTATTGACATTACATTTATAATTCCAAATACTGGAAACACTTTCATGTGCGTCACTTAGAAGTCCATTCATTGAGAAAACAAGGCTGTTTGTGAGAAATATGGGACCTCAGATTTGACATCATCAATCAGAACCTCCTCCACATCTCCCCAGGGCCCATACTGAGAAAGAAACTTGGTGTGGGTAGTTGAGCTCATGATGGGAAATTTTTTGTAACTGAGATCCTGAAAGTAGACTGCATCAGAAGGTTACCTTGAGATTGCAATGCTGGTGAAGGAGAAATGAAGGTTAAGGCTATGGTAGGCGCATCATGATTAAGCCCCTTGAGGTTTTGGAGCTTGACTCCTGAGTTAGAATCCTTCTCTATTACTTTAGGCAAGCAGGTTACTCAACCCCTCAGAGTCTCCTCTATAAAAATGGAGATCAAGGGGCTTCCCTGGTACTGCAGTGGCTGAGAGTCCGCCTGCCGATGCAGGGGACACGGGTTCATGCCCCGGTCTGGGAAGATCCCACATGCCGCGGAGCAGCTGGGCCCGTGAGCCATGGCCGCTGAGCCTGTGCGTCCGGAGCCTGTGCTCCGCAACGGGAGAGGCCACAACAGTGAGAGGCCCGCGTACCGCAAAAAAAAAAAAAATTGGAGATCAAGATCCCTTCTCTGAAGGAAAATTGTGAGGGTCTCATGAGATGGGCCTATAGAGACCTTAGCGCAGAGTCAAGCCCATGGTATGTCCTCACTCAGCATGTGCCGCTCTTGTATGTTGGCCTTCAGTGCAGTGCCATGGCAACCAAAACTAAAGGAAGAGTCAGAAGAAGTTGCTCCCTGCTCTGAATCATCCACATTGTCACAGGGGCTCTGCCCGCAACCTCGTGGTAGGTGGTTCATAGAACTCTGGCTAGGACCAGGCACAACCTGCCCATTGCTCCGGGCCTGGGGAGCCAGGGCAGCAGCTGCCAGGGATGCAAAGTATCTCTTCAGGTTGCCAGAGTCACTCCCTCCTTCACTCCAGCATGTTGTCCAGCATGAAATCTGGTGAAAATGAGGAGTCTGGACCACCAAAGGAGCAGGAGGAATGGAAGCCCAGAGGAACAATTTGAAGCCTGAGAAGGGGGTCATGTGGAGTCAGGGAAGTGATTGCCAGGTCCATTGCCCTGGTGATGGGGGCAGGAAAGGAAAACGAAGTCAGTTAGCTAGTTCCTATGACAGGAAAAGGAACTCCCCGAGTAAGAGGACTGGGGAAATCGACTTAGGAAATTAGCGCTTAATTTGTTAAACCATTGGAAGGATAGAGATACTGGGAAAGGGCTTCCAGGTACCTTGGGAGAGGGGACGGTGGGTGGCACATCCTCTGCAGGGAGAGATTCAGATAAATACACTTCTTCTGTTGTCTGTTTTTCAGGGGAAAGGAAAAACACACACACCCTCTCCTCCATAATAAGAGGTTTGGTCTATGCTTCTCTCTGATTTCCTCACAAACAACCACAGGGAGCAGACAGACGTCTCAGATTACTCTTGACCTTGGGAGTTGACCCTTAGAAATGCATTCTACTTCAAGATCTGAAAAAACTAAACAAAACAAAACCCAAAAACCTCTTGTGGAAAGTGGCTTATTTCTGTTGGGGCCCTGTTTCCCTTCTCTAATTCACTGCCGCTCCACAGTTAAGATCACTTTAATAAACACACACACACACCAGGCCATTCCTCTTCTAATTAAAGCACTTCACAGCTTCCTACTATCCTAGATTAAAATCCAAATGGCAAACTGTGGACAATAATGTCTCCCATGATCTGGCCCTTGCCCACCTCTCAGACCTCATCCGCACCACTCTCTGGGTGTTCATTATTTCCAGTCACCCTGGTCTTGGTCTTCTTCCAGGCTTATTCCCACTTAGGGCCCTTGCACCAGCTGGTCTCTCTATCTGAAATGCTCTTCCCCCTGATTTTGTCATGGCTGACTCCTTCCTGCCTTTCACATCCCACTCAAATGTCACCTTCTCGAGAAGAACTTCCTGAACCACACAGTCCAAATCTGAATCCGTACACACTCCATCACTTGCCAGCACTTAATCACTTTCTGGCCTCTTTCTTGTGTACTTGCTCCTTGATTGTTGTTGTCACTCCTACAGGGACATAAACCCCATTATCACAAGGCTTTAGCTTTCCTATTCATCACTATCCACAGAGTCTAGAGTCTTGCCTGACGCACAGCCGAGCTCAATACCTAATTATAAACCAGAAGAATAAAGCTCATACCTCCCTACACTTTCCCCCATTGCCATCTTTGATGACAACACCTGATTCCTTCTCATCTCCCACCTACACCACCCAGATACCAGAGCCTTATTTTGGCCTTCATCATCACACTCTGGGGCTCCTGCTCAACCATCACCAGCTTGGAACCCTTCTGATCTCTTTAAAATTCTCCATCTTCCAAGTGTCCTTTACCCCACCTCCACTAAAGCAGGAATTCCAGCTGTTCAACCCTTCCCCAATCCCCAAGCCCATCAGCTTCCTTTCAACTTGACTCCCTGCACAGACTTTTGGCATCATGGCTAAAAACACAGGGTGGCGGCCACACCAGTGACTGGGGTTTGAGGTTTGTTATGAGGATTAAACGAGCTCAGCACAATGCCTGGCACATCCTAAGTGTTCAGTCAACATTAGCTGGTCTTGTTACTACTAGTACCATAATTAAAGTTTCTTCTTTGCCTCTGCCTCCTACTGTTTCTTCTCCCCCACCCCTACTCCTACTTGGTTAGTTTTACTCTGTTTGGTTCATTTATGAGTTGAAGTTGGGACCCAGCCAGGTCTTCTTGGTGGTAGTGCATAGTTCTGACTGGATAGAACCAGCTCGGTGCAGGTTGGAGAAGAGCTAAGAGCTTTCCAGACTCCCTAGGAACCTTGTACACCAGCCTTTGGGCTTCAGGCTCTGGCTGTCTGGTGTCCATGGCTGGGGCTTCTAAAGCTGTTGGAAGCGAGGAGCAGAGGCCCTCCGAGCAGGGTATGTTGGAGGGATGTTCACCCATGTTTTCACTTATTAGATGCTTAAGAAGCCAGCTTCTACCCTTTGGGGTTATCAACTCAGGGTTTATTACAACCCCTTCAGTTTTTTAGCCTTTCTTGTTCAAGGTCTCAGGCATCTGGAGAGGCAATCCTTGGAAACGATCACAAGTAATTCCTGGCCTGATTCCCTGTATGGGGTGGGGTGGAGTTGGTACAAACAGGGGAAGCTGCCCATGTCTTCTGGCTATAGTTCTATGACCCAGGCAAACTGAAATCATGAAACCCTTTCTTTGCCTCTCCTCAGATATGTCTCAGGCCTCAACTGTGGGGAAGTTTTCATTTGAGGAAATCCAATTTATTTCAGGATGGTTAAAAGTGGTCACTTACCAGATTCTCAAATATTTGCAAGAAGGAACTCAGAAATAGATATGACTAGAGACCCTGCTGCTATGAGGGATTGGCAAGTCTGGAGTAACGAGGGTGACCTTATAAAATTAACTAAATTATTTCCACAAATGCCCTGAGCACATTGTATGTGCCAGATACTGTGCCAGATGCTGGACATGCAGGGGTGAGCAAGGCAGGCCCAGTCCCTGCCCTCTTAGAGCTCAGAGTGTACGGACAAGGATTATGTAGTGTGAGAGATGCTACTGCCAGAGGAGAGGTACAGGGTGACTTATCTGGGAGCACATGAGAAAGGACGCTTAACCCAGACTCGAAGCACTGGGCCCAGGGAGGGCTACCTGGAGGACAACACGATGCTCCAGGTGAGGCTTAAAGGATGAATGAGTCAGCCAGATGGCAGGAGGGGAGGTGAGGTTAAAGGGGAAGTGTTTCAGGCAAAGCCAAGAGCATGTGCAAAGGAAGACAAGAGAGGGCATGGTGCACTGCAGGAACTGAGAAGTAGTCAGGTAGGGCTCCACTGCCAGAGGTTCTGATTTATTTGGTCTTGGATTAAGCCCAGCCTTGGGTATTTTTAAAAGCTTCCCAGGTGACTTTCAGTGTAGCCAGGATTGAGAACTGCTGGACCGGAACATGGGATGGGACGGAGTGGTGAGAGGTGAGGCTGGAGACGTGAGCTTGGCCGGATCACACAGAACCTGGAAGACCGTGTCAAGGGACTTGAGTTTTCTTCTCTGAGCACTGGGAGGCTATTTAAACATTTAAGCAAGAGAACAAATGGCATGATCAGACTTGCAGACTTAAGAACATTTCTGTTTTGGAATAGGATCAGAGGGGGCAGGAATAGAAGGAAGAAAACCAGTTGAGAGGCTCTTGCAAGAATTGAAGCAGGGCTTTCCTGGTGGCACAGTGGTTAAGAATCCGCCTGCCAGTGCAGGGGACACGGGTTCGAGCCCTGGTCCGGGAAGATCCCACATGCCGCGGAGCAACTAAGCCCATGCGCCACAACTACTGAGCCTGCGCTCTAGAGCCCGTGAGCCACAACTACTGAGCCCGTGTGCCACAACTACTGAAGCCTGCGTGTCTAGAGCCCATGCTCTGCAACAAAGAGAAGCCACCGCAATGAGAAGCCCATGCACCACAACAAAGAGTAGCCCCCGCTCACCACAACTAGAGAAAGCTCGCACGCAGCAACGAAGACCCAACACAGCCAAAAATAAATAAATAAAATAAATAAATTTATTAAAAAAATAAAGAATTGAAGCAAAATATAATCATAGCTGAGTTAGGTGAGTGGCAGCAGGGATGGATGGAGGCAGATGAATTTCAGAGATTTAAGGAGTAGAACTACTAGGGCTTGATCAAAGATGGGCTGTGAGAGGGAGAAGTCAAGGGCCATCCCTTTGTTTGGACAGTCGGGTGGATGGAGTATCATCCCCTAGGATAGGGCTTGCCAGAGGGCAAGCACCAGGAGAGAAGAAGCTGATGTGTGGATGGGTGGGTGAGGACATCAGCCTGGGATCCATTGAATTTGAGGTGCCAGTGGGACATGCAAGTGAGATAAGCAGTCAACAGATAGTAGTTTAGCCCTCAGGTAAAACACCTAGTTTGAAGATAGAAATGTAGAAGTCATCAGAAAAGGGTGGAAATGGATGCGATCCCCCGGTGGGGAGGGTGTGGAGTACAAAGAAGAAAATATGTTCACAGAATCCTGCAAGTTGTTTCCTTCCTCCAGGTAGACAGCCCTGAACCCATTAAGGTAATTAGGCTACGTGGTGAAGCGACTTGTCCTAGCTAGTGCTCCTTAAGTATGTGAGCTGGCTTACCCCAGCCAACAGGAACCCTTGCCGCTGGCCTATATTCGGCCTGTCACTGTTAGTGCGATTGGATCACGCTGATTGGCAATGAGGAGGGGCTGGCAGTTGTGTCTTGCACCTACGGAGCTTAGCTGCAGCAGGCAGTTCCAAATTCCATGGCTCTGCTTAGGGGTTTCTAAATGCAGTGGTAGTTATGTGTTAGACATCTGAGGCGTTTTAAAGAACATAAGCCTGAATCATCTGAGAATGGGAACATTTGACAACTAACTCAGCAAGAAAGTCCTGGGAAGAATTTGCTGTGGAGAAGGGAAGGATGGGTAGGCAGAAAGCGACGCTTTTATTCTAGGCTCGGTGCCATTGTGATTCTATTTTACATTTAGTCCACCTTGATCTAAGTGCCCCAGGTGCCCTCAGATTCCAGAATCAGGGTTTTTTTTGTTTTTTTTTTTAACCCCTAACAAGAAGACTATAAATAAGGCAGGTGTTAGCCTCATTGTAAAGATGAGGGAGCTGAGACTGAAGCTAATGTATTAGCTTGCCCAAAGTTGCAGAAAATATAAATTGGGCTGTGGTTAAGAATCCGCCTTCCAATGCAGGGGACACGGGTTCAAGCCCTGGTCCAGGAAGATCCCACATGCTGCGGAGCAACTAAGCCTGTGCGCCACAACTGCTGAGCTCTAGAGCCCGCGAGCCACAAATACTGAGCCTGCATGCTGCAACTACTGAAGCCTGTGCTCCTAGAGCCTGTGCTCTGCAACTGCAATGAGAAGCCCGTGCACCACAAGGAAGAGTAGCCCCCACTCGCCACAACTAGAGAAAGTCTGCACGCAGCAAGGAAGACCCAACGCAGCCAAAAAAAAAAAAAAACCGATAAATTGGGCTGACAGTTTCTCACTCCAAATCCACTTCAACCTCTCAACTCTGGCTTTCACCTCTTTTATTTTGTTTTTGTTTTTGTTTTTTTTTACTTTTGCATTACACGGGCCTCTCACCGTTGTGGCCTCTCCTGTTGCAGAGCACAGGCTCTGGATGCGCAGGCTCAGCGGCCATGGCTCACGGGCCCAGCCGCTCCGCGGCATGTGGGATCTTCCCGGACTGGGGCACGAACCTGTGTCCCCTGCAACGGCAGGCGGACTCTCAACCACTGAGCCACCAGGGAAGTCCCTCACCTCTTTTAAAAGGGCCTTTTTAACCTGCTCCAGAGAAGAGCTACAAGAGAGGATGGGAAGAAGATGTGGAAAGAAGCTGAACATTTACCTCCTGTGATTGCTGTGTTTGTGACTTTTTCCTTTGCTCTTAATCTTGTCCCAGCATAAATCACACATGCCTAATAGCAAAAAGTTTGAAGTCTGGAGTGGGCAGAGGAATCGGGAAACCTGATTCCAGATGAATTATAGTCCCCTAGGACTGGAAGGAACCAATGGGTCATCTACTTTAGCTCCTAAATTTACAGATGGGAGAAAGTGAGAGGAACGTAACAAATGCATGCTCACCTAGCCAACTGTGGCCAAAGGAGCCCAGAACCTTAGCCTGCTGATGTACACCCAAATAACAGCATGAAAACAACCACAGACTCACAGCACCGAAACAAACACAACACCCCAAAATATATAGGGGAATAAAGAGCTGACCTAAAAGAAACAGTACACACTCTGCTATACATTCCCCTTTTCTTTTGCATACATTTTCACAGGGCTCTGATTGAGGAAGTTAATTAAGCAAATTATTATGGTGTTCTCTCTTGTCTTTTACTGATAGAAGTGCCTAGAAGGTAGAGTGGGTGGAATTGGGAAATTGCTGTGTAAGATTCAGGTTGGTGACAATGGGATTATTGATTCCACCAGTTTACTATTCACTAGGCACTAGAATTAAATGTAATAGTAGCTTGCATTTGTACAGTATATTCTAATTTACAAAGGGCTTTTATGACATTATCTCATTTGATCCCACTGATAACCCTTTAAGGTAGACAAGACAGGTATAATTATCCCACTTTATGGATGAGAAAACTGAGACTTGGAGAAATGAAACAACTTGGCCAAGCAAATTCGGTTACTAAACTACAGTCTGGACTAGAAAGTAGGTGTTCTTACTCAGAGAGCTTCAATTTTGCAAAGGTCACACAGCTAAGTAGGACTTGAATCCCAGTGAGGCCGCCTCCAGAGCTTATGATTTTTACCACCATGTTCTACTAGTCATGCAAAAGACATATGTTGAGTGACTCTTTTCTTAGTTCCCTACTCATTGTAAATATAACCCATGTGCTCCTGCTGAGACAGGGACTCATTAGTGAAGGCATGCTTGGAAAAGGCTTCCAAAAACCCTCTCCACACTTCAGCAAACACAAGTCTGTGTCCTAATTCCAGAGTCCCCACTAGCCCTAATTTCAGGGAAGATGAGCTAAGAGGAGCCTGGTGGACAGCCCAGCGATGGCTGCAACCTTCAGGCTCTGGGCTCGTGAGAAGCTGGTGTGCTACAGTGTCACCCTGGGTCCAGTTGGAAGTAAGGAAGCCAGATGAAGGCTCTTTTTCCCAGGAGTCTTCTCTGTTGCCCTCTCCTTTGCCCTGTTAGCACCTCTTCTGAAAAACTAGTAGCAGCTGCTAGCTGGTCTTGAAACTTGCCCAAACTGAGGGGAACGTGTCACAAAGTACACAGGGCCTCCTTGAGACTGGACCCCTGGGACAGGCGGCTCAGCCGAGCAGCTCCATAAATAGCACCGTCGTATGTGAAAGGGGAGGTAGGTCAGGAAAACATGCTGTTTCTCCTCGGTGACTGCAAACCAGTGAGTCTAAATGATGAGTCTCAGGAAAAAAAACAATTCCTATTACACAGGTTTAACGCTGAGGAGTCCCTTTAAGGACTAATTCCTGTTATGAGTTGTTTAGGACTTTCTATTCTTCATTTCTTCACTCTCTTTTCTTCTGTCAGTCCCTGTCTAACATGCCTTTTCCATCTTGTCCGTCAGATGATATTGTATAAGAATCCAGACAGAGTTTTTCTGACTATTTATAGAAGACAGTTGTGCTGCTTTAGCACGGGAACTAAAGTTTGGTTCCGGGTTATGTTACATGTAAAAAACTTACAGAAATGTGTTTGTTCTCAAATGTTCTCTCCCACTCCTGTCCCATCACATCAGAGAGGCCTCTTTGAGAAACATATCCCTTTCCCCTGTCCTTTTTAAATTAATTTTTTTTTTTTTCTGATTGCAAAAGCAGTTCATGCCAGTTACAGGTTTCAAGGACTATATAAATGTATAGTTAAAAATGTACAAGTGCCTCTTAGTCTCTAGCCCAGAGATAACCACAGTTAACAGTTGATGTCTCCTAGGATGAAGGTTTTTGCAATGATGCATAGGAAAGGTAAAGAATAACGATAGCAGGTTTCTATAGGAGGGGACCATACAAAAAAGTTTCAAAGCAAAATCAAGGGGAGGTGGGAAAAGAGAAAAGTGAAGGAAATTAGCCCCAGTCTTTCAGCCTGGGTGATTGGGAGGAAGGTGTTGCTAAGGGAAAGAACTAGGAAAGATGTTTAGTCTGCTAGGCCTGGGTGGTCATCCTGTGTCAATTATTATCATTGTTCTAGGAGCCACAGTCACAAATGCTTCAAAGCCTGCAATTGGCCTCCCAGATGTGCTGTTTGGTATTCCAAACTGAGACCACTTCAGCATCTCAACAGGAATTAAAAGCTGAGAAGGAGGGAGAAAGTTCAAATGTAGAAAAGACGGACTCACCTATGTGAGGAACCTAAAGTTTTCAATCATCACCTCCAGGCAGCTGTTCGCAACATTTTAGAGCTGCCATCCACAATTTCTATAAACTTACCCATAACCTTCTCAAACTCTAAACATTCTCTAATATTTCTTTTTTAACACATTTATTTATTTTTGGCTGCATTGGGTCTTCGTTGCTGTGCGCGGGCTTCCTCTAGTTGCAGCAAGATGGGGCTACTCTTCGTTGTGGTGCACAGGCTTCTCATTGTAGTGGCTTCTCTTGTTGCTGAGCATGGGCTCTAGGCACGTGGGCTTCAGTAGTTGTGGCTCGAGGGCTCTGGAGCACAGGCTCAGTAGTTGTGGCGCACGGGTTTAGTTGCTCCACGGCATGTGGGATCTTCCCAGACCAGGGCTCGAAACCCTGTCCCCTGCCTTCGCAGGCAGATTCTTAACCATTGCGCCACCAAGGAAGCCCTAAACACTCTCTAATTAATGCAAAATCACCTTCAACAAAATGCAATTTGAGCCAAACAAACATCTTAAGGCTAGGGTAAGAGGTAGACTATTTCTAAGTTAGAAACGTGAATTCTGTCCACCTACTTTGGGGGTACATCATATAATAATTAACAGCAGACCAAGAGTCAAGCTTTTGACCCCATCACTCTTGACACTATTAATGTCGCTGGTACTCATTGTTGTGTGTATAACCAGGCAAATTCCCATTTTAGGACCTTGACAAACAGGTCTCACTGGTCCTTCCCTTCTGAATCCAGTATCCTCACAGAGAGCATGTGTTATTAAGTAGGCTGAACTAATGCCAGTTCCTATGCACCTTGAATGAGGCTGGTGAGGAGAAAGTCAGCCCTTGGCCCTGCTGACTTCAGAGTGGGAGGGTAATTGCTGCTGACTTGCAGATCTAGATCCTGGGAGTCTCCTACTCCCTGGATTGCTCTCAATGGGGGTGATGATTGCTGTAACTGTACTTCTCTTTCTTTTTAATTATTGCAAAAGAAAAATAGGAATGTAGAGATAATACCGTTGTTGTCACTTGTTATTTAATTTTACTTTGCTATTTTAGGCTTTATCATTGGCTTAACTAAACGGAGAGCTTAAATTTTCTCAGCATAGCCCCAAGGGATAGAACAAGGATCAAAGAGAAGAAACGGAAAAGGAGGCAAGTTTTAGCATTTCTAAAGGCACCAATCAAAGAGTGAAGAAGCAACCTCCTGAAAACGAAGTTCCCTCTCTCTAACAAAAGTCAAGTACAGGCAGTAGGATCTTTTGTTAGGATGTTGTTCTCATCTGAATGGAAAGATCTGGGGTAAGGTCAGATGTGACTTGAGCCACAAAGCTAGTTGACCAACTAGAGAGTTTACCAGATGGTGGCATTAATTAGGGATAGTCTCCAGATTTCCAGGAAGGATTATACTCTTTAAAGGCTCATAAATTGAATTACAAGTACACCAAGATATGATCGAAAGCTAAGAGAGACAGTGTGCCATATACTCATTCCCTATGAGAAATGTAACTACACACGTATTGGATATGTCAACCAACTGACTGCATTATCAATTGTAAGTGTAAAAACACACACATTTAGACACATCTACAGAATCCTGGAAATATACTGTCAAGACTGTGATAATTAGGGATTTTATCACACTCTTGGGTTCTCTAGGAATATAGAACCAGCCTCATAACATGTAAGACTGTTGAGCAATTTTAGCACCTTCACCTTTTGGAACGTGTTTCCAACTTTCGACCCCAGCTAGCTTTCAAGAATATGTGTTTAGTAGAAACATTTGTTTTGAAAGGGAAGGGTTCACAGACTCTCTCTTAGGTCATTTCCTCAGTTACTAAGCTTATGCCTCACATTTTGATTCTTACTAATGCTCTTCCCAGAGAGTTCTGAGTTGAGTCAATTGTGAAAAAAACTGGCAGCTCACCCCTCTACTGACTATAGGGTATTCAGTTATTGAATGGGAAGCTGTACTAGATGACCTTTATGGTCCTTCTCAATTCTCTGGTTTTATGGTTTCATGAACCTATTCATAGGGGAATAGAGGAAGGGATAGGAAAAGTTATATAGTTGAGGCAGGGGAATAAGGAGAAGGTTGAATCTGATTTAACTAACTAAAGAAACTTTTTACTGAGGGCAGAGATATGGAATTATGTATGTTGAATTTTCTCCACTTTCATTGCTCATAGGCACTTGCCACATTTGGCAGCTAAAATCCAAGGAGGCTCTCCTGTGAGACAAACTAGGCAGCAGCTCAGAATCGTGTCTATGCAGCAGCCCCACTGCATAAGGGCCCACATACCTTGCACTGAATTACCATAAACACTTTCTGATTCCACACAGAAATTGGTTTGGCTGCAATTCCATTCAGCTAAGTAACTTGCTCTGTCTAGTCATTCATTTATTCAATCAACTTTTACTGAGCAGTAAGCCAGATGAGGGCAGAGAGAAATAAGTAAGATACTGTCCATTCACAACCTAACAAACAAGTAAGATATAGAAGGAATGGTTTTAAAACAGGAAATTTTGTGTCTTGCTAAAGGAACATGCAAAGTACTGGGGTATTCATAGGATGGAAAGAGTACCTCCAAGAACTGCTTTAGTTGCATCTCACAACAAATAGGTTGTATTTTTATTTATTTCTATGTACTTTTTATTCCTCTTGAGACTTCCTTTTTAACCCAGGGATTGTTTAAATGGATTTGTTTTGTTTATAAGTGCTTGGAGATTTTTCGGTAATCTTTCTTTTATTCTAATTTGATTTCATTGTGGTTAGAGAAAACACTGTATGATTTCAATTTTCTAAATTTTGTTGAGGTTTGTTTTATAGCAAACCTCATAGGATATGGTCTATCTTGGTGTATGACCCATGGGCACTTGAACAGCATGTGTATTCTATTGTTGTGAGGCAGAGTATTCTATAAATGTTGATTAGATCCTGTTGGTTGATGGTGTTGTTCTCTTATGTCCTTGCTAATTTTTTGTCTAGGTGTACTATCAATTGTTGAGAGAAGTATATTAAAATCTCTAACTATAATTGTGAATTTGTCTATTTCTCCTTTCAATTTTATAGGTTTTGCTTCACACATTTTGAAGCTCGGTTGTTTGCTGCATACATATTTAGGATTGCTATGTCTTTTTGGTATAGTGTCCCTTTTATCATTATTTTTTTGTGCCTGTCTTTGGTAATTTTCTTTTTATTGGAGTTTACTTTTTCTGACATTAATATGGACAATCATGCTTTCTTTTGATTAATGTTTATATGACATATCGTTTTCTATCTTTTCCTTTCAACCTACCTGTTTCATTATAATTGAAGTGAGTTTCTCATAGATAACATATTTGGATCATATTTTTAAATTCACTTTGCCAGTCTGTCATTTGATTGGTGTATTTAGGCCATTTACATATAATTATTGATATGTGAGGGCTTCAGTTTGCCATTTTATTTTCTATTTATTCTGTTCCATTTCTCTGTTTTCTTTTTTACGCCTTCCTGTGTATTACCCGAACATTTTTGAGAATTTCATTTCGATTTGGAGTATATTTCTTTGCATAGCTTTTTTGATGATTGCTTAGGTATTACATATACATAAGTTATCTACTCGTAACATCACTTTACCAGTTTGAATAATAAGAATGATTGAATTATAAGTGAAATTTTTCCCAAAGTCTGCAGCATTTAACTACAAGACATCACCTCAGGCACCTGGAAAGGTCTTGATGTCACTGAAATCCAGATTTCAGAACTTCCTCAAGTCTCCAGAGGTGCCTGCCTGTGAAATCCAGCTGTCACCACCACAGGAAAAAGAGGTGCACTGAAATGTTTGGGAAGCTACCAATTGTCCACATTTAAGAGCAAAGGGATAGATTAGATACTTAAAATTCAGATAGAACTTTCAAAATTCCTAATTTTAGTTGCATATACCAACTTGATAAACTTTAAAGAGGAAAGTTTAAAAACAGCAAAATTACATTATTCAAATTTTACCTGACAATTTTATTTTTTTGCTAGTATTTCATGTAAAGGGAAAAATGGGTCATAAATGACTCACACTGGATCATCAGACTGCAGGTACTTTGAGTGAGGCAACATAAATTTGCATATGGAAGATGTCTAGACTTGGATGTCAGATAGATGTGGGGTTGAATCCCATCTTTGCCATTTATAAGCTATGTGACATTAGATAAATTACTTAACTTTTTGGATACCTTGTTTATAATCTGTAAAGTGTGGTCAATCATTTTTCCTGTAAAAGTGAGGATTAAACAACACATGACATATATAAAAGGCTTAGCCTAGAGGAGATGAGCAACAAAAATGAATTTCCTTGTTATGTTTTTGTTGACTTTCACAGAGAGAAACCAAATATCTGTATTTACAAGCAAATGGGTATTTCCAAACTAGGCCTCTCTCATCAACCAAGGTTTGTATTTGTTGATACCATCTTGACATATAAGCATGAGGTGGTTATCAGAGAGCAGAGAAGTGTGCTAGATATTTAATATTTTGGTAGCATTAAAGAAGTCCCTTCTTGAGACTTCCCTGGTGGTGCAGTGCCAATGCAGGGGACACGGGTTCAAGCCCTAGTCCGGGAAGATCCCACACGCTGTGGAGCAACTAAGCCTGTGTGCCACAACTACTGAGCCTGTGCTCTACAGCCTGCGTGCCAGAACTACTGAGCCCACATGCCGCAACTACTAAAGCCCACGTGCAGCAACAAAGACCCAAAACAGCCAAAAAAGAAAGAAAGAAAGAGAGAGAGAGAGAGAGAGAAGGGAAGGAAGGGAGGAAGGAAGGAAGGAAGGAAGGAAGGAAGGAAGGAAGGAAGAAAGAGAAAGAAAGAAAGAAAGAAAGGAAGGAAGGAAGGAAGGAAGAAAGGAAGGAAGAATTTAAAAAGTTCCTTCTTAAAGGGTTTAAAAAACAAAACAAGATTTACTGATCACTGACTATGTGATGAGCAGGGGAGGGGCAGTTTGACATCTGACATCATGGCTTCCTTTCATTGCACCCACCTAGTCATCTCCAAGATCCAGAGAGATAAAGAGTCAGGCAAAAAGGGACCTGACCTGAAAATTAAGTCTGGGATCCAGATCAGAGTTGCCTAGGTAATTGTTTGACCTTGAAGAAGTTACTTAGCTTCTTTAAACCTCAGTTTCCTCATCTATTAAGTGGGACTAGACCTCCTTTGGGGAAGCTGTAAGGGTGAATTAGGTCATGTCCATAAAACACTTGAGGTCTTTGAAAGAAAAGTTTTTATAAACCTATAAACAGCATAATTAATGTCATCATTGCCATTATTGTTGTTGATGATGGGGAATAGTTTAGCACACATGCAAATTGCAGAATAGGGAATACTTGTTACAGAGAATATGAATCTGAACACTTTTCTATGGAGTATATCTTACCCCACACTCTTTTTTGCTGGCTTAAAACATCCCACTCCTACAGAAGTACTTTTGTTCTTAGAATTGGCATTTTATTGCTAGCAATAAAATGTATGTGTAAAAAGTCCCAAAAGCCATCACCACTATCTTTTGCAGTGGTTAAGAGTCCCTGAGGAGTGTCTTCTGTGGAACTAGAAAACTTTTCACCTTTCCTGTAATGCAATACCTTCTTTAATAATCTAAACAGCTAATATTGATATGGCACCCAGTGTATTCCAGACACTGTGCTAAGATTTTATCAGCATTATCTCATTTAAATCTTACAACAGCCTAGAATACACTTTACTTTCACTTTCTTTAGTCTCTACTCAAAGGGCACCTACTTACGGGGTCTTTTCAGACCACCCTATATGAGAATAAACTGCTCCCTCACCCCCAGTGTTTTTACTTGGCTTTGTTTTTTCCATAGTCACCACCTGACACAATTAAGTTTCTTGGTATATTCTTGTCTCCCATTAGAATGCAAGGTGTATAAGGATGGGATTTTGTTTTGTTAACTGTCTATCCTCAACATCTAATACAGCACCTGGCAGGTAGGTGTTCAAAAAAATATTGATTAGCAAAGTAGTGACCCTATGAGTTAAGATTATACCATTTTACTGATGATGAAATAGAGGCTTTGAGATTTGTCCATAGTTACAAAATAAATGGCCGAGCTGGTACTGGAAAGAAGTCTATCTGATTCTTGACTGGTCACTAACCATTGACCTCATGCCCCACTGCCTTCAAGGAAGATCACAAAGATGACACTTTATTGCTGTTTCGCTGTGGCATGTTTCTGTTAGAAGAGTCATGAAAGTAATAAAAATGAGATAAAGGCAAGGGATGTGTCTAAAGTGACAGATAAACTGGGGAAAATAATTAGATTCTAGTAAATTGTCCTTTTCTCCCCTTCCAACACCTTTCATATGTAAAAAAGATATATCAGTCAATTTTCTCTTTGGGTCTAGCTAAGATGACCTATAAATATGGGGCCCCATGTTTCTCCTTTCCCTTGTCTACCTTCTATAACTTCTCCATCAGTGTGCTGGGGCCACAAGTTCCTATAAGGAGAAAAGATGAAATAAACATTTTAAACATTTAACATGCATTGCCACTGCCCTAGACACACTACATTCTTTATCTCTACTGCACACCGATTTACAGGGAGTGGGTATTTTAAATCCACATTTTATAGATGAGAAAACTCAAGGAGGCTAAACACACACTTCAAGGTGTCTCAGCCTGCCTTCAAAGCATGCTCTTTATCTGTCTGGATTAGTGAAGACAGTCAAAGACTGGAGTAGACCCACTGGGATTTTTCTACTAGATATCATTTGATCTCCTAGAAGATTGGTGACAAATGCCAGTTCTTGAGTATAAGGAGTACTCAAAACTGCAGGGGTTGCAACACCAGAGCAAAATGACAAGATTGGTATCTCCGTACTTGGCTAAGATATGTCCTCATTGTCTCTACACTTGGTCCTCAGATGTTCTTCCATGTGGAAAAGATCAGGGTCTAGGATTGGGCATCTCTACCCTTGAGCCTTTATTCTCTTCTGGGAGGATGCCTATGCCTAAGGAAGAAGATCCCAATTAAAATAAGTTATCTTAGGAGTATGGTAGAGTCAGGTGAGAAAATGGATCTGACTCTGTAAGACAGAAGGAAGGAGTGTTGAGGAAAGGCAGCCCCAAGGAAGAAAAGGTGGTTAGGCTCCAGGGACAAGGTAAGAGTTGGACCTAACACTTTCCTCCCCTCTCTACTTTCTTCCCATTTCCTCTCCTAATCCCCTCCTCCCCAACCCCTGGACCACACCTATACACAGTCTATAAACCCCCTCCACACACCACTCACCCTCCCTACCGTGCATTGTGAAAGGATTCCCTCTGACAGAAACAGGCTCTGGGGGAAGTAGAAACGCCTAATAAACATTAGAAAAGCTGCCAACCTCTCTGGAAACCTGGGAAGTGGAAATTTAAAACAAAGCTAACAATGCTTGGAAGAGTTTTTAAAGCAGAGGAGTGGTGTTGTCAGAATACATGTACCTTTGTTTGACTTGGGATTTTAATGCAGTGTATAATTCTTTGGATACATCCTCCGAAACAAATGATTCAATTTCAGGTTTTAAAAAAAATATACCAACAACTACCCTGGTGTTTTGGTGTTTAAAAATAGCA
Source organism: Delphinus delphis (assembly GCF_949987515.2). Classification (NCBI taxonomy): domain Eukaryota; kingdom Metazoa; phylum Chordata; class Mammalia; order Artiodactyla; family Delphinidae; genus Delphinus; species Delphinus delphis. Next base: position 57,694,228 of record NC_082683.1, on the reverse strand, counting down.
TGGTATCCTTGTATATGGAAAACTAGTTATGCAATAACTAGCTACCTTTCTTTTTTCGTATCTGAAGGATTTCTTTTACCTTGGGAACTTATAAAAGAAAAAACAAACAAATGATCAGTGATGGAAAAGCAAAGGGCAAGGCATATTCTAACATGCTCAATTTATAGTTTAAGTATTACTGAAACAGATTTAGATATACATAAATTCCATTTAATATGAAGACATACCTTTGGAGTGGGACTGGGGTTAACTGCATAACTTAAATCTTTAGAGAAGTTCTAAAAGCTGAAAGTTGGTGGTGTTTAGTTTGGTTTGGTTTAGTTTTGTAACTCATTCCTGGCAAGACATAATCTGATCTGAATTCATTTAGTGGCAAAAACCTGAACTAAGCTCATATGTTATGTGGCTATTTATAGTCTTTATTTCCCACTTAGTATGAATATTCATAAGTTTTTGTGCAGAAATAATGTTTGATTACAATTACGGGTCTGCTGTATATCCCACTAGAGTGTTACATAATATACTTTATATGCACATATTATCTTTCTTATATCTGAAAAATTCTGAATTCTGAAAACCTCTGGCCATGGTTTTGGGTAAGGAATTGAGGACTACCTTTCTTCACCCAGGTATTAATAGCTGCAAAACATTTTTATGTAAGGGGTTAGATGTTGGACATGATGATCTCTGAGATATCTTCCTGCTTTAAGTATAACACTTCCCCTCTTTTAAAGGGTGAAAACTATTGTTTACACAGGAAGAACCTCCAAACACACAAACGATAACTCATAAAGCTCAGGCCAGCATCACCAAGGCTTATCTCTGATTCCGGAGAAATTCAGCCAGTGAGTGGCACCTATGCTGTCCTGGCATGAATCATCTACTTTCACTGTCATGATGCTGAACCTGGCTTTCGTCCACCTTCTCTCAGAGGCTGAGAGAAGCCCAGGCCATGTGTGGTTTTTGAGAATCTTGGTATGTTTTTTAAAAATGCTAAAACAGAGTTACAAAAATTGTGGTCATGTTTACATTAAGTGGTTTTTAGTAACAGTTTTGTTAATAATGTATGATAAAAAGCTATGCACAAAATAATTACAGAATTGTCTTATTAGGTTCATTAATTTTATTAAAAATATTACACATTACAGGTGGTATGGTCCAGCAGTGAAACACCAGTTTAAAACTGCGTATGAGGGCTTCCCTGGTGGCGCAGTGGTTGAGAATCTGCCTGCTAATGCAGGGGACACGGGTTCGAGCCCTGGTCTGGGAAGATCCCACATGCCGCGGAGCAACTGGGCCCATGAGCCACAATTACTGAGCCTGCGCATCTGGAGCCTGTGCTCTGCAACAAGAGAGGCCGCGACAGTGAGAGGCCCGCGCACCGCAATGAAGAGTGGCCCCCACTAGCCACAACTAGAGAAGGCCCTCACACAGAAACGAAGACCCAACACACCCAAAATTAAATAAATAAATAAATTAAAAAAAAAACAAAACTGCGTATGAACATGACCCACTTTCAATTCTGTAAATATACCTCCAGGACAATCAAACATATAACCTCATTTGGAGATAACATCAAAAGTCTACATGGGAGGGCTTTGAACGTGAGCCCAGGCTCTGTGTCAGGCCTCCTGGACTGTCCCTGGATTGTTTGCTCTTCTATTTTAATGCTGATCTGCAAATTGCAAAGAACTCTCAGTCTCTGAAGCTGCCCAAAGTTGGGTCTTTCCAGGATGGAGTTTCCCTGCATTATGTATTTCTAAATTTATATTATTCTTACGTTTTGTTTCTGTACACAGTAGTAATAGACGAGAACCACACATATCAGGAGCCATGACTCTCTCTCCAGTCAAAAATCCCTCCGAAGAGTAAGTCAGAAAGAGAAAAACAAATATTGTATATTAATGCATATATGTGGAACCTAGAGAAATGGTACAGATGAACCAGTTTGCAGGGCAGAAAGAGACACAGATGTAGAGCACAAACGTATGGACACCAAGAGGGGAAAGTGGCAGGGTGGTGGTGGTGGGATGAACTGGGAGACTGGGATTGACATATACACACCAATATGTATAAAATAGATAACTAATAAGAACCTGCTGTATTTAAAAAAAAAAAAAAATCCCTCTGAAGGCTTTGGAATGCCAGGGACTCTTCTCAGACCTGTGGTGGAAGGACAGGCTGTTAGGGACCTCTGTGTCTAAAGTCTGTTGAAAAGAAGACTGTCAGGTTTCCCTGGTGGCACAGTGGTTAAGAATCCGCCTGCCATTGCAGGGGACACAGGTTTGAACCCTGGTCCGGGAAGATCCCACATGCCACAGAGAAACTAAGCCCGTGAGCCCCAACTACTGAGCCAGCGCTCTAGAGCCCGCGAGCCCCAACTACTGAGCCCGCATGCCACAACTACTGAAGTCTGTGCACCTAGAGCCCATGCTCCGCAACAAGAGAAGCCACTGCAATGAGAAGCCCGCACACCACAACGAAGAGCAGTCCCTGCTCGCCACAACTAGAGAAAGCCCGCGAGCAGCAACGGAGACCCAACGCAGCCAAATAAATAAATAAAATTAATTAATTAATTAAGAAAAAAAAAAGAAAGCCATTAAGAAAAGTTAAAAAAAAAGAAAAGAAAAGAAGACTGCCTTCTGAGCCAAGCACTGCCCGGAAGACTCTCCTCTTACTCAAAAGCCTTTTCCTCTTGGGTTGTTTCCTGCCTCTCGCTGTAACTGTCTCCCTGGCAGAGGAACCACCCGCTCTGGTTCTCCAGGGCCAACTGACCTGGGGATTTCTGTTTAACTACTCCATGCCTATCCCATGTGGGATATTACTCCCGCTCTGAAGGCAAGGAGACCTGAGGCCGAGAGGAATTATGTAACTTGCCCCAGATCTTGTAACTAGCAAATGGCAGAACAATGACATTAAAATCCAAGCTTTATTCCACTATGCTAGATAGGCCAGGTAGTCTACTCCTTCTGTCTTTTACAAAACGTTTGTAGCCGATTGTTTAATCAGTTACAAATCACCTAACTCCACTATCCTGTGGCCCACATTTCTCTCTCTTTCCCTCAAGAAATTCATGAAATGCTCTGCTAAATGCCTTGAATTCTTTATGAAATGTGTGGTAACTCCATCAAAAAAAGAAATAAAATTAGTTCATACACCAAGTATTTTTTGATGACCTGCTATGTGCCAAAAAAAGCCCTGTGTCTACCATGATTTATTCCTAATCAGTATGGGATCTTAGTGATCAGTTCTTCCTCTTTTTTTTGGTGGTACGCGGGCCTCTCACTGTTGTGGCCTCTCCCGTTGCGGAGCACAGGCTCCGGACGCGCAGGCTCAGCGGCCATGGCTTAGGGGCCCGGGGCACGAACCCGTGTCCCCTGCATCGGCAGGCGGACTCTCAATCACTGCGCCACCAGGGAAGCCCTAGTTCTTCCTCTTTTAGTAATTCACAAACTATTCCTTGAACATGCTATTCCAGAATCTAGCCCAGGATGATCACTGAAGTATTAATAACTAAGCTGTAGTTTGCAGAATTCAACTTTTTCACCTTTTTAGAAAATCAAACTATTCATGCATCCCCTCCCAAACCTTTTTCATTCTCCCTGATACCTTAGAGAGATAACCAAAATGGTTTGGCTCCCTCATTTTTAACTTCTTTCCATTGCTGCAATAAATCTAATCGCAAAGTATACTTTATTCATATTTTGACTTTTATTTTTTAATGGTAATGCTATTAAATTCTTTCAGCTGTTTCTGAGGCAGCTATACTGCCTGCCTGTTTCTCCCAGAGTCTGCCCAAAGGGGAAAAATCTCTCTGAGCCCAGGGAAGCCTGACTCCCGGTCTGGGATTTATGTGTTTTATTGTATACAATCAACCTTCTGTGTGACTTTTCAGCAGAGGATCCTTTCACAGACTTGCTATCTTTAGCATTTTTTGGTTAGGGCTAACTGCAGTTGTTTTGTGGGAATGTTCTCATGATCTATTGCTGCATAACAAACCAACCCAAGACTTCGTGAATTGTAATAACAGTTTATCATTGTTCCATGGGTTGACTGGGCTCAGCTGGGAAGTTCTCACTTAGGATCTCTCAACTGGTTGCAGTCAGAGTCTACTAGCACCAGGGTGGGCTTCATGGCGGAGACCTGTGCAGTCACACAGGACCCCATTCTTAGAAGGGCCTCACGCTTGGTTCAATGTCCTGTTGTTGCCATCTTGATTCTCTAAATACATTTTGAACAGGGAGCCCAGAATTTTCATTTTGCACTGGGCCTTACAAATTATGGAGCTGGTCCTGGCTGAGACTGCAGTCATCTGAAGACTTGACTAGACTGGATATCCCAGATGCCTCACTCACAAGGCTGCTAGCTGATGCTGGCTGTCGGCTGGGAGCTCCACTGAGGCTGTTACCTGAAATCCCCACACATGACTTCTCTGCATGGCCTGAATTTCTCAGTGACAGTATCTCAAGAGTGAGGTGTCCAACAGATCCAGGCAGAAGCTGAAATACTTCTTATGACTCAGCCTTGGAAAAACCAGAACATCACTTGCAACACACTCTGTTGGTCAAGCAAGTCATGAAGACCAGCCCAGACACAAGGGCAAGTGCATTGGACTCCACCTCTTTTTTTTTTTTTTTTGGGGGGGGGTGGGTGCGCGGGCCTCTCACTGTTGTGGCCTCTCCCGTTTCGGAGCACAGGCTCCGGACACACAGGCTCAGCCGCCATGGCTCACGGGCCCAGCTGCTCCGCGGCATGTGGGATCTTCCCGGACCGGGGCACAAACCCGTGTCCCCTGCATCAGCAGGCGGACTCTCAACCACTGCGCCACCAGGGAAGCCCCTGGACTCCACCTCTTGATGGGGAGTTGGAAGATCACATGGCAGGAGAGCACGTGGCATGAGACATTGTTTTGTTCATCTTTGGAAAATACACTCTGCCACAGGGCTATTTGGGGCACCCCACTGCTTTGCTTTGAGTGCTCTGCCTCTTTCAGGCTTCCCTGAATGCACTCTGCCTAGTTGGCAGGCATTCATGACCAAGTGTGGCTAGACAAGACAGCTTTGGGGTATCCGCCCTGGTTTTTGGTATCTGTCTAATATGATTAAAATGGGACTTGCTCAAAATCTCTTCAAACCAAGTATGTGCTTGGGGGATGAGAGGTGTGCTTAAGGGGGGTTCTGATCTTGAGGTGGGGTAGGGGCTGCTAGGAGGAACTACCTTTTGAGGTTTTGCCACAGTTCACGTTGAGTAAAAATACCGAGCTTTTCTAGATTACATTGCTAAATCTTGCAGCTTTCAACTAAAAGGCCTTACAGTAGAGATGAAAGAAAAGAAGGTGTAGTGTTTGATAATCCTTGGACAAATCCCAATTCCACTACCTGTTAGGTAGGGAAAACTGAGAGCTTCAGTTTCTTTATTTATAAAGTAGGACTAATGATATTCCCTTAGGGGCTATTGTGATGATGAAGTAGGATAATATATTAGCTACGCAAATAGTTACTGTTATTAATAAGTATACAACTTGTTTTTGATTTAGGTTATTACCTTTTAGGTTCCCTTTGCCAAACTCATGGTTGAGTTATTAGACCTACCTAGATCCTCTGGGGTGACTTACCGGTGTAGACATAATGAAAACACCCTAAGAGTAGCATGGTCCTGCAGCCTCTGTATTAGAAGTTGCTGGTTTCGGGCTTCCCTGGTGGCGCAGTGGTTAAGAATCTTCCTGCCAATGCAAGGGACACAGGCTCGAGCCCTGGCCCGGGGAAGATCCCACATGCCGCGGAGCAACTAAGCCCATGAGCCACAACTACTGAACCCACGTGCCACAACTACTGAAGCCTGTGCACCTAGAGCCCGTGCTCCGCAACAAGAGAAGCCACGACAATGAGAAGCCCGCGCATTGCAACAAAGAGTAGCCCCCGCTCACCGCAGCTGGAGAAAGCCCGCGCACAGCAACGAAGACCCAACACAGACGAAAATAAATAAATAAAATTAATTAATTAAAAAAAAAAGTTGCTGGTCTCTACCTTTCAATGTTGAGGGCTGACGTTTTGTCAACTACTAGTGGTAGTGGGTAATTAACATTTACTGAGCAGGGTACTTAAATGTGTTAGGGGCTTTTGATTTAATTCTCACTCAATCCTCTGAGATGAGTACTGTTTTATTTCTGATATTATAGATGAAGAAATAGTAGGTTGGTGAGAATTTGTTTTGTGCAAAACCATCCATGAGATAAATAGTGGCCCAGGATCCAAACAGAGATCTCTCTAGCCCCAGGGCCTGTGTTTCACCATTGTGTTACATGGCCTCTCAGACAGATTAAAGCATTCACATAATTGAATCCTTTGCGTGTGACCTGAGATCTCAGGCTCTTTTAAGCAACTGATTTGGGAGCTTAAGGCCCTAATATTTTACTATCAAGTCTGGTTGTGAGACCTTGCTGGAGAAGAGCTCCTAAAACCGTCCAATTTTTAGACTGCTGGTATAAATTTCCCCAGAGGATTATCTTGTGGTAGGCCAATCCCTTGTGCTTGTGGCTGGGTAGCTTTCAGCAAGGCCTCTCATCTGACATTTGGCATTTTTCCTGGCAGGCAGCCAAGGGGACTGAGTATTTCTCTGTTTTCTTTTACTTTCATTCTTAACCATTTCCTCTCAAAATAAACAAAAAAGAACTTGGGGATTTTACTAGTGGAAATGTATCTTAAAAAGCTGTTTCTGAGGGAAATTTTGTAGCTAGAGGGGAAAGGGGGGAAAAGGAGATTTAGGGAATGGAGGAAACAGAGCCCTTAAAATTATTAACAGAATTCAGAATTCCCTTGAGCTAGAAAGGTTCCATCTAATTTTAAAAGTTGTTTAAATTCCTCAAAAGAGAGGTATTCTGTAAGTATAAATATATGGTCAGGCACCTCTTAATGAGCTATGGAGAATCTCTAACGTGATTATTTATTTGTGCTGTGTCCCCAACATTTCCCTTTAGCAAATGTTTACAATGACCTTCTCTTTCCTAACATTTAATTCCCAAACTTGATAAAAAGTAGAATTGGCTTAAGTTTGGATGCTTTCTCTTCCCTCTTCTACTCATTTAGAAAGGTGTTAGCAGCTATTCATAAACCACTGAAATGATTATTTGGTTTTAGTGAACCTCCCCAAGAAAAAACTTTTTCCTCCTTTTTTTTTTTTTAGCATGCCTTGCTTTGTTTTAAGTGTTTTACAAGTATTAACTCATTGAATCCTCACAAACCTAAGAGATCTCTAACAATTACCTCCCTATTTAACAGATAAGAAACCTGAGGCTTAGAGAGGTTAAGAACCAGGCCCCAGGTCAGTGGGGTGATGGTTTGATGCGAGGGCCTTTTTTCACACAGTCCCAGGATCAAGACCAGGCTCTGCCACCTCCCAGCATGACTGGCCAACTCACAATTGCTTATACTGCCTGTAATATGCTTGAAGCTCTCACAGTATTTCAACCAATCCCAGTGAAATCTGACATTATTCCCATGAGAAATTAAGCGCATTCCAGTTCCTAATGGACTTTCTATCTATCTTCCCTCCTTAAATAGGCTAACAACTCCTTTTGCTCCTGTAGAGGTTGGAAAGGATTCTATTTATTCATTCCTTCCTTGACAGACACTCACACACAGGCAGTATGGCATAGCGTCAGAGTGCGGACATTGGAACCAGACTACTTTGTCTGAATTGTGGCTTTGCCATTTACTTGCTCAAGGTCACACAGCTTGTTAGTGAATCTTTCTGTGCCTCAGGTCTCTTATGTAAAATGGGTTAATGATTACACTGACCTCACACAATTATTATGAATTTAAAATGAGTTAATCTATATTAAATACTTAGTACTGTGCATGGCACAAGTAAATGCTCAATAAGCACAAAGTATCATTGAACAGCTACTTAGGAAATAGAAGTATGCCAGGCACTGCAAATAAAAGCACTTGAAATCTAGTGAGACATATAGGGCACATTCCGTCAATAGATCCACTCATGTGCTAAGCACCAGGCATTGGGGGGCATAACAGCTAAACAAAACACCCCCACCACAAATATTTACAAACTACTAGAAGAGGTAAATAGACAAATAATGACAGTGCAATGTAATAAGTACTGCAAATAGAGTAGAAATGAGTTATATTAGAGCATAAGAGCGGGTAGGGGTGCATGACATTTGAAGGTTGGAGGAGGCTTCTTCCAGGAAGTGAACTGAAGGTAAGACCTGATGGATGAGAAGGAATTTGCCACATATTACTAGAACAGGATGTGAATTGTAAGGTGTATAAAGAGCATGGAGCACATGCATGGGATAGTGTGAGTAGTTTTACCTGGCTTAAGGAATTGGGTGCAGGGGGCAGGAGGCAGGAAGAACGTGAGGAGGCTGGAAAGAAGATACCACCAGATTATTAAAGGCCTTCAGGGCTTTGATGAGGACTTTGGACTTTATCCTGTAAGTAACAGGGAGCCATGAAAAGCTGTCAAGTCTGGGAGTAATATGATCAGATAATCCAGACCTGATGAGATTTGAAGTCAGGGCCACAGTGATACTCCTAGAGAGATACGAAGGCCTGCATTGCAGTGCTGGCCATGGGGATGGAGAAGAAGAGGTATTTGGGAGATAATACGAAGAATTGTTAGAGTGTGATGACTGATTAGAACAGAATGGAAGGGCAGAATATCCTACATTGCCCTCAAAAGTAATATCCTTTTAGCTATGATGGGTACTTAGTTGGAAAAGTTTGAGGAGTACAGGTGGCATAATGGAAAGAACAGGAATTTTTGGAGCTGCATGCAACTGAATACAAATCTAGTCTCTACCATTTGTTGGTTTCATGTTTAGTGTAGATAACAATCCTACTTCAAAGTCTGTTATATAATAACATAAGCATGTAAAACACCTAGTACAGTGCCGGGCACATAGTACGCGTGATCATTGTATCCTGGGATTATAAAATAAGACACAATCAGAGGTTCATGCCAGACAGCAGTGGTCCTTAGTCTTTTGAATGTCTTAGCTATTCATTAAAAAACAAAAAACTTTACTGAGATACCATCACATACCATCAATTCACCCATTTAAAGTTTCCAATTTAATGTTTTCTAGTATATTCAGAGTTGTACAACCATCACCACAAGCTAATTTTAGAACTTTTTTTTTTTTTTTTTGGCCAAGTGTCCTGTGGGATCTCAGCTGTATGACCAGGGATTGAACCTGGGCCATGGCAGTGAAAGAGTTGAATTCTAACCACTAGACCACCAGGGAACTCCCAAATTTTTGAACATTTCAATCACCCCTAAGAGAAACTCCACACCCATTAGCAGTCACTACCCATTCGTCCCCAAGCCCCTCCACGGGTGTAGGCTGCCACTACGAGAATCTGCTTTCTGTTTCTACATATTTGCTCTTAAATTCTTCAAAAGATCTGATGAAAGCAAGGTCTATTCTGGGAATATGCAAAATTTTGTATGCAATTTCTAGGAAAGCAGAGGCCCCAGCTTAAATTTAAAAGGAATACCCTTAACAAATTCAAACCCAATCTCTACAAAGTTGGCACTAGAGGAAGAAACTCCCTGTGGTGACAGTGGGCAGCAAGGCCTTGTAGCCCTCACTCCTGTGTCTCTGCCTAACCTGAGATCTCTGCACACACACAACTTGCTCCAAAATTTCTACACATAATCTCCACATGTGAATGTCAGCCACAAGGATCCATCTCCTATAACCTCACCATTTGTTTCTTCTGGGAGCAGCAGAAACCTAAGAGATTCCAGCCAGCAATCAAGAGTAGTGTCTCTGAAGATTGGTTTAAGCTATTGTGATAACAGCTCCTATTCATTCGGTGCTTCTTATGTCTGAGCATTGCACTTATAATTAACTCTTCTAATTTTTCAATTTTAGGGATACCACCTGCACATGTACTATTTCAGTTTTTTGGTAGCTCCTGGTAAATAATATGATATCACCATGAAGAAACCTCCTGCCAACAATCTTTGTTTGGTACTGTTACATCTAACCTACTTCACAGAAGCCAAGAACAGTCAGAGTACGGAGAGGGAACTTTTAGTGAAAAAAAGCAATGTTTGAGCTCCTATGGGATCAATAAGAATGCCTTTGCGCTCTCAATGCCTAAAGTATCAGGTTAAAACTTCAAGAATGTGTTGACCTGGCTTCTTTCAGAATAACAAATGAGAATTTTGATTACAGAATAGTTTTAAAAGATTTATTTATTTATTTATTTATTTATGGCTGCATCAGGTCTTAGTTGTGGCACGCGGGATCTTCGCTGAGGCACGCAAGATCTTTCGTTGCGGCACAGGCTTCTCTCTAGTTGTGGTGTATGGGTTTTCTCTTCTCTAGTTGTGGCACACTGGCTCCAGGGCATGTGGGCTCTAGTTGTGGCATGTGAGCTCTGTAGTTTGCGGCACGCAGCCTCTCTAGTTGAGGCACGCAAGCTCAGTAGTTATGGCACGTGGGCTTAGTTGCCCCACGGCATGTGGATCTTAGTTCCCTGACCAGGGATGGAACCTGTGTCCCCTGCAATGTAAGGCGGATTCTTTACCACTGGACCACCAGGGAAGTCCCCAGAATATTTTATATTGTAAGCTTTATTACCATGTTAGTTTCTTCTTTTTTTTTAAAATTTATTTATTTTTATTTTTGGCTGCGTTGGGTCTTTGTTGCTGCATGCGTGTTTTCTCTAGTTGCGGCGAGCAGGGCTATTCTTCGTTGCGGTGCGCAGGCTTCTCATTGTGGCTGCTTCTCTTGTTGCAGAGCACGGGCTCTAGGCGTGCAGGCTCAGTAGTTGTGGCTCGCGGGCTCTAGAGCTCAGGCTCAGTAGTTGTGGCACGTGTGCTTAGTTGCTCCGCGGCATGTGGGATCTTCCCGGACCAGGGCTCAAACCCGTGTCCCCCCCATTGCACAGGCGGATTCTTAACCACTGCGCCACCAGGGAAGCCCAAGGGATTCTTCTTGGCAGAGAAAATTAGAAGCAATCTGAAAGCACATACAGACTAAATTACCTTTGTATTCACTGTAAGATCTGTCTTCCAGTTCGCCACTCCAACCTCATGCTCATCTGGCTACACACTCAGAGATTTTTGGTTTTGCTTTTGTTTTTTGTCTTGGAATCTACAAGCTCCTTCCTACTTCACGTTCTCTTGCTTGCTGTTTCCTCAGTTTTTTCTTAAAGTCTTTGCAAGGCTGGTTTCTTCTCATTGTTCAGGCCTTAGCTCAGAGGGCTTTCTGACCATACAATCCAAAACAGTTATCCCTTCCTCACATTATGCTCTCATAGTAGGTACCATTCTCTGAAAATGATGTCAGTGACATTTATTTACTTGTTTATTCTTTGCTTCTTTCCACCAGCATGTAAAGTCCACGAAGACCAGGGCCTTGCCTGTTTTGTTCACCACAGAATCCCTAGGACTCAGAGCAGTGCTTGACATACAGGTGGATGTTCAATAAATAGTTGTTGAATTAAATGTTTATTATCAAAATGAATAAATAGTATTAAGTGTGAAATATATTTTCTGTTTTCAAAGGGGTTTATACAGGTGCATTTGGAACTTCACTGGATGTATTTAAACCTAAAAACTTGCAATTTACTGTAATGTCCAAAATAAAATGTTTTTAAAATAGTAAGATGAAAAATAACCACCTTTTTTTTCCTTCTAAAATTTTTCTTTGGGTTTGACATATTCAAAATTAATTTAAATTAAAAGGAAGGGGAATACATGGAACAAAAAAATTACTTTTAAATGGATTATAGGCCTAAATGTAAGAGCCAATACTATTTTAAAAATCTATAAAACTTTTAGAAGAAAACATAGGAGTAAATCTTTGTGATTTTGGGTTAGGCAAAGGCTTGTTAGATATGACAACAAAAGCACAAGTGACCAAAGAAAAATAGATAAATTGGACTTCATCACAAAAGACCACATCAAATTAAAAAGGTTTTATGCTGCAAAGGATACCACCAAGAAAGTGAAAAGTCAGCCCACAGAACTGGGACAAAATATGTAAATCATATAACTGATAAGGCCCTTGATCTAGAATACATGAAGAATTTTTATAACTCAATAATTAAAAAATAAATATACTAGTTAGAAAATAGCAAAGATCTAAATAGACCTTCTCCAAAGAAGATATACAAATGGGCAATAAGCATGTTAAAGATGCTCAACATCATTAGCCATTAGGGAAATACAAATCAAAACTACAATGAGATACCACTTCACACCCACTAGGATGGCTATAATCAAAAGACAAACACACGGGATATGGAGAATTTGGAACCCTCATAATTGTTGGTGGGATTGTAAAATGGTGCACGCTCTTTGGAAAACAGTCTGGCTCCTAAAAACGTTAAACAGAGTTACCATATGACCTAGCAATTCCATTCCTAGATATATATCCAAAAGAAATGAAAGCATATGTCCATACAAGTTCTACAAACAAATATTCATAACAGCATTATTCATAATAGCCAAAAAGCAGAAGTACCCAGATGTCTATCAACCGGTGAATGTATAAATAAAACGCAGTCTATCTATACAATGGAATATTATTTATTCACAAAAAGGAATGAAGTACTGATACATGCAACAACATGGATGAAGTTAGAAAATATTATGCTAAGTGAAAAGAAGCCAGTCACAAAAGACCACATGAATCCATTTCTATGAAATGTCCAGAATAAGCAAATCTATGAGACAGTAAGTAGATTAGTGGTTGCCCAGGGCTGGGGGTGGAGGGAATGGGGGAGTGATAGTTAATGAGTATGGGTTTCTTTTGGGGGTGATAAAAATGTTCTAAAATTAGATAATGGTAATAGCTGCACAACTCTGTGAATATCCTAAAAACTTTTGAATAGTACTCTTTAGATGGGTGAATTCTATGGTGTGTGAATTATGTTTCAATAAAGCTGTGTGTGTGTGTTTTTTTTAAGAGTACAATGTAAGGGAAAAAAGGAAGGGAAGCTTAAAATCAAGAGTATCAACCTTCAAAGAAAGTTTGAGGTGACAGAATAGAGAGTGTAACATTTCTATTTTTAGCTTTGATATCCTAACTTTAGCAAGAGCCTAGACTTGAATATTATATTTAGCATTCCATACTCAGACATGGCGGATTTGCCTTTTTCTTCATAAGAACCACCTTTATTGCTTTTGTTTTAAAAATGCATTATATAGAGTACACTAAAAATCAGATTCTCTTATTTACATTTATATGATACCTGTATCCAGTGTCCCCAAAGTGTTATAATAGAATAATAGTTTTCTTTTGCTACAGGTGGTAGCCATGAAAGACTTTGTTCTCTCTATCATGCCACTCACAAGTATAACAGGCTGTGAGATCAGACTGTCCGGACTCTTCTAGGCAATATGAATTTGGGAGAGGCACTTAACCACAGTTTCCCTATGTGTAAAAGGGGAGTAGAGTAATATTATTTACTCCATAATGTTGTTCTGAGAATTAAAGGAAATGACTCATGCAAGGTATTTAGCACAGTGTCAAGTGCATAGCAAATGCTCAAACTGTAGTCCTTGTTAGTAATTACTATTATAATATAGCAACAGTTAGTAACAGAGACTTGAGATTTAGAAATAGGTAAAAAACAAGTTGTAATGTGGTTGACAACTGAGTATTAGCATCCTAAAAACAAGTGAGGGCCGGAAGGAGGTATAATATTCCATTTCTCAGTTACATTAACATCAGGCAACTATATTGGATATTTAATCAAGGTATTTGGATAGTTTTCAGCATTTACTGCTAGAAAACTCCAGAGAGCTTGCTATAGATAAGGCTGTGAAGTTGCACAAGTATTTTTCAGAGAACAATATGTGATTCAAGCATCGCTACAGAGAGCTGATATTTTAAGCTACATTTCTAATCAGTGATATCTTATACCATGTCACCTTACAACTCCTGCCATTCATCTGAATAAGTCTGCAAGAAGTCTCCTTTTCCTTCTCTCTTGAGGTTTATTTGGCCAATATTTTTTCTATTGAGAGTAGCAGGAACTTTTAAATATTTTTAAAGACTATTTCAACTTCTCAGAAGAAAGGAAACATTTGCAAAAATAATTACATATAAAATAAAATTGTGAGATGTAAAAGAATTAGCATTTGGAGCTTTATTTGTATACTTTAAAAATGGGCTTTAAGGGCTTGCCTGGTGGCGCAGTGGTTGAGAGTCCGCCTGCCGATGCAGGGGACGCGGGTTCGTGCCCCGGTCCGGGAGGATCCCACGTTCCGCGGAGTGGCTGGGCCCGTGAGCCATGGCCGCTGAGCCTGCACGTCCGGAGCCGGTGCTCCGCAACGGTAGAGAGGCCGCAGCAGTGAGAGGCCTACCGCAAAAAAAAAAAAAGTTCCTGTATTAACCAAAATTCCAGGAGAGACAAAAGGGAGAGAAGGAAGTTGAAAGTGCTTACAAATTTTTCCCGTTTTTCCCCAAACGTTTATTTATATTTTTACGTTATATTAATAGATAAAGTCCCTGAGGAGCATGACTGAAACTCAAAAATTCATAGCCATACAATTTCCCTACATGTAGCATATCTTTAAGTATTCTTGTTGTAAGAGTGCTTGGTGGTCATAAAGATCTGTCTGAGGAAATCAGAGACCTGTACATAGGATAAAAAACAACTAAGGACAGGCCTGCCCCACCCCCCAGACTGTGGTAGGAGTGGGTAAGTTACTTAGTCCCTCTGTGCTTCATTTTCCTCACCTTAAAAAGGCAATAATAATACCTTTCTCATAGAGTTGACGTGAGGCTTAAATGAGATCACACATGTAAAGTGCACCAAGTACCTAATAAAATATAAAGTTTTAGCTCCTGACATTGTTGTGGCAGTGGTCAGAAAGGGGCAAGAGGAGGAGGTGTAGCAGATGTCTCAAAGATGCAGATATTAACAGCCCTTGGTAAAGAGAGAGATGTTGTTAAAGCAGGGAGATCTTCCAAATGGCACTTGCGCTATTTTCAAAGGGGCATGAAGAGTATAGTCAAACACTCCTTGTCCTTTGTCTTGGTAGGAGCTACAAGAGCCAGAGCTCATGGAAGGAGGTGGGGTCTCTGTGTGAGATGGGAGTGTGTATGGCAGGGACTGAGGCGACAGAGAAATAGGTGACTTTGAGGAATGGGGGCTGGATTTAGAAGTAAGAAAAACACTAGGCTTGCTGCCATATGCCTGTAACACGACTCTCTTATTTTCCCTGTTAAGGAACTGATTTAAATTCTGCTCAGAAATCGATAAGATTCCATTTGGCCATGTGACATACCCTGCCTGACATGCAACAATATTTAAATCTTATTAAATACTGTAAATTAACTTATATTGACTGACTTCTATCAGAAATCAGAGTCTGGATTAAAGAGCTGATGTCAAGAGTCTCAGAGTGGAGTTAGAAGACTGGGTTAACTCCTGGCACTAGCACTTAAAAAGATGTGAACGTGGTACTGTGAAATGGGAAAACCACCTACCTAACAAGTTGTTGTCGACATTAAGGTTGTTCATAGCACCTGGAACATAGAGATGCATTTTTCTATATTTTATGTTAATGGAAAAAGGTTTTAAAATTATGATAGTACACTTACAGCGTTACCAAATATGCTGAATACGCACTGACACTCTATTACATTAATGGACTTTAGTATTCTCAACTAATATCAATGCTTTTAGTAATGACAGTTAATTCGCTGATATTATTTTCCTCCCCTCACTGCACCTCTCAGCAGACCACACATTCAGATGCTCTAAAATGTTATTTCTTGAGCACTTTTTACTGACACCCAATCCTTGGCTTGCCGGACACTAAAGGACAATTGGATTGACTCTAGAAAGTGTTTCTACAAACAGTGCCTTTTCGAGGCTTGCCCAGCGTCTGGCTAGTGTTGCAGTGTCAGCAGTTTACTTCAATTAAAGCACTAGTGGCAACACGGCATTCTTCACACAAGAAAAGAGCGCAACACTCACATATGATAGTTCAACTTGTCTTTTGGGTTGATTCTGCTGCTCGAGTTCAGTCCCCGCGAGAGGAAGCGTATTCCGCCTCATATTAAACAGAAGAGCCTCAATTCATTATTGGGGCTGCAGGAGGGCGACTCCAGCAACTGATCAGCTAGGGACTTGACACAGAGCGGGTCCTGCCTTCGTGAGGCAAGTGCGGCACCTCAGCAACCCTCCAGCCCTGGAAGTTTGTGAGTCTCCACTTGTAAGACTGGTAGTCACCTTGACCTCCCGGACAGGTGGGGAAAGTTAGCCCTGGGCCAGAGGCGGGACGTAAAAGCGAAAGCTCAGAACTTTCCCGAGCAAAACAAGCCGTTTTCCCGTTTTCAGCGCAGCTCGAGACCCGGAGAGTTTAAGGGTGGCGAGAGCAGGTGGCAGGGCTCCGCCCACCACCACTCTTCTCCTCCCTCTGCTTGCTGCTCCACTCCCTCGGTGAGGTCCCGCCTCTGAGGCGCGCGCGAAGAGTTGTCGCGCCGTGTGTTCTGGGAATTGTAGTCCTAACGCTGGGAGCCGCCTCGGGAGAGGCGACTTCGGCCTACACACCCCATGGTACCGCGCGGCTCTGGCCGCTCCCGGATGTCTGCCTGGCGCCGGAAGAGAAGACGGCCCCCCTCTCTCGGCCCGGCCATCTTGTGGGAAGAGCTGAAGCAGGCGCTCTTGGCTCGGCGCGGCCCGCTGCAATCCGTGGAGGAACGCGCCGCCGAGCCACCATCATGCCTGGGCACTTACAAGAAGGCTTCGGCTGCGTGGTCACCAACCGATTCGACCAGTTATTTGACGACGAATCGGACCCCTTCGAGGTGTTGAAGGCAGCAGAGAACAAGAAAAAAGAAGCCGGCGGGGGCGGCGTTGGGGGCCCTGGGGCCAAGAGCGCAGCTCAGGCCGCAGCCCAGACAAACTCCAACGCGGCGGGCAAACAGCTGCGTAAAGAGTCCCAGAAAGACCGCAAGAACCCGCTGCCCCCCAACGTCGGCGTGGTTGACAAGAAGGAGGAGACGCAGCCGCCCGTGGCGCTTAAGAAAGAAGGTAAAGCTGTGGTGGAAGGTGAGGGAGACCCGGGATGGAGGGAAGGAGCGAGGGGACTGGCGGCTACCACTGGCTTCTGGAGCTCCGAGGGTCCGCGGGAGACTTGGCCGCCGATTTCTTCGCGTTTCCCCCCCCTGATGAAAGCCAGGTCCTGCGAAGGTGCTGGGAGCGTGGTAGCCACAAGTTCAAACCGCCACCTGCAAGGATCCTGGAGCCACCCCTTCCCGCCTCAGGTTCTGAGCGGAGGAGCGTGGTCGGGATCCTGGGAGGCTGTTGTCTTCCCGCCGGATTCCTTGGCGGGCGAGCGCATGGGCCGAGGTTCGGGGAAGGGAGCTCCTTTTCGGAGCGTTTGTTGTTAATGGGATGGTGGGGCCTCCGCGGCTTCTTCCTGCTCAGAGCTTTCTCTCAGCCCGCCGCTCTGAGGTGCGGTTGTGTCTTTTAGGCTCCTGCCCTGCCGTCTTGTCCCAGGGTGGCGTGGGGTACCCCCGAGAAAAGCTGGGGGTCGGAGTTTCCACCTACGCCCCCCCCGCTACGTTCGAGCCTATCGGATGTTGTGGGGCAAGGTGCCCTTTTAGGTGCCCCCTGTGCTTTATCGTTACCCCCTCGCCCGCACCACTATTGCAAACTTAATAACTTGCTGGAGTGCGTCAGGCTGTTGGGAGGGAGAGAAATTTGGCCACCCTGGATTGAGCAGAAGCGGGAATTCTGAATGAAGATTGGTGATGGCAGGAAATCCTGAAGCTCGTCCTCGGGTCACGATCTTTTTCTCCGGCCGGACCCCCCGCATGCAGTGTTTCATGTGGTGTGGCCTGGCCTGGGCCTCGTGGTGCAAAGAGTGCCGAGGCTGTCACAGCGTTTAGCTGCTGCAGAGCCTTTTGGAGTGCAGCTTTTTCTCCCCATGTGCGTGAAGCATGGTCAGGATTTCATTGGCGGGTAGTAGTTGCTTCCAGGTCACTGTAAACTTCGCAGGACTGTCCTGAACTTGGTTTTTGCTCTCTCACTCGTTACTGGTTTGTCTTTTGTGATGGATGAGAAAGCAAAACAGTGGAGGATTAGAAAAAGTGTACACGATCCGTAATAAGTAGGTGTAGGACTTAAACTTTGAAGCTTAAAGGTTTCCTTTATGTGTTGAAAATTGAAATTTTGCCACGTGCTTCTGAAAGGAGTTCTCATTAGCTTTAGTCGAATTTGATAACATTCAACTAATTTAAATTAAAAAAATCAAAACAATTGTGTTAGGTTTTGGTTTAGAATTTTTAGAAAATACAGAGAGCTTTGTGGGGCTTGGGGTGAAGAACCTAGGTGGTAAATAAAACAGTTGTATTAAAATTACAGGTTGGGGAGGGAAGCACAAGTTGGAGTATTAGAAAGCATGTATATACATCGTTTAGACTAAATATTCAGCTAAGTTTTATAGCAATCTGTAGCACAATGTAATAAATCTAATTTCTATGTTAAGGAACACTGGTTTGTGTATTTATTTAAACTGCTCAAGTTTACCTCCTTCATCACACTAATCCAAAGAAAGTACGTGAAAAAATGGAATCTGAAGTGTGTTCACCCCTTTTGAATTTTTGAAACATAAAGCATGGTTTAAACCCCTCATATGTTTTGATCATAAAGCCCATTTTTGAAATAAGCTCTTAGCGGGAACCTAGTATTTTAAATTACAAAGTTAAAAATTCATTTCATAAATTTATGACCAGGACCGAGTTCAACATTCAGTAGTCTTTCCTTGGGAAAACTTCCATTATTACCTATCAACATTTTCCTTAGGTCAGCATTTCAGAGCACACTTAACCTTAAATTGCATAAAACACAAGCCTATAAAAATATTGAATGAAAAAAAATCATTTTGAGGCCTTACCTCTTAGCAGTCAATTCTGGGCATTGGGGAAGGATAGACCTGTAAACAAAGTCCCTGCCTCTTGTCATGGGATTGATTGTTAACCTGATCATGTGTTCCTTGCCTTTGAATAGAGGTCCTGGCATGATCCTAGACTTACTTGCCTTAGATGTGTGTTTGATGTTTATATTCTTTGAATTTTGTAGTTTGTCTTTTGGCCATTTGAGGAACTTGAGAATTGACACCATCTACTCATTTGTTTTTTTAATGTTAGAAGCCTGGAATCTAGTGAAAATCAAGAGACGCTTGCATTTTTAAATGTCAGTCATTGGGTGGATTTATTTTGTAAGTGTTGTAGATTCTGTAAGCCTGATACTGGATATTGGGGTGGGGAAGCAAGCCATTGTTCACTTGGGTGTGTGGCTTGGATATTATAAGGACTGGTTCCATAGCTCCACCCTAATACACTACCTCTGATGAAATTTATTTAAAATGCCTTGGTGTAAGATCTAAGATTTCTGGTCTGTCCTGAGAGTGTATGGAATGGACCTTAAAATTTCACTGACGAGTTTGACATTTACCGTTTGACTTTGGCTACCAGCAGCCGAACAATTGGGGGCATCCTGGTGGTGGTACACTTTCTTAGAAAGAACCAGAGTGAACCAACTTAATTTCTTGCGAAACCAATTCCTCAGGTGCTTTTTGACTTTGTCAGAAATTGTGGATTGGGAATTAGAGCATACCTAAAATATTAGTCATGAATTTAACCATCAATCTACTTATTATCTTTAAGGCTACCAGTAATGCATATTGGTTGCCTTTCTGGCCTCTGACACTAACAGGAAAAAAGTAATGAATGAAGGGGGAAATCAGTAAATGCTTCAGCCATCACTTAGTTTCACAAGTTTCTATTTCTGTGTCTTGCTTAAAAGGGGTCCTTTTGTGTATGTGGTTTTTAAAGATTCTTTGGAAACGAAGATACTTGAAAGGGCAAACCAAAAAAATCTCCATAATAATAAAATAAGTGGACTATTTCCTGTTGGTTGCATAACAGTATGTTTTAAAAGTTAGGTGTGGTATGTATGTATATGTATACGTATATATGTATGTAGACTGCAACAGGAGAGGAAAATGGTACTTTTTTGCTGTTATATAGCTATCTTCAACTATAGAGAAAATTTTTTATTGAAATATAGTTGATTTACAATGTGTCAGTTTGTGCTGTACAGTGAAATGATTCATCGATTATACATATATACATTCTTTTTTCTAATATATTCTTTTCCATTATGGTTTATCACAGGATATTGAATATATCAATAGTTCCCCGTGTTCTACAGTAAGACCTTGTTATCCATCAGAGATGTAATCTTAAATGCCATTTGTTTTCCTTTCAGTTTTGTAATTTCATAGAATCATCAGTCTTTTTACTCTGTTCTTTTTCTCCCCCTCCAGATTATATAAAATAAAATAATGTCTTCACTGGGGTTTTTTGGGGGGTCTTTACCTGGTGATTGTGTTGGTTTGCTCGGTTATTAGTTATGAATGGCTAATGGTGTTATCTTTGGTATCTTTAAAACCAAAATGTGTCATTTGCTTAAAATTTCTTTAAATTTAGAATTTTAAATTAAGAGACTGGCATCTTGAAAAGTGAGAGAAATAATGGCTACCCAAATGACTTCCAGGTCAGTTATAGAGAATGCTTTAGGGGAAAAAAGTGATTTGGCAAACTGAATGGAAGTTTGAAACAAGTTTATTTAAATAGGAATTTTTCTGAAGTACCTTGTTACACTTTAGAGATGCCCAGTGTTAGCCTTTTTCAGTGGGAAGTGCTAGTTAATGGACTTAAAGAGTAAATTTTTTTTCTTTTAACAGCCTAGGCCTAGTTTTTTGTGTTACAAAAAATAATTTGCTTACGTGGTTTTTTTTAAAATCATTTTAGGAATAAGACGCGTTGGAAGAAGACCTGATCAGCAACTTCAGGGTGAAGGGAAGATAATTGATAGGAGACCAGAAAGGCGACCACCTCGTGAACGACGATTTGAAAAACCACTTGAAGAAAAGGGTGAAGGAGGAGAATTTTCAGTTGATAGGCAAGATTGTTTCTTAATCTCTTCATGTTTTGTCAGTTTATAGAGAGACATCTTAACACAGATAAATTGAGCATAATTGCCAGGAAGCAGTGGGGCTAGTTAATTTTATCAGTTTTTCTAGCGAAACGTCTAAGTATGTGTTGTTGTTCTTAGGACATTTTGGTAACAGTTTTTAGTATTCAAACTTAGATTTCTTGTAATGAAACACTTCAGTTATGAAGGTTACATGTGTTTATTTTAATTTTTATGTATATTGGTGAATAGCAGTTTTACTAGATTATAATGTGAAATGAGTAACAAGGAAGAAGTACATGCATTAGTAGTAAAGTTTTAGAGAATGTCAAAGTAATTTTCTTACGTTGGGGAGTTTCCTAGTTTTGATTTCCTTTGGGATATGAGCCAGTAAATATGTTCCTGCATCTTTGAGCCTTTGAATTTCCCTTCTTCCTTTTACCAGAAACCTTAGAAGTATATAATATTTTTTTATTTGTTACAGACCGATTATTGACCGGCCTATCCGAGGCCGTGGTGGTCTTGGAAGAGGTCGAGGAGGTCGTGGACGAGGAATGGGCCGGGGAGATGGCTTTGATTCTCGTGGCAAACGTGAATTTGATAGGCATAGTGGAAGTGATAGATCGTAAGTCTTATATTGGTTTTTATTATACTTTTATATTTGAAGCTACTACTTTAATAAAACAAAATTTGAATTTCTAGAACTAAAGAGTATTATGTTAACTCAGTTTTGTTAGTTCTTTTTCACATTACAGTGGCCTGAAGCATGAGGACAAGCGTGGAGGTAGCGGATCTCACAACTGGGGAACTGTCAAAGATGAATTAACGTTGGTATTCTGGTTTTTTTAAATAAATACTTCTAATAAAATTGATCTTATACCTTACTAGAGGTTTGCCCATTAAATTTTTACTTGTCCCTGGGACAAGGATGGATGCTCTTATCTCAGAGCTACTTCCTTACAAGATAATGAATGCTTTTTTGGATATGTTTGGATTATAATATATCAAATGACCAGTTTTTCTACGTTTCAAAAATATATGGTACTAATTTTTCTTTTCATATGGATGTATAGCTTTTATTGAAATCCTATTTTGAGGTTATTTGGGTATTATGTTATTGTATGTTTCTTATTTAATAGTTCTTATTCTAGCTATTGACCCCTTTGGTGATGACAAAAATTTGAAAAGCCAGTAAGGCTTTATTTTAGAACTAACTGCTGTCATACTACTTTTTGAGTAATGTACTTGAGCTATAACTTGGATCAGTATACATTTTTAAATTATTTTCTCTTAGTGGTCTACTGGGGAGTAAATTTAGTAGGAAAAGACATTGGGAATGTGAGAATTTTAAAATATTTCTGTGAAGACTTTCAGCTACATGTAAATGGACCTAGATGCCTTTTTTTTTCTTTCTTTCCTTAGAGAGTCCCCCAAATACATTCAGAAACCAATATCTTATAATTGCAGTGACTTGGAGCAATCAAATGTGACTGAGGAAACACCTGAAGGTGAAGAACATCCAGTTGCGGACACTGAAAATAAGTAAGTGATTTGTGTGTACGGTAGCGGTAATGCTCGAGCATTGAAATGTTTGGGGTTTAACAAGAAAACAACCTGTAGGCTTAATGCTATTATTTATTTGCTTTTTAAAAGGAGAGACTTTATTGTACTCCATTCCCTCAAATAGTGTTTAGAGGAGTGGTTTACAAATGTATATGTTGGGCTCTAATGGTTTGACAAATAGAAGTGGTTATTTCTATTTGAAGTTACCATTGTCATCTTAAAACGATACGGAAGATACGTATTTTAGTAAATCCTGTTAACCCTAAGCACAAAAATAGCTGTTTTAACCTGAGAAATATTTGGAACTCGTAGTTCAAAGTACTTTGGACTCTATGTAACTATACAAATTTTATTCTAATACAGTTTAAAATGAGAAAACATGACCATTTTAAAATTAGTTGCTCCATCTCCTTGAAGTTTTTTTTTCCATCAACATAGAATTTGGAACATAGCATTATTGGCTTGTTTTAAAATGTGTGAGGAGAGCAAGCACCAGAATATGTTGTCAGTTCACTAGAAGACGGTTTTGAAATTGTTTGTTCAAGGGTGTGGGAGAGTTTTAAAGACTCAAGTTATGCTAGTAGAAATAATTTAATGCCTTCCTCTGGTTTCCATCAATACAAGCAGAAGTTATATGCCAGGCATTTCTTTCGGTATGTGGTTTAAAGTCTTGCATTACAGATTATTTAGGTCAGTAATTCTTAATCAGGGCATATTCAAATCATTTAGGGAGGCAATGCTTTTCTAAACTTCTCTTTTTCTCCAGAAAGAGTTGTTCTTACAGTGAACCACTATTAATGATTGGAAAATCATATTTTGTGGATTTGTTTGAATAAGGAATAATAATCAATTTACTATTGGAGAGAGTAGATAAAAATACATGGTGTTAAGTGATGTGTAGAACTTGGTAATATAAATTCATTTATACGAAACTATGGAGTCTTAATTTTGTGTGGTAAACAATGAAATTGTGATAGGTGAGATAGATGAACCTTACGTAACATTAAGTACTTTACAAAGCTCAACATAAATGTTGTTCCCTTAATGAAGAGTTCATGTTTAACTCACTTTAAGAGTAATCTGGGGGGCTTCCCTGGTGGTGCAGTGGTTGAGAGTCTGCCTGCCGATGCAGGGGACACGGGTTCGTGCCCCGGTCCGGGAGGATCCCACATGCCGCGGAGCAGCTGGGCCTGTGAGCCATGGCCGCTGAGCCTGCGTGTCCGGAGCCTGTGCTCTGCAACGGGAGAGGCCACAACAGTGAGAAGCCCGCGAACCCCCGCTCCCCTCCACCTGCAAAAAAAAGAGTAATCTGACAAGATTATAACTTTATCAGAAGGAAAGGATGTTATTGATAGGGTATTGGAAGCAAATCCTTAGCTCAGTTCCCAGGACTAAAAAGGGGGTATTGGGTCTAAAGACCATGATGATGACATTAGAACAGCCTCTAGTCTTACCCCAGAATAGGGGAGGATTTGAACATAGTATTATGTCTTGCATGTGCAGGTGTAAATTTAAGAAACAGCTTTGGCTGAATTTGATTAGCTTCCTTATGTGTAGTTCTAGAGCTTCTGTTTTGTCTCATTTGATCTTACAATCCTACCCTTGACGGTAGGTGTCATGGTTTCATGATATGATAAAGGTATGCCGAGTTCTTTTCTTGGCTGTGGTACAACTTACGCGTAGCCTAGGACCTTTTTTCAGTCTTTAGTTTTCTGATATGTAAACTGACAGGGTTGGACTTTACAGTCTAGATCTCATCAATTCAGTGTAAGCTTGGTCTGGGAAGTTTTAAGATGGGATTTGTCAAACAGTAAAGAGTAGTAGCACAGACAGGAGATATTTGAGCAAGGCTAACTGAATCACCTGCTATCTTTGGAAAGCAATGCTCCCAAAATAGCAAACAACTTGTTTGGTGACAATTGGAAATTGAGATTAAATAGTGGATTCCTAGGCCCATGCTTTGTTTCTGTAAAAAGGGAAAGGGATAATATGTAATAGTTATAGCCTGAGAATTATATTTAGAAATAACTAATTTGGTGTTAAGCATTGAAACCAGTATTTTGTAGAAACTTCCATTACTAGTGAAACTGTAGTCTTGTTTTCATATACCGATTCGTTTGAAAGTTGGAGTATATAACGTTAAGATCTGTAGAAATTAAAGATTTGCCTCAAGTGTTAAAGGATAGGGGAGCAGTTCTTTTATATTCTAGAATATGAAACTTGGTTGCTTATGGATGTCCTAGATGATTACATTCATATATGTTATAAATTATGTATTGTGAAAAATTATGGAAATTAAAAAATGTGTTTTAGGAGAAGTTAGGTTAATGATTTTAATCACATAGTGTAAGTTTTAAAAACAGTAGTATGGTTTTAAAAAATGTGTTCTAGGTTTGATATAGCCAATTCAAGATTGTGTTACTGATAGATGATCATTTAAGAGTTTATGAAGATGAATTGTATGTTCCTTAGTTATCCACGCTTTCAATAATTCAAACATTGGATTCCTGGTCTCTGCCAAGTCACATGTTAGCCACTGGGTTACAAAGAAAACTGTGATTCTCCTGTCCTTGGGTAATCTAGAAGATTACCAACCAGCCAAGGTTAACTTCCTTACTTATAATTGTAAGTTATATGATTTTATAAGCCCCTTACCACGTGTAAAACTTAAAACATTTTCCCACAGGGAGAATGAAGTTGAAGAAGTAAAGGAAGAAGGCCCAAAAGAAATGACTTTGGATGAATGGAAGGCTATTCAAAATAAGGACCGGGCAAAAGTAGAATTTAATATCCGAAAACCAAATGAAGGTGCTGATGGGCAGTGGAAGAAGGGATTTGTTCTTCATAAGTCAAAGAGTGAAGAGGTAAAATGAAGTTTTGTGGTGTTTGAAAATGTTCAGATGTCTTGAATTGCATTTACAATTTTTGTGTTAAAATTTCACGTGGGTAATCTGTTTATAAAAAGTTTTACGTAGGATTATTTGAGGCAGATAAATTGCCCCAAGAGGAAAATAAACTGCATTATCATATAGTCTAAGAAATTATTCTTTCAAATTTGTGTAATATTTTAAAAAATCTTACCCAACGGAGTCATTAAGACTTGTATTAGGTTAGGCGGTTTGCATTTTTATGTGGGAAACTGTCTGCGTATGCCATATATAATATCCAGGAATCTTTATCCTTCTTTACTGAGGAGTGATGTCTTGTAAAGACCAGAGAATTAATTTATGAGTTTCCTTTCCTTAGGAAACAAGGAAACTAATGAAAATATTTGAGAAAAACGTGTGTGGCTTTTGATTTGGTAGCTTCTATTTAAGCCTTGGGGCACATTCTTAGAGGAAAATCTCACTGCTGTATCCTTTTAGGGTTTGTGTAAGTATGAGATTTTAGTCACAAAGTTAAATTGAAATGTTACGAAGGCAACCTGTAATAAAAAGATTCAATAAAATCCACATTTTAATTTTCTAAACAAAAAAATAGCTGTGAAATAAACTTGGAAATACTTTTAAATAAAATAGAGGTTTGGAGATGGTTTTTTTTTTTAAACTTTTTTTGTTGTTGCTGTTGTTGTTTTTTGCGGTACGCGGGCCTCTCACTGTTGTGGCCTCTCCCGTTGCGGAGCACAGGCTCCGGACGCGCAGGCCCAGCGGCCGTGGCTCACGGGCCCAGCCGCTCCGCGGCACGTGGGATCTTCCCGGACCGGGGCACGAACCCGTGTCCCCTGCATCGGCGGGCGGACTCTCAACCACCGCGCCACCAGGGAAGCCCTGGAGATGATTTTTTAAACATTGACTTCATGAAGGTAGTATAAATGAGGATATTGTCAATTCCTGTAGGGAAGAAAAAACATCTTCCTTCATTAGAATGCTTTTGGTTATTTTTTTGTAGTTCTTGCAGACAAAGTTGTTTTGTGTATCTGTAAAACAAAGAGAATTCTTTATTTAAAGAACCATGGAAGTTCACTTCGGGGAGATTGTTCATTTGAACTAATTATTAAACTGTTCAGGTTAATGTGAAAGAGGTTTACCTTGGCACCTTGGAGACAATTATTCATGACCTTTTTGGGGTCCCGATGGAACTTTTCTCCAGAATAGGACACACAGATATAAAATGTTCTGATATATTGTATCATTAGTATCATTAATACCCTGAAGCCTCTTCATGCATTTTTTAGACATCAGGTTAGGTGTCCCAGCTTTAAGTATTATTTTACATCGAGCTTTTAAGAAATAACTATTATACAAGGTGATGTATATAATTAGAAATTTTAGAAAATTATAAAATGTGAAATTGCTGGTGAGTAATCTTGAAATCAGGACATTTTCATTATCAAGCCACTTTTGTATGTTTGGACCCTTATAGTTATGCTGCCTTTGTGATGTATGTACATGAAATCCAGCCTTACTGGCATATATGGCCTTATCATTTGAATACAGATGGATCCCAACTTAGAACTTTTTGGTTTTTTGATTTTAAAATGGTGTGAAAACAATGCACATATAGTAGAAACCATAGTTCAAATTTTGAATTTAGATCTCCCAGGCTGAATATGCAGTACTCGCTACTCTTTTGTGATGCTGGGCAGTGGCAGCGAGCTGCAGTTCCCAGTCAGCCTCCTGATCATGAGGGTAAACAACTGATACACTTAAAACCATTCTGTTTTTCACTTTCAATACTGCATTTAATAAATTATGTGAGATATTTAACAGTTTATTATAAAATAGGCTTTGTGGTTTTGTGTTAGATGATTTTGCTCAACTATAGGCTAATGTAAATGTCCTGAGCACATTTAAGGTAGGCTAGGCCAAACTGTGATGTTTGGTAAGTTAGGTGTATTAAATGTATTTTGGATTTAAAGATATTCAGGTTTTATCAGGATGCAACACCATTGTAATTTGAGAAAGATCGGTATGATAGGTCTTCAAGTTTGTTGTATACAGTGCTTTAAGTACTCTTTCTCTTTTACTTATCTTCATCTTCACAACAAATATGAAGTAGTTAGGGAAAGAAAGAAACTTTGAGAAATGGAGAACTGAATTATTGACAGCTGAGACCAGAGCTCTTATTTCCTCATTGTCATACAATGCTCTAGAAAAAAAACTTTGTAAAAAATTTATCCTACTAGTTAACTTGAAGGTTGGGGATGTAACCTGAACATCCAGACTTCCTCTTTATTATTATAGTAAAACCTTCAAGATGTTTTCAGTAGTATATCAACTTAAGTTTTTTTGCTTCTGTGCTCTGGAAACCTATAAATGCTTTTAATTGATAAATTGATATCATTGCAATAGCTAACGTTTAAAATCAGAGACTTAGTATATATCATTGACTTCAATTTGCTAGTGATTTTGTGGGTTTGCATCTGTGTTTTATGCTCCTTTATAATATTTTAAAAAGAATCTTCTGTTGCCTTTAAAGTTCACCTAAAGGGATGACATTTAATTTGGGTATTCGATGATTAAAGGAATGAAAATCTGTGTAAAAATACAAAATTTATTTGTACTTAAAAGGTAATTATTAACAGTTGTAATATTACAAGCTATTTAGAAAGAGTGAAATATCTCTTCAGAAAAGAGGATTATATGTGTATTTAGAAAAATTAAAACATACTTTAAATTAGTATGAGAAGTTTCTAACTAGAAGATTAAAACCCATTCACCCCAAGCATACAAAAGAGATCAGATATTAAGCAGTGTAAAATTCTCTGGCCTTTTTTTGCAGAGTCCATTATGTAGCTTAGGATCTGGGTTTCCCAAATATGATGACTTCATTTTTAAGAAGGTTCCTGTGGTAAATTTAAGGCATGGTTTTATTTGTGCACAGCTTTTCAAGGTTCCTTTCTTATGTAACGTTGTGTTTCACTTGAATTTGTAGTTCTCCAATTTATATGGAAGAACACATAGTTATATATGAACAGAAAAGCATTTTGAGAAGTTTATATATAATTTCTTTCCCAGGTCATAGTTGGAAGAGTATAGAGCAAAAGTTCTCTTTAAAACTTAAATATTCAATAATGTCTCTAATAGAAATATATACCATCTATCCAAGTCTTCCTCAGAGGTTCACATTGGAATGCTAATCTGAAGGGCATATTTTAAATGTACTTATTCATACTTCACTGCTAAAGATGATGATTCAGTAGGTGTGAGATGGGGCCCAGCCACTTGAATAATTGTGATTATATCTCTAATCAAGACTTGATAATATCATCTATAATTTAAAGTTAAGGGAACATGAAATAGAGAAAAGTGAAGGGAATTATTCCTCCTAGATTACTGTAGCTGATCCCAAAGCTTCCTTATTACCTGTAGAGGTGTTTCTATATTTTTTCACACAAAGAGCAGGTTGGATTTTTGGTCTTTTTAGGAGAAAACTCATTATTTAGAAGTGTGCAACATTACTTTCCTATTAATCATCCAGTGGCCTTCACTTAAATTTTTAGGCTCATGCTGAAGACTCGGTTATGGATCACCATTTCCGGAAGCCAGCAAATGATATAACGTCTCAGCTGGAGATCAATTTTGGAGACCTTGGCCGCCCAGGACGTGGTGGCAGGGGAGGACGAGGTGGCCGTGGGCGTGGTGGACGTCCAAACCGTGGCATCAGGACTGACAAGGTAGTTTTAAGGCTTCTTTTACCCTTTTAAGTAATTCGAGGACCTCTTTCCATATATCACTGCCCTAGGTCCTTTTGGGGACATAAGTCGAAGAAGAAAAAGGTTGACATGCATGCCTTTAAGAAATTGCATTTTAGGTTATATTTTTTGTTTAAAGCACTTATGTGACTGAATAGTGCTGCCAGTAGTTAAGTTTACCACCCTTCATCGAGTACTTATCTGGTGCCAGTTATGGTACTGTGCTAAAAAAACAAAAACAAACAAACAAAAACCCCACCATTTTACAGAAGATGAAATTCAGGTGAAGGGAACCAAGGTAATTCTTGGCCTTTGGTAAGGTCTGCCTGAAATGCCAAATACTTACTTTGCCTTGACAAATCTTCACTGCTTTTTAGGGCTCAGCTTAATAAAACCTTTGTTTCCTTTGTATAATTTTGTGGCATTGACTGATTGTTTTTTGTTCATGAGAGCTGTTCTGTAAGTTGGGATTCATTTGTGTCCTATTTTCTGTAATCTCCATTGCCTTGTACTAAGTGTGACAAAAAACAAATTCTTCTGAAATACGTTGATAGAAGCCCTAGTAATTGGTAGATTTGAAATGATCTGTCGGATGCCAAAGTCCATGGTTTTAATGACTAGATGTTACTAAAGTATTAGAGATAACTTGGGTTAGTTTATTGTCTCTTATGGTCTACCTAGGAGACAACCATAATGTCCTCCTGAATTCTCAACACCTGATATGCAAATTGGGGGACCCATCTGCTTGATTGAGTCTGCCAATGTTTGATTATAGTGGTAACTTAATATCCTAGATTTTATGGTCACCCATAACAATGTAGTGATTTTTTATTTCTTTCTGTGACATGGGTTCTTTTTAAAGGCATTGTGTATATGGATCTTTTCAATACTTTTTTGTTTTGTAAAAATTTGTATTTTGACTGTAAATAGCCATGAATGTGCTGCTTCAATAATTGTAATTGGTTTCTTAGCCTGCTGTCATATTGCTGCCATTCTTACTTAGCAAGTGGGGAAAATAAAAGGATACTGAACAACTGAGTAAGAATCCACATACATACCTTGTGTGAATCTACTTGTGTGATTTATTAGAAAAATAACCCATGCTGTTGCTAGGGAGTTTTCTGAGATCTTGATAGAAATTTAGGACAAGGCTCATTGCAAATATTTGTAGTCCTATTCTTTTTTTTTTTTTAATTGGAGTATAGTTGGTTTACAATGTTGTTAGTTTCTGGTGTACAGCAAAGTGAATCAGTTATACATATATCCACTCATTTTTAGATTCTTTTCCCATATAGGTCATTACAGAGTATTGAGTAGAGTTTCCTGTGCTATACAGTAGGTCCTTATTAGGTATCTGTTTTATATATAGTAGTGTATATATGCCAATCCCAATCTCTCCCCAACTGTAGTCCTATTCTGATCCATAATTTTGCCTTTCAAAAGTAAAAGCTTTGACATATTTTACTTATTGTAATAAGACTAAGTTTTTTCCAGAATTCTGTGTCTAAATGTAGACACTGGAAATATATTAATAAGATTTGAAAATCTTTAATTTTGCTTCTGTTTCTTTTTCAGTCAAGTGCTTCTGCTCCTGATGTGGATGACCCAGAGGCATTCCCAGCTCTGGCTTAACTGGATGCCATAAGACAACCCTGGTTCCTTGTGGACCCTCCTCTTTGAGGCTTGCATGCTTAAGGATCCCAAACGACTAAGAAATTTAAAAAAAAAAAAAAAAAAAAAAGACTGTCATTCATACCATTCACACCTAAAGACTGAATTTTATCTGTTTTGAAAATGAACTTCTCCTGCTACACAGAAGTAACAATATGGTAGTCAGTTTTGTATTTAGGAAATGTATTGGTAGCGGGGATGTTTTCATAATTTTCAGAGATTATGCATTCTTCATGAATACTTTTGTATTGCTGCTTGCAAATATGCATTTCCAAACTTGAAATATAGGTGTGAACAGTGTGTACCAGTTTAAAGCTTTCACTTCATTTGTGTTTTTTAATTAAGGATTTAGATGTTCCCCCTATTACAAACTGGTTTTAAATATTGGACATAATAGCAGTTTTAATACCTGCTTTGCATTTTCACACATGGTCAACTGAGACATGTAAACTTTGATTGTCAAATTTTATGCTGTGTGGAATACTAACTACTTTATGTATTTTAACTTAGTTTTAATATTTTCATTTCTGGGGATAAGGTCTTTTTTCACTTCTCATGATAGCTGTTATATATGCTAGATCTTTATATACAAAAATATCCGTACTTGAACAAATTCAAAGCACATTGGTTTATTAACCCTTGCTCCTGCATGGTTCATTAGGTTCAATTTATAATTGATTTCACAATTTTAATTACATTTACTTTTAAAATATGTCACTTTCCTGTTTTAAAAACCAATCTAGACACCTTACTGGTGAAAGTTGTTTAAGCTACTTATTGTTGATAGACACATACTGTCAAGTGAAGTAGTTTTATGGGTGTTGGGTTTTTCCTCCTCCAGTAGGGTGGGTGGAACAAGTTAATTTGGCTAATGCGTAATATTTAAACTGCTCTGTAAAGTAAGTGGCCGCTCAGTATGAT
Organism: Delphinus delphis; assembly: GCF_949987515.2. Lineage (NCBI taxonomy): Eukaryota > Metazoa > Chordata > Mammalia > Artiodactyla > Delphinidae > Delphinus > Delphinus delphis. The sequence continues at coordinate 57,662,458 of NC_082683.1, read as the reverse complement.
TTGTATGTGTGAAAGGTCCCAAATCAAAATTGTACATCCATAATCAACCCTTCAACCCTTGTTCTAAAGAAACCAAAGGGCACTGGTTAGTATGGTAAGTGGGGGGGGTATGTTAATTTTTGGAATTTGGAAAGCAGACAGCTTTACTTTATAAGGTTGGAACAGCAGCACCATCCATGAAATACAAACCAAAAATTTTACTGTTTCTGAATTTCCTATATTGCTATTCATTTTGGTCTTAAGTTGATAGATTCCACAGAAAGTGATAAGTATCTTTTACCTCTTCCTCCCTTAGAGAATTAGGTTAATAATGGATTTCTTGATCGAGAGCATCACCACTGACTAAAACATACATGGAGAGAATAATCAAACAGGCTTTCTAGGACCTTTTTTTTTTAAGTCTTCTGCAACATTTATTGATAAACAGGAAAGGGGTTTTATTTACAGTTTTGAAGATCTTTTTGTCACTATTATTAGTAATTTTCTATCTATGGTAATGTCCAGTTTTTAAAATACTTTATGATTTAAGACTTTAAATCATAAAATGTCTGTTTAGCTGATTAGTTCTCCCCTATACTTCTAAATGAAAAATTGTACAGTACAAGAGTTGTTCATTGGGATTAGATTTATTAACCTAGTTACCTACTAGTTTGACATCTTAGGAAGGAGGTAATTGGTTTTTTTTTAATGATGGATAAACTTGTGCTGGTGTTTTGGATCTTATGATGCTGAGCATGTTCTGCACTGGTGCTAATGTTTAACATAATTTTATATTTACAAACATACCTGCTACCCAGAGGCAAGTATTAATTTAGTCCATATGGACTTTTACCCCTCTTGAGATTGCAACATACACACTCCTAAACACACTCATACATAAGTGTGTTTAGACTTAGAAGTATCTTAACTCATTTCTGGACATGAATGTGTTATAAACCTCCTGATTCTAGCAACATATAAAAAAACACTGCTATTAAAAACCCATCACAAGTTCTATTCATTGTCAGCCATTGCTGGCATTCTGTCACTAGAGAATACACAGCAATATCTGGTATGTTGCAAGCTTTCAAGATAGCTTGGAATTTAAAAGTTGGTCCATTAGTTGTATCTGATGGATGTAAATTTGCCTCCTAGTTCACTTTGTGTCAAGAGCTAAAACTGTGAACCTAACTTTCTCTTATTGGTGGGTAATAACTGAAAATAAAGATTTTATTTTCATGCTCACTTCTTAAAAGTCATAAAAACAATCAAATAGGAGCCCATTTATCGTCATGTGTTTTCTGACTATGTGTGCACCCCCAAGGGTAATGCTCATATTTCTTTTTTCCTCCTTAAACTTAGGTTTTGTTTATGTGGGGTGTTTATTAAACTAGGCTGTCAACATTTGGGAGGGATACCTATTTTAATTATTATAATAAGAAAGTTCTTGTAAAATGAATTTCAAGGACTGACAAGACAATTGGCATTTCTTTTTAGCAAACCATGTTTTTGAGCGTGAAGGTTAACCATACTGAATGTCGGGGGGTCGTTTGTTTTTTGGTGGCTGATAGAATGTTCTAATGAACTTTTATCTTGATGCTTTTAAATGGAAATAATGCCAGAGCTTATATTTTTTATTAACATGTTTCCAGTTTGCATTGATGATTGGGATGAGGTCTCTTTTTTTATAATTAAATGTTTTGAGACCTGTGCAGAGTTATGAAAGATTTTAATATGTGTCGCTAGGCACTATACGTCTAAGTTTACTCAGTTTTATTTAAAAAGTGGAGGCAGGACATATATCTAGTTGTAAATACATTTGGGGCTTGTTGGTGTGGGTGTGGAGGGAGAATATTAAGTGTTCATTTTGATTGTGTTATTTTTCGAATTGCTGTAGATGGTTGTCCTGAAATAGAAAAATTTTGTTATGCTGTTAGGGAGTTGCATAGAAAGTCTGAATACGGTATATCGGATTTTTAAAATATATTTTTAAGAGCACTAGCATTATATGGAAAGAATCAACAAATAGTAAAGGGCTAAATAAAAACTTAGAAATGTGGAGCTACTAGAACTGGAATGATTTTGACTTTAAGGTAAGATCATATCAGGTATACTAATGGACATCTGTATCCCAACGTTGAAGTAATTGGTAAAGCAAATTCTCAGGCTCTCAGATGCCTGTAGTTCTACTTTGTAAAGAAAATAAATAAATGCTTAGAAAATAGATTCTAATGCAGACATTTGTAATTCTGCTGAGATTAACGTGTAAATAAATATTTAGGGAGTCGGAACACTTACAAGCCACATCTCCAGGTTCACTGGAGAAAGCCCGGAACGTGATGACTAGAATGCTTTACAGTAGTAACAAGGCAGTAAAATCCCTAGTCAGATTTTCAGTTCTAGTAATTAGTGAGATAATCTATAAACATTGTAAAACTATCAGGTTTTACCATTGAGCTGTATGTTAAGTGGCAGCTTTCAGAAATTTGGGCTCAATGATTTTTTGCTCAGCCTGGGTTTACCTATGACATGTTCTCTCAGCTTCAGAATCTTACTTGATGTAAGTTAGACAAATAGAGAAGTGATCGAAATAAGTCAAGCTGAGAGGAATGCATTAGATCAGTAATATGGGGAAAGGTTGTAACCTAAAGGATAAGCTTAATTTCAGAAAGTGATTAGGATATAAATTATTGAAATCATTACTAACATTGGAAATGAGTAATGAGTATCATTTAAATAAGTGCTATGTCTAAGCCAGGGGTCAACAGATTTCAGCCTGTGGCCTGTTTTTGTATGGCTCCTGAGCTAAGAATGGCTTCTACATTTTAAAAGGATTAAAAATTATTCTATAAAGATGTGTGTAGCCCACAAAGCTTAAAACATCTGGTCCTTTACAGAAAATGTTTGCTGACCCCTGATCTAAGCATCACTCTCAGGTCAACATGTAAGTTCTTTTTTTAAAAAAAAAAAAGTTTACTTCCAGGTACAGATTAAATCACCCTACCTCCTGGGAAGTTGTGAAATTAGAAGTATTAAAAAACATTTTTTTTTACCCCTTACCTCTAATCAGAATAAGGGCAAGATACTTGATAGCTTCTTAGTAAAGAAGATCTTGTTATTTAAAAAATTGTTTAGCTTGCAAATTCTGAAAGCTGTTAGGAAAGTATAAATTTGCTAAAACAGTATATTTAGTGCCCGATTATAGTTTTTCACATTTAGTGGCACTTAACCACTTAGTGCTAAGATAATTCTGTTGTGCTAATTTTGACTTTTCCGTAAGATGACAATTATGAGTATTTTGTATAGGTAAGAAAACTAATGTCTCTAACTCCATAGGTTGACTGGGGTGGGTATTAATGGCTTCTGAGGACTGCATTTCTCAGCTTAACCAGGAGGTTATCTGGGCAGAATCTAGCTTTTGTGCCATTACTTCCGTCTTAAATAACGGAGTCAGTTGTTCGCTTCTGTCGTACAAAATAACTGGAGGTCAGTTCGCTTTGAAATGGAAGGAAAGAAAAGGTGAGAAACGGCCTGTTCAAGTTAGAAAATAATTTACCAAATTACATTTTCGTTGGAGATGTTAATTACATAGGTAGTGTTAAATCAGTAACATTTGTCCCTTTTGTTGCCCATTGAGGAGGGTATGACAGTTCTATTGCACTTGAATGTGTATTCTGCCACTTGAAGGTGTACTCTAAGTCTTGTGCTTGGAAAACATAAAAGAGATACTTGCTGATAACTAATCTGACAATTCTGGTTCATAATGGATTTTTTAAAACTTTACAGACAGTACCTAAAGTGATGAGAATTGCTCTGAACTGATCTTGCTGTGGCTTTACTCCTTAAATAGCTGCTTTAGTGTTACTGGTATGGAAATGTGAAAAGCAAAGGGCTAGTGAATATTTAGGATTTTGTTATTTGGAGAACTGAGAAGTTATTTGGGAAGTAGTTTGTTTGGACAGTATTGTTTACACTATATACAATACATAGTATAATATACACTGTATATAGTTTACACTGTCACCTTAATTGCAATTGTAGTTGATTTCTCTTACAGATTTTAGGACCTAGAAAGAGCTTCAATTTGAAGAAATGGCACAGGTTTTCATCTACCTAGAATGGAGATTTTGTGTAAAGTGATGCAGTTGAACTTGGTTCTTGACATTGCCCAGAATTTTGTCAGATTGGATCTCAAGTTTTTTATTAGCTGATGAATAATGTCAGAAATTATGGGAACTTTTACATGTTGAATTCGTTGTTTCACACCTTGGGTGTAATAATCTATAGTGAAATGTTACTTTGTTTGGCAGCCATACTGACAAAAGTTAGATGAGCACATGTTTAGGCATTTTGTCAAAGTGCTCAGGGGTTGACTAAACACATCAACGAAGATGGTAGAATCCTCCCCACCGCCCCCCAACACTATTTCATAGCTGAAAATGTGTAGGCTTACATGACTGGCAAAATGAACTAAACACAGAAAACCTTTCTGTTTAGAGATACAGTGGTTTGTCTTTTCTGTGGAAATTCTGAATTTCCAGTGAAGCTTCCACATTTTTTTTTCCCAGTAAAAGAGGAAGACCTTTTCCTAAAAACTACAGATAATTTGGTTTCAGCTTGCTCTTGTGTACTTGTTTATCAAGGCTTCACTTAGGTGCTACAGTTGTAGTAGCTTCTTAAATATGCCATGGAAGACTGGATTGGATAAAACTACTTTTCATGCAGGTGTTCATTGGTCACTAATCATACGAGGAAAATCAGCATACCCAGCGACGTATATTGTGTGTGCTTCAGACCACTGTGTTTTGTTCATAACAGTATCCCTTGAAGATGAGTGGCACTTTGTCACTGTATCGACAAAATCCAGTAGATGAAAGTGTTCAACATTGAACAGTTGGATTGGCCCACCCCCACTCAGCCCCACATTTTGAGTCAAATGGTAGAGCTGGAAGTCACGTTGACAGAAATAGAGAAGTGCTTTGGAGGCTGTATGATACCAGGTGAAAATATTTGCTTGAAGAACTTAAATAACCAGCACCTCAATTACAGCAAAGCATGGATGTTCCCCCCACCTTTTTTTTCAGGATCATCAGTTTCTTGCTACTTAAGAGTTATTAAACTTTAAAAATAACTGCAGATTTTTAGAGGAAAAAGTTTGAAGAGTATCTGTAGCTGGAGAAATTACTGAATTATCCTTTCTAGTTATTTTATCTATTTTAAGTATGTCAAAAGTGGGTGTTTTTTTTTTCTTTTACATCTATACAACTGCTCTGAAAGCTATCCTGCCATAGACCAGAGGGAGTCTAAAGGGAGTGTTCATAGGTATGCAAAGGAATCCAGTCATATGCAGTTGTTAAAGTGAAAGGAGAGAAAACTTAGAAAACTAGTATTTTCTACAGTATTGTGAAAAGGCAAATGGTCTTTTAACTCCCTTTGTGATGGGGTAAAGTAAGATTTCTGCTTCTAAATGAATTCTTGTGGCATCCTATTTTCACCTTGAGAGATTTTTTTGTCTAGGGATGAGGGTCTCCAGGCTCTTCGCTTTGAATAGCACAGGAAAAACCCTCTAGTTAACACAGGCTACATTTTCAGCTAATGTGCAGGAGGATATATAGTTGACATTTTAGTAAGTGAGTTAGATTTTGTTTCCTAAAGGAACAAGTGTGTTTCGTTACTAATAATTTCTATCCAATTTCAGAAGAATGTTTTTGCAGTTTTCTGAGCTTGCAAAAATGTTTCAGCTTGTGGGTGTTCTACCTTTCTGGTGAAAATTCAGGGCCTTTGAAAACAATTTAGTCTCTGTGAGAATCTCATAACAGCTTTTATAAGTATTTCATTGGGTCCAATTACCTATGGGTAGCAAAATATGTGAAATTGGAAAAGGGAAGGTATTGTGGGCCTCACCTGACATTCTCTTGCCTAGGCAAGGCCCAGGTCTCTTGTGGAAGAATTCCGTACAGTTGTGGAAATTGAAAAGTGGCCAGAATTGATGTAAAGGAACCCCAAGGTAGCACATAATAGGTTTGTATGTTTCTTGGAGATTCGGAGCCAAATTAAGAATGGTTTTGCCACTTGTAAATAAAAGAAAGGACGATTAACAAAATGTGGAGCCAGTTACCATAGAATGAAGGAAAGGCATTTATGTTTCAACAGTTCATACAAGCAACGCAGTTGAGTCAAATGCAGCCCTACTTTTTACTTAAGAAATAACCATGTTTGGAAAAAATCAGGTAAGTTGGATGGGGTTATAGTTATTTTAATTAAAGAGAGAACACACTGCTCTGGTTACTTTTCTCTTTCTTTGAAAGGCATAATGTTTTCATAGTTTTAAATACTTACCAATTTCCTTAAAATAATGGACTTTCTCAGGAGTGTTATTTCCCTTCTGTGGCCTTACACAGTGTGCCTTGTATTGTAGGATTTAGATTAGCTGGGTAGATAAGTTAGCAAATTCAGGAGTGCCAGATTTGTCCTGGTGTCATGCTTTTTGGGTAGATTTCTCAAGAACCAAGAAGGCTCTAGAACTTTAGAAGTACAGAGATGCCAGTTTTTGGTTACCTAGTAACAATAGCTTCAAAGATTATGGACTCACAGTTACAGTCAACTACAGTCAGAACCCTAATCGATATAAATTTGTTGTGTAGTCACTTGCACAGAAAAGAATTAAAGTAGTTGAAAATTATGCTCTAAAACCAGACCGGTATCAGGTACTAATTGTGTGACTTTGGTTAAGTTACTTGTATCACAGTTTCCTCATCTCTATAGTGGAGAGAACACCTACCTTAAACCAGTCATGGTGAGAACCGTCTTACACCCCTTAAAAACTGCATGTATTAACTACTGTGTTAGAGGTCATTGATCATTATTAACAATTACTGTTAGAATGGGAATAAGGCAAAATTTGGCTTTTTATATAAACTTTGTATTTCAAAGATCCATTGCTTCAGTTATTACTCTAACATCCCCCCCCTCCCCCCGCCTCACCTAGTGTGGAAGCTACTTTGTCTTTTCTACCCTCTGACTGGAGTATTAAGGGTCGAAGTGCCAGACAGGAGGTGGAGGATGAGAGAGACATGGGCCATAAAGAAAGTGGTGAGTGTCTGTCATTAGGACCCACTGTCTCAGGTCTTTGGAAAGAAATTGGTAATATTTTATATTTCATTGACTCTCCACTTCTAACAGTAATGAGCCTTTGTGATGAAAGGAATGCAAAAGTGTAATTTAAAAACCTGTGGCTGGATGTAGTCACTGTTAGCATTTTGGTGTATATTTAGATTTTTTTTTGCATTGCTTTATAAAAGTGAGATGATTCTATTCAGCCGTTTTAACCACTTCCATGTCAGACATTTTTATGTTTTTTTTAAAAGGCTGCATAGTATGCTTTGCATCAATTCTAAGACGCATCCCAATTTCAGTCACGTTAAAATTATGTGGAGGGGGCGGGGAAGTGTGCACCATAGCAATCAATGGCATATTACAGTTTAATTTGCATTTTTCCCTATTCATAGCAAAGTAATGAGGTGTCCCCTAAAATTGGTGGCGTCTTAGACTCCATGAAATTCAGTGATTGATTGTATGCGTGATTTAACCATGTCCCTACTGAAGGGCATTTAGGTTCCTCTCCCCATTATAATCAATGCTGTGATAAATCTTTTATAGACTATGATATTTGTACTGTTCTTTAGTCTACATTGCTAGTCAAATTTTATTGAATATTGCCCAGGTGCCTCCAGAAAAGAGCCAACTAACATTCCTGTAGCCAACCGCAGTTCTCTGATTAATAGTCGCTAATTTTTTCATTACTGTTGCTAATTTGGTAAGGGAAAAATGGTACTTAATTTTTATTTCTTTGATTACAGCTGGGGTTTTTTTATGCTTATCAGACATTTATATGTATTTTATGAGTTGCTCACTCCATTTTTCTTTGAAGTGTTGGCTTTTATCATATTGATCTGTAAGAGTGCCTTATTAAGTATCTTGGCATGTCTTGCAAATACTTTTATCTAACTTGGTGTGTGTGTTTTGCAAAGTTTTAATTGGAAATTTATTCCTGTGTAGGCTGTGATGTAAAAATATGACTTGTTTCTTTCTATCATCAGTTGGCCAGTTGATTAAATTGCTTATCTTTTTTTTTTTTCTTTTAGGTTGAAGAAGAGGCCTTTCTGATCTTTTATTCTAGAGATTGATTAATTTGAGGGTTCACCTATTAGCCTTTCATAAGGGTGGATAATGTGAGTGTCTTTGTGTCCTGCAGGCTAGGAAGAGAACAACAGGGCTTCTTTGGAGGGCCTGAGCTGGGACAGATGACGACTACGTCAGGTGAAAGAAAAAGAGCTTGATCGAGAAAACCAAGAATCAAACACGGGGGGATTGACTAGAATAGAATGTGCCTAGTTTGGCATTTCTTTGACTGGCCTCTGGGAATTGGAGAGTCGCAGCTGTAGGCTATTAATGGAAGCTGAGAAATTGGGACAGGGTGGAGGGGAAAAGGCACTAAAGGGAAAGAACTAGATAACACCAGTTTGGCTTTCCTATTGCCTATAAGGAAAACAGAGGCCCAGGAAATAGAATTTCTGGCTTCTGGAAAAGAGGGCCCTTTTAATTCAGGGTAATGATCTGTACACAGGAATTGGTAGACATTCCCATGAATTCATTGAGAATGAACTTGGACTATTTGTAGTATTTAGGTCCCAGAGAATTAAAGAATTTGATGTGTTTTAGTAGAGCAGAGATTTCTGGGTTGGCTTTTGGATATAAGGAGAGAGGATTTAAAGAGTTGCAATTTTCCTGAGGAATGAAAGCCTGGCTATATGAATATTAGTGAGCTCTACCTAGTCCTGGTAAACTAGGCAATCTGATTTGGGATTTTGACTGTGTGTGGGCAGAAAGGGAGATAACAAAAACTTTGGGGCAAGGGCAGAATGAGGTTACCCATCCTGTCATTCACGGAAAGAGGACATTTTATCTGGCAGGGTGAGCAGCCAAAGGCATGTTCAAATATGTTTTTAATATAAGAAACTGCTACATGTATTACAATAGTACTGTCAATAAACGGTAGGGTAGAATGGGGGTTGGGAATGAAGAGATTACAAGCAAATGCAATTGTCTCAATAAAGAGGAAGCAGGCACAGCTGGACTGGCTTCTGGAATAGAAGGAACAAGGTGGAAGTTGTGGCAGAAGACATCTTTTACTTTTTATTGATAGCCTACTATGGACCAGGCATGGTGCTGGAGATTGCCATGGTTCCTGCTTTCCAGCTATTTGCAGTCCACTAGAGGAAGTAAGTGCATCATGCTAGGGGAGCACTGAGGAGGCCTCTGCATCCTTAGAAGGAGCCTTTAGGGGTCAAGGAACTCTCCCTTTTCACCTTTTAGGAAAGCAAGTGAGGACTGCAGTACCACCTGGAGTTTTAAGGGAGGGGAAAAGGTGTGGAGGGGAAAAGGGAGACTGGGGCCTGTGTGTTGAGGCCAAAGGGGTAAGGCAGCGGTCCCAAACCTTTTTGACACCAGGGACTGGTTTCGTGGAAGACAGTTTTTCCGTAGACGGGGGTAGGGTGGGGGGAGGGGGGATGGTTTCGGGATGATTCAAGCGCATTACGTTTATTGTGCACTTTATTTCTATTATTATTACATTGTAATAAATAATGAAATAATTATACAGCTCACCATAATGCAGAATCAGTGGGAGCCCTGAGCTTGTTTTCACTTGCCGCTCACTGATAGGGTTTTGATATGAGTCTGCAAGCAATTGATTTATTATGGTCTCTGTGCAGTCAAACCTCTCTGCTAATGATAATCTGTATTTGCAGACGCTCCCCAGAGCTAGCATCGCTGCCTCAGCTCTACCTCAGATCATCAGGCATTAGATTCTCAACCTGGATCTCTCGCACGTGCAGTTCACAGTAGGGTTTGCGCTCCTATGAGAATCTAATGCCGCCACTGATCTAACAGGAGGCGGAGCTCAGGCAGTAATGCCAGCGATGGGGAGCGGCTGTAAATACAGATGAAGCTTCGCTCGCTTGCCCGCTGCTCACCTCCTGCTGTGCGACCCGGTTCCTAAGAGGCCATGGGCCGGTACCGGTCCATGGCCTGGGGCTTCCGGACCCCCGGGGTAGGGGAAGAGTGACTAAGATGGCTATCAGGTAATCAAAAGGAAAGTAAATATAGGAAAAGTAGGTATTGCAAGAAAGAAAAGTTGGCTCTTATTGTCAAGAGGTGATAGGTTGGCCTGCTTCTGAGGTGGCAGCTTTGTCATGGCCCATTGCAAACAGTCAAGGGGCTCCACATCCTGGGTGCAGACAAGCCAGTACTGAAGCTGCTGAGATGCAGGGAACCATGGTATGGGAGTGCTACACAGCAGCTAAATAGAGTAGAATGGAGATGTAAGGAAGAAGCTTAAGCTTTTCAAATTAAGCTCGGAAGAACTAAACGTGTTAGTCTGGAATAGCAGGAGGCATGGATGAAGTGTTGAACAAACAGAGCAAATGCTCATTTCAATTTCTAGAGCTCTGAGGGACATCTGGTAAACCAAAGCTGCCTCAGCTCCAGTGTTTGAGTGGGATGGTGGTAGGGTGTATGACCCAGGCTTGACAGGGATTTAAGAAAAAGGTTTCTGGACCTTTCATCCCATTTGTTTGCAAAGAGTACTATTAGCATATAGACTAAGAGTCTTCTCTATCAACTTAGCAGAAGTGCCTATAGTTAAGGGATAGAGGCAGTGATGGGTGAAGGGAGGATGATAAGCCAGAGGCCATATCTTTAAAGTTTTCCAAGTTCATGCTGGGGAAAAGAGAATTATCTTCCATGCTCAACTTGAACTGTCTGAGGACCAGCTCAAGAGTTTTCTTGAGGAAGGAAAGCAGGATGCCTTCAGAAGGGATGACTTATGAGTGCAATCTAGGCAGTTTGGTCTTAGACCCTGAGGTAGCCCTGGTCCTAAAGGCAGTATCAGCTGCAGCAGAAAGAAGAGGAAACACAAGGTCAGAGAAGCTTTGGCCCACTCTTTTATAAGACATTGGATTTCAGAGAGGGGAGGCTGCTTGCCCAGGGTCCTACAGTGGGTTTAGCAGTAGCTTTCCACGATCAAGCTGCTTTCACTGAAAAAGGGTGAAGGCAAAAGAAAACAAACGGGCAAAACTAAGGAAAAGGTACATTCTTAGGCTTCTACAAATAAGGACAACCATGACCATCTTGGGAGCCCTTTTATATTGGTGTTCACTGGGGTCTTTTATGCCTGCATATGTAAAACTAGGTCGATCTGTTTTGAAGGTACCCAGTAATTCTCACTAATATGTCCATCATTTAGAGTTGTGCTCTCCAATACAGTGGCCAAGTGTCATATGTGACTAATTACAATAAACAGTCAATTCCTCAGTCATACTAGAGATACATCCGTAAGTAATCAATGGCCAATGTGGTTAGTATCTGTTGGATCAAACAGGGCAGCTATACATAGAACATTTCTATCTCAGGCCTATTGGACGGTACTGATCTAGACATAAGACCTGGTTTGTAGTAGCTGCTTTATAAGTTGACCCTTAAACAATGTGGGGGTTGGGGTGCCAACTCCCCTGTGCAGTTGAGAATCTGCATATAACTTTTAGCTGGCCTTCCTCATCTGTGGTTCTGCATCCATGGGCTCATCCAGCAATGGATCATGTAGTACTGTAGAATTTATTATTTAAAAAAATCTGTATATAGGTGGACCCATGCAGCTCAAACATATTATTCAGGGTCAACAGTAAATAGTTGTTGGATGAATGGTCCTCTGGACTGTCTGCCATTGCTAGTAAGAGTTTTGGTTTCCACTCTTGCCTTTCTCCTTTCTGGCCAACATAGCCAAGAAAGTTGCAGGAACCCAGATTGGAGTCTCTAGGTCCACACAGCAGAGGATGTGATCTTAAGGCTCTGGAGAAGGCAAGATGAGGTATCTTGAGATGAGATTCACCCTGAGTTGGCTTGCCTGCCCTCTAGCTGCAACCAGACGTAACAACCACTGGAGCAGGTGGCTGGGGAGATGGGGCACGCTGTGCCACTTGGAGGCACATCGACTTTCCAAACTTCAAGCTTTGCCACTCAGAGCATGAGGGAGCCACACCCCATCTTTAACTGATCCAGAGTCAACTTTTTACCACAGGAGGAGGTGAGTGGGTGAAGGGAACTCGAGGGGAAAATGGAAAGAGAGATGTGCTGAGGCAGTTCTTCCCAAGGGTCAGTTATGGGAGGCTCACGTGAAGGGAGATAATCTATGTTGGAGGGTAAGTAGCCCTCATGGGCAGGAAGGTAGTCCACTGGGAGGACTGTCGAGGGGCTGGCTGGGTTTCCCGGTGTTGAGTCGGGGCCCTTGCTCCCCAGCACCTTGTACAGATCCACCCCTTGTCCTGTCTCTGCTGTGAGAGCTCTCGGAGGTGGGGGGCTCGAAGCACTGTATCCTGTGTCTTCCTCAGAGGTATAGTGACCTTGGACTCCTTGTCCCTTTTCTGGCCAGTTGGGGTGATGGGAACGTCTGAAGGCTGGGGTCACTTGGTGAAGGACTTTGTTGATGACCAGGATCTCAGGTTCCTCGGGAGTGGGCCAGTCTGTCAGGAGCCTATCCAAGGCCAGCTGCGTCTCCTCCTGAAAAAGGGGAGGAAGAAACTCATGTGGCTATGTTGAGTAAGTAGCCATGACGACCGACTTCTCCAGGGTTCCAAAAGGCCTGGCAGCCTGCACTGCCTAGTCAGCTCGAGGTGGAACACTGTGGGCCTTTACTTTGTGAGGTAAGAGAAGCAGTTAACATTGCTGGGGAGGCAGACAGGCAGGAGCCGTGGACTCCTCTCAACCCCAGCCAGTGAGCGATTCGCTATCCTGCTCAACCTTCAACTAGACTTGTTTCTGGTGAGTCAAACTGCACCAGCTGCTTTTCCTCTAGCAGAGAGGGTACGAGGGTGTGCAAAGGAAGGGCTGAGCTTGCATCTGTCTGGGGATGAGGCACAGAAGAATTTAAAAGGGTCACACTAGGGCTGAATCCTGAGAGATGTATAGTATTTTCCAGGTAAGGAGGTGGTGGGCAAGGAGAATTGGTCTATTCTGGAACCTGCTAGTTCTTTCTTAGGACAGACACACTGAGGCTTCAGAAATAGAAGGAGGTCACATGTTGAAGGGACTTTTATGGGATGCTAAAGAGTTTGGGCTTTGATACAACTACTGAAGGTTTTTTGTCAGGGTAATATCCTTGTCAGTTATGCTCATAAGAAAGAACCCTCTGGAATAACTTTTTTGGAAATGATGTTCATCCTTTCTTCCCTACAGCTAATTTCAGTTGGTACTTTTCTTGCTTTGTCTTTCTGGACATCTAATTGGTTACCAGCTCTTCAGTGTCATATCTTTCCTTTCCAAACTTATTACTGATTCCTGAGTCAAGTTCAAGCACTTTATTAACATTTCTTTTTACAGGCTTTATTGGGCTCTCTTTACGTCCTTGAAACTATGTTTTATGCTGACTGCTTGATCTTTCTGAAGCAGATCTCCAAAGCCTGCTTTCATGAAGCCCCTAGTGACTGTTCCCTCCACTGGATTCCTACAACAGCAAAGAAGCCACCTGTTAGGTTCTTAGCACAAGAAGCTTTATGCTGTCACTTTTTTTTTTTTTTTTAACATGTCTGTAAGCTATCTGCAAGTAGGGACCATGCCTTAAGGGAGGAGGAGAATAACAAAAAATAGCATTAGGACAGGGCAAACCCTGAGGACTAGTCCCAACTCGGAGACTCTACGGCTTGGGAAAACTCAGTCTACCTGTCTGGACTTTGGATCCCTCATCTGTCGGATGCCAAGTTGTGCAAGAATGGTTTGGTTTGAACTGGCCTCTGATGTCCCCACCCTTGCCTTGAGCATGGCAGTTGTCCCCAAAGTGAATGACGATGCTGTCTTAGGGTAGACTTCTGCAAAGGGCGCTGAGCAGCCAGAGGGTACGTGTGTACTTTTCTTTTGGGAGCCTGCTTTTTCCCTATCGCTATGCAAACTGGCCCTGGCACATTGGTCTGGCTTGGAACGTGACTGGCAGCGGCCAAAATGCTGAGACCACTGCTATGGAAGAGATCTCACTGGATGAGGATCACGTTGTTTTCACAGTGCGAGGCTCTGCCTTCTTGAAAGCTCTGGCAGTATCAATAGAGGCTGTTCCTCAGAGCTTTTACAAAGCAGCCCCCCTGGCTGACAAGTCCTGGGGCAAGGCGTCTTGGACCACTAATAACTCAGGTACATCATGGAAACTATTTTAAGCTTTTACAAGCTCAAAATAGATAACATCCCAGTGATCCCCTTTATGACTGGGCCTTTCCCTCTAGAGCTTTAAGACCCATGGCTTTTTAGCCACATTTTAAGAAATGGTAGGGGGATGTAAAGTCTGAGAACTTAAAGCACATTTTGTTGGAGGTGAAAGACTATTGTGTTTCTGATGTCTGCCCCAGCCTGTCACCAGGAGAGCAGTTTCGGTCTTTAAAAACAGTCTACCCCTTCAAGGGTCAAGTGACATGGGGTTCTGAGCCTGCCACAAGGCCATCATAGATGGCATGTTTAATTTTTTTTTTAATTTTCTAATTCACTGGTTATTTTTGCAAAAGAAATATATGCACATAGTTTTGTAAAAAAAATTTTTTTAAGTTCAAAGGGAATTTGTAATAAAAATTAAGTGGGCTTCATGCCAACAGCTGCCTCCCCAAAGGCAACCACCATTATCAGTTTCATATTTAGGCTTCCAGAAATATCCTGTGTACATGTTGGAGACTGTGTGTGTGTGTGTATAAAATCATCTTTTTATACAAATGAGAACCCACTTTAGACAATTAGTACAAACTTTGCTTTTTTTCACTTTTAAATATATTAGAGATGTTAGACACATATAGATCTCATTTTTTTTGAGTAGTTGCGTAACATCCTGTTGTACAGGTATACCCAAATGTTTAACCTAGCCCCCTGGTGGCAGGTTACGTTACGGCTTCTATTTATAATGCTGCAGTGAACATACTCATACTGTACAACTTTGGGCATATGTATGGCAATTTCTGTTATTTTTTCCATGTGTTACTTTCTCTAACTCTTTGTCTTTCTCAGTATCTATTCTAGGCTTTTGTGGGCTCTTCAGTGGCTCTGCATGCCTCTGTATCCCCTCGTGTCCAGGCAGTGGCAAATAGAGGCCATGATGCCACAGCTACCAGCTTGGGAGCCAGGTGTCAGCGACTGACCCAGAGCTGCTTCTCACTGTGCTATTTCAGGCTTTTAGGACATGGGACTGTGGAATCTCCGCATTGGAAGAGAGAGATCTCAGAGCTCAGTTGATTCAGTTCCTGGTACCTGAATCCCCTCTAATACTAGCAGTGGCATCCTTATTGAGTGCCTTCCCATAGGTCATCACAATATTGCCACCAAGTGAGGGCCCAGTGTGTGAACACCTCTTGAGTTAGTCTGTTCAGCTCAGAGGTTTTGACTGCTGGAAACACACCCCTCACCCTGTGCTTAAGATCTTTTAGAACGTATAGTATAATGGAGGACAGCACATCCTGCTTGTATGTGAATCCAGGGTCCACCTACTAGCTGACTAACACTGGGCAAGTTACTGAGTCCTCTGTCCCTCACTTTCCTCATCTGAAAAATGGGGATAATAATATTACAATCTCATAAAGCTGTTGTACAGATTAGGTGTTAATGCATGAAAATTTTTTTTTTAAGTGCCTGGCATAGAGAAAGTAATGTATGTTATGTGTATATATAAATGTAAATATATTATTATGTAATACTGTTGTATATCATATATAATTATATGTCATGTATAATCAAATATATATCAAACATCTATCATATATACGACATATACACGCACATACATATACTGTTATTATTATACTGTTCTTGCTACTGTAACTTAACAGCAACAAAACTCCTCAATAGAGAGAGGAGACTTCAAGTGTAAATCTTCCTGGGAAGAAAATGAATGATCTTTGCCTTGTATGAGCCATGTGCTTTACATGGCATCTTACTTAGTCTGTCTTCACAACAATATATATGAGAGATATTGTCAATTCCTATTTTACGGAGGATGAAACTAAGGCTTATGTCATCGGGCAAGCGCTCAAGGGTCATTGACATAGGAAGTGGCAGAGGTGGCCTTATTTCAAAGGCATTAAACTGCGGTGACTTAACTTCCTACGGAGGCAGACATGGCTGGGACCAGCTCTTTCTCTGAGAGGCGGCTGGTACCACTGGCTTCTGGATGAGGCATGGGTGACTGAAGAGAAGAATCTTGGAGGAGGAGGACTATACGATGCGAGAGTGCGGGGCTGCCGAGGCGCCGGGTGATGGGAAGAATGTGGGCACCCCTCTCCTCCCCTTCAAGACCCTCCGTCAGAGACAGACCCTGCTGCCCGCTGTGAGCTGCTCTTCCCTCCTAGGACTGTGGTAGCCGCTCCCTGCGTGTCCTTTACTCCCAGCACGCTCATCTGCAGCTGAGCAACCTCTCCTGCCTTCAAACCTTTTCCTTGCACAATGGAATGACTTACTGGCTTCCTGCCAAGACCAAAATAGTCTGGGCTCTATTTATCTGTTCTGTGCTCACACAGGACGGGGAACATCACAGTAAAGCTTCAGTGCTCTTGAATTTGGATGAGCCAATGCTCAGACTAGTGCTTGGCAAATATATTTGCTTTTAAAATTTCTTTTGAAGTGAGCTGAGGTGAGGAGAGGAACAGAAGGCATAGAGAGGAATGAAAAGTTATGGGTCTTTTAGTCTTGGTCATAAGCTTCAGAAAATCCTGTGCATGGGAGTGATGACTCAGATGGTAACCTAGCACTCGTGATAAGCAGCTTATCCATAGGATCTAAACACCGAGGTTTCCCTGTACTACAATGAAAGACTTAGATGTACTGATCACCAGAACCCCATCGACTGACCACTAAGGCTTTATACCTTACCTCCACAATGGGATATTTCTTGGCCCAAGTGCTATTCGCTGGGTCTGGAATTTCTTTGCTACACCACTGAGGTCTGAGGGCCAAAAGGAGAACAAATACCCTGCAGGTAAAGAAAACAGTGACATGGGTTAAGTGGGCACACGGTGGCATGGAAGCACAGTGACTTCAGTGTAGGGGTATGCAAATGAGTAAAATGTAAACACTGCAGGAGAAAGATGATGCATCGTCCAAGTCTGGACTAGTTTTCTGTGAAGTTTGGATAGATGATAAAGACTCGTGGTGCAACCGCTTAGGGTTTGCTAAATAAACTAGGGAACTTTTGCTCGGTGTAATGTTTAGCTATCACTAAGCAGCCAAGCACTCACTCAACAAACGTTGATTGAATCCTTAATGTATGACCAGCACAGTGCCACATGCTGGGGATAAAACAGCAGACAAGAGGACATGGTCAATACCCTTGGGGAGATTACTGTTTATATTTAGTAAATTAGAATGTTTATAAAGAGATTGTAATGAAAACAAAGAGTAAAACGGGATACAGGTGGTATAAACAGCTTGGACATAACCAATTAAAAAAATGCCAAAAAAAAATACCAATATGGAAATATCCAAACTATTAAAGTAGTTGTATTTGGTGATCAGAGGGTCTTTTTATTTCTTCTTTCCACATCTCTGTGTTTTTGAAAATATTTTAAAGTGAGTTTATTATGTGGAAGAAAAAATCCTAAAAATGTTTCTCATATGCATATGACTTAACTATTTTGACTTTTTAAAAAAAATTTCAAGACCAATATGAAGCATTTTTAAAGACTTGGCTTTAACACACTTTGTTTAATAAGAAAAGTAAGCTTCTGGGACGTGCTCAACCCTTTGAAACAAGAGATGAGGCCATGTGACTAGGTTTTTTCCAAAGAAATGTGAGCAGAGGTACCTGTGACCTAGTATAGATCATGCAGATGAGGAAAGTACCCAAGGGATGGTGGGCCAATAAAGTGGAAGACAATTGGATCCCTAAATGACAGTGTGGAGCAGAGCTGCCAACCAATCTGGATGACATACCTTAGAACTATTATATGGGAGAAAAATGAGCTATTTTATTAAAGCCACTATATTTGGGGGCTCTTTTTTTTTCTTTAACAGCAGAAGCCTCCACCCTAACTGATACTATTTCCCTGAAGAGAGGATGCATGTGATCCTAGTTGACTCTTTGAGTTCAACTTTTTCAAAGTCTACCTAAAGAGAGCTCTGCTTTGAATTATCTATCACATATGGGGGAACGTCAATAAATGGAAAACCTTTCAGACAGGTTCAATGACTAGTAGAATGACTTTGAGCTAGTTTTATTTTGACCTCTTCTCCTACATTACACAACATCTGAAGAAAACTATTGAATAACTCATTTAAAAAATTCTCTTTACCAAATAATACATGTTTAAAGAAATTTTAGGAAATACAGTTAAATAGAACTAAAAGCACTATGATTCTATCCCCTGTTATAACCACCATTAATGTTTTAGTGTATGTCCTTGGAGCAGACAGTATTAACTGCCGTCCAATACCCATTTTCCCCTCTTAGAAAGGGGACCCTGATTTACTAGGACAACAATAAGCCCAGCTAAAAGGCCACAGTCTTAAGCCTTCCTTGCCTCACCAAGTTCTGGCTAATGAGAGGTAACCTAAAGTGCCATGTGTGACTTCTTCATGTGTCTTGAAAAGGTGGGTGTGGGCACCTCCCCTCTCCCTGTAGTTGTAGAATGCAGGCACGATGGCCATAGTTCCTGCAGCCATTGGACCATGAGGTGAACTTGATGATGAAAGCCAATGTCGGGATAGTGAAGCAGAAAAAGAAGGAGCCTAGGTCTCTGATGACTGGGGACCTCCTACACCAGCCGTTACCTGAGTTTACTTACTTTACCTGGGTGAGAAACTTAGCTCATTTGTCATATTTTTATGTTACATACAACCAAATTAAGTGCTAACTAATATAACTTGCGTGTCTGTGGGCACGTGTGTATGCACTATTTTTTAAAAATGAAAGTACATGTTTTGCAACCTGCTTTTTAAAATGTAATATAGCAAATATTCATACCATTTAATTTTCTTCTACATCTTTAATGAATGCATAGTATGCTGTATAGCATGAAATATACTGTGATTTATTTAACCAATCCCACGTCGTTAGGCATTTAGGTTGCTTCAAATTGTTTTCCTTCTATGAACGATACTTCAGTGAACATAGTTGCCACTAAATATCTGTATATACCTATGATATACTTAGATGGGAATTGCTAGGTGAAATGTTTAATATTTTTTAAAATTAAACATATACTGTCACCCCAAAAAGGTGACTATATTTAGTGTGCTACCAGCGATGTAGGAGAGTAACCATTTTTTTGACCCATAGCAGCAACAGCTATTATATGAAAAAAAAAAAAAATTTACCAAAGTTGGCAGGTGTAATGAACTTACTTTTGCCGGAAGCAACGCACTGAGAGAACGCCCATCATGATGACACCCATGCAAATGCTTGGTGCCACAAATGTGCTCCAATTGGCTTTACCTGAAATGAAAAGTTAGCATACCCTGTGACTGAGTTATCGTCAATGAACATTTCTAAATACTGACTGTTGTGTGAACCCGCTGGGCTTTACCCACAGCTCCTGGATAGCTAGACTCAGGAACAAGGCCAACTCTCTTTCGCCCATTGAAGAAGGAAGAAAGGGCCCAAAGGGGCCAATACTAAGGTTCAAAGGAAGGAGCTCCAGCCCTACAAGGGCTTCTTCCTCTAATAGGTGCAGAAGGAAAGGGAGTGTGGTATACAAAGCACTGGTTGTGAACTGGAAGCCCTGGATTCCATTCCTAACTCTGCCGCTGACTGATGTGTGGACCTCAGATTCCTGATCTACAAAAGGTGAACGATGACATCTACCTTGCAGGTTGTTGTGAACATTAGAGATGGTGTATTTAAAGGGCACAGCCATGTACTTGAACAGAGGAGGCCTCAAGAAATGGTAGCTATTAATTTTACCAAACCATTGGATAAGCCCTCTGTCTACCTAGGGTCTTTGAAATTGTTCTGATTCCTTCCTATGACATGTAAATATTTCACTACGTGTTGGAATTTTTCATTAATTCATCCAACATGTATTGAACGTAAACCATGTAACAGGCCAGATTAGGTGCTGTAATACACAGGTGAATGGGACATAGGCTCTGAAGACAGTCCAGGAGACAGATGTGTAAACACGTAAACAGTAAACCATGATGCCACGCGATACATGTAAAAACAGCATGTACAAGGCTGTGTCACAGAGAACAGCATGGGAAATGGCTTCACGAGCAGCTCAGGAAGGTTTCCCAAAAGGCAGGATGTCAAAAGTTTAGAGTCGGATGGCTAGGAGTTGGCTAAGTGGACAAATTAGGGAAGTGCAGACTAGACAGCAAGCACGGAAGGAGGAAAGAGCGAGTGCTTCAGCAACCGCAAATAGTCTGGCCTTGCTTTCCAGTATGAATGATGAGTATGCGGCAGACAACAAAGCTAGATGGATGAACAGGACCAGGTCGTGCAGGGCTTGGTAACAAAGCAGTTTAAATTCTAGCTTGAAAGCCCGTGGGGAACCACCGATGGGTTGCAACAGGAGGTAGAATGTAGCAACAGGGATCTTGTAGAAAGATTCTTCTGATAGAGTGAAGAACAGGGTGGGAGGGAGGGTGACCAGGGGCCACTAGCGGCCAGAGACCTGCTAGCCCTTGTGACAGGGGCTTTTCCCAGGGCTGAACAGGGGAGTTAATGCAGGAAACCTTGTTACCACCCCACACAATCGGCACAATCTGACATTTCGTTAGCATCTGCCTTTCTTTCCGGGCAGATGGGACGAGTCTGGAGTACCAGGAGTAGAAAGATGCTGAGTCCTTAGTCCAATTAATTGCTCACAAGTTAACTTTCATGGGAGTGCTTGAGAAGAGGGCTTGTCACTTTCCCCAGTGGAGAAGTATCTGGCATAGAACAACAAAGTCCTGAATGATTAACTTGATACTCCATGTCATAAAGCAAGAACAGCTTGTTTTATGCTTAGAGCAGATGCAAACAGGGGCTGCCAGAGAGAAAAGCATAATTTAGCCAGTGGAGAGAAACTCATGTTAGCTGGGTCACTTCGTCACATACTCAAATTTAACTTAAGAAACTCAAATCTGTGTCTGATTTGTAGTTCTGCCACTTGCCACCTCTAAGACCTTGGGTAATCTTTTTGTACCTCACACCTGTAAAAAGGCATCATAATCTCTCATTCTTTTATTCATTTCGTATTGAGTGCCTGGTAGTATGGCCAGGTACAGGCATGTAAAGCAGTCACATTACTTGGTTGTGGGCAGGATTAAACGAGTAAACGTATGTGTTACATGTGTTGAATTGTGTCCTCCCACCCCCAAAATTCATATATTGAAGTTCTAACTCAGTAAGTACCTCAGAAAGTGACCTTATTTGTAAATAGGGTCATTGCAGAGGTAATTAGTTAAGACAGGTCAGGCTGGAGTAGGGTGGCCCCTAGTCTGACATGACTGGTATCCTTGTAAAAAGGGCAATTTTGAACAAAGAGAAACACACAAGGAAAACTTTAAGTGAGATGAAGGTAGAGATCTAGAAACCAAGGAATGCCGAAGATTGCCCCCAGTCGCTAGGTGAGAGGCGTGGAACAGATTCTCTCATAGCCCTTGGAGAAAGCCAACTCTGTTGACACCTTGATCTCAGACTTCCAGCCTCCAGAACTGTGAGGAAATGAATTTCTGTTGTTTAAGCCACTCAGTTTGTGGTACTTCGTTACAAGAGCCCCAGCAAACTGATGCAGTATTCAAAGAGCTTAACACAGTGCCTGGCACATAACTATCTGATATGCAGTAGCTGTATTATTTTTGGGATTATTCTCATCATTCATTGAACAGATATTCATTTAACAAGTACTATGTGCTGGGTGCCATTCTAGACCTTGATGATAGAGATTAAACAGATACTAGTCCCTGCCTGTTGGATTCAGAGTTTTGAATAGGGGTCAAGTATAGCGCATTATGAAGGAAATATGGATGTGCATTTGGGAAGGCTTTCTGGAGGGGGCAACATTTTTGCTGAGTTTAGAAAAACGAGTAGACACTGTCTCCAAGCAGACAATGTAATGGTAGGGCACTCTGGTTAGAGGAAATAGGAAGTGCAAAGGTATAGCAGCAAGAAAGTAATTAGTGAATTACAGGAAATCTGATAATCTCCATATCAAGTAGTGGGAGTATACGCCTGTATAGGAATTCACAGTGGACTTGCCCTCTCTAAGGGTGGTTCTTACCTTGCAGACAAAATTCTCTTTCATTTCCTTGGGGGCTTTCACCAGCAGCTGTCAGAGCTGTCATCCATAGAATGTATGTCACTCTGGGCCGCAGGCTGTCTATGGGATGAGAATTTGGGGAGACCCTATAGGGAATTTCTGAAAGGAAGATAAATATAAAGGTTAAGGCACAAATTAAAGGAAATATCTGAATGTGGGCTCTTACTCATTTTTATTTGTTAATGCTTCATTTAATTTGAAAGAGGAAAGCACATTGCTGCTTTAAAGTAGTCCTAATTCATTAATACTTAACACTTTAAAAGGCCCTAGGCACTGTCATTTATGACAGCACCACTTCACAGCATATCAGAAGAATTACATTTTTTTCCTGTGGTAAAATCTTTTCAAAGAATTTTTATTATTTTGCTTTTGAAACTATTTAGCTGTAGTAACTTCTTCTATTTCCTATGACTATAATGTTTCCGACATTTATCAGGTATATTTGAGAACTCCTGGGGAGGAAACTAAATGTACAAATTATTTTCAACGGAATTTTTAAGCAAGCTAAGTTTAGCAATTAATGAAATAGACATTTAATAACATTTATTAATTCTGACTTTCTTTTTTATTTTTTGGTAAGTTCTGGGTACTGGTCATAGTGGGTTTAATCATTGATCTGCTTCAATTTGACATAAAATCTAAAAAATGAGAACAATGGTACTTAGATTTATTTTGGTAGTTCAAGGCTAGACTGTCAGTTCTTTATGCTTTTAACACCCCTGCAGGTTCTCAGCAAGTAAGACTTTGGTTTTTGAGCAATGTGTTGATGCTGTTTTTTTCCTCCAAGAGATATGAATATCGGTAGCCTTTAGTAAATAGGCAGTCTCCTCCTCCACGGATCTGCTGGGTGTGAGTTTTGGAGTGACCTCTCAAAAACTGAGGGGGGCTATAGAATCGAGGCAAGAACTTTGACAGGTGTAGCCTACTGGTTTGCTCAGCAGACCTGTGTGTGTGCTGGTGATCAAAGTGGAAACTAGAACTCAGCACTTTGTGCCTCAACATTAGTTACTGTCTCACAAACCCCAGGGCAAGTCAGAGCTCGACCCTGTTTGCTGAATTTATTTCAACAGTCACACATATTTATTGAGTGTTTGCCCTGGACAAGGCACCAAGGCACAGAATCTGCCTCAAAGAGTTCACCATCTAGTAGGGAAAACAGACCCCTTACACTCACTCACCCCTACTTACTATGTGTGACCAGCAAGATGGAACCCTGTATTATTGCATCCACTCCACCCAAAGGAGCTGAGGCCTGAGCAGATCATTTAACAGCTGTGACTATCAGAGCAATTTCTATATTTTACATCCTTTTGAGAAAAAGTACCATGTGGAAAATTCCCAAGCCTACTTTAACCTGATGAAATTGCTTGCACAGACTTCAGCTCTATGATTACACTAAAATGTCTCTTATTCCCAAGGCAGGGGACTAAAACAATAATTTGGGAGAGACTTTCTGCTCATCTTTCTGCAGCAAAGCATAGGCGAGCATCAGGGAGTCAGTCATCCAACTGTGTTAGGGCATCCTTAACTCCAGAAGTGAATGAGCCGTTGGAATACAAGGGAAGGAGTTTGAATGATTTTTTGGGCCAAAAAAGTTTACACGCAAACACAGATACATGCGCATGTGTATATTTGAAGAATAAGAATAGAAACTATGGGGGAAGCCAAGAGGAAGGTGATGGTGTCAGCAGTTTGGCTGGCAAATAGGTTGAGGCAAGTAAAGGAAGAAAGAAGTCATGCAGGAAATACTGGTTCTGCTGCCTTGTCTGGGCTGTGATCTCTGGCAGAGATAAAGGAGGCCATTCTGTTCTTGGATCTGAAACTTTAGGTTTAAGGTGGTTAAATGACAAAGGCACCAGTTTAGGGAGATGTGATGGTTGCCAATCATCTGAAAGGTCACCAGTAAGAAGGTCAAGTGGTACCAGGCAAAACAGCTGCATGGCGCCTGGAAATCAGCTTTTATCTAAACATCTGCATTGGTTTGACAAAGCCCACGGCAGTATTAACCCATTTGTTACTCAAAAAATACTATTTTTATTAAGCACCTACTGGGTGCTTGGCTGTATTATAGGTAGGGGGGAGACAATGGTGAGCTAACTGCCATGGCTTCTGCCCTCATGTTGGCAAAAACAGCCAAGCGATAAGTAGAATGTGTGTGCCCATAGAGCAGTGCACATGGCAGTATCAACAAACTTCCAGAGGAGTGGCTGTGGACCCAAATCACCTGGGGAATGCAGATGCCCCGCCCCAGGGCTACCCCGCTCACCTGCCCAGGCAGGCGAAGTGTTCCTACTGCACCCTGCTTGTGCTGTTAGGGGCCGTGACAGAAGACGCCTCGGAACTCCATCCTCCTTTTGCTGATGTGCTTTCTTTTTCCCTCCTCCTCAACCTACTGCCCTCTACCACTCTCTAGAAATGGCACTTGTGGATTTGCCAATGATTTCTGGTTGCCCAATGCAATAGTAGGTGTCAGTCCTTGATTACAGCACTTACATATCACTTTTGAGTACTTTTCCATCTCCCTGGGTGCACTGTGAGCTCTCCGAAGATAGGGAACAGGTCTTTGTTCATCTGTAAGTGCTAAAAGGGAAACCATCTAAAACTGGTACAAAACAGGGCTTTGAATCTGCACCTTCTCCCCTTTAAACTTATTTTAAAATAACCTTACACAGACTTTAGATTCATCAGATTTGGTGCAAAAAAGGTAGGTAATTTCTTCAACATCTACAAGAGCAGATTTAAGAACCATCTAACCATGTTGATCTTGTTGTAAATAAGTATCTTGGTTTAAATTCTGTCAAAATGAAAAATTGAGGGGGGAGCAAATTTCATATGAAGTATTCCAAATGGCTCATGACGAGATCAATTGATTCATCACCTTTGGTGCATTTCAGAACTGACCCCGACAGTGGGGAGCAGTTCTGTTCAGTGATCTGCTGTATTTAACAATGGTGGATTATTAAGCTGATTATTGTAAGATCTTACAGTGGAATACTATAAAGCTGTTAAAAAAAAGAATGAGACAAGTCCACATGGATTGATGTGGAAAGATCTCAGTATGCATTATTGAGAGGCAAAAGTAAGGTGCAGATCAGAATACAGATGTTTATCCCAAATGTATGCTAGTGTATGCATTAAGTTTTTTTCTGGACGAACACACAAAGAACTGCTAACAGCCTAAGTATGGAGGAAGGGATAATTTCCACTTTATATCTTTTTGAACTATTTGAATGCTTTTACTATATACAAGTATTATTTATGTAATAAGAAATTAATTAGCTTTAAAAGTCATAACTTTTAGAGAAGCAGTACTGCAGATCTAAGGTCAAGAGAGAGGACCAATTCCTCAGGTTTCCCAGGTAAAAATCACTCTGCAGGCAGCCCTCTGACACCTACATCTCAGGCTGGCTTTGTTACATTCTTCTTGGACCTAATAGTTCTCACGAAGGAATAAAATGGTTGCTTCTTTATGATAAATGCTCCCGAAAGAAAGCCAGCTGCCTATGAAATACTAAAGGGAAGCTCAAGCCAGGAAAAACAAAACAAAACTGAGTAAATCAAAGATTAGAACATTAAATCTGGCAAGTGACTTGGAACTGCTCGGTGAACGAGTGATGAAATCATTTGAGATAATGCTCCAGCCAGAATTTAATTGCTTTAGTCTTACAGCATAATTACGGGTCATAAGGAGTTACTTAAATTGTATTTTATCCATTTAAGGAGAAAATAATATGCTATGATGATATTTGCAAGTGTGGTGATTCGAAGATTCTCCAAATGCATTTCCTGCAAGCCTCAAGGGTCTATGTAATAGTATCAACGCACGCTTATTGCTTTTTGAAATGCTATCTCCCCATATGAGTAAGCTCCTTGAAAGCCTCGTCCAGTAACTTCATTTCTTCAGTTTGCTTGGCACGTAACACATATTCAGTAACTTTGTGCGTGTGAGTGTGTGTGTGTGTTTAGATGTCTATTTTTCTTCATTCAATTAATTTCACATATATGGAGCACCTCCTAAGTGCCAGGTATGGTGCTAGCACTTGCACACCCTTGTGTTTTCCCAACATCTAAACAAGAAAGACCCTGCTGGCTTTGTTTCTCACACATACCACAAAGCTGAGGCTGGGAATCGGAGTCCTGTTCCTTCCAATATATCCTGTAATGGAGGATGCAGCCCATTTGCTCCCGGGCTGGAATTTCGTTCCATGAAATTAAAATGCTCCCTTTTTCCTCTGAGATGGCATTAATGTGGGGGCCACTCAGTGGTGCTGTGAAGTAGAACACAGGAGGCTTTTGTCACCCTCCAAATCCAAACCATTAAACTACAGCAAAATTGGGCAAAAGGTCCCAAGACTCACCTTTGTGCTTAGAGTTACCCCGGATGGAGTTGCATCCTCCCTGGTCCCCTGAAAGTGCATGCACGCGGATTTCATAACAGATGTAGGGTTTTATGTTTTCTGCAAGACATAAAGACAGACGCTACTCCGGGTGAAACAAGGATTTAAAGAAAACCACACAGACAGCTTTTGAAACAAAACTCACCTTCAAGGAAAAACTTTGACTTTTACAAATAAATTATTTGCTGTTTACAGAAAAGTAAGGGTGGTGTTTTGCAGACATAGCACCGGAACGGCTCTTCTAATTCCCTAGATGCTTATCAGGCTCTGACAGGGCAACATGGGATGACATGTTCAGGCGTGACTAATCAGGGGTGCTCAGTGCAATCTACCCCTTGTTCCCCCCCTTCCCCCACTCCTCGTACCATGTTCCACTCAGATCTCAGTTGTTTCACAGCTTGGAAGATTAGGAAGATACCTGGGAATGTTAATACTCCTTCCTAACTTTTTTTTTTTTTTTTTTTTTGCGGTACGCGGGCCTCTTCCGTTGTGGAGCACAGGCTCCAGACGCGCAGGCTCCGGACGCGCAGGCTCAGCGGCCACGGCTCACGGGCCCAGACGCTCCGCGGCATGTGGGATCCTCCCGGACCGGGGCACGAACCCGTGTCCCCTGCATCCCTCTCAACCACTGCACCACCAGGGAAGCCCTCCTTCCTAGCTTTTAAAGTGCCACACTTGGCAGTTTTCTGTCAGTCATGAAGTTTATTGGCAAGTCACTCTTCCCTTCCCGAACTCCCTATTTCCATGAATCTCAGATTTCTACTTCCTGTAAAGAAAAGTCCCCTCTCATAGATACTGCCCATGACATATCTTTAAACTCCCAATGAAACTTTAAAGGAAAAAGATTATTTCTGTTAGGTACCTAACTGTAGTCTCATGTGGTCAGGGTAAGGACTCTCTCCCATATTGTTCAATGCCCTGCCATAGGTAGGTCTGGTCCCCTACACTGACAATCGATTAGGGTTTAACATTTTCTTTTTTGGGAAGAAGAATTTTACATCACAAAATAATTTACTAGTGTGTGTGTTATATAAAAATCCGTTGTCCCTTAAATATTCCAGCAAGTAGGTAGTATATGAAGCGCAGACGTGCAACCAGTACCGTCAGAAGGGACCACGAGGAAATCAAAACTCACACCATGGGTGAGTTCCAACTCGTATCCATGAACCGAGTGAAATGGAGTGAGGCTGCAATCAGCTTAGTCCTGTAATCCAGAGATACTTTGTGGGTAGCCTCCAGACCCAGAAGCTCCGAGGGCAACACGGAATATGGAATCATTTCATTTGGGAGAGGCTGGTGCCTGGCTGCTCTGTCGCTAGTTCTGGAAGGGACCCACCAACCACTGTGCCATGTGGGAGTTCCAGATGAGCTCATTAGGCAAATGGTTTCGTTGCATTTTGCCATGCAAAGTGTGAGTTCAGGGCAGAGGCCTTGGGGAGCTGCTGCATCAGAAGCTGTGGGTTCCTTCTTATGAACAGCCTACCCTTAGTGGAGGAGGGAGGAAAATGTGGCTCCATAACTTAGCTGACATATTCCTTTCTATGAAGAGCAGAGCCCTAGCAAGCTTGTTCCCCAGTCCTGACCTTAGGAACTCCTGTTTTACTGGCTAATTCTTACATGAACACCCCCTAATCATTGTCTGCTCCCTACCTCAAAAATTCCTTAGCCTTTGCTGCTGGTGGATGAAGCCCATACTCTTTTTGTTGTTGTTGTTTGTTTGTTTTGTTTTTGCGGTACGTGGGCCTCTCACTGCTGCGGCCTCTCCCATTGCGGAGCACAGGCTCCGGACGCGCAGGCTCTGTGGCCATGGCTCACGGGCCTAGTCGCCCCGCGGCATGCGGGATCCTTGTGGACCGGGGCTCGAACCCACCTCCCCTGCATCGGCAGGCGGAACCTCAACCACTGAGCCACCAGGGAAGCCCTAACTAACCTAACTTTGATATGCAAATAATACCATTTCTCTTTGGGAAAATTAAAATAAGAAGAATTTCACTAATAGGTTTTTGGTAACATATTCATCGGTAAGTAAGGGAGGCCTCTGAGTACTTTAAACACAAAACAATCTTAGAAGCTGACTGTGGGGCTTCCCTGGTGGTGCAGTGGTTAAGAATCTGCCTGCCAATGCAGGGGACACAGGTTCGAGCCCTGGTCCGGGAAGATCCCACATGCCACAGAGCAACTAAGCCTGTGTGCCACAACTACTGAGCCTGCGCTCTAGAGCTCGCAAGTCACAACTACTGAGCCCCACTGCTGCAACTACTGAAGCCCGCACGCCTAGAGCCCGTGCTCCGCAACAAGAGAAGCCACCGCAATGAGGAGCCCGCGCACCGCAACGAAGAGTAGCCCCCACTCGCCGCAACTAGAGAAAGCCTGCGTGCAGCAACAAAGACCCAACACAGCCAAAAATAAAAATAAAAAAAATAAAAAAAGAAGAAGCTGACTGTGGCTAACAGACAAAGTAAGACACTTCAGAGTTTGTGAATTAAGAACTTGAAAAAAAATAAACCTGAGACCTTGCCCTTTAACGTTTGTTTGGCAAATGTCAACTGCCTGCTGTGTGACTAGGACTAGATCTCTCCTCTGAGAGAAGAGGTTAAGGATTCTTTTCACTGGTCAGGAATGGCAAGCCCCATTTAGGGATTGCTATGATGAAAGCTAAAGGGCAAGTGTCAGACTCTGATGGGAGGAAGATGTGCACCACAACAATCATTTATAAAAATGATTAAATGAGCCTTTGGCTACCTTGTTTTCCAATTGTCCAATGCGGTTTATGCTCAGGATTGAATGGGTGACTATTTGTGAGATTTCTTTTTCGTTTAAATTCATATTGCATGATACAGAAATTTAGGATGTGCTTGCTCCAAGGGTAAAATGAAATTGTAAAAAAAAAAGAAAAGGCATTGATTAACTTCTGTCCAATTATTTGAATACATTTTCAGACACTTTCTATCACTTGATTTTAACCACTGACAGATTCAGAATTTGAGGACTAGAGACACCAATTATCATATAGATAATTCTGGATTTGTTATCACACAACTAGTAAGTAGCAGAATTGGAAATGAAAGATCTTCTGGTTTCCTCATCTGTACAATGGGTATAATAAGTCTTGCTACACATGACTGTTCTCAAAATGAAATGAACTCCCAAATGCATGGTGTCCATCACACTGACTGGCTACTACTTAGCTCTCAGCCATGCTTGTTGGGTTCATTATTCAGTCATCTTATACGGCACTGTATCAGGCACATAAGTTTTCCATAAATTCTAGAGTTTTTAGTTAATCAGTGAGTCTTCTATGGCTGCAGTGGTGCATCCTGATGGGCTCTAGGTCATCACTATCCTTCTTCTCATGCAGCTGCCTGTAACTGAAGGCATGACTCTGGGTTCCCACCTGCAATTTCCTCAAAAAACGTGAACTTAGAAACCCTCTAGAAGGAAGGTGAATAATTAAGTACCTGAAATCAGAGCAGACAGGTTGTAGGGGGGACTCCACAGCCAGCCTAGAGGGGGCTGCGTGCTGGCCCCCGGATGGAGTTCCCTCCATTCCACCACATACTCCTGCACAGCAGCGGCAGCTTTCTCTGGAGGTGTCCATGTCACCATGAGGTTGTCCACGCCCTCTGAGTTTGCTGAGACCTGTTGAGGAGCCAGCAACCCTTTATGGGGAAAGAGGGGGAGGAGTAAAAATAAAAATCACAGTGGATAAAGACATAGAAAACAACAACTCAACCCAGCAAAGTTGTAGCAAGAACCGATTTCTTTTAAAGAACTGCAGGTTCACAGATTTTGTTCATCCAGCTTCTCAGATCAGTGCCAGGACCCTATGTAGTGTTATTTATGAAATTATTTTCCCCTTCACCTTCCATTTCACTTCCCATTTCTGTGTCCCCAAAGGTACCTGCTCTAGTGAATATAATATGCATCCTTCTAATCCACCTCCCATATGTTTATTTACATATATATGTGTCCTTGAGAATTAGTGTTGCTTTATGCTGGTGTGTTGAATTTTCATGAAACATGTTTGGAGTAAATCTAATGCATTTGCTAACTTTTTATTTCACTCAACATTATGTTTCCAGGATACATCCATCCTGCTGCTATATGAAAATCCAGCTCATTCCTTCAGACTGCTGCCTCAACCCTGTCTTTGTCCAGTCTCCAAGTGACAAGCAGTAGCTTCCTTCCAACTTTTTGCCAACACAAACAAGGATGCAATGAACATTCTCTAGCATGTCCTCATGTGTGCCTGTGCAAAAGTGTCTCTCTCACCCTCCTACACTGTTGGTGGGAATGTAAATTGGTAAAGCCACTATGGAGAACAGTATGAAGGTTCGTTAAAAAACTAAAAATAGAGCTACCATATGACCCAGCAATCCCACTTCTGTGCATATATCCAGAGAAAACCATGACTTGAAAGGATGCATGCACCCCGATATTCATGTTTACAATAGCCAGGACATGGAAGCAACCTAAATGTCCATCGACAGAGGAATGGATAAAGAAGATGTGGTACATATATATTAATACAATGGAATATTACTCAGCCATAAAGAGGAACGAAATAATGCCATTTGCAGCAATGTGGATGGACCTAGAGATTGTCATATAGAGTGAAGTAAGTCAGAAAGAGAAAGACAAATATCATATATCATTTATATATGGAATCTAGAAAAATTGTTCAGATGAATTTATCTGCAGGGCAAAAACTGAGTCACAGATTAGAAAACAAACTTATGGTTATCAAGGAGGGAAAGGGTGGGTGGGATGAACTGGGAGATTGGGATTGACATATATACACTACTATATATAAAACAGATAACTAATGAGAATCTGCTGTATAGCACAGGAACCTCTACTCAGTGCTCTGTGGTGACCTAAATGGGAAGGAAATCTAAAAAAGAGTGTATATATATATATATATATATATATATATATGTATAACTGATTCAATTTGCTGTACAGCAGAAACTAACACAATATTGTAAAGCAACTATACTCCAATATATTAAAAAAATTTTTTAATATCTTTATTGGAGTATAATTGCTTTACAATGTTGCGTTAGTTTCTGTTGTACAACAAAGTGAATCAGCTATAAGTATACATATATGTTCATATCCCCTCCCTCTTAAGCCTCCCTCCCATCCTCCCTATCCCACCCCTCTAGCATTGAGCTGATCTCCCTGTGCTATGCAGATGCTTCCCACTAGCTATCCATTTTACATTTGGTAGTGTATAGATGTCAGTGCTATTCTCTCACTTCATCCCACCTTCCCCTTCCCCTCCGGTGTCCTCAAGTCTGTTCTCTACGTCTGCATCTTTATTCCTGCCCTGCCACTAGGTTCATCAGTACCATTTTTTTAGATTCCATATATGTGCGTTAGCATACGGTATTTGTTTTTCTCTTTCTGACTTCACTCTGTATGACAGACTCTAGGTCCATCCACCTCACTACAAATAACTCAATTTCATTTCTTTTTATGGCTGAGTAATATTCCATTGTATATATGTGCCACATCTTCTTTATCCATTCATCTGTCGATGGACACTTAGGTTGCTTCCAAGTCCTTGTTATTGTAAATAGTGCTGCAATGAACACTGTGGTACATGACTCTTTTTGAATTATGGTTTTCTCAGGGTATATGCACAGTAGTGGGATTGCTGGGTCATATAATAGTTCTATTTTTAGTTTTTTAAGGAACGTCCATACTGTTCTCCAAAGTGGCTGTATCAATTAATATTCTCACCAACAGTGCAGGAGGGTTCCCTTTTCTCTACACCCTCTCCAGCATTTATTGTTTGTAGATTTTTTGATGATGGCCATTCTGACTGATGTGAGGTAATACCTCATTGTGGTTTTGATTTGCATTTCTCTAATGATTAGTGATGTTGAGCATCTTTTCACATGTCGGTTGGCAATCTGTATGTCTTCTTTGGAGAAATGTCTATTTAGGTCTTCTGCCCATTTTTAGATTGGATTGTTTGTTGTTTTGATATTGAGCTGCATGAGTTGCTTATATATTTTGGAGATTAATCCTTTGTCAGTTACTTTGTTTGCAAATATTTTCTCCCATTCTGAGGGTTGTCTTTTCGTCTTGTTTATGGTTTCCTTTGCTGTGCAAGAGCTTTTAAGTTTCATTAGGCCCCATTTGTTTATTTTTTATTTTATTTCCATTACTCTAGGAGGTCGGTCAAAAAAATCTTGCTGTGATTTATGTCAAAGAGTGTTCTGCCTATGTTTTCCTCAAAGAGTTTTATAGTGTCTGGCCTTACATTTAGGTCTTTAATCCATTTTGAGTTTATTTTTGTGTACGGTGTTAGGGAGTGTTCTAATTTCATTCTTTTCCATGTAGCTGTCCAGTTTTCCCAGCTCCACTTATTGAAGAGGCTGTCTTTTCTCCATTGTATATTCTTGCCTCCTTTGTCAAAGATAAGGTGACCATAAGTGCGTGGGTTTATCTCTGGGCTCTCTATCCTGTACCATTGATCTATATTTCTGTTTTTGTGCCAGTACCATACTGTCTTAATTACTGTAGTGTTGTAGTAGAGTCTGAAGTCCAGGAGCCTGATTCCTCTAGCTCCGTTTTTCTTTCTCAAGATTGCTTTGGCTATTCGGGGTCTTTTGTGTTTCCATACAAATTGTGAAATTTTTTGTTCTAGTTCTGTGAAAAATACCACTGGTAGTTTGATAGGGATTGCATTGAATCTGTAGATTGCTTTGGGTAGTATAGTCATTTTCACAATGTTGATTTTTCCAATCCAAGAACGTGGTCTATCTCCCCATCTGTTTCTATCACCTTTAATTTCTTTCATCAGTGTCATAGTTTTCTGCATACAGGTCTTTTGTCTCCTTAGGTAGGTTTATTCCTCGGTATTTTATTCTTTTTGTTGCAATGGTCAATGGGAGTGTTTCCTTAATTTCTCTTTCAGATTTTTCATCATTAGTGTATAAGAATGCAAGAGATTTCTGTGCATTAACTTTGTATCCTGCTACTTTACCAAATTCATTGATTAGCTCTAGAAGTTTTCTGGTAGCATCTTTAGGGTTCTCTATGTATAGTATCATGTCATCTGCAAACAGTGACAGTTTTACATCTTCTTTTCCAATTTGGATTCCTTTTATTTCTTTTTCTTCTCCGATTGCTGTGGCTAGGACTTCCAAAACTATGTTGAATAATAGTGGTGAGAGTGGACATCCTTGTCTTGTTCCTGATCTTAGTGGAAGTGGTTTCAGTTTTTCACCATTGAGAACGATGTTGGCTGTGGGTTTGTCATATATGGCCTTTATTATGTTGAGGTAAGTTCCCTCTATGCCCACTTTCTGGAGAGTTTTTATTATAAATGGGTGTTGAATTTTGTGAAAAACTTTTTCTGTATCTATTGAGATTATCATATGGTTTATATCCTTCAGTTTGTTAATATGGTATATCACATTGATTGTTGTTTATACTGAAGAATTCTTGCATTCCTGGAATAAACCCCACTTGATCATGGTGTATGATCCTTTTAATGTGCTCTTGGATTCTGTTTGCTAGTATTTTGATGAGGATTTTTGCATCTATGTTCATCAGAGATATTGGCCTGTAGTTTTCTTTTTTTGTGACATTTTTGTCTGGTTTTGGTATCAGGGTGATGGTGGCCTGGTAGAATGAGTTGGGGAGTGTTCCTCCCTCTGCTATATTTTGGAAGAGTTTGAGAAGGATAGGTGTTAGCTCTTCTCTAAATGTTTGATAGAATTCACCTGTGAAGCCATCTGGTCCTGGGCTTTTGTTTGTTGGAAGATTTTAAATCACAGTTTCAACTTCAGTGCTTGTGATTGGTCTGTTTATATTTTCTATTTCTTCCTGGTTCAGTCTCAGAAGGTTGTGTTTTTCTAAGAATTTGTTCATTTCTTCCAGGTTGTCCATTTTATTGGCATATACTTGTTTGTAGTAATCTCTCATGATCCTTTGTACTTCTTCAGTGTCAGTTGTTACTTCTCCTTTTTCATTTCTAATTCTGTCGATTTGAGTCTTCTCCCTTTTTCTCTTGATGAGTCTGCTAATGGTTTATCAATTTTGTTCATCTTCTCAAAGAACCAGCTTTTAGTTTTCTTGATCTTTGCTACTGTTTCCTTCATTTGTTTTTCATTTGTTTCTGATCTGATCTTTATGATTTCTTTCCTTCTACTAACTTTGGGGTTTTTTTTGTTGTTCTTCTTCTTCTTTCTCTAATTGCTTTAGGTATAAGGTTAGGTTGTTTATTTGAGATTTTTCTTGTTTCTTGAGGTAGGATTGTATTGCTATAAAGTTCCCTCTTAGTACTACTTTTGCTGCGTTCCATAGGTTTTGGGTCGTCGTGTTTTCATTGTCACTTGTTTCTCAGTATTTTTTGATTTCCTCTTTGATTTCTTCAGTGATCTCTTGGCTGTTTAGTAGCGTATTGTTTAGCCTCCATATGTGTGCATTTTAAAAGTTTTTATTCCTGTAATTGATATCTAGTCTCATAGCGTTGTGGTCAGAAATGATGCTTGATACGATTTCAATTTTCTTAAATTTACCAAGGTTTGATTTGTGACACATGATGTGATCTATCCTGGAGAATGTTCTGTGTGCACTTGAGAAGAAAGTGTATTCTGTTGTTTTTGGGTGGAATGTCCTGTAAATATCAACTAAGTCCATCTGGTATAATGTGTCATTTAAAGCTTGTGTTTCCTTATTTATTTCTGTTTGGATGATCTGTCCATTGGTGTAAGTGGGGTGTTAAAGTCCCCTACTATGATTGTGTTACTGTTGATTTCCCCTTTTATGGCTGTTAGCATTTGCGTTATGTATTGAGGTGCTCCTATGTTGGATGCATAGATATTTACAATTATTATATCTTTGTCTTGGATTGATCCGTTGATCATTATATATTGTCCTTCCTTGTCTCTTGTAATAGTCTTTATTTTAAAGTCTATTTCATCTGATATGAGTATTGCTACTCCAGCTTTCTTTTGATTTCCATTTGCATGGAATATCTTTTTCCATCCCCTCACTTTCAGTCTGTATGTGTCCCTAGGTCTGAAGTGGGTCTCTTGTAGACAGCACATATATGGGTCTTGTTTTTGTATCCATTCAGCCAGTCTGTGTCTTTTGTTTGAGGCATTTAATCCATTTACACTTAAGGTAACGATTGATATGTATGTTACTATTACCATTTTCTTGTTTTGGGTTTGTTTTTACAAGTCTTTTCCTTCTCTTGTGTTTCCTGCCTAGAGAAGTTCCTTTAGCATTTGTTGTAAAGTTGGTTTGGTGGTGCTGAATTCTCTTAACTTTTGCTTGTCTGTAAAACTTTTGATTTCTCTGTCGAATCTGAATGATATCCTTGCGGGGTAGAGTAATCTTTGTTGTAGGTTTTCCCCTTTCATCACTTTAAACATATTTTGCCACTCTCTTTTTTGGCCTGTAGAACTGCTGTTGAAAGATCAGCTGTTAACCTTATGGGGATTCCCTTGTATGTTATTTGTTGCTTTTCCCTTGCTGCTTCTAATATTTTTTCTTTGTGTTTAATTTTTGTTAGTTTGATTATGTGTCTCGGCATGTTTCTCCCTGGGTTTATCCTGTATGGGACTCTCTGTGCTTCCTGGACTTGATGAACTATTTCCTTTCCCACGTTGGGGAAGTTTTCGACTATAATCTCTTCAAATATTTTCTCAGACCCTTTCTTTTTTTCTTTGTCTTCTGGGATGCCTATAATTCGAATATTGGTGTCCCAGAGGTCTCTGAGACTGTCCTCCATTCTTTTCATTCTTTTTTCTTTATCTGCTCTGTGGCAGTTATTTCCACCACTCTATCTTCCAGCTCACTTATTCGTTCTTCTGCCTCAGTTATTCTGCTATTGATTCCTTCTAGAGTATTTTTAATTTCAGTTATTGTGTTGTTCATAACTGTTCGTTTGCTCTTTAGTTCTTCTAGGTCCTTGTTAAATGTTTCTTGTATTTTCTCTATTCTATTTCCAAGATTTTGGATCATCTTTACTATCATTACTCTGAATTCTTTTTCAGGTAGTTTGCCTATTTCCTCTGCATTTATTTTATACTCCAATTTAAAAAAAAAAAAAGAGTGACTCTCTCTCTCTCTCTCTAAATGCACAGAATTTCTTGATTATAGACTAAATTCACCTATTTCACTAAATACAGCCAGGGTGATCTCTAAAATAGTCAGTCAGTTGACACTCCAACAAGAAAAGCATAAGAAGTTCTCATTTCCCCACCAGCACTTGGTATTTTCTGACTTTCTCATTTTGCCAATCCGGTACATGTAAGGTGGTATTTAATTGTGGTTTTATTTTCATTTTCTGATTTCTTATGAGGCTGAGCTTCTCTTCCCATATTACTAGCTGTGTGACTTTCCCCTTCTCATACTTCACTCATTTTTTCTATTGTGTTTCCTGTCTTCTTCCTGACTTGCAGAAATAGCTTTTATATTCTAGATATTAATCACTTGTTAGTTTTCAACACCAAATATATCTCACTCCAGTCTTTCAATCTCTGAAAACTTTGTGATGTGTTTGTTGCACAAACATACTTTGATGTGGGTAAATTTATCCACAGTTTGTGTATTTTGAGTCTTGTTTATGAAATCCTTCCATTCTGGGGTCACAAAGATACTAAACTACATTTCCACCCATTGGCTTTTGGTTTTACCTTTCACATTTAGGTTTTTAATCCAAATCTAGCTAAAGTGTATTTTTTTTAAGGAAATAAACTTTATTATTTTTTCCACACAGTGAGTCCATTTTTCCAAATGTGGTTTCATCCCTGTCCCACACCAAGTTCCACACATTCATGGGTTTATGTCTAGGTCAGCTTCTTCACCAGAACACACTGGTTGCATTACGAGGCTCTGTGACACCTGACTATTTGGTGGTTAAAGTCCCTCCTCATTTTGCTCTTCTTTTTACAAAGTGGACTTGGGTATTCAAGAAACTTTATTCTTCCATATAGCTTTTAGAATCAGTTTATCAGAGTCCTCAAAAATTTCAGCTGGTACTTTTATTGGAATTATATTAAATTTATAGCTCAATTTAGACAATGTTAAATTGTCCCATTTATAAATATACTGTCTATTTGAAATTATTTAGGTCTCCTTTTATATCTTTTAATGGAATTTCAAAAATTCGTCCTTAAAGTTTTAATGCATTCTTTTTTAGGTTAATTCCTAGACACTTTATACTATTAGTTTGCAATTTAAATGGCATCTTATTTTCTACTGCTTTTTCCAGTATTAATTTGTGTATGTTATTCTTATTCTGGCAGACCTGCTAAACTCTCTAATGAGTTCTAATAATTTGTCTATTGCCCTTGTTAAAAAATTTCTATGTAATAATCTTATTAGCTGTACACTTAAAATATCTTCTCTTTTCAATCTTTGAATTAAATCTTATGCTTTTTTTTTTTTTTTTTTGCTTTTATCTTGTAATTTTAAAGAGAATGTTCCTACATATCTTTATTACGATGATGCTTGCTGCATGTTTTTGGTAGAAAGTCTTAGCAAAGCTGAAAAGTTTTCTTTTCTTCATAGCTTTCAAATTGATTTTATTTGTAATAAAATACTACTTATTTGGGCTTCCCTGGTGGCGAAGTGGTTGAGAGTCCGCCTGCCGATGCAGGGGACTGGGTTCGTGCCCCGGTCCGGGAAGATCCCACATGCTGCAGAACGGCTAGGCCTGTGAGCCATGGCTGCTGAGCCTGCACGTCCGGAGCCTGTGCTCCGCAACGGGAGAGGCCACAGCAGTGAGAGGTCCGCGTACCGCAAAAAAACACCCAACAACAACAACAACAAAAACTATTTATTTACTAAAAACTTTGCTTTACTGAATATATATATATATATTTTTTTGCTGTACGCGGGCCTCTCACTGCTGTGGCCTCTCCCGTCGCGGAGCACAGGCTCTGGATGCACAGGCTCAGCGGCCATGGCTCACGGGCCCAGCCGCTCCGCGGCATGTGGGATCCTCCCAGACCAGGGCACGAACCCGCGTCCCCTGCATCGGCAGGCGGACTCCCAACCACTGCGCCACCAGGGAAGCCCTGAATATTTTTCTACATCTGTTAAGAACATATCCTTTTTTTTCTCTTTCAGTATTAAAGTAATGAATTACAATGATGCATTTTTCTGATACTGATCTATCTTTGTATTTTTGGGAGCAACACCTGCTTGATCATTCTGCACTCGTATTCTTTCCTTCTATTACTTCTTTCTTTTTTAATAGACTTTATTTTTTAAAGCTGTTTTAAGTTCATGGCAAAATTGAGTGGGAGGCACAGAGATTTTCCACACACCCCTGCCCACATACACACATCGCCTCCCCCACTATTGACATCCTGCATCAGAGTAGTACATTCTATAAGATTCTTGATAAATATTTTAGAATACTTTTTCCCTTTCATTTACTTTTTTTCTCTTATTGGGACTCCTTTTAGGTGGTTGTCATTACTTCTCTTTTTATTCTTTCAGTGTTTTAAGTCTTCTCATTTTTCAAATTCTTTTCCCCTTTTGATGACTTTTCAAAGAGTTTCTCATCCAATCTTCCATGTACTCTTTCAATCTTCAGATGAGTCCTTTCTGCAATCCAACCCATTGGGTGAGTTCATTATTTCAACAACTGAACTTTCCATACTGAATCTCTTTATTTGGGCCTTTTCCACAACCACTTATTTCTGATTTATGTTCCTAGCATCCTCTCTTATCTTTCTAAGGATACTTATTATGCTTATTCTAAACTCTTGCTCTTTCTGTTGTGCTGGTTATACTTCCTACCATACAGGTAGTCCCATTTGCTGCCTTTCTTTCTCAGAATTTGTGCCCCTCAGATTTCTACTAATTTTCTCCTTTGGGATCATGTTTTATTTTCTTGGATTGATCAGCAGCCTTGGCCTTTATTTTTCTGTTGGGGGAGGAGTGAAAGTTTAGCCAGAGCTCATGCTCCTCCAGGTAAGTTTAGGTGGGGTGGAAGAGCTTTTCAGAGAGGAAAGCCAGGGAGCCTGTAGTGATTCACCCTAAGCTCTGCCTGCCTCCTGTTCCCCGTAGGTGTACCTGGCAGCTCCAGAACCTACCCATGTCTCTGTGGATGGCACTGCTCTTCATGGGGGGTAGGGCTGTTATTCTCTTTTATAATTGCCAGGCCATGGGATGGGTGGCAGAAGAAAATCACAGGCACTCTTTGTCAGGTTCCAGGGCTTCCTTGAAGTTACTCTGCCCTGCCCTCCAGACTTTCCTGCCCATAGTAAAAATGCCCAGGTGATGGACATCTCAGGGCAACAAGGGGAAGAAAAAGGAGTGCAACCAGGAAGTGCTACCTCAGCCCTCCCCCTTCATCACTATTACCCATCCACAGGCACTCAGCCATCCAGTTCTGTCTCTCCTGTGGTTATCTTCAGGGAAGGTTTGGTGGTGAGAGCCTGGAACCTGTGTGTTGGCTCCCTTGCCAGGAACTCAAATTCCCCAGCCCTGGTTCTTTATCTTCATTTGCCTTGGTATCTTATTTTCTGGCTATGTCACAAGTTTGCTTTTGTTTTGTTTTGTTTTGGAGAATAAAATGTATTCATTCAGTAATATGTATTGATCACCTAGGGTTTGCAAGACCCTTTGCCAGATGATGGGCTAAAATAGCCAAAGAGCCTTTCTAACCACTGCTCTCTTTGCAGTTAGCTAAGTAAATCAACCTGGCATTGCCCAGCCTCTGAGTCACCACACTTGGCAGGAACCAGCCTGAATTTCCTCTCCATCATGTTTGCCAGGGCATGCTCTCTCCTTTAGAACTCTGCTAACAACTCACCTCTCTGACACCTTTCAAAGTTATTCCTTTAGCCTCTATCATTCGACTTCCCATCTCCATTTTCACCGAGAACTTCTAAATAGAGCTATGGAGTCATAAGGTATTTGGAAAAAGTGCCCACCTAAGAGACAGGTGGCTTGGTTTTTCAGTCCAGCTCTGCCACTAATTGTGTATATGATCTTGGCCAAGTT
This sequence comes from Delphinus delphis, assembly GCF_949987515.2. NCBI lineage: Eukaryota > Metazoa > Chordata > Mammalia > Artiodactyla > Delphinidae > Delphinus > Delphinus delphis. Next base: position 57,621,777 of record NC_082683.1, on the reverse strand, counting down.
ACATCACCTCCTGGGGCCTCAGTCTCTGACATCTGTGTGGGCCTCTATTTATGGCTGTACTGCTTTCTGTTTCTTGTCATAGTTTCAAGAATTCTTGAGCATAGGGACTGGTCTGAAATATTAAATATGTTTTACTTGTTGACTGGTGGGTTTAGCACACATTCAATTTTCATCATAAACCAACAAAATCATTCTAGTGCTTCTTGATATGCAGTGCTGTGGCATATACCTTTTACAAAAAAGTTGTCCCTACTTTCTCAAAATCAACATAATTCTGCCTCGTGGGGCGTTATTTTTCTCTTCCTAGAAGGAAAGCTATTTATGTGAGTAGTGTGAACATATATTGAAAGAGAGGGAGACAAAAATCATGGTACGCTATTCCTACAAATCATGCAGAATTTGCATAAGACAAGAGGGCTCCAGGATGGGACCATGTGGTTTGCAAATCTGTCCTCCAGGTCTCGCTGGGGTGCACAACTACTCTTATTGGATGGTTTAGGTGTGGCATTAGGAGAGACAATAGGCTCTTGAGATTTCTGGGAGTAGGACCCTCTTAGTCACAGCTCAGTTCTAGAGAACTGTTTCAATATCCTACTTTACCACCCCTCCACGCTCCTCCTTATTGAGCCTCACCCTTATTTAACACCTTCCATTATGAGAGGAAGAAGTGTGTCTCTTACATCTTTTTTGCTATTGGATCCCATCATCTTTCAGCTCCCCAGGAACTTCATTCCATTAATGATCCCCTTTCCCCTTTACCTTCAACTCTTTCCCACCCCATTTCTCCTTTTCAACTTATATGCCTGCTCAGACCTCACTTTAAAGCAAACCCTCACGCTCGCACACCTGCACTACTTTGCCTGGCTAACACCATCTTGTCTCTCCGTTTCTGTTCACATGTAGCCTCCTCTCTAAGCCCATGCTTCAGCTTTTCTCTGTTCCTAGAGTGCCCTGTGCACACCTCTAATATTACACTTATCCTGTACTGCAGTTTACTTGTTTATATGTCTATCCCTCCCACCGGACAAAATATCAAAATATAACTGTAGGACCTTGACTGTATTTTTTACCTCTTGTGAATTCCAGTTACCTTATATAGTAATCTCAATAAATTTTTGTTGAATCAATAATGTAGAGGCCAACTCTAAAATAATGAATGTGTCATTTTGAGAAGCTGTTTCCAAATCTAAATAAAGAAGCTGGAATGGGCCCAGAAACTTCAAGAAGCTTATATCCTCAAGACCCATCTGCAGTGAGGTTTAAAGAAGTAACGTATTTTGACATACTACATCTTAACAAGAGCAGGATACTAAACAGTGGTAAGATCTCAATTTCCCCCCAACAGAATTCCCTTTAAAACTTATATACATAGTACTTATTCATTGAAGAAAAAAAATTTAAATATAAAAATCACCTGTAATACCATATTGTAGATATGGTTTCTGTTAATATTTCCATGTACATTCTCCTAGATTTTTTTTTTACTATGTTAAAATGTGTATTTGTGTAAATATATTTTTTAAATGACATCATACCATGTATACTTTTGAAAGCCTACTTTTTCACTTATTATGTGCATATTTCCATGCTAATAAAAACATAGCTACAATATCACTTTAATGCTGGAGTGGGATTAAGGTGGGTGAGGGTCATGACATATTTAACCAATCCATCCTCTATTATTAAATATTTAGGCTTTGAGGTGTTTCATTATTGAGGTGTTTCATTATTTCAAAAACATTTCAACAAACATTTTTGTGCTTACATTTTTTTAAGCTCATGCCTTATTATTCGCTAGGATACATTTCTTTTGTTGTTGTTGTTGTTGCATTGGGTTTTTATTGCTGTGCATGGGCTTTCTCTAGGTGCATTGAGTGGGGGCTACTCTTCATTGAGGTGCACTGTCTTCTCATTGGGGTGGCTTCTCTTGTTGCAGAGCACAGGCTCTAGGCACGTGGGCTTCAGTAGTTGTGGCACACAGGCTCAGTAGTTGTGGCTCGAGGGCTCTAGAACGCAGGCTTGGTAGTTGTGGTGCACAGGTTTAGTTGCTCCGCAGCATGTGGGATCTTGCTGGACCAGGGCTTGAACCCGTGTCCCCTGCATTGGCGGGTGGATTCTTAACCACTGCGCCACCAGGGAAGTCCCGAGGACACATTTCTAATGGCAAAATTTCTTGATCGAAAGATATGTTCATATTTAAAGTTTGTTGGTGTTACCAACTGCCAACTTTCTCTTAAGAAAGTTGTACCAATTTACACACCTGCCAGCAGTATACAAGGGTATATTTTCCCCACACTCTCACCAATATAGGTTATGCTAATTCTACTTACTCTTTCTCGGTCTGGTTTGATTTCTCATGTTTTTTCAAAATTTGCATCTCATTGATTGCTAACTAGGCTAAAAATTTCATATCTTTATTATTACTTTTATTTTATATTTATGTTTTGAGTAGCCTGTTCATATCCCATGATCTCGTATTATTTGAAAACTTATATATACAGATAATCAATCCTCTTTTCACCAAAAATGTAGCATACACTTTTCTTAAATTGCTCTTTGCATTTTAAAGCCTTATTTATGGTGTTTTAAAATTTTTTACTTTACTATGCATAAAGTTTGAGATTTTTTTCCCTATCGTTAATCCATCTTTTCCTTCAGGTTTCATGCCTTCCCCACATGAGGCAGAGATTACCAGTTACCTACCAAATACTCTCTCCTCAGCTTCTTTAGCAAGGGAACAATGTATTTCTGAGCCTCCTTTGCAGTTGGGTGTGATCAGGTGACCAGTTAGGGTCAATGACTGCAAGGGTTGTTGTGTGACCTGGGGCAAAACTCCTGAAGAGGGAGAGTTGAGGCTTCTCCCTTCTTCTTTTCTGTTGCCTAGAAGGAAACAGCTAGAGCTCCAGCAGCCATCCTGGACCACTTCCATCTTGTGGATGGAAGTCAACTTGGCAGTGGGTACGGAAGGAAGGAGCCTGGAGTCCTCACAATGTTATGAAGCTGTCACACTAACCCTGGGCTGTCTACCTCCAAATTTCTTTTATACAAGAGAATAAATAAGTCACTGTAGTCAGGCCTTTGGTAAGAGCAACTCTTACTCCTAAGAGCGATTCCTAACTCATATGCCAACCCAAGGTTATATCAATATTTATTTGTATTTTTATCTACTATATTACCTCTACATTTACAGATGTACGACTGAAATGACATATAACCAAGGTTCGACAGTGTCTATAAGATAATCATTTTTGGTAGAAGCTTCTTCAAAATGATAATTGCTAGACCCCCATGTGGATAAACTGTTACACTGAATTTTAAGGAAGGATCTAATTATAGAGTTTTATTCTATCAGGCATTTTTTGAAAAAGTTAGGCCAATGATCTTGACTTGAAATACTTTTATTATACAGATCTTGAGAAATAGCTTTAATATCTATTTTTTTTTGATGAATTACGGGCTTACATCCTAAGTTAGTTTTCAGGGGATGCAACTATAAAATGTGTATAGCTAGTTGGGAGGTTTTCAGTGTAGATAATTGGATACATATCTAAATTTGTGTAATAAAGAGCTGTATTATAGCAACATTGTACTATAGTTCCATAACAGCCAGAATTTCATTTTAAGACTATTGGTTTTAAAACATACTTTGACTATAGGTATGGTTTTTCTAGAACTTGACAACACATATTATTCTTGCTTCTGGAAAAATGAGCCAGATAAGAGCGTTCAATTTAATGTAATGAATATTTCCTTGACTAGTATTTATTAAGCACCTGCTACGTATTAGTCTCTGTATTTAATCTCACAATGACTTGTAATTCAGGTAATAAAATCCCTAGTTTAGAGAGGGGGAAATTGAAGCTCAGAGGTGTTAAGTCACTTGTCCAAGGACACTCACTGGCTAAATGGAAATTTCAGACGGCCTCTGAAGGCTGTTGACTCCAAATTCTAAACTCCTGTGTTACTCATACCAGGCCCTGAGCTGGACCTGAGGGAGATAAGAGATTAGTAAAACAATTTCCTTCAAGTAATATTAAAGAAAATTTGGTACTTACCTGCCCCACACAGGTCCGTTATGTTAATATGAGTGGGCAAGGAACTGCCTTTCGAGTTAGCTGCAGACACGGATACAGCCCAGTTCCCAGTTCTGGGAATGACCCAGGTCCAGGAGGTGTGTTCTGTGATGTTCTGTAGTGTGGCTTTCCCCCCTGCTACCTCCTGCAAGGTCACTCGATAGTGGAGGATTTTTCCTTTTGCCTCTGATAGACTCAGATTCTGCAACAAAACACATCTCCTTACTATGTACTCTCAGACAAGGTCACTGGATGCTCTATGCTAGGACCTCATGACTACCAGCAGCAGATGGCTACACTGGAGTGACCTTTTTATTTACATCTTCTCATCTCCTCCACTGCACACTTTCATGTCTCCACCCAGCCCTGCCACTTAGAAAAAAAATCAGTTAACATTTTTTAAAGCTAATTCTTAAAAACATATTGATTTTCCTTTCTTGCTTCAAAGTGACACTTCCTAATAGGAGAAAACTCAATTACATTCAATGGAACAAGTGAGGGATCTGGACTCAGAAGATCTGGGTTTGAGTTCCAGCTCTACCAATCACCAGCTGTGTGACCCTGGGCAAGGCATTCAGACCCTCTGAGTCTCCATTTCCAAATTTGTGAAACACACACACGTATATATTTTTACATAGAAAGTGCAATGCTGCTCCTGAAATCAAAAACAAGCTTTCTAAGAGCTAAACTAGTAAAATCCATACTTAGTGAATTGGATTAGCCATCTGTGCTAGGAAACTAAGACACTGTTTATAAATGTGTGACTAACAAGTTTTGGAACTGCAAGAATTCCAATTGAGACGGCTTGGGAACAATCCCAGAAAGTAAGCAGAAAACTAATTATTTGTACTGCAACCCTGTTTGGACAAGGACCATGGGAAACAGAAGCATTGGAAATGGGGAGTTGCCAAGGCCTGTGCTGGCAGTGCCTGTCCATGCCTAGTGCAGGGAGAGAAAGGCATTGCTCACCAGACTTAAGCATCACAGTTTTCTTGACAAGACTCTTCCTTCCATGGGGTGTGGGGTGGCCTCAAGCCGCTGAAAGACACACCTTAGGGTTGGCAAATGCCCCTTTCTCTGGTTCTCTGCTCCCTAAGCAATCTTTTAATAATTTGGTTTCCTATGTCATTTATCGTCATTTATCTGTCAGGAGAGCCTGGGCTAACGTGAACATCTGGTTCACTTAAAATTTGTATTTTTCACTTAAAGTGAAAAAATTGGCCTTCTGATTATAATTTGGCTTCTGAAATAATTAGCACGCTGGGAGAGGATGCTCCTATCTGCTGACTCAAGCCTTCTGGTTGGCCCAACAGCTGCAATTCTCACTATAAATTAATGCATGAACATCCAGCTTTTTATATTTCAGGCTCTAGGAGCTTGAATAATGCAGATCATGCCCTAGGTACCCTTCTGGATCCACAAGGCCCAAGACTGGGTCATAAACCATGGTCAACACACTGGGTGAATGCCATGTTGTTGGGGGCATTTTTGGGCGCACGTTCAGCCGTTCCCTAGAAGACATCCTGTGTCCTGGCAAGAACCAAGAAAGTTAGCGCTGCAAACGTCCATCAGCTGATCTCATAGGCCCATTGTGTGGATTAAAACAAGTGAGTGCTTTTGACATTGTGATGTTCTGAACTGTTATTAATAAACATGCCCTTTGTCATAGGAGAAAAAACAAGATAAATTAAAGCAAAAGCTGGCTAGGGAAGACCATTCCCTCAGCTCTCTCTCACTCCATTCTTCCCTCCCTGTCCCTTGTGCAGCTCCAGAGGGAGGACTGTCACCCCCATCCCAGGCACCCCACCCAAAGGCACTCCCCAAGAGTTAAATGGGCTCACAAAGCTCCCCATTCTTTTGCCCAAGGGGCAATAGGGAAACAGCCTGCATTACCACGCGCTCATTATTGTTCACAGACACCTCAGCAATCCAGCAGTAGAGTGCTGACAGAAGGGAGGAAACGTCAAGTCCTCTTGGATCCAATGAACCTACCTAGAGACCGCTGTGGAAATCCAGCTGATCCCAGTGACGTAGTAAACAGAGGTGTGGGTTGGAAAGATGAGTAAATGTTCCCAGAGGGCAGGGAAGGGCTTGGACCCACCTTGCATTAGTTTTGAGTTGCAAATATCAGTGAGAAGGTGAGGATGGAGCCAAGGAGTTAGACAAATAAATATGGTATCCCTTGAGTTATGCTTGTATAAAATGTCAAGCTCCAGTTTGGCTGTAAACATCTCTCAGATAACTGGTCTCCTTAACCAAACTGGAAAATGGGTCTAACTTGTCCAGCAGGGTCCATAGAATAAAAGATTCAATGAGTTCAATGAGCCAGTGGGAAAACAGGTATTTAGCTGGAGGGGCACTCAGTCTCCTGAAGCAACTAAAAAGAGTGTGATTAGGTTGGTTAAAAAAAACCCAGTAACATCAAGTTTGCGAATCAGGTATATAATGCATTACCCCTTGATGACACGTGGCCCTGACGGAATGGACTATCATCCCAGAACAACAGAACAGGAAGGGGTTCTACAGATTAACAATGAATTCAGTGTTTCATTTTATCAACGGGGAAACTAAGCCCTGGGGACAAGAGATGACTTGCTTAAGGCCACTCAAGGGACAGATAGAGGGGCTGAGAGTGGAATCCAGGGCTCCTGACTTCTGGATTCATGACCCCTCCACTCTGACTCACTGCTCCCTCTAACGGCAAGCGTGAGACAATGAACTGGTGAGTACGAGCGCCATGTTGCATAGTTGGATCCCCATTCACCCTTCTGGCCCAGAGTTGCAAAGCAACTGGAACATCAACAGTGGGCATGAGGTCAGCAATTTGGGGAGAGTGGAGATCCAGAATTCTTTTTTTCCAGAGCCAACGAGCCCTGAGTCAGAAGGAGAGAAGCTCTGAACCGAGAAAAACCTTGGCCTGAGGAGCCAGCTGGGTCTTCTCAGATAAATTTATTTTTACTCTAGTGTTTGTTTATTTGGGTGGGTGAGAAGGGGGAATCTATCATTTATTGGGCCATACCATGAGTCAGAAGCTCTACATCCTGTCATATTTATTCCTTATAACTCCTCATTCTGATGAGGGTGCTAAAGCTTAGAGAGGTTAAGAAACTGACTCAAGAAGTCCCTACAAATCTAAAAAAAAAAAAAAAAGTTCTGAAGAACCTAGGGGCAGGACAGGAATAAAGACGCAGACTTAGAGAACGGACTTGAGGACACGGAGAGGGGAACAGTAAGCTGGGACGAAGTGAGAGACTGGCATGGACATATATACACTACCAAACGTGAAATAGATAGCTAGTGGGAAGCAGCCACATAGCACAGGGAGATCAGCTCGGTGCTTTGTGACCACCTAGAGGGGTGGGATAGGGAGGGTGGGAGGGAGGGAGATGCAAGAGGGAAGAGATATGGGAACATATGTGCATAGCTGATTCACTTTGTTATAAAGCAGAAACTAACACACCATTGTAAAGCAATTATACTCCAATAAAGATGTTAAAAAAAATTAATTAGGGCTTCCCTGGTGGCGCAGTGGTTGAGAGTCCGCCTGCCGATGTAGGGGACACGGGTTCGTGCCCCGGTCCGGAAAGATCCCACATGCCGCGGAGCGGCTGGGCCCGTGAGCCATGGCCACTGGGCCTGAGCGTCCGGAGCCTGTGCTCCGTAACGGGAGAGGCCACAGCAGTGAGAGGCCCGCGTACCGCAAAAAAAAAAAAAAAAAAAAAAAAAAAATTAATTAAAAAAAAACTCCCGGGACTTCCCTGGTGGCGCCGTGGTTGGGAGTCCGCCTGCCAGTGCAGGGGACGTGGGTGCGAGCCCTGGTCCGGGAGGATCCCACATGCCGCGGAGCGGCTGGGCCCGTGAGCCACAACTGCTGAGCCTGTGCTCTAGAGCCTGCGAGCCACAACTACTGAGCCCACGTGCCACAACTACTGAAGCCCGCGTGCCTGGGGCCCGTGCTCCGCAGCAAGGGAGGCCACTGCAGTGAGAGGCCAGCGCACCACAACGGAGAGTAGCCCCCGCTCAATGCAACTAGAGAAAGCCTGTGCACAGCCACGAAGACCCAATGCAGCCAAAAAAATAAATAAATAAATAAACAAACAAAAAACACAAACTTTAAAAAAAAAAAAAAAACTCCCTACAGAAAAGTAATGCGAGATTTTAGTGCGCCCCCTGGTGGATATGAGAGAGGAGGGCGATATCCAGACGGAGTCTGGGGTCCCTAGGAGCATCTCAAAGACAGGGTACTTCCTGCCCCTTCTTGGGCAGTGCTGAGAGTGGGTTTCAAGCCAGTGGTCCTACTGTTGTTGTCACCCTCTCCTACTGGTAAGAATACACTAAAAAGGAAAAGCTGTCCACTGCCTCTCTCCCTTCAGTCTTCTTTCTGCTCTGCCCTGTGGAAAATGATCTAAACTTAGTGAGCGTAGCCTTTCTGACTTCGCTTTGTCTGAGAAGCAAAGAGTGAACAGCTCCCTCATAAACCATTATAAGAATTCTGCTGCCTGAAAAGGCTTTCAGCGTCAAAAATAACTTGGTGAATGTAATCCAAGAAAGGACAAAGTCTGATACATTTGTGAATGTGTGCCCCGTTTGTGTTTTGAAGTATATTATAGGAAAGGTGTTTCTGTGAATTGATAAATCATTTCCTCTTAAGACTTCGAAAAAACTACTGTACTTACAATAAAGTAATATTTTACTTCTGAACTTCCCCTGATGCAAATAATAACTTTAAAATAACTGTTAGAGCTTAGCCTGTATCAGAGAAGAGAGTCTGTAATCAAGACCCGTTGGAAAGCTGGGCAGTTTGAATACTTATTAGTCACAGCTTTATCTGTGAAGATTTTTTTGGTTTTTTTTTGGTTTTGGAACACTGCTGACTTGGTTCTTGTTATTCGGGAAGATCTTTTGCTTTTCTGCTCCACCACCTAGCAGCCACATGACCTTGGGCAAGTTATTTCACCTCTCTGAGCCTCAATTTCCTCATCTGTAAAATGAGGATAATTCTATATCCAGCATAGGCTTATTGGAGGATTCAATGAGCTAAGGGCAGTAAACTGTTTCAAAAGAGTGTTTGGTGCATGAGAGATATGAAGACACTTGGTGGGTACCCTACTCTCACTTAACTCATATAAAAATCATCATAATTGGCACTTTTCCCATCATACTTATATGGTTCTTCTATTAATCTTGACCTGGCTTATACCACAGCTCTCTATGGTACCCACACTTGGTGGGTACCCTACTCTCACTTAACTCATATAAAAATCATCATAATTGGCACTTTTCCCATCATACTTATATGGTTCTTCTATTAATCTTGACCTGGCTTATACCACAGCTCTCTATGGAAGTTTCACCAGTGCCATACAGTTGATTACAAAGTATATGCAATTTGTGGGTTTAAGTCTGGGTACCTTGACTTCAGAACTTATGACTGCCTTCAGCAACCCCAGTCCAAAGTGAAGACAATCCTCACCTGGAAGTTTTAAAAATCACTGTACTGGAAATTTCCATCTGTGGACCTATCTCCCCACTAGCCTGTCAGTTTGTCTTTGCATCCTCAGTGTCATGACCAGTGTCCGCCTCCTAAGAATGACCTGGCAAACACTTTTCACAATTCTTATTTTCATACCAACCTCATGTTATATATACTTTTATTATCTGCACGGTACTCATGAGGCAAGTAAGGCACAGAGAGTTTAAGCGCCTTGCTCAGGAACACAAAGTAAGTGGTAAAGCTGGAGCTTGAACCCAGCTAGCACAGCTGCTCTATCTGGAGAATGAAGTCTTAACTGCTGGCATGCTGGCACGTAGTAGGCATCCCCCAGGTGTTCCGCTACTCTGAACTGATTTAATTGATAGTCATACCTCCTGGTCGTTACCCGGGCATAATGATGTCTATCTTGTTTTACAGCTAGAAAACAGCAAAATAATGGAAACTTTTTAAGAGCAAAGCTTTAACTCCCCTTCCATCTCTGTTTTCTATCTTCTGTTAATTCTCTGCTACTTACTCTTATCTTTGTCACTGACCACATTCTGCTATCCAACCCAAATTCCCTGCATTGCATCTGGTACAGTATGTGTGACTAGTAAGCAAGGGAAAGCAACCTGTTCTGTCTGAAAATATCTCCAGAAATGCTGTGCCAGCCTGTGATGAGACAGGGTTGGGAAAGGGAAGGAGAGAGAGTTGAATACTGCAGCAAAACTAATCTTCCCATCTGCTGCTTTTGTATTTAAACATTGATTCTGAGGTTGGATACCTCCTATAATTATATAAGGGCCTCAGGCTCCTGGAAGCCAATCTTCCCTGGGGATTTACAATAGACCTTTGTCCTCCATCAATATAAACCAGGTTACAAATAATACTGTCTACTTTTACTGAATCCCTTTCATATGAGGAGGCCAAAGAATTCATCCCTTCAGTGCAATGTGATACAGGTTGGAATATTCTTCTTTCACCAAAGACAAAGACAGGGAGAAAGAGACCAAGTAATGTACTGAATAAGCCGCTTCTGGTCTCAACAGTCTGAGGCTGTGCTGTAAACTGGTGTACGGGGCTGGCTCTTTTCTCTTTCTTCTTGACTTCTATGGTTCGAGGGTAGCTGTTTATCCAAATGAATTACTTCATTGAACAAGTGAATATAAAACACCCAGTTTTTTCCCCACCTTTGGAACCAAAAGATTCCCTATCTCTCTTCTATCTTGCTTGTTAAGGCTCAGGACACTGGTTGTTGGCCACTACAGGAGGGAGCTCTGCAGCCTTCAAAACGGGGCTCTCCTGACCTGAGACGGGCTGCTATCTGGAGGGTGAGCCCCTGGCCACTGTGCCATACTGGCACTTAGTAGACACACCAGTTGTCAAAGACATAGTAGGAAAAAAAGAATGTAAAATAGCTCATTCATATTTTTAAAATCAATTACATGTTGAAATGATAACATTCCAAATATATCTGCAAGTAAAATATATTATTAAAATCGTCCGCCTGTTTCTTTTTACTTTCTAAAATGTGGCTACAAGAAAGTTATTTTTTCTTTTTTTTTTTTGCTGTTCGCGGGCCTCTCACCGCTGTGGCCCCTCCCGTTGCAGAGCACAGGCTCAGCGGCCATGGCTCACGGGCCCAGCCACTCCGCAGCATGTGGGATCTTCCAGGAACCGGGGCACGAACCCGCGTCCCCCACATGGGCAGGCGGACTCCCAACCACTGCGCCACCAGGGAAGCCCTACAAGAAAGTTTTAAATTATGCATGTGGCTTGCATCCGTGGCCTGCTTTATATTTCTATGGGATAGCACTTCACTAATGTGATCCTTCAAGCCGAAGTCATGTCCCCAGGGGTTCTCCTGTCAAATGTTCTCCCATCCTTGTCCTGACTAACTTGTTCTTCTGGGGAGCTCCAGTATTAACTTCTCTTTTTTTTTTAGGGTCAGAAAACTTTAATAACACCTGGACAGAATCAATACTAACAATTTAAGGGGCAGTTTATACGTGATATTTTCTAAAGATTTAAACTATTCCAAAAGATTTTATCCTTAAAATTGTTTAAAAAAACAAGCTAACAAACAAAAACTTCACCCTATTTAACCCTCAGCAACTCGACTGTGGACTCACTTTACCCACACCTCGAAATCCTTCCAACCAATTAAGAAACTAAAAAGCAGAAACTCACGTGGGATTCTGACTGTCAGGCCTATCTTTCGATGTGTAGACTCTCCTATGCCCTTTGTCCTTCTGATGCTCCATCTTTTAACTGCAGTGACTCGCTCATTGCCTGAGCTCCACTTTGTTCTATGGTTCACAAAGTTAGTCAGCTGCATGGAGAATGGACGATGCTGAAATCTGCAGTATTACATTCTGAAAGGTCCTCTCTGACTCCTCACTCCTTCCCCTGCCTGGCCATCATCCTCCCCAGCCGAACCTTGAACCCCTCCTTGAACCTGAGGGCCCTCACCACCTCCTTGCTATTTCTGTCCTCCTGCTGGACTGTGAGCTCAAGGGCATGGAGCCTGGACCTGGCTTGTTCACTTCCATATCCCCACATGCAGCACGGGCTCTAGGCCTAGAGGGGTTTTCATGTATGTGTTTGCTTGAATGAATAAATGAATGAGTGAGTGAATGAAGGAGTGAATTCAGCTCCATCTGCACACAGGTATTTCTCTTCCAGACCCGTGGCCCAAACCACCATTTCAGAAAGTTTGTGACTTGCTATGATCGAGACAGTGAGAGGACACTGAAGAAATTTACAGAGGAAATTGGAAAGGTTAATGTGGCTTTAACCCATCGTCATATCTTTTCATACATCATCTCCATATATATTTGAGGTGACTTTCTTCTTAAAGGATAGAAGCTGTATTAACTGAAGGAAAAGTGTACTGGAATCATGGATTGAAATGCTTTGTCAAAGCAAAGGAAACGGTATGAAAGTTTCTGCAGAAGGAGATGATAGAGGGAATCTGAGGGAAAGAATTGGTGACACTCCTCCCCCCACCCCTGAAAGGGCTCTAACCCAACACTGAGGCTGTTGCTAACACAGCAACAGTTTCTACCTGTTATTGCATTTACTGTTTTAACAACATCCAGGTGTTTTTGCTTGATTCATAGATTAGGTTCTACTTTTTGTCTTCAACATAGAAAGTATTTTTTCTCTTAAAAGCAACTATGGGGACCTCCCTGGCGGTCCAGTGGTTATGACTCTGGCTTGCACTGCCAGGGGCATGGGTTCGATCCCTGGTTGGGGAACTAAGATCCTGCAAGCTACGTGGTGTGGCCAAAAATTTAAAAATAAAAAATTTTTAAAAAGCAACTATGGCAAAAAATAGTACAGGATATTTTTGAGGAAATGGAGTTTTTCGGAGAAACCAAGGTGTGGGAAAATGAGTAACTATGTGGGAACCAGAACATCAAAGGTCTCCTTTACCCTCAACATATTCGCACACCCACCTTCATAAATCACACGCATATAGATACATTCATACACATTCACACTCAAACACCCACACATATACACCCACACTTATACCCACATGTATCCCACACACACCTTCACACTTACTCACTGCGGAGGGTGATTCACATGTTGGACTTTAACACCTAATGTGATGGTGTCAGGAGGTGGGGCCTCTGCAAGTTGATTAGGCCCTGAGGGTGGAGCCCCCATGGGTGGGATTAGCACTCTCTAAGAGACCCCAGAATGCCGTCTAGTCCCTTCCACCACGTGAGGATACAACAGAAGTCTGCGACACAGAAGAGGGCCCTCACCCAACCATGCTGGCAGCTGGATCTCGGACTTCCAGCCTCCAGACTGTGAGAAATTGATCTCTGTTATTTATAAGCCCCTAGTCTATGGTATTTTATTATACTAAGACACATCCATGCATAACATACATGCCCATACACACACACCATACTCACATATACACACCCACACACTCACATCCCTCCCACGCATACAAAACTCCCACGCATTCACACACATGTGCACTCACTCACATATACAACACACATGCACACACACCACTCCAGACACGCACATTCATACATCCTCAACTCCCTCCACACACACCGGGGCTGTACCCATTCAGCACCAAGTTGTTCTCCCCTAGTGTAAACATCCTACAAAAATGAAAGGTCATCTCACTTCTCCCTATCTGCAAGAGAAACGTGTTCTCTCTGTGTTCACAGGCTGATGGGGTTTTACTTGGGGCTTCCTCTGGTGCCAAAGCCCCAAATTCCCCTTTGCAGTGGCGGGGTGTCCCCCTTACCTGGTTTCCCAGTATTGATCAAAGTGAAAAAAGAAAAATCAGCCACCACACACGTCTTTGCTTCCTTTCCCCCGTGTGGTCTGACTGAGGCCCCACCACAAAGCTCTTGATCCGGCTACAGTGTTTCTTTCTAGCCTGAGGTTTAGATGAGTTCCTTGTGTCACAGCACAGCCCTGTATGTGAGACTCCCAAGCCTGCCTAAGGGGGGCAAGAGGAATCCCCAGGCGGATGAGTGGGAGAGGGGTGGTTCCAGAGGGCAGTATTTCCGCCCAGGAAAGGCTTCCAGCACAAGCACCACATCATGGAATCCTCTCATGGGAAATCACTTCCCCTCCCTAGACCTCAGTTTCCGTGTTTGTAAAACGAGTGTTAGAACCGCATGCTGCTTAAATGCCCTTTGGCTCTAGAGGTCTGGGATTCGTGGTTCTGGGGTCCAGAGCAGGACTGCTCATCTCAGCAACTCCAGCTGGGGTTTAATTGCCTCTCCCAGGTGGGTGGAGAGGCAGTTGAAGAAGCCCAGGATTCGACAGAGAAGGACTAAATCCTGCAATGACCCTATAAAACTGAAGACTGGGTCCAACTTTCCTTTCTCAGGCTGGACCATCACTGAAGGTTTTGAAGGTGCCCTGTCACGACTACCATCTGGCACAAGGTTATAGAAGCTTCTAGTATTTACATTTTTGGTTTCTTATTCAAATCGATTCCAGTCCAAAGCATCCTTCTTGGGCCCACAATTCTGGCTCCACAAAAGGAAAGATTTTCTAACTTCTCAATAAGAGATGCCATCGAGGCCTGGGCTTCCTCCAAAGCGATTCTCCCTGTCCCAGAAGGTCCCAGATATCTGTCTGTCCTGGCTGGGCTGGGAGCAATGTTTATGAGAGAAAGCGTGGACTAGAAGAGCTTTAAAGCCTCTTTGAATTTCAAGGCTTCATTTCAGAATCTAAGCTTCGTGAGGAATAGCGACAGGATCAAGATGAGTAGCAGAGAGGAGTTTGCATACGCAAGCTTGCTAAGCATTACCTGTTGGCTAACAAATAATTATTTTGACTTTGCTCTGACGTTGGTTTCAGGGTACCCTGCTCATGCCTGTTCTAAATTCTCTCTGTGACAGTATACACAGATATAGCACCAGGCACATTGCTTACCCTGTTAGGATAAAAATCATGATGCAGTATCATTTAATTTTTCCTTGGTGGCCCCCGTGATTTTTCTGCGTTTGTGTCTTCTCATTGACTGGGCCCTATGACGGCCTTGTCAGCTCTGCAGGTACCAGGCTCATTACCCTCATTCTACCGAGAGAAACCCTAGAGTAGAGAGGAGTGAAATGGGACCAGAACAGAGTATCTTTTCAGATAACTGTAAAGTACATTTTGGGAGGAGGGATCTTTATGGGAGGAAGAATATTCGTTTTAACCAGTCGCTTACTTCTGAAAATGAAAACCAATAGCCAGGAATTGAGCTGGGTTCTTCTATACTATTTACAAATCATGGCTGCTCTAAACGCCTTGCTTTAGGAATAATCTTGCTATTAACAATGCTTTATTTTAAGATAAATTTTAAGCTGCAGTTTTAGTTTCGAAGGGAAGAACTTGATTATGACTCACCAAGCTATTTATAGTAGACTCCTCTTATGCCAGACATTTTGTGTGTGTGTGTGAGAGAGAGAAAGGGAAAGAGGGAGCAAGAGCTCATTTCTTAAAACTGAAGAAGATTGCAATTATCAAAATCTATCCAGCTAACCCCACCAGAGGACTTCATTAGTCTGACTTCTGGTTTCATGCTCATCAGCTTCATAATTCCAAAACTGTTTATTTGCCCTTAACTAGAAGAACTGTCGTAAAAGGGATGTAAGTTTTGGGAAATAAAACCTCTTCTTATGAACATGCCAATCAGTAGCTCAATTCAAATAGTTATTTTTTGGGACAAAGATGAGTCATGCTGTAGCAGAAAGAGCGCTGGATGGGTTTCAGCCCCAGCTCTGCACTTAGTAGGTGGGTGACTTTGAGAAGAACCTCCTTTCTTGGACTCTCAGTGTTTTCATGTGTTAGTGGGGATTCTAGTATGTACCTCTTAGAGTTTTTGTAAGGATTAAGTGAAACGATAATGCCAGCTTTCAGTACTCTGTAAAACTTTTACATTTTGTAATAACATTAGGCCTCATTGTTTTCTGGAAGGTTGTCCAGTTTACTACTCTTTTACTACTATTCGTAAGGGCTGCTTCCTTTTCCTATTCCTATTATTTTCTACTATTATTAGTATTCCTGAGGTAGAGCAGCTTTTTTTCCATCCTTTCCCTTTTCAATGACCATAGAAAACATATTGTTTTCCATTTGGTTTTTTTTTTAACATCGCTATTGGAGTATAATTGCTTTACAGTGGTGTGTTAGTTTCTGCTTCATAACAAAGTGAATCAGCTATACATATACATATATCCCCATATCTCCTCCCTCTTGAGTCTCCCTCCCACCCTCCCTACTCCACCCCTCTAGGTGGTCACAAAGCACGGAGCTGATCTCCCTGTGCTATGCAGCTGCTTCCCACTAGCTATCTATTTTACATTTGGTAGTGTATATATGTCCATGCCATTCTCTCATTTTGTCCCAGCTTACCCTTCCTCCTCCTTGTGTCCTGAAGTCCATTCTCTACATCTGCGTCTTTATTCCTGTCCTGCCCCTAGGTTCTTCAGAACCTTTTTTTTAGATTCCATATATATGTGTTAGCATATGGTATTTGTTTTTCTCTTTCTGACTTACTTCACTCTGTATGACAGACTCTAGGTCCATCCACCTCACTACAAATAACTCAATTTCATTTCTTTTTATGGCTGAGTAATATTCCATTGTATATATGTACCACATCTTCTTTATCCATTCATCTGTTGATGGACACTTAGGTTGCTTCCATGTCCTGGCTATTGTAAATAGAGCTGCAATGAACACTGTGGTACATGACTCTTTTTGAATTATGGTTTTCTCAGGGTATATGCACAGTAGTGGGATTGCTGGGTCATATGGTAGTTCTATTTTTAGTTTTTTAAGGAACCTCCATACTGTTTTCCATAGTGGCTGTATTAATTTACATTCCCACCAACAGTGCAAGAGGGTTCCCTTTTCTCCACACCCTCTCCAGCGTTTATTGTTTGTAGATTTTTTGATGATGCCCATTCTGACTGGTGTGAGGTGATACCTCATTGTAGTTTTGATTTGCAAGAAACCATATTCTTAAACATCCACAGCTTTAATTTCCCCACAAATGAATAAGTGAGGTTGCATGGTCACTGTTGGGCATATTGTATGAATCAGAAGAGAAGGTGTACTGAGTGGGGTCAAAGGGTGGACATGCTCGGGGATGGGAGGGAACCTTGATCTGACTGGAAGTGGGTGAGGGAAAGATGTGATTGTGTGGAGGCAGGAAGTCAGAGTTCTCACCCTTGTTTGGGAAAAATAAATGACACAGAATCAAGCATCATGAGGATCTGGCTGAGAAAATGAGCTCCAACACAGACTCTGAAGGCTCATACCAAAGCCACTATGGAAACAGAAGGTCTTTTTCTGGCCTTGAAACTTATCATTCAAATATGTAATTCTCTTCATATGTCAATTATACCTCAACAAAAACAAAACAAAAAACCCAAATCTATAATTCTCCTGAATTTTAAGTGGACACTGCAAACTTACCTTCCAGAAAAGAGAAATCTGTTGTCTATTGTAGTCAATGTGCTGTCTCATGTACCAGACATCTAATGTTCCAGTAGGCTCTGTTTTGAAGGGGAAAAAAAACAGTTTCATATATACATATATATCTATACAATATGAAGACTTTGGAAGTCAATTGGTTATTCATTAAATAATTCAGGGGGAGTAGGATTATAGGATAATTTCAATTTTCTTTGTGTCCCAGTATCTTCCTTTTTCTGCTGTTACACAATGAACATGTATATATCTTTGACTACAGAAGTCAGAAAAAACAAGGTTACCTTGAAGACAAATTTTAAAAAATGACGAGGAAATTAGATTCTTAACTTACTCTTAAAACGTGTATTAGTAAAACAACTCAAAGAAAGTACGTCTGGTTAATTCTTTTTTATTGGAATGCAGAAAGAATTCTCAATAGAAAAATAAACATAAATCATAAGGGAAACATTTTTTTGATCCTGTAAAAATACAAAATACAAATGATGAACTTTGTGTTCATCTCCGTTCCTGAACTTATGCTGGAGTATAATTATTTGGTTTTATGATCACTAGACAATCTATTTGCAAGGAGGCCTATCTCATTCATCTTAATACTCCTCATACCTAGCACAATGCTTAGAATGTAACAGACTCCCAGTTACTCTTTGTTAAATGATGAATAAGCAAATGAAAAAACCAGGCAATATTATCTACTTGATGCTGAAACACAGGCTGAACTCATAGAAGAAATAATCACCAATCCATAAGACGATGGTCAAATATTACCTAATTTAATTTGAGAAAGTCAATAGAACATACTTGAAAAGAAACTGAATAATCAACTCCTGTGTCTAAGAGAGTGTGTGTGTGTGTGTGTGTGTGTGTGTGTGTGTGTGTGTGTGTGTGTGTATGTGTATGAATGGGTCAAGTAGTTTTATTTCTCCCACTGTCAGATTTGTTTTGATTTACAGCCAGGGGTGGAATCAGCAGAAGCAATCCCTGAAAACGGCTTCAATTGCACTAATTTTACTTGTGTAACAGTGACATTCAGAGTATATTAGGGTGAGGCTATCTTGGGGTTCCTTTTGGAGCAGCAAGTTCCATTTAACCAGATGGAAATTTCCAGAAACTAAGTCCCATCTGGAGAGCAGAAGACAAACAGCCAGAGAGGGGAGAAGAGAAAGAAGGACAGGGACGGAGCACATGTCCCAGCACATACTATGGGCAGGCCCTTTGTGGGCCCATTCAATTACATCTCCCGTCCTCCTCAGCCCCGTGATGCACTAGCTTCAGTGCAGTGGTTAAAGTGTGAGCTCCAGAGCCAGACTGTCTATGGGCAAATCCCAGCTCTGTGATCCTGAACAAATGTTTACCATGTCCTCAAGCCAGGTTCCTCATCTGTCAAATGAGGACAGTAATTCTACACATCAGATGGAGCTGTTGTGAGAATGTAAATGAACGGAAGAGTGCTGACACATGGTAAGTACTCAGTAAATTTTGCTGCTGTGTTTTCTTCCTTTGAGAACTGAAGTACTGAGAAGTTAAGGAACTTGATCAAGGTTCCAGAACTAATCATCGGAGAAGCCAGGCTTTGAACACAGCTCTGTTTTATCACATAGCCTGTGCTCTTTGCTCTGCATCATGCGGTTGCCTGGCTCTGTGAAGGGTTATGATTTCTCTATAAAACTTATATCCTCCATCAGGTACACCTTTCTATTCTCTTCCTTTGTCACTTCCTCTTCCTGCCTCTCTCGCCTTTGTCTCCCTTTTTTTATTTCTAAACATTCACTTCTTTTCTTCCCCTTCTCTTCCCACCAGTGGTAGTATTTACCCTTGCAGCCAGGAATTAGAAGTAAGAAATGTGTACAGAAGACATTCTGAAAGTGCTCTCAATCGTTCAGGATTACAGGGAGCCAGGAGTCAAGCTCAGAACTTTTTTTCTGCTAGTCCAGATGCATAAAAGGAAAAAAGCACAGGCAACAGAAGGAAAGGGGGCCTGACATTTATTAACCACCTACCATGTGCCAGGTAATCTTTGGATACTTTATATGCATGATCTCACTTAATCCTCACACAAGGCAGAGGGTACATGTGATTATACCTGTTTTGCAGCTGAGGACAAGGAGGTTGACAAATGTTAAGTGATTTACAAAAAGCGTGGAGCTGGTGATGGCAAAGCTAAGAGCCGAGCCCAGGTCTCACTGTCTCCAAAGACCCCGCTCGTCCGTTACAGTCCACCGTGTTGAGCAAAGATCTGAACACTCCACAAACTAGATAATCCAGACATTGACTACATAATCAGGATTTGGAAACTTGGGTGTGCTCAATGTCAAAGCCAGTGGACGTGTTCCATGGTGCTAAATGTCTTCAGTCAATTACATATTGGTAAGAAATTTAAAGGGAACACTCATTGCCTCATTGCCTCTCATTGTCACTCATTGCCTCTACAACCTACCAGATTATCACAGAGCTAAGAATCAAATTCTAGAGTCATATTTTGTTCACAGGATAAATTGCAAGTGAAGCTGAAATTTTAATGGTGCCCACTTGCAGCATAAGCCTCTATGGGAGAGAAATCATTAGCTAAATCTGTATGAGTGTCAAGCATAAAATTTCATGACCAGGAATGTCAAACCATTTCTGCTTAGAGCAACTTAAGGGCTAATATTAGAGACAATCTTTGACATTCAACTGTCATAAAATCACTTAAAGTTCTAACCTCAGTGTTATCTAACAAAAGACAGATAAAACTACTATGGGTAGACGAGAAAAGGTAAGTCAAAGGCCCATATGTCCAAGTGACAAAAAAAAGATGGGTACAAATGATTAAAAATATGAATATTGAGAAATGGAAGTCAGTTCTCCTGAGATGAATGTACCTTCAAGGTAAAGGAAAAAACCACTGGGTTAAAGAGGAGGGAATCACCAATATGAAAAAAGAGGACATCCTAAATTAAGCAGAAGATCAGTTTAACTGACCTAACTGACCTCGTGGGTTCTTTCAACTCTAAATCCCAAGATTCTAGGATTCTGTGAAACAGCACATGTGGTAAATAAATCAGGGCCAAGCCATGTGCTACTTCTGAGGTTAGCATCCGTCTCTGAAGCCAAGGCAAGTGCAAGGGCGTAAACAAGAGCAATTGAATTGCAAATGGAAAGCAATCCCTCCACAGAGATTTGAGCAGGCAGTGGAGTGGAGTAGAAAGATCTCTAAGAACAGTGAAAATGGAGAATTTAACACAAAGTAAATATGAAAAAGGAATATCTTGAGAGATTTCAGGTAGTGGGCTAAATTGAACCCATGAGAATATTTTGGTCCAAACCATGCTCCAAGCAGGACAAGATAGAGATAAGTCATTTGCCATCTTGGTTACTCCACGTCCACTCTTTGGGCTGTGATACGTTTCTCTAAAATCTAGTTTCAAATAACTCAAACAGATTTACAAACACCCATTTGCTTAAACAATTTTTTAGTGGTATACTCTTGCCTTTATACGTTACCCCCTGCTATGTCTCCATGGGAAGCCCTACACAGATGCTCCCACCCTTCCTCCTCTTTGATAACTTTCAACACTTGGTTCACTCTCTCTTTCCACTCCTTTCTGTCACTATTTTTGGTGGCTCATCATCCACCCTGGTGTTCCTTCCCAATGGCTGGTACTGTCCCTCCCTCCACCTGCTCACTTCCAATGATCTGATTCTCTCAACTTCTTCACTGAGCAAAAGGAAGCAATCAGAGAGGGATTCCCTAATCTTTCCACCCTGGAAACTTTCGAACTTCCCCATCAATTCCCTAACACAGCACCCCTACTGATTTTACTGTGGATGAAGCATGCCCACCTCCATCAAAGACCAACCCCTTGAGTTCTGGATCCTATCCTCTTGCTTCATCAAGGATCTCTCTCCCACCATTATCCTACTTCCTGTATCATTAATTTCTCCCTCTCTGCTGGGACCTTATCATCACCTTGCAAATATACTGTATTATCTCTGATCCTAAAAGCAAAAACAAATAGGGAATTTCTTAATACCACATCCTGCTCCAGCTACTGCCCAACATTTCTGCTCTCCTTCACAGAACTTCTTGAAGAGTTGTGAATTGTCACTGTCTTTATTCCCTCACCTAACATTCACTCTCAAGCAATGCCAATTGATTCTGTCCCCATCACACTACTGATGCTGCTCCTGGTCGGCAATGAATGCTATTTTGCCAAATCTAATGATCACTTCTCTATTCTCATTTCATTGGATTTATTGGCAGCATTTGACATAGCTGAATACTCCACCATCTTTTCTTTTCTTAAAGAAACATAACCTTTCAACATCCAGATCACAAGTGAAGAGCTTGTTCTTAATAGAAGCAGAAATGTTTCATCCATACTAAAGTCAATGGAGGCCTCATGTTAGAGTGCCAAGGGAAAAAAGTGAGTTGCAAAAGATTACATACACATATAATTTTGATTAAGCTCAAAAATAAGCAAAACTAATCACTGTTTAGAAATACATACATTTCTGAAAGCTACGAGAAAAAGTATGAGGATGATATAAACACACAGCCCAGAATAGTGGTTACGTATAGTGAAGCATGACACGGTAAGAATATATTGGTAATTTTATAGCATTTAAGCTGAATGGTGGGTTTCTAAGTGTTCATTTTATTGTTACACTTTGTAATGAGAAAGTAGCTTAAACTAGGATAGTCAGAGTAGCAATGGAAAGAATGAATGCATTTTGAATGTTTTAGAAGAGTCAACTGCTGGTATGAGGGGATCGGAGAAAAGGAGAAGTTAAGGATGATTTCTGCATTTTTGACTTGAGTAGCTAGGAAGATGGTGGTGTCAATTACCACAACAGGAAAGATTGAAACAGAGGCAATTTTGGAAACATTTTGCTTTGGAGAAAAAAATAAAAGTGTCTGTTTAGGCTATGTGAGGTTTAGAATGTCTGTTGACATCTAAGTGAAGATATGGAATAGGTGATTGGAACACAAACCTGAAGTTCTGGAAAGAGTCCAGGACAGAAACTATATTCTATCTTTCTCTCTCTCTCTTCACCTACCTATCTAGCTTTAGAGCCATGAGACTGAATGAGGTCAGCTGGGAAAAGAAGGGGGTCCAATATAAAGCCCTACAGATTGAGATTAAAAAGAGAAAGATGGCCAGCAAAAGCGACAAGGAAGAATGGACCAACATGGTAGAGTAAAAACCAGGAACAAGGGATTTCACAGAATTCAAGAGAATCAAGTACTTCTAGGAGGAAATAGCTCTTTTCTTCTACTGCAATAACCTTGGAGACCACATGTTCCAGATGGAGGAAGGCCACAAGATTCCCTTTGGACTTTGCAGGTTTTTCTTGGTGTCGTCTCTTCCAGGAATCTTTCCGTGACGTTCCAAGATAGACTATAAGCTCTTGAGTCTGAGGATCTGACTGGTTATCATTATGTCTGAGCACCTGGCATAGTTCCTGATATACACACATTCCTCACAGATCATCCAGAGAAGTATTTTTCCCCCAGTGGCTTCTTTTGGAGGGCTTCATGGAAAACATTTCTTCCCATTTAGGTGATCACTACCTTGTCAAATAGTTAAGCTCAGGCATTTACTTCTTCCAGGACAGATGCTGGGCTTAGAAGAGACCACAAGAAGAAGAAAAAAGGGTAGGGACACTCACTGGATCTAAAACATAACATTTTCCCTCTAATGAAAATGTTTGTAGGTAAATCCCTTTAGAATGTAAAGAACCATTCATTCTCATTTCCTGAAGCCTTAGGCAAAAAAGATGCAAGTATAATAGTTTCAAGTTTAGCTAGTTTAGGAGTCAGCAAACTATGGCCCATGGACCAAATCTGGCTGATTCCTTATTCCCTGTTTTGGTATAGCCAGTGAACTAATAATAATGGTTTTCACATTTTTAAATGGTTGAAAACAAGTCAAAAGAAGAATCATTTTTAGTGACATGAAAATTTTATAAAATTCAATTTTTAGTGTGCAAAAATAAAATTTTGGACACAGCTTTGTCTATGTATTTGTCATACTGTCAATGGCTGCTTGCCTGTGATAACAGTAGATTTTAGTAGTTGTGACAAAGATCATATGGTCTGCAAAGCTGAAAATATTTACTATATGGACCTTTATAGCAAATGTTTGCTGACTCCTAAGCTACACTTACCATCTTGCTTGCTAACTAAGATGGTAAAATAACCTCTAGTATTTAATTGTTCACACCTAACCTATCCTAGCAATAGTTCAAAGTCACAAATGAATGAATAATTGTCTAGCTTCTTAATGTGAACATGGGTGGCTGCAGCTGGTAGCCTTGCATTTTCTCCTCTTTGGGATCTCTCACCAATCACCTATGCTATCACCACAGTGGGGGAGGACTCCTCCTTTGCTGCTCTGGCACTAGTATGAGCATTTAACACTTCCTTTATTAATTGTTCACCGTCACATTTAGCAAGACCAAACATATAAATAAGACTGAAAAATGGTGAATGAACAGACAGAAACACGTAACTGATGATACAGCTCTAAGGAATGGCTCATTCATCTTTATTTTGGAGTCTCCTCCTGGGTGTTCAAAATGATGAGGGAGTGCCTTCCCCCCAACATCTGGGCATATTCTCAGGCATGTTTGGACACTATGCAGCCCAAATTCAGACTGTTTTCCCACTAGAAGTAAAATATGATTGCTTGTTTCCCAGTATCAGGCCCACTGATGGTTACTGATTGCTGGACTGTCCTCCCAAACATAAGAAAGTTATCTCTTTCCTTCCACCCCTTACTTAGTGGTCATTTTAAAAGTGTTTTTCATGGAGGACCATGACAAGAGTTGAATTTAATGACATAGGAAAGGGCCATATGGAGTGAATAATACCCTCATTCTCTGCTGGAGTGCTATAAATAACTGTGCCCAATCCACCAGGAGATAACATATTGCTCTGTTTTGAGTAGCCAAGGCTGCAAAGAAAAAGCTCTACCATAAGATCATTCAGTTTTAGACAGTAACTAAAAAAAAAAAAAAAAGAAAAAAGCTTACTAGTATTTTTTTTTTTAAATGCCAAGTTATACATCCGTACACATCTCAGGGGTCAAAAGGAAATAGTGTTAAAAAAAAATTCACACCTTTTAGGTTTACATCAGTTGATGTTTCATACAGAAACTGATGACAGGAACAGTGGTTAGAGGTGAAAACCATGAAGTTTAGAGTAAGAGAAAAGAGATCCTACAACAACCCACAGAAAGATCAAACACAAAAAAGGGAGATTCAGACACTGAAAGGAAACCAGCAGAGCTTGGTAGCGTGGTGTATCTCAGAGAATGCATTTCTCTCTTTATGAATGTTTGCAATTACTCTGAATAAGCCAGCTTCCTTGGTTCAATTCATAATCATCTACGAGTTCATAACCGTAACAAGTTGCTACACTCATTGTTATGATGGTGGTTTATTTTATAGGATATGAGAAAGTTACCATCCTGCCTTGGGTTTTTAATGCAACAGATAAACACTTGAAAAAAAGAAAGAAAGAAAAACCTTTTCATACATCTCTAAATGGGTCATTATCAAGTGTCAGTAAAAATGATAAGAATTTACAAGCCCAGAGTTTCCCTAGTTTATACTTTAGCTTAATGTGATATAACTTAAAAATTTTCAGCCTATTTACTACCTTGGACTTGGACATAAAATATGGCCCATTTCCAAGAATTTTATCTGTACTATGTATAAATAAAGTCTAAAAATCCATGAGGTATTTTTAAAATGCATTACTTTGACATTGTAATAAAAGGATAACAAGAGTAAGCTCCGGAGTATAAAAATGACACACATTTAAACAGAGAAAAAGTGGCTCAACATTAATTTAAGAGATTTTTATCATAAAATGAGAGGAATAAATTATAATTGCTGAATGAATTCATTTAAAAATATTTTTTTAAATAGCGAAATGCAATTATTGTCAGAAGAAAGGAAGAGTATACAATTATTCTACAATTTATATATTATTTATTTTATTAATAGTTTACATCCTTGAAAGTCACTGGAGTATCACTGATAAGTGTCATCAGTTACCAAAAATCACTAGTAGCTCACAGAAAATGAATGTAGCTTAATCATTAGGCTAGTTTACATGCACACATATCTATAAGTTTCACAAATAAGGACTTAGCTTTTCTGACATTAATGCTTCAAAATCTCCAGATAATAAAGCAACAGATTATATGTCAATTATTTTTCCTCTGAAACAAATTTTCATAAATTATGAAGCTGTATACTGTATCACTGAGTGCTTTTGAAAACTAATATTCAGATGGCTATTTCTTGTATCTCCAAAGATTTAGTATTGTCATAAAGTTCATATAAGCATTTTTGCTTTTTCGATTATACTTCAATAAAATTGTCTTCCCAATAATTACCAAAAAGAAAAGTCCATCAGACTTAAAAGTATATTTGATCTCCTCTTTATAGCTATGGGCAGTCTAGTGGTACTCATGTGAGCAGTGAGTATCAAAGGTTTGAAGAAGTACAGTGCTGTAACATTTGGAGGAGAGAAGATTGCCAGATGTTAAACTTTATTTTAAAATGTTGTCTCCAGAGTTTACCTTTTTTCAAGCTTTTAGTATGGCTTATAAAGCCATATTAATTTTCATAGAATCCAAAGGGTAAAATGTATCAAGGTTTAATGATAAAGGAATGAAATTACTGGTTGCAGCTTTGTGGAATAAGAGAAAGTAACTGAGAAAGTAAGTGAAATAGAAATAAGAGATATAATCAAACATTACTGAGGCATAAACTTGTAACCAGCATGATAACATGTGGCAAACAGGAGTAGGACTTACCTAATGTTAAAAAATTTTTAGCAATATAAACATATCTCCCTGGACAGCTTCAATACTTAAGTCAATGTCAAAATGAGCTTGTTAATTAATGCACTCATACTTTTTGATTCAGTAACAGTTCTTTAGAGATTCTATTCCAAAGAAATCATTACATCTTCCTCTCTCTCTCCTGTCTTTCCTCCACTCTATCCACCTCCCTCCCCTCCATTTTTTTTTAGACACATACCTTCTTCTGGTGTTTGTGTTCTCAATGATTCACTCCAATCACTCCAACTACCTTTATAAAGATGTAACTTAGAGGAAATCTGAAATTCATATTCTGTAAAGGGTTTCAGGTCCAGCAAATCATGTCTTCCTTTGGCATTTGTGGCATTAACCTTGAATCCAACAAGATTTTAAAAAGTGCCTGTTAATACTAAATTAATTTAAATAAGGGTAGGAAAACTAGACCAGATAACGCTTTTTACTTTTCAAATCTGTCATTCAATAAGAAGAAATATCAATGACTGGGTTACTGAATACACGTGATGTTAATCTGAAACAATAGCTTCTCATTAATAAAACAAAAAACTCCTGGGTCTAAGAATCCATCTATATGGATTCCAAGGGGGGATCCCGAAACCAGCTGAAAAACAAGATAGAAAACTACCAGTTTTCAAAAGGGCCTTGAAGAAGCTTGTTTCTACACTAGAGATTATTCTTTATTTGGTTACAACTAGGATGTGATGAATGTTTTAACACAGACATAAAACTGGTCCCAAACAGAAAAATTTAATTATATAAGAAAATTATATAGGAAAAATTATAGGTGAAAAATTTAATTATTATACCTCTCTACATGTGGAGCTGATCCTTTGTTATTATTATAAGCCATTATATTTTACAAAATACTGGAAGGAATTATAATCTTATATTTTTTATTGTAAAAAATTTAATGTTTAGGGAAATTCCTGGTGGTCCAGTGGTTAGGACTCCATGCTTTCACTGTCAAGGGCTGGGGCTCAATCCCTGGTAGGGGAACTAAGATCCCACAAGCCACGTGGCATGGCAAAAAAAAAAAAATTAATGTTTACTATTACATCAAAATGTGAAGCTTTTTCTTTGGAATATTCAATTCAGATAAGCCCCTCTTTGAACATTCCCTAATATTTCTCTTTCCAAAATGTTAAAAAAAATTACTAAAAAGTAATAATGGAAGTAATGATGGGGTAGGGGGTAAAATAACAAGGAAAAATGACTCACTAGAAATAAATTGTAGAAAATTAATGTGGATTTACAGAAGCCTGTGGCTTAAAAAATTTCGGAATCAGTGATCAAATTTTAAGATATTTCTTAATAAACAGAAGTGTAAGTGACTGGTATGTCTCAAATGTGTATGTGTACTTGTGGGCTAAATATTCTTAAACTCCATATTTTGCTGGTATGAAAAGAGAGATCTGGGCATTGCTACTAAGAACCCCTCCCTGGTTTCCCCTTCACTCTAGAGACCATTACCATATTCCAGGACCTGCTGTTAATGGGCCGATATCTGAGTCGATTAAGCAGCACCAGTCCCTCATCTCTCCACTGAAGGGTACACCTGCTCACGGAAGCGTTTACAAAGTTGATTCTGATGTCCCACGGAGGAAGAGGCCTCACTGGTAACCAGGACAAAAAAAAGTGTGATTCAGGCTCCATAATTGGAAATTGTCTTATGTATTGACATGGGCGTATAAAGAGTTGAACAAATCTCATTTCTAAGATGCATGGCTACTAAACTTGGTGAAATAGACAAGAGAGTAGTCCCTGGCTTTTAGAAAGAAGAAAAAGTTGGATTCATTTCTAAATCATTAAAGTAATTCCCTTTAATCTACCCTCATTTTTACTAAACTACGATGAACATCAGTAATAATTTCGATTCCATTTAATTCAATGATTGAAAGAAAACCAATGTGCCAAAACCCAGGAGTTCCAGTGGCTGAGAAGGTAGAGGTGTGGTTAGTGGTGATCACCTCAGAAGGAGAAGAAATATTGGTAGGAAAAGCCATAGGAAAGAGAGCAACAGAGGAATAGAAGAGAAGAATAAGAGGGAAAGAAGGTGGCTAGAGATGATCAATGTAAAGAGATGGAAGGTGGAATGGGCAGAACTTTGATAGGAAAATATAGAGTAGATACCGACGTTCAGACTCACAGTTAGCAGTATGTGTGCAAAGAGGTGCTTTGGGAAGAGAGAAGAGAGACACATAGTGTGAGGCCAGAACTTCAGGCAGGCCTGAAGCCCAGTCCTACATGGGATGTTGAGACCTTGGGAATGCCTGGGATTGGCCTCTGATTCAACTGGGCCAATTACATTTGCTCAGAAATGTGCTGGGACTGGCTCACTCTAGCTCCCAAGCTGATGAGAGGGGTGGAGGTAGGTATTCTCTGAGGAAGATGGATTGGTACAGTGATACACTTTCTTTATAGGTGGCACCTGGCTGCTCTGGCCCTGCAGGCCAACATGCAGCCTATCTCAGAACAATGGAGTAGCCATGGGGGTGAAAAGACACCTGAATAACCTCACATGACCCTTGCCTCAGTCAGATGGTATCACTGGCAGCCAGTACCTTCATGGGATTTGAGGCCAGGGGGCTCTTATTTCTCCAACAGAGAGAATAGTGTTCAATATCCCATTTTGAACATCTCTCTATAGCTCTAGAGACATACATCCTTTTGCTTGCATCAAAGAAACATCTATCCTTTGCCTATGCCTACTGGCCACTTTCCATGAACCACTGTCCCTTTTGAAACAATCACACATAGAACATTCAAGTGATTTAAAAAATAATATTCACGTGCTAAAGATCGACACTTACAAAAAGTGAAATAATACATACCTATGTCCAACAATGTGAATGAGGATGGGAATGAAGAAGCACTCCCAAGACTGTTGATAGCAGTAACCTTGGCTGTGTAACTAGATTCAGGTGATTCAGGGGTTAGGTTAATTCCAAGGTCCAAATGATCACAATAGTGATCATTACATTGCTTCTGCAAGGTTAAATTTTTTGGTCCCTTTAACCTGTAAATGAAAGACGATTGTGTTTAGCAAGATACTTTATGTGCTGTTGCCTTCTTAGCACAAAGGAACAAAATGTTCATATATTTAAAATTCCTCACATTTTTAAGGTCAGTTTTACTACTAGGGGATACACAATGGGAATATTTGTATTCTGTGGTCATAAATAGGACCATACTTCACCCCTCTCTTTTTTTATTGGTAGGACTGAGACTTTTTGACATTCGTATGGGTGAGTAACCATCTCTACACTGTCTGAATTCCCAAAACCCCGGCTGACATCTTAGCTCCTTAGGACAGATCCAGTCAACCAAAGGATCCATGGCCACCTTGGCATTTACTGCACAGAAATGCCAGATGCTGGTACAGACCAGAACCCTGAGCCCCACTGCCTTTTCCTTATCTCCTACTCACTTAGGCATAGTGCTACCAGCGGGATCTTTGGAGAGGATTACAGAATCAACTCCAAGGAAAAGAATCTCCCAGACTCTCTCTTTTTGTGAACTCTCAGGTCAGGCAAAGGTGCTTTAAAAAGAAACTCCTCCAAGGCAAATGGAATGCTACCACATAAAAGAGTCTATTTATAGACTCTAAGAGTCTATACCGTGACCCTAAGAGTCCACAACTGCAGAAAAGGAAAGGGATATAATGCAGCCAGTTTAATCCTATAGAGCAGGGAAGAACGACTACAACAGGGGCCTTGGATGCCCTGAAGAGAACTCTGAGTTAGTCACACTTTAGATGAATAAACCAGTTTTACTTGATGAACACTAGAATTTTTTTTAAAGTATCTAATTATCTAGAGGTGTTTATTGCTTCTTCCCTCTGGTAAAACTAGAACTGTTCGGTACTTCTAAATGTCATCTAAGAGAAGACCTACCAAAAAAGCTGTGAAAATACAGTCTCACTCACTGTAAAGTATAGGCAGTATACAGGTGGGTGTCTTGTCCTCTATCCCAGGTGCATCTCACGGTCCCACGTTCTCCCTTCTGTATACAAGATAAGTTTTGAGGCTGTTCTGGAACAACTTTAAAAATAAATAACAAAACCACCTATTTTAAACAGCACACAGGTGATACTTCTATTACATTGTTATTATTTGCCAACAAGATAACAATACTTCCCCTATGTCTCCTATACCCAGAGGAGCTGGGAGCTATTTCAGATCCCATGAAGTTCAAATTTGCCTCCTAGGCATGCATTTCTTCTAATAACCATGGCAATAATAGTGAATATGGATCAAACAATTATTATATGCCAAGTCCTATGCTCAGTGTTTTATGTGTGGTTTTTCTCAATTGGAAATCATAGCAGCTACATCAAGTACCTAAGACTTAGAGATGAAGTATCTTGCCCAAGATTACAAAACGATGAAGTGGCAGAATCAGGTCTCCAGCCCAGGAGTGGCTGACTTGAATCCAAGTCTTTCACCACCATATTTTACTGTTCTCCCTGACAGGTGAACGTTCAGTGCTAGCTCCATTACCCCAGTTGATGATGAGTTTACTTTTTTAGAATGAAGCCCATTCAAATATTAGAAACGTTTAAAACTGAGGGGCTTTCTTTCTCCATTGACCTGAGATTTGTTGCCAAGGCACTTTTACGCACTGGCCCTTAGTCATGCCTTCCTGGGCTGTACCACCTGAATCTAATTTCTGCAGCATCACTTGGAGCACTTAATGAACACGTATAAATTAATTCTTTATGTACACAGACATTGAGAACCTTCCATGGGCTAGGCAGTGTTAGCTGTGGAAATGCAAAGGTGAACAAGGCAGGCATGGTCCCTTCTATCATAAGGTGTGTATTTTTAAATGAAGCCATTTTATAGTCAAAGACAGAACTCAAAGCTACGAGTTTCTCAGATTCAATGGAGATAAGAGAGAATACTCTGTTACTGGGTCATCTCATTCTACCCTAATACTGAGACCCAGATGTAGACAGAGGCTTCCTTTGGGTGAGATAAAACAAGGGTACCACCGAAGCCCTAGACACTGTCTGCTCAGAAAAAAAGAAAGCTGTAATTGATGGAATAAAAGCTTTTTTTGTCCTTAGCACACACCATAGATCTGGGGACAGTAAGTACCCACTGTGTGATCTTGCCCAGATGAGCTTCTCAGAGCTTCAGTTTCTTCATCTATAAAGTGAGTAGAACAATATGTAGCTCATAGAGGTTTGTTTAATGGAATAATAAACTCTTTCTTTTCCTAGGATAATAGACTCATATGTGTATATATAGATATACATATATACATATATACATTTATATATCTGTATATACAACCGCTTACGACTAATACTATGTTAACTTTTCATTTTATGTACAACTTCTTGTTTATCTTGGAGGTAGTCATTTTCTTGTTTTTCCATTTGTTTAGTTTCCTTATTATTAATATAATTCTAAACTTTCAAGTCAATTATCTGAATCACTGTTCAACATACTCAGAAGCACTGAGAATTCTATTTGTTTCATCTGCTTGGAGACCAGTTTCCGGGAGCCTTGTGAACTTTCCAGTGAGATGGGTTTGCCTCTGTACCTGTACACAGCTATCTTTCTGGAACTGCCAGACCTCAGTGTCCTGGAAATTCCTTCTCTTTTTTTTTTTCCCTGTGTTGGATCTCCTGTTTCTTAGATCCAATGCTTTCTTCTTTCTTGATTTAATTACTTGTGCTGGTGGAGTATATCCTCCAGTGGTTCCCTGGGAAAGGTTGCAGGAGAGGAAATATTTTGAACATGGCTAAAAATGTCATTATTCTACCCTCACACTTGACTGATACTTTGGCTGAGTATAGACTGTGCTTAATGGGGTCTCTTTTCTTTCATTCTTATGGATTCTCAAAGAGATCATAACTTCTGGGAACTTTTAGTTTTTATTTTGGGAAACATTTTTGAATTATTTCTCTGATAATTCTTATCTGTTTTTTTCTTTCTAAAAATCCCTAGTTTCATAGGTTGGACCTTCTTCTCTAATTTTGTATTTTATCTCCTATATTTTAAAACTCTTGATCCTTTTGCTCTAATATGAGGGAAAAAAACCCCTCAGTTTACATTTCTTCCCTCCTATTGAGTTTTTCATTTCCACTTATTTTTTCTGGGGGGGGGATGTTTTTTATTCTCTGAATATTTCCTTTTTATAGCATCCTATTTTTGTTCTACATGCAATATTTGCTTTTAGTTCCTAAGTGTATCAAGGATAGATTTTGTTTCTTAACATTTCTTCTCCCTGAATACATCTGTTTCTTCCACTTTGCTTGTATGCTTTGTTCCACATGTTTGTTTCAGTTTCTGTTCTCCGTGTTAGGCATTTTCCTCAGATCCTTGTTTTTTTTTTTTTATTTTTGGCCACCCTGTGTGGCTTGTGGGATCTTAGTTCCCCAACCAGGGATTGAACCCAGGCCCTTGGCAGTGAAAGCGCTGAGTCCTAACCACTGGGCCACCAGGGAATTCCTGGATCCTTGTATTTTTATTCATATATAGGAGGGGGAACACTACATTATAGATTGGAGCTCTGTGGGTATGTCAGTTGAGGGACATTTGTTGACTCTGGGTTTCACTCCAGGATGATCTGACTAGGGTTTCTTAGGAACCTCTATTGCAAATAATTTTAGATATTTCCTCTTAGCCTGGTCTGATTTCCAGAAAAGGATTTTCTAATCTGCCAGGAGGAGGGTACAGGTCTGAAGGGAGCTATATGCCAATGTCCTTTTCATCCTTCTGTTTTTCAGTGCGTACCATCAATCTCAACTGAATGGGCTGAAACTAGCTCAGTGGCCCTCTGATACCAGGCCTCCAGGGCTATGCCAGTGTAGAAAAGCAGCAAGTAACTGGATACATGAAATTGGGAAGGGAATCTGAGAATCTGTTTTTTAAATAGATTTTTCAATTAAAATCTCCCATTTTTATCCCCACTGCTACCCTCACTCCCAGCAGTATATGGTATCACCAATTTCTGTCTGTCTGGGGTGGGAGCTTCTGCATTAAATCAGGTTGCATCTTGAAGTTTCTCACTGCCAGCTGTAGGCTAAGCCAATTATCACTGGCCCACCTGTTTTCCAGCTTCCAAAACTTTGTTGCTGTGTCTCCCCTCCCATTCCTTTTGTCCTTTACGGTTTGTGCCTCTACAAAACTTTTTTTTTTTTTTACTGCATCTTGGCTTTATTTCACAAGGAATGAAAGTAAATGCATGTGTTCAAACCAGCATCATTACCCTAACGCTTCATACAGTCTTTTGATGACCAAATGAGATAAAGTACCTGGCACTTTTGCTTAATGAAAAAGTTACTCACCCTCACCTTTACTCCTAAAAGTTTGCAGAGCATCTCATTTTAAAGACCACAGCTCTTACCCACAAATCAAGTCAACTTTCTCGGTGTGAGTTCCCTGGACCATGAAATCAAGGTGTCTACTTCAGCCCAGGACTTGGTTTGGGCAGAGACTGTCTGCCCCAGGAGAAACCAGATGTGATTCTCTTCAATACAAATATATAATAGCCGATGCTAAGGAAAGGTCAGAAATCAAAGTCTCTGAAAATTAAAATGGTTTACCATGTAATGAATTGTTATGCGTATTATGCTTATTATTTTTAAAAGCCCTACTTACTAGGTGAAATAAAAGGTCTTAGAAAAACAGCTTTCAGAAATATCAACAGCTAAACATATATTGAAAACAACTAAGCAAGGATCCATTGTCTTTCATTTATTTCCTTGATTGTCCAAATAGTTTGTGGCCCAATCCTCTGAGGTTAGGTAGAGCACTGGTTGTTTAGTTACCGCACAATTTGGATGAGCTCCAGGCAGCAGAGCAGCACAAGCCCAGGAAGGGGCCAGAAAGAGAAGGCTTAAAGGCCATTTACCCATTCCCAGTTCTGAAGAACCAGTCAACTTTATGACAGGCCCACTCAGAGTATGCAATGGCACTATGGGCTACTGCTTATCACAAAAAAGAAAATGGGCTGCTCACTCCCTCACTAGATAGGTTTAAGCTTACTACACTGGGTTAAACCAACATTCATTGTGTCTTTTCTTGGAATGACTAGCCATACTCAGAAAAAGGTGTTGCTTCCAGTCAGTTCTTCACCTCAAAGGTGCTAAACTTGTTCAAAGAGCAGCCATTTGATAGTGTGGTTACCACCTGAGTATGCTGCACAAGCAACATTCCAGCAGTGTCACCCAACTGAGCTGCACTGGGCAGATACCCCTCACTATCTCCCTAGATCTCCTGATGTTGCAAACTGTCACAGATGTATCCACAACCTCTGGATGGAAAAGTAAACAAATGAGGGCTTCCCTGGTGGCACAGTGGTTGCAAGTCCACCTGCCGATGCAGGGGACGCGGGTTCGTGCCCCGGTCCGGGAAGATCCCACATGCCGCGGAGCGGCTGGGCCCATGAACCATGGCCGCTGAGCCTGCGCGTCCGGAGCCTGTGCTCCGCGACGGGAGAGGCCACAACAGTGAGAGGCCCGCGTACCGCAAAAAAAAAAACAAAAAAGTAAACAAATGAAAAGGAGTTACATCACTCTCATGCACCTAAGCAAAGATAGGAAATGGAATGGAATGGCTTAAGGACATCTGCAAAGATACTGACTTTCAAGGCCATTGTTAGCCCCCTAAATAAGAAGAAAACACCTGCAGCACTGTGGACACCTGGAACTGACATCACAGGGCTGAGAATGTCTGATACCAATATGGTATGATGGTCTGTAAGATTGTGAATTACCTGGATGAAATATTCAGGTGTTCTGAGGACAAGGGAGGTGAGGACTAATGGTGTTTTTAAGAAAAAATTTTCATTTTGTCTGTAACCAATGCTTATAATTCCTTTCAAGAGAAACAGGCTCAGCACTTAGCATGCTGCACACATGAAGAAAAGAGTAAAACCGATGGACCTGCAACCCTAGCGCTCATCACTTAAGTGCCTCCTATGTGACCGGTACTAGGTTAAGCACTTTGCATACAAGGTGTCATCTAATCACTACAACCATCTTATGAGGTAGGTGTTAGTATCTTCATCACACAGATGGAGAAACTGAGACTCAGAGAATTGAAATTGTCTAAGAGTCCACTGCTAGTGGCAGTGTTGAGATTCAAAGCCCAGGTACCTTTTACTACACCACAGGCTATCAGAGCTGAGAATACATGACCCATAAGTGGTGTCAACAGGAGCCCCTGATCTGGAAGAGGAGTACAGGACCTAGTTTATGCCTCCGTGCCCACAAATGATCTGCTTAGACGTTTGCTTGGTGTTCTGCTCAATGCTTGTGGCTGACCTCCAGGAAGACCGCCTGGTACCAACCACCTTCTTATAGGTCACAGAGAAGAGGTCCCTAGAAGAGGGAAAGAGACTCTTTCCATCCTGAAGAGTCTCATTGAGCTCTATGTCACTCTCTTTATGAGAAGGACCCTGTCCTCGCATCTTGGTCAGTCAGCCTACTGCAGCAATTCCTCCCACTCTTCTTATGCCTCTCACCTGCCCCTTCGGAGCTTCCCTGGATCCACAGAGGCACAGAGTGCCGTGGGATCGCTCAGGGCCTATGTATGCTCACTGGTTTGCTGGGCTGGGCCTTAGAGGCTGCAGGCTGCAGGCTGCAGGAAGGTGTGCTGTTGGCTCACCCTGTGCACTGTGGCTCAGGCTGCAGACGCCAACTCTGACATCTTAGTTCTTTCTCCCCACGGCTGCGTGGAGGAGCCCACACACAGTGCAAGCAAGCAGTGCGGGGGAGTTGGTGCTCTGTGGGTGAACTCTGACCGATGGCAGACTGTTAACTCTTTCACGTGTCACTCTATTTCTATATGTTCTTTCTGGGGATGTCGCTACTGACCAAGAAACCAGCTGTATCTTCTGTTGATGCCAAGGCCAGCTCAGTCACTTAACCACCTCGTGTTTGCTCTGCTCCTTTTCTAGTTCATTCCCTCACTCTTGCTTCTCTAGAACTGTACAACTCCCCTCCCCCCATGAAGTCTTAGCATGTCAGTTTTGTCTCAGGCAGTTTTCTAGAAAACCCAGGAAAAGATACTAAGTATGATGATAGTTCTCTCAACTTCTGCTAAGTCTGATAACCAGTGGTCAGGAGTGAGGTGGATGGAAGAACTATTTTTTGTGCATTAAGTCAGAAAGAGGAAAAGTGCTCAGCCTTGGGTATCAGCCTGGGCTGCATAAGTCAAAAGAGACATTTCTCTTCTTTTTAGGGGGCAGTGGCTTTGAACAATTCTCATAAGTAAGAAGGAATGAACACTCAGCTGTGGAGAGCCATTTTCCTGCCATTGGAGGCCACGGGCAATAGGTAAATGGTCTTAATGGCCAAAAAGAGGAGCGAAAGAGAGAGGGGAGGAGAGGGGTGGAAAAGAGAGAAGAGAAGGAAGAGGAGACTTACTAAATGTGATCCCAGTTCTATTGATTTCTGGACTTCTTACATTGAGGTGCTCATGTTACTATCAAGATTAAATGTATCCAGGACTTCCCTGGTGGTGCAGTGGTTAAGAATCTGCCTGCCAATGCAGGGGACACAGGTTCGAGCCCTGGTCCGGGAAGATCCCACATGCCGCGGAGCAACTAAGCCCGTGTGCCACAACTACTGAGCCCATGTACCACAATTACTGAAGCCCACGTGCCTAGAGCCTGTGCTCCACAACAAGAGTAGCCACCACAATGAGAAGCCCGCACATCGCAACGAAGAGTAGCCCCCGGTCGCTACAACTAGAGAAAGCCTGCGTGCAGCAACAAAGACCCAATGCAGCCATAAATAAATAAATTTATATTTAAAAAAAGATTAAATATATCCTTGTGGTGGGAGAAGAAAGAACACTGTCTCCTACTTGGATTTCTGCTTAATCATGACAAATACAAGAAGATCACCAATTTTTAGGAATTCAGGATGGAATGCTCACCACCAACGGAGATCTCTGCCCCACATATTCGAATCTCGTCATTACTGCTACAGGCCAGTTTGCAGACAAACAGGGTTGTACCCAGGGGAAGACCTGTGACTTGCGAGCTGAGGGAATAACCATGCTGAAAATAGATTCTTCTGTCAAACTTGTAGAGGATTAACTTGTTAAAACTGGAGAATTGCAAGCAGCCTTGTTTGGTCTTCAAAGAGCACGAAATGTTGACAGCTGACCCAAGTGAAATTACATGGGAAGGCTGCACAGTCACATCCCCTCTCTTGCACACATCTGCAATAGACACAAATGCAAAAGACATAAGATGGCATATAAGAAACCCATTGCAAGATGGAGGGTTTGTGTAATTCCCCAAAGCTGGATAAAACTAACCCTGTCAAATGATGGAAATATACATAAGCTACATTGCTCTGGCTGTATTGGTGAAGCACAATGAGGAGAGAAGGCAAACATATCGAAGGCTAACTGTATTTGAATTAAAATGTACATCCTTCTCAAAACAGTAATACTATAACCAGAACTATAAATAGGAAAGTGGTGAGAAAATAGGGTTGGAAGAACATTCAGGAGCACAGTTCTAGGAAAAACCAATCTCTCTTATATGCAAATTATTCACCAGACTACTAAAAATCACTTCCCAGAATAAATCACATTTGTTTCCATCCCCACTTATGATTTATAACACTTACTTCAATACTCATACCAAAATGATGAACAAGCTATTAGAAATGTTTAAAAGGCTATTACAAATGTTAAAGGGAAGATTTGGGAATAATTCCCTCTCTTGCTATATTAGAGGTCTAAAGTATGTGTAATCTATTATTTTATAACAAAGAGAAAATATTTAGGGGCTCTGTATGTGTAGTTTGCATCAAGGATGGAAATCAAGTCTTACCATGGTATTCCTTCAAGATGTAAGACCCTAGGTAGGATGAACCATTGCCCAATACAGCTAATACGAAATCACATTAATGTATTCTTCTTTTAAAAAGAGTTCTCCGTATTATTTTCTATATGCCAGGTCCCACAATAAACTCTTAAAGAGAGGTCATTCTTACTCTCCAGGAGGTTTTGTATATGTAGATACGACAACTAATCAGAAATTAGCAGTTTTGGGTAGTACTCACTACTGCTGATGAAAAAAAGAAAAAAACCCTCAGAAGGTTGTTTTCAAGGTTATAGACTCACCTTGAATTTTTAGATGTGATATAAAGCCTCCACTGAAAGCCTTTTTTGGTAATTATCAGATTGCTTGGATCAACTACCATAAACAAATTGGTAAAAAAGTTATTCAAATCAAATAAAGGAAATACTGAATTCTGAAAAGTTTCCATTTTTATTTTCAGAACTAAGTCTCTTTCTCTCTCTAATCTTACTTATATTTTTGTTTTCTGTTTCTTTGATCCTAAGGGGCCAGAAAGTAAAAAATAAGATGCCAATAAAAACAGCAAAGAAAATGCCAGCCATTATTTTTTTAGCAGAGCTGAACCATCCATGAATACCCTCTGTTAAAATGCACTATAATGTAAAACATTCATTCATGATGCCTAGCTTGATACCTAGTCATTTTGTTAAGAGGAAAAGATATCATTGGACTCTTAATCATTAGTATTAATGAAATAAAATACATATTAGTAACAGACATAGAACCAGACTTATCCACTTAAACTTGACAGAAGATTGACTACAAAAGACCAACTACCAGAACATTTACCACAAATGCATATTTCATCTATAACTGAGAATTTAAACCAAAAATCCCTCCACAGATTAGATTACAGAAATATCTTACCTATTTTTGCTTTAACTAACAGCCACACGATGATAAAAATAAGTGCCAATGGGCACCCGTTAACTGTATGTACCATGGACAGTCAACTCTGGAATACACCTCTGTATTTTTCCTTGTAAAAGAACACAAATTCATTCATGTTAAATACATTCACAAAATACCAGAACCAATACTATTCAGAGGGCTTAAAATGCCCCTTTAATTTTCTTCACGTTGTTAAGATTTTTTTTTTTTTTAATGAAGTTTACCTTTAAAACTAGTAAACTGAAAATCTTAGCCACCTCTAACCCCCATGTCCTTTAAGCTTCTTGGGGTCAGCAAAGGGTGGGGGAAGAGATCTGGCCTTTGGAGTCCTTTAGAACTGGTTTAAATACTTTTGAGACTATTGGGCAAGTTACTTAACCTTCTGAGCTTCAGTCTCACACAAAACTTTTTTCTTCCAAACAGGGCTGCATCATCATAGTCAAACGCAGTAGTATTAAATTCCAAGAGTAGTGAGAATTTCTTTCTTTTTTTTTAATTTTTAAAATTTAAAGTCTTTTACTGAATTTGTTACAATATTGCTTCTGTTTTATGTTTTGGTGTTTTGGCCGCAAGGCATGTGGGATCTTAGCTCCCTGACCAGAGATGGAACCCACACCCCCTACTTTGGAAGGTGAAGTCTTAGCCACTGGACCACCAGGGAAGCTCCAGTAGTGAGAATTTCTGATCTAGTTATGTGCTTCTGGAAGTAACAGGAGATTAAAAAGTGGCTCATAGGCCCGTAAGCCATGGCCGCTGAGCCTGCGCATCCGGAGCCTGTGCTCCGCAACGGGAGAGGCCACAGCGGTGAGAGGCCCACGTACCACACACACACACACACACACACACACACACACACACAAATAATAATAATAATATAAAAAAAGTGGCTCATAACCACACACACCCCGGCCCCCCCCCCCCACCAAGAATTTAGTAAAAGATTGATCTCTTTGGCAGTAAGAAAAGAATTCCAAGGGTTCTTAGGGGGCTGTTTGGGTTTTTCTATAGAAGTTCAATTTTGTTTGTTTGCTTGTTAATTCATTATTTATTTATTTTACTGAGTATTTTTACCTTGAATGATTTGGAAAACGCAAGCTGGTGATTTCTGTTTGTTTCCAAGTTTAAACTTAAGGAATGGCTTTAGCAAATCCCTAAATTCTATTAAAGGTGGGCCAGAAATTCACGAAGCAGGCTGAAAAGCTGTGTGATGTTGGGCCACTGGCAACCAGCCAATGCAAATGTTCACCTCACATTCCCATACCTAGAAATGGGCCAGAACGTACTGGAGAGCCTCAGAAAAATTAACTTATTCATTCAACAGTGATGGCTACCTTTCATCTGCCAGGCACCGTGTTAAGTGCTAGAGATACAACAGTCCTGCCCTAGTGGGCTTCTAGAAAGTGTCCACTTGTTCTTTCCTTTTTTGCGGTACACAGGCCTCTCACTGTTGTGGCCTCCCCCGTTGCGGAGCACAGGCTCCAGACACGCAGGCTCAGCGGCCATGGCTCACGGGCCCAGCCACTCCGCGGCATGTGGGATCTTCCTGGACCAGGGCACGAACCTGCGTCCCCTGCATCGGCAGGCGGACTCTCAGCCACTGCGCCACCAGGGAAGCCCCACCTGCTCTTTTGACTCCTCTGCCTCTAACCCAATCATCACTCAGGGTAGCCCCCAGATAATATCAGCATCTTTTCAATAGTCTTTGCTGGTGGCTCTTCCTCCTCCTCCTGACTGTTAAGTCTTGGAGGACCTCAGTGTACTCAAGACATTTTTGTCTCTATTTCTAGTCTCTCCCGAGGGATTTCCTCTGGTCACCTGGCTCTAGATACCATCTGTATGCTAAAGACTCTCCGATGCTTATCTTCAACTCAGACATTGCTCTGAGCTCTAGTCTCATACGTATGTCTCCTTGGCATCACTTCTTGGACATCTAAGAGACTGCTCAATATTAACATATTCAAATTGAATTTTTGGTCTCCCTTCTCCAAACTGGTTCTTCCTCCAGCCTTTTCTACCTCCGTGAATAATATTTTTATCCCCTGAATTGCTCAAAAACCTAGACGTCATCCTCGATTCCACCCTCTCTCTCATGCCCCACAGCCAAACCATCACTAAGTCCTGTCAATTTTATCTCCTGAATACATCACAGATCAGTCCACTTCTCTCCATTTCTACCATCCTCACCCCAGTCCAAACCACTGTCCTCTCTCCCCTAGATGACTACAGTAGCTCCTTAATGTGCCTCTCCATCCATCTTTGCCCCTTTCTAAGTCATTTTCACATAGCTGACTACCTTTTAAAAACATACATCAGATTATGTTACCTGCTTCATATCACCTCTATTTAAAACCCGTCAACAGGGCTTCCCTGGTGGTGCAGTGGTTGAGAGTCCGCCTGCTGATGCAGGGGACACGGGTTCGTGCCCCGGTCCGGGAAGATCCCACATGCCGCGGAGCGGCTGGGACCGTGAGCCATGGCTGCTGAGCCTGCGCGTCCGGAGCCTGTGCTCTGCAACGGGAGAGGCCACAACAGCGAGAGGCCCGCGTACCGCAAAAAAAAAAAAACAAACAAAAAAACATCAACAGGTCCCCATTGCTGTTAGAAAAAAAATCCCAAGTCCTTACCATACATGAGTCTCTCAGCCACTGCATGGCTTCATGTCTCCTATCTTGCCACCATCATTTGCTCTACGTTTTTGCCTTGCCAGCTCTGCTTCATTCACACTGGCCTTCAGACTGTTCCTTGAACAAGACATGCCCTTTGCTGCTCCGGGGACTCTGCGCTTTTCATTTCCTCTGCTAGAATCCTCTTCCCCTGGCTCTTCTTAGTGGCTGACTGGCTTACATCTCTCAGACCTCAGATCATGCGTCACTTCCTCAGAGAGCCCCTCCCTGACCACTCAGCCAAAGTGGTCTTGGCCATCTCCTTTCTACTCATCACCTTATTTACTTCATGATACAATCTGTAACTATCTTGTTTATTTGATTGTCTTATTTGTCATCTGTCTTTGTGCTAGAGTTTAAGCCACCATGAGAGCAGGAACTCTGACTGTCTTGCTCACTGCCGTATGCGAGCACTTGGCATTGGGAAAGAGTCCTCAATATGTCTTTATTGAACGAGAGAAGGGAATGGAGGGGCTATAGACAATTCCCTATAAACGTCCCTGTGGTAGGCAGCATAATGGCCCACCAAAGATGTCCATGCCCTAATCCCCAGACCTGTGAATATATTATGTTGCACGACAAAGGGACTTTGGAGATGTGACTAAAGTTAGGGACCTTGAGGGGAGGAGGTTATCCTGGACACCCAGATGGGCCCGATCTAATTATGCGAGTCCCTAAAAGTGGGTGAGGGAGGCAGAAGGGTCGGTCAGACAGCTGTAGAGCGAGGACTGTGCAGCTGCCTTTGAAGATGGAGGGAGGGGGTTATGGGCCAAGGAAGGTGGTGCCTCTGAAATCTGGAGATGACCCTCAGCTCACAGATACTGTAAAATGTATTCTCTGGGTCTTGGTTTAAAATGTTTGAGAAACACTGATCTAAATTGAAATCCAACAGTTTTGCTCTCTCTAAATCATGAAGGCCCAAGTCATGGCACACAATGGCTTCTGTGAGCTAATTCCTGTCTTCATTACCAGCCACATCCACCACTGTTGACACTGTTGTCCAGTAACACTGAGCTGCACATCCCATGCCAATACATGCTTCTGTGTCTTTGTTCATGCTATTCTCTTACATTTCCACTGTTCTTAGACTGGCTAAGTCTTTTTTTT
This sequence comes from Delphinus delphis, assembly GCF_949987515.2. Classification (NCBI taxonomy): domain Eukaryota; kingdom Metazoa; phylum Chordata; class Mammalia; order Artiodactyla; family Delphinidae; genus Delphinus; species Delphinus delphis. The sequence continues at coordinate 57,578,921 of NC_082683.1, read as the reverse complement.
TTAGTGAATGGTATTTTTTTTTAATTTATTTAATTTATTTTTGGCTGTGTTGGGTCTTTGTTGCTGTATCCGGGCTTTTCGCTAGTTGAGGCGAGCAGGGACAACTCTTTGCTGCGGTGCACAGGCTTCTCACTGCGGTGGCTTCTCTTGTTGCAGAGCACGGGCTCTAGGAGCGCAGGCTCTAGAGCGCAGGCTCAGTAGTTGTGGCGCACGGGCTTAGTTGCTCCGCGGCATGTGGGATCTTCCCGGACCAGGGCTTGAACCCATGTCCCCTGCACTGGCAGGCGGATTCTTAACCACTGCACCACCAGGGAAGCCCCAGATTGGCTAAGTCTTACTCATCCATCCCAACTCAGCTCAGGCACCTTCTATTCAGTCATTTATTCAACAAATATATATTTAGCCATTGCTATGTGCCAAGGACTTGGGAGAGAGTGGAGAAAAAGACAGACAAGGTTTTAGGTCTCATGGAACCAACATTCTGGAGAAGGTAGACAAAAGACAAATAAATAACAAACAAATACCTTCAGATAATGACGAAAGAATAAGAGAGGCTAAGGGGAGAGAGAACCCGAGGAGGAGAGAAGCCAGTCAATGAAGGTGTTTCTAGGAGGTGAAACTTGAGCTGAGATTGGCACAGGCCAGACAAAGACTCAAAAAGACTTCCTGACAGAATAAAGGTTGAGTGCAAAGCCTGGAGGCAAAGGAACAAGCTTGCTGTGGTTGAGGCATAGAAATAAGGTCAGGGTAGCTGGGGAAAGTGACTCTGGGGAGAATGGTATGAAATGAAATTTGAGAAGAAGGTAGGAGCCAGATGTACCATGGGCTTGTTTGCCATGGAAGAGAGCCTGGATTTTACTCTCCAATCTATGGGAAACCATTGGTATATCATTAGAGGGTTTATTTATTTATTTAGCTGGGTTTTAACTAGGGTATCACAAGATATGAATTACATTAAACACACACACAAATACAAAAGCAAACAAACAGAAAAACTAGTCTTGGCTCTGTGTATGGAGGCTGGAGTAGAAGCAAGCAGACCAGTTAGGAAGCACCTGGGGAGGCCCAGGTAGGAAGTGATGGTGATGTGGACCACAGTGATAGCAGCAGAGATGGAAAGAAGTAGCCAGATCTTAGCCTTATTGATGTCTTCAGGTAGACTGAAGCCTCCTACTAGTATCTTCATAGCATCCTGGCATCCTCCTATCTTAGCACCTGTTGTATTAAATAGGACTAATTTCTTCTGGTATCGGCTTGTCTCCTCCATTAGCTTGCAAGTTCCTCATGGGCAGAGGCCACAATCCGTGGCACATAAAAGGCATGTGCTGAACTGAATGAAATTTAAATGGTTTTTCTGTTTTTTACTTCTGGTTTAGTTTAATATAACTACAATACATTAAAAGTACATTAAATCTTATTCTGCTACATGGTGTTCGACATCATTAATAAGTCTTTTTTTATTGTAGCTACCTTAGTTTAGTTTAAAATTCGTTAGTTTTCATTAAGCCTTGGAATATTCTGGCATAAAGGAAATTATGGATTGAATTAGAAGATAACTGAATGAACAGATATATAGGGATTAAATAGGTTTCTGCTTCTTAACTGCAAAGGGTATCTACAGGGTACCTTTCAATGTGCCTTGCAACTTATAAAGCAATAACATTCTCCAAATATTCAACAGTAAAACATTACTTGGTTATTATAAGAATTTTAAAAATGTATATATCTGAAATATGTACATATATGATAGATATATACACACACCTATATATGAAATAGGCAAAATAGAGGATAAATTTGAGTTTATATAGTACATTGATTCAAACACAAACATGCTCATTTCCTCTGAATGACCAGATAAAATAGCTGCTTCATTTATAAGAAACTCAGAACCCCAAAGACCTTCAAGTAAATGAGGTATCTTCCAATAAAATGAAACCTCCTATCAACTGTAAACATCCTTCATACAGCCTGCCTGGAGGGTCAATATTAAAACTACAACTCTGTCTTGAATCAGAAAATCAAAAAGTGTGCTATGTCACTGACTCATCACTCAAGTGGTGACAATTTCCAGACAGTGAAAACAACATCTCAATGAGGGGGGCGGGGACCAGCCAGAAATAAAGCAACTGGCAGGAGGGCAGAGACAATTCCCCCTCAGTGAGCCTCTCTTTCCCCACTGCTCCAAGAAGCACAAAATAAAGAGCTAAAATCATATTTGACTAGGCTAGGAAAAACCCTTACCACAGGTGGTAATTTCATGTAGGCTAGAACTCTTCCTACTTCCACATCACTTTTCTTCTGTAGCACCATAGTAAGCTCAAGGGGCAGCATGGTATTGTGGAAAAGAAAAAGGCTAGTGAATCTCAGTTCTACTGTGTGCTGTTAACTGTCAGGGGGCCATTTCCTCATTCATGCAATGAGTTCAGGAATACCTACCTAGACAAAGTTACTAGGAGGATGAATATGCCAGTGTCATGGACCCATGAGAATACCTAGCACAGGGTAGGCACTCCACTGAGGCTAGCTCCCATTTTCCCTTCTGGGTCCAGCTTTTGTATCTCTTTTCTAAATCGTTTACGACTTTCAACGTATTGGAATTGTATGTTTTGTTAGACTAGGTAAAAGGTCATATGTTAGGCAGTCTTAGCCCTGGCTATCAAAGAATTTAATAACTCAGAGGAGGAAGGAACCTCAAAGGTTAGCCAATAATTACCATGTCCTACTGCTCCTTTCCCCTCCCAAAAGCTGACATTTGAGTCTGGGCCACCAGAGAACAACCAAGTGAGTGTTCTGAATGTGCATTAAGGCTGTCTGCCTTATAAATCCATGCCGTTAATTACCCAGGTGACGCAATGAGGCAGGGTACAAAATCATTCTCTTCTGCCAGCAAAGCTACTGACAGACATATCTTACTGGTGGCAGATCAGTACAGAGACAACACTTTGGAATGTATTCTACATTCCTCATTTTTTTTTTTTTTTTTTTTTTTGCGGTACGCGGGCCTCTCACTGCTGCGGCCCCTCCCGTTGCGGCGGAGCACAGGCTCCGGACGCGCAGACTCAGCGGCCATGGCTCACGGGCCCAGCCGCTCCGCGGCATGTGGGATCTTCCCGGACCGGGGCACGAACCCCTGTCCCCTGCGTCGGCAGGTGGACTCCCAACCACTGCGCCACCAGGGAAGCCCTACATTCCTCATTTTATATACAGATAAACTGAGCCCTAGAGAAAACAAGGGACTTGCCAAAGGTCCAAAGGTCACATTAATAGCAGAATCCAGATCAGAACGGAGGTGTCCCAATTTCCAATCCAAGATTACTTCTAGCAGGTGAGATTGCTTCTGATCAGTTGCAACTATAGCAGCATAAAACTAGAAATACCGCTAATATTAACACTGCCCTTAATACTAATGCTACAGTTTGTTGATCTTTTATTATGTTTGATGTACATTACATACAATCTTTATGATACCCATCTAGTAAAGCACTTACAATGACTAATGCTTTAGTTTTCAGAAGGTTGAATCACCCACCTCCCTCAAAAGAAGATCAAACAATAAAACCCAGTGTACATACAATATGTAACCATCTCTAATGATCTATTCCACTCTGAGGATGGAAGAGGAAAATCAGGTCCACCAAGTAGCTAACTTGCAACTCAGCCACTGGAGCCAACTTCTCTTCCCCATACCTTTCCATGGGCTATGTCATGAAAAAGAAGAGTTTCCTGACCAAAGCATCATCTCCTTTTTGCTTCTGAGTCTACCATTTGTTGAAAAATCGAACAAGCCATAACACGGACAAACCCTGGCCTGCCAGCCTCAGATCATCAAATCACCCCCTTCATAATGTCATGTCAGATGGCTTAAAGGGGAAGGAAAGTAACCACATCAACCCCTTCTGCTTTTTCTTCTCTCTAGCCAACAGTTCCAACCCCCATTACATGAGCCGAATTGGACGCACACCTGTTTTCCTTTCTTATGCAGCTGCTGAGGCTCTCTTGAACCTTCTCTCATCTCACTGGTTAGCATTTGTAGTCCTAATTTTACCCATTTACAGGAACTTTCTTCTCTTGCTTGAATTCAGGAGACTTCTGAAGTTTGGGTCCCTCTCTCTCTCTTTTTTTAAATTTTAGGGTGTTTTCTCCTTTCCCGCTTTATGACCTCTTTATAATTTTTCTTAACAAAGATCCCCTTATGCTTTTTTCCCTTCTTTCCTGTTTTTCTGGAATGTTCTGTCAGACCTATTCGTCTCTATTTCCAATTCAGATATATCACCCTGGACAGAATATACTGGCTCCTGAAATGTTGTGTGTAAACAAATTACATTTAAAATGCATTAGGGAATCTTATCAGGCCCCAACCCCAGAATCATGTGTACTGTGAACTGTCTTATAAATTGAACAAGCATTCCTACAATAGAGCAATAAACAGGAAATAAAGAAAGAAGAAGTAAGAGGTGGATGGAGTCTTGAAGAAACAAGGTACTTTCAGATCAGTTGGTGTTATTTGCTATGTTTTTTCTTTCTTCGATTAGCTTCACAAGGCTACAATTTTCATGGCACTTGTTCAATTAAGTTTCAACAATCCAATCTTCTCTAATTTCACTCTCTGCATCTTTCAATAGCTATAAATAAAATAAGCCATCTCTTGGGCTTCCCTGGTGGCGCAGTGGTTGAGAGTCCGCCTGCCGATGCACGGGACACGGGTTCGTGCCCCGGTCTGGGAAGATCCCACATGCCGCGGAGCAGCTGGGCCCGTGAGCCATGGCCACTGAGCCTGCGCGTCCAGAGCCTGTGCTCCGCAACGGGAGAGGCCACAACAGTGAGAGGCCCGCGTACCGCAAAAAAAATAAAAAAATAAAAAATAAGCCATCTCTTACTGAAAAGGATGATATACCGGAAAGAGCCTGGTATTTAGGGCCAGAGGATCATCCTGGGGCCAGGTGTCATCCTGGTTTCTCCACTTCTACCTGTGTCATCATAGTAACATCATCACAAGTAACTCTGAAAAATGGCAATCCACATTTATTGAGAAAATTAGATCTCTTTCACTAACTTTTCTTCCTTAGTTTATTGGAAAGGTCTCTCCTTTGACACATTTAACCTTGAAGTCTCTATTCGTGGACAATGGCATGGGAGTGGCAGGTTTATCCTTGAGTCTTGTAAAATCCTGGCAAGTTTTGTAGCTTCAACCCCTGAGTCTTTTCTTAGTGCTATAAGGCATTAAAAATATTAAAGCACATTACAATTACTTTGTTTTAAGAGTCTTCTCGGAATTTCACAACTATCCTAATATAATTGGAGGCACCCTGGGTGTAGGGGGCAAAGACTAATGATCACCATGCTACAATATTCCTCAAGGTTTCTTCTATAAACTAAAAATTCAACCGAAATCTCGACACTAATAATCCCATATCTCAGCACCTCTGCCTGTTTTACTTAATATTTTCCTTTTACTGCAAAAGGGATGTAAATTAAGATTCTAATCTTAATAATCTTTTATAGGCATTTACTTAGCAATTTATCACAATGCAGAGCATGTGACTGAGTTGTTAACATTTGGTCTTCTACTAAATAAAGTAACTATTGGTATCTCTATTCTGCAGGTGGAGAGATCTGCAAGTTGATCACGCTAATACAGAAAAACCAGAAGTAAATTCAGAATTAGCTAAATTAGAACTACCTTCCATGCTTGAGTTTCCTCAATTGTAAAATAAAAATAAAGATAGCACCAAACTGACGGGATTATTGTGGGAGTTAAATGAGAAGCTCTTAGCAAAGTGCCTGGTATATAGAAAGAGCTCAATAAATACTATCATCCATTATTATTATTTTAAGAAAAAAGATAATATCATTTACTTATCAAGGACATTGTTAGAATTAAGCTAGACAGCCTTGCTTTTTGACCTCTCTCTTGGCCCATTCATCTGGCTCATCACTGAAGAATTAATTTGATTAAAACTAGATCCCATACCTCCTTCATAAAAGGTGACTTCATGCCACTTATAATTTATGACATACTAAGTGTTCACATAATTATTGTCTTCCTAAACAGTTTTAACTTTTTTGAGGACAGGAACTGAGACTTACGTTTCTTTATATTACAATGACCAGCACAATGTCTTGAACATAACAGATGTTCAATACGTATTTATACTTTAAAAACACATTGTTACCATTAGCAAAGAACACCACCATGTTCCAAGAACAAAGGAAATTGGACAAAGCTTCTTTGGGATTTGGGTTTCTTTCCAGATTAGCCTGCACAAATGTACATGCAGAAGTTGAGAGCAGTGCTGTCAGTGTAATTGCAAAGATGACAAATAATTGGCCAAAGAACAAAGCAGGTACAATTAAAAAAAAAAGTCCACAATTGAGAAATGATGTACATCTACTGTACTTATAGGATTCTTCTCCCATAAAAATCTCACATTTGCTTTAGAATTTTTTCCACACTAGAACTCATTCTAATGTAAGAAAGATTCAAAGCTTGCCAAAATTTGGGAATTTATGTAAGCATCATGACAGTCAAGAAACATGATACATGATAAAAGAATGCTGCAAACTCTTTTAGAGCCTTTTGTGCCCAAGAAAGTGACAGTAATGAATTGAGAATTTCACATTAAAATGGAGGGAAAGAGTATCAGCTCTCAGCCACTAAGGTCCTTTCAGTTATATGCTGGACAGAGAAACAGGGCACTGTACCATTCCTTGTTAATGGGAACCAGAATCTAATGTTTGTTTGCCCAAGTGGAGGTGGATATAATGTTTTGAGTCAGAGGTGCAAAGGCAAGGAGCACAGAGTCTGGAGCCAAAAACCTGTAACTCACTATCTCTGTGAAAGTGTGAAAGTTTCCACATCTGTAAAACGGGAATACTTACAACCAGTTCACTGAGTTTCTAAAGAATTATAGAGGATAACAGTGATACCCAAGGGCCAAGTCCATAGTAGGTGCTCAACGAAGACTTTTATCCACACAGGATATACTCGTAGGGGATTGTAACAGACATTCGGAGTTTTGCCTTGTTCTTTAGAGATACCAGGAAAAAACTTTTTGTATGCATTTGCATTGCTATTCGTAAAACCTGGATCTAATCGCAGGGATACTTAATCTCCTCCAATGTTTGTATTTACTGCCCCTCAACCAAGTGAAAAGAGCCTCTCTAAAGAGACATTTCACAGATGAGAAAAGCGACTGTCCAGGCGGCTCGCCCCAGAGCATTCTGCTAGTGACTAGACAGGTGGGGACTCTGCGTCTACAGAGGCCCCAGGAAAGTGCTGCGGAGAAAGGGACAATTCACCCCCATGCAAGACTAAGTAAGACTCCTCCATATCTTATTCACAAAAGATCCACTTCCGAGCCGCGAGTCACGCCCGTGGGCCTGGCCCCTGACGGGTACCCGCTGCCGTTTCCAGACACCAGCCCTCCCCTCCTCACGTTCCCACCGTTCTGCGAACGCCTTGGAAACTCAATCTGAGCGCCCCTCCGCTCCATCTGGCCAACCGCGACCCGGCACTCTCAAGCGAACGTCCAGCCCACAGTGAGGACCCAGATGAGCAGAGGCCGCCCCCAAATGCCCCTCCCCGGGAGAAGCGAAGCACGAAAGCCGGGGGTCCCAAGCGTCCGCGCCCCACCGATTCCCCGGCCACTCACCGCGCGTCTCCAGCCCGCGGGCCCGCTGCGGGGCGGCGCGGAGCCGATGGCCCGGGTGCTGCGGGACGCACGTGCGGCGCAGGCAGTGTGCGCTCCGGGCGTTCCGGTGCCCGTGCGCGCCCCGCCTGTGACCCCGGGGTGGGCGCTCCGGCGGCGCAGGGGCGCGCGCGGACGTGCGTCGGGCGGCGCCCGGGCCGAGGAGATGGATGTGGCCGTGGTCGTCGGCAGAGGGAAAGCGGCTGCACTGTCAGCTGTCGAAGCGGGCCGGCCAGGGTCCGGTTCCGCTCCTGGCGGGCTATGCCCGTGCCCGTGCCGCCCGGAGCAAGGTAATTACTGCGGCACACGTCGGGTTCCCCTTCTATACAAGGAGGGTAGGAAAGCCTCGCTCCTCAGGCGGGGTGGTGAGGTGAATTAAGCACCAGGGTATGAAAAGCACGGCCGAATCATGTTCTCGCCCTTCACCGCCACGGGGAAGCGGCACTTCGTTGACACTCTGTAGAGAACTTTCCTCAGAGACGTTCTTCTGTGCTTGCCCAGCACTTACCACACCCTAGTGCTGCGGTCACCGAAGCGGGCTGTGTGTAAGACTGGGTGTGAGAAGAAAATACTAGAACTTTCATTTGTGTTTGTAACTAAAAAGTAAGAAAGAATTCACATTAAATAGGTGGCATGACCCTGACTCTAAATGGTCCCATGTTCCATATGTTATAAGTGGGATTCTGAGGGAAGAGGGAAAACTGTCCAAAATGCAGAGGGGATGACAGCGGTGCTTTTACTTATGACAATATTTTATTGACGCTAGGAATTCAACTCTAAGACGTACTATTTTTTTGCTTTTTTTTTGGTGGTACTTGGGCCTCTCACTGTTCTGGCCTCTCCCGTTGCGGAGCACAGGCTCCGCACGCGCAGGCCCAGCGGCCATGGCTCACGGGCCCAGCCACTCCGCGGTATGTGGGATCTTCCCGGACTGGGGCACGAACCTGTGTCCCTTGCATCGGCAGGAGGACTCTCAACCACTGCGCCACCAGGGAAGCCCCGTACTTTTTTATACACTAGTAAGAAAAAGAACTGTCTTATAAACTTGTGACATAATGCTTTCTTGTCACTTAGAATATTTTTAATTGAAATTTTTATTTTCAAAAAATCTTTTTATTTTATTATTTTATTTTATTTATTTATTTTGGCTGCGTTGGGTCTTCGTTGCTGCGTGGAAGCTTTTCTCTGATGGCCGCGAGAGGGGGCTACTCTTCGTTGCGGTGCGTGGGCTTCACATTGTGGTGGCTTCTCTTGTTGAGGAGCATGGGCTCTAGGCACGTGGGCTTCAGTGGTTGTGGCACGTGGGCTTCAGTAGTTGTGGCCCATGGGCTCTAGAGCGCAGACTCAGTAGTTGTGGCGCACGGACTTAGTTGCTCCACGGCATGTGGGATCTTCCCGGACCAGGGCTCAAACCCGTGTTCCCTGCGAAGGCAGGCAGTTTCTTAACCACTGCACCACCAGGGAAGCCCCTAAAATTTTTATGTTTTAAAAAATATCCCTTTTAGATTTATTAGACATATGTGTTTGCTATCAGTCTTGTTCATTTGAAAAGAAAAAGGAAAATAGAAGCAAAATAAATTTGGTTAAAATATTCTTTAGATACATTCGCGTTCAGTCTGCAACATTCCTGATGACTTTTTTGTTTCACTCAATATCATCTTCAGTGACATGAGTATTAATAAAGCCACATTTCTTAAAAGAATGTCCCACTGTTACCTCTGGGATGTTCTTCCCTTCCACTGAAACCAATCCAGGCTTGCTTAGTATGTGCAGAGCCAACTCCATCACCATACCGTTTGGGCAGTAAGCATAAGACACCTCCCAATTTCTTTTTAATAGATCGTTATTGGAGTATAATTGCTTCACAATACTGTGTTAGTTTCTATTGTACACCAAAGTGAATCATCCATATGCATACGTATGTCCCCATATCCCCTCCCTCTTGAGCCTCCCTCGCATCCTCCCTATCCCACCCCTCTCGGTCATCTCAGAGCACGGAGCTGATCTCCCTGTGCTATGCTGCTGCTTCCCACTAGCTAACTGTTTTACATTTGGTAGTGTATATATGTCCATGCTACTCTCACTTCGCCAAGGCTTCCCCCTCCCACCCCATGTCCTCAGGTCCATTCTCTATGTCTAATCTTTATTCCTCCCCTGCAACTAGGTCCATTAGTACAATTTTTTTTAGATTCCATATATATGCGTTAGCAAATGGTATTTGTTTTTCTCTTTATGACTTACTTCACTCTGTATGACAGACTCCAGGTCCATCCACCTCACTACAAATAACTCAATTTTGTTTCTTTTTATGGCTGAGTAATATTCCATTGTATATATGTGCCACATCTTTATCCATTCATCTGTCGATGGACACTTAGGCTTCTTCCATATCCTGGCTATTGTAAATAGTGCTGCAGTGAACATTGTGGTACATGTCTCTTTTTGAATTGTGGTTTTCTCAGGGTATATACCCAGTAGTGGGATTGCTGGGTCATATGGTAGTTCTATTTTTAGTTTTTTAAGGAACCTCCATACTGTTTTCCATAGTGGTTGTATCAATTTACATTCCTGCCAACAGTGCAGGAGGGTTACCTTTTCACCACATCCCTTCCAACATTTATTGATTCTAGATTTTTTGATAATGGCCATTCTGACTGGCGTGAAGTGATGCCTCATTGTAGTTTTGATTTGCATTTCCCTAATAATTAGTGATGTTGAGCCTCTTTTCATGTGCCTCTTGGCCATCTGTATGTCTTCCTTGGTGAAATGTCTATTTAGGTTTTCTGCCCATTTTTTAATTGGATTGTTTGTTTTTTGATATTGAGCTCCATGAGCTGTTTGTATACTTTGGAAATTAATCCTCTGTCCGTTGTTTCATTTGCAAATATTTTCTCCCATTTTGAGCATCCTCTTTTCATCTTGTTTATGGTTTTTGTTGTGCAACAGCTTTTAAGTCCCATTTGTTTATTTTTGTTTTTAATTCTGTTACTCTAGGAGGTGGGTCAAAACAGATCTTGCTGTGGTTTATGCCAAAGAGTGTTTTTCCTGTGTTTTCCTCTAAGAGTTTTATAGTGTCTAGTCTTACATTTAGGTCTTTAATCCATTTGGAGATTATTTTTGTGTATGGTGTTAGGTAGTGTTCTAATTTCATTCTTTTACATGTAGCTGTCCAGTTTTCCCAGAACCACTTATTGAAGAAATGTCTTTTCTCTGTTGTATATTCTTGCCTCCTTTGTCATAAATTAGGTGACCATATATGCATGGGTTTATCTCTGGGCATTCTATCCTGTACCATTGATCTATATTTCTGTTTTTGTGCCAGTACCATACTGTCTTGATTACTGTAGCTTTGTGGTATAGTTTGAAGTCAGGGAGTCTGATTCCTCCAGCTCTGTTTATTTCCCTCAAGACTGCTTTGGCTATTCGGGGTCTTTTGTGTCTCCATACAGATTTTAAGATTTTTTGTTCTAGTTCTGTAAAAAATGCCATTAGTAATTTGAAAGTGATTGCATTGAATCTGTAGATTGCTTTTGGTAGTAGAGTCATTTTCACAATATTGATTCTTCCAATATAGGAACATGGTGTATTTCTCCATCTGTTTATGACATCTTTGATTTCTTTCATCAGTGTTTTATAGTTTTCTGAGTACAAGCCTTTCTCCTCCTTAGGCAGGTTTATTCCTAGGTATTTCATTCTTTTTGTTGCAATGGTAAATGGGAGTGTTTCCTTAATTTCTCTTTCTGATTTTTCGTTGTTGGTGTATAGGAATGCCAGAGATTTCTATGCATTAATTTTGTATCCTGCAACCTTACCAAATTCATTGATTAGTTCTAGTAATTTTGCATCTTTAGGATTCTCTATGTATAGTATCATGTCATCTGCAAACAGTGACAGTTTTACTTCTTGTTTTCCAATATGTATTCCTTCTATTTCTTTTTCTTCTCTGATTGCCATGGCTAGGACTTCCAAAACTATGTTGAATAAGAGTGGCAAGAGTGGACATCCTTGTCTTGTTCCTGATCTTAGTGGCAATGCTTTCAGTTTTTCACCACTGAGTATGATGCTTGCTGTTGGTTTGTCATATATGGCCTTTATTATGTTGAGGTAGGTCCTCTCTATGCCCATTTTCTGGAGGGGTTTTATTATAAATGGGTGTTGAATTTTGTCAAAAGCGTTTTCTGCATCTATTGAGATGATCATATGGTTTTTATTCCTTAATTTGTTAATGTGGTGTATCACATTGATTGATTTGCATATATTGAAGAATCCTTGCATCCCTGCGATAAATTCCACTTGATCATGGTGTATGATCCTTTTAATGTGCTGTTGGATTCTGTTTGCTAGTATTTTGTTGAGGATTTTTGCATCTATGTTCATCAGTGATATTGTTATATAATTTTCTTTTTTTGTGATATCTTTTTCTGATTTTGGTATCAGGGTGATGGTGGCTTCATAGAATGAATTTGGAAGTGTTTCTCCCTCTACAATTTTTTGGAAGAGTTTAAGATGGATTGGTGTTAGGTCTTCTCTAAATGTTTGATAGAATTCTCCTGTGAAGCCATCTGGTCCTGGACTGTTGTTTGTTGGCAGATTTTTAATTACAGTTTCAATTTCATTACTTTAATAGGTCTGTTTATATTTTCTAATTCTTCATGGCTCAGTCTTGGAAAATTGTATCTTCCCAAGAATTTGTCCATTTCTTTGTGGTTGTCCATTTTATTGGCATATAGTTGTTTGTAGTAGTCTCTTATAACCCTTTGTATTTCTGCGGTGTCAGTTGTGATTTCTCCTTTTTCATTTTTAATTTTATTGATTTGCTTCCTCTCCCTTTTTTTTTCTTGATGAGTCTGGCTAAGGGTTTATCAATTTTGCTTATCTTCTCAAAGAACCAGCTTTTAGTTTTATTGATCTTTGCTATTGTTTTCTTCATTTCTATTTCATTTATTTCAGCTCTGATCCTTATGATTTCTTTCCTTCTACTGACTTTGGGTTTTCTTTGTTTTTCTTTCTCTAGTTGTTTTAAGTGTAGGGTTAGATTGTTTATTTGAGATTTTTCTTGTTTCTTGAGGTGAGATTGAACTGCTATAAACTTCCCTCTTTAGAACTGCTTTTGTTGCATCCCATAGGTTTTGGGTCACGTGTTTTTGTTGTCATTTGTTTCTGTGTATATATTTTTTTCTTCTTTGATTTCTTCAGTGATCTCTTGGTTATTTAGTAGCACACTGTTTAGCCTCCATGTATTTGTGTCTTTTACAGTTTTTTTCCTGTAATTGATTTCCAATCTCATAGCATTATGGTCAGAAAAGATGGTTGATACGATTTCAGTTTTCTTAAATTTTCTGAGGCTTGATTTGTGATGCAAGATGTGATCTATCCTGGAGAATGTTCTATGTACACTTGAGAAGAAAGGGTATTCTCCCACTTTTGGGTGGAATGTTCTATAAATACCAATTAAATCTACCTGGTCTACTGTGTCATTTAAAGCTTTTGTTTATGTATCTATTTTCTGTGGATGGTCTGTCCATTGGTGTAAGTGGGGTGTTAAAATCCCCTACTATTATTGTGTTACTGTCGGTTTCTCCTTTCATGGTTGTTAGCATTTGCCTTATGTATTGAGGTGCTCCTATGCTGGGTGCATAAACATTTATAATTGTTATATCTTCTTCTTGGACTGATCCCTTGATCATTATGTAGAGACACCTCCCAGTTTTGAAGATGTTAAATATGAAAAATGTACGTCTTAGACATCACAAAGTACAGTGGATTGCTTTTATGAGACTGTGACATGTAGTTTACATACTTCAGCAATTTATCTACGTGAATAATTTGATAAAAACAAATCCTTAAGTTATAGAATCTTAACATCACTGCCTAGTGAGCTGGTGAGTGACTGTGAAAATTATTTGCAACAAAGTTAAAAGAATCTAGTTAAAACTGAGCTATTATTTTTTTTTTTTTTACGAAGAAGGCAAATATTTTAAACTCACTGATCTTTTCTGTAATGATGTGTCTCTTAGTAGTATGTTACCTAATAGATATTTTTGGAAAAAAATAAAAAACAAGGCTTTTTTGTCCCTTCAAGTAAAGATAACATTTCAACACTGGGTGAGAAAGTGCTATAAAGAGAACATTTGAAAACAAATATTTCAAAACGTTACCACTATTGTGGGATTTTTTTTTTTTTTGCTAAAAATATGTAACTTTGTCACCTACAAAAAAATGCTTAAAAAACTTGGAAACAATTTACTATCTTTTTCAGTCTTTCAGTTGAGTAATTGAGTGAATTTTCAACCCAGGTGTTAAAAAATATGAAAATGCAGCAGCTTCTGCTCAGTTTGAAAGGACGACTAATCAATATCAGGAGTAATAAAATTATGTAACCAAATGTTAATAAAAAGCTTATATAATTCATAGATTAGCTTATTTTTCTACAATTTTTAGTGAGAAGAAAGGCTTCTTATTTTGTTAATAAATTATTCAAAAAATGAATTTTACTCTCATTTTAAAATTAATTTCTATTTTTGTGTACATTTTACAATATATATGTTGGAAATTTATATTTATAATATATATTTATGTATATATAAAATTTTTAAGTAAATTTTTTAAAAAGCTGACCATATATTGGGGCTATATTCTCAAGTCCCTTTTTTCTTAAGGCATGCACAATCTAAAATGTTTAGAAACCACTAGTCTGTTAACTTCTAACTGAAGCATGTTATAAAATTGCTAAATCAGACACAAGATGGTATTCCAGTACATCTGAGCCATTTTCTGTAGGGGAACAGATGAGAGGTATTGGAGAAAGGACTTGAATCAGTTAAGCAAGCAAAACAAATTATGAGAAAACTATAAGATGCAGGCAACAATGATAGCCTTCATTATTCTCTTCTTTTCCCTGGATGCAAATAAATCAGAAGATGACTTATCTTACATAAGCATTATTAGAGAAATTATTTTCTTCTAAGTTCATCAGTAGCTCATTCAATTTAGGGTTAAATATTGAGGGAAAGCTCGTGCTAATAGTTATTGATAACAGGGGTTCTCCCATCCTCCCTGCATCCTTCCTGTTATTGTAAGCTCCAGGACTGCAAGGAGTCCTGTCTTGTTTGCCCCCTTATCTCCAGCACTTGGCACAGTGAGCAGCACAGAACAGGGGCTCAACAAATGCTTGTTGAGTTGAATTGACTTGCTCTGGAGAGATCTCATTCTCTTTGGTCAACCAAAGTTATAAGTGATATTGAATCTTCAAACTTTCAACAGAGTTAAAAAAGAATAGTTGGAAAATTATATATAGTTTTGCTTAGCATGTCAATGACCCTTCCGTATGGAATTTAACCATCTGTAGAGGTCTTTCTGTTTTCTTTTTTCCTTTCTTTTCCTTTCCTTCCTCCTCTTCTTTGAATCTCTGGGGAGTTTCCCTAGTAGATACATGGTGGTTGTCAGTGGTTGCCTATCTAGTTAGAGAAAAAAAAATCTTGCTTCTGTATTTTCTGAGAACAAGCCCTAGACAGTTGAGAAAGGCTGGTGAAGCAAGAGCCTAACATACAAACCAAACTATCAACCTATGATGGTTAGGATGATTAAGTCTTTGGATATGAGATGGTCATCTGTGTAGCTATAGCACTTGCAAATCAAAAGCTCAATTAAGTGAATAACCACACTGACAGTGACAAAGACTTTTCTAGGAAATACTGGTTCAGTTTCCATTTCTGGTATTTTTCCATTCCTTTAAATGTCTATTTTGGCTCATTGTTGATACCAGAAGTCCTGAAAGTACTTAATCATACTGTGCTATGAACAACTGAGTGTCATTTGTCAGAATAAATATTAAGAGATGGTTGCCAACATAGTGATTTAGTGCATCAGACAAATGCTGGCACACTTAAGCTTGGTAAGAAGTTTTGACATACATTTTAACCTTTTATTTTAATAAGAAGATTAGAATCTAAGATTAATTATTCATTCTTACTGCTTCACTTTGCAAAAGTTCCATTTCTGAAAGTTTTTGCTTAATTATCAATTTTACTCATCTGTCCAAAGTGTTACACTGATAGGACACCAATGTAACTCCTAAATATACTTATAGTGTCATATGTTGAAAATATAAAATATTGTAGTGTAAGATTCTTAGATTATTTGTGATCCCCAAAGATTCTTAAAATGCAGAGTTGTAACTTTTCCACAACTGACATTCAGCAAGCGCAGATGTTGTTTATAGATGAACAAACCACATGGAAAATGCCGTGTCTTAGATAGGAACAATGCATTTACAAGAGGTTTTTAGGTTGCCAGAAGCCTTATTAAATGAAAATAAAGCTTAAATAGTAAAATGAGACAGGAGGCAAATTTAAAACACTGACAGCCACAGGCCCTGCACAATATAAGTTTGATTCGCAGTCTGGCTTGGCTCTTCTCAACAGCTAAATCTAAGAGACATATGACACACAGGATTCACAGATCCCATCATATAATGGCTTGTAACCTGGGCATCAGAAGCAGAACTTGCGGTGGCCCAAGAGAAAGTTCTTAGGTTCTTCTAAAGAGGAGAGTGGTTCACATAAAAGACAAATTTCTCACAAACATTCCTACATAAAATCACACAGTAGATTCTTATTTATTTAATTAGTTAGTTAGTTATAGATTTGCTCAATGAAAATCTAATGAAGGGCACTCTGGAACATAGATGCTTGGTGAGCATTAACATTCTTTTCTATGTATCAGTCTTTTAGGCTCCAAATATCTCTTTGCTCCATGCTTTCCATACATAAAAAAATACTCTCTGGAATGGACTTGAGGACACAGGGAGGGGGAGGGGTAAGCTGGGACGAAGTGAGAGAGTGGCATGGACATATATACACTACCAAATGTAAAATAGATAGGTAGTGGGAAGCAGCCACATAGCACAGGGAGATCAGCTCGGTGCTTTGTGACCACCTAGAGGGGTGGGGTAGGGAGGGTGGGAGGGAGACGCAAGAGGGAGGAGATATGGGGATATATGTATATGTATAGCTGATTCACTTTGTTATACAGCAGAAACTAACACACCATTGTAAAGCAATTATACTCCAACAAAAATGTTAAAAAAAATACTCTCTGATTTCTGTAGTGAGATAACCTCCAATCCTGTCCCGTCAATGTATCCAGCTCAGAGCCAAGCTTTCTGGGTAGTGAGCAACAGTGGCTGCCTAGTGAGCTATGACTCCTCTGGTCCACTGCCTATAACCGCCAGACACACATTACCTGTACCCCACTCCCTCACCCATGATGTAAAGTGGTGGAACAGGAACAATGAATGCTCCCCTTTGGAAGGGAGAAAAATGTGAGACACCGGAAGTCATTGGTCTGAAGCACTGCTATCTGCTGGGTGATGTATTAGTGTTTTTGATTTTAGTCTACAGGACCTCTGTTAAAACTGAGACAGAATCTCAATTAAGTATCCTTTGCTACAAGTCAAACACAACAGAGTAATAATAGGGTAAATTAATAATTTGGCCTTTCTTTCTAGTCCCTCCCTCCAAAGTAATAGTTTTTTTTTTGTTTTTTTTGCGGTACGCGGGCCTCTCACTGTTGTGACCGCTCCCGTTGCAGAGCACAGGCTCCGGACGCACAGGCTCAGTGGCCATGGCTCACGGGCCTAGCCGCTCCGTGGCATGTGGGATCTTCCCGGACCGGGGCACGAACCCGTGTCCCCTGCATCGGCAGGCGGACTCTCAACCACTGCGCCACCAGGGAAGCCCCTAAAGTAATAGTTTTGTGAGAATCTTTCCACATTTTTCTTCATGTCTTTACAGATGTATAGGGGTTTTTTTTTCTGCTTTAAACAAAAATTGAGTCATTCTATCTATCTTTTGTTTTTCTTTACCACTTGGCATAAACTTCATTCCACAACATACATAATAGATCTAATTCATTTATTCCATAGCTACAAGTATTCCATACTATGTATACACTAAGATTTATTTGACCCTTCTCTTATTTATAGGTCTTCAGTTTTTGTCCTATTTTCCTCCAAACAAAAATACAACATACTCACCAAAAGAAAAATATTCTTAAACATAAACATACACAAATGTATAGCGTGTAGTAGAATCTCACATGTGGCTTGTTGAATCAAAGGGTTTGAGCTTTTTCACTTTAATATATTATGCAAGATTATTATCCAAACTGTAATAATTCACACTCTTACGAGCATACCACATCATCACTAACAATGAATGCTATCCATCTTCTGTAATTTTTATCAATATAACAGGTGAGAAATGGTATCTCATTGCTTTAAACTGTATATCCTTGACTACGATCATCTTTTCCTATGTCTGATAGTTTTTACAAATAAGTATTATTAATTTATCTCAGCCTACCTTCAAATAATGTATAATGCAAGACCTTTACAACAGTAGGCTTCTATCTTCATATCTTCTGTGCTATTCCATTGCACATTTTATCTTCGTACATATTACAAGCCACACAATACATTATTACTACTTTTGCTTTAACTATCTTTTAAAGAAATTTAAAAATAGAAAACAAAATTTTCTATATTTCCCACATATTTTTCAGTGCCAGAACCCTTTATTCCTTTGTAGAGATCAAAGTTTCCACTGGGTATCATTTCACTTCTGTCTAAAGAAATTCCTTTAACATTTCCTATAGTGCAGGTGTGCTAGTGACAAATTTTCTCAGCTTTTATTTGTCTAAAAATGTCTATTTCACCTTCATTTTGCAGTATTTTTCGTGTTTATATAAAGTGACAAGTTTTTTTCTCCGTAGCATATTAAAGATATTATTCCATGGTCTTTGGGGTTGCATTGTTTCTGATGAGAGTCAGTGGATTTCTTATCTTGTTCTCCTATATGTAATGTCCTTTTTGCCCCCTTGATGTCTTCAAGATTTTTCTCCTTATCACTGATATTCATATTATATTATGATGTGCTTTGGTGTGATTTCCTTGGTGTTAATTCTGCTTAGTGTTTGTTGAACTTGGTAGATCTGTGGGGGTTTTTTGTTTTTGCCAAAACTGGAAAAATATTCAGACATTGTTCCTGTAAACCTCTTTTTTTTCAGTTTTTTTTTCTCTTTTTGCTTCAGCTTGGGTAGTTTCAATTGCTGTGTCTTCAAGTTTATTGCTCTTTCTGCAGCAGTGTCAAATCTGTTAAATCTATCTAGTTTTATTTATTTATTTATTTATTTTTGGCTGCATTGGATCTTTATTGCTGCGTGCGGGCTTTCTCTAGTTGCGGCGAGCAGGGGCTACTCTTTGTTGCAGTGCACAGGCTTCTCAGCATCGTGGCTTCTCTTGTTTCAGAGCATGGACTCTAGGCGCGCAGGCTTCGATAGTTGCAGCATGCGGGCTCAGTAGTTGTGGCTCGCAGGCTCTAGAGCGCAGGCTCAGTAGTTGTGGCACACGGGCCTAGTTGCTCCGTGGCATCTGGGATCTCCCTGGACCAGGGCTCGAACCCATGTCCCCTGCATTGGCAGGTGAATTCTTAACCATTGCACCACCAGGGAAGCCCCCTATCCAGTTAGTTTTAGAAAAAATTTTAAAATGTTTATCATCTTTAGAAGTTCCATTTTTAATAGTTTCCTTTTCACTTGTTATCAGTTTTTCCTTTTAATCCTTGAGTGCATTTATAATAGTTGTAGTAAAGTCCTTGTCTGCTATTTCTTTCATCTTTGCTATTTCTGATTTTATTTCTATTGCCTGCTTATGAGTCACATTAATTGTGCTTCTTTGCCCATGTAGTAATTTTTTACTGAATCCTAGATATTGTAAATGTTACAGGATCTACAGAGGCTAAAATATTTGTTATCTGGTCCTATACAGAAAATAAATTTGCTAACCTTGCCCTAGATGTATAGAATCATGTTGAGTATAACTGCCAGTACATGGAGTACACAGCATGCAGTTGTCTTTTAAAATCCTACCCCACCCCTGCCTTTCTTCTTTCTTTCTTTCTTTCTTTGCAGTTAATACATCAGTACTTTTTTTTTTTTAATTAGGCAACAGTCAAGAATATAAGAGTGGAGAGCAAAATAAACAATGCCCTTTTTCCCCACCCTCATCACAAACCCGACAACTATCAAATTTAGTTTAGGGAGATTTTGGTCCTCTTATTAATATCTATCAGTCCATCCAGACCATACTTTGATAGTGACACCTTCTGTTGTTTGAATTTATGCAAAGTCCCAAGCAAACACAACTTTTAGCTGGGTCTACTGTTAACAATTTCTAACCTCTACACCCACTTTCTATTCATTGTATTCACAAACATACGCCTTTCTTTGTGTGGGTACATTTGGGACCATGGTATACATATTGGTCT
This sequence comes from Delphinus delphis, assembly GCF_949987515.2. Lineage (NCBI taxonomy): Eukaryota > Metazoa > Chordata > Mammalia > Artiodactyla > Delphinidae > Delphinus > Delphinus delphis. The sequence goes on along the minus strand of NC_082683.1, from coordinate 57,558,904 downwards.
TTTCTACCATTGTTCATCTTGGAGTTCTTTCCATGTCAAAGTGTGTAAGCCTATCTCATATGTTTCTTAAACAACTTCATCACATCTGTAACACAAATAGGCCACAATTCATGAACTAGTTTCATTTTAATGGACATTTTGTTTTGTAATTTTCCATTATCAACATGATATTGCAAGAAACATACTTTCCATAGTTTATATACGCATTTCTGAACATTTGTGGCTATTTCATGGGATAAATTTTGGAAGTAGAATTTAAGCATCAGAAAAAGTGCATGTTTACAATTTTTATTGAGATATAATTGACATATAACATTATATTTCTTTCAGGTGTACAACATAATTATTTGATATATGTGTATATTGTGAAATAATCATCACAGTGTCTAATTAATGTCCATCATTCCACAGAGTTACGATTTTGTTTTCTTGTGATGAGAACTATTAAGATTTTCTTAGCAACTTTTGAATATGTAATACAGTTTTTTTGTTTTTTGGGTTTTTTTTGCGGTACGCGGGCCTCTCACTGCTGCGGCCCCTCCCGTTGCAGAGCACAGGCTCCGGACGTGCAGGCCCAGTGGCCATGGCCCACGGGCCCAGCAGCTCCGCGGCACGTGGGATCCCCCTGGACCGGGGCACGAACCTGCATCCCCCGCATCGGCAGGCGGACTCCCAACCACTGCGCCACCAGGGAAGACCTATAATACAGTATTATTAACTATAGTCACCATGCTGTATACATCCCCAGGACTTATTTATTTTATTTTATAACTGGAAGTTTGTACCTTTTGACCACCTTCACCAATTTCACCCACTCTCCATCCTCTGCTTTCAACAAACACCAGTCTGTTCTCTGTATTCACCAGTTTGGTGTTTGTTTGTTCGCTTTTTAGATTCCATGTATAAGTGAGATCATACAGCATTGTTTTTCTCTATCTGACTTATTTTACTTAGCATAATGCCCTCAAGGTCCATCCATGTTGCTGCAAATGGCAGTAATTCCTTCATTTTTATGGCTGAATAGTATTCCATCATATATATACACACAACTGATCCATTTGTCCATCAGTGGACATTTAGTGTGTTTTCATATCTTGGCTATTGTAAATAGTGCTGCAATGAATTTTGGGGTGTGGATACCTTTTCAAGTCATTGTCTTTGTTTTCTTCCCTGAAGGAGAATTGCTGGATCATATGGTAGCTCTAGTTTTAACTTTTTTGAGGCGGCTCCATACTGTTTTCCATAGTGACTGCACCAATTTACATTTTCACCAACAGTGCACAAGGGTTCCCTTTTCTCCACATCCTCTCCAACACTTGTTATTTCTTGTTTTTTTAATAATAGTATTCTAACAGAGGTGAGGTGATATCTCATTGTGGTTTTGACTTGCATTTCCCTTTTGATTAGTGATATGGAGCACCTTTTCATGTGCTTGTTGGCCATCTCTATATTATCTCTGGAAAAATGCCTATTCAGATCCTCTGTCCAATTTTTTAATTGAGTTGTTTGTTTTTTTGCTATCGAGTTGTATGAGTTCTTTATATATTTTGGATATTAACCCCTTTCAAATATATGACTTGCAAATTTTTTCTCCCATTCAGTAGGTTGCCTTTTCATTTTGTTGACAGTTTCCTTTGCTGTGTGGAAGCTTTTTTAGTTTGACATAGTCCCACCTGTTTACTTTTGCTTTTGTTGCCTTTGCTTTTGGTGTCAAAGCCAAAAAATCATTGCCAAGACCAATGTCAAAAGTTTACTGCCTGTATTTTCTTTTAGGAGTTTTATGGTTTCAGGTCTGATGTTCAAGCTTTAATCTGTTTTGAGTTAATTTTTGTGTAACGTGTAAGAGAGTGGTCTAGTTTCATTCTTTTGCATGTGTCTGTCCAGTTTTTCCTGCAATATCTATCAAAGAGACTCCTTTTTCCCCCTTGTGTATTCTCAGCTTCTTTGTCATAAACCTACATATGTGTGGGCTTATTTCTGGGCTGTCTATTCTGTTCGGTTGATCTGTGTCTATTTTTATGCCAGTATCATACTCTTTGATTATGATAGCTTTGTAATATACTTTGAAATCAGGATGCATTATGTCTCTAGCTTTTTATTCTTTCTCAAGATTGTTTTGGGTATTAAGGGTCTTTTGTGGTTCCATACAAATTTTAGTATTGTATGTTCTTTTTGTGAAAGAATGCCATTGGAATTTTGATAGCAATTGCATTGAATCTGTAGATTCTTTGGGTAGTATAGACATTTTAACAATATTAATTCTTCCAATCTATGAGCATGGACTATGTTTCAATTTGTGACTTCTTCAGCTTCTTTCATCAATGTCTTATAGTTTTCAGTGTACAGGTCTTTCACCTCCTTGGTTAAATTTATTCCTAAGTATTTTATTCTTTTTGATGCAATTGTAAATGGGATTGCTTTCTTATTTTCTCTTTCTAATAGTTTATTATTAGTGTATAGAAACCTCACTGATTTTTGTATATTGATTTTATATTCTGAAACTTTACTAAATTTGTTTATTACTTCTCAGTTTCTTTGCTTTTTTTTTAGTTGAGCCTTTAGGGTTTTCTCTAATAGTATCATATCATCTGCAAATAATGATAGTTTTACTTCTTCCTTTCCAATTGGATGCATTTTATTTCTGTTTCTTGCCTAATTGCTCTAGCTAGGACTTCCAGTACTAGGCTGAATAAAAATGGCAAGAGTAGGCATCCCTGTCTAGTTCCTGATCTTAGGGGTAATACTTTCAGCTTTTCTCCACTGAGTATTATGTTAGCTGTGGACTTGTCATGTATAGCCTTTATTATGTCGAGGTCTAGTCTCTCTGTTTCCGCTTTGTTGAGAGTTTTTATCATAAATGGATGTTGAATTTTGTCAGATAACTTTTCTGCGTCTATTGATATGATCACATGATTTTTATCCTTCTTTTTGTCACTATGATGTAACACTTTGATTGATTTGCAGATGTTGAACCATCTTTGCACCCCTGGAATAAATCCCATTTGATTATGGTATATAATTCTTTTAAGGTATTGTTGGATTTGGTTTGCTAATATTTTGTTGAGTATTTGTACATCTATGTTCATCAGGAATATCGGCCTGTAATTTTCTTTTCTTGTAGTGGCCTTTTCTGGTTTTGATAGTGAGGTAATGCTGACCTTGTAAAATGAGTTTGGAAGGGTTCCCTTCTCTTCTATTTCTTAGGAAGATTTTGAGAAGGCATGATATTAGTTCTTCTCTAAGTGTTTGTTAGAATTCACCAGTGAAGCCATCAGATCCTGGACTTTTATTGGTTGGCAAGATTTTGATTACTGATTCAATCTCCTTACTAGTAATAAGTCTGTTCAGGTTTTCTATTTCTTCATGATTCAGTCTTGGTACTTTGTATGTTTCTAGGAAATTATCCATTTCTTTTAGATTGTCCAATTTTTTGCATATAATTATTCATGGTAGTCTCTTATGACCCTTTGTGTTTCTGTGGTATCAGTTGTAATGTCTCCTCTTTCATTTCTGATTTTATTTATTTGAGTTATCGCTCTCTTTTTTTTTTTGGTGAGTCTAGTTCATATCCCCTTTTAACTTTTTGTTTTGTTTACTTTTTTTTTGTTTGTTTTGTTTTGTTTTGTTTTTTTTGCGGTACGCGGGCCTCTCACCACTGTGGCCTCTCCCATTGCAGAGCACAGGCTCCGGACGTGCAGGCTCAGCGGCCATGACTCACGGGCCCAGCCGCTCCGCGGCATGTGGGATCTTCCCGGACCGGGGCATGAACCCGTGTTCCCTGCATCGGCAGGCGGACTCCCAACCACTGCGCCACCAGGGAAGCCCTGTTTTGTTTACTTTTATTTTTCCTTTCTAATTGTCTATCCCCAGTCTTATTACTTCTCAACTCACTGACACTCTCATTTATATAATGTATCTTTCCAATTTGCATTCTGTGTGTTTATTCACATATTTATGAATTTATGATAAATATCTAACATTGTTATGTTTTAAAAAATTTAAATGAATGGTGTTGCTTTATAAATTTAATACTGTTTTCACAATTTGTTTCCCTCTCAACATTGTGTTTTTATGATCGATTCATGTTGTTACAAGTAGCTTTGGTTCATTGTTTCAGCCTGTTGCATAACATTCCTTCAAAAGCATAATCCACATTTCCACATTCATTCTCATATTGATGGGCTTCTCAGTTGCTTCAAACTCCTTGCTGCCACAAATAATATCTTGAACATCTTCGTGTATGTCTCTTGTGCATGTATGTGGATGTTTCTCTAAGGTGTGCACCCAGAAATAGAAGTGCTGAGTCATAAGCACTTCATGAACTAAGTACTACAAGATTGCTCTTTAAAATTGGCTGCACCAGTTGGCAGTCACATGAGTGGCATGTGAGGATATCCATTTCTCCTCATCTTTTTCAGAAACTTGTACTATCCAATTGTATTAGTTTCCTAATGCTTCTGCAATAAATTACTACAAGCTTGGTGGCTTAAAATAACACAGATTTTTACATTCTTAAGGTCAGAAGTCCAAAGCGGGTCATATTGAGCTAAAATCAGTTTGTTGGCAACGTTGCACTCTTTTCTAGAGACCCTAAGGGAGAATCCATTTTCTTGCCTTTCTCAGCTTCTAGAATCAACTCACATTCCTTGATTCACGGCTCCCTTCATCTTCAAAGATAACAATGGTCAGTCAAGTGTTTTTCATGTCACATCACCCTAACTCTCCCTTTCCTGTCTCCCTCTTTTACATTTAAGGACCCCTGTGATTACATTATGCTCACTTGGATAATCTCCCTCTTTCAAAGTCCACTGATTAACAACTTTAATTCTACCTTCAACCTTAATTCTCTTTTGCCCTGTAACCTAATATATTCACAGGTTCTGGGGATTAAAATGTCAGGATCATTTTGGGGGGGGGCGCATTTTTCTGCCGACCACACCAACTTTATAGTTCTTGCCAATTTGTAAAGCATCTCATTGTAGCTAAAATGTACAAAAAAATCTTATAAATTGATAAGAAAAAAATGAATAGAAAATGAGTAATGGATATAAATAGACAAGTCACAAAAGGAAAAACCTGAAGTGTTAATAAATATATGGAGAGATGCTCAACTTCACTCTTAATAATAGGAACGCAAGTTGAAACTACACTGAAACCACTTTTTTGTAATAATTTGAGATATTTTTGGTAACAGTTTGAGATATATTGAGATATAGTTATTATACCACATAACTCATCCATGTACAGTGTAGAAGTCAATGGTTTTAGTATATTCATAGAGTTGTGCAACCATCACTATAATCAATTTCAGACTGTTTTCATCACCTTCCAAAGAAACACTGTAAACTTTAGCTATCACCTCCGACCCTTCTAACCCTCCTGACCGGAGGCAACCACTAATCTGTTTTCTGTGTCTGTAGATTTGCCTATTCTGGACATTTCATATAAATGGAATGATATAATATACGGTCTTTGACAGCTGGCCTCTTTCACTTAGCATGGTTTCAAGGTTCATTTGTGTTGTAGCATGTATCACTAACTTTATTCCTTTTTCTGGTTAAATAATATTCCATTTTGTTGATATACTTCATTTTGTTTAGCCATTCATCAATTGATGGACATTTTGGTTGTTTCTATCTTTTGGTGGAATGATGCTGTTATAAGCTTTCATGTACAAATTTATGTGTGGACATATGTTTTCATTTCCCTTGGGTATATTCCTAAGAGTGAAATTGCTTGGTCTAATATAACAACTCTATGTTTAAGTTTTTGAGAAATGTTCAATCTGTTTTCCAAGGTGGCTGCATCATTTAAAATTCCTACCATCAGCAGTGTATACAGGTTCTTCACCAAAACTTAATATCTGTCTTTTTATTATAGCCATCCCACTGTGTGTGAAGTGGTATCTCTTTGTGGTTTTCACTTGCATGAGACCATTTTTTACCTGTCATATTAGCAAAGATCAAATTTTGAAAAAACACTGAGATGGAGAGTATATTGGGAGAAAACAGGCACTAACCAACATTGCTGGTGGGAATGTGAATTAGTGCAACCTCTAGGGAGGTATTTTGGCTATTTGGCTTATTTATTGATATTTTAAATGCACAAAACCTTTGACTTAACAATTCCTCTTCTAGCAATTTGAACTTGAGATACTTTTGCATATGGAAATGTGGAAAGTGATTTACGTACAGGGCTTTTCACAATGGCATTGTTTGTACCAATATTAATTAATATGGGACTGGTTATGTAAATGGAATGCAGTGCTACACTTTAAACGAATGAGGCAATTTCATATGTACTAATATGAATTTATCCCCAAGATATATTGATATGTGAAGAAAGATGGGGTACTGAGCAATGTTCCACTATGCTGTCATTTTAGTTTTTTTTTTTTTTTTTTTGCAGTACGCGGGCCTCTCACTGTTGTGGCCTCTCCCGTTGCAGAGCACAGGGTCCGGACGCGCAGGCTCAGCGGCCATGGCTCACGGGCCCAGCTGCTCCACGGCACGTGGGATCCTCCCGGGCCGGGGCACGAACCCGCGTCCCCTGCATTGGCAGGCGGACTCTCAACCACTGCGCCACCAGGGAAGCCCTATGCTGTCATTTTATTAAAAAAAAAAAGAAAGAAAAATATATATTTGCCTGTGTATCCCTAGGATATCTCTGAAAGAATGCATAAGAAACCAAGAGTGATTTCCCCTGGAGAAGGGAATTAAGTGGCTGAGAAAGAGTGGGAGGTCATTTTTAAATAGTATTTCTTTCTTTTTGTATTTTAAATTTTTGAACTATATGTATGCTGTAGTTATTTTATGAATAATTTTTACTTAAAATTTTCTGCATAAAGGTCTGGCATTACTTATTATGCTAATTCCAACTTTATCTTTTGTTATAAAAGAAATCTTTTTATTATGTTTTTTAATTGGAAAAAAAATCTTTTTATTATGTTTTCTAATTGGATATTGCTGGAACCAGGGGGCACTAATGATTTTTATATACAGATCTTATTCTGATAAATTATTATAACACTCTGTTATAATAGTTAATCTTATTGGTTATCATAGTTTATCTTTTTTTTATATAAATGATTGTATCACCTAAAAATATGAAACCTTTGTCACTTCTAATTCTTATACTTCTTATTTTTTTAATTGTCTTATTGTGTTGGTTTGGTGGAGTTTTCCTTGACCCATTTTCACTAACAGTTCAACCTTGAGTGGTTCACAGAATTATTCAAGCTTTCCATCAAACTTGGGTCTGAGGCTATGTGCTGCTTCTTCTCACAAGTAGTGAAACTCCAGTCCCAAAGGTCTGTAATTATTTCCTTTACCCCTGTGAATTCTGCTTTAGCTCCTACTCAGTGCTTTTACTTTGAGCCTCTCTTCGTATCTGGCAAATGGGGTAGTTCTTTCTTACTTTTGGCTTGGCTATGTATTTTAAACAAATTTTTTTAAAAATTCAGAATTTCAATGTATTTGGAGTTAGAGACAGCTTCTTATATCACCTGCTATATTATTATCAGGAAGTCTCCATCTGCTTTGGACAGAGTGTTTGCGTTCCCCCCCAAATTCATATGTTGACGCCTTAATCTCCAGTGTGATGGTATTTGGAGGTAGGCCTTTGGGAAGTAATAGGTTTGGATGAGGTCATGTGCGTAGAGCTCCCATGATGGGATTGGTGCCCTCATAAGGAGTTAAAGAAACCTAAGCTCTCTCTTCACATTGTGAGGAAATCAAGAAGACAGCTCTCACAGGAACCTGACCATGCTTTCACCCTGATCTCAAACTTCCAGCCTCCAGAACTGTGAGAACTAAATATTGTTATTTAAGCCACCCAGTCTCTAGAATTCTTGTTATAGCAGCCCAGACTAACTAAGACACCGTCTGACCACCACCCCTTTTTAATACCCATTTTTGTCCCTATTTCTTTTCCCAGTCATTCAAATATGGATATATCAATATTTGTCAGAAATTTTGACCCTCTTTGGTTCTCTTCATATTCTTTTTCCATTGGTGTATTAGTATTCTACTGCTGCATCACAAATTGCCACATAGGTAACAGTTTAAAACAATATATATTTATTATCTCAGAGTTTTGGTGGGTCAGGAGCCCGGGCATGGCTCAGCTGGGCTCTCTGCTCATAAAGCGTCTCACAAGGCTGCACTCATGGTGTTGACCAGGGCTGTGACATTATCTGAAGCATGCTGTCCTCTTCCAAGCTCACAGGGTTGTTGGCAGAATTCATTTCCATGCAACGATAGAACTCTTGGTGGCTTGTTCCTTCAAGCCAGCAGAAGAATCTCTGAACGTGGGGAAGGCCTCAGTCCCTCTTTTAGAGGGCTCATCTGATTATCTCCCTTTTAACTGACTCAACGCTAACTGATTTGGGACCTCAATTACACCCACAAAATACCTTCACCTTTGCCATATAAGGTAGCATAATTACAGGAGTGATATCCTACCACCACTACCATTTTCTCTTGGTTAGAAACAGGTCACCGGTTCCACACTCAAGAAAGGAGGATTATACAAAGATATGAATACAAGAGAGTGAGAATCATAGGGCTATCTTAGAAGTCTGCCTATCACACTTGGTAATCTTATACTTGAATACTATTTGAAATTCACTCTTTAGCAGGAATGAATCTCAAGTCTGTACCTTAACTTCAGTTTCTTTTTCAATAACCATTTCAACCATCTAATGAGCATCTCTGCTTCTGTGGCTCATGAGCATTTCAAACTCGATACAGTAAACCTTGATCAATGATGTATCTAATTCTCACATAAGGAGATGATTGTGTGAGTTCATAATTTAAACTTAGCCTTTAAAGTCATGAGTTTCTTCTGCACATACCCATTCCACAAGCTGATCTTTTTCACTTTGTTAGGGCTAGTGCATTAAAAGCTGAGTTTCATTGGCTAGGCACTCAGCCGGGCTAACTACTAAGTCACTTGCTGTTATAGAGCACTGCCTCAGGCTTCAGCATCCTTAGAAATTACACGTCATGCTCCTCAAGGGTCTCTTTAGAGTAGTCAAAACCACGCACACTATAAGGTGTTTGTTCTGTATTTTTAAAACTCGACTTCCCTCTACTCCTCTAAACCAACTATTTTTCAAGTTGTTCATAGGTTGCTTAACGCTATCACCATCCTCCAAACCATCCAGTCTTACAACTCTAAAGGAGTGGTGTGTGAACTTAAGTGGTGATATTTAAGAAAGGAAGGAATCTCCTGATTTATTATGCAAAGAAGCTTTTGCGAATGAGCATATGTGCATTCTTTTCCAGGAATGATGCCCTTAGCTTTCTTTAGATTTTCAAAGGCGTGCATAACTGAATAAAACTCTTAGAGTTAATTTTGTTTTTTCTCTCTCCTTTTTAACTTTGGCTGGGTTGTCAATTTCTTTCAACATTGCCACCTTGATATTCTTAGTATTTCTATCATCACTAGCAGCATCCTAGTTCAGGTATTCATTGCCTTTGTATTATATTCCTAATTACTCTTTCGCCAATTTAATCTTCCTAAAGCCCAAATTTGAACATGTGTTTAGCCAGTCAACCATTCATTCAGTTTACAGTGCCAATTGCTGAGAATACCAAGATGGGTAGATATTTCATATCCTCAATCTTTCCCCATTTTGGTGAAAAAAAACAGATATAAAGATATTTTTAAACAACAGCATATGTGCAAGAGTAAGTTTTACTATGTGTATACTGCTATGGTAATAATCAGAAGAGTATCTAACTCATCCTGAGGGAATAAAAAACAGAGTCACAGGATGTGACACTCACGGTGGGTCTGGAAGGATGAATAGGAACTTTGCAGGTCCAAAGGAGCGTGGGAAGATCATCGATGGAGGTGGATTGTATGGTTAGATGTAAGGAGTCAAAGTGTAGGTTGAGCTTGGGAAGGTTTGAATAATTTCTACGAATCCTAAAGATGCATGGGGTGGAGTGTGGGAAATGAGCTGACATGTAGGGTTGGTCAGATTGGAAGATTCTCATTTGTCTTTTGTGAGGACCCATGAAAGATTCAACCGTCCATTCCATTAGTGGCAATTTGTTAAATGCCTGGTATGGGTTGGGCGTTATGATAGGCCCCACAGGAAAGAGGTGATAAGAGACACAAATTGAAATTTTGTAAAAGAGTAGAACTTAAATGTTCTCACCAAAAAAAAAAAAAAAAAAAAAAAAGGTAAATATATGATGTGTTAATTAACTTGATGCAGGGAAGAATCCTTTCACAATGTATGTGTATATCAAATCGTCATGTTGTACACTTTAAATACCTTACAATTTTGTTTCTCATCTATACCTCACTAACGCTGAGGGGAAAAAAAGAGATGTGTAGATAAGTAATCATAATAGAGTTTGATGAATTCTGTGAAAGTGGCCATCTTGTAAAATGGGGAGGCAGATCAGGGAAGCTTTTTGAAGTAAGATATATGAGCCCAGGGACTTCCCTGGTGGTGCAGTGGTTAAGACTCCACATTCCCAATGCAGGGGCCAGGGTTCAATCCCTGGTCAGGGAACTAGATCCCACAAGCATGCCGCAACTAAGAGTTCACATGCCACAACCAAGATCAGGCACAACCAAATAAATAAATAAATAAATATTAAAGAAAAAAAAGTGTTATTAACAACTGCAATGTATAATCATTGTACTTTAAAAAAAAAAAAGATATATGAGCCCAGTGTTTTGCACATAGAAGGCACACGTTAAAGTTCCTTGGATGATTACACGGACAAGAGACTGGCTGGCTGATATGACAGGGAGGGGTCTCCCAAGTAGAGGACAAAGGAATAAGCATGTTATGTTTAGGGAGAGAGAATTATCCTGAAGTATATAGAGAACTGTTGAAGCACTAAAAACATTGACCTAATTCTCCTTTTAAGTCTTGAAATAGAGAGGAGAGTGACCTGGAGGAAGGAGAGACTGGGTACTCTGTGAGTGGGGCAGAGATGCAGAGGAGAATATGGAATTAAGAGACATTTAGGAACAGATTCCAAAATAGGACTCAACCAGATTATGGAATGTCACATAGAGGAGGATTGTCAGTTCAGCTTTGGACAGGCTGAGTTTGAGGCAGTTTGGAGTTATGATGGAGGATGTCTAGTAGGCAACTGGCTATATAAGCCTGGTACTTTGAAGAGAGATCTAGCCAAGACATATAGAAGGCATCAGCATGAAGGTGGTAATTGAAAACATGAAAGTACATGAGATCATCCAGGGAGATTTTATAAAGTCCTTGGGAACCTTAGAAACACTAATCTTGAAAGAATGTGAGAAAAAAAGGGATAGACAAGAAACTGTAAGAGGCTGGGGAAAAATCAGGTAGAGAAAGAGACCATGGAAACTGAGGGAGGAACTAACTTAAAAAGGTAAGGAACTGTCCAAAATGATAAGTTCTGCTTCAGAGGAGTGCATTTAGTCATTAAATTCATTTGTGAAATATATATTGGGAACATAGTCTGTGTCAGGTTCTAAACATTAAGAATAGAAGCAATTCTAAATATTAAGGATAGAAATTCAGAGTTTGGTGGCTTACATTTTGGTAGAGGAGTATTATATAAGCAAATATGAACAATGAAATATTTAAGGTGTTTGATCAAAATTTCCGTAAGGTATACCAAAAAACACCAATGCAAGAGAGACCAGTTCTACCTGTGGAGGGCAGGGGAAATGGAAAGGATTCATATAGAAGGTGACATATGCGAAAGTATTAATTGGATTTGGCAATTACCTGCGTAAGAGGAATTCTTTAGAGGTAACGAAAAAGGTCAAATTGTAGTTGGTAAGGAGTAAATGAGAAATAAATAAATAAGAAATGTAAGTTATCCTTTCAAGAAATTTGGCCCTGAATACAAAGGGGTAATTTCAGGTTCTGTCTCGTTCTCTCTCAGCTTCTGCTTCTGGTGACTTCTGTCTGTATTGATCATGTTTTTATTTATATATTTATTTATGTATTATTGAAGTATAGTTGATTTACAATATTGTGTTAGTTTCAGGTGTACAGCAAAGTGATTCAGATATATATATATATATTTATGTATATACATACATATCATACCATTCTTTATTCTTTCATACCGTATCTTTATCCATTTATCTGTTGATGGACACTTCGATTGCTTCCATGTCTTGGCTATTGTAAATAGTGCTGCTGTGGACATTGGGCTGCATATCTTTTCGAATTAGAGTTTTTGTCTTTTCCAGATATATGCCCAGGAGTGAGATTTCTGGATCACATGGTAATTCTATTTTTAGTTTTTTAAGGAAACTTCATATTGTTTTCCATAGTGGCTGCACCAATTTACATTCCCACTAACAGTGTAGGAGGGTTCCCTTCTCTCCACACCCTCTCCAGCATTTATTATTTGTAAACTTTTTGAAGATAGACATTCTGATGCCTCGTTGTAGTTTTGATTTGCATTTCTCTAATAATTAGCAATGTTGAGCATCTTTTCATGTGCCTGTCGGCCATCTGTATGTCTTCTTTGGGGAAATGTCTATTTAGGTCTTCTGCTCATTTTTTTTTTTTTTTTGCGGTACACGGGCCTCTCACTGTTGTGGCCTCTCCTGTCACGGAGCACAGGCTCCGGACGCGCAGGCTCAGCGGCCATGGCTCACGGGCCTAGCCGCTCCGCAGCATGTGGGATCTTCTCGGACTGGGGCACGAACCCGTGTCCCCTGCATCGGCAGGCAGACTGTCAACCACTGCGCCACCAGGGAAGCCCTTCTGCTCATTTTTTGATTGAGTTGTTTGGTTTTTTGATATTGAGTTGTATGAGCTGTTTGTATATTTTGGAAATTAAGCCCTTTTTGGTTGCATCATTTGCAAATATTTTCTCCCAGTCTGTAGTTTGTCTTTTCATTTCGTTTATGGTTTCCTTTGCTGTGCAAAAGCTTTTTTATAAGTTTGATGATCATGTTTTTTACTTTATGTGTTTTATGATGCTTTGACATTTTGGGGCCTTGCAGACCTGGGGAGAGACCTCCCCTCCCAGGACTAGCTAATTCCTAAGATAGTAAACAATTTGCTTTCAAACACTCTTCATATACAGATCAACTGTCTTAATCAGCTCCAGTTGCTATAACAAAATGCCATAAACTGGATGACTTAAACAACAGACATCTACTTCTCAGAGTTCTGGAGACTGGGAAGGTCAAAGTCAAGGTGCCAGCAGATTTGTTCCTGGTGAGAGATCTCTTTCCAGCTTGCGTATGGCTGCCTTCTTGCTGTGTGCTCACATGGCCTTTCCTCCGTGCACTCTCAGGGAGAGAGATTTCTCACTCTCTTCCTCTTCTTACAAGGACACTAATCCCATCAGGAGGGTCCTACCCTCATGACTTAATCTAAGCCTAATTACTTCCCCAGATCCTCACCTCCAAATACTATCACACTGGGAACTGGGGCATCAACATATGAATTTTGGGGGGACACAAGCATTCAGTCCATAACACCAACTAACCTAAAGTCCATATCCCTGAACACCTCCTTTATACAATTTCCATGCATCAAGTCAGCATTTCCCCTTCCTCAAACCACCCCACATCCGAGTACCAGACGACTAAAGACCACCTTTATAGCCCAGAGTCCACTGGGATTATTCAAACTACCCAATCCTAAACTTGCTCAAACTTGCCTGCTCTGCCCCGCTCATTCCTTCCCATGAAAACCCCCCAAAAGGCTGTAGGACATGTTCTCCCCTCACTCTTTCTGCCTCCTGACCAATCCTGGAACTTCCCTATGTGGCCCTGCACAGTGTGGTGTGCCCCCTTCTCTTGGGAACTGTGAGGAGTAATAAAGCTCACAGTTTCTACAGTGAGGTATCACCTCACACCGGTCAGAATGGCCATCATAAGAAAATCTACAAACAACAAATGCTGGAGAGGGTGTGGAGAAAAGGGAACCCTCTTGCACTATTGGTGGGAACGTAAATTGATACAGCCACTATGGAGAACAGTATGGAAGTTCCTTAAAAAACTAAAACTAGAACTACCATATGACCCAGCAATCCTACTACTGGATTTCTCATATACCCTGAGAAAACCATAATTCAAAAAGAGTCACGTACCACAATGTCCATTGCAGCTGTATTTACAATAGCCAGGACATGGAAGCAACCTAAGTGTCCATCGACAGATGAATGGATAAAGAAGATGTGGCACATATATACAATGGAATATTACTCAGCCATAAAAAGAAACGAAATTGAGTTATTTGTAGTGAGGTGGATGGACCTAGAGTCTGTCATATAGAGTGAAGGAAGTCAGAAAGAGAAAAATAAATACCATATGCTAACACATATATATGGAATCTAAAAAAAAAAAAAAAAGGTTCTGACCCTAGGGGCAGGACAGGCAGGAATAAAGACACACATGTAGAGAATGGACTTCAGGACACGGGAAGGGGGAAGGGTAAGCTGGGACAACGTGAGAGAATGGCATGGACATATATACACAACCAAATGTAAAATAGATAGATAGTGGGAAGCAGCCGTATAGCACAGGGAGATCAGCTCAGTGCTTTGTGACCACCTAGAGGGGTGGGATAGGGAAGGTGGGAGGGAGACTCAAGAGGGAGGAGATATGGGGATATATGTATATGTATAGCTGATTTACTTTGTTATAAAGCAGAAACTAACACACCATTGTAAAGCACTTATACTCCAATAAAGATGTTAAAAAAAAAACCCTCACAGTTTCCTTTCCATGTCATCACTCAGTCATCTCTATAAAATAAATCCCAAGTACAATCAAGACAATGTCTCGGATTTAATATTACTAATGGGAGAAGTTGTGATTAAATTTGTTTGTCACTGTATTATTAGTTCTTTAAGGCAGCTATAAAGAATTACCACAGGGGCTTCCCTGGTGGCGCAGTGGTTGAGAGTCCGTCTGCCGATGCAGGGGACATGGGTTCGTGCCCCGGTCCAGGAAGATCCCACATGCCGCGGAGCAGCTAGGCCCGTAAGCCATGGCCGCTGAGCCTGCGCGTCTGGAGCCTGTGCTCCGCAACAGGAAAGGCCACAACAGTGAGAGGCCCGCGTAACGCAAAAAAAAAAAAAAAAAAAAAAAAAATTACCACAAACTAGGTGACCTAAATGATGGAAATTTATTCTCTCACAGTTCTGGAGGCAAGAAGTCTGAAATCAAGGTGGACCATGCTCCCTCTGAAGGCTTTAGGGAAGAATCCTTCTTTGCCTCTTCCTAGCTTCTGGTGGCTCCCAGCAGTCCTTGGAATTCCATGGCTGTAGCAGCATCCAATCTCTGCCTATTTCTTCACATGATGTGTTCTTATGAGGACACCAGTCATTAGATTTAGTGCCCACCCTAATCTGGTATGACTTTATCTTAACTAATTATACCTGCAGAGACCTTTTCCCCAAATAAAGTCATATTCTGAGGTTCTGGATAGACATGAATTTTGGAGACATTATTGAATCTAGCACAGTCACTCTCCAAACTGGTATGAGGCAGAGTTCTCACATTAGGCTGCTCACATAGAGAGCTTATGCTGCCGGCTGTGCTTACATGCAACAACCCAGCTTAAAGATGGAGTTTCCTATCTAATTGAAACATACACAGATTCAGAGGAGGAATTGTTGAAAATAAATGCCTTCAAAACATTGATTCTTGGGACTTCCCTGGTGGTCCAGTGGTTAAGACTCCACGCTTCCAATGCAGGGGGCGTGGGTTCAATCCCTGGTCAGGGAACTAAGATCCCACATGCCAAAAAAATAAATAAAAAAAAAATAATTCTCTAGAGAACATATTTTTAAGGCTTACTTGTTCCCAGGCATACACTCCTGCCTGTGGGAGAAAGTTAAGATTGGTGATGGGGCTCCTTGTTGAAGAGGCAGTACTACTGGTTCCAAGAGACACCTGAGCACAGCTCAGTGGACCAGCCAGTGTGTCCCAACAGTGGGACCCTCTGAGAAAGTGAGCTTCTGAAAAACTGATTCTGGTTACCTCTTCCCATCTAAACCTGGCTGGCAAGAGGCCAGGGAAGACCATGAGAATTTGCAGGAGCAAGACCTGGAAGTAAAGTCTAGGTATGTGAGCTCGGCATTTGGACTCTTTCCTTTTAGAGATGCCAGACAAATGTGACTGAGAAGCTCCTTGAGAAGTCCCAGGAGTTGCAGGGACAAAAAAATGGATCTCAGAAAATGTTCCCTGGTAAACTCTACAGGCATTCAGTTGGGATCCTGAAGGGCTTCAGCCTATGAGTCAATGGGAGTACGAAATAGGCTTCGCAAGAACTCCAGCCTAGCTTTGCATTATTTTAATCCCAGATTGCATTAAGATGATCTACCTCTCGCCAAACTTCCTGCCAAAAGTAAAAGTCAACCCAGGGCCCCAAATTGCCTTCATATTTCTTCATGTACAATGTCTAGAATTCAATAAAAAAGAATGAAGCCTACCAAAATAATAATTAACCTAAACCAGAAAGAAAATATGAACAGAGCCACAGGAGATACAAATGTTGGGGTTTTTAGACATGATTTTAAAATAACTATGAGAACGTGTTTAAGAAATTAAAGAACAAGCTGAATAATTTTGTCAGAGAACTGAAAACTATAAAAATGAATCAAATGGAAGTTCTAGAACTGAAAAATAAAAAGTAAGCACTGAATAGATTGATTTAATAGTAGATTCGATGCAGCTAAAGAGAAAATAAAATTGGATATATGTCAGAGTCAAATATCCAGACTGAAGCAGGGAGAGACAAAAGAGGTAAGTGACACGTAGAACACAGTAAAAAGGTCTAACATACATGGAGCTGGAGTCCATTGAGAGAGAAGGCGGCAAAGAGGACAGAATCCAGGCTATATAAAGAGCTTCTAGCAGCAGACAACTCAAAAGAAAGATGGGCAAGAGACTTGAAGGCACTTCTACAGAAGAGGGGCTATGGGCTGAATTATGCACCCCTCCCCCAATTCATGTGTTGAAGTCTTAACCCCTAGTACCACAGAATGTGACCGTATTTGGAGATAGACTCTTTAAAGGCGGAAGTAAGTTAAAATGAGGTCATTAGGATGGACCCTAATCCAATGTGACTAGTGTCCTTATAAGAAGAAATTAGGACACAGACTACACAGAGGGATAACCACGTGAAGACAGGAAGAACATAGCCATCTACAAGTCAAAGAGAGAGGCCTCAGAAGAAAGCAACCCTGCTAACACTTTGATCTCAAACTTCTAGCCTCCAAAATTGTGAGAAAATAAGCTTCTGTTGTTTAAGCCGCCTAGTCTGTGATACTTTGTTATGGCAGCCCCAGCCAGCTGATGCAGAAAGTATTCATAAGGCCAGTTAATACACGGAAAGGTGTTCAACCTCACTAATCATCAGGGAAATGCAGATTGAAAACACTAGGATACCACCACACCCACCTGAATGGCTAAAATTTAAACATCTGACAGTGCCAAAAGTGTTAACTATTGCTATAATTGTCGACTCAGTTTACAGATATTTGTAAAACATTGTCCCAGGCACTGTACTAGAGAAAGGGACTCTAAACAAGGTAGACACTTTTCTTACCCTCCTTGAACTTGTGGTCTGGGAGGGAAGACAGCTAAATTAGCTAACAAATAATATGTGCTAAGTGCAATGATTGTGAAAGTGTGGGATGCCTTGGGACACACAGCAAGAATATCTAGCCTAATATGGGAGTAAAATCAGTGGCAATTAAGAAGAGGAGTAAGCATTGCAGGGCTCTTCTAATGAGAGTCAGACTGAGATTCGTGGGCTCCACAGGCAGCCTAATAACTGGTGTTCCTTCAGGGAGATGATTTTCAAATAGATATTCAACATTTATTCAAAGATGAGGCTGAATCTCTTTGGGGGAAGAGCAGAGAAGGACCTCAGGGTCTGCCTCAGCCTGTCCCCTAGTATTCACAGAAATCCTGCTCTGGCCATAGACTCATCAAAACAGAAGCCTGCAGTCAAGCCTGGCTTCATGGATGTGTGACCTGTAAGGATGCACAGGTCCCAAGCTTAAAAGAGTCTTGCGCTTGGTTTAATGCTCTGCTGTCCCCAATTTTTGAAATTCTTAATAATTTTTGAACAAGGAGCTCCAATTCATTTTTCACTGGGCCCCTTAATTTATGTAGCTGGCTTGGCCTGTAACTAACAACACTTGAGATCCTTAAACAGTAGTTTAGCATTCTCCTTGGGAGTTTTATATGGCCAGGATTATTGTGAATACAGACTCTCTGTCTGTATAATTCTGGGTCCACTCCAGACCTCCTGAATCAGAATCTCCATTTTAGAAGTTCCCTGGCAATTTAGTGCACATTAAAGTGCGAGAAGTGTTCATTGATAACACTTCTTCTCCCCTAGGAGCTGAGGTTGGAACTAACTCCACCCCTGACTCCTGGGCATGTGACTTGGCCTGGCCAATGAAAGCATTGCACTCCCTAGCAACAGTGATTAATTAGCTTAGAGATAAGTATGTGATGTGGGTTATTCCAAGCACCTTAATTGTTGGAATTTGTGTAGGAGCTGCTCAGCTGAGACCATCTCTTTTTCCCTGGGACTGCTAGCAGTAAGAGTGACCTGATGGTGGACACCATATGAAGCTTGAAAATAAGCCAGCAGTGTAGAAGGACAAGCCAAGAGATGGGGGAAAGCAAAGTCTCGATGCCATTGCCTTAGCTCCTGGATCAAGAGGTACTTAAAGTTAAATCTACCCTTGGATTTTTTTTTTTTTTTACCTGATGCAATAAACTCTTATTTTCATTTAAGTTCATTTGAATCAGGTTTTCTACTCTTTGGTACCAAAAGAGCCCTGATGGATAAACCCCTCTCTGTTTAATTTTATATAAGTATAAGGTGACCCTCAGAGCTAGAGAGATGTTTTGCTGCAGTTGTGTGTACTCACCAATAGATGCACTTTTTTAAAAAAATTTTATTTATTGATTGATTTTTTTGGCTGTGTTGGGTCTTTGTTGCTGCACGCGGGCTTTCTCTAGTTGCGGCGAGCAGGTGCTACTCTTCGTTGTGGTGTGCGTGCTTCTCATTGCTGTGGCTTCTCTTGTTGCAGAGCACGGGGTCTAGGCACGTGGGCTTCAGTAGTTGTGGCATGAAGGCTCAGTAGTTGTAGCTCTCGGGTTCAGTAGTTGTGGCTTGCGGGCTCTAGAGCGCAGGGTTAGTAGTTGTGGCACACAGGCTTAGTTGCTCCACGGCATGTGGGATCTTCCCGGACCAGGGATTGAACCTGTGTCCCCTGCGTTGGCAGGCAGATTCTTAACCACTGCTCCACTAGGGACAGTCCCAATAGATGCACTTTTTGCTTGAACTATCCAGTCTAGTAATCAAGTTGCAGAAATTCACTGGATAATTACAAAATTTCCACTTTGTTTACTTTAAATGACACCAGTCCTGGATCAAAACTATTTTTTCTTTGTGCTTTTCTGCTGTTTCAAAACATGCTATTCAGTGGTAGCTATTAATGGAGGACCAGTTAATTCCAATGTGTAATAACAGGTTTCCTTCTGGGGTGTAACTTCCTTAGGTGGTTCACTGAGCAAACAATGCTAAGAATGAAAAGGTCCTCTTTCCCCATCAGGAATCTATGGCTAAAAGCACTTCTCTAACCAAAGCCTGCCCTTCTCCCCATGTTCACTATCTCCCCTAATTGCAGCTTAAGTTCCATTATCTCAAGGAAATGATTAATCAAGCTTTTTCTTTAATACAACATCAGTCCTTTTTCCTTCAAAGCATACTAAACTATGTTTTACTTGTCTCTGTGTAGGCTAAAGGTTATAAAGTTTCTTAAGGTTACAAATCTAACTCGAATATAGAACATGAGAGCTGGAAAGGACTGAAAGATTCTTTAGCTGAATTATTTTACTTTCTCTGTCTCTCTCACTGTCTCTTCCCCTCTGCTTCTCTCTCTCTCTCTCTAGTTGCAAGATAGGAATAAAGATGTAGACTTAGAGAATGGACTTGAGGACACGGGGTGGGAGGGGGAAGCTGGGGCAAAGTGAGAGTAGTAACGACATACATACACTACCCAATGAAAAATAGATAGCTAGTGGGAAGCAGCCGCATAGCACAGGGAGATCAGCTCGGTGCTTTGTGACCACCTAGAGGGGTGGGATAGGGAGGGTGGGAGGGAGGCTCAAGAGGGAGGGGATATGGGAACATGTGTATGCATATGGCTGATTCACTTTGGTGTACAACAGAAACTAACACAGCACTGTGAAGCAATTATACTCCAATAAAGATCTATTAAAAGAAAATTATAGGGCTTCCCTGGTGGCGCAGTGGTTCTGAATCCACCTGCCGATGCAGGGGACACAGGTTTGAGCCCTGGTCCGGGAAGATCCCACATGCCGTGGAGCAACTAAGCCCATGCACCACAACTACTGAGCTTGCACTCTAGAGCCCGTGAACCACAACTACTGAGCCCGCAAGCCACAACTACCGAAGCCCGTGCACCTAGAGCCCGTGCTCCCAATAAGAGAAGCCACCACAGTGAGAAGCTTGCGCACCACAACGAAGGATAGACCCTGCTCGCCGCAACCAGAGAAAAGCCCATGTGCAGCAACGAAGACCCAATGCAGCCAAAAATAAAATAAAATAAAATAAGTTTAAAAGAAAAAAAAGGAAATTATAGATACGACCAAAGCCCACCCTATCCTTCCCTTCCTCCCTCCCGCCTAGAGGTTAGCTCTATGGCGAAGCTGGTATACATCAATCCAGTATATGTTTTCGTACTTTTATGATGTATTTTAGTGTCTGAAAATTTGTATAAAGGGAATCAGATTGACATATCCTTTTGCAGTGTGCTTTTTTCCCCACTCACTCATATTCTTGAATTTATCCCTGTCGATAATGTGGATCAGGTCTGGGACAAGCTTGCATGTGAGCACAAGGAAGCATGTATACGCCTGCTCATTGCAGCACTATTTGTGATGGTGAAAAAGTTGAAACTACCCCATGTAGGGGAATGGATGAGCTGAGGTTTATTCATATAATGGAATGCGAATCCATAATTAAAACAAAAAACTTCCGTATTTTACATGGTCCAGAGAGGTTATGTGAAATGGCAAATGTCACTCAGTTGAACAGTGGGAAATCTGAGCCTGAATCCAGAACCCCTGGGTGTAACCTAGGGCTCTTTTTTTTTTATTTTTTAATATCTACTCTTTTGTGTGTAAGTTTTCTTTTATAAATTTATTTATTTTTGTTTTTGGCTGCATTGGGTCCTCGTTGCTGCGTGCAGGCTTTTCTCTAGTTGTGGCAAGCAGGGGCTACTCTTCACTGCAGTGCACGGGCTTCACATTGCGGTGGCTTCTCTTGTTGCAGAGCACAGACTCTAGGCGCGTGGGCTTCAGTAGTTGTGGCACTCGGGCTCAATAGTTGTGGCTCACAGGCTCAGTATTTGTGGCTCGCGGGCTCTAGAGCACAGGCTCAGTAGTTGTGGCGCACGGGCTTAGTTGCTCCTCAGCATGTGAGATCTTCCCCGAGCAGGGCTCAAACCCGTGTCCCCTGCATTGGCAAGCGGATTCTTAACCACTGCACCACCAGGGAAGCCCATAGGGCTCTTTTTAAATTAATCTTATATTTTTAAATAATTTCAAACTTACAGGAAAACCATGAAAATAACACAAAGAATTCACATATACATTTACTGGATATTTTTAACGTGTCGCTTTTGTTTCGTCATCTCTCTCCTATCTCTCTTGAGACACAATTTCTTCACTAAGCCATCTGAGAGAGATTGCTTGCATATATTATTGCCCTTTAGCTAAAATACTCCAATGTGTTTTCATATAAATATTTTTTTAAATATTCACAGTGCAGGTATCAAATAGAGGAAATTTTAACATTGATACAGCATTTTAAAAATAAACTGCAGCTCATATTAAAATTCTGCTGAATGTCCCAATAATAGTCTTGATAGTAAATTGCCCCTCATACTTGCCCTCAGCATAGGATTTAGTCCAGAATCATGTGTCGGTTTTAGTGGTCAAGCCTAGTTTTTAAATGATTTATTATTGCTGCATCTGAACATGTTGCACAGGTGTGCTTTTTGTAATTGCTCTATTACACACACCTGCTGACTTTAATATACTCTTGGTATAATTACTATATTCTTGGTGCTGTGTACAGTATTACTCCCAAGAAGAAAACTCCAGTCTTGCATAGCAAATGTTAATTTTAAAGAAACAATTTAAACCACAGCTGAGAAATTCACAGTAGAGCACAGTGCTGAGTTAGGCATATGGTGGGAGTGAGTGACCTTTGTTCAAAATCTTACAAGCTGGGTGACCCTGGCACAATGCAACAGCTCTCTGACTCAGTTTCCTCAGCTGCAAAGTGGGGATGATAATACCTCACAAGTTGTTGGGAAGTTAAACAATGTTTGGGAATAGCCCCATATGAATTCATAGAACTTTTAGAGCAGACCGGGTTTGTTTTTAGTTTGTGCACTGAGATTTAGTTTCTGTCAAAGTTTGTGTTAATGGTTATGACACCTAGTAGCCCTTAAGCCTATTCACAGCAGAAGTGGGTGGTGACACTTAAGTCATTTCTTCCCCAGTTTATGACAAGGTTACCTGGTTTCTGCACAAACACAGATAAGGTGCTTTCTCTTTTACACATTATACCACATAAAACTTGGTACTTGGGGCTTCCCTGGTGGCGCAGTGGTTAAGAGTCCGCCTGCCGATGCAGGTGACACGGGTTCCTGCCCCGGTCCCGGGAAGATCGCACATGCTGTGGAGCGGCTGGGCCCGTGAGCCATGGCCGCTGAGCCTGCGCGTCCGGAGCCTCTGCTCCACAACGGGGGAGGCCACAACAGTGAGAGGCCCGCGAACCACACACACACACACACAAGAAAAACAACTTGGTACTGCGCAAAAGATTTTTGTTTACGTAGTCATAGAAAAGGAAATTTTCATCAGTTAGTTTGAACATTTTGGTTAGCCATCCTTTATTAACATTCTAAAACTCAGTCACATAATTTAAAGGTATTTTCCTCTTCTCAAATAGCGTGCAATGTTTTTATTGAGGCATAATTGTTTGAGATGGAAAAAGGACAGTTATAAACATTTATATAAACAAAAACATTAGAATTTCATTTCTAATTTTAGTCTTCCAAATAGGAAGTACAATGAGTTGATAATGCAATCCAGTGGTCCCTCACAGGCTTTTAAAATTTATGGTGTTTTTTAAGCTGAATTGCATTTATGGCCAATTCTTCTGTCTGTAATTGCAAAGAGGTTGATCGAGGAAGAAGTTGTCAGGACGGCTTGAGGTTTAACTCCAGTTTACTAAAAATTTACTGAAAACAACACCAAATATATGTTTGTGCAGTAGTCCCTATTCAATTTCAGGTAAATTAGTGCACAAGATAAACACCACTATTGCTAATCATTATTAAAACTATATAGATTCTGGGAGCAAAATACAAAGCTATAACTCTGGAGGGTTGTATTAGGACTCTCAATTGCAAATAACAGAAATACAACTCTAAGTAGTTTATGCAAAATGATGACTGTATGATAAAGTTTTCTCTTATACTGTAGGTCACGAATGTAATTGAACCTTGTTAACAATTAAAACCAGGGACTGTGATACATTTGGGGTTCTCATTCCACCTCTCCTCTTTGCCCTTTTCTGTTCATCTGTTTATTCTTCTTGCTCTCTGCAAACCATCCTCCTTTTTAAATTCTGGTCATGTGAGAAAAAAACATGACTAACAACAGCTTCTGAACTCTGCATCTAAACTTCTATCACTGGAGAGACTGTTTCTCCAGAATTTCTGAGGAAGGCCTTTCATTGGTCCAGCTTAGGTCAAGTGTGTACCTCTAGCCCAATTGTTATAACCAGAGTCAAGTCCTAGGAGGGCATTTGGTTGGCCTGCCTTGGATTAGGTTACCCCACACTAATCAACTGCAGCCTGCTGACCAGTGTGACACTGAAGGAACATGTGGAAGGGAGGAAAGGGGCAGTTCCCAGAGAAGGGGAACTGGGCAGACGATAGATGGCCACCATAGGTGTGTACTCCATCCTTTCTTAGAAAAATTAATTTCTGATTACTTATTGCATCCATAATGATTAACTCATATACAGATATTTAGACTACCAATAACAGTGAGTTAAAAATATTAGCCTCACCTAAAAATAGTGGTAAGTTCTCCAGGGCAGCCCCTCAAAATCAGGGACGTGGGCTCCTTCCATCTTTCTGCTCCACCGTCCTCAGTGTGTGGCTTCTATCCTTCAGGTCGTCTCACAGTCCCAGATGGCTGCTGGAGCTCTAGCTATCATGTCTACTTTCCAGTCATCAGGAAGAAGGAAGGGGGAGGAAAGGAGAAGAGGTTTCTCCATGTGTCTGTCTTCCCTTTTTAAAAGACTTCCTGGAAATCCCTCTAAAAACTTCTATGTAAATCTCATTGGACAGAACTCAATCACACGGCCACACGTAGTCGTAAGGGAGGCTGGAAAATGGCTTTTAGTGGGGTACATGGCTGCTTCAATAATAGAGAGGTCCTGATAGTAAGTAAGAATGTGCGAATGGATGCTGAAGAGACAACTAGAAGACTCTACCACATTTACGATGAGCCAGACGCTGGTAAACAAGAACGAGGTGGGTGTGATTTATAAACAGTTAACTATAGCCAGTCCCTAAGGAGGCACAAGATGAGGGGGCGAGTCCAGTGCCAGGTGGAGAGAGTAGCTTGACAATGGAAAGGTGTATCTCTTTTGCTTTATGGAAGTAAGGAGAGAGGATGAGGGAAAGCAATTTGTAGGTGAGGTGGTGGTGAGGAAGGGGCTCCATTGATTGGCGTCTGTTGTCCCTGAGAAGAAGAGGTCATGGAAGAAGTGGGGATGCTGAATAATAACGGATAAAGGCAAAAAGCTCCTTTTTACAGGGAAAAACATTTAAGTGGCTGGTTCTGAACCCTGGCAGTGCACAAGATACCGCTGATGAACCTTTAAAAAGGTACTGATGAGGCTGGCGACCGTGATCAGGCTTCAGGAGGTTTTGGGTTTTCTTTTTTGTTTGATTTTTCAGTTCCTCGGGTGATTCTAAAGTTTAGGCAGGTAAGAACTACTGGTCTATTTCTTTCTTTTTCTGAATTGATTAAGCATTTCATTTTATCAATATTTTACTTTTTTATTAATTTTTTATTGAAGTGCAGTTGCCGTACAACATTATATAAGTTACAGGTGTACAATATAGTGATTTACAATTTTTAAAGGTTATACTTTATTTATAGTTACTATAAAATACTGGCTATATTCCCTGTGTTGCACAATATATCCTTGTAGCTTATTTTATACCCAGTGGTTTATACCTGTTAATTCCCTACCCCTTTATTGCCAGCCCCCTCACCATTGGTAACCACTAGTTTGTTCTTTAATCTGTGATTCTACTTCTTTTTTGTTATAGTCACTAGTTTGGGTATTTCTTAGATTCCACATGTAGGTGATATCATACAGTATTTTTCTTTCTCTGTCTGACTTATTTCACTTAACATAATGCCCTCCAAGTCCATACTACTGGTCTATTTCTAAGCAGTTAAGTTGGTTTAGGTGGTAAAAGAACCCTGGAGCAGGAGTCGGGAATATGGGTGTGCCCCAGCTCTGCCACACTGCATAAATCACTGAGCCGACCCCAGCTTCATTGAAAAAATTAACAGGCTAGATTGAAACAAAATAGACGACATTTAGAAAAGTAATAAGTAAGTAAGTATATTCTACGTGTTATCTCTACTATTTTAGTAGAATATAGTGCTTTTTTTTTACACCAAAGTTCCTATCGACGAGAATGCCTGGTCTTTCAGAATTCAGCTGGTGTTTTTTTTATTAGTGAGCTATTTAATGAATGTCCTGTAAGGTGAGCACACCTGTTGGTTTGCTCATTTTCTTTAACACACCACACAATTTTTCTGCTCCTGATTATCAGAGAAAGCTGTCTAATTAGTGTGGTAGCTAGAAACATTTTCTCCTGAAGAAATGGAAAGTATTGTTTGCTCACTGAGGTGTTGTTAACTCTGCCATGTGAATCTATTTGAAGTAAGGAATTCAGTCAAAAATTTAAAAGGTGGTTGAAAATAACTGCCATGTTGAAATGATCCAAGGAAATAAAAGAAAACTGCAGAATTGAAAAGAAAAATGCATATTTTTACATTGTATCATTGCTTTCTCATCAGTTATACTGTGGCAGCTTAGAGAGAAACAACAATGATGATGATAAAATAATAGACTATATGGAAGAGCCTCAGAAGACACACTGAGGCCTGAAAGTTCTCTGATGCCTTCATGTAAGATTGTTTTCCTTCTCATGGGAAACAGATGGAATTAATAAATTGTGTCATTGTCTATTATTCATTTACTCTTTTAACAAGTATTTATTGAGCACCTATGATGTGCCAGGCACTCTTCTAAGCATTAAAGATTGGTGGGGAAAAAAGCAGACAAAATTTCTGCCCTCCTGGATCTTACATTGTAGTAGGTGACAATGAACAGTGTATGAAATATGCAGTATGTTTGATTTTAGATGGTGGTGAGTACAATAAATAAAGAAAAGGGAGGGGAGGAGAGTAGGAAGTATGGGGGGCAGGTTTCCAATTTTAGATGGAGTGACCAGCGAAGGCCCGGAGGTAGTGTGCTAGTGAGCAACGCAACAACCTTGGGGAAGAGCATTCCAGGAAGAGGGAACAGCAAGGCAAGGGCCCTGAGGTGTTTGCTAGGTGGCCAGGGGACAGAGAGAGTTACACCAGGTAGGCCTTCACAGGTCACTGTAGTGACTTGGACTACTATTGTTTGTGGGATGGGGAGCCACTGACAGGTTTTGAGCAGACAACATTGTTTTAGCAGGATCATCTAGTTACTCTATTGAAGAAGATCTGTAGGAGACTTTTGCAATGACCCAGGCAAGGGATGATGGTGGTTTGAACTAGGGTGGTCGAGCAGAGGTAGTAAGAAGTGATTTAATTTCTGGATATATTTTAAAGGTGGGGTGAATGGGTTTTCCTGAAAGAGTAGGAGGAAGACATGAGGAGTAAGAGAAAAAAAAAAAATCAAGGATGACACCAAGATTTGTGAGCAGTACTATTTACTGAGATGGGCATGCCTGTGAGAAGAGAAGTCTTGGGAGATCATCTTGTATTGGATCTTACAGCCTGTGAGGAGGTGCAAATGGACACCTCAGACAGACAATTGAATGTATGAGTCTGGAGTTCAGGGTCAAGGTCGGGCTAATCTGTTTTCATGACATGTAGATAGTGCTTTAAGCCACAAGAATGGACGAGATCACCAAAGGAGAAACAAAGGCCTGAGCTGTGGGGCCTCCAGCATTTATGTGACAGAGAGGCCTAGGAGAAACCTGAAAACGAGGCTGAGAATGAGTAGCCAGAGAAAGAGGTCATGGGCTAGCGGTGTCCTGGGAGTGAAATGAAGAGAGTGTTTCAGGAAGGAGAGAGTAGTCAACTCAGTCAAATCTTCTTCTGCAAGGTACACCAAGATCCGTGTCCCTGTCCCAGAAAATAGGATGAAGAGAGAGAACATGAAACTCCAGTGATTGCCCAGGGTCACACACTTGGCATGTGGTAGATTTGAGATTCAAAAACCCTGATTGTTTGACCTTAATCCAAGCTCTTAAAGGGAAAATAAAACAAAGTGTAGTCCACCTATTTGCAACATCAGTTGTATTTGTAGCTCTATGTGCTTTTCTGCAAATTTTTTGTTAAAAAAATTTGGATTTTTAACAGAAGGATTTCCATGCTTAGTAAAACAAAGGAAACAAAATGGGGAAAAATGGGAGTTTTAAAAAGTGCTTTTAAAAATCATCATTTCATTAAAGTTATGAGGATAGGCTGAAACCAACATCTAGCATTTTTCCAAAGTGTTTCTGGGTTGGTTTGTTTGTTGCATTCGAATTGCTTTTCTGCATTACTCTGGGCTTTAGCGAGCTCCTTCCCCATCCCTCACAAGGTTCTACATATGCTGCCTCTGTTCAATCAAGTGGAATCTCCGAAGTAGCATGCTGGGTGGAATGTGCAATGAATACTAAAAAAGGAAAAATGAACCTGCAAACATTGGCAGCTGGCAGCTTCTTAAAATCCTAATCTCATTTAATGAAATACAAGTGATTTTCAATTTTAGCTACTAAAATAATATTCTGCGTTGAATACCGAAGTAAAATGAGTGCTGAACTTTGTTTAAATCCAGATGAGAAGAGGTTTTAAATAAGCATCACATCAGCCAATATCCAATGAATATCAAATTTTGCATGTTTACTGTGAAATCCTGAACACTGAAAAGAAAACAGCAGGAGCGTGATGAGAGTTTAGGGTTGGTGTTGTTTACTAGGTGGACATGAGCAGCCTGCATTACCTAAAATGCATGCTTTTCAACTTTTCTAGTCCTTTTTCCTCCTCTTCAGTCCACAAGTCTAGTGACACTTCCTGCCTCTCCTCTCAGGTACCTCATATTCCCATTCTTGCTGTCTCCATTTAAGTATCTGTCTCTTCCCCCCAGACTCACATATGTGTGTACAGACATATATAAGAGGATTCATTACAGGAATGGGTATACTAGTGAAAAATTGGAAACAATCTAAATGTCCGTTAACAGGAGAATAGGTAAATATATTAAAAACACATTTATTCTATGGAATACTATGCAACTGTTTAAAGGAGTAAGATAAGGTTAAATATAATGACGTAAAAATTTCCAAGATACATTGATAGGTGAAAATAAAAAGTCACAGAATAATACTATATGTTAACCACTTAGGTAGAAAACACATTGGAAAGAACACCATTAACTTGTTGAGAGTCACTATTTTTGATGATGGGGATGACACATGGGAAGCAGGGGTGGGAAGAGGCACTGTCACTTTTCATTCCATTTACATTGGTATTGCTTAGATTTGATTTTGTCATGTATAACTGTATAGCTTAAAACTATGTATATATTTTACTGCTGTACTCTTTCTTTCTCACTCACTTCTAATAAAATTCTCAGGCAGGATGTGAACAGAAAGAAACAGTCAGGTTTATGGACTTCCGCATCTCACACTTGGGTTCCAGTGTTTGACTATTTATGATTTCCTTCCTGTGCTCTGACAAAGTCACTAATTTTAGGTATGCCTTTATGGTTAGAAACTGCATTTTGTTTTGCTTGAATTTTTGAACCAGTGATCTCAAGAACTGTGTTTCTGCAACACTTGCTTACTGTGTGAATCCTCTTCCTACCCCAAACAAAAAGGGACCATTTAAGAATAAGTTCTTAATTTGTTGCTAAATGCTAACGATGAGAATTAGATAATAAGTTGTTTTCCTGACCATAAACATAAAGGAAATGCATCTTCAGAAAATCGATGGAAATTCTGTATATAAAAGATGCAGATTATTTATCCTAAATTAAATTCAGAAGTGAAATTAGCAAAGTGGCTAGGGTAGTCCTAACATGAAACATTAATTGGGATTTAATGGTGATAATCTTAGCGGTAGGAAAGAGACATAATAACATTCTATCAAACCTTTGTTAGCTATCCTTGTAATATTGCCTTAATGATAGCATCCAAGAAAGTTGCACACAATCCACTCCATGAATCAGAATCCAATTATTTTTTATTGGTTTCATGCTTTTACCCAAGAGAGATCCATAAATTGTTTTTAATCACTTCTTTTATCTTAAATCAATAGTGTCTGCCAAGTGGGTAATGTTTTCCATTAAAACATCATCTCCCTATAATTGGTATGATTACTTCATAAAGAGATAAACTGCAGCACAATTTGGCAGTCTTTGGGTTTATAAAATCTAATTATATTCACAACACAATATTTTATTCTTAGTAATCACAAAAAGAACATAAACTTGAACAAAACCCAGACATTTATGATGAAGTAATTGGAAAGAAACAAGTTAATTATTGCATATAGTACCACCTCTATTAGTAGTCTCTGAGAGAAAGCATTTTACAGAGTCATTCAGAGTGTAGGGAGGTTCGAGGGAGTTCTGGTCCTCTTTGCCTGGTGGCAACCTTGTGGCTGAGATGGGGAGTTTAGTTCAATCCTGAGGTACAGGCTTCTCAAGGCTGGGCTAGGACCCGGATCACCCAGGTGTGGACTAGCAATTCCCCAGCCTTGGATTTTCATATGCAAGCCTATGCATGGACGGATAGGCTGCTCCAGCAGCAGCTACAGAGGAGGGGTAGCGGGGACAAGCATGAACGTCACCCTCTGTTTCAACAGAATATTTGCTTCCACTTGTTTTATATTTGGGGCTTCTGCAACAGATTTCATTTGGAGAAAGGGGATCAGCTGCTAACATTTATTTTTGAAAACCTCTGCCCTATGCCATAGTCATGTTCTGCCTCTATGTCAAAGGGACTGAAAATAGAAGGAAAGAAAAGAAGCTGGGAACACCTTCTGACTGAACCAGGAAGGCCAAACAACAACCCATGTTACCCAAAAACTGCATGCGAAAACTCTAAAGCCCTCTGATGGCATCAATATTATTTCTAACTCTGGCAGAAACAAATTCCTGATTTAAAAAAGGATAAAACACACACACAAACCAAGAAGATACCCCCAAGTTGTAATTCAGTTTTTCCTCCCCATATTGCTTCTGTGTAAGAAAAGAGAGGTAGGGAGCAAAGAAGATTCAAAAACAGGAGGAAATTGGATGTCCCTTAATCAGCTTCAGTATTGTCCAGACCAAGGTGTTCCATTTTGCTCCAGCATCACTGCATACTAATCTACCTTTCCTTCTTTGTATTTCTCTCCCCTTCTTTCCTCTCGATGGTATCTCGAGGGGCTTTTTCTCTCTCTTTCTTCCTCTTTCTCCGTAACCCACTCCAATAAGTATGACACATTCATTTAGGAAACAGCAACTTAGATTGTGAGACTCAGAGAAAGAAAGTTAATAATAAGCCCAAAGGCTAGATGGAAAGGTGAAAAGAGACAAAGTTGTCCCCTAAAGCTACAGAAAATTCTGACTGAGGAAGGGGTGGCAGAGGTCTAGGGTTAGGGGCAACTTGTCCAGGAGGGAAAGAAGTAGAGACATTAGCTCTGGAGAATTCTTCTATAAAAGGGACTTATCAGTGGCAAGCTGATTCTCACATGCAGCTCCTACCTGTGATTCAGATTGCAATGTCCCCTCCTGGGAAAGACCTTCCCTGACTGCCCAGCACAAAGTGGCCACCAAGTCCTTCTCTATCACATTATCCCATTTTACCTCTCTACATGGCACTCATTAGCTGGCATTTTTCTTCTTTATTTTTTTCTGCCTCTCTCGATCTCCTATCCTCACCCTCTTCCCCACCAAAAGCTCCCTGAAGGGCAGTGATTTGGTTCCATGTGCTATCTGCTTCTTGCTTTTAGAATATAAGCTCAAAGACTGCAGGGACTTGGCTTGTTTTGTTAACATCTATATTGGTTCAAAGTGCCTTTACACATAGTAGGGGCATTCAACACTTCAGTGAATACTTGTTGAATAAGAATCATAGAAAGATGGGCTTCTCTGGTGGCGTAGTGGTTAAGAATCCTCCTGCCAATGCAGGGAACATGGGTTTGAGCCCTGGTCCAGGAAGATCCCACGTGCTGTGGAGCAACTAAGTCCGTGCACCACAACTACTGAGTCTGTGCTCTAGAGCCCACAAGCCACAACTACTGAGCCCGCGTGCCACAACTACTGAAGCCCATGTGCCTAGAGCCCATGCTCTGCAAAAAGAGCAGCCACGATGATGAGGCGCACCACAACAAAGAGTAGCCCGGGCTCACAGCAACTAGAGAAAGCCCACGCACAGCAGCGAAGACCCAAGGCAGCCAAAAATAAATAAATAAAATAAATAACTTTATTAAAAAAAAAGAATCATAGAAAGAAAACCCTTTGCCCTTTACCAAGGTTGCATTGTGATGAAGCAGTTGAAATTTTCTCTGAGTTGGGGCAATGGCAAGCATACTGCTTTGTTTATAGGTATAGCCTCAAATTTTAGTCCATTGGGACCAACAAGGGCCAATGGCATGGATGGAACTAGAAGTGTCTCCTCCATTCTTAACGTGATGTGGGTGTGAGAAGGACACTATAGGAAGAGAAAGCAGCCCCCTTTCTGCTCCAGGGGGACGAGAAGATGTTATAAAGGAAGCACTGACTGCATTGAAAGCACACACAGAAGATCAAATAATGCTGCAATCCTATAAGCCTGACAAAAGCTTTTTTGATGTGTGGCAGATTACAGTTATACTGAAACACACTATGAAAATATTTTTCACTTGTTAACAGATGTCTTCAGCAGATTGGTAAACATCAAAGATTCATCTTGGTCTTTTGTTATTTCTATCTCAAATACTACCCGCCTCTTTGCTTCATTGTATTCTCCCATTGGGTAAGGAATAACACAAAGGCATATGATCATTTACAAGTCAAGATATTTAATGTTAGCATTTCATTAGTGATTTAAAATATACACCTTTCAGAATATGTGAAGTACAACAAATATATACATATTTTAGGGTAAACAGAATAGAATTTCACAGCAGGAGATATATTTTTTACACCAATAGTATGTTCATTTTGGAGCACAATGGCTTTAGTAAATGATATAAAATAAAGAGGACCACCAAGGCAAAAAAAGAGATGAATTGTGATAAATCATTTATATGTTGGACATTAAACAGTCTTCATAGATGAGTGACCAAATGATTTATCATCCAAAGAGATGCTTCTGAGAGGGAAAAGGCACACTGGCCATACTTAACACTGGGACAACAGACAAAAACCAGGACAAACCAGGATGTGTGGTCATCCTCCTCATGCGGACATTTTTTTTTTTTTGCAGTACGCGGGCCTCTCACTGTTGTGGCCTCTCCCGTTGCGGAGCACAGGCTCCGGACGCGCAGGCTCAGCGGCCATGGCTCACGGGCCCAGCGGCTCTGTGGCATGTGGGATCTTCCCGCGTCCCCTGCATTGGCAGGCGGACTCTCAACCACTACGCCACCAGGGAAGCCCCATGGGGACATTTAATGACAACAAAACTGCTTTTGTGGTTTTTCTTTTTTTAAAAGCCAAAACAAAACAAAATAGCTTGCTCATGTGCTAACAACTGGTCCTTTTTTGATTAACTGCTTTGTTTGCTAAAATAAAACTAATCTGAATATAAATTATTGCTGACAACTGTTAGAAGAAGAGAAATTCAATGGGTAATCTATTCAATTTTCAAATTGTTCTGATCTTTAGAAAAAAGTCCCCCTGATGTAAAAATTAATCATAATAGAGATGTCTGCTGGGTACCGTTTCTCAATTAAAATATGCATTTTATATTTTTAAGATCACCTACTTCCAATATTGACCTGGTTGGCAGATAGAGTTCATCTCCAGTCCCAGCCCTTATTGACTGTGGCCATGAGGAGCACCGTGTTGCGAGGATTCTGAGGCCACCTTAGGGCTCAGCAGAAAGGCACGTGGTGATGAGTTGGTGATGTTTACAGGAGACACAGGATATGGGGCAGTGACAGGTGTGGCAAGTATTGCCATCCTAGATTTGGAAAAATACCTGGTTTAACAATAATTTTGTGACAGATATCTAATACAAAAGAAATAATTACACCTTGTTGATCTTCTACCTCAATAAATCTACTACAGTGTAATTAATACACCAACTACACCACAGGAGAACAATGCCATCACTCTGAACTGGAATGAAGACAGCTATCTTGTGATTTCCACACATCACTGTTTTACAACTCTCTCAGTCCAAAATCAAAATAAGGAAGATCAAATTCTTAACATCTGAATAGAAAGTCGTAGGGCAAAAACCCAACACAGTAAACATGCAATTAATTGTTCCTCTGTTTCCATCCCTTACCTATTTTGTTGTCTGTGGGCTGTATTTTTATCTACTCGAGAGAACACTAAGTAATAAAATGAAAATTAAACTTGCTTTTCCTCTTGTAAGCGAATACTAATATCTCAATTTCAAAGAATGATTTTCAGCATTTATTTCACTACCACATATTTTGTATTATTTATCCTTCATACAAAAGAGAGATCTGTTTTGTGCCTTGTAATGAGGAAAATTCAAAAAGATATAGTTGATACATCTTCTAAAATATAGGAGGCATCCCTAATATTGTTGCTGCTTTTGTGGCCATGAATTATGTTCTATCTTTAGATCTTAATTCTCCAATTAAAAAAAAATAGGGCAGAATTAAATTTGTGTTGAGGGAGAGAGCCATCTTCAAATTGCAAGGCAGCTTTGGACTACACAGCTCTACTTTTCTAAGAGTGAAATCCTATTGAAGTGGCTTTCCAAAATATTTTGTGGAAAATAAGAATTTATAGATGGTAACGCCTCATTCATGCTCCCCAAACAGGTCACGAATTCATCAGGCAGCAGGGTCTGTTCTGGAATAGTTTCATTTGGTGATGCATTTTCCAAAAGCATGGTGGTTTCCCCTTCTACAGGGTTTTGCATGTCTGGAGGACTGCATTCTCCTTGATTTAAAATGAGGCTTAATTCTTCAAGAAATAGTGTGTTGCTTAGCGAATTCATACTTGAGACAGAGAAAGAAAAATTAGGATATTTTTTAAACCTGGCATTCTTTCCCAGGTTTAAGCAATCAGCTGGTGGCTCCAGAGTTGAGGAAGCTGTTTCATCATTATTGCTGAGATGGTTTCCCCCAGTGAGAAAATTTGAAATCTGGGGTTTATACCCAGTGTTGAGATCAGGAATATATACAATTGTAGTGTTGGTGAGTAGTGACTTCTGCAGGCTGTCGTTTGTCTCCACGGATCCTGTGTTCTTTTCCCTTTTGTAGTCCATGGGTTTTTCTTCTGGGAGAAAGATTTCTATCTCTGTAATCACTGGATCAACATATAGGACCTGTTCTCTGGAATTACTATTCATAAATTCACTTTTTTCCTAGAAAGAAAAGACATTGTTTTTTTTTTTACAAAAGAAGTTTAAAGGAGCCAACTGGATAATTGAGTAAGGACTGGAGTTTTGCTTTCCCTCAACTTTCCTTTCCCCCTAATTTTTCTTCATATTGTTTCGCTTCCCATATGATTTCCTCCTTTTGTCTTTTGTTAACCCTGCTCCATTCCAAATGTTTGTTAAATTCTCCCAGGAGGAGACTGAAGGAAGGGAGTAATAAAAATAGTCCATGCTGTAAGCACATGCCTTTATTTAAAAATTTTAAAGAGAAAGAAGCCTCTTTCTCTTTAATAATTTAAGTGCAAATTATTTCAGGGCCTTTTAAAATTTTGGACTATTTCTTAATATTATAGTTCCTTTCTACAAGAAAATACTTTGTTGCTTAAATAAAAGAAAGTTGGCGGTGGGGGATAGTGCATGGAGAATCCTATTTTGCTTCCATTTGAGAATAAAGTTGTAGTAAATGCTTTGTGCTGTGGTTCTAAAGGCGTGCAGCTAGCTGCTCACAAGTCAGACATGTCTGTGATGATCAGTCAGGAGGGTGGGTGAAGAAAGTTTTTCTTTGTATAAAAGCCTGATGACTCTTCTGGTAAGAAAAGGACTCGAAGCCTTCCAGCTGATGGCTGGCTTCCCAGGGCAAATAACTCCCACCCAACACAATTACAAAATTATAGCCACTTGCTATGGACTGCATGTTTGAGTCCCTCCAGAATTCATGTGTTGAAGCCCTAACCCCCAATGTGATGGTATTAGGAGGTGGGGCCTTTGGGAGGTAGTTAGGTCATGGGGGTGGAGCCTTCATGAATAGGATTAGCGTTCTCATAAGAAAAGACACGAGAGAGCTGATCTCTCTGTCTGCTATGTGAGCACACAACCAGAAAGCAGCCATCTGCAAGAGAGCTGTCACCAGGAACCAGATCTGCTGGTGTCTTGATCTTGGACCTCCCAGCCTCCAGGACTGTAGGAAATAGATGTTTGTCATTTAAGCCACCCAGTCTATGGTTTGTCATTTAAGCCACCCAGTCTATGGTTGGAGCAGCCTGAACTGACTAGAACACTACTCCTTAGTCTTTGGGCAGAAAGCAAAACCTCATCTGAAGGAAACCCTAAGGTTCATTTCTAATTCCAGGAGCCCAGAATGGGAAGGAAGTTTGACAAAGACAAAGACCTTGAATAAAGCAGCATGAAGGGTCGTTCAAATTTTCATCGGCTCTGCCTCCCCAAGGCACTTGCCAGGTTTGGGTTGGGAAGGGCAGACATGTAGTCGTGGGTCAGATGAAGTCAAAGGAACTAGAGTTGCTATAGTAAACTGAGAGGAAGGCGGTGTTTTCCCCTCTTCAGGCTGGCAGCTGAGTGGAGAAGTGGATGGGAGTCAGACCATAGTGAAGGACATAGAAGAGCAACAGGGACTATTCCAGTGTGAGGACAGTAAAGGAAGAGGAGGATCTGATCACAACGAGGGCAGGGACAATGCTCTGAATCACAGAGTGTCCCCAGTTCCCTAGGATAACTAGTGGGGGAGCAAGACAGAACGACTAAGTGGAATGTATATCAAGACCACAGTATTTATTAGTTGTAGTTTGGTGACTATGTACTTGTCCTTCAGTCAGCTGTTAACTGTGTACTTTATTCTATATGTGGGTTCAGTTATTCCAGACCACCCGTCCACTGTGTAGGCAACATTACCTCCTTCAAAATCAACCACGTCCACACCCTTTCTCTCCTTCAAGGATCCAGAGACAAGGATCCCTCCACTTGCTCCAGGTGAGACTTTCCTCCACATCCCTTCATAGTCGTACTTGATCAGTCCTCTCCCTCCCCCGCCCCCCCATACTAGTCCTCTCAAGCCCATTCAATTTAGTACAAACACGCTTCTGAGTCCATACTGCTCTGGAGCTACTGTTAATACATTCGTCGCATCAGTATTGAGAGTATTTGATCATGTGTCAGCATAGCCCCTTTCTTACTTCCCTTCTAGACTACACTCCTCAAAAGACGTCTCCACTCTCAGTCCCCTTCCATTCACTTCTAACTGAACCCCTGGACCGGGGCCACCAGTGACCTGCTCCTTGTCACATTCCACAGATGCATTCCACTTCTTATGTTACAGACCCTCTACAAAGTCAGCACCAAGGACCCTTGCTTCTCGACACTTGGCCCACAACTCACGATGCTTATTTCTCTACCTTCCCATTCTGCCTCTTTCCTAGGACCATTCCTATTCCAATGGACACACCCTCACTGACTCCTCACTGGCTTTAGCAATAGTTTTCAACCCCTTAACAGTGTGCTCAGCATGGCTGTGTAGTGGAATCACTTGGGAAGCTTTGGAAAATGCTGAGGCCTGGGTCTCCCCCTGCCCTCCCTCCCCCAAAGACCCTGGGTTGTGGCCTGGGAATCAGGATTCTAGCATGCAACCAAGGCTGAGAACTGTTGCCTTAGGGACTCACCTGGGGCTAGGGAAGGAGTTGGTTAATGGGCTCACTAGATCTCCAAAAAGAGCCACTTTTTCTTGTTTTACAAATATTTGTCTTCCTCACATCATTTGAACAAAGGGTTCCTAGGCTAAAAATAACTTTTTTTCAAGTTTGAAAACTAGTGATTGGCAGAATGAAGTCTGAGTTCCATAATAAGGTCTCCTGTGATCTGATCCCACTCTGCATTCCCACATTATTCCAGTCACTCCTCACATCAAGTGTTTCTACAAAGCAACACCCAACATGCTCTTCTCACCTCTGTGCCTTTGCTCATGTAGCCTGTCTATTTTGAATGTCTTCCGTTTCTCCTGAGCAACTCCTTCCTGTCTTTTAATATGTTTCCTCTATACTCTCATCATGTTTTGTCTCATCTCTGTTACTGTACTACGTCACTGCATTGCAATGCTTGAATGATGTGTCTGTCCCATCAACTGAGTTTTGAACCCCTTGACAGCCAGGCTGGAGAGCCAGAAAGTGTAGGAGCACACATAGCAGATTACTTCCCCTCTTCCATAATCAGCAGCAGCTCCTCCATAACTGGCAAAGTCCCCCTACAGCCTCAGGGTCTTCCTGGGGCACCCTTCTATTCTTTGCTAAACTGGATACCTGGCCCACCCCTGGTGACGCCATCTGCCATAGTCCCCTCACATTCATCTTCTCGAATTCCACTGGGTCTCAGGAGCAAAGTGGTGTCCTCCCTGGGCTCCACCTGCTTCTCCAGTCTCATGTAAAACAGAAGCCCCTTTGTGTCTCTGAGGCTCGATCTATTGAGATTTTCTTCCCTCTTCCTTTTGTCCCTGAAGACACCTTCCAATTGCTTGGCTACCAAGTAAGTGGCTCTGGCACCTGGCTTACAATCTTCCATTCACTCTTCTCTTTTGAATGGCATTGCTTCTCTCTTTCATCTCTCTTTTCTTCCCTTAGTCCATTCTCTCATCTCTCAAGTATGATTTGAAATATGTATAATTTTATCTCTACATAAGCCATACAGTTGTGCAAATAAAATATGCACACATATTTCTTTATTTGAATGGAAATTCTACTCTAATTATTGGACTGCACTCTTGGTTTCAGCTGCCATTTAGTTTGTATTTGATGGTGTTTGGTTACCTGTAGCATTTTCACAACATTGCTATTTTCTATATTAGGAATATCTTCATAAAGCCACTTCGGTATTAGCAATAAGATTCTTCTTTTAATTCTAAAAAACAAAAAATGACTAAGAATAAGCATCTTACTTGAGGATTGGTGCAGGCAATCATCTAGGAGATTAGGAAATCAACTAGAATGGAATGCATAATTAAAACCAAACTTTCCGATGCAGAAACTAAGATTTCCATCTCTTACTTTAAAAAGTTATGTGGAAAGTTGATTCAATATCTTTTCAGATTTTCCTCTTCTCTCTATTGCTCTGCCTGTCTCTAATAAGCCGGAACATTACAAAACACTCACACTAGATTCAAGATAAATGGGAGAACCACCCAGGAAGTGAAACTATACACATGTTAAATATGGCAAACCATTATAAGCGGAGATGTCAGTGTGGAAAAGTTTGTAAAACCTAAGGGATATTTTGTAAAACTTTC
This sequence comes from Delphinus delphis, assembly GCF_949987515.2. Lineage (NCBI taxonomy): Eukaryota > Metazoa > Chordata > Mammalia > Artiodactyla > Delphinidae > Delphinus > Delphinus delphis. Next base: position 57,519,934 of record NC_082683.1, on the reverse strand, counting down.
CAAGGGAACCATAACCACAGAGAAATGTTAAAGAAGAGAATGTCATATAATAAAACGATAATATTTGAGCTCCTCTAATTGTAATGATTCTAAATAGGGTTGAGATGATAGTGGTGGCTCCAGACTTTCCTTATGTAGTTGGAGCAGGAGTCCTGGGAAGTTGGCTTGCAGTTGTGTGGCATGGTGAGGACACCAGTTTTTACTTAGGCTGTGTGCTTATTACGGATCTCTGGGATCGGGTGGTGGAAGGAAGAGTGAGAAGCTGTGAACACCTCACTTTTCCTCCTAAGCTACCCCTTGGCACTGCAACGGTGTTGAAAGCACTTTCTGCATTTACGTAAAAATTGATTTGAGCAAAAAGGTTGTCCCGGGAGCTTCGAAGAGACTACACTGATCTCTGGCACATTATTATGTGTTAACAATGCAGCACAACAGATCAGACTCTTATATCTGTTTATGCAGCTTCTCTAAGAACTTTTGCTAAGTATCAACCAAATTAGCTGCATGGACTTTGCTTGCCCAATTTGACCTTGAACTGTAGGGTAAAAAATAATTTCTTTACACATATTTATACAATGTTTTATGGTTCAGTTTTTTAAATAATTCACACTCCCTTTATATACCTAAAATTAGACCAAATTAGTAAGTTCATGCTATTGAAGAAAAGTTTTTATACAGCATACTGATACAGTGAGAAAAATATATATGTGTGTGTGTGTATATATATAGATAGATAGATAGATACCACTCTTGTTTTCATTATATTTAAAATTGTTTTGCTCTCCATTTTCCAGTTCTGTTTCTGAAATAAGGCTTTTATAAATAATGTAAAGTTATAGTAAAAACAGTATCTGCTCATATGTAAAACAGTAATATTGGAATTATCTCTAGTTTTATCTTTTTAAAAAGAATGCTTATTTAAATAATTAAATTAGCAAAGAATTGTTTTATTTTCTTATTTATTGTTACCAGTAGGAAGTTAATTTTTAGTTCGTAACAAACTTAATGTTATTTAAAATTTTACACTCTCTAGGACATCTTTGGATAATAACACAAATATTAATATGATTATGCACTACAAGTTGGAACATTAAGATATTTCAAAGGGTTTTATAATCAAGTATATTTTAAAACAACCTGAAATAAAGTTCCATATTAGTTTTCTCACCTCACAAGGGTACCAGGGATATATTTATTAATGTGTAATTTAAAAGCTTAGGTTTTGAGGAAAAAACCTATGTAAATTTAAAAAATATATCACTAGTGTACCTTATTCACAATAGCTCATTCTGAATCTCTCTACTGCATTTTGATTATAAATTTCAAAGAAAGAAGGATTATCTCATGAAGCAAGTGATGGCAAGAAATAGAAACTCAGTGCCAATTAGGCAAAGAACATTCACATGTGTTAAATTTGTGCGTCACTAGACGAACTGGGGGACTGCCACATCAAACAACTTTATTAACCAATTAGAACTACTCAGTGCATCTGGTAAAATTTAGGGTGTCAAAGGCCTTGCTTCCCTCAAAGTCTCATTTTAAAATAATTAGGCATTGATCTTTATTATACTAATACCATATTGGAAAAAAATGACTGAAGGAGGCCAAGGGGAATGGGCATTGGGGCTGGATGCTAAAACACTAACACGATTGGTATCAAAGTGATGAATTCACACATTGCCACACTTCTCTTCACATTGATTCAGGGGATTTGCTTGGGTAGAACTTGAGGTAGGTTACGACTTAAACTACTGTGAAGAATTCAGGCACTGTAGACAGACTTGAGGGCACAATGAGAAGGCTGCCTAAGGAAAGACAGAACATGGGCTGAGACGTGAGCTGTTCCTGGCTTAGTGTTTGGTGACCTTGGGCTGAGCACTTAACCTCTCTAAGCCTCGTGTAAGTCATCTGTAAAATAGGCCACTGAGCTTTTCTGGCAGGATCTTGCAAGGATTAAATGAATGACATTTGTAAATAGTTTGGCATGGGTGGGTACCCATTGAACAGTTTCTTTTGTCTTTCTCTCAAGAAAAATGTTGATGAATTTTTCTAGTAAATCATAGAATTGACTACATTTTGATGGTACCAATATATGTCTAAATGAGAAAACAAATTCTACAAAAACTTACCCAGTTCTGAGCGATCTGTTCAATATCCCAATCAAAGAAAGAATTGATAAAATAACGGCAAAGAAGACCATTCCTAATAGAAGCCCAATGTCTTGTTGCCTATTCTCTGAGAGGAAAGAAAAATAATTTTAGGTATAATTTCCATCTGTGTGACGCCAGAATCATTGTTCTTCTACTCTGCTCCAAGTGAAGGTCATTGATCTCAAAGGAAATAGGAAGGGGAAATAAAATTAACCTTTACCTTGGACTGTAAAGTGACTGCCCTTCCAAACTGCACAATACCTTTTGTTTGAGGGAATTGGGCTGCATATATGTGATGTCAGTGAATTGAGTCTCTGGCAAACGTGGTCAGCATTAGACATTTTTCTGAGCTTGTGCTTGCATATTTTATATAAAAAAAGTTTAGTGATAAACATCACTTGGTTTGTTTGGCACGAGTGAGAATTCCCAATTGCTTGCGACAGAGTCTAAAGCTGGCCACAATCACAACTGAGTTGTGTTTTTTTTTTAACCTTTTGTACAAGACGGAAGTTATGTACAACTTGTCACCATTCTTCGAAATTTATTGTTCATGAATTTTTTCCTGCTAAAAAAGAACCTTCACTCTACTTAGAACAATATTTGTTATGAGAGAAATCCAAATTGCCATATATCTTACACTGGCATTTTATTTTAAAAACAGTGCTTTTTTTGAATTTTGAAGTGGAATTAATCACCTGTAATCTTTAAATAATTATTATATTCGGCATGTGTTACCTACCAGGCTCATCCTATTTTCTCCCTAGTACATGAAAAACCCTATTTTCTATTTTCAAATGTAAACTTTAACTTGGACATGCCTTGTCATGCTGGAGTTGGTTCTGAGCCATGCTGGGTATTGGCCCCTTCCATCCTCCTTCCTCCCCAGCTTTGGCAGACGTTTATCGGATACTTACCATGTGTCAGACACTGAATTGGCCCTGGCCTAGTTATTCCCCAGCTGCACCTAACATGCACTTGGGGGTCTCCATGCTGTCCAGCCCCTCTTCTAAAGCCACTGGTGGGCCAGGGCCAGTGTGGCTTATTTCGCTCCAAAGTCCCAGTGGGGTATGGAATTAGTGTTTTCCTAGGACTACAATACTATTGCTAAGGATTTCAAGCAACTAACAGGAGGTACTGGCTTCCACATATCCTTGTGCATTAGTCCTGGAGGAGAATGAGGAATTCCCAAGTTAACATGGGGCCAGGTAAAGGGGTTTGAGGAGTAGAGCAGAGTCACCAAGAGAATAACCTGAGATACCTGGGTTCGAACTAGATGCTGCTGCTTATCAGCTCCGTAACATCAGAGCATAATAATGAACTTGCTGAAGCTCAAGTTTCCTCCTCTGTAAAATAATACCTATCTCACAGAGCAGCCATGGTTCCTAGCCTCCACAATTCCCACAGAAATATCAAGGTGCAGGTCTGTGCAGGCATTTGTAATTAGGGATCTGTGCTGAACCTAAGCACTTGGCCCGTAATTGATTCACATAACACAAATTCAGAGTACCCTTACATTGCTTCATTTCCTTTATAACACTTGCTGCCACCTTCCTTTTCTTTTTTTTTGTTTGTGGTTTCCCCCACCCCACCCTGTCTATCTGGAATGGAAGCTCCATGAAGACAGAGCCTTTGTTCATCTTTTTCACTGCTGATTCCCCAGTACTCAGAATAGTGCCTGGCACATAAAATATGTGCCTGGCAACATAGAATATTTTTTGAATAAATAAACAGAAGTCCAAAGAATGTCAATATCACCTGCCAAAGTTTTTATACTATTCTTGCCAGATGTCTATGCAAGGAGATAAATGCTCTACAACCTAATCTAGTATCTTTTTTATGCCTGAAACATTTAGATATGCTTATCAATGGAAAATACAAAGTCATACTAACAAATAAAATGGGAGCTGGTTTACATAAGAGAAGGAGCACAGACTTCAGGATTTGAAAATTGTATTTGAATTTTAGTCCAAACAAGTTCCTCAACCTCTCTGAGCTCCAGTTTTCCCATCTGTAAAATAGATACATAGCACTTACCTCAACAGGTTGCTTTGAAGATCGATGACGATTTTGAAGATTGAAAAAGATGGTGTATATGAAATTCCTAGCACATGGTAGACGCTCACATAATGGTATTTTTTGGGAAGAATTTTTGAGGTCTTGAGCCCCAGCAGCAATTGAACTGAACGTGTATCTAACCCAGAGCAAAGCTAGCAAAATCTACCTAAACCACTCCTTACATTCAATTTTAAGCAGATTTTTGTGTGATTATTTTCCTATGGAAAGCATGTGGCATATCTTACTGTCAAGAAACGTATGCCTGACACATGATTTTTCAGCATGGAGCATTCAGATGGATGATTAGTAAAGACTACTCAACAAACCTAAGCAGTATTTTCTTACCAGAAGTAAGGTGTCCTTCAAAGATGGAAGCAATTAGAAGCCCAGAATTCTGAGTATCATGTTGAAATGATTTCAGTGTGACCTGGGGAACTTAAACAAAAAGAAAATAGTGTCAGCTTTTTATTTTTTGCACTCAGGTTACCCAATTTCCTAAGAGAGTTTCTTCACTTGTTTGGAGATGATTAAAGCAAACCAGTAACTTTAATAGGCTGGAAAGATGGAGTAAAAGCAAAAACCTGTGTGTGTGTGTGTGTGTGTGTGTGTGTGTGTGTGTGTGTGTGTGTGTGTGCGCGTGCGTGTGTGTGCGTGCGTGTGTGTGTGTGTGTCTTCTTCTTTTTATTAAATTGGGTAAATCCTAAAGGAGGAAACATTCAAAGGACAATGAAAACTACCTAGGGTTTGTAAGACTTGAAGGTGTGTCCACTAATTTCATGAGGCTTCTAGGCAACAAATTCCAAGGAGCTTTATTTCATTCACCGAGCCAGAAAAAAACACACAACTGGTCTCTACTTGATTCCTTCCAATAGATGATGCAATAAAATTTAGGTTTCCTTAAAAGTCTCCAAGATGTGTCACTTTTGCCTTTGCACAGTCTTAGAGATGCTGTTTGTGAACAGCCTCTTGGCTTCATATAAGAAGCCCAGTTTTGATTAGCAGACACTTTGAGGTTATAACATAAGGGTGGAATGCCATTAATGACTTCCCTCTGCTCCTTCCCCACGGGCAAGGATCCTGGCCAGCCCTGTCTACCCGTAAAGCCTGTCAGAACACTGCTAATGAAATCTTCTGACCAGGTTGGGGTCAGCTGCCTTGGTAGCTAACTTGTTTTCAGCCTGAACTCAGAAGAGTCCTGGATGGGCTTCCCTGGTGGCTCAGTGGTTAAGAATCCGCCTGTCAATGCAGGGGACACGGGTTTGAGCCCTGGTCGGGGAAGATCCCACATGCCGCGGAGCAACTAAGCCCGTGTGCCACAACTACTGAAGCCTGTGCTCTAGAGCCTGGGAGCCACGACTACTGAGCCCTCGTGCCACAGCTACTGAAGGCCGCGCGCCTAGAGCCCATGCTCTGCAACAAGAGAAGCCACCGAATGAGAAGCCCGCACACCTCACCTCAATGGAGACCCAATGCAGCCAAAAATATAATAATGATAATAATAAAATAAAATAAATAAATTTATAAAAGAGAAAAAAAGAGTCCTGGAGTTTCCTTACCCACCTCCTCCCTCCTGATAATTAAAAGCTGCCAGAGGTGACTTCAAGGACACAATTCTCCCAGCTGACAGAAGATATTCCTGAAAATGGTTCTAAGCTCTGGATCTCCAAGAGGGCCTCAAGCCCTACTTATTCAGACATTCTGATTTCAGTGTTCAAATTCTTCTATTAAAAGAATCACTTTGGGGGCCAGGGAGAAATCACAACTTGAGGTGTCCTTAACTGCTACGGAGATATCATAGGCTTGTATAACAAGCTATGTGGCCAGGGCAACTCTCTTTGAGAAAAATATCACAGAGTTCCGATAAAAAGATTCCTATGGGTCTTTGGAAATGTTTTAAAAAGGCTGATCTGGGTGCAAACACAGGTTCGATTGAAGAGTAGTTTTCTAAGAACAATGGGTAGGGAATTTTAGAAGATGAAAACATCAGAAAAGCCAAAAGTTCTTTCCTGTGTTTTTATTCTCACTTCTCCACAGCAAGAGGGAAATGTTTCACTGTGGATTGTGACAAATCAGAAGCTCTTTCTGGCTCCTCAGTGCTTCACTACGTCTCTTTTTTCCCTAAGTATGTGGTTCCATCCCCAGTGGTCAACAGCCAGGTTTATTCATCTAAATTAGTATTTTACAGGCTTATGTTCATTCTCAGGGAGCCCGAGCAGGAGTCTGCATCTACATTAGTTTACAATTTTAAGAAAAATATTACATTAAAATGTAACACAACTTTCAATTTTGCAAAATCATGGGTTTACAGCATATGTTGCTGGATTATTTTTGTTTTCACTTTCATTATTTTAAAGATAGCATTTTTATTTAAAATATATATGGTGCTGTTGGCTTTTAATACAGGTTAATATAATTCTGTTGTATAAACTACAGGTGGTTATTTGGCATGAAACGTCAGTTATTAATTTGCATCACATAAAAATAATTTTCATATCTGACTAGGGCTTTATTAGCCGTAATAGAGAATAAACATAATCTTCCTTTAGAGTCTTTTTGTTATCATAGTTTCAAATCAACCAGGTGTATTAATTTAAATTAGATTAAATTAAAGTCAGTTAAAAGAGATGCTTAATTGTAAGAGGGTAATTTCACAAAGAATCAGATATCTGAAGTAAGACAATTTATAAACAAAACTGTCAGAGAAGAAATCAAGCCAATGACAAATTTTTTTTATTAATGTTTATTGGAGTATAGTTGCTTTACAATCTTGTGTTAGTTTCTGCTATACAGCAAAGTGAATCAGTTATACGTATATACGCTGTACCTATATCCACTCTTTTTAGATTTCCTCGCCATTTGGGTCACCATAGATCATGGAGTAGAGTTCCCTGTGCTATACAGTAGGTTCTCATTAGTTACCTGTTTTATACTTGGTAGTGTATATATGTCAATGACAAAATTTTTAAGCGAAGGACTGAAATGAAGCCATATAGACTATTATCTTCATGACATACTGCCACCAAGTGGCTAGGTCATTTCTTCTTAAATCATACTTAATATTTTTTATTATAAAAGCAGTAACTATAATAGGAAAAAATAATTTTAATAAGAAAAATAAAAGAGGAAAAACCCTCTAATACATCCCCTTAATCCACCTGCCATGACTGAAAAACATTGTTTATATCAACTCTAATCATCAGTGTATTGCCTAAAATGCTAGAAAAAAATCTCATGGTATTTTTGTTATTTATTTAATATCTGCAGTGTTATGTCTGTAAAGAGACAGTTCTGTCCCTGCAGCGGAATATTAAATTATGCTTTATTACTCTCACAGCATATATTTGAGTATACTCAGAAACCCCAAATCATCTCTAATTTGGTAAGAATTTTTATATAACTTATACACACTGACATTGGACACTAGAGTTAGTCTTAACAGAAGGCAGTATGTTTATAGGGAGTTTAGAATGGTTTTAAAAAAAGATGCAGTTTCTTGTTCTTGGACAAAACTAGAAGCATAACTACATTCTTTGGCCTACCCAATACCAGCTTAATTTAATCAAATCCACTCAAAAGGAATTAGTTTTAGCAATAATGTATTCCATCTGTTTCTTAGGGATAATGTTAAATCAGCCTCCTCAGCCTTTCCCTCTACGTCTATCATGGGGCAAAGTGTGTTTTGTTATTCTTTTAAAGTGATGATTTATCGAGTACTAATTATGTTCCAGATACTGTACTAGACTTTACATGCTTTCTCTCATTTAATTCTTACAACAACCCAATCAGGTAGATAGTACTACTGTCCTCATTTTATGGATGAGGAAACAAAGGCATAAAAAGGATAAATGACTTGTCCAAAGTCACCTAGGTAGAGGTCCAAGAGTGAAAATTCCTCCCTGGTTCTGGCATGTAATTTGTGCTGGTCACTGGCTCCATTAATTAATAATCTCACTTTTGTAGCAGGATGGCTCCAGATGGGGCAGCTGAGTCAGCCTTGCAAGCAGTGCTCCCATGCTGAGACTTAGCCATTGCTCCCTGGGGGCTGGCCAGTGTGTTAGAGCTGCCTGGCCTTGTAGGGCTCGGAACCCACCACAGTGGACGATGGTTGGGCTAACCCATTGAGCACTGATTCTCAGACTCTTCCAGCCTAGAGTTATCTTCTTCTGAACACCAACTATTTCCCTTTTATACAAGCAATACTTGCTAACTGTAGGATGCTTGAAAAGTATAGAAGAGTATGAAAAAGAAAATATAATTTTACATTTGTTCACAAACTAGAAACAATCATTTTTTTACATTTGTTAACAGTCTTTTGTGTATATCTGTACCCTAGTTGAGATCATGCTCTTTACTAAATGTTGTGTCTGGGATTTTTAAATTTAATATTATATCATGAACATTTTAAAATTTTTTTAAAAATTGTTCAAAATCATCATACTAATGGCAATTTAATATTTCATGATGTTTGTACTGTGTTTATTCAATCATCCTCCATTAAAAAAGTGTATAGCTTGGTGATTTCAAATAACCAGCTTTGGATTCAGATGAAACTCAGTTCAAATCCCGGCTCTACCACTTGGAGTTGCTTGGCCCTGGGCAAGTTGCTTAACTGCTTTGTGACTCAGTATCTTCATTTGTAAAATTGGGTAATAACAACGCTTCATTCATGAGGTTTGATGACATAGTTCATACAAAGCACTTAGTACCATGCCTTATACAAATTAAAAGCTTAATAAGCATTAGCTATTGCTATGATTGGACTTTTAGATTGTTACCAAATTCTTACTTTTATGATTAGCTTTTAAATAAATATCATTGCACATAAGACTCCTTTCCATAGCTCTGCTTATTTCCTAAGGCTAGATTTCTGTAAGTGGAATTACTGGGCCAAAGGGTATGGACATTTATAATGCTTCTTTGTTTATTTTTGTCCTTGCCAGTCTTGGTGTCAGAGCCACACTAATCAAGGCCTGCTTCTTAGAGGTTTGACCAGAGCCGACACAGGGACCTTTCTAGATCTTTCTCTTTCAGAAGTTTCTAGATATTTAAGAAAGAGGAGCCACATTAAAGGTGTGTTTTTCAAGTTAGTGAAGGGTTTTTTTTCCATCTTGTTTTTCTTAAAACATAAACATCTCCTTTTGATTTCTTTCTATTCTCCTTCTTCTAATAATCTCAGCTATTCACAGCATTTACATGCTATCTCCCTAGGCCAATTTAGCTCTGTGGTTGGAATTCAACATTATTGGGCCAAGCGTGAAGATTTGACCCCAGTCCATGTCAGATGGCAAAGCAAAAGACAGTGGCCGGACCTATCAAATAGGCACCAGAAGCCCAGGGCAGAGAAAACAATACATCAGAACAAACTCTTTATCACACCTCGAAAAACAAGTCAAACTATGAATCATTTCATGAGTTATCCGTGTATATTAATGATAGGAGGTCGTGCCTAGGCATATTCAAGGGACCGTCTTCATGCTTATATTCCTAGGCTGTAAGTACTTGGTACATAGAGAGTAAAGAAGGTAAGAAATATGTATATGGCAATCATATTGTTAAAGAGAAAGAATAAGAGAAGGAAAAGGTAAAAAGCAGCAGCCACCTAGACATTTTCTTGAGTGACATGGACCACACAGAGGTGAAGGTCTGATGTCAAAGTGTAGCAAAATTCTATGTGCAAGAATAGGCAGCTTCCAAGTTTTACGCAGTGGTTTAGGATTCTTCAGAGGTGCAACCTTGCTGTCAAGCCAGCGTGTTCCTGTTCCTGAGTCTGAACAGTCTAGTGGACATTTGCCATTTTTCAGTTGCCCAGCACCAGGACTTACTCTGTGGGCATCCTAGGGTAGGTAGGAGGCCAGTAGGGCTTCCCACTGTGGTAGCCTCAATGGAGCAGAGGCCCCCCTCTCCCCACAGCCAGCAAGTAGCTGCAAGCAGATGACCTGAGCCTAGCTCATCAGATGCCCTCCTCCCCACCTCGCACAGGACACACAGCTCCAGGAAATCGCTTAGAATCCAATATGGGTGCAGCAGCTATATCCAGGGTCTGGTAGCAGCAGCACCAGTGGAGTGTCCAGGGCACAGGGCAGGCAGTGGCAGTGACCACAGTGCCAGCTGCAGAGTTCTCACCAGATTCTTCCTAGGCTGCGATTTTGGCTGTGGTTCTAGTTCCTGCAGCCCTTGGATCCTGCCCGTGATCATTTTGCCAGCCTTTCTACTACTTTCCAGCTATCTTTCCCATAATTCTCTTTCTGCTTAAGAGAACCAGATTTTATTTCTTTTGCTTGCACCTATCGCAGGGAAAACTTGTGTAGTTGGTAAAAATTGCAATTGTTGGTAGTGGGTGGTTAGGTGAGGAGACATGGTAGGACAATAATGACCCCACAAAGATGACCATGCTCTAATCCCTGGAATTTGTGTATAGATTACCTTATATGGCAAAAGGGATTTGAGATGGAGAGATTATCCTAAATTACAGGGACGAAATTTCAAGGGTCTTTATAAGAAGGAGGCAGGGGGGTCAGAGTCAGAGAAAGAGATTGGCAGATGCTATACTTCTGGCTTTGAAGATGAAAGATGAGGCTACAAGCCAAGAAATGCAGGCAGCCTCTAGAGTCTGGAAAACGCACTGAAACTCTCTCATAGAGCTTCTAGAAGGAACACAGTCCTGCCGATTCCTTGGTTTTGGCCCAGTGATATTTATTTTGGATTTCTCACCTCCATAACTACTAGATAATACCTTTGTATTGTTTTAAGTTACTGAATTTATGCTAACATTTTACAGAAGCAATAGGAAACTAATACAGGAGATTATTACTTCCTCATGAAAAAGCATAATCTTTATTCTCTATTACCGGATTGCAAACCTCAGAGAAATTGTGAAACTCTTATGAATTGCTTTTTATTCTACAAAACCCTGGTGGTTTATTAGGGACAGGACCCAAAGATTAAATAAATCCAGATGAAGGGTCTAAAATGATTAGTATTTCAAGGAATATTGTGTATATGTTTAACCCAGTTTAGTAACCACAAATCTACAAATTTATAATCCATCTCAATATGAATGAATCAGAAATCTCTAGTTACAAATAACAGAATTTTTGCAAGGGTACTTTCTGTGTGCCACTTCTAATTTGCATTATATTTAATACCACCTATATTTGGTTCCATTGATATAACATTTGTTTTAGTGGCTAAAAAGCCACTAAAAGTCCTGGAAAATTAATGAGAATCTTTGAGTCACTGGTAATGCAACAACAAACAGTATTTTGTGAGAACAAAGTACGATGTGGTTTAATATCTTGCTTATACTTGCCTTCCTCTGGAGAATTGTCAAAAAAAAAAAAAAGAATATGATTTCTCTGGGAAACTTTTCTACTGCAAGTTGCAATTCAAGCAAGTTAATTAGTCATTATGAAATGTGACTGCCCTTCCCTCAGGCTTCTGACTTGTCTTTAAAGGGATTAGAGAAGCCTCTACCTTTTCTTCATTACAAAGGGATCTGTATTACAATGCAGAATTGAAAAAAAAAAAAAACATTCCTGCCTGGAAGACCTCTCCTCACATTGGTAGTAGGGAATTCATGTTCACATTTTCAGTGTTGGTTTTTTATGCTGACAAACCATCTTTTCCCCTTTGGGGCTCTTTCTGTACTGCTTAAAGACCCCAGAAATTTTTACAGCGACTATCCAGGTTGGTGGTCTAGAAGCTGCCATTTCAGCAGCCCCTGGAGGTTTTCAGAGCCTCTGCTGAAACCTCACACCCAGAGGCAGGGGAGGGTGTAGGCAGAGGGGGTAACGTGGGATGTGATGGTTTACTGGAGCCTAGGTCCTGCATCCCGTGCTTCTTGGGATCCTGGGCTGCCAAGAGACTTGGGGTGCCCAGTGACTGAGAAAGCGGTGGGCAGGAGGAAAAGGAATAGAGAGGGAACAGGACAGTACTAGAGAGAGTGGCCTGAGACTCTCATGTGCCCACCCTTTTCTGGCCCCCAGAACCACTCTTACCAAGGCAATGGCTTGGGCACTCTGTTCTCCTCCTTTCTGTCCACATTTCCTACCCACACCCTTCATGACACTTCTCCCTCTTAAAGGGTGTGTCCAACTTCCAGAACACTGGTTTTTACACTTCGCTGCAGAAGTATCACTTGACTAGAGGCTGAGGCGTCTGTATTTTAAACTAGTACCAAGCATTTCTAATGTAGATGGTCCACAGACCCTGCTCTGAGAAGCATTGCTTTCAGGACATTTTCCTGAGCCAGGGCCAGCTGGAAAAACACACTATGCATTTCCCTGTGGTGCCTTGTCTTGGGCAAGGTCCCCTTTCCCGTGTATACTTTGTCCTCATCTCAGACTGCACTATCCTATCCCAAGGTTTCCATTGTTTCATTCTCATCACTTTAACCCAAACGTGCTTCCACATCTTGTATTCATTGCCAAAGTAGAAATAGTTGATAGCGTCTTACAGTTCCCTCTTCTCTCATTTATTTGCATTTCATAGCAAGCATTACATTAAATGAAGTTATGTTGGCATATTAGCTAATGTGTAGAGGAGAATATGGTTAGGTGGCCCAGGAAAGGTTGACATGGGACCCTCCTAGGTCTCTTAGGAAGGAGACCAGTAGAGCTACAGGATGAGTGCTGGAATCCTACAGCCTGAGCTATGCCCTGGCCCTACCATTTACCAGCTCTATAATGTTCAGCCAACTGCTTAACCTCCCTGAGCCTCATCTCTTCATCTGCACAGTTGGAATAACAGTTTTATAGGGCTGCAGTGATGAGTAAAATCCTTATCGCAGTGCCCAACACACGATAAGCATCCAGTAAATGTTAGCTATATTATTTATTATTCTGAAGTCACCTGGATTCAGTCACCGAATTAGCCTCTTGTTATTATACCAGTGTAGAAAAATGTGAGTCTCTAATCTAGAGAAGTTTCTCCTATGTGATTGTTAAAGCCCAAGAGGAAGTAATCAACTAAGGTTGATTTTTTTTTTTCTTTTTTAGTACAGGAGTCCCCCCTTATCCAACGTTTTGCTTTCCTTGGGTTGTTACCTTGGTCAGCTGGGCCCCAAAATATTAAATGGAAAATTACAGAAATAAACAATTCTTAAGTTTTAAATTGCATACCATTCTGAGTAGTGTGATGAAATCTCACGTTGTCTAGCTCTGTCCCACCCCAGATGGGAATCATCCACAGATCTGGCCTGTTAGTCACTTAGTAGCTATCTTGGTTATCAGAACACCGTCTTGGTTATCATGGTGCTTGTGTTCAAGTGACCCATATTTTACGTAATAATGGCCCAAAGTACAAGTGCAGTGATGCTGGCAACTTGGATATGCCAAAGAGAAGCCGTAAAGTGCTTCCTTTAAGTGAAAAGATGCAAGTTCTCAACTTATTAAGGAAGGAAAAATAATCCTATGCTGAGGTTGCTAACTTGTACGGTAAGAATGAATCTTCTATCCTTGAAATTGTGAAGAGGGAAAAAGAAATTTGTGCTAGTTTTGCTGTCATACCTGAAACTGCAAAAGTTACAGCTATAGAGTGTGATAAGTGCTTAGTTAAGATGCAAAAGGCATTAAATTTCCACAAGATATTTTGAAAGAGACTACGTTCACATAACTTTTACTATAGTATATTGTTATAGTTGTTCTATTTTTTTACTAGCTATTGTTGTTAATCTCTTGCTGTGCCTAATTTAGAAATTAAACTTTATCATAAGTGTGTATGTACTGGAAAAAAAAATAACGCATATAACGTTCAATACTATCCGTGGTTTCAGGCATCCACTGGGGGGTTGGAATATATCACCCAACTGTTAAGGGGGGACTACTGTGTAAGGCTTTGTTTTCCGTTGAAGTCTAAATACTCTAAGGAAGGAAAAGATAATACGTCATTTAACCCTTATTATAATTAAGTTCCTTTGGTTTCTTTTGGAGACCAGGTTTTTAAAGACCAAGGAAAGGTGCTGTCCAGAGGGAAAGTGGTACAGAAGAATGCTAGGGGCCTGCAGGAAAAGCCGTACCTACTTCATGATTTGTCCTGCTGTGCCATCTGGGCATAATTTTGGAAACACATTGTTTCAGGATGAATCAGTTTAGTGATACACATATGAGAATTTTAGAGAACAAAACCAGGAAATTCCTTCATGGAGGGTGAAGTATTGCCTGGGCTGTGTTTCTTCATAAATAAATAAACCTTAATGACTGGGAAAGTTTAGCCAAAAAAACCCCATTATTAAACAAGTTGGTTATGAAACAATTCAAACTTCAGTTGTGAGGTTTGATTCTTACTGCTTGATTTCTATATTTATAATGTTATATACTTTTTATTATACTTTTGTATTGACTGTCTTCTCTAGAATTAAGGGATCTTTGTCTCCTTTGCTCACTGAGGTTCTGCAAGTACCTAGCAAGTGTCTGGTGCATGGTAGAGGATACATGAATACTTCATGAACAACTTAAATGAATTACTGTCTTTTCATGGATACCTTTTTAAAAAGAAATTGATATTAAAGATTTACTGAAAAGCAGTTTGGCAACTTGCATCAAACATCTTAAAATGTGCTTAACTCTTGATCCAAAAAGACCTAAAGACGTAAGGAGAGTTCATATACAAAGCTATTCAAAGAAGTTTATTGATAACGGAAAAAATGCAATAACCTAGATATTGTTTAAATAGAGAAATGATTAAATTATACTACATCCATAAACTGGAATGCACCCATTAATAGGTTTTTAAATTCAACAAAGTAGATTAAGTAAGAAAATCAGGATATAAAACAGTACATATACCACAGCATCAACCATTTAAAAATATGTGCATAGGAAAAAACTAGTATTAAATCCATTAAAATGTAAACAACACTTATGTCTAGGTTGCATATTACAACAGACTTACATTGCTTTTACAAATAGATAAAAAGAGATAAATTTTTGAAAAGATTTAATACTAGTACTTTCCTTAACACACTTTCCCTGTTTCTTCTTTAATGTGTCTTAGAAAGGAATTTGTACCAAGACAATAGTTTATGGTTCCTCTTAGCTAACATGTTAAACATGGATAGATGCAAGTTTTCAGGGATATTTCATTTTAACTGGCATGTTTGCTTCTTAAGTGGTTTTCTCCCCCTTAGGAAACGAAGACTTTACATTTAGAATTGTTGCGGGGTAGCTGATATTCCTGTTCCTTCTATGTGAGGTTTACGGCCTTTACTTTTTTTTTTTTTTTTTTACGGCCTTTACTTTTAAAGGAGAACATTTGTGGTCCTATACAGTAGTCCCTTGGTATCTATGGGGGATTAGTTCCAGGACCACCCCCCCCCTACAGCGGATACAAAACTCCGAGGAAGCTCGAGTCCCTTAATTAAAATGGAGTAGTATGTTCCCATAACCTATGCACATCCTTCCGTATACTTTAAATCATCTCTAGATTATTTATAATGCCCAATACAATGTAAATGCTATGTAAATAGTTGTAAATACAATGTACATGCTATGGAAATAGTTGCTGGTGTGAGGCAAATTCAAGCTTTGCTTTTGGAACTTTCCAGGCTTTTTTTCCCCAAATATTTTCTATCTGTGGTTGGTTGAATCTGTGGATGTGGAACCCATGAATATGGAGAGCTGACTGTACTGAACCTGTAGGATATTTTAGTAAGCTGTTCCTCCACTTTGATGTATAGTTGACCCTTGAACAACACAGAGGTTGGGGTGCTGACCCTCCACACAGCCAAAAATCCCCATATAATTTATAGTTGGCCTTCAGTATTCTTGGTTCCACTACATCCCAGTTTTGCACCCGTGGATTCAACCAACCACAGACTGTGTAGTACTGTAGCATTTATTGACAAAAATCTGTGTATAAGTGAATCCGCAGAGTTCAAACCCATGTTGTTAAAGGGTCAACTGTAATTGGTTAAAGAAAGAAATTGATGAGATTACTGAGGGCTGGTGGTGAGTAAGAAAACTTGTGTTCTCCTTTAACTGCTGTTAAAGCAAATCATGCTTGAAGCAAATCATGCTTCAGTTTCCTCATTTGTAAAATGATGCCAATTACACTACCAAATATGACTAATGTAAAGATCAAACAA
Source organism: Delphinus delphis (assembly GCF_949987515.2). Lineage (NCBI taxonomy): Eukaryota > Metazoa > Chordata > Mammalia > Artiodactyla > Delphinidae > Delphinus > Delphinus delphis. The sequence continues at coordinate 57,503,647 of NC_082683.1, read as the reverse complement.
GCTTCTATATAGTGGTACGTTGTAAGTGGTAAGTAAATGTTAATTATCAATTTGAATAATCTTGCTAAACAATTTTAGATTTCATTAAAATAGATTATCAACTAAATTCTGACTATTCTAAAATGGCATCTAAAGTCCTAAGAATTTTAATAATATCAACTTAAAACAGAATACCTTAAATTAAAAAATCACTTTAAAAAAAGAGAACTGATAACCCGTATTGTAAATGATTCCCTTAATAATGTGTTTCTGAGATTTTGGCAGTAGGGGGCACCAAAAGAACTTCTTAGCTTGTCTGGCTCTTGGCATCTTCTGCTTATTTGGTGTCCATCAATATTTATAATGTATGTCAAAGTGTTTTGAAAACATAAAACACAATTCCAAGGTGTTGTATTATAGTAAGAACGCTATTAACAATGCTTTGATTACAATTAAGTACTTCAGTTCTGAAAAAAAAATTTTAATCTAGTGTATAAGCTACCTACAGTAGGGAGACATCTTCAGGATAATGGGGCCACTACGGAGTATTATGAAAATTACTATAGATTTATTTTATTACTTGCTTACAATTGAGTCTGTTTGGCTAAGATTTTATTGAACGATGTGTAAATGACTAGAAAATTAAACGAATAATATTAAGAGCAGGAAAATACCTAAAGATAATAGCTCAGCTAGATTTTATTGAGAAGAGAATTACGTAATCCCATGCATACTAAACAAGCACCCCCAGGTGGTTTTTATGCTCTGAAATGTTTGAGAACCATTACATAAATTGTAGTCAGCCTTAACAAAATCAAAGGAAAATGACAATTTAAATGTTATCACCTGCCCTAGAATAGTTTTGTCGATTTTGATAGAAATTAAGGAGAAACAAATATATACTTAGAAAAGAGACAGAAGTCAAAAGAGAAGCCTAAGAGATTAAATATATAAATACACTCACCTATTTCAGGAGTTTTATGAAAAAAGGGTGAACTCCAGGGCTGCCAGTACCTTTTAGCTTTTTCTTGACATCTTACTTGAAATACGTACTCAGTGTTTGGCTGCAAGTAGAATTCTGACTGTTGCGCGTATGTAAAATTGGTGTCAAATTCTTTAACCTAAAATGGATGAATAACCATAGTGAAATACCATAAAGAAGTGATGCACTGTGCTTTTAAAACAATTATTCCATTTAGCAGAAATGTATGGGACACTTATTATGTTCCAGGACCCTGGGAAAACAGAGAGGAATAGGCTACTTTGTGTAAAAGATGGCCAAAGATAATCAAATACGTGTTATTTAACCTTAAAAGTGAAATACATGTTGCTTAGTGTTTGACAACTCTTTCAAGCTTTTAAATATCAAGAAATTCCAAAATGTAATATATTCTTAATTTTGGAACAGCTGATTTTAATAGGGTGGGAGAAAGGGGGACATAATAGCTATTGTTTAAATTCAGTCTTCCCTCCTCTCTCTCTCTCTTTCTCTGCAGTTGCATATTTAGATCAATAATTCTTCCTGAATGATGAAATAATTTCACTTGTGAATGATGACTTTTGGAAAAAATTACCTACAAACTAAGCTGTTAAATTGGTCCTTATTGCAGATCTATGCATTCTACAAGGATATATATATCCTTTCTCATATATATATATGAGAAAACAAAACAAAACATTTAAGACTGTTGAAACGTGAAAATCCAATGGAAGATAAGCAAGAAAATAGCTGAGGGATAAACTTAAAAATCATTTTTCTGGGACTACAACCTGCTATAAAATATAATGAAAAAGGACCCCCAGACAAGCTGGTTCAGATGGGAGAGAAAAACCAAGGCATTTACGCAGCACCTTAGTGTGTCGTAATAGTGGATCTACTGAAAAAAGTGAAGCACAATTGAAACGTAAACATAAAAAACGTCTAGGGCTTCCCTGGTGGCGCAGTGGTTGAGAGTCCACCTGCCGATGCAGAGGACACGGGTTCGTGCCCCGGTCCGGGAAGATCCCACATGCCGCGGAGCGGCTGGGCCCGTGAGCCATGGCCGCTGAGCCTGCGCGTCCGGAGCCTGTGCTCCACAATGGGAGAGGCCACAACAGTGAGAGGCCCGCGTACCGCAAAAAAAAAAAAAAAAAAGTCTAGAAATGCATTTATTCAGCAACTGGGAGAGAACAGTCACCATGAAAGAGAAAGTTAAAACGATCACGATTAAAACACACACACACAACAAGGTATACACGTCATTTAGAGATTCTAATGTTAAAACCCAGTCTTAACATAAATCTTTAAAACTTGCAATGCATTGAAAATGTAAAAATCATAAACATATCTGTTTTGGGATATCACGTTTCCTGAAAGATATCATTCAGAGTTTCCGTAAGCCACATTTCTACCCACGGCCCTTGAAATTTTCTGCTCTTCTAAATATGACTGAAGGCCCCTAGAGGCTACTGGGATCCAGGAGAAATTTTTTTTTTTTAACATCTTTATTGGAGTATAATTGCTTTACAATGGTGTGTTAGTTTCTGCTTTATAACAAAGTCAATCAGTTATACATATACATATGTTCCCATATCTCTTCCCTCTTGCATCTCCCTCCCTCCCACCCTCCCTATCCAACCCCTCTAGGTGGTCACAAAGCACCGAGCTGATCTCCTGTGCCAGGAGAGTTTTTATTAGTGCCAAAAGTTTGACTTCCATATGCACCCTGCTTCATATGAGCTTCTTTTGGAGGGGAGTTGCTGTTCTCCAATATGTCTCTTGCCATTATGTTTATAGGTAAGTCCTCTAAGAAGAGAAGTACCCTAAAGTACAGCCAGAGTTCTAAAATAGAAAGAAGAATTTTATGGAACTGTTAACAGTTGCTTCTACTAAGAGGCCAACCAGGTGCCTGCTTAGGGCCTTGCAAGCTGAAGATGGTACCTTCAAAATGATACTTTCAGAGGCTACAATAGTCATTGAGAGAGCTGGACCTAACTGTGTTCCTATGCAGAGGGTATGACCTCAAGGGCCAGAAATATAACTTTATTTTTATAGCAGCTGCTTTCTTTTTAGAGCCTCAATTCTGAAGGCGTGAGGCCTAGAAACTTAATCTCCATCATTTTGAGGTACCTCTTTTCTTAGGATTACACCTAAATTTCTGGGAGCATCCTTGGGTGAAGGGGAGAACCTCAACCTATTCAGAGTTCTATAATCCCAACTTCCTCTGACTTCCAACCTGGGGCATGGCCCAGATGAGGGGTCCTGCTCAGTAACCACCCAAGTCTAAACTCTTTTTGTTCTTCCCCCTTACCAACCTCTTCCCCTCACCCATTTCCCCCTCTCTCTGCTCAGGAATCTTTATCTAGTCTTTGGTGTGAGAGGGAAAGGGGATGGGGATTGAGAGAGCCAGTCATGACTAATCACATTTTCTTACAAGTCTTCTGTCCTATACTAGCATTTATACTTTTGAAATGCAAAGGCCAAGGATTTGAACCTTGGCTATCTGCCTGCTGTTCTATTAGCCATTCCAGGAAAAAAGTGAATGCTTGGTTTTGTGCAGCCCATGAGCTAAGAAGAGTTTTTACATTTTTTAAATTGTTGAAAGAAAATCCGAAGAAGACTATTTCAATGATGCATGGAAATGATATAAAATTTGAATTTCAGTGTCCAAAAGTAAAATTTTACTGGAACACAACAATGTCCATTCATTTACATATTGCCTATGGCTACTTTTATGCTACAAATGCAGAGTTGAATAGTTGGGACAGAGATCTTATGGCCTGCAAAGCCTAAATTGTTTACTATTTGGCCCTTGAATAAAAAGTTTGCCAATACCCTGGTCTAGCTTAATCAGAGACTCGAGTCAATGTTAATCCATTCAGTTGAACTTCTAGTCAGGATTTCCCTACTTTACTATCACTGCTGTTGGCACCATTAAAGGCAAATAATAATAATACTAATAGCTAATGTGTCAAAATACTATCTCTGTGAACCAGACATTATAAATATCAATGGAAATACAAAAATGCTTATGGAACAGTCCTGTCTTCCAGGGACTCATAGTTAAAGGATGGGAAAATACACGTGTAAAATGGTAAATACAAACAACATGGTAAATGTTCCTGAGATAAGGTACACAGAAGTGGGCAAGGATGCCAGGGAGGTAGGGAGACAGTCCGTGAAGATAACCAACAAGTAGATATTCTCCCCATGGTGTCAGCCTTGAAGGTTCACCTGAAGGACTGGCTGATACCTCGTAATTTATATGCAGCTTAGCTAAAAACAGCTGAAAAACACCCTCAATGCACTGATTTTGATTTTCAGGTGGGCATCCTTGGCTCGACCACACCTGCTGCATGGCTCTCCTGGAGGTTAAGATGAAGAGGAACAGTAACAGCCAGCATTTACTGAACATTAACTCTATTCCAGGCTCTGGGCTAGCTTCTTCCATCATTTGATCATCCCCCAAACCATATGAGGTAGGTGCTTATCTTATCCCTCTTTTAGGTGTGGTAATAATGAGGCCCAGAGAAGCTAGGGAACTTGCCCAAGGCTGCACAACCAGAAAGTGGCAGAGCCAGGCTTTGAACTCCAGAGCCTATGTGCTTAGCCACAAGGCTTTGTACATAGCTATCTGCCACTTTGAAGTGAAGAGCTTCCTTCCATCAGTTATCTGATGCAGGCAGAGCTGAGGTGGAAGAACAAATCGGTAGTCCTTTGTGTCTGCCCACTCTTCATGACTCTCGCTTCCTGTCTCCTTACAAGGAGGTAAAGACAACATTTTTTGCATGATCCAGATGAAACTGATGGGTAACAAATGTAAAAAACAAAGCATCATTCTGGCTGTTACCAACTGGACTTGGGTCATCTGTGTGAGTAATTACATTTGGAGGAATCATGGTAAAAGGGATAGGATACACATATTAAATTGAAACTGGTTCCTTCATTTTCCCAACATTTTTGGGGTGCCCAAAGTGATGTAGGGTCTGTAAGAGGCATTAAGTTACTAACTCTGTAAGCTTGGAGAACCTGGCTTAAGCTCTTTTCAAGCCCTGTGTCCTCATTTCGATGATGGAGCTGATACTACCTATCATAAAAGATTGTGATGAAGATGAAACGAGGTAGCAAATATTCTTTCAGCTCCTCCATTTGCCTGCTTCTGATAAAGAGAAGGTTTTGAAAAGGGAACTCGGATTTACCTCTGAGTTACCAAGTCTCACAGTGGCATATGTAGCACCACCAAGGGGAGCAGAGAACAAGAATTTCAACAAGAATACAGTTGGTTTCTGAAAATCTATTCAGGGATACTGATACTGTAACTCCTTTCTATTTTCTAAACACTCTTATAGCTTATTATGCCAAATAAAGAAATTTCGTCTTCTCAGTATCATCCTATGACCCTGACACTACCCAGGTGTCTTATTAGAGTAAAGCCTCATCCACTCAGAATCTAGGATGAGAGTTTCATTTGGGTTGTTTTCAAATTTACCTAAATTCCACATATGCAGAAGATTGGCTGTGAAGCTTTTAATCTTGCTCGTCCTAGGCTTCAAGCATGGGGTTGCTGTGCACACAAATGCCGCAGTTATTTAGTCAACGAGTCCAGCAGGCTCTTCATTTGGTTACTGACCAAATGCTGCAGAACATGGACTTGCATCCAAGTGTAATCTAAACAACTAAAAGATCGCATTTCTCATGTACATTAACAAGGGTAAATAAACAACTTGGCATCCGGGATTTCTTTTTAAAGAGCAGTCTTTAGAGTACATCATGAAATCAGTATAGTTTTACCCTCATTTTCTTGACACTCTTTAAACATATTGTTCTACAGCAAAGCCAATATCATTCATGTTCAGAATGATGAAAACTTTGGAGCCATGCTAATCACCAGAGAATAAATACATATCATTTCACTTAACTCTCTGAAAACTGGTAAATTCATACATGACACATAACTATTAATTAAGCAAAGCCATAAACTCCATTCCTCAATTATTTTGACTAAATGCCAGTTTATTGTACTTAAAAATAATAAAATGGCATTTGTTTTCAAATACACTAAAATTGGTACTTTTTCTTCAGCCAGGCTAGTGTTACCCTGTAGTTCAAATTAGTGAGTTTTTATTATAATGTTCACAGGTGCTGTCATGTGATGCGATTTTATTAATGAACCTTGTACCTATGCCTCTCCTAAGACGCTTACTAACTTACCATTGGTATTTAAGGATGATTAGTTTGCCTAGACATTCACTTTTTACCTTATGCTCATCTAAGACTAATATAGTAACAAATTTTACATTTTGGATTGCACATTTTTCATTTAAAAAGAGACACCCATAAATCTGAAGTTCTTTGAACAGATTTTATTTCCCTGGGTGGCTGTTAAATTTCAGCATAGAATACTTACATTTTATATTCATAATCACTGATATAAATTTCACCCTAAGAGACAGTGAATTACAAGGAGCTAAAGAGATGAATCCGTCCTAGTTGGACATTTGTCTATTTAGCAGTTTACAAAAGGAAAGAGACCTTTTCAGGAAACACCTCTCTATTTGGAAGCATCATTATTAAAAGTAGAGTGGTTTGAATATTACATGAACAATCAGATAAAAACATGTAAAATAGATCATTATACATCCACTGTGGTCACTGACTATTGGCTGGCTTTTCTTTCACTCACTTACATGCAAAAGAATAGTGAAAGTTAGCTTACGTTCCAAGTTTGGTTTGTTGTAGCCTTGTATCTCATTTCACAGGAAACGTTTTCAATTGATGTTTGACTATTCCAGTGGATTATGGTTTTGGGCACTGTAGTATTTATATCCTCAGCCCTGGAAATAATGGATGCAGAAGGTATCACTAAAGAAAAACAAAAACAGAAATCCAGCAGCTTAAAACTTGCCTAGGGAGAAATCAATATTTTTTCATCAATATTTAGAATGTTAAAACTCAAAGTACCAAAAAAAAAAAAAATCTCATGATCTAATTAACATGAAATTTTTCTTGTTTTCTAATCTATTATGTAGGAGAAAACTGCTGTTCTTAAGTAAAATTCTGTTCCACCCATTCTCCATTTCTGTTAAATGGAGCTCTGTCTTGTCCTTTCCCACCTCATACTCCCCTGTATTCTGAACTAATGAAATTCTGAAGCCTGGCCTATTAACAAAAGAATGTAAAAAGGAGGTAAGAAGATATCTCTTCTTTCCCGCATCTGTTTAGGGAGAAATGATGTTTTGCATCCTAAATTTAGTTCAGAGACTCTAATTTGGTAAGATGTAAAATTAAGATCGTTCACAATAATATTTTTATTCTCTTGTGTCATAGGGAAACTTGTATGAATATTTATATTTATTGCTAACTTTTGTTATCTATTAAAATAAATCTGTACTTGAAAGTATGATTTGAACAAGGAGTCTCAAGACTCTTAGACTTTACAAATTATTGCTGTGTTCTGTGATTATGATTTTCAAAAGGAAACTGACATTCTGATTGGTTATCTTACTAGTTATTTTTTGTAGTAGGTGTAATGGTGTAACTGGAAGCTCTGTATTTCTAAACTGTGTAAATTCTTGTAAATTTGTTCTGTCTGAACAGAATAAAATCATGGGCATTTCCCATTTCTCCTATATGCATAGTAGAACAGTGAAAACCTATAACTTTGTTAGATGTATTACTTAACAAAGAACTCAAGAACCTGTATGTGTGTTTTTAGAGGCCATTATTACAGCTTAATATTCTCTATGACTTAGTTTCCTTTTTGTTTATTCTAAGTTTATAAAGTATTCTTTGGGAAATTTGTTTTATTTTCAGTGAATAATATTATCTAAAATTATGTGCACAGATATATGATTTGTAGAAAAATATAAAAATTAAAGATTTGCTTTCTAGTAGCACTGACCTAAAATAAAATCCGTGGGCTAAACCCAGTATAGAACATAAGTAGTAGTAGCAGGATTAATCTAATTAAAGAGCTTACCATACTGAAGTTTTATCATCTGAATTCCATAGGTGGTTTCCTTTTGCTAGTTTAAGCTTCTTGTAATGAGAATCAGAATTCAGAGATTTCTAGAGTCAGGGAAGTGGATCTCCAGGGCTCTGAAACCACTTGGGACCATTTAAGCACCCTCAAGGCTACAAATTACCTACCCCCTCCTGTCTCCCACCTCTGAGTGTGACCTGCCACAGACGTAACAGCACAAGCATTCCGAGACCCTTTTGCAGAAAGAGATATTCTGGGGAGGAAGCAAAAGTCTGCTTAGTCCTATGAGAAACGTAAGTTGAGTTTAAGATAGAGTCTTAGCACAGAGCAGATCGGTGCAATAGAGATCTGACGGTTTAGGTTTGAATGAGCTTATATTTTTCAAATAAAAACATGTTATGTAATATGTACTTGAACATTAGTTTGTTACAGAAGACTCAGAATGTTGAATTTTTGCTCTCATTGCTTTGGTTTCGTACATTCCCATTAGATCTTACATTTTTTAAAAAAACCGTCAATTCCATCGTAGATGCCATATCTTTAGTTTCCACTTATATTGAAATAAAGAACCATATTGTAGTTCTTTGGTGTCTTTCTAACAGCATGTATTTACTTATAATTATTCAGTGGGGAGAACTAATGTTCAAGATGGCAGCCGGAAGGCACTGCATTTTCCATATTGAAACTTATTTCTCTATAAGAGAAGTTTAAGCATTCCTCTCACATGTCATTTTGGCAGTGTTACTGCACTCTTAATTCAGCCCTGCCTTTCAGCATATCTTCCTAACTTAATTAAAGACCAATCCCATAGCCGTTATGTGGAAATTGCTCCCAGGAGAGTCCCCTGTCTTCAGTTTCATAGAACAGTTCATATATCTAACTTGCAATGTCTCATTCTTAAAGGGCCACAAATGAATATAGTTCATCCGTTAATAACCTAGGGGCTCTGTTGGGAGTAGCCTCCTACACTGTCAACCTGTGCTTTTCAACCTGAGTTTCTAAGAGTGCATTTCTCAGGGATACTGAGAAAGGAGGAAGAGAAGGAGGTGGAGTAACTCTAAACAAGAGGCTCCCTGGTTCAGTGTGAAAAGCAGATTTGGAGGTGACAGCCAGATGAGATTTTCCCTTTATGGGAGGTGGGGTGCTGGTTAACTACAGCAAGTCGGCAAGTCTGAGATGACATCTGGCTCTCCTCCTTCCTAGCTATGTGCTTTGAGCAAATTATTTTATCTCTTTCTTCGTCTGTAAAATGGGCACAGTGGTACCATGCATGATTGTTTTCAGAATTAAATGTGATTTGCATGTTAATTGTCTGGAACACTATAGGTGTTCAATAAATGGATGCAATGACACTAAGGTCATAATAAGATAACAATGGTAATAATAGCAGTAAGACTAATAGTAATAATCTAGTTCCTAAAAATGATACTGCCAAAATGATACTGAACACAATAGCCTTTAAACATCATTAATCCATTGAGGGGAACCTGTTTTAAGATAAGGGCATGTTATGGCTATTTCCTACCTCAAAATGTAAACTTACAAAAATGTGGAGAACTATAAGTCCAAGAATATACAGTACAATGGAGTTACTATTCACCACCATAGTCAGCAGTGTTTGTTTTCAAAGCCAATATTCATAGCATAAGGACAGATTTTTAGACCAATCTTATTAGTTGAGATAGTTCAGTTTAGTTGAGACGTTGAGATATTAGTTCCAATAAAAGACCCCAGTAGTCCCCAAAGGATACCCGTGTTGTGCCCCAAGAGGTGCCACATCCCCTAGAACATTAATCAGCAGGAAAGTTGTCAGACACATTGCAGTGTGCTTTAAATAAAGACTGAGGATAGGAGTTGAGGATACTAGAACTAGAGGCTTCCTAGCTCTGCAAACTCAACTTCTAATGCCACCTAGCCTTCGTTTCCTCATGTGTAAATTATAATCTCTTCTACAGAATAGGACTGTTGTGAGGGTTAAATAAGATAATGTATGTAAAAGCAGTTAGCACTGAAGAAAGTGTGCCATAAATGTTAGCTACTGAAATCATCTTTAATAACAAAAACAGGAATAATTGGCACTAGAATCTCCAGAGAGAAGGTGATTCACACTTGGTGCTCTTTGGCTGTACTCTGGCTTTAGGACTATGATATAGTTGTAAAAGGCTCAAGGGCAATCACTTTTTGGAAGTTATCTTAAGGAAAAAAACAACTACTATGCAAAAATTCAGCCAAAAGGTTGTCCCTGGCAGTGCAGTTTATGATGGTGAAAAATTGAGAACAATAATAAGGGACTAATTAAAGATATTAATTAAAAAAAGATTATAGATTAAATTAATAGAAATATATATTCTATATTGTTATTTTTTTAAAGGCAAGTTCTAAAATACCTGAAGCAAAAAATGTTAACTTTTGTTGAATCTGGCTGGTGTACATAGAGATGTCTACATAATTCTCCACAATTTTCTGTTTTTTGTAGAACTTTTCAAACAAAAACATAACTTCCAAAATAGCATATACAGTAGAATGCTTTAGTATGCTGTACTTCTCACAACATAAGACTCATCACACTTTATTATAATCCTTATTTCTTTCCCTCTTCCCTGGTAGATTGCAAGATATTTAAGACAGGAAGTATCTTCCTTGTCTATCTCATTCTCCCTAGCCCTTAGAACGATGGTTAAACATAAGAAGTTCTCAGTAAATATTGTGAAAAGACATACCCCATGTAGAAATAAGACTGGAAGAATATACAACACAATGGCAGGCTTACTTATCTTTGGCTTGTCTCAGGCAGTGACTTATGGGTAATTCTTGTTGTCTGTATCATGATCTTCAGGAACTTTAGGGAAACTCTTTTCAAATCTCAACTTCATTTGATTAGGTCAGAACAAATTAGTTGTTTATTCGTAAAGCCATTACAGAATTTCTTTTTCTTTACCTATATCGTCCAGGTGAATTTGCACTTGTTTTGACTTCTCCGTGCCCAGTACATTTGAAGCTTGGACCCAAACCAAATACTTCTTGCCACCTTGCAATGAATCAGTGGAGATGTTAACATAACTTGAAGTGAGATACTCTTGCTCTTCTTCTGTCTCTAAACTTAAAAAAAAGATTATGATCACCAGTTATGTTGGTTTGAATTAATTATTCCTCAATTTTTTTGATGCTATCTTTTTAGCTAGCTTTCAGAAGGCAACCTTTTACTTAAAAATGAATCAGAATTGGTTTCACTTTTAGAATTTTTTAAAACAAAGTCAAGACCATCCAGGGCCACAGTATGACTTTCATGGGCCCTAAGCACTTTTGCCTTCATAGACCCCTTCTCCCATTAACATAAAAAAGTTTATATGTGTGTAGGTATGTTTATGTTTATATATATATATATATATATATACACACACACACACACACACACACACACACACACACACACACATATTCATATAGATTATGTTTCACAAGTGCTGATATAAAAGCAACTATATTAATATCACATATTAAACCATTTTCTTTGACCTAATGGTTCATTTTTTTTCCTGTGATTTTAAATGCAATTAAACATCCTGTAGACTCCTGAAAGTATGGCTAGCCCTGGGTACTATGCCTACTGTACCTCTTTGGGAAGGGCAGCTGTGGACATGGCTTGAAGTAAATGAGCTCCCTCTGAGAAGGAGCATTGCACAGGGGTTCCATGCAAGGGCTTTGTAATAAGGAGTGCTAACTTCATGGTAAATAAGTATTCAAATGTGAAAATAAGAGAATGGCAACTATGTGTAAGTAGTAAGTAGGGCATCTTTGAATATTTTCCAGTTAGAGAAAACCACATACATGTTGTTAATTGGTTTGTGGCTAATTCTTTTATCACACGTATTGAGACCACAAGTCAAAATGGAAATGTATTCTCAAACCGACATTAACCATAGCTACTAGGCAATTTAATTCTTCTTTTAAAGTCTACCCCTCATATCAGCACCTAGACCACAAAGCACTATTTTAGATGAAGAATCTAATTGTAATGACTGACTATATACTTTAGGACAATTTTTGCATACAACTGTATGTTACAGAGTTTTTGTTTGTTTGTTTCTTTTTTTTCTTTTTTTTTTTTTTTTGCGGTCCACGGGCCTCTCACTGCTGTGGCCTCTCCCGTTGCCGAGCACAGGCTCTGGATGCGCAGGCTCAGCGGCCATGGCTCACAGGCCCAGCCTCTCCGCAGAACGTGGGATCCTCTCGGACCGGGGCACGAACCCGTGTCCCCTGCATCGGCAGGAGGACTCTCAACCACTGCGCCACCAGGGAAGCCCTGTTACAAAGTTTTTTAAATTTCTTACTTCTATTTCTTTTTTTCTTGTGCTAACTAATACATAACAGATTATTTGTTGAAGGAGTCAGCATGATTTATATTTTTCTGAAGTTTCCATTGCACCTAATCCTAGTTGTAGTTAATAGATTTTTAATAAACACTGCTGATTTGTGGTGATAATGGTGAACAGTACTTTTTAATTTAATCATTCATTCAAAAAATATTTCTTTAACACCCACTATGTTCCAAGCACTACTTTAGTCACTGGGGCTACCACAGTGAACAAAACAGGTAAAGTCCCAACCTTTGTGGAGCACACATTCTAGTGGAAACAAATGCATATATAATATGTCTTGTGGTGATAAACATTCAGAAGAGAAAAGAAGGAGGTTAGGAAATGCTAGGAGTAGATGTGGGGGTATTTTTTTTTTTTTTTTTTTTAGGGAGATTGGGAAGATCTGAGCATCTGAGAAGGTAACACTAGAGCAGTAAAGAATCAGGTCTTGTGGCTCTTTGGAGCATTCTAGGTGATATGCAAAGGCCCTGAGGCAGGACCTTGCCTGTCCTGTTCAAGAACAGTAAGGAGGTCATTGAGGCTTGGTAGACTGAGGGATGGAAAGGGATGAGATGATATCAGAGAGTCCTAGAGGAGTGGGAGATTTAGAAGACATTGTAAGGTCACATAAGGCCATGGAAGGATGCTGCCTTTGATCTCTGAGTGAAATGGGAGATTTTGAGCAGAGGAGTGACATCTGATGTGCATGTGAAAAGGATTACTCTGACTACTTGTGAATAATAGACTGTAGCAGGGCAAAGGTGAAGGGCACCAGTTTACTAATGCAGGTGAGAGATGATATGGCTTGGACCAGGCAGTGAGAAGTCAGTTTTTTAAAGACAGATCCAGTAGGTTTTGCTGATCAGTTGAATGGGGGGGCGTGTTAGAGAGGAATCCAGGAGGACTCCAATGATTTTAACCTGAATACTGCAAAGGATGGTGTTACCACTTACTGAGATAGGGAATGTGAGTCTGGGGAAAGGAAACTGGGTATTTGGTTTTGAAAGTGTTAGCTTGAAAATACATTTTGGACATCCAAGAGGAAATACTGAGTAAGATGTTAGATAAATGATGGCTGCATTGCAGGAGAGATATCTGGACTGGAGATATAGATTAGGGAGTTTTACACCATAAATTTGGGTGAGATCTTTTAGGTAATGAATGTAGATAGAGATAATACGAGATCCTAGGATAGAGCTCTAGGTCACCATCACTTAACTGGAATAAAGGGGAACTGGCAAAAGAGACTGAGAAAAAGCATCCAGGAAGGTAGGAGGAGAACCAAAAGGGAGTGCTGTCCTGGAAGCCAAAAGAAGGAAGTAAAAAGCTAAGTTAAATGTTCCTGATGGTAAATCCTCCTGATAAGGAGGGTGGGGACTGAGAATAAACCGTTGCATCTGGCAATGGGGAAGTCATTAGTGACACTGCTAAGACCTGGAGGTGAAGGGCAAAAACTTGACTAGATTAAAGAGACGATGAAAAGAGAGGAAGTAGAGGCAGAAAGTACAAACAACTCTTTTGAGGAGTTTGCCATAGAAGGAGCAGAGAAATAGATTAGTGGAAGGCAAGGACCAAGGGAGGGTTGTATTTTCAAGAGAGCAGATGCTACAGCATCTTTGAAAGCTGATGAGGAGATCCAGTAAAGATAGAAAAGGTGATGATACAGAGAAAAGGAGTATTGTTGGAGCGATGTCCTCTAGTAGGCAGGCAGGGTAAGATCTAGTACACAGTGGAGAGCTGGCATCAGGGCAATGGTAGTTCATCCACAGTACTAAAAGGGAAGACCAAGTATGTGGATACAGATGTCAGTGTGTCAGCAGATGAGGGAGGCTGTGGTATTTCTCATTACTCCTATTTTCTCAGTGAAATAGAAAGCAGGTCATCAGTAGAGTGAGGAAGAGGAGAAGATGTTAGAGACCAGAGATGAAAGAAAGAGTAATGAAATAATTACCCGGTTAGTGGGGGAGTGACTTGACCAGTGAAGTGTAGTAGGACTATTGGGTGGCTACCTGGGTCCAGGTGTGGTGAGTGGTCATGAATATAAAGTAATATCAGTCAGTAAGTTTGTGTTTGTCCCCAGCCACAATTAGCTCTCCAAGCACTGGTGCAGAATCGGTGAGGAGATGGATTTTAACATATGAACTGGTTATTGAACTCAGTAGAAATATAACATCACAGCCTCAAATATATTTGGAATTATATCTAAGAACTCTGGTTATAATGAATATGCATATGGAGAGGAAGATGTGGCAAAAACAAGCAGGCCTTATGAACTGGAAAAGTAGGCAGTTGTTTTTAGGGGTCTCATTAAAACTAAAAGACCCTGGGCTTCCCTGGTGGTGCAGTGGTTAAGAATCTGCCTGCCAATGCAGGGAACACGGGTTCAAGCCCTGGTCTGGGAAGATCCCACATGTCACGGAGCAACTAGGACTGTGAGCCACAACTACTGAGCCTGTGCGTCTGGAGCCTGTGCTCCGGAACGGGAGAGGCCGCGACCGTAAGAGGCCCGCGCACCACAATGAAGAGTGGCCCCCGCTCGCCACAGCTGGAGAAAGCCCTCGCACAGAAACGAAGACCCAACACAGCCAAAAGATAAATAAATAAATAAAAAGTGGAAGTGTAGCAGTTACATAATAAAAATAATACAATATCTGAAACAAAAAACAAAAAATTAAAAGACCCTATTGGTGTTTCATAGTACCTGAAAATTCTACCATTGGTGCTGTTCTAAACAGTTTATAAACTTGTCATGTACCGACATGTTGCGTATTTTAAAAATTTTTCTAGCATTTAACATAGTTCCAAGAAGACATGAAATACTAAATAAATATTTGTTAAATTGACTTGAATAAAATAGAATGAAGGGCCATCATGCACTTATTTTCATTCAACAAGTTATTTATTTTCATTCAACAAGGTACTGTGCCAGACATTGCAAGAGTATCCAAGGTAAAGAAAGAACGTATTTACATGAAGCTGTTGAGCGTAATGGGACAACAGTAAGTAGATATTTATTAGCAGAGGTTCATTTTTTTTTTTTCTATCACCACCCACTGGTACATAGCAAAATACAGAGGGGTTGAGGAGTGTATGTGAATGGACATGCAGCTCTGCTGGTGGGGTCACCACAAAGGTTCTGGGGAGAAAGAAGACTCTTGAAGCAACACAGACACAATTCCTCTACTTTACAACTTCAATCCAACACCAGACGGAGGCCCTGATGGCCCCTATGCTGCCATAGAGGGAATGCCATCTTTCTGCCACTGTGGAAACAAGTGGGTGGGCTGAGGTGAAATGCCTCTCTCTATATGTGATTTTACTGGAAAACAGAACCACATGAGTTGGAAGTGAAACCTTGCAAATGCTGATCTCTACCTATCTGCCCAAGTGGAAAATACCCTGAGAACCCAGGATCTAGAAAAGGCTTTTTAAATCTGATACCACTTCAACCACAAAATTCATTATAACTCACCTTTTTCCTAGGGGGAAAGGCCTTCTTAACCATAAGTTAGAAAAATGGATTGCTCTAATTTTTCTCAACTCGTGGGTGCATTTTTAATTAATTGTAAGACAAACAGATGTTTATTTTCTTTTCCAATTTGTCTGTGCTTATAGGAGCTCATTCTTTGAATTTGCGAGAGGAGAACATTTGCTTTTATGGTAACCCTTCACATCTTTTATGATAACCTATGATAAAGTTTTTAAAAAAATGATAAAATTCCATTAATCTGGACTCAATCAAGTCAGAATTTGGGTTAGGTTTGCCTGAATTTGGCTATAATTTGCTCTTGGTTTCAGAAAAGACAGTAAGAAAAGTTTTTTTTAATATATAGGACCTTGTAGTATTATTAGTTAACTAGATTGTGAAGGGAGGATACAGGAAATGTTTATTTCTAGTTATCAGAATAATCACTCAACGAGTGTTTATTGAGTGCTTACTATGCGCCAGGCCTCATCCTGGGCTCAAGCAATATAGCAATGAACAAAACAAACAAAAATTCTTGCCCACATTGGGTTTACATTTCTAGTTTGAATAAATGAGTGACTTTACTACTGACATATGTACAACAGTTAGAAAATTAGTCTTATTAGAGCACATTTAACAATCTTTCTAGATAGTCATCTGTCCAAAATTACTGTTACTTGAAAATAATGTAAATAAAGTTATTGTTTATAATATCCTGTAAGTGATCATTTTTTATGGCTTTACATTAATCTTTTCTCCCACATCAGTCAGGTTTTGATTTTGGAACAAATCAAACAAGTCTAGAGAGCCAGCCTTGAGTTTCACCCTAATGTTCTAATATTCTAACATCACCTTTTTGTCAGTTTCTAAGCATTTCCTATTTGTGAGCCTTTTCTTATAATTTGCTTTCTTGTAAGTTTTATAACACTCAGTATGGTATTACTTATACTCATTTCTCAGGAGGCTGAGGCTTAGCAAAGCTAAACAAATTTACCAAGATCCCTCAGCTAGCAATTGTGGCAGATACTATTAGATGACAGTACTGAACTCCACCCATAACACCCCTTCTGAGGTTGCCATCCTGACAGAGTAGACATGTAACTCAACTCTGGCCAATGAGATGCAAGTGGAATTCCATGGGAGAATATCCTTTTCCCTTCACCTCTTTCCTTCCTGAAACTTGGATGAGAAGCCCGGATGTGTAGCATCTGAGGATTAAGGCCAACACACTAAAGGCTGCAGAGGAGAAAAGTGGAAAGAGCCTGGTTCCTTGGGGTATCATTGAATTAACATGCTATCTCCGTACTACCTACCACTATGGCCTTGTCTGTTTAAGTCACTGCACTTGGGTTTTCAGATATTTGTACCACAAAAGACATCTAAATGATAAGCCTCAGAACTGGAATTCAAACATAAAATTCTAAAGCCTGTACTCTTTCCAATGGATATTTCTGACAGTTTGCTCTTTAATAAATCTATTCTTAAGACTTCCAAAGTGACTTTTTGGGTACTGAGAACAATTTCAGTATTCATAACTACTGCAAGTATTCCTCACTTGATAAAGAAGATGTGTCCCTCAAAAACCACGTGTAAATAATTTAGACAGATATAATTGTTAATGCATTAATGGCTTTTAAAAGAGATATATAATAATCTTATAAAATATTAGGAGAACATTTTTATGATACTAAATAGGAAATTAGGGGTAGCCAACAGGCACATGAAAAAATGCTCAACATTGCTGATCATTAGAGAAATGCAAATTAAAACAACAATGAGAGGGGCCCTGGCAGTCCAGTTGTTAGGACTATGTGCTCTCATTGCGAAGGGCCTGGGTTCAGTCCCTGGTCGGGGAACTAAGATCCCACAAGATGTGCGGCATGGCCAAAACAAAACAGAACAAAACAATGAGATACCACCTCACACGTGTCAGAATGGTTATTATCAAAAAGTCTGCAAATAACAAATGTTGGCAGGGATGTGGAGAAAAGGAAACCCTAGTACACTGTTGATGGGATTGAAAATTGGTGCAGCCACTATGGAGAATAGTATGGAGGTTCCTCAAAAAACTAAAAATAGAACTACCATATGATCCATCAATTCCACTGCTGAGTATATATCGGAAGAAAATGAAAACACTAATTCAAAAAGAGACATGCATCCCAATGTTCATAACAGCATTATTTACAATAGCCAAGATATGGAAGCAACCTAAGTATCCATCAACGGATGAATGGACAAAGAAGATGTGGTATATATATATATATATATAATGGAATATTACTCAGACACAAAAAAGAATGAAACTATGCCATTTGTAACAACATGGATGGGCCTAGAGGGTATTATGCTTAGTGAAATAAGTCCGACAGAGAAAGACAAATACTCTGTTATCACTTATATGTGGAATCTAAAAAATAAAACAGATGTATGTAACAAAACAGAAACAGACTCACAGATATAGAAAACAAACTAGTGGTTA
The DNA here is from genome assembly GCF_949987515.2 of Delphinus delphis. NCBI lineage: Eukaryota > Metazoa > Chordata > Mammalia > Artiodactyla > Delphinidae > Delphinus > Delphinus delphis. The sequence continues at coordinate 57,485,401 of NC_082683.1, read as the reverse complement.
CTAGTGTGTGTGGGGGGGCAAGATAGGTGTATGAGATTAGGCGATACAAACTATTATTTATAAAATAAATAAGGAACAAAAATATATTGTACAGCACTGGGAAACACAGCCATTATTTTGCAATAACTTTAAAGGGAATATGACCTATAAAAATATTGAATCATTATGTTGTACACCTGAAACTAACATAATATTGTAAATCAACTATAATTCAATTAAAAAAAGCAGTATGGCAGTTCCTCAAAAGTTTAAACTGATTTACCATATGACCTAGCAATTCTATTCCTAAGTATCAATATATGCTCAAGCGAAATGAAAACTTATGTCTATACATAATTTTGTACATGAATGTTAGTAGAGCATTATTCATGGTAGCCCCCAAAATGGAAACCACCCAAATGTCCATCAACTAATGAATGGATACATGTGATATATTCATACAATAATGGAACTTTAGTCAGCCATAAAAAGGAATGAAGTACTGATACATGCTACACCATGGATGAACCTTGAAAACATTATACTAAGTGAAAGCTAGTCATGAAAGACCACAAATTGTATAATTCCTTTTATATAAAATGTCCCGAGTAGGCAAATGCACAGAGGATGCCTAGGGCTGGGAGGGTTGGGGGGAGATGGGGAGTAACTGCTAATGAAGATGGGGTTTCTTTCTGGCATGAAGAAAACGTGCTAATATTGTGGTGATGGTTGCACAACTCTTTGAATATACTAAAATCATTGAATTGTACACTTTAAATAAGGTGAATTGTATGGTATGTGAATTATACTCAATAAAGCTGTTATATTAAAAGAAAAAGAATTAACCAACTAATCAAGATCAGTGAGTCCATGAGATAGTATAAGTTGCAGGAGATAGCAAAGCCTAGGCATTCTCTGTCAATCTGGCACTATCTAACTTTTCTTTGAGCTTAAACTGTGGTGTTTGCTCCCATACTGCCCTCATTTTCACATTCCTAAAGTTGCCTTTGCAATGAGTTTCTTGTCCTCATGGACTCTTTTCATCTCGAGGGGACTACTTTATCCCAGAGGCAAGGAGGATTGGTTAAGTCTTGGACACCTGTTAGAATTCTGGCTCCCTTATGTCTAAGGGGAAGTAACATAAGCTCTGTAAAGGGGACAATTCTAATAGTTACTGCTCAAGGTTAAGCTGAGGATTGAAGATGTAAGGCACATGAAGTATGGAGCGCAGTGCTTAGTATATTATATATTTGACAACACAACCCATCACTGATCTCAGTGTTTCCATCATCCCTTTGCTACCTGACCATACCGCTACTTAGTGAAAGATATGAGCTTCTTGCCCATGACATGTAGCCAGTAACCCCAGGCTTAACAATGTATTCATAAAATCTGTCTAGTTTTTACCCAAAATGTCTTGAACACAGAGGTGTTATTTTTATGTTTCACTTAATCAAAGTTATTCTGAGTACCTAACAGATGGAGAGAGAGAGTAAGATTGGAAGGTTATTCTTTCCCATAATGATGAGACCTGGATAGCATCTCTCAGATATACCCTGTGATCTGGGTTCCCACACCACTTCAGCAGAAAAGACTAAACTAGGAAGAAAGCAGTCAGGCCACCCCAGATTCAAATCCCACCTCTCCCTCTCATAGCTGCGTGGCCCTGGATGCATCACCTAACCTAGCTAAGCCTCAGTCACCTGTCTACAAAAATCGGAAAAATAATCATATGTACCACACAAGGTTGTATAGGGGATTAAATGAGGTAGCACATACAAAGCTTTTGGCCCAGTGCTTGGCAAACAGTAGGAGTCCAATAAATATATATATATTTTTAAGTATAAAAGAAAAAGTAGTTTGTGAAACTTTTGAGAATCACTAGAGAAAACGTGTACTTCAAGTACAGTTGACCCTTGAACAACATGGGTTTGAACTGTGCAGGTCCACTTATAGGTGGATTATTTTCAATAAATATATTGGAAAAATTTTAGGAGATTTGCGACAATTTGAAAAACCTCACAGATGAACTGCATAGAGATATAGCCTAGAGATATAAAAAAATTAAGAAAAACTTAGGTATGTCATAAATGCATAAAATATTTGTAGATGTTAGTAGATACTTGTCTATCCTTACATAGGCATAAAGTGAGTGATATTTAATATAAAATTAATGATGTGTTACTTTCTTACTGTTCTATAACTTTGCTTTCAAAGAATTACATTACCATATAGTACGCCTGTTTTTCCTAATCAGAGAAACTGCGTATCAGCCTATCATCACAGGTAAGTGGTTTTTGAAAAAATGTAACAGTTTCCAATGCTGTATTATGAATATGACTGCAATATTGTATGCCATAAAAATTTTATAATGATTCATTCATTAGTGTATAGGCTAGGCTATTATAAAGCAATCATATTGCTGCTTCTTCCCTATCAATGCATGAATTGTGACACCTGTAAATAAACATGAATTTCTTTTTCACATGATCTTTTCATTTTTGATGTCAGTAGTAAGAGATGATTAATCTTGTAAACAGACATTAATTTACAGTATCAAGAAATACAGTACAGTATTATAAATATATTTTCTCTTCCTTATGATTTTCTTAATAACATTCTTTTCTCTAGCTTACTTTATTGTAAGAATACAGTATATAATACATATAACATACAAAATATGTCAATCAACTGTTTATGTTATCAGTAAGGTTTCTGGTCAACTCTTAGTTGACTATTAGTAGCTAAGTTTGGGGAGAGTCAAAAGTTACACGAAGTTACACAAAGGGGTCAGCACCCCAACCCCTGCGTTTTTCAAGGATCAATTGTACAAAACTAAAGACATTCTTTTAAAAAAAAATAAATGAAACAAAACAAGGATAGGGTGACCAATGTAGCCCAGTTTGCCCACAATTTTTCCCCCCGAATTAATGGTATTATTTCCATCTTTAACACTAGCAAAGGAGTCCAACACAGACTGACATACGTGGATATAGTTTAGATGTAACAGTGAAACATTTTTTTTTTAAGGGATAGAAGAGAGTTTTATTCAAGCCAAACTGAGGACTATAGCCCAGGAGACAGCCTCAGTAGCTCTGAGGAACTGCTGTAACAGTGAAACATTTGAACTATGTACATTCAGGAAGGAAAAGATTTTTTTCACATCAACCTTTTCCTATTTTGCAGTTTCTGAATAGCAGAAACTAAAGATACATTTCTCCCAATTTAATTTAGTATGAAGTAATAGAACTCTTATGATCAATTATTTGTCCTTAAGCATAAAACTTAAGAGATTTTGGCTGCATGGTTGTCTGGCTCCTGAAGTCTGGTTATCATTAGAACGTAACAAAAGAGCATTTCCACAAAGCCCTCCTCAACTCCAATTAGAAAATTATTACTTTCATTCAATTATTACTTTCAGTTTTAAAATTGAAAGTCCTGTGTCCCGATAGCTCCCTTAGTCTCAGGCAAACCAGGGAAGATGGTCAGCCTACACAGACACCAAATTTAAGATTTGGGGATCATTATTAATAACTAATAGCTTCGATAAGTGTAGTGCTAACTATCGACCTGGCACAGTGATACATACTTAAAAAGCCAAATTCCACTTAAATAATTAAAATTACCCAGTGCATTAGGTTTTATTTTTAAACCCATTTTAAAGATAAAGAAATGGCAATTTGGAGAGATTAAAATTGCCTAAACCCTAGAAGGAGGATGGAGCTGGGATTTGAGCAAAGATCCTTTTAAAACTGTGCTGTGCTGTATCCCATTAGGCCCTTGCCCCCAATTACCTCCAGTGAGTAAAAAGAGTAGAAAGATTATGGAACACATTTTCCCACAGAGTGAAAATATTAATGGCCTGAAAAGCGTTTTGGTAGCTTCCTTGATCATTATTAGGGAGTTGGTGATAAAAAGGATGCATTTAATATTTAAAGTTGATTTCTTGGATCTCTGCTGGAGGCACAGCATGGGCTGGACTGGAGTGGAATTGCTCAGGTTAGACTGTTAGGAGGGAACCTACCTCTGCACGTACACCACATACTTGGTGTCTATGTAGGTGGGCTTCCCAGGGTTCCAGGTGCAAGTCATGTTGCCTGAATATTCATAAATGACACAGGTTACTTTGTCAGGGACATCTGGTGGATCTGCAACAAAATATATCACTTAGGAGCATAGAAACATACAGTTTTTTATAGTTACTTGATAAACTTTCCATTTTATTTGGAAAACCAGGCCAATTGGTACACAGCACCTCCCCCATTCCATCCCTACCAGCTCACCTTGCAACCCACTTTGCCCTCAAACATTGCTACTTTTCTCCATATACTTTACTATATTCTCCCCTCCTTTGGGATACTAAGGTGATCATGTTCCTCCCATCCAAAAAGAAAATTCCTCTCCAAATTGTCTCCCCTCAGCTGCCAACGTATCTTTCTCCGTTTCATAATAGCTTTTTTTTTTTTTAAGTCCATTATACTGGTCTTTTCCCTCAACTCCCATTTACTCTTGAACCCCAAACAATCAAGATTCAGACCTGCAATTCCACCAGAACCACTGTTGTTAAGGTCATCGTGACTTTCTAATCCACAAATCCCATGATTTCTGTGAAGTCATCATTGAGCTTGACCTCTGCAGCATTTGCTATTTTGGTCACTCCCACCTTGAAACCTCTCTGCCGTTTGGCTCTTGTGAAAGGGTTCTCCATGGTGTTTTTCTTCTGCTCTGGCAACTATCTACTTCTCCAGCACCTATTCCACTACCCACTTTAAAAGTTTGGTGTTCATACGTACAATGGAGTATTACTGAGCCTTTAAAAGAAAGGGGATTCTGACATGCTACAACATGGATGAACCTTGAGGACATTATGCTAAATAAAATAAGCCAGACATGGAAGTGCAAACACTGTATGATTCCACTTATAGGAGGTATCTAGAACAGTCAAACACACAGAGACTGAAAGCAGAATGATGGTGTCTGGGGAGATGGGGGAGATGGGGAGTTGTTCGATGGGTACAGAGTTTTGGGTTTGCAAGATGAAAAAAGTTCTGGGAATGGATGGTGGTGATGGTTACACAGTGATGTGTATATACAATATGCTTAACGCCACAGAACTGTGCACTTAAGAATAGTTAAAATGGTACATTTTACTACAATAAAAAAAGATTAAAAATTTTTGGCATTCATAGAATTCTATTTCTAGTTTCTCTCTCTTTTTCCCTTCTCCCATGCCCTCAACTCTTTCCCCGAGTGGCCCTGTTACGGGGAATATTGTTAGTTTTTGTCTGCTACCATCTTTCCCTTTGAGAATTGACATCTCCCTCACTCCCAACCTCCACCCCTATGCCAAGGGCTGTCAATCACACAGAAGTGTACCCTTGACCTAGGCTAACTAAAGAGTATTTCCCTTGGGAATGAACACATGACTCAAGATGAACCAATCAGAGTTATCCAAGGATCTTCTTCTGGAGCCACTGTAAAAGAGGTGCTTCTCCCCCACCGAAACTGCTATCTCTGAGTAACATGTGAGCTGTGAGTTGTTGATGGCCATATTGCTGTCATAGTGAAACAGTCTATTTAAGAATGAAGCCAACACAGGGGAAAACAAAACCCAAGAAATGAGAAAAGATGAGAGAGTTCTAATGACATTGTTTGAGCCCTTGGAGCCTCTGAAGCCTATGAAACCCCAGCAACTGTAGAACTGCATCTGGAATTTCAGATGCATCATCCAATAATAAATTACCAAGAATCAAGATAAAAAAAGAAGTATGGAAATACTGAGTGTTTAGCATATGCTCACTTTTCAGGTGTGGCTCTCTCAGCTTGTGCCTACATTTGCAATACTGCCTGGGAAACTTGACGACTCAAAAAATGACAAGAGGGATTTCCCTGGCAGTCCAGTGGTTAAGACTCCACACTTGCACTTCAGGGGGCGTGGGTTCGATCCCTGCTCGGGGAGCTAAGATCCCACATGCCTCACTGTGCGCCCCAAAAAAAAGGGAAAAAAAAATGAAAATGATAATTCTTTCCCATTAAAAAAAAAGGAAAGGATGGGGGCTCAGAAAGAATAAAAATGCAGACATTTATGCACCTGAAGTTATACCCAAAGCTTTATCTTAAATACAAGTATGTTCTTGCACTTCACCTGTAAATCATCTACCAAGAATACTACTTATAAAAGAAGAAATAAATATATGAAAAATTTATCCTCATTGCAAATTAAACCAATAATAGATGTCATTTAGATCTATCAAATTGGCAAGGATTTTGAAAAATGTTAATCCACAGTATTGGAATGAACTCAGGGAAATCCTCTAACACACTGCTGGTGGGAATGCAAATTGATACAACCTTTATGGAGAGCACTTTACATATCACAATCTTTAAAAGTGGGAGTAATATCTCGCGACCCAGCAATTTTAAATCTAGGAATGCAACCATATTGAAATGTTCATAGATATACAAAAATATTTGGCTAAAAAGGGTTTGCCTCTTAAAGTGTTGTTCCTAATAATGAAGGAATTGGAGACCACCTTAACAACCCAGAATACACTCCTAAAATACATCCAAAAACAAAGTTATAGAAGATAGTTTAAGTATATGGCCTTTGGAAGGCACTAGAAATATGCTTAATTAAGTAAGTAAGTACTGGCCATATGATAAAGTGAAAAAAATAGTATAGTATAGTAGTCTCATTTGAGAGACAAACAGAGAGATAGAGAAGGGGAGAGAGAGAAAAAGACTGAAACTTGAAAGACATATTCCAAATTATTAAAGAGGGAGTCTGTTAGTAGTGAGATTATGGGATTATAGAAATGATAAGTATTTCTTTTTTGTTAGTCCAAAATTTTAAAAACTTTCTACATGAATGCAATTTGATTTTACAATTAAAAAACATATTTTCGAGGAGATATGGGGATATATGTATAGCTGATTTACTTTGTTATAAAACAGAAACTAACACACCATTGTAAAGCAATTATACTCCGATAAAGATGTTAAATAAAAATAAAACTTTAACTTGGCGTTCTCAGAAAAAAAACAAAAAAAACCATGTTTTCAAACAGTAAGAACACACTAAAACGTGTAGTTGTAGTATCAAGTTACAATGGGGGGAAACTGGACTCCAAGTAGGATAAAAGAAATCTTTAAGTTTTCTTTGAGCCTTGAAGGAGGTAGCTGTGGAAACATAAATTTAAATCATTTTGGATATTGATTGAGTTGGGGTCCCTCAGTGATCTGTGCTGAAGTTATTTTTTCCCTCTGGTTTCAGACAGAGTATCACTGATTTGGCCATCCTAAAAGACAGCTGTCAGTCTTTTGGGCTATGTTATTCCACAGCATTCTCTCTGAAGTGTCTGGTAACTAATTAACTTTGCAAAAGATCAAATAGATTATATACACACATGCAAATATACACACTATTTGTTAATGTGAAGCTATGTAAAGAAGGGAATGTGAATATGGTTATAAGAATAAGACCGAATTGTTTTTAGATCTCATTGCCAGGTTATTAAATGTCCATGGATAAAAACCTTCTGTACAGCCAGATAGCAGAAAACACTCTGCTCTCTCCTACTAATTGCACCTCTCCCCTACCATTGGGTCCCTCACTATTCACAGGCCAGGTTTCTTGTTAATTCAAAGTTTAGCCAAGTATCATTTTCTACTGAGAGCTTCTTGAAGGCACTGTCTGTGATCCCCTCTTCTCTGAATTTCTATCGTTTAACACATTTATGGTGCATACCAACCACTTAGTAAAGTTTATTTCATGACTTGATTGGCTTGATTAATAAAATGACAATGAGAAGAATTTAAAATTAAAAGAAAGTCAATACTTCTGGCAAAGATCACTCCATAATTCCTTACCTAAGGAGCACGCAGACCAGCCTATTGTGTCACTAATGAGACGTAGTAGCAATGTTAAAGACGAATATTCAGTGCCTTCTAGGCACTGATGACAAGTAGAGATCAAAGATGGTTAAAATTTAAGTCAAAGATATTTAAACTTTTAAATAAATGATTATGTGGATATATGACTTTCATGAATAGTTTAATCTGGTGTTTTTAAATGAATAAAGACATCTTATAGTATTTTATCCCGTGAATGGTGTGACTCGAATAGAACACTTTTCATAATATGCATGCATTTAATCACAGATAAGAATCTAGGAAGTTTTTAAGATTATGGCTAAAAATGAAAACTGTGATAATAATAGTTTGTATTTCACAAATTACACATTAAGGTACAGAACCTTTTTAATATGTTTAGATATCTTTTTAGGAACAGCAATGACTCATTTATCTTCTCTTTGTCTTTTATGATTTGTCTCCAGTTTAAAAAAATACACATAATCATTTTGTTCGGAACAGTGATGATAAGTTGACACAATAAAGCTCACAGGATGAATCTCCTGTAATCAAAGTGATCAGTGAAAGCAATGTGATTTCTAGAATACCACAAAACCCCTCAAAAACCTTTGCTTGACCTACTTAAATAGAAAGTTCTGTTTGCTAAGAGTGCAGAGCCTGAGAACACAGGGGTTCTTGAATCCAGGGGTTTGAGTAAACCCTTACATGGCAGTTACAATTTCACGCTCATAACCAGAGGTCTATGTAAGAAGTTCCAACTCACAAAGTAAATAAGTGGAAAGGATGATGTTCTTTCTAAGCAGCCATCAGCAAAAAGTATAAGTGCTTCTAATATGTTGTCCTAGAAGGGGAGAAAAGGCCATTTCCTGGCCCTAAACATCGCCTGGTGGTTGTGTTTGAGGGCAGAGGGCCTCAGGCAACACAGGGAGAGCGGTTGGCAATAACCTGTCACCCAAACTGCAACAGAGGGAAGGAGGCGTACTTCTTTTGCCTCCTTTCTTACTCTGGCTTTAATTAAAAACTAACCTTTCCACACAACTGTGAAAGTTACTCATTTGCCCTCTAAAGAAATATTCTCTCAACACCCCACCACACCCCCAAAGAAAAAATAGGAAAGTATTTAAGCATGAAGGGTTATTTCTGTTTCCTGAGGATGTGGACAAGCTAAGAAGTCCTTAGACATCAGATAAGATGTCTACTTGTTGTTTCAATTCCTACAATTTAGGGCAAGTTTAGCATGTTAGTATTACTTTAAGGCATAAATTTTTTCTTTGACTCCAAAACCTACAATTTCCTTCCTTAGTTGACCTCTACCACTTCCCACGGCTCTTCTCTCTTGAAAATCACAGAGATCAGGAGCCCAGCAGGACGATAGCCTTACTTGAGAACAAGGAAGCCTCTTGCTTCTCAGACATCCCCTCAAGGGGCAGGTGGAGGTGGCCAGGTGGGCTTGCTCTGTCTAGCTGAGGACTGGAGATGAGGAAGAACTCAGATTTGATTCTCAAAAGTATGGAGAAAGGGAGCATGACAAAGACCCAAAGCCCTCTATCTTTCACTGAAAATGGGCCCAGATGCTGTAGGGAATGAACCTCTGGGTTAGAACCGTGCTGAACTTATTGATTTTTCCTTCATAATAGTAGAACCAAGAGTTAAGTGTATAATTATACAAACCAGTCCATATTACTATAGTAACTTAAACACCTTCAGAATACCATGAACACAAATTGAACTTACCAAATATTTAAAAAATTAACTTAATTTTTTTCTTAATAATTATAATAACAAACACAATTATTCACAATTAGGGCAGTGACATTAGGAGCAGGGAATTGTATCAGAATCTCCCCATGTTTTATCAAAAGGATGCATTTAAGAGGGTTTAGGCACATTAATGTTGTAGTTTAAAGTGTATAATATGCTTCCAAATAAATTATTGAAATTTGATGCTTACCATAGCCAATATAATTAGCCTCATTTTATAGACATGGAATTGAGGCTCAGACTAGTTAAGCAACTTGCCCAAGGTCACACAGCTGGTAAGAAGTATAGCAGGGACACAAAGCTAATGTTGCAAATGTTTTTCTCCTTCCTAAATCTTAGCCTCAAAATTTTTCAATGGGATCTGCTTCAAGGTTGATATTATTGAATAGTTTGGATAACAATGTTAAGTAAAAAACAGATGAGAAGAGCAACAGTGAAAATCTGAGGATGCTGCCCTTCACATATGCTGTGTTTGGCCAGACTAGTGTTGAAAAATTATTTTTTGAATGCATTGGCATACAAACATTTAAAGTTTGTAGAGTTCACATTGAAAATTTACACTTCTGTCTTCTTTTGAAGTGTCCAAAGATCTAGGGATACTGGACCCTCATAGATGCTGAAGCTGGGCAGTGGCTGAGCCCAGTAGACCATCTCTGTGCTTTCCTCTCTGCACGGATCCCACCAGCCTCCTTAACTCACACATTTCACCAGCCTGGCCCCTGGAGACATTTGAATTTGCAACTCTTACATTAAACTAATACAAGAAGTGAACTATATTAATTTGCCTCTATTTTTAGACAAGATTGGTAATTACCAGTTAATTGTTAGCCTAACTTTCATTTGGATTTTGAATGCACCTCAACACTTACATCCAGAAGAAATGTCTTTTCCACATATCAGTGTCTCTTGAAAATATCCAGGACATTCAGCAGTACAGTACATAAAGGCTTGTGGCTCCTGAAAGTTGTTATACCAAAGGCGAGCCGTTGTTTTATTAATTCTTGTGATTTGAAATCTTTCTTTGATGCCATTTTTATAAAAATAAAGTTTCCTTGGTTGGCAGTTCTTAATTGCTGCTTGGCAATATATAGAGATATTCATACCCATCTTAAAAATTGTGGCTGGTTCTACCCAGATGCGTCCAGAGCAGTTTATATTTGTAATTCCTGGAAAACAAATAGATAAAATTAAAAATTCCATGTAAAGCATTAAAACCAGAGATTCAGAAGAATGTGCTATTGCATTTAAAAATCTTTTTCGACTAACTGAATAATTTCCATTGGAAAAGAGTTTTAGGACTCAGAGTATCATTTGTTTAGTTTATCAAAGTGTGTTTTTACCGTGTTCTATTGATGTTCAGCAGCATGACACCAGACTAGAGTCAGCTTTCAGCCTTTAAGTTTCTCTAGCTGTCTAAAGAGCAAATATGATTAGCTCTCCTATTTTAAAGGTGAGGACTGAGACTTTTTGAGTCTACCTCATTTTTCAAAGGTAACATTAGGAATAAGAATTGGTACTGCAGAATCCAAACCCCATTAACCAGCTACTCAGTCTTTCACTCTTTCACCAGCTACTTTCACTTTCACTTGATAAAGGCTACTTTTAACAGAAAACTATGAGTTTAATGAGTAAAATCAGTACTAATTACTAACTGCAAAAATTTATTGCTTGACAACCACTTAAAATTCATCATTTTTAAGTTGAAAAGCAAGTTTCAAAACAACATATTTAATGGAGGCTCAATGTTAAAAATAACTCGATGAATGAATTAAAAAGAAATACACTAAGATATTAACAATGATAATCTCTGTGTGTTAGAGTAATTTTTTATTGTATATTTCTGTGTTTTAAAAATTATATATTATTTTTATAACCAAGACAATAAAGTCATTTTCATAAACTTGAATGACAATGCAATGCAATATCAATTAAATTAAATTCACATCAAGGAAAATTTATTGTAGACTTTTTCTGGAAATACCTGTATCAGAATATCTTAAAACCTTATCAAAATAGTGATAATTAAAGGTCAGTATTTGATTTTTAAAAGTTCTTATCTTTGGAATTCAAAGCTTAAAGAATTAAATTTTGGGGGCTTCCCTGGTGGCGCAGTGGTTAAGAATCCGCCTGCCAATGCAGGGGACACGGGTTCGAGCCCTGGTCTGGGAAGATCCCACATGCCGCAGAGCAACTGAGCCCGTGCACCACAACTGCTGAGCCTGCGCCCTGGAGCCCGCAAGCCACAACTACTGAGCCCACGTGCCACAACTACTGAAGCCCGCGTGCCTAGAGCCCATGCTCCACAATAAGAGAAGCCACCACAATGAGAAGCCCGCACACTGCGACGACCAATGCAGCCAAAAGTAAATTAATTAATTAATTAATTAATTAATTTTTAAAAAAAGAATTAAATTTTTTATAATATAAACATAATTGAATATGGCCATTTATGTAATGAACATTTACATATATGTTATAAATATTTAAATGTTGAGGTAATGCTAAAAATAATTCCATCATTATCAATAGGGAATTGAAGGCAAAGACATGGAAAGAAGTTTTAAGAAAGCATCTGACTGCTTTAAATAAGTTCAACAATTCATGATCAGACAAACTGCATCTTGAGCACCTTAAAAAATCTGTGAATACTTTCATGAAACCATTGCGAGTAGTGTTTGAGAATACACAGAAAATATCAATTCAGATTTGGACAAATATTCTCCTGGTTTTCAAAAGTGGAATAAAGAAGAACCCCAGAAACACTGGACCACGGAGCTTCACAACATTCAAGAATGAATTAGTAAGTTGATCATTTTTCAGTACATAGAAAAAAATCAGTAATCAGCAGGAATCAACATGGATTATATAAGAATAAGTCATACGAAAAATTGTCAATTTCTCTTTTTAATATGTTAAAATAAGTCATATAAAACATTAATTTCTTCTTTTTAGATTGGTCAGAGGAATGCTAAACATAGTATATTTTTTATTCAGCAAATCTGTTAAAAAGGGGTAAAATATTGTTCTAGTAGAAAACGTGGAAAAGATAGTCTGGATGATATTAAAAATATTCATAGCAGATTGAATAATAATATATAAAATAATTTTTAATGGACAGCTGGTAGGTCTCTGCCACATGACACGGGCTTGTCTTATTTCTCTATGCTTTATATTAATCACTTGGATATATAAACAGAAGTCCTACTTATCATTTGCATATTTCCAGAAGCTGGAAAAAGTAGCTGGTGTCTTATTTTTACTAAATCTTCTTGGATAGCTGTTGGTCTGACTCTGGGAGTATCCAATATCCTGCTGGAAGGATTCTAGTTCTCAAGGTGGGGCTACTTCTATATCTCTAATATAATGTGTCCCAAACTACAGAAGACAGTTTTGCTTTTGTCACTATTCTGAGTAACTTGCATGATTTGCCAAGCTTCCTTCAAGGTCTAGAACCCTGCCTTGGTGTTGCTTATCTCCTAGTAAATGAATCCCTGTCACCTGCCCAGGATGCTATGCAGAAACTCTCAAATGCTGATGGCTGCCCTGCCTGAACTTCTGATGATCTCCCTCCTGGACTCCTAAAATCTGTGTATGCCTTTGTCATAATGCCAGATGTTTGTATGAATTACAAAATAGGATAATAATAGCACATAATACTACTGCACAAAGGAATACAAGGCTTAGCACAGCACCTGACACACGGTAACCGTCAATAAATGGTTTGTGGAATTGAATTAAGTTGAAATGTTTGATGAGTTATCGTATAAGTTAAAAATGTTCAAAGATAGAATATGCCAACTCAAAATAATAAGCTCCTTCGTGGAAATGTTGGTATAAGAATTAGACGTCTGTCTGTTAGGATGCTTGATAAATGAATCCTGAATTAGTAGGGAGGTTAGACTTTATTTCATTCCACATAATTTTATGTGCATATAATTTTTTTGAATATAATAAGTTTTTATTCTTCAGAGATCCTAGCATAATGCCATGAACATAATAAACACTCAATATTTTATTTGAATAAAAAATAGCAATAGGTACTCAAAACACTGTACCTCCATGACACCAATTGAAGAATATGTAAAGAGCTATTGCCACGTCCCATTGAATTGTGACCTGATTCATGACCAAAAGCAGGAAAAAGCTCTTTGTCGCCCTCTAGAAAAAATATGAAAAATGTTTAAATTGTAATATTTTAATAATATAACAATAAAATACTAAAAGGCATAACATTTTTTCTAACAGTTGTTTTTGATGAGAATAATTAGGAAGAAAAAATGGAAGGAAGGAAGGAAGGAAGGAAGGAAGGGGGAGGTAAAGGAAACAGGGCAAAGGAGTTACTGGAGTGCGAGGAGGTAGAATACAGGTGGAGGAGTAAAGCAAAAGTATGGAATTTTATACCCTCCCAAAATCACTATGAATTACCTTAGTAGGACATTTTGACCCTTGATAAAATATAACTCCTCCTAATCTTGTCTCTCTCATCAGAAATCTCTCTCTGCTCTAACCCCTGATGCTCAGTTCTTTTCCTGACCAGGTTTACATGCCTATCAAGCTTCAGAAATATTAGTCTTTGATAAGTAAAACTCAGGAAAAGCCAAAGATGTCAGAACTTCCAGAAAAAAAAGCATTCAAAATGAAGAAAGAGAAAGTGAGACAAAGGCCTATGTGCTATCACCAGTTAAATCTACAGAAAGCCCTTTTATCTGTAGAGAGTTCAAAAGAAATACCTTATAGAAATGCCAAACAATATTGCCATGAGTTTACAACTGGAGTTACATTATTCAGTTAATCAGTTACCTACATTATTGAATAAATTATTCAATAATCAACATTATTCAGTTATTTTTATCTCTTTAGTAAAATCTGAGCCTTTCATATAAAACAACAAAACTCATGACTCATCAAATAGCACAAGATATCTGATAACACTTTTAAAAACTGGGGTCCCCGTGACTTATGAATATAAGGATCCCTTTCATAATTTGTTAACAATAGTAGGTCTTCATTTTATAAATAATAGGCAAAACAAGACCTAAAATGTTTCTAGTTAGGAGTTAACTACTCACCTAATAGAATATACGCAATAATATTATTTAAAGTGATGTGATAGACAATATTACAGATTCAACTTCCATCAGTAACCACTGTATGAAATACCACAAGAACTTATAAGAGAAGACAACTTGGCCCGTGTATTTCCAAAAGAAAATATAGCTGTTTTTTGAGTATTTAGATGATCGTTGTCTCTTTACCTTTCAACGTGTTTGAAGCACATAATTCCACTTCAAGGCCAGGCTGTCGCCTGTGTCACATCTTCTTTCCTCACTGCCTGCCTGTCAACGATCACTTCAGGTTTTCAGTGATGAGGCAAATGGAAATGTCAGCAAAGCACCGACCTACATTTCAGATTCTCAAAGAGGAACTCAAACCGTCCAATTCAAAACGACTGGCTCTTATGTCACTATTTGGGAAAACCCAGATTACTGAAAGTGAACTGCTTTGTCAGTACTTTTTTTCCCTCATCTTAATTTAAAATAATCTGTCTCAGACAAGAAGTAGAACACATATATATGCTTTATCTATCAAAATCTTTGACACCAAAGATATGATGCTTAGTTTTCATTTGCAACCAACAGTGATATCCATTCTAAACCCATTTCTTAAGAAAAGAAAGTTTAAATGCTACTGTTGACCATTCATGTATTTAACAAGCATTTTTGAGCATCTAATATGTGCCAGGTATTGTTCAGGGCATTAAAGATATAATGGTGATTAATCACAGAACATCTGCTTTATTGTATTGTTTACATGACAAAATTACAGATTAGTGGCTTTGAACTATTGTTCATGGTTTAGCAGGATCCTACAACCAAATAAAATAATTATCAAATTATTTGGTTGGTTTATAGTAAGCATCACCAGGAGACTTCTGCGACACACCTCCTTTTCTTGCCTCCTTATTTGTTGTACATGAATATCTTTTCACTCTTTGTACTCTTTTATATTGTAAATGACAATTAATTTATTAATTTCCTCCACAGTGAATTTCTTGAAGTTAGAAACTCCATACTGTCTTTTTAATTTTTATATCTTTTGTACCTAGCACATTAGAATACTCTGGGGGAATATTTAAAACATTCCTATGCTCAAATTTATTGTACCCAATGAAATCAGAATTTCTGTGAGTGGATGTTTGTGCATCGATATTTTTAAAAAGCCTCTCCTGGTAGTTACAAGGAACAGCCAGGGCTGAGGTCCACTGGAATACACGAATAAGAGTGTCTTTGACTATCAACTGGGTTTTAATCACCAGTAGCAATTTTCTGAACTGTGAAGGAGAGGGTATGGGAAAACATTTCACATACCAAGAACAGAAGGTACAAGTAAATTGTTTGGGACTGGCAGGTTGTTTCTCCAGGTTGAAGGGAAAAGGATTTGAGCTGGAAAATTAGGTCAGTGGCAGAATGTAATGGGCTTTGTATTCCTGTGTATTCCTGTCCGTCCTCCCATTCACCCAGCTGCACATCGCCACCTGGCCGTTGCTTGTCAGTCTACACAGCTGAAAAAAAACCAAAACAACAACAACAAAACCCCAACTTCCTTTATCAGAAAGTGTCAGAGATAGCAAAGATTGTTAGGCAGAGAAATACATAATCAAGTTGGATTTTTAGAAAGATAATTCTAATTACTGTGTGAAGAATTGAATGAGGGTAGAGAGTCCAGTTAGGAGGCTATGGAAAGCCAGAGTCTGATGAAGGCCTAAGGCAAAGCAAAGGCAGTAAGAACTGAGAGGAGGAAACACACCTGAGAGCTCTGTGGAGGCCAATTCAACAGCTGTGCAGTGAACAACCGCTGTGTGGGGCTAAGAATTTGGGAGCTTAAGGATTGACTCTGTGGCTACTTTTGCTGACTCAGCAGATAACAGCATTAACTGAGCACACAAAAGGAGGAGTGAGGGTGGGGAAGTAATGAATTTGGTTCTGATCATGGTGATTTGGAGGAGCTTACAGCATGTTCAGAGAAGACTGGTAGGATATTGGAGACATGGGTAAACTTAAGAGAGAAGTTTGAGCTGAAGATCTAAATTGAGAAGATTTCAGCATGTCAATAGTATTAAAAGTAAGATTAGAATAAGAGAACTCAAAGAGAACATCCAGGGAGCTAAGGGAAGGGAGTAGGTGGCCAGAACCAAAAATCTTGACCAAAGGACAGAAGAAGAGATACGAGAAGTGTGTGACCAGTCAGAGATTAAATATGATAGGAACTAACAGGTAGTGTTGAATTTAACAAAAGTCTGTCTTCCCTGAGAATAGTTTCAGAAAAGAAATGGGGGCAAAAAGGAGATTGAAGTGAATTAGAATAGAAAATAAAGGAGAGGACATCATCTAATCTTTCAGGAATTCGGACAGTGGAGGTGAGATTGATGGACAGCTCAGTGCAAATCAGGATTCATTTATTTATTTATTTTAATGGGGGCTGGTGGTACTTCTTAACCATCTTTTCAAAGATATTTGCCATGCATATCTCTTTTTTAGTGAACAGTCTGTTCAAATCTTTTGTCCATTTTTATTGGTTTATTATGTTTCTTATTACTGAGTTTTGAGAGTTCTATATGTGGTTTGGAAACTAGTCCTTTATCAGACATACGTTTCGCAAATATTTTGTCCTAGTCTGTACTTTTTTTCATTTTTCTTACCAACATCTTTTGAAAGAAGTTTTAAATTTTGATTAAGTCCAATTCACTAATTATTTTAGTGATTCTTTCTTTTGCTTCTTCGTCCTGTGAGTCTCTGCTTACAATTTTATCAATGGATCAATACGTAATATTGCTTTATGTGTGTTTCTGTTTATATTGTTGACTCATTAACATTGAACTTAGGGCCAACAGCCCTATAATTCATATCTGAACAAAGCTTATGTAACACGGGTGTTCTTTGTAGTGTACATTGCACACTTCTTACACTTAGGAACACTAGACAATACTACAGGGCTATACTTGGGGGCCATGTTAAACAGCAAAATCACCAAAAAAAAAAGCACAGAATGTGAAAAATGTAGCACTAAAATAGACTTGAGAAAGGACACTTGATTACAGTATCATGCCGAAACAAGTTTCTTAGCTGGGAACTTGCACATTGTGTGACTCAAATCTTTCGCCACTCTGTAAATCTCAGCAAATGACTGACAAAGTGCTGCAAGTGTCGATTTTGGGGTTACAAATCAATTTTAGTTAGTAAATAAATTCACAAATACAGAATTGGAATGATGAGGATCGACTGTATAAAATCTTGTATGTAAATGGTTTGACTTCACTTGCTAATCAGAAAGCATCAAAACCCATTGTCTTGGCTTGCTTTCCGTAGGCAGGGTTGCCATCTGGGTACCCTGGGACAGTGCAATTTAAACTTGTCCCAAGGTAATTACACATAACACTCCATTTTACTTTCAAAATTATTCCATTTTGGAAGATATCTTGTCACCATCTTACAAGCCTGCAAGTAATAAACCTTGTTTATTTTCTAAAAGTCACACAATTTCAAGTTTTTCTCTAGCATTTGGTAAAAGTTTGGAATGGTTGTTGGCTGAGGGGATGAAAAGGGTGATTGAGTGTAAAATGCATGACCTTGAAAATATATCATATTAAATTAGTAAGTATATTTTGAGTTAACACATACAGGGTAAATACATTTAATGCAACATTTAGCTTTTTTCCAACTTAAAATCCACTTTAGGGAACTTCAGAACAGAAGAAAACAGCTAGAACTGTAGTCCTTATGCAATTGTGCTTTTCTATAAATTTACCTGCCTATTGTGGATTGAAAATATCTCTAGTTTCCCCATCCAGTGGCAACATTGTCATAGACCAACTGACTACTAGAAGGAGCTCCTTGAAGTGGATTGGTTAGGATCTTCCAGTTTAAGAAGTATAGCTGGACCAAGACTGGAATGTTAAACTGTTGCCTAACAACACTCGTCTAGCATTGGGGAGGAGACCTAGAGGGATCTGTCTTGCCTCAGAACTCAGATGCCCTATATGGGTGGGAATGAGAAGAACAAGGAGTGGACTGTTGATCCCTGAAATGGGAACTTAGTGACTCCCTGACTCTGAATAGAGGTGGAAAACCTACCACCTCTATCTAGGGAAGTGATATGGCAGCCCCAACATTTTTAAATAGGCCTGGCTTAGGGCAGATAATCTGGTTAGAGAGGAGGACTAGGGGACTCTTGAATTTGCGCTTGCAAAGCGGGTACACTATTTCTACTTTGATTACTGCGTTTCTTTGAAGTGGCTTTAGTAGGGGAGAATGTCTGAATCATGTGTAAAGCTCCTAAGCCATCCCTTTGAAGGTACCACTAAATATGCAGATCCCATTCAGTAGACCTGATTTGGGAGGCTTAAAGTTTTGTGCCATAGTAATCTAGCAATTCTGTGTGGAAAAAAGGAAATCAATATTATGGAAGGGTGGGGAGACTGATGGGTGTTTGGATGAATTGTTTTTTGTAGGAGAGAAGATGACAACGGCTACCCACAGAGGCCAGAGGAAGTCACCTAATATACGGATATGCTCAGGGCAGACATTTGTACATATCTGCACAATTCTTGGTAGCTAGGATACAGTGGTACAGCCCAGTCTCTCTCTACACCATGTAAAACAGGTGTTCCCATTTGAGAGGGCTTACTGTACTACAATGACTAAAGTGTGACTGGATTCCCTCCTCACTCCCTGCCAGGGGCTAGACATGTATCCACTCTTCCTCCTTGGGCAGTCACAAATCGAACCAAGATGACAGAAAAGGGCCTTTAGAAACTGCAGCACAAAGATAAGACAGAGGGCTTCTTTTTCCCTAGGCAAAAAACAGGAGTTATGCTTTGAAGCAATTCCCCAATTCATAGTAGAATAATAGTCTAATTGTTTAATAGACACTTGGCTAGGAAAGTGGCTTCCTCCTCCCAATTTCTTCTTTAAACATTCAAAAGAGAGGCAACTGCATGGGTGGGCCCCCCAAAATTTAGGATGAGAGAAGAAAAGCCCACTGTGGCTGTGGATGGACTTGTGCAGGGGCAGTGAGCCACTCCTCAGGTCTATTTAAGGTGGTTTCTGTATATACTGCAATAAGGGGCTTGAGCCTGGAGTAATGAACCATTTTGCACTCTTCAATATACTGACGTTTGCATGTGCAATTGAAGACTTATTTGGATAATTGACTGTGTCACCCTGCCCTTCTATTGTTACAGGCCTGATAAAGGGGCCTTCAGTGCCTTCTGTGCGCCAGCATAGACTGGCTAAGTGTTGTGACTACAGAAGAGGATGTTAATGGCTTTCAAGGACCCTGAAGTAGGAAACAAAATTGTATTTTAAAATTACAATGAAAAAAAATGCTAATAGAAAATATGAAAACAATTAGGGGATCAGAGAGGAATATACAGGAGCCTCAGGTTCACACTTTGCAAGCTTCAGCCCTGAATGCCAACTCCTGTAGGGCAAAGTTTACCTGATCTGGGTCAGTGACTCAGGCTTGGTTTCTTACCTATTCCCTGCAGTTTGATCTCACACTTGTGACTCTGAACTAGATTTTATGGTACCAAATAACTCTGGTTTCTCTTCAGATCATGTAAATCTTTTGCCTTTTTATGGTACCAGCATTCCTCTTTCAACTGCCTCTACTTCTACCCCATCATCCTCCAATGGGTGTGTACCACACCATATCACTTTGCTTCACCAACAGTGCCCAGCTCACTGTCTGGGCCTGCCCTACTTTTCAAAACTCACAACTGAGTAATTACGAAAAGTACAATTTCAGTTCCGCAGTCTTAAGAATGTAACAGACAGTAGTATTCATTTCAGAAAACTTTTTGTCAAAAATGTTGAACTTACTTTTGTAACTTTAATGGCCTTGGAGTTATAATTTTCTTGATGATAATTTTACCTGGAAAAACTCATTCTTCTACTATGCCAGATAAAAGAGGTGTGACTTTATTAATTTTCTCAACTACTGAATTAATAATCCCATTATTCATAAAGAGTTAGGTAGTCGCTTTGAAGAGAAATAAATACCATAAATCTTTTGACTCATCCAAAGGACACTACATGTACCCTACATGCATCTGCTCAGTATTTCTCAGTATCAGGTACCTTATGGCTCATTCAGTTCTATCGGAGGAGTGGGTGCTACTGGCTGAATCATCACCATTTCCTGTGAGGTGTGCATTAAAGGTCAACTTTATCTTATTTCCTGTGAGTTTCTTAGAGACTTAAGAATGCTCAGAAGCGGAGGTGAACTCAAAACCTTCAGTGTACAACTGTAGCTCTTGGAGACTTCATGCATACTCCTAAGGAGATCAGTTTCCAGATTTTCAACTTCCTAATGTGCACTTCCCTACATTTGATTTCTCTGAGAATGAGCCTGGGTTCGCAGTAGTCATTCTTCCGTTTCTTAAAGAATGGTATCCCTCCACCCCAAATCTCAGTATTGTGCATGACCCTGGGTATAATTAGCTCCAGGGTACCAAACAAACAGAGAAATGGAGATACTGGTTTCAGGGAGAACTCTTCTGATTACTAATCAAGGTGCGTTAAACTCATAAGGCTTCTAATCTTTTCCTGCATTGTATACATTTTTTAGAAAAGTGAAGCTTACTAAGATACTTGTATTTCAGCCCATATTGATGTACTCTGAATTTTAGCCAATTTGGGGATATTTGGGCCCATTTTGGAATAGTCTGAATGCTGAGCATCAGAAGTAATATGGGGGACTTATGGTTATCCTCTTAAATGTAAATGAGATTTTTGATGGACTGTCATATTTTTTCTAGACACATTGGATAAAATTCATGTGTAACTACCTTATCAATGAAGTACAGCAAATCTGAAAGAAATCAAGTAAAATTTTAAAGGTTTTGTTATCAAACTATATCATGGCATATTTGTCCCTATAACAGCCTTGTCTCACTTATTTCATCTTGTAAAACATTCAGTAATTTCTATTTAAAAGGAAGTAAACTTTTTTAGACTTATGTTTAATATTTTAGACATTAATTTAAAAATATGCAATAAGGTACATAATTTTTAAAGTTTATTTTAAGGGTATTTAAGGAAAACATTTGGAAGACCACTGTACTAGTTCTCACCTATACTAGCCAAACAAAATCCATATGTGGAAAAAATACAGCAAAATATCAATAGTGGTTTCTTTGGATTATGGAATTATGGTTACTTTTTCTTCCTTTTGCTTTTCTATAACTTCCTATTTTTTAGGATGAGTATATTGTATATGATAATTTAAAAACATTTAAAAAATACTAAACACATTAAGGACAGGAAGTCTTTAAAGGGAAGGATATAAAGAGGAGATTACTTCCTAGTCGATTCTAAAATATGAGGCAGCTGGAGGCAATTGTTGATATGTCTACTGGTGTACACATTTATTTATGCAAGCTCAACTCTAAGTGGAGGCGGGGGAAGAGTTTTTATCCCACTAAATTCTCCTTCATTCTTCTACCATCTTCTTTAAAAGAGACCTTAAGTCTTTAGTGACTCAAAGAAAAGAAGGCCATACCAGAAATGCAATAATAATAAATATTTTTTAAATTGAGGTATAATTGACAAATAAAATTGTATTCAATGTATATTTAAAATGTACAATGTGATGATTTGGTATATGCATACATATGTTAAATGATTACCACAATCAAGATAATCAGTGCATTCATCACCTCACATAGTTACTCTTTTTCTTTCTTTCTCTCTCTTTTTTTTTTTTTGTAAGAACACTTCAGATCTACTCTCTTAGCAAGTATACAATATGGTATTATGAACGATATTCACCATGCTGTATGTTAGATCCTCAGAACTTATTCATCTTATAAATAAAAGTTTGCACCCCTGGATCAACATCTCCCTATTTCCCCCACCCACAGCCTCTGGGAACTACCATTCTACTCTCTGTTTCTATGAGTTTCACTTTTTTTTTTTTTAGATTCCTCATATAAGTGATACCAAATAGTATTTGTCTTTCTCTGTCTTGTGTATTTCATTTTGTGTCCTCCAAATTCATACATGTTGTTGCAAATGGCAGGATTCCATTCTGTCTCATGGCTGAATAATATTCCATTGTATATATACATCACATCTTTTTTATCCATTCATCTTGTCGGACACTTAGGTTGTTTCCATAGCTTGGTTATTGCATTTATTGTGTATAAAGGTAATGAACATAGGTGTGCAGATATCTCTTTGGATACTGATTTCAGTTCCTTCAGATATATACCCAGGAGTGGGATTGTTGGATCATATGGTAGTTCAATTTTTAATTTTTTAAGGAACCTCTATACTATCTCCAATAATGGCTGTACCATTTTACATTCCCACCAACAGTGTAGAAGTGTTCCCTTTTCTCTACATCTTCTGCAACATTTGTTATCTCTTGTCTTTTTGATAAAAAAGTCCTTCTAACAAGTGTGAGGTAATATCTCACTGTAGTTTTGATGTGCATTTCCTTCATGATTAGTGATGTTGAGCACCTTCTCTGTTAGCAGTTGGCCATTTGTGTATCTTTTTTTGGAAAAATGTCTATTCAGTTCCTCTGCCCATTTTTTAATCAGATTGTTTTTCTGCTATTGAGTTGTATGTTCCTTATATATTTTAGATATTAACCCCTTATCAGATATATAGTTTGCAATTATTTTCTCTCATTCCATAGGTTGCCTTTCCTTTGTGTTGATTGTTTTCTTTACTGTGCAGAAGCTTTTCAGTTTGATGTAGTCCCACTTGCTTATTTTTGCTTTTGTTGTCTGGGCTTTTGGTGTCATATCCAAAAAATCATTGCCAAGACCAGTGTCAAGGAACTTTTTCTCTGTGTTTTCTTCCAAGAGTTTTATGGGTGCAGGTCTTACATTTAAGTCTTTAAGTAATTTCAAGTTAATTTTTTTGAATGATGTAAGATAGGGGTCTAATTTCATTCTTTTGCATTTGGAAATCCAGTCTTCTCAGCACCATTTATTGAAGAGACTATACTTTCCCCATTGTGTGTTCTTGGTGTCTTTGTCAAAAATTGATCATATATGCATAAGTTTATTTCTGGGCTTTTTCTTCTATTCCATTGGTCTGTGTGTCTATTTTTATGCCAGCACCATACTGATTTGACTACTATAGCTTTGTAATATAGTTTGAAATCAGGAAGTGTAATGCCTTCAGCTTTGTTCTTCTTTTCAAGATTGCTTTGGCTATTAAAGGTCTTTTTTGGTTCTATACAAATACTAGGGTTGTTTTTCTATTTCTGTGAAAAATGCCATTGGACTTTTGATAGGTATTGCATTGAATCTGTAGATTGCTTCAGATAGTATGAACATTTTAGCAATATTAATTTTTCCAATCCAAGGAAACAGGATAGCTTTGCTTTTCTTTTTAATTGAAGTACAGTTGATTTACAATGTTGTGTTAGTTTCAGGTGTACAGTAAAGTGATTCTGTTATCTATATTATATATAAATATATTCTTTTTTCTATTCTTTTCCATTATAGTTTATTATAAGATATTGAATATAGTTCCCTGTGCTATACAGTAGGACCTTGTTGATTATCTATTTTATATATAGTGTGTATATGTTAATCCCAAATTTCTAATTTATCCCCTACCCCTTTACTCTTTGGTAACCATAAGTTTGTTTTCTATGTCAGTGAGTCTATTTCTGTTTCATAAATAAGTTCATTTGTATCATGTTTTTTTTTAGATTCCACATATAATTGATATCATATGGTATTTGTCTTTCTCTGTCTGACTTACTTCACTTAGTATGATAATCTCTAGGTCCATCCACATTGCTGCAAATGGCATTATTTCATTCTTTTTTATATAAGATGTGAGACATATATATATATATCTCACATCTTCTCTATGCATTCCTCTGTCAGTGGACATTTAGGTTGCTTTCATGTCTTGGCTGTTGTAAATAGTGCTGCTATGAAAATTGGGGTGCATGTATCTTTTTGAATTATAGTTTTCTCTGGATATATGCCCAGGATTGGGATTGCTGGGTCATATGGCAGCTCTCTTTTTTGTTTTTTAAAGAATCTCCATACTGTTCTCCATAGTGGCTGCACCAATTTACATTCCCACCAACAATGTAGGAAAGTTCCCTTTTCTCCACACCCTCTCCAGCATTTATTATTTGTAGACTTTTTAATGTGGCCTTTCTGACCAGTGTGAGGTGATACCTCATTGTAGTTTTGATTTGCATTTCTCTAATAATTAGCAGTGTTGAGAAACTTTTCATGTGCCTGTTGGCCACTTGTATGTCTTCTTTGGAGAAATGTCTATTTAGATTTTCTGCCCATTTTTTGATCGGGTTGTTTGTTTTTTTTGGTTATTGAGTTGTATGAGCTGGTTATGTATTTTGGAAATTAATCCCTTGTTGGGCGCATTATTTGCAAATATTTTCTCCAAGTCTGTAGTTTGTATTTTCATTTTGTTTATGGTTTCCTTTTCTGTGCAAAAGTTTATAAGTTTGATTAGGTCCCATTTGTTTATTTATTTATTTTTATTCTATTGCTTTCAGAGACCAACCTAAGAAAATGTTGCTACAATTTATGTTAGAGAATGTTTTGCCTGTATTCTCTTCTAGGAGTTTTATGGTGTCATGTCTTATATTTAAGTCTTTAAGCCATTTTGAGTTTATTTTTGTGTATGTTGTGAGGGAGTGTTCTAACTTCATTGATTAACATCAGGGTATCTTTTCATTCATATTTATATCTTCTTCAGTGTCTTTCATCAGTGTCTTATAGTTTTCAGTGTATAGATCTTTCACTTCTTTGGTTATGTTTATTCTTAAATATTTTATTGTTTTTGATGCTATTAAAGTGGATTGTTTTCTTAATTTCACTTTCAGATATTTTGTTGTTAGTGTATAGAAATGCAACTGGTTTTTGTATATTGATGTTGTATCCTGAAACTGTGCTGAATTTGTTTGTTAACTCTAGTTACTTTTTGGTGGAATCTTTAGGGTTACTCTCTATATAAAATCTGCAAACAGAGACAATTTCTTTTTCAATTTGGGTAGCTTTGATTTATTTTTCTTGCCTAATTGCTCTGGCTTGGACTTCCAGTACCATGTTGAATAGAAGTGATGGGAATGGACATCCTTGTCTTATTCCTGATCTTAGAGGAAAAGCTTTTAGCTTTTCACTGTTCAGGATGATGTTATCTGTGGGATTGTCATATATGGCCTTTTTTTATGTTGAGGTACATTCATTCTATACCTAATTTATTGAGAGTTTTTACCATGAAAGGATGTTGAATTCTTGTCAAATGCTCTTTCTGCATCTATTGAGATGATCATATGATTCTTATCCTTCATTCTATTAATGTGTATCACATTCATTGATTTGAATATCAATAAATGGATGTTGAACCATCCTTGTATCCCAGGGATAAACATGGCTTGATCATGGTATATGACCTTTTCAATGTGCTGTTGAATTTAGTTTGCTAGTATTTTATTGAGTATTTGTGCATATATGTTCATCAGGGATATTGACCTGTAATTTTCTTTTCTTATGATCTTGTCTGGCTTTGTTATCATGTTAATGCTGGCCTTATAAAATGAGTTTGGAAATGTTTCTTCCTCTTCAATTTTTTGGAAGTTTGAGAAGGATTGGTGTTAACCTTCTTAAAATGTTTGGTAGAATTCCCAATTGAAGCCATCTTGTCTTGAACTTTTCTTTGCTAGGAGACTTTAGATTACTGATTCAATCTCCTTAATAGTTATAGGTCTTCATATTTTCTATTTCACCATGATTCAATGTTGGTAGGTTATCTGTTTCTAGGAATTTATCTGTTTATTCTAGGTTATCCAATTTGTTGGCATATAGTTGTTCATAGTAGTCCATGATCTTTATATTTCTGCAGCATCAGTTTTAATGTCTCTTCTTTCATTTCTGATTTCATTTATTTGAGTTGCTCTCTTTTTTTCTTAGTCTAGGTTTGTCGGTTTTGTTCACCTTTTCAACAAATTGGCTCTTAGTTTCATTGATCTTTTCTATTGCTTTTCTAGTCTCTGTTTCATTTATTTCTGCTCTGATCTTTGTTATTTCCTTCCTTCTGCTAACCTTGAGCTTAATTTTTTCTTCTTTTTCTAGTTTCTTGAGATGTAAATTTAGGTTGTTTATTTGTGATCTTTCTTTTTTCTCAATGTAGGTGTTTACTGCTATAAAGATAATTATTATTAACAATGAAACTTATTATCATTTATTTATTATTATTGACTTTGATGGAAAATTTATATCATTTGCTAAAGATAATAGAAAGTAATAGAATAAAAGAGTTTTCTTTATCCATTTACTGCTGCCAATCGTTGGGAAAAAATATTTAGGAAGTGTTTCATGATATTAAAATATTTTTAGAGAATTTTTCAGTTAAAGAATAATAGAATATAGCATGATCAAGACACATTCATCACTCTATTTTTCAGGCCCCTCACTCACTTGGCCTTCATGTATAATTATAATGGAAGCTCACATTGTAAGGGTGATTTTAAGCTGTTCAAATTAGCAGAGATATCAGTAAGATATTCTACTTTTAAACCCATTCATGAAAACAATTTTGAAGATTGAAGGCTTTCTTCAGAAAGATTTAGAGTTCTATCAACTCAAATGAAAGAGTGAGGACTTGGGCGCATGGAAGCTAATGATCTTCAATGGTTTTCATTGCCTCTGTTCATCTCTTTGAAAAGTAAAAATCTGAGATTTAAGAGAACTTTGGATTATACAACTGACAATTTGAAAAGCATCATTTAAATACTTCTCTTCAGTTTTCATGTGTGTGCTCACGGGGATTTTGCTGGTGCATCCAAACAGTGACTAGATTATGCTTCTAGGGCAACCATTATAATACTCCAGTACTCAACATTCAACAGCTTTTCAAAGTGACATTTCAATTTAATGCTGAAAAGAATGCAGGAATGGGCTTGAAAATTCAGTATGTAAGAAAACACACTAGTGAACAGCATCATCCGTTATCCATTCTATGAACAGTTCCAAGAGGAGGTTCACTATGATCATGGGTAGGCCTGAGTCCCACTCCTGTGATTCGTGTGATATACAAATTACCACAGCTCTTCCTGTTGTAGCCTCACCTTAAAAAGTCACATCCAGGGCTTCCCTGGTGGTGCAGTGGTTGAGAGTCCGCCTGCCGATTGAGGGGACATGGGTTCGTGCCCCGGTCCGGGAAGATCCCACACGCCGCGGAGCGGCTGGGCCCGTGAGCCATGGCTGCTGAGCCTGCGCGTCCGGAGCCTGTGCTCCGCAATGGGAGAGGCCACAACAGTGGGAGGCCCAAGTACCGCAAAAAAGAAAAAAAAAAAAAAAAGTCACATCCAGAAGATCGCAGCTGTGATATGCTAGCTTTGTTTTTCCTAACACACATTAAAATAATCACATGGCTATTAAATGAAAATGTTTACCTGTGTACCATCTAAAATTACTCACTTATCACCAGAAGTACTCTGCCCTAAGGAACCTTGTTTAGAGTATCCTCTGTAGCAAAATAAATTTTTAGAGAGCCAAAATAAATTTTTAGAGAGCCTTTTTTTTTTTTTTTTGCTTTACTTTGGCATATTTTCTCTGCCATTCTACCCATATGTATTTTTAAAAAACAACTGAATGAGAGTGTTTTTTTAATTAACAATGTAAAATGTACCATGGAGTCATTCTTGCCATGTAGACACATTCACTGAAAGGTATAATTCGAGTGAAAGAAAACTATTCTTCATCATTTTGTTCTGTCTGTATTTGTTGTGAACTTATGTATCTACTTTGAGAACATTCATTTATTCAAGAAATATTTACTGAGTGTTTACTATGTTTCAGTAATTATTCCACCACTGAGAATAAAGGGGTAAACAAAACAGACAAAAATCTAGTCCTCATGGAGCTTAGATTCTAATCTGAGGAGACAGACAGTAAGTAAAATAAATAAGTGAAATATAGTTTTAGATGGTGGTACCATTTGGAGAGAAATTAAGTGGGAAACACAGACAGAGTTCAGTGTGCTCAGAGAAGCTCTTGCTGGAATATAATATCTGAGCAAAGATCTGGTAGACTCAGTGAGGGGCCATGGAGTTAATATGAAGAAGTGTGCTTCAGGCAGGCAGAACAGTGGGGGGCAGGGAAGGGGAAGAAAAGAAGCTCTGGGCTGCATTTGAGTACAGATAAGGAGGCCAGTGTGGGAGGAGCTTAGTTAAACAAGGGGAGATGAAAGTGGGAGATAAAATCAGAAGGAAAGGAGGTTAGAGAAGTAACTGCATGAAGGGGTGGTGGGCAATAGTGTCAGGCTCCATGGGCCTTCAGCTCTTCTGACAGTTGAGATGAGAAGCTATTGGAGTGTTTTAAGAAGAGAGTGACAGTGATTTGACTTCAAGGATTCTCGCCTAAGCAACTAGAAAGGATGGGTAAAGTGGCCGTTAACTGAGATGGGGTAAAACTTGAAGAGGAAGATGTTTTGCAGAGGAATGGGGAAACAAATCAGGAATTTATTTTAGACCATGTTAGGTTTAGAATGCCTATTATGCATCCAGACAGTGATGTTGAATAAGCAGTTGGTCATATCAGTCTGAATTTCAGAGGAGGGATACAGGTGGGATACAAAATTTGAGGGTCTTCTGCACAGAGATGAATTTAAAGCCTCAAGCAGAGTGAGATTACCAAGAAAGTAGATATAAACTAGAGGTGGAAAAGGGAAGAAGCCCTAGGACTGAGCCCAGAACATTCCTATGTAGAGATATAAGGAAAAATAAACCAAGGCAAATTTTCTAGCTGTCCTTAAGAAGGTTACCTGGAAATTCATTTATTTATGATTGGAAAAAAGAATTAACTGTATATATGACAAAGCTAAAGAATCTTAAAGCTAAAGTACGTCTTAACCTAAAGGATGATCAAATTCAACCTGTTGGCCTTTTGGCAACAAATATTTTGACCTTTAAAAAACTAGCTGACTCATTTGCCCAATGTAATTTAGGGATTTAATTTCAGTCAAATGATGGGAAATGATTGAAATGTGAACATGGGTTTACTTGGACAAAAGAGGGGATCTAGTTTTAACCCAGGGGTTTGGGTGAGGGACCACTTAATTCCACAAATATTTACTGAGTGCCAATTATGTGTAAGACACTTGAAAGAGTAATTTGGGAAATGCAAATTTGATTAGGAGACTGTCTTTTTCTTCAGAAGGATTACAACAGAAAAATAGAAAGTAACACAAGTAAAGTGTGATAAGAGGCACAGAGAGACAGAAATACTTCATGGAAGTTCGAGTTAAAGAAAGTGATTCTCCACTGGGAACATCTTCGATGCTCCATAGAGGACATGACATCTCAGATAGCCCCTGAACTATGGGTGGGATGGGATTTGACAGGTAGAAGGTATAATATGGCCAAGGGCCCCAGTGTGAGAAAGCTCAGGAGTATGTTTCACTGGTGGGTGTTTGTGTCCTCAAACCACTGTTATTATCGTCTATATTTCTTTCATTTTTTTTTCTCCCAAAGTGGAGAAGCAGAGATTGCACAAGAAATTATGGGTTTGAATCCATTAAGAAAATATGTATATATTTGCACGTATTTCCCATCTTCATGGCAGCATTATTCACAAGAGCTGTGAGGTGAAAGCAATCTAAATGTCCATTGATGGCTGAATGGATAAAGAAAATGTGGTATATACATATATAATGGAATATTATGCATCCCTAAAAAGAAGGAAATTCTGTCATATGTTATGATGTGGATGAACTTTGAGGACATTGTGATAAGTGAGATAAGCTGGTCACAAAAAGACATATAGCTCATAATTCCACATATATGAAGTATCTAAAGTAATTAAACTCAAAGAAACAGAAAGTAGAATGGTAGTTTTCAGGGGAAGGAGGGATGTGAAAAAGAGGAATTGTTGGTCAGTGGTTATAGAGTTTCAGTTTTACAAGACAAAAATGTTCTAGAGATCTGTTGCACAACAGTGTGCATATAGTATGCACTACTGTACTGCATACTTAAAAATGGTTAAGATGGTAAATTTTACATAATATGGTTTCACCACAATTTTTTAAAAAAAGAAAAGAAAAAGTGTGTATGGGTCAATACTCATTCAATTGCAAAAGACCAAACTCAGCCAAAATAGCTTAGTCAAACTAAGGAGAAATTTATTGGTTCAGAGAACCTAAGAAAGGTTAAGGATGCAGTGAGGCCTTAATAACTGCAACCAGGGACTCTAAAGAGCCCCTAGGTGTCGCTCTTCACCTCCCGACTCATCTTTCTCACTGCAAATCTGCTTTCTCCACAGGGCGGCCAAAATGGCTGAGGATAACTCCTAGGTTTTATACCTTAGACTTTCTGCCTCAGGAAGAGTGCCCGCATGTTCTCCCTCCAAGTTCAAAACATTGAGAAGAGCTCTAAGTATTCCAGTCTGCCTCTGGACCAGCTGTTGACAGCATCTTGTACGAAGATTACAAGGGGTCAGGTTTGTAAGAAGAACTTGGTAAGTTCTATGAGAACCATGTGATTGGGAGTGGCGTGTGGGGGGAGGTAGTTAGCTATTACCACTTTCATGCTGTCTAACAAAGCACCCCAAACTCGTTGTTTAAAACAACTATCATTTATTTCTACAGATCTGCAGATTGGCTGAGGCAGCTCTACTTTAGGCTGTGATGACTAGGGTGGCTGTATTCTACACGCTGGTCATCTACCTCTTGGAGCGAGCGAGGTAGTCTCGGCACATGGGAGGCCTCTGAAGTTTAGGCTCTGAACCATCCTGACACTGCCACTCCCACTCACATGCTACTGATCAATGCCAGCCACATGGCTAAACTCTAAGTCAGGGGGCAGAGAAAAACTTTCTGCCCACAGTGAAGCTATAGTCAGAGTGGGATACAGGGGAAGGAGAAGGATGGGGCTAAATCATTTAATCTACCACAAGGTGTGAATGCGAGAAACAGTTTCCAGAGGAAATTTGGATGTTGGGCAAACAAGACAATAGGAGTCCTGTATAGTATTATTACATAGATACAAATACAGAAATATCAAGTAGTAGATTTTATCAATCCCCAAATGCTAAAGTAGAGAGCATTGGAAGAGAACCAGTTATCCCTTACAATGTTGTGAGCAGTATACTAGGAATTCTATAGCTATTATCTCAAAGGAGAAGCAATAAAAGTTATTATTAACCTGAAACAGTGTCATTTTGCACATAAACTCTCTTAAGTTGCAAAGAAAGTGTCCTAGAGGATTCCAAGTTAATAACCTCTTTTCCAGTTGGCGCCTCTTTAAGAGTAGGTCATGCCTATTAAACTTTCTAATGTTTATGTCTGTGAAACAAATGCACCAGCGTGGAATAATGGGAAAGAGAAATATTCTGGTGCCAGAGAAACCTAAGTTTAAATTCAAGTTCAGCCACTTACTAGTTGAATGACCTTAGACAAGTCACAAGCCCATTTTACCATTAGTTTTCTTCTCTGTAAAATATGGGTAATAATACATACCATATAGGGTTTGGGGGAGAATTGAATGAGATCACATCTATAAATGTATATCACAGTGTCTGGCACATAATTATGCAATAAATGTTAGTTTCTTGGCATGGTGATAACAAATGGAATAAGGCAAGAGTCCTGTCTTGAGTTCAATGCTGTGTTCCTTTCCACACTAAAATCGAATACTATTACAGAATGGAAAAAGTCTCAAATAAAATGGAGCACAAGTTTACACAGGAGAAAAAAAGTAAAACATTGAAGTCATTGGCACTATACTTGAAACCAAAATTCGACTGAAAGAAAACAAAGTAGTTGTTTGTTTTGTCAACTATTTCTGTCAGGAGAATCTTCTGGTAACCTAACTGTGAGAGTTTTGCTTCACCTCTCAGTCAGTAGTGGAGCACATGTAGCTTCCTGTTAAACTGTTAGAGTACAGTGGTCTAAACACTGAGGAGCTTAACACATCTTTCACTAACCACAATTTACAGGTGTGATTCAATTTTTTTAACATAGGAGAGATGTTAACTTTACCATCAGTAACTAACCAACTTTCTCTTTCAGGTTGTTTCTTCCATGTGCCTCCTTTTCTTCACAGTATTGGGAAATCAAAGTGTTCACACCTGTAAATACATTGTAAAAAGGCAATTTATAGTATAAATTAGGTTGTCAATTTTCTACTTTCCTGTTTGACAGAGTATATCTTGGAAGATTAATTTAATTAATTTGTCTCCTTTAGATGCCTTTATACTTTATGCATTTCACAAATGGTCCTTGCTGCAGCCTTGTTTACAAGAACCTTTATATTTTGCTGAGATTTCCTTCTTAGTTTAATACTAATTAGCTGTTAAATAAAAGAATGATTTAATATGTTATCATTAAACATTTGTACATATTTTATGCTAGAAACCAACAAAAAACTTCATTAATCCAGAGCATAGTATTATTCAATAGTAAAGAATTCTCAGAGTTTCATTACTTCATATTATATCATGTACCTTTTCTTTTCTGGATAGCAAAATTATAGAGAATTTAAAAAAAAAAAAACCAAATTTTCAAATTGGAGTTGCAAGAGAAAACGGTAAAGCTGAGTAACTTTTAAGATTATCATTTTACTCCAATGAAGCACACATTTTTCCATAAATTTTTCCCATTACAAAAAACTCTGAAAATCTAATTTTCATTTCTTAAACAATTTGTTAAGCTCATCAGATTGTGGCAACCACAAATTATATACCATAGCACATTGATTTCTTATTAGGTAACTCTTTAAATATACTGCAACTTCAGCTCTTTTTACTGTAAGTCATTTTCCCATTATGAATATAAGGCAGATAAATTAAAAACAAGAAAAAATATTTTTATCATTTTGGTGTGCTTGTATTTGCAATAATCAGAATTTGTTAAACTGTAACTGCTAGAAATCCAACTCAAACTACTTAAGTAAAAACATGTGAATTAATGGGAAAAGCATGCGGCCCATTATAGAATTGATGGAATTTCTGTGGGGAACAGGTAACTTCAGGTATCTCAGGGAGAGAAACTTCCAACTTGACATAACTAGGACTTAACTCTCTTTCATACCATTCGTCTCTCATCTGCTTAATTCTTCTAGCCTTTATTTTCTCAAAATATCTTCCACATAGAAGCCCAGGACTACAGCTTTCTTATTTTGTGCCTCAAGAAAGGGGTCTTTTCCTGAAAAAAATCTCAGAGAAGAACTCTGCCTTGTCTTGGGGACTGTACTTATCCTTTAAAATAATCCCTTTTCTTAGAGAGATGGGGTACTATGACCAGAACAAGGTCATGTTCTCATCCCTATAGGCCAGGTGGAGTGATGTACTGTAGTTGACAGTCCAACCAAAACTAATTGGAGGGAGTTCCCTGGTGGCACAGTGGTTAAGAATCCACCTGCTAATGCAGGGGACATGGGTTCGAGCCTTGATCCAGGAAGATCCCACATGCCGTGGAGCAACTAAGCCCGTGCGCCACAACTACTGAGCCTGCACCTAGAGCCTGTGCTCCGCAACAAGAGAAGCCACAGCAATGAGAAGCCCGCGCACCACAACGAAGAGTAGCTCCTGCTCACCACAACTAGAGAAAGCCCACGCACGGCAACGAAGACCCAACACAGCCAACAATTAATTAATTAATTAATTATAAAAAATAATTGGAAAGGGGGAAGGACAGTTTCCCCAAGAAGAAGGGTAGCTGTTAGCAAATGAAAGTGGGAAGAGGAGAGGTATTCTGCACTTAAACATATGAATGAATAAATATCTCCAGTCATAATTCTACTATAATCTGGGCATGTTGAGCCTCTTGGTTTCAGTCTTCTCTGGTCATGTCTGAAGGTCTGGTGGGGTTCACATCCTAGTATCTGTATACATGAAGGACTTGGTGACTTGTTGGAGAAATTTTCATCCAAGGGAAGGGAATGTCATGGCACAAATTATGGCTTAAGGACAGTGGGCCAGGATAAAGGAGGAGAAATGATTATGAATGTGGCACTATTTCTGTCTATCACTCAGATTATCTAGTGGCCCATCCCCCACAGATTCATGCCTGAGTCCTAGAGTGAAAGGGACACAATAAAAATGTGATCAGATCTGAAGGGCTTTTTCACAATGATCTCTGTGGGATAGTGAAGTGCAAGAGGTCAGCAGTATCCATGACAACAACTTCTGTAATGACCTGAGACTGCACCCAAGTGTAGACGTCTGCACTCTCAACGTCGAGTGCCGGTAATGTTAGCATAGACATTGGCAGGCACTGGTAACTGTGGCAAAGACTTAGAAGACAGCAGAATTGTCACTTTTGTCATTACACACGTAGGAGACATGATCACATGAAGCCAGAATAGGAGAGAAGGAGATGACTGGGCTAAGCTGAAAGGTTCTTCTGTCCCACATGATGTTGACTGGAGTTGCGGTTGTCTGTGGCTCAACTAGTCTGGAACATCCAAGATGGCTTATTCACATGGCTGGCAGCTTGTGCTGGCTGCCATCTGGGAAATCAGCTGGGACTGCTGACCAGAGTGCCTCAGTTTTCCTCCCTATGTCATTGTCATGGTTTGGACTAACCACAGCACGTTAGTTGGTTTCCAAAAGGGAATATCCCAATCAGAAAAATTGGAACCTGCAGATATTTTAAGCCCAACCTTAGAAGTTGCACAATATCCGTTCTTCCACGTTCTATTGATTAAAACTAATTACAGAGCCAGTTCAGACTCAGTGTGGGAATTGTTTACATAAGGGTGTGAATACTGGGAGACATGGTTTACTGGGGGCCATCCTTGCAAACTAGCTACCACAGCAAAAGAATGCAATTTTGCTACTATTTTAGTGATCTTGTGTTGTCTGCAGTTTATCTAGGAAATACATTATAGATAAAAATATTATTCATTCATTCATGTATTTATTAATTCATTCAGCAAATATTTAATTATCCAATAGTGCCAGACACTGTGCATGCATGGTAGTGAAGATATTAACATGAATATGATAGTTAGTGAAATGAACACAGATATAGGAAAAAAGAGTTACAATGCAATGGCATAAGGGCTAGAAGAGAGGGAGGCCATGGGAGCACAGAAAAGAGGAGATGGAATAAAATGTCAGGGAAGATTTCTTCCTGAAAGGCAACAACTAAGTTGAATTTCAAAAGATGCATAGGAGAGGCATTCCCAAAAGGAGCAGCATGTTAGAAAGCAGAATAAGGGGAATTGGGGGACCTGAATGAAATGAACATGAGGTTGAGGGGAGTGGCCTGTGGCGTGGGTGTTATCAAGCTTGTCAAGGATCTTGTGGCCCATGCTGAGAAGACTGGCTGTTATCTGCTGGGGAATGGGAAGCTGTTTAAAAATGTTAAGTAAGAACAGGACATTAATATAATATTATTTTAGAAGGGTCATTCTAGCTGCACAGTGGGGTATGGATTGGAGATGGTTGAGGATGGAGGCAGGAAGATGAGTTATTTAGAAGGATTTAGGAGCTGTCCCAATTAGAGAAATAATGAGGACTTAAGAGAGGAAGAAGAATTAAGGAGGAATGAAAAGATTTGGTAATTGATCTATCTGATGTGGATAGTGAAGAAGGAGGAATTTATTGGCACGTTGCTTGTATCAGTCAGGATAGGCTAGCATACACAGTGATCACAACAAACTGAAATCTCCGGAACTTACCACAAAGGTATTTTTCCTTAACCATATGGCGTCTCCTCCAGCTTGTAACTATGCCATCTGGAATTCATGGCTTCTAAGGTTGCCACAACTGAGGGAAAAAGGGATTGAGGGGAACACAACTTCTTTAAGTGCCTTGGCCTGGAAGAGACACACATCACTTCCATTCCCATTTCATTGGCCAGAACTAGGTAGATGATCCCAACCTAGTTGCAAGGGAGGTGAGAAAATGTTTAGACACATGGATATTTGGTGCTGCTCCTGTTAAGTGTGGGTTAGCAGTATGGACTCTGAAAACACCGAGTTTACGTCTCAGTTCCTCTACTTACTAGCCATGTAACTGTGGGCAAGTCTGTTTCCTCATTTGTAAAATGGTTTTAACAATAGTACTTACCTCATAGGCTTGTTTTGAGCATTAAATAAGGTAATGCATATAAAAGACTCAGAACTCAATTAATCAATTTATTTATTATTATTATTCACATCAAAATGACTCCAATATTTCATTGTTAGTGACCAAGTCAAAGGGCAAAAGGGTGCAGGACGGAACAAATTTAGGAAGGGACATAAATTAACAAGTAGACATGTTGAATTTGCAGTGCTTGTGGGACCTCCAGTGGAAATATTAAACAGGCCATCACAAAATGAATGGAGCTTCAGAGAGAAATGGGGCTGGAAAGATAAACCTAGGTCATAAACCTATGGTCATAGTTATCAGCTTTTATGATGATTTTTTTTGTCAGCATTTTGATAAGAAAGACAACTCCTCTCTTACTGAAAGGAAAATCTTCCTCTTTCTGTAAGGAATGCCAAAGTAAGGAGACAAATCAGGCCTCAGTAGCAGCAAAAAGTAAAGAGACATACAAAGTAAGAAAGTGGTTTAAGCATTAATTCAATAGTTTCACTGCATTATAATAGTAATTTCATGACTATTATAATAGTATAAAAACAGGCAGGGGCTGGGGGAGAAGGGACACATTGGAGAAAGAATTTTTCTGAAAAACCTACAGTACAGTAAGAGTAGCTTAATCTCCAACTGGAAAATGACACATTTTGGGGAAATTGTTTTACAGCCATTATCATGAGATATTTAGTGTCATTTCAAGTCATTACTACTATTTTTTTAGTTTCAATCATCTAAACTTTTGTATACTGCCATCAAGTGGTAGAAGAGTGTGTGAAATAAGAGAATATTGTTTTTCTCTTCATTTTATTCTTTGAACCTACTTCTGTAACTGCATTTTATTCTACTAAAATTACACACACACACACACACACACACACACAGAGTTATTTACTGGACTCTGTTGACATCCTACTTGAATCCCCTCAATTCACTCCTTTTTTAAAATTATTTATTTATTTATTTACTTATTTCTGGCTGCGTTGGGTCTTCATTGCCGTGCGCGGCCTTTCTCTAGTTGGGGCGAGTGGGGGTGCTGCTCTTCCTTGCGGAGCATAGGCTCTAGGTGTGTGGGCTTTGGTAGTTGCAGTGCACGGGCTTCTCATTGCGGTGGTATTTCTTGTTGCGGAGCGTGGACTCTAGGCACATGCGCTTCAGTAGTTGTGGCTCGTGTGCTCTAGAGCGCAGGCTCAGTAGTTGTGGTGCACGGGCTTAGTTGCTCCGCGGCATGTGGTATCTTCCCGGACCAGGGCTTGAACCCGTGTGCCCTGCATTGGCAGGCAGATTCTTAACCACAGCGCCACCAGGGAAGCCCCTCAATTCACTCTTGATGTCACTTGCAGCTTCAAGAAGAATTGCTTTATATTGCCAAGGGCATCTCACCTCAAGCATCTGTGTCTTTCTGCCTAGAGACTTTCTCTGGCCTCAGGAGTGAGCTCAGCCCATTTGTGGGGCAGGGTGGATGTGCCAGGAATATAATGGCTCAGAATAACCATCAGTCAGTGAGGGATGAGTGTTGTGGATAAACCCTAGCTTCCTCACCCATCGTAGGGACAATTATGTCGTCGGTTCTACATCAATTCCATCAACTCTCAGAATTACCCAGGGAAACTGAGCCCCAGTTGCCCACAGCAGTAACCCATTCATTAA
The DNA here is from genome assembly GCF_949987515.2 of Delphinus delphis. Classification (NCBI taxonomy): domain Eukaryota; kingdom Metazoa; phylum Chordata; class Mammalia; order Artiodactyla; family Delphinidae; genus Delphinus; species Delphinus delphis. The sequence goes on along the minus strand of NC_082683.1, from coordinate 57,447,051 downwards.
AGCATTGACTTTTCTTCTTTCCTTTCCTTGTTTCACTTCTTCATCACACTTCGTGGGATCGCCTCCTAAATAAAGTCCTTATACCAAATCCTTGTTTTCGTTTGGTCTGCTTTTGGGAGAACCCAAGTAAGACAACAATTCACCTTTAATTTTACTTTTAAAGCAAAAATCCTTCCCAGCACTAAGTCATGCTATTCATTGCCAAACAATCTAAAGATTGCATATCTATTAGACTGTAAAATTTGTCTTGTGTCACAGATAGGATATTCACTCTGCTTAGGTTTTGCCTTTGAAGCACATGTATAGCCTTTGATTTTGTTTTGCTGTGAGGTGGAGTAGAAAGCTCCTGGCTTTGAAAGAAAAAAAAAAGTTTACCTCTTTCTACCTAAGTAGCTTTGTCAAATTACTTAAACTGTCCAAGTGTCAGTTTTCTCATCTATGAAATGGGGATAATAATACCTACCTCTTAAGCCTGTGGGGAGGACTAAGTGAGGTTATGCCCTGAATACAGGGTCCAATTAAAAGTGGTTCATTCTTTTTTTTAATGTATTTTATTTTTATTTTATTTATTTATTTGGCTGTGTTGGGTCTTAGTTGCAGCACGCAGGATCTTCATTGTGGCATGTGGGATCTTTGGTTGCGGTGCGTGGGCTCTTCATTGTGGTACGCAGGCTCTCTAGTTGTGGCACGCGGGCTCCAGAGCGTGTGGGCTCAGTAGTTGCAGCACGCGGGCTTCTCTCTAGTTGTGACACACGGGCTCCAGAGTACCCGGGCTCAGTAGTTGCGGCGCACAGGCTTGTCTCTAGTTGTGGCGCGCAGGCTCTAGAGCATGCAGGCTTAGTTGCCCCGTGGTATGTGTGACCTTAGTTCCCTGACCAAGGATCAAACCCAAGTCCCGTGCATTGCAAGGCAGATTCTTAACCACTGGACCACCAGGGAAGTCCCAAAAGTTGTTCATTCTTAATATTGCCATTTGCAGCGACATGGATGGACATATCACATGAAGCAAGTCAGACAGAGAAAGACAAATGTTATATGATATCACTTATATGTGGAATCTAAAAAATAATACAAATGAATTTATTTACAAAACAGAAACAGACTCACAGACATAGAAAACAAACTTATGGTTACCAGAGGGGGAAGGGAAGGGGAGATAAATTAGGAGTTTGGGATTAACAGATACACACTACTATATATAAAATAGATAAACAACAAGGACCTACTGTATAACACATGGAACTATATTCAACGGTTTGTAATAAACTATAATGGAAAATAATCTGGAAAAAATATATATATAACTGAAAAAAAGTGGTTCATTTTTTAATGAAATAAGTAAATAAAACATCTAGCAAAATACCTCGCACATGTGTCTTAGTTCCTTTCTCCTTAACTTCTTTCCCTTAAAGTATTACCTTCTTTCTCTAAATAGTACCAAAAAGAAGAAAATAACAAAAGAGCTATCTAGGGCATATTCTTATTTGTACCATAAAACCGTCATGATTATTTTTCCTTATTTAGACATAAATTATTTATTTGCTCTTTAATACTCTTCCCTCCTATTCAGTTTATTCTTATTTCTCTCTCTGTCCTTTTTATCTTTCTCCTACCTTCCCTGCCTCAGTTTAACTTTGCCTGGTTTGTCACTGGTCTACTAGGCCTATAATAATAATATTTTTCCAATTTAGTTTTAGAGTATTTTTGAACAGTTTAAAGTAATAAGACAGATTTCCTAGAATTTTCCTAAAAAGTGACAGAATTCCTTGCAAAATATTTCTAATAAAACATATATTTAAAAATCACAGCCTAGGGTTCATGGCCCTGTCCAGGCACTATGGATGTGTGTTTGGAACTTCCCTGGTGGTCCAGTGGTTAAGAATCTGCCTTCCAGTGCAGGGATGTGGATTCAATCCCTGGTCGGGGAACTAAGATCCCACATGCTGTGGGACAACTAAGACCACGTGCTGCAGCTGCAGAGTCCATGTGCTCTGGAGCCTGCACACCACAAATAGAGAGAAGCCCGAGCGCTGCAATGAAAGATCCCGCGTGCTGCAACTAAGACTCGACACAGCCCAAAAAACCGAAATAAATAAATAAATAAATAATTTTTTTTAAAGAAAATAAAAATCACGTTAAACTGGTTTTCCATCATAGTTGTAGAAAAGTTGAAAAACTGATTTTGGAATTATAATAAGATTCCCAACACCAAGTTCATCTAAGCAGGAATTCTGAGTTCAACTCAGCATAAGAGATTGTTTTAATTCAGTTGAGTGTACCCTCACTAGTTTTGAACAATAAAAATGTTTACATCTGATGTTATAAGTCATAGGAGCAACTAATCTATTATTTCTGCTCTAGGATACAATCTATATTTAGGAGTCTTGATGTCAGAGTTAAAGTGTCTTGACCATTTCAGATTTTTCCTGTCTTAGGATCAAAGCAGATTGCTATAGTGTATTTGTAAAACATCTTTGAGAGCAGGCCAATTGGAGGAGCTCCAGCGCTTATTCACACAAAAGTGTCTTGACCCCTCCCTCAGGTAAAAGTGTCATAGCCTGGAACAGGCAATAGAAGCATTTTAAAGGGGATTGCTATCAAATTATCAGCAATTTTCCTCTTGTCTACACTCAGCTTTTTTTTTTTTTTTTAATGTATTTATTTGGCTGTGTTGGGTCTTCATTACTGCATGTGGGCTTTTTCTAGCTGTGGCAAGCGGGGGCTAATCTTCATTGTGGTGTACAGACCTCTCATTGCGGTAGGTTCTCGCTGCATAGCACTGGTTCTAGGCGCATGGGCTTCAGTAGTTGTGGCATGCAGGCTCAGTAGTTGTGACAGACGGGCTTAGTTGCTCCGCGGCATATGGGATCTTCCCGGACCAGGGCTCGAACCCATGTCCCCTGCATTGGCAGGCAGATTCTTAACCACTGCACCACCAGGGAAGTCCTACACTCAGCTTTTCTATTTTTCATTGGTTTATCCCTTACTTTTGAAATCATTAAATTATTATTTTTTAAATCTTTAGCTTTATGTACTTTTATTCAAACTTTTTGAATGCCAAATGGAAAGACATTTCAAACTTTTTTTCAAAGAGGCTCTTGCCTTTTCAAATTTCACAAGAAGAAAATAATTGGGGGCCATATTGAAGTATTTTAATAACTTGGGTGCAAATATAATACATATTCATATGTAGTCTCTACTATGCATTAGTCTTTTGTGCATTTAGAAAATGGAAAAGAGTACAAAGTAGCAAAAAAATTCCAAGGAATAGTTTTACCACCCTAAGATAACCATCTTTTAAGAGTGTTTTATTGCAGATCTTTTCTGTGAACATAGACCCATACTTTGTTAAAAAAAAATAATAATTCTAAATGTAAATATGTAAAGTCCTATAATCTGATTTTTTTTTCAACTAACACAACATCATGAACAGTTTCCTATGTCATTAAGTATTCCTTTACATCACTTTCAATAGCTGCATCATATGTAACGTCCTATGGCTGGACAAAAGCTTGACAAGAAAATCTGAAAATAGTAGTAAAGATTATAGGCTTTGGAAACAGATATAACTGGGTTTAAATTCTGAATCTGCCACTTACTAGCTTTATGATCTTAACCAAGATACTTAAAGTCTCTGAATCCAACTTGTAATCTATAAAATGAAGAATAAATGAGACAATGTATGTGAAATTCAGTATAGTACTTGTTACATAATACATTTAGTAATTGAGAATTCAATAAATAATAAATAGATGCTATTATCCTATTTTTTATTTTTCACACCATTATAAAAAATGTTACACTAACAGCATTGTGTCTAATTGTGCATTTCTGTGATTAATTTCTAAATATAAATTCTTGAAAATGGAATTGCTGGGCCAAAGTTTACATATATTTTGAAAGATTTCCTACAAATTGTAAATCATCATTCTAACAATTCATACTTCCACTGGTACAGCATAGGTGTGCATATTTCTCTGTTTCTTTCCCCAGATTGCCGATAGGATAGGGAAAAATTTATATTTTGTAGGTTTAATGCATATGGCTTTGAATATTTTGTTGATAATTAAAAATATAATTAATGGTCATTTGTAGGTATTCTTTTGCAAGTGGACTGTTTATATTCAACACACATTTTTTTCCCATTGTTGTGTTTGTCCTCTTCTTAATGATTCCTAAGATTTTTGAGATACTTTTTGTTTACACATGTTGGGTAGTTTTCCAACTTTAACGTGTTTTGATGTTTTTTGACATGCAGAAATCTTAAATATTTATGAAGCCAGATTTTACAATCCTTTACTTTAAATATTGTGTTTTTGCATGTAAAGCAAGCAAAACATTTTAAGATACTATACAGGGCTTCCCTGGTGGCGCAGTGGTTGAGAGTCCGCCTGCCGATGCAGGGGACACGGGTTCGTGCCCCGGTCCGGGAAGATCCCACATGCCGCGGAGCGGCTGGGCCCGTGAGCCACGGCTGCTGGGCCTGCGCGTCTGGAGCCTGTGCTCCGCAACGGGAGAGGCCGCAACAGTGAGAGGCCCACGTACCGCAAAAAAAAACACAAAAAACAAAGATACTATACAAAGGAATATGTTTAAAGTTGTGATCTTAAACAGGAGGAGAGGATTTATGGGGGAAAACTCTAGAATTTAATAATTTAAATATTTGGTACTATAAAATCAAGTTCAGGTGGCAATTTTGAATTGTGCTGTGTGGACTTTGTGGAGATAGGGAGGAGGGCTAGGGACACAGAAACATAATGAAAGTTTTGAGAATCTGCTTTTGTTAGGCACTGGGCTTGGTGCTTCAGATTGGTAAATCGTTTAATTCTCAGACCAGCCCTATGAGATCATTAATCTACCTATTTTACGGTTTCCATTCATTTGACAAGTATTTTTTGAGCATAGTGTAAGTTTTTAGATTTCCTTTTATAGGAAGTGAAAAAATAAATCCAAACTGGTTTGTGCACAAAGAGAATTTATTTTATCATGAAAAAGTCTGGCAGTAGTTCTAACTTCCTTGGTAGCTTGACCCAGGGCCCTAACTGGCCTCATGTGAGTCATGTGCCTCTCCCTGAGTCAATCACTGTGGTCAGGGGGTACAGTCAGTGGTCTCATTGGCATAGCATAGACAACATGTTCTCCCCTTGGAGCTTTGGGATTACGTTCCTCTAAAGTGTCTGTACTGAGGGAGCAGCATAAACAAAGGCACAAAGATATGAAAACCTGAAACATCTGAAAAATTTACATGAACAGATAAGGCTGTCATTTTGTGTACCAGGGATTGGCTGAGATTTTAAAAAAAAAAATCAGAACACAGTTCAACATAAACTGGACTCAGATGGTAGAAATTTCCATATCCATATTCTTTGCTGTGTAATTTGGACTGTGTTCTGAGGGCAATGTCAAGGCCAGGAAGGGAACGTAAACCGCACACCTCAGATGGGACTCGAACCCAGCCAAAACTCAGATTGGTACTTGAACCCCTGGGCTGAGACTCTTAGCCAAAACTCTAAGACTTGAACCCACGGGCTGAGACTTTTACTCAGCCAAAACTCAGATTGGAACTTGAACCCATGGGCTAGGACTCGAACCTGCTGTCTTTTAATTGAGATCGGACACCTGGTCTCAGGACTTAGTGAAGCTCAGGTTCTTTATGTCTCAGTGCAGGAGGAATTCAGCAAGAGGCAAATTGATAGGTAAGAAGTGGATTTATTTAGAAAGATACATATTCCATAGATAAAATGTAGTCTGTCTCAAAAGGTGAGAGCAGCCCCGAGATATGGGGTGGTTAGTTTTTATGGGCTGGGTAATTTCACGGGCTACCAAGTGGAAGAACTGTTCCAAGTATTTTAGGGAAGGGCTGGGGATTTCCAGGAATTGGGCCATCACTCTCTTTTGGGCCTCTTATCATCAGCCTCAGAACTGTCTTGGCGCCGGTGGGTATGTCATTTAGCTGATGTATTACAATGAGTGCATAATGAGGCCCAGACATCTACTGGAAGTCAAATCATCTGCCGTCTTGGGGCAAATGGGTTCTAACCAGTTATGTTGTATCCTCAACAGCTATGTCATTCTTTTAAAGGTTGTGCCCTGTCCCCTTCCCTCCTGTTTCAGAACGAAGGAAGATAATAACAGGAAAGAATCTCAGCGTTGAATAATATTTGAGGAGTGAGCAGACGAATAGGAGTCCATAAAGGAGAATAATAAGAAACTTCTCAGTAAGGCAGGAGAAGTAGGCAGGAGAAGTAGGAGAAGAGAGTAGCATCCCTTGAAGCCAAGGAACATTTCAAGGAGCCAGAAATCAACAGTGTCAAATTCAGAATAGAGGTCAAATAGCATAGGGTCTGAAAGATGTCCATTGGATTTTCAAATAAGAGAGATGGAATTAAGGGGTCACTAAGGGGCCAAAGAGCCCATTATCTAGAAGTAAGAGAGGTGATAGGCTAAAGGGAGGAGAGTTTGTGATCTAAGATGATCTATTGAAGCTCAAGATTTCAGTTTCAGTTTTCGTGGACCATGAAATAAAGATAGCTTTAGTCTGGGAGGTTAATGAGTGTTGAGGTGAAACTATTGACTTCATAAATTTAATATAGAGACTGAGAAAGTTCCCAAATCCAGAAAAGTGAGAAATGGCTGGGAATTTGTTAATAAGTAGGTGCGGAGAGATGGTTGGCACAAACCTCATAAAAGGAAGTCTTTCCTATGGAAGAAGAAAAATAGAGGTATGAAAGGGACAATAGGCAAGTTGAAGAATAATGACACTTCTCCCAGGCCTCATGGTTTGTGTGGGGCAAGAAAAGAAATGCTCCCTTTTCTAGAGAGGACAGAAGGTGGGGAAAGACAGGATTTCACCATTTCTGAATGGCTACATAAAAATCTGGATATTTTCTGAACAAGATATAGTCAGTATGTAGTAAAGAATATATAATAAAGAATCTATATAAATATAGATTATATATATTTATAAATATAGATTATATATTATATATATAAATATAGCTTTAGAATATACAAAGAATATATAATAAATCTCTTGCCCAAGAAGATGCTCTGGACTTTGCCCTTGGCTTCTGGGAGGTAATCTCTGGGTCCTAGGAGTGTTGTATCTGATAGAGTGTCTTTGTTTGCCTGGGGGCCTTGGGTCACACTGGATAGTCCAACAATGTGATTTAGGGTGGAGGGCTGGCTCCTTCTGCATAGTCTTAGGGGTGGAGAATGACCACTCCAGAAAGACCAACAGTGTGACTTAAAGTGGGGGCTTTGGATCAGTCAACCTGGAGACTGAGATTAACCATGTGGGCAGTTAATCAGTCAGTCACGCCTATATGATGAACCTCCACTAAAAACTCTGGGCGCAAAATTTCCCTGGTTGGCCGTGCTCCTTATGCATTGTCATACATCGATACTGGGAGAGTAAGCTGTTCCTGACCCCAGGAAAAGGACAAAAGAAGCTCTGCATTTGGCACTTCTCCTGGACTCTGCCCTGGACTCTGTGTTTTTTTCCTTGGTTGATTTTAACCTGTATCCTTTCCGTGTAATAAACCCTAATCTTGAGTATCATGGCTTTCAGTGAGTTCTGTGAGTCCTTCTAGCTAATTATTGAACCTGAGAGTTCAAACTTGGTGTCAGAAGTGAGTGGTCTTCGGGAAGATGCCCTCTAACTTTGTGGTTGGCCTAAACACCTTGCAGGAGGAAAAAGTCTGCAGATAGTACTTTCTTTGCTTTCTTATATCGGTAGAATACAGTTTATGTTTTAAGATAGTGTTGTTTGTTTATGCTTTAAGACATTGTATACTTCTAAAATAAAGCATTCATTAGACTCCTTTACACAATATTTGTCTATAGTAGGTTCATGAGCTCATTCAGTAAATACCTGTTGAATTTAACTGAGAGCAATTAAGGAAGTTAGGAAAGAATCCATTCAAATTGTTTCTGGCGTACATTTTATCAAATGTTTTTTTTAAAGAGAAAATACTTTATGTTATATTAATGCTTAATCATTGTATAATATTGGGCAAATCACATAATTTCTTTGCATTTGATCATTTCTAAAATTGAAGATAATACCATTCTCATACATAGTAATTAAAGATTAAGGATTAATGAAAGATGAAGCATTGAATGAGAGATGTTATTAAAAATTTCTAGTCTAGTATCTGGCACATAGTTGTGTTCCATAAATATTAACTCATATAATGATAATATTCTAAGAATTTTATATAAGATTCATGTTTTAAAAATTTTATTGACTAAAAATTGGTAAGTGGCTAACAATTCTGAACTCAATTCTCCTTTATTTAAGAAGCTAATTTCACCTTTGTGCAAATTTGAGGTGAAGGCATTATAATATTAGTCAAATGTCCACTAGATTCTATTTACCAATTCCATACAAATCATTGTACTTGAATGGATATGGTTTTAAAAATATGATAGAATTAAACTACCTTATACTTTTATCATTGAAAGTCTTATATTTAAATAAATTGATTCCAATTTTTTCATACATTGGCTATGAATAACAATTTCTAACTCAATTTTTATGACTACATAGTTAAAACTACTTTTTTTGCAAAGTTCTGTCATTGCCACTAGCATGGACTTGTGTTGTGATGATTAATGCTGTTTTCTAAAGCTTTTACTTCTATTTTGATTTGCATCAGTTAAGGCACATTCCTGAAATAGTTATCAATATAACTCTTGACTAAAAACTTAATCATTGTTGTAGAAATGCTCCACCATTCGTGAGCAAATCAAGCATGTTTTCAAGTCAGTCATTTTTATTTTATTTTATTTTATTTTTGCAGTACACAGGCCTCTCACTGTTGTGGCCTCTCCTGTTGCAGAGCACAGGCTCCGGACACGCAGGCTCAGCGGCCATGGCTCACGGGCCCAACCACTCCGCGGCATGTGGGATCTTCCCGGACCGGGGCACGAACCCGTGTCCCCTGCATCGGCAGGCGGACTCTCAACCACTGCGCCACCAGGGAAACCCAGGTCAGTCAATTTTAGATTATTATTCTGTGGTGTGTATGAATGGTATAGGGGGTGTGTGTGTGTGTGTGTGTGTGTGGCCAAACCTGCTATACAACTTGTAAAATACAAGGGTGATCTTACCAATCACACGGGCGGTTTCTTGGCCTCAGGAATAAGAATGGGTTTTCTTTTGTTTGTTTGTTTGTTTGTTTAATGTCATAAGTCATGAAAGCAGTCTTTCATCAAGTATTCAAAAATAGATTGTCAACTTCCATTCAGAGCTGCAAACTGCATGGAGGAAGCTTTAAGCTTCTTTTTGAAATTCTGCATTTCCAAGAAAGTACAAAAGGAAGAAGGAAATAAAGAGAAGCAAAGTCACTGCTCCCCAGTTCTTTTTACTTGATTTTCTTCTTTCCTTAACCTCTCTCTCCTTCCAGTCTTCAGCATAATAGTTTTTATATCCATAAGGGTTTGGTGAGTCATTTTGGTTTTTAGTGACAGAAGTGTGGGGTCGAAAACCCCTTGGAGGAGAGAGAACTCTGCTCTCAAGACCTTTTCAAGGTAGGGAAAGCTCAGGAAACTGTTTCTGTGGACACAGGACGCATTGCCAAGGGGCTAAAGCGGGCAGAAAAGAGCTACCAGAGCCAGAAGAGAAAAGAAAGAAGTAGATGCCGTCTGGGGAGGTAGAGGCTCTGGAAGGCTGGAAATTGAAATTTGTATGGAGATGGAAGGCAAAATAAGAAATTCATAGTTTTGGGGCTTCCCAGGTGGTGCAGTGGTTGGGAATCTGCCTGCCAATGCAGGAGACACGGGCTCAAGCCCTGGCCCGGGAGGATCCCACATGCCGCAGAGCAGCTAGGCCGGTGTGCCACAACTACTGAGCCTGTGTTCTAGAGCCCGCGAGCCACAGCTACTGAAGCCCGCGCGCCTAGAACCCGTGCTCCCAACAAGAGAAGCCACCGCAATGAGAAGCTCGTGCACCACAACAAAGAGTAGCCTCCACTCGCCACAACAAGAGAAAAGCCTGCGTGCAGCAACAAAGACCCAATGCAGCAAAAAATAAATAAATCTAATTAATTAATTAAAAAAATAAAGAAATGCATAGTTTTATTAAGTCTTAGACCCTTCCTGCCCTGGTCGCAGTAATTTCTCCAGTGAGATCTGACTGGGGAGGGATTGGGTGAGAGGCGTCACCATCATGCTGGGTTGTGGGCTTGCTCTCACCACGCTTTCTCAGGTGAGTGTGGGATGCAGGTGGGAGGCTGGCTTCAGGGGCTTTTCCCAGGTTCCTTGAAAAGACCTTTGCTTTTTCTATACTTAATTTTAGGAGCTTCCTCAATCAAAACATCTTTGATATTTTGGCTTCCTATTTAAGGATCTGTAGGCATAGAGTGTGCAGGGCCCTTGTTTTCCACATGCACCTGTGCCCCTGCGCCCCGCCGGCGGTTCCTGCGGTGGAGGCTCCCTGGGGAAGCAGAACTGGAGGGTGGGCATGTGGTGCAAGCCGACTCTGGGCTGCATAATTGGTGCACTTCAAACTTCCCAAAACAGACAGAATGGGCCTGGACCGGTCTGGCTGGAGTTGATCACTCCTGCAATAATTGTGGTGGGATTTCGAATTGGCCAATGGATTCTTCCAATCGTTATCTCATTGTTTGCCCACAGTAATACTCCCCAGAACATATACATCATACTTTTAAAACATTTTTGATATTTGCCATTAGAATTTTACCATCCAACCTCAAATTGGTTGACCAGCAAATTTTAGTAATGTTTGAAAAAGATGAGGCAATTTCCTCTCCCGCTCTCTAATAACAAAAAGGGGACAAGAAATTATTCGGTGTGGATCTATGCACGTAGGCCAGGTTTAATAATTAATTCTTCTAATAATGAGTTTTTAAATTAGTTCTCGTGATTTGTGGGCTGTATTAGTTTTCTGGGGCTGCCATACACCATACCACAGATGGTGTGACTTAAACAACAGTAATTTATTCCTCACAATTCTGGAGGCTAGAAGTTCAAAACCAAGGTGTCTGCAAAGTTGGTTTCCTCTTAGGCCTCTCTCCTTGGCTTGCCGATGGATGCCTTTTCCCTGTGTCCTCACATGGTCTTTCCTTTGTGCATATTGTCTATGTCTTAATCTTCTCTTCCTATATGACACTAGTCATAGTGGATCAAGGCCCACTCTAATGCCCTCATTTTAACTTAATTACCTCTTTAAAATAAAGGCCCTCCCTCCAAATACATCCACATTCTGAGATATTGGGATTAGGGCTTCAACATACAAATTTGGGGGTGACATAAGTCAGCCTATAATGTGAGTCATTTATCAACATTTTAGACTAAAAAAAGAATTCCCTTGTGTGTGTACTTGGAATGCGAGGTAAAGAAATTCAGCCAGTTATCTCATTATTGAGCAAAAAGTAATCATTTAACAGAGTACTTACTATGTGTTCAATACAGTGTTTAGTGGACTGTGTCAGGTACAAGTATAAGACAGAGGCCTTGCCTGCAAGGAGTAAACATTTGAACTGGTAAAGCCAGATAATGGAGTAAATTTTAATTTGAGCCTCCCCATTTTCTAGACAGTTGCTCAGTCCTGCTCTTTAGTTTGTGAGTTTAGAGCCACTTTCAGTTTTCCTAAATTCTTCCTTTAATAGGAGACATTTGCAACTTGCTGAAGAAGTCTTCTTAGCAGAGCCGGTTATGTTGGCAACGTTGGGCTTTTTGTTTGTGTGGTTTTTGACTTTTTTTTTTCAAAGTGCTAACTGTTAAAATGAATTAATGCTCTTAAAAGTAACTTTTTAGTTTGGTATTGTTATTTTGAGTAACAACTCAGTCTCTAATGTGCTTATAATGTTGGCCTTGCAACCTTGAAATTTGTTGATGGAGCCAAGTCTTTGCAGTGAGGCCTGTGGATGATTTACTATGAGACTGACTGGGGATTTTATTCTGCTCTAGTTGGCAAGTTCTCTATTTCATTGTATTCTTTTTCAAAAAACTGTCATTACTGAGCCAGTAATTAAGAACATAAATCCAAGTTTCCTTTGAAAATAATTTTACTGAGTTTAGATTTGGCAAGAACCAAATTTTATAATTCACTCAACTTCATATTTCATCCCCAGTAAATCATCATGAATTAATATCATCCATTACAGATAAACGGGGATTACTCCTCCTAAACCGTTTCATTCAGAGACATCGCCAAACTAAATTATAATTTTCAGATCCCAGTTAGGTGTAAAATCCTTTGCCTGGTGTTGAGATTCAAAGGTAGGTAAATCAATTCTTGCTTTAAATGAGCTTTTAACACAGTGAGAAAGAATTTACCATTGTCAGTTGTCAAATGGTAAATCTCTATAGCACAATGTGCCAAGTTCTATAATGAAGGACAGAGTATAATAGCACACAAGAAAATGAAACTGTCACCGGGACAAAGAATGAAAGAATGTCAAGCAAAGTCTCACAGAAGAGGTTGCCTTTACATTAGGAGTTGGGAAAGAATAGGCTTTTGACTGGAAGACATGAGGAAAGAACATCCCAAGTGGAAGGAAAAACAGGAGTGAAGGACATGCTTGGAAAGGGGCAGGATGTGTCTGGGGAATAGGAGTAGTAGCACATGGCAGAAGAAGATGGGTTATGGTGGGAAATTAACTGGAAAGGTAGATCGAGCCAGGTCCTGGACTGTTTTCTTGAACTGTCTCGTATGTCATCTGCAGGGTTTGCGTGTTATTCTGCAGGTAATGGGGAGCAAGCCGAGGTTTGTGGGCTGGAGCTGGACCTGATCGGTATCCTGTTTAATAAAGACAGCTCTGATGGCATTTTGAAGGACCAATATTTGAGGGATATTGAGGAGGAAAGTTAGGGGCTAGCAAATTAGGGAGATTAGAAGCGTAGTAACTGAGAGGAGGGAAAATGAACACCTGAAGGTCTGAAGGAAGACATGACAATGAAAATAAAAGCAAGGATTAGAAAGGTCTTGTCCATTTGGGGTCAATGTTGCCTCACTGTTCATGGAATTATGTGAAAGCCTATTGACCCATTTTAACCCCAAGATTCTATGGGTTAGGTTTCTGTGACCACATAAGAACTCTCTATTCCAGAAGGGAGGATTTCCCAGCAACCGTAAGTATATATAAGAATGCTTCAGATATATCGATACATATTTAAGAAGTGAGATCATCTCTTTCACCCCTAGTTAATGTATCAGTTGAAAGGGGGATGATTAGATCTATTTACTTGAACACAAACTAATTTTGTTTTTTGATGAGTCTCCAGTATGGCAGCATAGTAATGCTTATCAAAGTAGTGTCCCTAAACAGTTACTATATATTCAAGGCCTACAGTAACACTTTATGGGAGAATGAGTTTTAGTTTCTGTTCACTGAACTCAGAATAAGAATTTAATAAAAAACTGAGAAGTAAAACTATGAGAAAATTAGGGAAGGAAAGGAAAGAAGATAATAGATGACATGGTACAGAAGATACTGAATTTCTGGATTAAAATAGAAGATACTGACTTGCTGAATACTTATTGTTTCCCAAGTTCCAAGCATTTAGTACAGGTATAATTGAAGAAATATACTGTGAAGGAAGCAAGTAGGCCATAAGACGTATGGAAACCATTGGTGATTGCACAGTGGCAGGTATGCAGAAAAAACCAAAATGATATGCATATGAGGAACATGCATTTTGCAGAATTTATACGTAATCTCACACATCTTAACCCTAACTGGTAAGTGTATCATTACTTATATTCTTTTCTTATCAAGCACTTAATGTGTCACTTGCATTCACTCAATTAAACATCATAACCCCATGAAGTAGGTCCTCCTATTATTCCCATTTTATGGATGGGACAACACAGAAAGTTTAGGCAATTAGCCCACAGTCATACAGCTGGTAAGTAGCAGAGCCAAGGATTCAAACCCAGGCAGTCTGATTTTAGAGTCCATGTTCTTAACCAGTATACTATGCTGCCTTTCTAAGTTTGAAGGTGGGAGAGAAAGCAGTGTTTTTTAATGCTATGGCTTGATCTAGAAGAACCTCAAGAGGACTCTGTCAAAGATTTATGTATACTCAGAAATGTAAATGCAGGATGAAAGCAAGTGTAGCATTTACTGTTTTCCATTTCCTCTATGGCTGATGGTTAATTCATTTATTCAGTTTGTTAGGTAGTAGGGATGCAAAGATGAATTAGACATGGTTCCTGCCTTCAAGAAACAGTATAGGGGGGAATCAAGTATATCAAATGCTTTAATAAAGTGTGATTAAGTACTAGGATAGCAGTATACATAGACTACCATGTGAACACAAACGTTGGACATCTAAATCACAATGTATCAGGGAAAGCCTCCCAGCGGAGGTGTTATTTGTGTTGGGTCTTGAGAGATGAATGGGACTTAGAAATACAGGGAATGGATAACAGCATTGTAGGCAGAGGGAACAGCAAAGACAAAGCAACAAGTAAAGGAAAATACAACACATTCAAGAATTGCAAGCTGTTCATTAGGACTGGAATATCAAGTACACGTGAGGGAGAGGCAGGTGAGGTTAAAGGCTTAATCAGAGGCCAAACCATGAGCCTTGCATGATAAATCAAGGAGCTTGACCTTTGTCCTGAAAGCTACAGGGAGGCATTGAAGCTGCAATCAGGAAGGCATGTGATTGTATTTTTCTTGAAAAAATAATTCAGGCAATAGTGAAGAATAAAATGGATAGGATGGAACAAATGTACAGACATATTTTGAAACTACTACAATAATCCAGACAACAAGTTATGGAATCTTAGACTGAGGCAATAGCAATGTGAATGGATAAGAGGAAAAAAACTAAAAAGATATGTAGGATGTAGCATATACAAGAGAAAGTGACTGTTATATACTTAGGGAAAGGATGGGAGGGAGTTTTCCAGGAGAGTGGTGACAAAATTCTGGTTTAGGGAATGGCTGCATCAGAATGGCTTTAAAAAATAGATACCGGGTCTTTACCGCCATAAATCCTGACTTAGTGGATCTGAGGTGGTAACTGGGAATTTGTATTTCTTCAAACCGTTTGAGTTCATTCTGCAGTGTAACTAGGATTGAGAACCTTTACAACTCCTAAGTTTATGGGCTGGATGCCTAAGATACAACCTGTGTGATAATAAAGAGATGCCTATGTGATAATAAAGGTTGGAAGAGATTTTTGGCTAAGGGAGCAGAAGAATGGATTTACTTTTAGACCTACCTTTGGGCTACCTGTGGGAAATCTGGATTGAGTGAGGTATATAAGTTTGGAACTCAGAAGAGAGAATTTCTTTAGAAATAAATGGTATTTACTTCCAAAGCCATGGTTTGGGTTTGGAAGCTCATCCTGGGAGAATATATGGAATAGTGGAAAAGATAGCTGAACATTTAGGAACACTAGTATTTAGGAAGCGGTCTGAGAAAGAAGAGCAAGTTGAAGACATTGGCAAGGAATGTTCAGAGAAGGCAAGAAGATGTGACTGTTGTCACAGAAACCAAGAGAAGGGAGACCCATAGAAAGGGGTGGTCAACATTAGCAAAAGTTATAAAAACTCAAATAAGATAAATAAGAGCAGAAAAGTGCCCACCTATGTATAAGATGGTGACCCTGGTGACTTATGAGAGCAGATTTAGAGGAATAGTTTAAGAGGAAGTCAAATGATGGCTGACTGAGAAGGACAAGGGTTGTAAAAAATTAGAAAACCTAAGTATAGACAACTAGCTTAAGAAATTTGGCAATAAAGGGAAGATGAGAGAGGATAATGGCTAGTAAGGTTAGAGGAGGAGTTTTTTTTCCCTTTTTTCTTGTTTTAAATAGAAGAGACTTAAGCATGCTAAGGAGAAGAAATTGGGGAAGAAAACCAATGAAAGATAGAGGAAAGAGGATAAAAAATGGAAGTAATTCTTTTAGGAGGCCAGAGGTAGTAGAACCTAGAGTATTTGGGAGGGATTAGCTTTGGATGGGAGAGGAAACACTTCTATTAAAATTAAAATACAGGTGAGATGGGAATGGATGCCGATGAGACTCTGGTATGAGAAGTGGAAGTTGAAGAAGTTCTTACCTGAAATAGGAGAGACTATTTGCCTTGCCTAGGAAGATGGGTGTCACAAGAAAAATGTCTGCCAGGTGCCAACTTACCCAATAAATTTGGTAGAATACCTAGCACAGTGTCTTTCATGTAATAGAGTTAGTAGCTGGAGGCCAAATGAAATGTTTATCATTAAATGAAAATGTATGCTCATAGAAATAGGACAATGAAGCAGAATTTATGCCCATAGAAGTATAAATATGAAGCAGAAGTATGAAGCCAATATGCTGGTTTAAAATAGACATTAAGGGTTTCCCTGGTGGTGCAGTGGTTGAGAGTCCGCCTGCCGATGCAGGGGACACGGGTTCGTGCCCCGGTCCAGGAAGATCCCACATGCCACGGAGTGGCTGGGCCCGTGAACCATGGCCGCTGAGCCTGCGCGTCCGGAGCCTGTGCTCCGCAACGGGAGAGGCCACAACAGTGAGAGGCCCGCGTACCGCAAGAAAAAAAAAAAAAAAAAGAAAGGACTGAAACTTTCTCCCAGTGCCCTTCCTCCACTGGGAACCATTGGCACATTGCCAAAGACCTATGAAAGCATTTGCAAACTGAAAAAGGAAGTATTGGTTCCAAAATATGAAAATAAAACTGCAAAACTGAAACTAATATCATTCCGTCAATTTCATTAAGTGTCAAATTCCGTATTCTTCACTTCAAAGAAACTCATGATATGCACAGTGACTTGCCAGAAATCATATCATAGCTAAATAACTTATTCATAGCAAAATAATTTTAAATCAAAACCAAAAATTCTTTCAAATTGCAGCTCTGTGTGCGTGTGTGTGTGTGTAAAAAATGGGATGATGTGGTATAGCTTAAAATTCTGATGTGATGTTAAAGATGAGGGACTCTAAAAGTAAGATCCAAAAGACACTTTACCCTTTAAAAGGACCTGCTTTCCATCCCTCTCACAGTAAGTAGCATGTCTCAGTTCCCTCATGTAATTTTTACCTTCCCCAAACTTGGAAATACATTCGTTTCAATATGCCGGTTCCTCTAGTTATTTAACTCTCTCTCTCATTTAGAAATAGAAACCTTTGTCCCCAGTAAAATAAATTTTGGTGAGAAATATAGCATCCTTCCCCATACTTGAAGTCATATTATGTTTAAGGGAAACACAGAAACTAAAATTCCTGAAGTTGTTTTCAGGATATATAAGAGGGGTGGATCCTGAATCTGAAAAGACAGTATATAGCATCCAGATAATCTCTATTCTCTTCCAAAATCTCTCCCCTCCTCTCCTGTAGGAGACCCAGAGGTCTGAGGCATTCACACTGTGCTAACACCCTTGCCCTGCCTCTCTCCTTTCCAACCTGCAACCAAAGGTTATGTGGTTCACAACAAGGCAGGCTATCTGCCCGCAGCCTCATAGCCCACAAAAGCCCTTTGTCACATTGGATTACATCATGGGACAGAGGTGAAGTATTTAGATGTAGCAAAATGTCAGAGGGCATGCTGGGATGGAAAGACACTAGCAGAGCACCAGGAATTCATTCCCAGGGCAATAGGTAGTAAAGGAAAGAAAGTAGAAAAGAGAGCTAAAAGAAACCAAGTACAAAATAATATGAGCTTTTGGCATAGGATTCTTTTTTTTTTTTAATTCCTAAGTAGTTTATTCTTTTGTACTTTTTTTTTAACATCTTTTTTGGGGTATATTGCTTTACAACTGTGTGTTAGTTTCTGCTTTATAACTAAGTTATACATATACATATGTTTCCATATCCCCTCCCTCTTGCGGCTCCCTCCCACCCTCCCTATCCCACCCCTCCTGGCATAGGATTCTTAATTCTTGTCTTTTCATGCTTTATTGTCTTTGTGTGATATTGATTGAATAATATACAATATGGGAGACATCGCATAAAATTTTTTGAGCTAGAAAGAACCTTAGTGTTGACATTGATGTTCATTAGAAATATTAATGAATTCAATACTTTCTGTGAACTTTTACATTTAAATGCCGCTGGAGCCCATTCAATTCACTGAGCAAAAATATGTCAAATGCATAAATGTCTACTCAAATTTTTAAAATAAATAAAATAGAGGGAGATTGGGTTAATATTCCTGATCCTTGCCTCCACTCTGCCCCTAGCTATTTGTATTGCATTGTAAGGTATTTTGTGGCTTTTAATTTTCTCATCTGAAAGTGGAAATAAATTAGACCAAGTCCTGATGGCTAACACTCAGGTCCCCAAAACTAATGTGGACCATCTGACCCCAGATGAAATTTTCAGCAAATTAATTAACTGGAAAGTAAGAACTATTATGGCAACAGAACCTCACCAGTTTGGTTGCTGCTCCTTCTGTGTGACTGTTTGTCTTCTAAGTGCTGTATTAACAGTTTTGGATCATTGACCAATTTATTTTATTTATTTATTTTTGGTACGCGGGCCTCTCACTGTTGTGGCCTCTCCCGTTGCGGAGCACAGGCTCCGGACACGCAGGCTCAGCGGCCATGGCTCACGGGCCCAACCACTCCGCGGCATGTGGGATCTTCCCGGACCGGGGCACGAACCCGTGTCCCCTGCATCGGCAGGCGGACTCTCAACCACTGCGCCACCAGGGAAGCCCCCATTGACCAATTTAATTTGAATGTAATTAACTCTGTAAATGTGAGCTCTTCTTATTTACTTTCATTAAAATTAAATCATGACAAAAAGAAAATAGGTATAAATCAAGCTGCATGCCCTTGCTTCAGGTATGAGTCACATCTGGTTCTCATACAGTAATCTTGAACTTTCTCCAACTCACCTTTATCATACATTTAAAAATTCCTGGGCTTCCCTGGTGGCGCAGTGGTTGAGAGTCCGCCTGCCGATGCGGGGGACACGGCTTCGTGCCCCGGTCCGGGAAGATTCCACGTGCCGCGAAGCGGCTGGGCCCGTGAGCCATGGCCGCTAAGCCTGCGCGTCCGGAGCCTGTGCTCGGCAACGGGAGAGGCCACAGCAGTGAGAGGCCCGCGTACCGGAAAAAAAAAAAAAAAAAAAAAAATTCCTGGGGCCCACATGCTTCCGGGAATTCTGATCATATGAGCTTCTATCTAAAAAACTTGGGTACCTCTGCAATTCTGTGGTTTATTCCATGATCTATACAGTTCTTTTCTTTACCTAAAACAGTTATGTAAAAGTGGATCTCTTAATTTATGCCTAAATAATTGATTATATGTTTAAATTTAATTGCTTTGGAGATTTATTATTTTTTCCCCTCCTTTTAAAATAGGAATTGACAATGGCAAAAAAAATCTTAGAGAAGTTAGATATTCTGGATGAGCAAGCAAAGGCACTCTTGGCCATAAGAGCAAAGGTTTGTAAAATATAGGCTAAAATTCAATTTTCCATTAAAAGGTTTTTATCTCTTTATGCCTCTGTGCTGTGCTCTGAGAGAATGTTTTAAAGAAGATTTTCGGCTCCTTAACTCGCTCTTTAGCTTTACGCTTTTCCTTCTTCAGTCCATCTGTATAAATACTTGAACAAATTTCTCTTTCGATTGCTTTCTTAACTCTATTTCTGGCTCATGTTCCACCATGTGTGTGGCTCCAGGGAGAAGAGCAGGTTGGAGAGAGCTGCCAGCTATAGTTCCAATAACTCTATGTATCAATATTGTCTTTGCTAAATATATAGGTCGTTCTTAAATTCTGGACTTTGGATTTTGGAGGGAGCCTTCATGATCATCTAGTCCAACACCCTCATTTCATAGATAGAAAAAGAGTTGGTACACAAGGCCTCCAATTTTCAGTCTGCATTATTTTTCCATTGTTGCCTGCCACATAAATTCTGTGTGTGAGTGTGTGTATGTATGAAGTGAGATTAATTTTGTCCTTTCCATACCGGATTTGCCTTATATGAAAAGTGCTCCCTTTTTCACTGAGTTATGTTTTGGATTTGCTGCAGAAAAACTTCCTTCAGAGTGAAGTAAAGAAAAAGATTTCAGTGATACCCCTGACATTTGATTTTCAGTTGGAATTTGAAAAGGATATTGCTACCTCCATATCTGAGGCAGAATCAAAGATCAGAAAAGACAGATCATATGGCATTAAAAAAACAAAAAGGTAATCGTCATAACTACCTCAAACTTTCAGTTTGAACTTTTAAAGCATTATTTTATATTTGTCTTAGATTATGCAATCTATATTAAATGTAAGCTTTGTCAAGCATGTATATTTCATAATGGTTATGAGTTACAATATGCTAGATTAGCATTCTGAATATTGCTAGTTTATAAAATATTAATTATAATATTTCACTATTGCAGATGATAATTGTATATAGTAATTATAATTCCAGACTTTTAAAGAAAGACTTCTTGAGCTTTACTATATCGCCCCAAATTAATGTCAGGATTTATTTCAAACTTTAACCAATATACTGCAAAAAAAAGTAGGCCTAGAAAACTAAGTAAGGCAGTTTCTCTGTGTACTTACAAGGGGTAGCCTGAATATGTAATAATTGGTCTTTCACTGGCATTGTGTATGTATGTAATGTTATATAAGTTTCTAGGCATCAGAAATGTGGAGGAGAGCCCAGACAAAAGAAACACTCAGGTACAGAATCAATAGGACTTCAGATCAGTTGGACATTGGTGGTAGTGTGTTCTTACCTCATTTATTCTGTAGTAAATCACTGTATTAAGTGCAGTTTTACAGATGCCAAACCCAAGTCTTGATGAGGTAAAATAACTTGCCCAAAGTCACAAAGCTAACACGTGGCAGAAGCTGGATTTAGACATAGCAGTCTGATTTCCGAGCCTATGCTCTTATCACTACCACATTCAAGAGAATGATTTCCAGCTTTTGGTCTTGGTGACTAGATGTACTTTGGTGTTTTGTACTTAGGTGGAGATCATAGGATGAAAAGCAGATTGGAGTGGATAAGAGATTAGAGTGAGAAATGCTGAGCTTTATTTTGGATATGTTAAATTTTAGATGCCTGTGGAGCATCTAGGTGATGGCGTCCAGAAGACAATTGGACAAATATGTCTTAATCTAAAGTAAAACAAGATCATTTGGACTCAAAATACAGTTTACTCAGATTTTTGTTGTTTATGATTTACCAGGATGTCAGAACATGTTTCCATTGTGCAGCCATAAGAAAAAGGAGTTTGTTCCTAACACAAATAAATATTAGTGGTTTATGAAATTCAGCTTTATCACAAACTTCTTTCACTACTATTTTGTTTTTATGTACAGCCGATAAAAGCCAATACTTTTACTTTGAAATCATTTATAGAACTATCCATGTTAAAATAGAATATTTTAATAATACATAGAAAAAGTTGCATAAAATGGAAGTTGGGCATGTAGAGAAGGGAAAAATAATGTCTTATTATATATCATGTATTATATAATTTTAATTATATATATTTTATATTTGTATATATTTATATTTTTGAATTTATATATATGTATACCATTATGAGATAGCATAATATATGGCTATTGACCCATTAAAGATAACGTGCAGTGTGTTTTATGACAGTATTTTCCAGGATGATACTGTTGCTTTCCCTTTCCTTTCTGTAGTTTATAAAGGCATCATTGATCCTGTCTTTAGTGAGGATATCAATAGCTGAGTAATGTTCCTTTTGAGTTGCTTAAGTCTGGCTAAGTTGAAGTTTGAAATCAGAGTCCAAAATAAAGACAAACAGGCACATAGTTTCAAGATTCAAAGACCAAGTAAATTTTGCTTGCTCGGTGCTCAGAGGACCAAAACTATCACACACACACACACACACACACACACACACACAAGTACAGGAAACTGTCAAGAATTTACACAAGAATTAGGGTGTAACCTAGGCCAAAAGAAAGAAAATTTGGTTGAAGAAATGAAGAGGATCTAGTACATACAGATAAGTCCAACTGGCAGCATATCTAGGCTCCGAGTTTTGCTTTTAAGACCACTTCTAACAGTTGCCTCTCTTCAAGTAGCTTTGTGGCAATTCTGTACTGTCACTCATGCTTGAATGATTGGCCCTAAACCAAGTTCAAATAAAGAATTCTTACAACTTCATTTTAATTTTTGTTAACAGTAGCTCTGCTATCCCATACAACTGTAATTTTAATTTATTGATTTTATTCTACAAGTGTTTACTGAATGACTACTATACTCTAGGCATATGACAGCAAGAGTGAAATATTATCTCTTCAATGGAGATTCAGATAAGCAAATGGGCAAACACCAGTTGCCACAGAGAGATTCCTAATGTGAGGATCTGCAAGTTTCCTAGAGGAGGTGGCCCCTCAGGTGAGACCCAGGGAGTTAATGAAGAGGCAACAAGATTTAAGAGAGAGAAATTGATTCCAGGCCAAGGCAATAACATGAACAAAGGGTCAGCCAGAGGCAAAGGAAAGCCCAGCTCATTTGAGGAACCAAAAGTAGTTCAGTGTTGCTAGACTTGAAAGGGATATGGGGTAGAGACTGGAGATGGATTGGTAAGAAATGAGGCTAAAGGGGTAAATAAAGGCCAGATCACCAAGGCCTTATGAGCCAAGTAAAGCACTCTGGCCAATCTCCTTCAGTGAGGAGCTGCTGCAGGGTTTAAACAGGGCAGTGCATACTCAGATTTGGATTTTAGAAATATCATTAAATAGCAAAAGAGGTCATTAAAAATTATGGGGGCTCCTCAGAGAACCGAACCTTTTATTAGAATTTATAGTATCTCCAGAAACTGCCTGTTCTAGGAAGCCAATCATCTTGCAGTGAGTCCTTTTTCAGCCATAGAGGAACGATTACTTAAATAACAGAGCATAAGGTGGTAAGTTTTTTCCCCATATCAACAATGATATGCTGATTACACTGGCTATATTGCACAGATTTAATTCCTCCAAATCTTGAGATGCAGCTCCTAGTCTTATAAGTTACGTTAATTATAACAGGATACCAGCCTCCACCAGTGCTCACAAACCTCACTCCTACACTAACCCAAGATGTCAGATCTGAGTCACACAGCTTTCAGCTTAGCCTAAGCCTTACATCATAACCACCACCACCAGTACCATAGTAACTCCTGGTAACTGCATGCCTCTTTCATTTTTGATCTCTGGTCTCTTGCTATTCAAAGTGTTATCTTCCATCCAGCAGCACTGGCATCACCTGGCAGCTTGTTTGAAATGCAGAATCTCTGACCTCATCCCAGATGACAGCTGCAGTTAACAAGATCCCCCAGGTGATTCCCATGGACAGTAATGATGGAGAAACCCTGCTCTAGCCCAGTGATTCTCAAACATGGAGGACTAGTTAAAACACAGTTTGGGGGCCCCCACTGGCAGAGTTTTTGATTCTGTAGGTCTGGGCTGGGGCCTAGTAAGTTTCCAGGTGATGCTGACACTGATGGTCCTGGGTCATCATCCTCTAGCTGGATGAGTCCCTCCTCTAGCTGTGTCCCACTATAACCATGCTGCCCAACACTGACATCCGTTCCATGTTTCTCCTTGGCTTGCTTAATATCATAGCAACGCTCAACCTGGTGCTACCCGATTTGTAGCTGAGCTTTGTTTTCAGAGCAGTGGTTTTCAACCCACCTGCATGTTAGTATTACCTGGGAAGCTTTAAAGTAATTGGATTCAACTTTAATTAGTTTGGAGTAGGTCCTAGGCATTACTATTTTAAAGATTTTCCCAGATGATTCTTACATAAAGCTAGGATTGAAAACCATTAAAATGCATAGGGCTTCTTTTTCAGTTACTCCCAGAGACATCTTTTCCATGTAACTATTATCTCAGGATTTCTGCATTTTTCTCGGATAAAAGGGAACTGATAAAGGTGATGGCCACAAATACCCAGAATTTGCTGGAAGGACTTTCCTAGGATTACTTTCCTGATACAGAGAGAGTTTTATAATCATTCAAAAATCTCAGTCTTTTGCCTTTCATTTGTATATAGTCTTTAAGATTTGTCAGTAAACACCAAATCTACTCTTCTTTGCAACTTTTCATAATTGGACCTTTTACAGAAGAGCCATACTTCGGCTTCCCTGGTGGCGCAGTGGTTGAGAGTCCGCCTGCCGATGCAGGGGACATGGGTTCATGCCCCGGTCTGGGAAGATCCCACGTGCCGCGAAGCGGCTGGGCCTGTGAGCCATGGCTGCTGAGCCTGTGCGTCCGGAGCCTGTGCTCCGCAACGGGAGAGGCCACAACAGTGAGAGGCCTGCGTACCGCAAAAAAAAAAAAAAACCTAAGCATTCAGTACTGGATTATCAGATGAAAATGGCAAATTTACCATTTATTAAGTGGTAAGAAATAGGAAACAATTTAGGAGTAAGTAGACAGATTTAGATTAATAGGGTCTTCTCATTAGAAGAATTATTTTCCTAAAAATAAATTCAAAATAATATTCCTTTCAGAAATATTTTTACGACAGAAGGATAAACTTGCATAAGGAAAGATAATGAAATATAGAGACTATGGTAAGAGCCTATAGTGAAATTTAATTGGTCAAATTCCACATGAAAAGCCCGCACACCACAACAAAGAGTAGCCCCCGCTCGCTGCAACTAGGGAAAGCCCGCGTGCAGCAACGAAGACCCAACACAGCCAAAAATGAATAAATAAATAAATAAGATAGTAATGAGATACACGAGCCATGTTTACATATGGCAATCATTTCGACGATAAAATCCTAGGTAAAGTATGACTTATAATAGGTAGGTGGGTTGGGGAGGGACAGGAGCAGAAAGGAGAAGGAGGCATTTAAGTAAGTGAAAACAGAGATTCATGCCTTGCTTGCTGCTACCCACACAACTTCTCCCTTACCTGGGCACAGGTTCTTTAAAGGCCCCACGAGGATTCTGGGCAGGTAACAGCCCTGCCTCCTCTAGCTCTCTGTGGCGAGAGCTTCACTTCTGGGCTGGATGGTTCCTCTTCCCTCCAGCTGGAAGAGGACTCCCACTTATTGCTCCTACCTGGAGAAACCTGAGACTCTCCCGCAAAGCTTCTCAGCAGTGGCTGCTCACTTCAGAGTATTTGGAAAATGCACTGAGCCCTGCCCTAGAGATTGTGATTTAACTAGTAGGGAAGAGTCTGGGCATAGGTAATTTTTCAGAGCACCCCGGATGGTTCTAATATACAACTAGAGGTTTGAGAACCATTTCTGGAGGCCTCTTCATTTCTCACTCCCTCAGCTGCCATGTGAGACCCTCTCATGACAGCTTGTTTACCACTGATCACTGCAAAAGAATCTTCTCTCACTGCCTGATACTACCTGAGTCCCAAATAGCCTGACCTTCATAGGTGCTGCAAGAACCCACACTCACTGAAATGAGTAAAGAGAAACCACAGGTCATTTAAGGGGACTCACATGAAGGATAGAGATGAAGCCAAACAATCAGAACAGGTACCTGACTCCTAACGAGGCAGACTTATGGGAGGAAACAGAAGAGAACTTTAGAAAATATCTCTCTTAAGGACAGTAAACAGGAGAAAAGGGTATTTGAAAAATAATAGACATTTTTGAATCAAAAACTGAGTAGGGAAATTAAAAATAGAATACAGATGAAGACTGAATTGGTAATCTAGACGATCAAATAAAGGCACAATCTTATAAAAACACCAAAAAATGGAAATCAGAAGAGAGACATGTAGATACATTCAGGATACTCAGTATGAAAATATATATTTAATACATAAAGCAGGAGAGTAAGAAACAGATGGTGAGGAAATAATCAAAGAAATATAAGAAAAAAGTGCCCTTTGTTTAAGACAGACTTGAATCTTCTAATCAAAAGTGTTACTAAGTGCTAGACTTATGGTAAAATTACCCAATTCCAAAGGCACAGGAAAAAAGCAGTTAATTACAAAGGAAAGGATAGCAAATCAGTTTCATATGTCTCATCTGCATCTCTGAGGCTAGAAAATAGTAAGCCATTTTCAACTTCTAACAAAATGTCAATCCAGGAATCTGCTATTCGGATGAATCATCATTTATATTTGAGAACAAAAGAAAGACAAGTTTTTGGACATGAAAGACTTTAGAATGTAAACTGCTTATTTATTCTTTCTGAGGGACTTGGAGAAATATTTTTATCCAAATTTAAATTAAATATGAATAAAATAAAGATCCAAACTGGGTATCTTTATTACACAAAAATGCATTTGAAATTTTCCCATGGTGTCTGAATGAAATTCTGGACTTCCACCTCAAAGTGGCTGTTCTATAAAAACATAAAACATTCCAAAGATTACCATGTAAGTGGTCCATAAGAGATTTCAAGTTGGGAAGAGGCAGCTTTAGCTCAACCCCCATCCTCCCATCTGAGCTGTACTTTTCTCTGGGTTTCTTCCTTTGTTTGCCAGTGGCACTTCAATGGTCCATCCCAGACACATGCAGCAGCCTTCCTTTAATTCCAGCCCATGCAGCACAAATCAAGGCCTTTACTTGTATTCCCTTTAAGTCAACTGCAACAGGATGTAATTTCACAGGGAATTTTTCTAACTATAAGACAAAAAAAGTGGGAGAGGGAAAAGGATGAATTTTTAAACATTCAAGCAGCCCCAAACCAATACAACTTACAAAAACCAGATTTATAAATTTATGCTAGTGAACTAACCTACCAAATTTATAACTCCAGTTTCATTCCTCATGTTGTATGAAAACCCAGTGCTGGGCTTCCCTGGTGGCACAGTGGTTGAGAGTCCACCTGCCGATGCAGGGGACACGGGTTTGTGCCCCGGTCTGTGAAGATCCCACAATGCTATGAGATTAGATATCAATTACGGGAAAAAAATCTGTAAAAAATACAAATACATGGAGGCTAAACAATACACTACTTAATAACCAAGAGATCACTGAAGACATCAAAGAGGAAATAAAAAAATACCTAGAAACAAATGACAATAAAAACACGACGACCCAAAACCTATGGGATGCAGCAAAAGCAGTTCTAAGAGGGAAGTTTATAGCAATACAATCCTACCTCAAGAAACAAGAAACATCTCAAATAAACAACTTAACCTTACACCTAAAGCAATTAGAGAAAGAAGAACAAAAAACCCCAAAGTTAGCAGAAGGAAAGAAATCATAAAGATCAGGTTAGAAATAAATGAAAAAGAAATGAAGGAAACAATAGGAAAGATCAATAAAACTAAAAGCTGGTTCTTTGAGACGATAAACAAAATTGATAAGCCATTAGCCAGACTCATCAAGAAAAAAAGGGAGAAGACTCAAAACAACAGAATTAGAAATGAAAAAGGAGAAGAAACAACTGACACTGCAGAAATACAAAGGATCATGAGAGATTACTGTAAGCAACTGTAGCCAATAAAATGGATAACCTGGAAGAAATGGACAAATTCTTAGAAAAGTACAAACTTCCAAGACTGAACCAGGAAGAAATAGAAAATATAAACAGACCAGTCATAAGTACTGAAATTGAGACTGCGATTAAAAATCTTCCAACAAAAAAAAGCCAAGGACCAGAGGGCTTCACAGGCGAATTCTACCAAACATTTAGAGAAGAGATAACACCCATCTTTCTAAAGTCTTCCAAAATATAGCAGAGGGAGGAACACTCCCCAACTCATTCTACCAGGCCACCATCACCCTGATACCAAAACCAGACAAAGATGTCACAAAGAAAGAAAACTACAGGCCAATATCACTGATGAACATAGATGCAAAAATCCTCAACAAAATACTAGCAAACAGAACCCAACAGCACATTAAAAGGAGCATACACCATGACGAAGTGGGGTTTATCCCAGGAATGCAAGGATTCTTCAATATATGCAAATCAACCAATGTGATACACCATCCTAACAAATTGAAGGAGAAAAACCATATGATCATCACAATAGATGCAGAAAAAGCTTTTGACAAAATTCAACACCCATTTATGATAAAACCCCACAGAAAGTAGGCATAGAGGGAACTTTCCTCAACATAATAAAGGCCATATATGACAAACCCACAGCCAACATCATTCTCAATGGTGAAAAACTGAAACCATTTCCTCTAAGATCAGGAACAAGACAAAGTTGCCCACTCTCACCACTATTATTCAACATAGTTTTGGAAGTTTTAGCCATAGCAATCAGACAAGAAAAAGAAATAAAAGGAATCCAAATCAGAAAAGAAGTAAAGCTGTCACTGTTTGCAGATGACATGATACTATACATAGAGAACCCTAAAGATGCTAACAGAAAACTACTAGAGCTAATCAATGAATGTGGTAAAGTAGCAGGATACAAAATTATTGCACAGAATTCTCTTGCATTCCTATATACTAATGATGAAAAATCTAAAAGAGAAATTAAGGAAACACTCCCATTTACCATTGCAACAAAAAGAATAAAATACCAGAAATAAACCTACTTAAGGAGACAAAAGACCTGTATGCAGTAAACTATAAGACACTGATGAAAGGAATTAAAGATGATACAAACAGATGGAGAGATATACCATGTTCTTGGATTGGAAGAATCAACATTGTGAAAATTACTACCCAAAGCAATTTACAGATTCAGTGCAATCCCTATCAAACTACCAGTGGCATTTTTCACAGAACTAGAACAAAAAAAATCACAATTTGTATGGAAACACAAAAGACCCTGAATAGCCAAAGCAATCTTGAGAAAGAAAAACAGAGCTGGAAGAATCAGGCTCCTGGACTTCAAACTATACTACAAAGCTACAGGAATCAAGACAGTATGGTACTGGCACAAAAAAAGGAATATAGATCAATGGAATAGGATAGAAATCCCAGAGATTAAACCCACACACATATGGTCACCTTATTTTTGATAAAGCAGGCGAGAATATACAATGGAGAAAAGACAGCCTCTTTTCTGGTAAAACTGGACAGCTACATGTAAAAGAATGAAGTTAGGGACTGCCCTGGTGGCACAGTGGTTGAGAGTCTGCCTGCCAATGCAGGGGACACAGGTTAGATCCCTGGTCTAGGAAGATCCCACATGCCGCGGAGCAACTAAGCCCGTGTGCCACAACTACTGAGCCTGCTCTCTAGAGCCCGTGAGCCACAGCTGCTGAACCCACGTGCCACAACTACTGAAGTCCTCACGCCTAGAGCCGGTGCTCCACAACAAGAGAAGCCAGTGCAATGAGAAGCCCGTGCGCCACAACAAAGAGTAGCCCCACTTGCGGCAACTGGAGAAAGCCTGCGCGCAGCAACAAAGACCGAAAGCAGCCAAAAATAAATAAATAAAAATTTAAAAAAAAAGAATGAAGTTAGAAACCTCCCTAACACCATACACAAAAATAAACTCAAAATGGATTAAAGGCCTAGATGTAAGGCCAGACACTATAAAACTCTTAGAGGAAAACATAGGCAGAACAGTCTATGACATAAATCACAACAAGATCCTTTTTGACCCACCTCCTAGAGAAATGGAAATAAAAACAAAAATAAACAAATGGGACCCAATGAAACTTAAAAGCTTTTGCACAGCAAAGGAAACTGTAAACAAGATGAAAAGACAACCCTCAGAATGGGAGAAAATATTTGCTAATGAAGCAGCTGACAAAGGATTAATCTCTAAATTTTACAAGCAGCTCATGCAGCTCAATATCAAAAAAACAAACAACCCAATCCAAAAATGGGCAGAAGACCTAAATAGACATTTCTCCAAAGAAGATATACAGATTGCCAACAAATGCATGAAAGGATGCTCAATATCACTAATCATTAGAGAAATGCAAATCAAAACTACAATGAGGTATCACCTCACATCAGTCAGAATGGGCATCATCAAAAAATCTACAAAC
Organism: Delphinus delphis; assembly: GCF_949987515.2. NCBI lineage: Eukaryota > Metazoa > Chordata > Mammalia > Artiodactyla > Delphinidae > Delphinus > Delphinus delphis. The sequence continues at coordinate 57,417,273 of NC_082683.1, read as the reverse complement.
AATAAATGCTGGAGAGGGTGTGGAGAAAAGGGAACCCTCTTTCACTGTTGGTGGGAATGTAAATTGATACAGCCACTATGGAGAACAGTATGGAAGTTCCTTAAAAAACTGAAAATAGAACTACCATATGACCCAGCAATGCCATTACTGGGCATATGCCCTGAGAAAACCATAATTCAAAAAGAGTCATGTACTACAATGTTCATTGCAGCACTATTTACAATAGGCAGGACATGGAAGCAACTTAAGTGTCCATCATTGGATAAATGGATAAAGAAGATGTGGCACATATATACAATGGACTATTACTCAGCCATAAAAAGAAATGAAATTGAGTTATTTGTAGTGAAGTTGATGGACGTAGAGACTGTCACAGTGTGAAGTAAGTCATAAAGGGAAAAACAAATGCCATATGCTAACACATATATATGGATTCTAGAGAAAAGAAAAAGGTTCTGAAGAGCCTAGGGGCAGAACAGGTATAAAGACGCAGACGTAGAGAATGGACTTGAGTACACAGGGAGGGGGAAGGGTAAGCTGGGACGAAGTGAGATGGCATGGACATATATACACTATCAAATATAAAATAGAAAGCTAGTGGGAAGCAGCTGCATAGTACAGGGAGATCAGCTTGGTGCTTTGTGACCACCTAGAGGAGTGGGATAGAAAGGATGGGAGGGAGATGCAAGATTGAGGAGATATGGGGATATATGTATATGTATAGCTGATTCACTTTGTTATAAAGCAGAAACCAACATACCACTGTAAAGCAATTATACTTCAATAAAAATGTAAAAAAAAACAAAGCTGTCATCTCCCAGTACTTCCACCAGACTTTGGCTTTCCTCTCATAAGCACACTGAATCTTTAAGAACATTTTGCAAAATTAGCATGTTTAAGACCTCCCCAAAGAATGTTAAAATGACCATAATTTAAGAAATTGAAGAGAAGAAACAGACAACATAAAGGCACAATATTAGTAATGAGAAAGGAGCTATGATGATGGATGTAGAAGAAATTAAAATAATTATAATGAGTACTTCATATAACTGAGCTGCTTTGAAACATGAGTCTGTTAGTGGATAATCTGGGAAAATATGAATGGTGAAAATAGAATCAAGAAGAAAAAGAAAATGTAACTAAATCAATAACTAGAAAATTTTGAGAAATTGTCAAAGAACTGTTTTACAAAAGCAGTGTCTTGGATTTCCCTGGGGTGCAGTGGTTAAGAATCTGCCTGCCAATGCAGGGGACACGGGTTCAAGCCCTGGTCCGGGAAGATGCCGCGGAGCAACTAAGTCCGTGTGCCACAACTACTGAGCCTGCGCTCTAGAGCCCGCGAGCCACAACTACTGAGCCCACGTTCCACAACTACTGAAACCCACGTGCCTAGAGCCCGTGCTCCACAACAAGAGAAGCCACTGCAATGAGATGCCTGCACACCGCAACGAAGAGTAACCCCCGCTCACCACAACTAGAGAAAGCCTGTGCGCAGCAAGGAAGACCCAACACAGCCAAAAGTAAATGAAATAAAATAATTTATTAAGAAAAAACAAAAAGCAGAGTCTTGAAGCTGTATCAGGGTGACTACAACGTTTCAAAGAAGTATTTAAATGGTTTCTGAGCATAGAGATGGAATAGTTCCAATTCTTTTTGTAAAGATAGCTTTGAACCTCAAGTCTGACCACAAGAATATAAAACCATTGCAGTATCTCGCTTATAAATATAGATTTTTTTAAAATCTAAAATAAAAATATTAGCTTAACTGTTTCACTGCCTTTCTCAACTTGGGAACATAAAACATAAAGCAGTTTTATGTTTATTTCTCCAATTTCACTCTGATCATTTTTGGTTATTAAAAGTCTGACCAGTTTAGTATTTTGATCCTACGTTTTAGTTGTGGTTTCCCCTTCCCCCATATCAGCCAGTTTAGTGACCTGAAATGAAAAGGGGTATGGCCAGTAATTTGATTCTTCCTGTCCTGACCTGTAAGTGGGAGATGAGTGTGGTCTTCCTCTAGCGCACCTTCTCTTCTTCCCTCTTTTAATCTTTTTTTTTCTTCTGGTATGGGATCATTGGTGTGCTAGAGCCAGCTCCCAACAATTTGTTAGAGCTGATTGTTGAATCTTCAGGGATTTTGTTAGATGGTTATTAAACACAGTCATTATTTAAATTAAATATGTAAGCTAAAAATTCAGTGACATACTAAAAAAGATAAAACTCATCACCTCCTAATTATTTTATTACATTTCACTATTATCTAATGTTTTTTGTTTGTTTGTTTGTTATTTGAAAGCCCAGTGTTTGATTTTATTTCATCCAACAGAAGGTTCTATTTGTGGTACTGAACAGATGGTGGGGATTAGAGCTGAGAGGGGGCAGAAAAAGGAAAAAAAAGCCACATCCGCTACCACGCATAGGTTTTCCCCAGAATTGCCGCGTGGGGATGAATGAGTGATTCTGGAATTTATCACCTTCTCTCTCCTCCCTTCCTCTGGCTTCCGCTGGGTCTCGATAATGCCCATGTCTTCAACAGGAGGTCCCAAGGCGCGGGGCAGTGGGGAGATCCCTGGGGCAAAAGGCGTCACCCCGCGGCTGCAGTGAGCGGCAGGTGCCTAGCTAATGTAAATAATTCTTGTAACAACCCCAAGAGGTAAATACCACCTTCAGTTGGCATATGAGGGACTGAGATTCAGAGAAACTCAATATTCTGCAGAAGTTTACATAGAGTTTAGATGCAAAGTATGGTCTAACCTCAAAGCCCATGCTCTTTGGTTCACTGTAAGGAAATCCATATCTGAACATCTCTATATATTCTGCAAATGTATTTGAAAAAATACCTTAGTAAGATAAGGATAAAAAAATCATCTCCTTAACAAGACTATATAGCCAACAACATTAGGGTGGAATCTTTGACACATTCCCATTTAAATTAGAAACAGAGGGATGCCCGTTCTCACTAGTATGCCAAACTATTCTGGAAGTACTTGCCAATGATATTAAATAACAACATAATATACAAATTTAAATGTTTTGAAAGGAACAGATAAATTATTTTATGAAGATTAAATGATTGTTTATTGAAAAATCTAAAGAGAATAAACTGAAAACTCATTGGAAATTGTAAGAGTATAAGAGAGTTCAATCAAAATTTACCAAAACAATTCATACATTCAACAAATATTTATTGTACGTGTACTATGTGCCAGTCACTGTTCTAGGTGCTAGGAATACAACGGTGACTAAAACAAAGACCCTGCCCTCAATTTGCATTCTAGGATAAGGTGGAGAGACAGATAACAAATAAACAAGCAAATGAATGTATAATATACATTCACTAGTGATAAATGCTATGAAGAAAAATATAGTAAATTAACGGAATTAAGATTGATTCCCATAATTTACTATATTAGATGAGAGGGGGCACAAAAAGACCTTTCTGGAGAGATGGAAATTTGAGTAAAGACTTATGAAATACATCTCTTATGATTTAAGTGAGTAAACCTTGCAATACCTAGGGGAAGAATATTACAGGCAGAGGGGAGAGCAAGGGCCAAGGTACTTACGTGGGAGCATAAGTTCCTTTCCTTAAGCCAAACAGCCAAAAAACTCACTCTGCTTCCATGTGGAGGAGAGGGGTAAAGGGACACACAGAGAGAGGCCTGGAGGGGCATTCAATGGAAGCTCCTCTACTTGGAAATACAAGAATTGGGAGGAAAGTTTCTGTCTTACAATGAGAATTGTGAATTTCATTTCAGTGTGACAGGAAACGGTTGGAGGGAAATGAGAGTCTCATTTATATTTTACAGGTGCCACCATGGTTGCATTGGGAAAATACTGCTGGGCACAAGAGTGATAGCAGAGAGAGCAGATAGAAGAAGACGAGGGATGTAGAGAAGTAGTTCAGATGAGAGATGAAGGGGCCTTGGACTAGGGTAGATGTGATGAGGAAAGAGGTCGTTGGATTTGGAATGTATTTCAAAGAAAGGTCCAATGAGATGTGCTGAGATATTGGGAAGGAGATATGGGGAATGAGAGAAAGAAAAGTCAAAGATGATTGCAGAGTTTTTGGCCTAAGCCTCTGGCTGAATGGAAATGAGAAAACCTGGGGAAGGAACAGATTGGAAAGGAAGTGGAAGCAAACATTTGGTTTTGAATATGTTTGAAATTCCCATGATATATCTAACTGCAGAAATCATGTAGCAGTTGGATATATAAATCTGGAGCTCAGGGAAGGGTTTGGGGTCTGTACTATAAATCTGGAGGACATCAACCTATAGATAATAAAAGGTGGGAGACTGGATGACATAAACTAAAGGTGAGTGTCTGAGTCATAGCATTTAGAGGTCAGAAATATCATAAATTATATAATTATTATAATTACATACCCTCAATAGTCATTTAAAGAATTTAGTGGAGAAAAATTTCTGTTTACAGTAAATGGATTCTGTGATCCTATCTGGTATACTATTCTGGAATCTGAGCTGACCCTAACTGCATAAACCACCACTATGACTAGGCTTGGCAATGTCCCCAGTATCTCATTTAACAAATTTCCAATGTAGTTTTCTAAAAGTGTTAATTAGCTTGTGAACAATAGTTTCCTGAGTGCCCTCAATTCTATGACAACAGCACTTTTCTCTCTCTGTTTCCAGTGATTACCACTAATATTTTTAGCTCCTGCTTAATCAGTCCCAATCTTTTACACTTTATACTATAATATATTAAAACAATAACATTCAAATCTATATAACTGGGACTTGACCACATTTCTCCAAATTTATTTTTTAGATTAGTTTTGTAAATTTTCTGATTATTTTAATTTAGATTAATTTTATTTCTTTCAGATATGTCTCCTTCAAAAATATGCCTGAATCTAAAAAGAGTGATTTTGAAAAGTCAAATTTAAGACCACACTTTGCACCAACAAAAATAAAAATTCAAGAAATCAAGTCAATAGGTAATGCTTTGTATATTTATCTCTGTTTTGATGTATTAATGAAGTTCTTTTATTAAATACTTTATTATTTATTAATGTTTGTCTTATAAGTTCTTATAATTTGATGTTTCTGTTGAAAGCATTTGCTTGAAAGCCTATGGGTTATAACTGAAGTGTGAAAGATGTCAGTGAGCTATAAAGAAGAATTTCCTAAGAGAAAGAGATGATAAATGTCAGAATAGACATTTGTACAATTCACAAATTAAGAATATATTTTTATGTTTACTTTTCCGGAAAGAAAATCTCTGGATTTCCTTGCAGCTCAACCCTGAGTTTTCTTGTAATTGTTTTAAAAAAATCACTCAAGCTTGTACATCTTACTTAGTAGAAATTTACTTTACAGGGACTGTAAAGGAACTCACTTTCCTAGAAACTTCAGGAATCTGTGAGCTAGGAAACTGCATTATAGAGCCTCAGAAAATTTGAGTGTTTTATGTTGTCTTTGTTTTTCTTTCCCTGGCATTATCAAAAAACCCATCTAATTGTGTCATGCTCATCAACAGCCCTGACTGAGGCTCCTTGAATCCACATTGCCCCATATTGCCTCATTTCTGTGACTCTTCGTAATCTAATTCCTCAAAAGATTTGTTTACATATACTGTCTCTACTCCCTCAACATTTTTTTTTTTTTTTTTTTTTTTTGCGGTACATGGGCCTCTCACTGTTGTGGCCTCTCCCGTTGCGGAGCACAGGCTCCAGACGCACAGGCTCAGCGGCCATGGCTCACGGGCCTAGCCACTCTGCGGCATGTGGGATTTTCCCGGACCGGGCCGCGAACCCGTGTACCCTGCATCGGCAGGCAGACTCTCAACCACTGCGCCACCAGGGAAGCCCACTCTGTCAACTTTTGTTCAAACTTCAGCCTACTCCAAATTGGTCTTGCCTCCACCACTCTACTGAAATTACACTGATTAAGAGTACCAGTGATCTCCATGTTGCTAAATCCAAAGGATAGTTTTCTGCCACCTCTCAGTCCCACTGTAGTTAGTTGATCACTCCCTTCTGCTTAAAACTCTGTTTTTCTGCTATCTCACCCTTTCTCAGTCTCTCTTTTTAATTTCTCTTCTCCATCCTTAAAATACTGTATTTGCTCAGAGCTCAATCCTGAGCCTGCCTCTGCTTCTACATTCTTTCTCCTTGGGTGATCTAATCCAGTCTTACAGATTAGATCACCCAACTGTATTTTAAATCTCTATGGTTTAAAATACCATAGAGATATCGTTAAATCCTTCATTTATATCTCAATCCAGACTAATCCTCTGAAGGGCAGGTACCTACACTGAACTACCTATTTGATATCTCCACTCAAACTTCTCATTACATCTTAAACCTAATATCCAGAACTGGTCTCATGATTCCCTATCCTAGCCATCCTCTCAAACTTTCTCTCCCATCCCCTCCCCACAACAGCATTCCATTCTCAGTACATTGGACCAATTTACTCCAACTGGCTCAAGTCTAAAACCTAGAAGCAATCCTTGATCTCTCCTTTCCCTCCTCCCCAAAGTTCAATATGTCAACAAGCTCTTTTCATTCTAACTCATCTTGAATTAATCTATTTTCACCATATCTGCTGTCACCACCCTAATCCAAATCATCATCATCTTTGTGTGTCAACTATAGTAGCTTGCCGACAGGTATTTCTTCTTTCATTCTTGCCCTCTTTATAATCACTTTCCTTTTTTATTAAACCATTTAAAATTATGAAATAACATACATTATGAAAAGTGAATATAGCATAAAATGTACAGTATAATAACCAATTATTAAAAAAACACCTATATAACCATATTGCACATCAAGAAATAGAGCATTGCCAACGTCACCACTTGACCTTTCCCAAATCACCTCTCCCTTCCTTGTCCCTGGGAGTTACTACTGTCCTGATTTCTGTGGTAATCACTTCCTTACTTTTCTTTACATTTTTACCATCTATTATTTGCATCTCTAAAGAATATTGTTTAGTTTGCTTGCTTTTCACTGTATATGAATGTAATCATGCTGTATGCATTCATTTTTTTTTTTTTTCTTAGCATTGTTTGTAAGATTCACTCATATTGTGCTGTGGAGGTGTAGTTGCTTCATTTTCATTGCTGTTAAGTATTCCATTGCATGAATATATCACGCTTTGTACTACTCTTGAAATTTAGGGTTTTTAGTTTGTCAGTCATTGCAATGCTGAAATGAATATTTTTGTTTAGGCATCCTGCTGCATCTGTGTAAAAGTCTCTTGAGAGTGTATATCCAGCATTTACATTACCGGGGATGCTTACCTTCAACTATAATAGATAATGTCAACTTTCCAAAGTGTTTTTACCAATTTATGCTCCCATCAGATTTGTGAGGGTTCTTTTTGTCCTGCTTCCTAACACTTGGAATTGTCAGTTTTCCATTTTAGCAATCTACTGGGTATATAATAATATATCATTATGGTTTAATTTGCATTTCTGTGATTACTAATAGGTTTGAGAACTTTTTCATAGACTATTGACAAATTGGATTTATACTTTTGGAAATCATCCAAGTTTTACCTTATTTTAAAATTAGTTTTTTATCCTTTTCTTGTTGATTTTTAAATATATTCTTTTTATTAGTTCTTTGTTGGTTTGGCGTGTTGTGAATATCTTCCCCTTTTCTATGGGTTTTCTTTTCACTCTCTTTATGGTGTCTTTTTGATGAACAAAAATTCTTCCACTTTAATAAGGTCAAATATACCAAATCTTTTCTTATTTGATAAGTACTTTTTGTACCATATCTAAGAAATCTTTTCCTACTCTGTGGTCATGAATATCTTTTTCTATTTATCTTGCAAAAGATTTTAGTTCTTCTTTTTACCTTTAGGTCTAAAGTCTACCTGGAATTACATTTTGAGTGAGGTAAGAGTCAAGTTTAGTTTTTGTTCATGTGAATACCCAGCTATCCCAATGTGGTATTAAAAAGGCTATTCTTGGGCTTCCCTGGTGGTGCAGTGGTTGGGAGTCTGCCTGCTGATGCAGGGGACACAGGTTCGTGCCCCGGTCCGGGAAGATCCCACATGCCGCAGAGCGGCTGGGCCCGTGAGCCATGGCTGCTGAGCCTGCGCGTCTGGAGCCTGTGCTCCGCAATGGGAGAGGCCACAACAGTGAGAGGCCCATGTACCGCAAAAAAAAAAAAAAAAAAAAAAAAGGCTATTCTTTCCCTAATACTCTGGGCTCTTTGTTCTGGAGTTCTTATTATGTTTCATTATATTATTTATCCATTTCAATATCAATACCAAACAACATTAATTTCTGTAGCTTAAAATAACCCTTGATATCTGGTAGAGCAAGTCTTCCCACCTTGTTCTTCAAGAGTATCATGGTTATTTTCTGTTTTCCATTATGATTACTTCTTCTGACACATTGGTTATTTGGGAGTTTATGTCTTAATTCAAAATATATTGGACTTTTCTAATTATCTTTTGGTTATAAATTTTTAGCACAATTACATTGTAGTTTGAGGATGTAATCCATAGGATTTCAGTCCTTTGTAATTAGTTAACGCTTGTATTTTCACCCAGTATATGGTCGATTGTTGTAAATGTTCAGTATGTGCTTGAAAATAAAGTATATTCCGTAGCTGTTGGGTGCAGTGTTCTACATATGTCTTTTAGGTCAAATTTCTTCATTGTTTTTCAACTCTTCTATATCCTTTTTTATTTCTCTGCTTGCTTATTCTGTCAATTGCTGAGAAATTTCAGACTCATTAATTTTTTTCCTTGTAGAATTATCAAATTTTGCTTTACAGATCTTTAATATAGTTTAGGCTGTGTTATTAATTGCATAAAATTTTAGAATTATTATATATTTCTAGTGAATTGAACCCTTTTTAATTACAAAGTGATTGTTTTATTATCCAGTATTACTGTAGTTACCCCAGCTTTCTTTTGGCTAACATTTACATGGTATATCTTTTTCCATCATCTTGTTGCCACATTTCTGTAACATTATGATCTCTTACATAAGAGTCTTATCTCTTGTAAATATCAAATTGATAGATTTTTAAATCTACTCTGTAATCTTTGTCTTTGAAATGGAGCATTTAGTCCATTTATACCTAATGTAACTACTTATATCTTTGGATTTAAATCTGCCATCTTATTTTGTTCTTTCTCTCCTGTTGATTCTGTGTTTCTTCTTCTGTCCTCTTATGTCTTATTTAGGATTGACTTTTTAAAATTTAAACTTTTCCCCTTTACTAATTTGGTAGTCATGCATTCTGTTTCTATTCTTTAAATGATTACCCTAGAAATTACAATATTCATCCTTTCAAAATATATTGTTACCCTCCTTCTGGACAATAAAGGAATCCTAGAACATGTTAATTATTTTCCTGCCGTACTGAGTTTTATGTTATCACTAAAGTCCAAAGTCTTACCTAAATATCATCTAAATCAGCTATGGTGAGACTCAAGGTATGATTGATCCTGAGGCAAAATTCCTCTCCAGCTTGAACCTGTGGAATCAAACAAATTGTGTGCTTCCAAAATACATTTGGGACAGGAATAAGATAGACATTCTCATTCCAAAAGGGAGAAATAGGAAAGAAGAATGGAGTAATGGGTCCCAAGGAAGTTTAAAACCTACTAAGACAAACTTCATGAGATCTTAAGGCTCAAGGATAATCCTCTTTGGCTTGATGCTCTGCCTTCCTGACCCACTGGGGCAGAGGTCCTGCTCTCACAACTCTGCTGAGTGGGGGGGTCACATCTCCCCCACTTCCCCACTGGGACTCTGCTAGGCCAGGATTTCATCCCCAGGACTATCTAGTGAGAGTGTTGGCCCACCCCCAAGGGCTCCATAGGCAGAAACTGAGGCAGTGGCCTCTGATTTTGATACTGAGGCAGGCCTGATGATCTTTGAGTCACCTTCATGGTCATTCTTCCCTTGTCTTGAGGAATAGCATGTTTGCAGTGCATAGCTCTGTGGTCCTATCCTGTAAAACCCAAGAAGTCCGACAGCCTTCCTTCATTTTATCCTGTCTCTATCCCCTTCACTTCAAACTGGCAGTGTCTCTCCTGGGATGGCTGATTAGGTCCATGTTTCACACCCATACCAATCTCCTTATCTCCTTATCAAATGGTCAGTGCACCACAGCCTTAGTGTTCTCTTTTGAACGTGCTTTCTCAGTTATTGTAATATGAGAATTTTCTAAATTCTTAAGTTCTGGTTCCATTTTGCTTAACAATTTTGTCTTCAATTCATTTCTCTCGTCTTGCATTTTTACTACAAGCAGCCAGCAGAAATCAAGGCTCTTCTTTAACACTTTGCTTAGAAATCTCAGCTAACTATCCAATTTCATCACTCACAAGTTCTACCTTCTACAACAAAACCAGAACACAAACACAAGTCAGCCAAGTTCTTTGCCACTTTATAACGAGGATCACCTTTGCTCCATTGTCCAATAGCGTGTTCCCCATTTCTGTCTGAGACCTCATCAGAATGGCCTTAACATCCGTATTTCTACCAACATTTCTGCATATGGTTATTCATGTATTCTCAGTGAAAATGAAAGCTTCCTCAATGGCTCTCCTCTTTCTTTCTGAGTTCTCACCAGAATTGCCTTTAAAATCTCTTCATGGCCATATTAGCTTTTTCTAGCATGCACCTCACAACTCTTTCGGCCTCTACCCACTACCCAGTTCCAAAGGTTCTTTTATATTTTTAGGTATTTGTTACAGCAGCACCCCACCTCTCAGTCCCAATTTCTCTCTTATTCAGGCTGCTATAACAAAGTACTATAAACTGGGTGGCTTAAACAACAAATATTTATTTCTCACAGTTCTCACTGGAGGCTGGAAGCCTGAGATCAGTAGGATCAGGTTCTGTTGAGAGTCTTCTTCTTCGTTTGCAGACAGCCACCTTCTTACTTTATTCTCACATGGCGGAGAGAGCATTATTCTCATCATGGACATTCTACCCTTATCACCTCATCTAAACCTAATTACCTCCCCAAAGCCCAACTCCCAAAACCACCACACTGAAAATTAGAGCTTCAACATATGAATTGTGGGAGAGACACAAACATTCAATCCCTAGCAACTACCCTATCTAAATTATACCTCCCTCTCATGCTGTCCCTCACCAAAATCTGTCTATGTCTGTCACGGCGTGCATCTCAATTTATAATTGTTCACTCCTTTGTTTCTTTACTTAATTCTTTTCTGTACTATCCAATAAAATGTGTGCATCATTGGGCAGAAATCACAATTCCAGAGTCCAACACCAGGCACTGGCCTGGCACATTGCAGGTGATCAACAAATAACTGTTGATTGAAGGAATACCAGATGTAAGTTTGTTACATCTATTATCTCATTTAATCCTCACAGCATCCCTGTTACATAAGTACTATTATTTCCACTTAACAGATGGGGAAGCTAAAGCTCAGAGGGGTTAAACGATTTTCCTAAAGCTACATAACTCACAAACAGAAAAGTAGTTTTTGGTCCCAGGCTACCTACATCCAAAGTCTGCATGCTTGACCATACATTATACCTACTTAAAAAAAAAAAATCCATTAAATGATAATACAAATTAGTAAAACTCATAATTGGAGATGGGGGATTCAGGTTGAGGGGAATCTTTCTCTTTTCAAAGGAATTACTGAGAAGATTTATTTGACTATCAAGTATGATTCTGTTTTATTTAGAAATCTTTTTTTCTAAGAAAACACAGCTTTATTGTACAATAGTAATTGAATGTTATATTCTGTTAATAGAAATTCTTTTTAAAAGCAAATTATTCTAGAATATATTTAGCTCTAACAAACTACATTTCTAAAAAGTTTACAAGTAGAGAAAATGGTTTGTTGAGTTAAATTAGAAGTAGTCTAACAGTATAGAAATATCATTTATGTTTGGATTTCTTTCTTTAGAGCCAGTAGAAGAATATCTAAAATCAAGATCTATTAGATCTTTTCATTATCTTAAGGATACAACTGAGGTAGGTTTAATTTGCATGCTTACAATTATTTAATAGAAATCCAGATTATCCCTAATAGTTTTATATATTTTTCTACAAATCCCAAATTCAAATGAATTTTAGGATTCAGAAGCATAAAATTTTAAAGTGATTTCATCTCTGATATTATGCAAAACTTTATATATGGCAATAATAGAGAAAATAATATGTTACCTGTTGGACAGGCAATACAGTGGAAATTATTTATTGAATGTTATCATAAAGTTATCAAAGTTAAGACAGGGCCTCATAGAAAATTATATGTGCATAATTTAAATATTTTATTTTAATTTAGAATATAAAAATATACATCCATTTGTTAATCTTTTGATGTGTAGCCAAGACCATTTTTTTTTCTTTTTGCGGTTCACGGGCCTCTCACTGTTGTGGCCTCTCCCATTGCGGAGCACAGGCTCCGGACGCGCAGGCTCAGCGGCCACGGCTCACGGGCCCAGCCGCTCCGCGGCACGTGGGATCTTCCCGGACCATGGCACGAACCCGTTTACCCTGCATCGGCAGGCGGACTCTCAACCACTGCGCCACCAGGGAAGCCCCAAGACCATTTTGGTTATAGTTATTTAACTCACATAATTACAATAACAATGATTATAACAGGTTTAGCACCAATACTATTGGAAACATTTTTAAAAATTTTATTTTATTGAAGTATAGTTGATTTACAATGTTGTGTTCATTTCTGCTGTATAGCAAAATGATTCAGATATATATACATTCTTTCATATTCTTTTGCATTATGGTTTATCACAGGATATTGAATATAGTTCTCAGTACTATGCAGTAAGACCTTGTTGTTTATCCATTCTACATATAATAGTTTGCATCTGCTAATCCTAAACGCCTAATCCATCCCTCCCCCACACCTCTCCCTCTTGGCAACCCCAAGTCTGTTCTCTATGTCTGTAGCACCAGAACTATTGACTCTTGCTAACAACCTGAGCAGAGGTACATGGGCATCCTGAAAAGTGACCAACCAGCCTTGACCATTGAGCATGCCTGGATATTATTCAGGAGGTTTTATCTAGGAGACTAGAGAGAGAAATTAATACAGAGAATCAGCAAAGGGAAGTCATTTAAGAGAGTCTCTTAGGTGTTAATTTACTTCTTCTTCTTATTATTATTATATTTATTTATTTATTAAACACAAAAGGCAATTTATTGGCTCATGTACATGAAATGTCCAGGGCTGTCTAGCTTCAGGCATAGCTGGATCCAGGGGCTGATATGATGCCATCATGGGTCAGTCTCCATCTCTCAACAATGGTTTCCTGCCTTGGTTTTCCACTCTGTGGCAAGATGGCAGCTGAAGTGCTGGACCTCCTTCCCCTCTTCTCAGCAGGCTCTTTCTTTCTTTCTTTCTTTCTTTTTTAACATCTTTATTGGAGTATAATTGTTTTACAGTGGTGTGTTAGTTTCTGGTTTAGAACAAAGTGAATCAGCTATACATATACATATATCCTCATACCTCCTCCCTCTTGCGGCTCCCTCCCACCCTCCCTATCCCACCCCTCTAGGTGATCACAAAGCACCAAGCTGATCTCCCTGTGCTATGTGGCCGCTTCCCACTAGCTATCTATTTTATATTTGGTAGTACTTGTAAGTCCATGACACTCTCTCACTTGATTTACTTATTATTAACCCTGTTTATTGCTAATCTGGAGAATGAAACATGAAGAAATACATACTTTGCACCATAATTAATAACATGTTATCATTTTATTGCAAATTTATACCTTTTATACTTTTTAAAAATATTGACAAAATACACTGTCTGGCTTATTAGTTTTATCCTCATCTACATGTTTTAAATAGGTTTGTGTTTAATAAAAATCTCCCAAGAAATATAAATATATTGTAACTTCATCATAAGATTACTCATCATAATAAATTTACTAGCATCTTATATAAAACATTTTAATTTTTAAAAAACAAATTAAAATATACATATGCCTTTTTAAATTAAATAATACAGAAAGGCTAATAAGAACACAAAGCCCTTGCACCCGTTCTTCCTGTTCTAATTTCCTCTTTTCAGAAGCAACCATGTTTAACCTTTTGGGGTTTCAATTCCTCTTATGATTAACTCTATAATTCTAAAGAATGAGCTTCTACTGCTAATTTTTTATTTATCAACTTTAAGCATTATCTACTGCATAATCAAAAACAAAGATTTGAATTAGTTTATTTACACTACATCTCACTTCTCTCCCTCTTTCCTCTTCTGTATCTTTTTTTTTTTTTGGCTGTACGCGGGCTTCTCACTGTTGTGGCCTCTCCCATTGCGGAGCACAGGCTCCAGACGCACAGGCTCAGCGGCCATGGCTCACGGGCCCAGCCGCTCCGCGGCATGTGGGATCCTCCCGGACCGGGCCACAAACCCGTGTCCCCTGCATCGGCAGGCGGACTCTCAACCACTGTGCCACCAGGGAAGCCCCCTCTTCTGTATCTTTGATAGTTACTTTTCTGCTTTTTCTGTTTTAACATTGAAATAATATATCTAAATACTTTTTTCTTTCCTATCAACTTTAATCACTAACTCCTGATTCCTCTTTACTTAAGATGAACGATCTTAACAGTTTTAGCCTTTCCTCCACATCTTCTTCCCTAGGTCAAGTATATCTTTATTTTTACACTTTTGAGGTCAATGATTATACTCACTTTGTAACTCTGATTAAACCTTTATGTTTTGTCTGTAGATTAATTCTAAAGCTAAAAATGCTTTAAACAGCATTTATATTATTACATTTTTGTAAATAATTGTTTATTGTAGAACAAAGTAGTGTGCTAGGACTATGTTTCTTCTCAAGGGGTGCAGTGTAAAAACAATAGGCGCTCTTTTCTTATTCTCCATCAGTTACTAAAAAATAATGCCATATATTAATTTCCCTTATATTTAGATCTTGACTGTCTTGTGTACTTTTTCTGGAGTTCCTAGTTGCCTTTCTTTTTTCTTGTGGTGAATGATAATAATAGCAAACATCTATGTAGTACGTGAGTGTGCCAAGCACTGTTCAAATGCACATATATGCATATATATGCATTCTTCTTTTCCTGCCTTCTTTTGGATAATTTGAATATTTTTTAACATTTTAATTTATTGACTTTTAGCTGTACCTCTTTGTGTTTGGATTTTTTAGTGGTATCTTTAGGGATTAAAATATACATCATCAACTCTTCAAAGCCTACTTAGAGTAAAATTGTACTATTTCACATAAAGATTTAGAAGCCTTTAAATTGTATAAAACCATTTACTAACCCTGTCTTTCATAATATAGTTTTCATGTGTTACTATAAACCCCATAAGACAATATTATAATTTTTGCTTTCAACACTCCTATATGTTTTAAAGAAAGTAACAGAGTAAAAAAACAACCAAATACAACCAGATCTGATGCTCTTCAGTACCTCCTGAAGATATATTTCCATCTGGTATCATTTCCCTTTATCCTGAAGAACTCCCTCAAGTATATTTTGTAGTGAAGGTCTGCTGGCAACAAATTCTCTGTTTTCTTTTACCTGAAAGTGTCTTAAGGATATTCTGAAGGAAATTTTTGCTTGACACAAAACTTTGGCTGATAATTGTTTTTTCTTTCAGCATATTGATGATGTTCCAACATCTACTGGCCTTCACAGTTCTGACCACCATAGTTTCTGATGAGAAATCAGGGGTATTTTGAATTGTTCCCCTGTGTGTATAACTTGTTTTTCTCTGGCTGCTTAAAGATGTTTTCCTCATACTTGGTTTTCAGCAGTTTGATTATGTGCTTAAGCATGGTGTTCTTCTTAATTATCCTGCTTAGGGTTCATTAAGCTTCTGGAATTTATAAATTTATGTCTTTCATCAAATTAAGATCATATTTCATCTCACCACTATTTATTTAAATATTTTTCTACCCCATTCTACCTTTCCTGTCCTTCTGGGATTCTTGTTACACATATATCAGACTTTTCTTTTTTGAGTTCAGCAAGTATTTATTGAGTTCCTACAGCAGCCAGCCTCCTGTCCAGAGACTTGTGGCCTGAGATCACAGGGTAGGTGAGCAGGCTCAGACTTTTCATTATTGTTTTCTCACAGGGACACATATGTCTCTGAATCCCTCTAAAAAACAAAAATTCTCCTCTCTTTTTTCATATTGGGTAACTTCTATTGGTCTGTATTAAAGTTCCCTGACTCTTTACTCTGATGTCTCCATTCTGTTTTAAAGTCAACCAGTGAGTTTTTTTACTTCAGGTATTATACATTTTCAGTTCTAGAATTTCCATTTTTAAAAATAGTTTCTATTTCTCTAAGATTTCCTTTTTTCTCATTCACTGTGAACATATTTTACTTTTTTCATTGAGCATAATTATAATAGCTGCCATAAAATCTGATAATTCCAACATCTGGGTCATTTCAAGGTTGGTTTTGATTGATAGCCTTCTCTGTTGAGACTAGGTTTCATTTTCCTGGTCTTTGCATGTTAAGTTGGATTTATCCTGGACACCACAACTGTTATAATGTGGAGACTCCAGAGTCTGTTATATTCCTACAAAGAGTAATGATGTTACTGTTTAGCAGTCAGCTAACTTGGTTGGGCTCAAAATATACTCTGTCTCTATAGAAGCAGCTCAAATTTCAGTTCAGTTGTTATATCCTTAGCTGCACTGCTTGCAGTTTTCCCTAAACATGCATCGTTCATGGGTCAGCAAGAGACTTGGACAGGGTTTATACATAAAAGATGGGGCTATCATCTTTGGCACTCTTCTTTCTATCATTCCCTTCTCATTTCCCAGAAGTTTTGGTCAGCCTGAACTTTTTCCTCTGGTTCTTCTGGCCAGAAAGAACTTAAGTTTTCTATCAGAGTTTTAGATGTCCTATACTTTGGCCTGCCTTCAAACTAAAAGCCATAAAAATAGAAACTTCACTCTACGCAAGTCAGTAATTCCAAGTTTCAATGCTTTTTCTTTGTCACCTGCTTTTGTTCATTCTCCAGGACCTTCAGGCAACTTGTGTGTGTGTGTATGTGTTTGTGTTTTCTAGAGTATTTTGTCTAGAGTTTATAGTTTTTATCTGAGAGAGAGTGGCTCTGATAGAGGCTTACTCAGCCATATTGAAAAAGAATTTTCCAGAGTTTTTACTACTTCCTTTATTTTTTCCTACTGCATTGCTCAATATTTCCTAAACATCTATAAATAATAGTGCTGATAGGTGTCACTATTGTCATGCCACACACTAGTGTATTGTCATTAACCATAATATTAGTTAGTGGTTTTATATGGGTATAATTTTTTAAATTTTGCTAAGATATTCTTTATCATATTAAGAAAGTATTCTCTTTAGTTTTATTACAGTTCTTATCAATGATGGTTACTGAATTTATCAAATGTATTTTAAATATTACAGCTATTAAAATAATTACATTATTTTTCTCCTTTGATCTATTGGGACATAAATTATAATAACTGAGAACTATTAGGAGCTTTTAATTTCTTTTATTTTTTTTTGCGGTACGCGGGCCTCTCACTGTTGTGGCCTCTCCCATTGCGGAGCACAGGCTCCGGATGCGCAGGCTCAGCGGCCATGGCTCACGGGCCCAGCCACTCTGAGGCATGTGGGATCTTCCCGGACCGGGACACGAACCCGTGTCCCCTGCATCAGCAGGCAGACTCTCAACCACTGCTCCACCAGGGAAGCCCAGGAGCTTTTAATTTCTTGATAATTTTGTTTGGCCATTACAAATTGTTCCATTAGTACAGTGTTGAGTAGTATTTTATTTTGAATTTGTGAAATCACCTGAAGTCGTATGTGAAATTAGCTTGTAGGCTTCTTCTGGTGCATCTTTTCAGACTTCGGTGTCAAGACTATGTCAGCTATGAAAAGAACTGAAAAGTCTTTGTTGTTATTTATTTTTTAATTTAACTGACATTATATTGCATAAGAATTGTTTGTTGCATAAAAATTTGAAAGAACCTATGTATAAATCTATTTGGGCTGGGTTACTTTTTTAAAGGTAGTTATTTGAAACTTCTTTACATTTCTTTTAAGAATTTTTGGTATGCTCAAATTTTCTACTTCTTCTCAAGTCAATTTTGGCCATTTTTCTTTACATTGAAGTTTATCTGTTTGACTCTGAAGACATCGATAGTCTATCCCTCTCACAACCATCCTTCTTGACTATTGAAAATTACCCTTTATACACTACACTCCCCTGCCCCCCCTGGCTTTGAATATGCTGTTGATTGTCTTAATGAATACCCTGGACATATGTTGTTGGCCTCTCCTGATATGTTCTTATCTCCAAATCCCAGCATTAAGTTCTTCCTCACTGATGAAGTGTTTCCTGTCTATTCCAGCCCTCTCTTCTAAACTCCTCCCCATTTAAAGATTGTATTGATTGGTTTGGTTCTTAGTGATATTATCTTATTACATTATTTGCCAATGACTCATGTATGCTAATCATATATATTTAGAATGTGAATTCTTTATGGCCTGGATTTTTGTCATATTTAAAATTTTTATCTCATATTATCCAGAATGAAATATATTCTGTTCCTAGTGTGAAAAAAAATTGTAGGTACTAAACAAATATTTGTTTGGTTGGTTGATGGACAGTCACAAGTTACGCAGTTTATACTTACATATGCATGTTTATTTTGGGTATCTAAATAATTATATTTAAATAGAAATATACAGGGACAATCTGAGACACTAGGTAAAGCTGGATCACTTTTTTCCAGTTTCTCCCCCTTTACTCAGAACTATTCTGCTGTACCTGCTCTGTGTATGAGACAGTAAAGTTTCTGTTTAAACCAAGAGGGCTTTTTTTTCTCAGTACTTAAACTTTAGACTTTCTCTGCATTTGGAGAAATACATTTTATATGAAAATAATGGCTAAGTTTTAGAGACAAAGAAAATAAAATTTAGTAAAAAGTGCGAGCATACGCAAATTTTTAAATTTCTGTAGACATGTTCCCTCATCTAAGAAGTGGTAATAACATCTATTTCATAGGGATTTTTTTTTGAGGATTAAATAATCATTATATTTGAAATTATTTAAAGATCTAGTCAGCTGTTAGTTATCATAATTAGCTATTCCAAATATGAATAATCAAGTATAAATTATTTACAATATAGACATGGAAAAATAATTTCTAAGATAGTTTCCCCTTTTCTTTATGTTTAGGAAGAACATGCTAAACCCTTCCATGAACTGTATTCACAGCATAGACAACAACAACGTAGAAGAACATTGGGATCTACAATCTTTTCTCCTGTACCCAGCATTCAGTCTAATGCTTATAAGAATGAAAAAGACTCTATTTACAGGTATACACATTGTGTGTTTATATTGAAGTAACTGAAAATTAACTGCATCTAACTTCAAGATACAGGCATTAAGAAAATCTTTAGCCAAGGAATATCAGTATCTAATCATATTACCACATTATTTCACTACTTAATAACATCTGAAGACTCTATAACAAAAATGGTAAAGCTTAGATTCCTTAGTATGGCATATAATATCTTTCCAGTCGTCTATTCTGTCCTTTGCTTATACTGAGTCTAATCACAGCAAACAGTTTATTCCAACTACTGTGTGATTGACCCACTCTGTTCTTTATGCTCAGAACATACTTCTCCTGATAGATTCCTATTCATCTTGAATAGTTGGGACACTTTTAGCTGCAATTAAAAGAAAACTAACTACATATGATTTAGACAAAAAAGATATTTATAATCTCAAATAACAAGAAGTCCATCAGTAAGGCAGCTCCAGGTTAATTCAGGGGTTTAATGATGCCATCAAATATCCAGCTTCTCCATCTTTCCTCAACTTGCCTCTACTGTCTCAGCAACTAGCTTGTCCTCCTAGCCTTGCTGTACAAGATGGTGACCACTATTGAAGATAACTGGTAACAGCACCCACTGAAAAGGAGAAAAGCTCTTTGACCCTTTTTTTCTTTTAAAGATTTATTTTATTATTTTTGGCTGCGTGGGGTCTTAGTTGGAACGCAGGATCTTCATTGAGGCATGTGGGATCTTTCGTTGCGGCATGCAGGCTCTTCCTTGTGGTGCGTGGACTTCTCTCTAGTTGTGGTGTGCGGGTTTTCTCTCTCTAGTTGTGGTGCACAGGCTCCAGGGCTCAAGGGCTCTGTAGTTTGCAGCACACGGGCTCTAGTCGAGGTGTGCAAGCTCAGTAGCTGTGGCACACGGGCTTAGTTGCACTGTGGCATGTGGGATCTTAGTTCCCTGACGAGGGATGGAACCTGCGTCCCCTACATTGTGAGGCAGATTCTTTATCACTGGACCACCAGGGAAGTCCCTCTTTGACCCTTTTGTAAGAATGAGGAAAATGCTCCCCAAAGCCCTCCAGCAGACCTCCCCTGGTGTCTCTTTGGCTAGAATAGCTTCATACACTCATATCTAAAAACCAGTAAATCATTATCAGCTTTTAACACAACCCACAGTATGAAATACTTTTTATATCACAATGATTGATATCTATATCAATATCTATATGTATCTATCAATCTATCTATCTGTGGAGCAGAAGATTCAGATTCATAGACCCCTAATTATTTGTCTTTCTGTTAGTTGAAATTGATTGCAGTATTTTAGTGTTTTGAACAATTGTTACTAAGAATCTATGTGATACACTCTATTCTATTCTACTTTTTAAAATGTTGGTCAGGAGATGCTAAATTGATTTATTGTCTAAATTGATGGGTTGTAGCTCACATTTTGAAAAGCACAGGCTTAGATTATTCCAGGTTCATTCCCTTGATTTAGGAAGGCGCTCAGCCTCCCTTGGAGGACAGGGTTGCTTGGAGAAAAATGAATAGGATCGGAGTTCTGTTAGCAAAAAAGGGGGAAAAAAGACTCTTAAGTAGGCAACCCTCTTTTTAACGCATTATCCTTTAAGTTCTACTCAGATGTCACATCTTCTCTGAAATGTTCCTTGATAGCAGTGGCGGGCTGTTCTATGTGCCCTTATATGTTTTGGCCCCTGACACCTGTCTCATCTCATCTTACTCCACTCTCCTCATCACTGCACTCCAGCAACACTGGCCTTCCAGTGAGCATTCCAAGCTGGTTTCATACTCAGACCTTTACACTTGCTATTCCCCCAGCTCTTCACCTGGCTGTCTCCTTCCCTTTCTCAGATTTCAACTCAAATATCCCCTTCTGAGAGAGGTCTCCCATAGCCACCTTAGATGAAGTATTATGTTTATATTTTTCTGTAATACTTACAAGTAGTTGAAATTATTTTATATATATGTTTTGTTGGTTGGTTTGTTTGTCTTTTGACTATTTCCTCTCTCTAGAGCAGAGCTTCCTAACCAATAAACTGTGGTAATTTTGTGCTCAGAGAGGGTTATAGGTGTGCTGAAATGCTGATCCTTCAACCTTCAAAACTGTGGAGTTGGCCCCATGGTAGCCAGGCTACAAGTGTTCTCAAGTGTTTATCTCAGTGTACTGAACAAAGACTATTAACTAATATGTTTGTCATTATGTGGAAAAGGTTGGGAAACATTGCACTAAGATACAAACTACTTGAGGATAAGAAAAAAACTGAATTTATTGCCAACAGCATGTGTGTCTGGGAACATGTTTAAGAAAGTAGAGAAATGCTGGAGTGGCCAGCAGGCATATTTGGAAGAGTTCTGCCCTGGACACTTTATTCATGCCAGGTGGCAAAGTCTGTTTGGCATGTGCTAACTGACCTCTCTCCATACCAAGTGTTTAACCATTTGAGGCTTCCTACTGGCTAATGATGACTTTACATTTTAGAGAGATTTGGGAATGCCTTTCTTCAACAAAAATCCCCCAAGACCAGTTTTATGTTAGCCAAACATTAGATCCTTGATCTCAGTCTTTTCCAGTTCTATCTTGTTCACTTAAGAAGTTTTTACTGGGCTTCCCTGGTGATGCAGTTGTTGAGAGTCCGCCTGCCAATGCAGGGGACATGGGTTCGTGTCCCGGTCTGGGAGGATCCCACATGCCGCGGAGCAACTAGGCCTGTGAGCCATGGCTGCTGAGCCTGTGCTCCACAACAGGAGAGGCCACAACAGTGAGAGGCCTGCGTACTGCAAAAAAAAAAAAAGAGAAGTTTTTACTGAATAGCTACTACAGATCAAGCACAATACCAAGTACTTTCCATGTTATTTTACATTGAAAAATATTTTATACAAAGTATTTTCTAAATGCCATAATATATATGTGCCTTTTGTGAAAATCTTTTATAATTTCAGCTCAAACTGAAAAAAAAAAACCTAGGGGATCATTTGATTTGGTTGGTCACTTAGAAGATTAAGTTAATAAAAGGTAATTTATTTGATTTTTTTTATTTTATTTTGTTCAAAGATGTTTCTAAGAAGAAGAGTTCTGCCTTTTATTTTCTTGTAGACCAGAATGAATTTATTCTGTCTTATTATGGACATCTAGGCCCGTACTACAATCCAATGACTGTCCTAAGACTGCTCAGCTAGTCACATTCACATTCAGACAAGGTCATACACATGTGACACAAGGTCACATTCAGACCTTGAGCACATGCTCTATCTGCTGCAAGTTCACAGTCAAATGGAGAGGAAGACAATGAAAAATGAATGGAGAGAATACAATTGCATTTTTATAGTAGATACAAATTTAATTACACTACAACATGGATGTGAAAAAAAGGTAGCTTTTTATTTTTATATAATTCTGATACTTCTCAGGAGATCCTCAAACCCTGTGTAATGAAAAAAATTCATATCAATCCATTGTGTTTTAAACTTTGTTTGGAGTAAAAATGCACAGCCTCTTTAGGCTTAACACAGTCTTTCTGTTTCTTTCTACCATGGTGTCTTAGTATATGAGTGAGGGGCTCACTGGACTTTGTGACATTGAGGAAAAGGTACTTGGCCAGGGATCTTGGTCAGTGCCCTTGTACTGCTGACCTCATTCCTAGATGTTCTGTGGCTACTGACATTTGTGCTTCATGAACACATAGTCTATTCTCTCTGAACCTGGATAGGGTCCACTCTCAACTATCACTAGTATGGTAGAACCCATTTAGTTCTTGTCATGTCTTCATCTCTTCTTAGACTGTCTATTTATACCTCACCCAAGTCAAGCCTTTGCTATGGGTCACTGCACCCCTGCAATGACAAGCTTGTTGCAAGCCTAATCTCAGTGTCCATGTCACGTGTGGACCAAGGGAGATCTGGAATGAAAACTATATCCTCTCTCTGCCTAACCACACCATTTCATCCTGATAACAAAGCTAGGGTCACCCTGTGTTGGCAGGAAGCTGCCCTGCAAAGCACTTTCATCCCAGAATCTCAACAAAGGATGTGGCAAATATATCTCTCTTCCTTTGTTGTTCTCCTCAACCTACATAATATACTTCCTCTCCACTCAAAAACCAAAGAGGCACACATACTACGGTCTTGCTTCCAGCCCTGCTTTTGCTATTTTCCCCCACAAACCAAGCAGGAAAGGATGGTCTTGTCAGGTTGAAAGTATGGCAGAGGGTTTGAGGGAGATGTTAGCAGTAGTGATTTTTTTTTTAATTGGGGTATAGCTGTTTTACAATGTTGTGTTAGTTTCTATTGTACAGTGAAGTGGAGTTCCCTGTGCTATACAGCAGGTTCTAATTAGTTATCTATTTTATACATATTAGTGTATATATGTCAATCCCAATTCATCCCACCCACCCCACGCCCCCGCTTTCCCCCCTTGGTGTCCATACATTTGTTCTATAGCAGTAATGACGTTGAGGAATGGGAAAGGCAGACAAGAACAGACAAGCTGAAATCAGCCCTATAAACATTTATGCTGAACTTGTGTTCATTTTCAGAATAAAATCTCCTCCAGAGATGAATGATTTTAGTACAAAAGACAATAAATCCATCAGAAAGGATCAATTAAATGAGTATTCAGTAAGAAAGAAAAGCTTGCCCCCCTTGTGCTTTGAGGATGAACTGAAAAAGTCAAATGCCAAGATAATCGACATTAGTCCAGCAAAGACAGCAACTTCTTACACGGTAATAAAAACATCTACTACTGTTCAGTAAAAATGTGTATTATTACTCCTTGTGGGAATGTCATACTCCAGTGCCCAGAATCTTTGATAAATTCTCCTTCCCTCTTGGCTTCATATTCTGAAGTGACAACAACACAAGTTCTTAGTGTTCTTTTTAGAACCTCCACCCCAAATCTGGGGATTCCTCTGCACCAGCTGAAAATTTTGTGTTTTTCTTTATAAAGAACGATTTATCAAATTTTCTTGATTATAAAAGAAATATAAAGATGGTATTTTTTTTAATGACTGGATTATGTTTCACTTTTCTATCAATCTATTTTAACTATTTCAACCAGAAAATACATTTATTAAAGGCCATCTGGTAGCTCAGAGTCTCTGGGATGCTGGAGAGACAATCTGGCTTGAAAGCTCTCCAATCAGGACTAACCCTGTTACAGCCCCAGGTTGCTCCACTGGGGCCCATGCTGTTGTCACAGATAAAAGTTTACAACTCTGACTCTGGTCAGGGGACACTGTTTCTAAGATCTTTGCCAGTGCTGCCCTTCCGCTAGATATATCTACCACCATCCTCACTAGAATAGTTTTCACAATGCCTACTTTTCAAAATGCTTGCTTTTTCTGAACTGAAGACTGTCTTAGGTGTGTCTGAGTGGCAGAACCTAGGTCACACACCTACGCCCTAACCTCAAGCGAGGCTGATAAAGCGAGTTTTTGCCTCTACCTAAGTGTACTTTGACTCGGAAGGTGGAAAATTCCCTAAGGTATTGATTAGACAGACCAAAAATTTGACAGACCTCTACTCCTATCACTAAATAGGTAACATGGGCATCACCAGTGGATTGCAAAACTAGATCTTTTGTCATTTTTTCAGTGATCGTATGCATTAATATGCCTTTCACACTAAGGACACTAATATACAATGAGATGATCCTAATTTCTTACTCATTAATTATATTTCTAAAAGAAAAGTAGCAATCATTGACTTAAAGTTTACAGACTAAATACTAGTTCTACTCATATTTGATGAGTTTCTGTGGAGTTAATCTTTTTTCCTTACAATGGAAATGTGGAAAAGAGTTCAGTGAGTAGCTCATACATACAGATTTTGCTACTACTGTGATAAAAGTAATCTATTTTTAAGTCAATCTATTACTTCGGCTATTTTATTCCACAGATATATATTGAGCACTTTTTATTGGGCTAAGTATTGTGCTAAATGTTGGGGTATAGTAATGAATATAATTATTTTAAAGAAAATTTTCCACTGTCTGAACTTATTAGGATACTCAGACTGTAATTTTGGCTTATAATCAGTTATATTTCTTTTGATTTTTGACTCAATCCATTTTTTGGTATGCTGCTTATTTCTGGACATGGAAACCTAAGAAATGACAGAACAATGTTCCATCCCACCAACTATCATATTTCCCAGTGACAACACCAAACATAAAGACTTTATATCTCACTCTATTTCAAAAAGGGTTTTAGGAGGCCAAAAGTTCAGATTTTACTCCTAACATCTGAACAGAGTGTCAAGAGAAAGAAGTGTGTCACATACAAGGACATCTTTTTTGTATGTTTAAATACCATTATTGTTTATATTAAAAACTTCTATGTAGTCATTTCTAGAATACTTTACGATTTTATTTTCATGTTTTAAAAATTATAGCCTTCTTGCCTCAATAGACTGATGACGAATACTCTCTTCTTTAATCCACAGGAAGAAAATGATACAAATCCCATAATTTTCCATGAGACTGGATATGTACAAATGTTACTTTTGACAAAAAACAGGCTTCCTCCCCATTCTATGGAAAATGGGAATGGTTACCCATATAAAAGATCAAATATTGTTTTAGAAAGAAATTGTGGAATGCTCAAATCTATAGCTAGAGGTCAATTTACTACTCCTTCCAAACCCAAAAGAACTCTGCCTACAACACAGAAGAAAGCTATACAAGCAGTATCTTTTGAAGTAAGCCGTAGAGTTGTAGATGATAAACTAAGGAAGAAAACTAGCAAGCAGATATTTGAAAACGTATCTTGGAATAAACTTTATAACTTTTCACAGACTTTTTCCAGCCTAACAAAAAAATCTGTGGGTTTCCTTGATAAAACTGTTATTCAAGAAATGAGTGCTAAAACGGCAAATTTGAAAAAACGTTTTCTACAGTAAAAACAATGAGCAAATTGAGTGCCTCGCCTGTCAAATATTGCTCAAAGCCTTCAAAAAATATACTCAAAGTCCATAAAATAAATAATGTAACACCATTGGATGATTTGTTAAACTTGTCAAGTAAAAATTAAGCACCTCATAAAATATTGTTTATACAGCAAAATTTGGGTAACAGGAAGCAAATAAAGTTCCAAGATCACAGAAGAAATCCTTGTCTAAATGGTAATGTTCTAGTGGATGGTAGAAGAAAACAAAGCATAGAAATTGGAATTACAGACCAACAGTGGTATACTATTTTTAGTAAATAAGAGGACAAAATTAGGAAATAATGATCAACAAGAGGAACTAGTTCAGGAATTTCTCTTATCTCAATTAGATCCCTCAATCATCAGCATTCCTACAGTAAAGTAGATTCAGGACCAAGAATGGCACAGACTGACTCTGGAAATTTGCTGTCGGAAGCCAAATAACATCAATAACCTTGCTCCATAATTGGATATCAAACAAGACAAATATACCATTAACTTGATGCATGTGGAATTAATCATTGTAGCAGCATTTTGGATAATCATTAGAAACCAGTATTACATTAGCAATTCATGCAATTAAAAGACTGTAAAATTTCAAATACCTTTTTGTTAGTAAACATTGGAACTTCTTTACTATATAATGCCTTTACCAAGTATAACTTTGACTTTTTTCTGAATTGCTAAATAATTTAAAAGAATAATTTATCTTTAATAAGATAAATAATTTTGGCAGCAAATCCTTAAAGGATTAAAAGTTCTAAATATATTATTATATTGCTATTTTATCTACTCATTAACTTCTCATGAACCCAAACACTATAAAGACGGAATTCACCTTAGAAACAAGTTGCATTTGAAGAGTTCATTGGCAATCCGCTAGTTTAAGGACTTTGAAAAAAAAAAATCTTAACTGTTAGTACTCGAGGAGAAGTAGGTTAATTAGAAGCATTTCAGTTAAAGGAAGGTTTTGGAGGTCTTTTGGAAACTTTCCTGGGTAAGGAGGTAAACTTGTTCAGGCTTCTCTGTTTCCACTGACTGGAGGTTTTCTTTATTGTGCGTCATCAGTGTTACTCTTGGACATCTTTTCACAGTAGAGGCAGATTTTGGCTCTCAAATAGGATGACAAGTAGAGAAAATGGAGATGAAGGAAAGATAGTGTAACTGGAGACTTTGTAAATGAGGGAAGAGCAAGAGAAAAAGGGTTCAAGATAAGGTGGTGGGTTCAGGTATGTAGGAAGTAGTAGGGTGGAAACACACAAGCTTTCCCTGGCTCTTTACCTTTCTTTTTGTTACTGGCTGGGGAGGAGAAGCAGCAGCTGCAGCAACTCAAAGTCATGAAGTCCTCTTTCTTCCTTTCCGGAAAACAGGGATTGACCCTCTTGCTCTCTTTGCTTGCTCTTATCCACTCTCCCCCTACCTCTACCCCACCCCCATATTCACTCCTCCCCTGCTCACTGCAAAGCAAAATAGTTTCCCTAACTACCCTGCTGGCTCAGAAGAGAAAACACAGACTCTTCTTAACCACTAACAATAAAAATGACAAGAAAGAGAAAATATACCTAATAATAGCCCAAGTAATGACGGTAGGGTTTCCTGATATTCAGTACAAGAGAAACAGGTGTAGGCCCTGGGTTTGGGCAGTTATGAGTAAACTTGGGCAAATAATGTAAACTGAGTCTCACTTTTCCGTATCCCTGCCTTAAGATGAGGACAACAATACCTTATTTTACTGTATTATCATTTTTAAGATTAAAACAACAGTGTGGAGTATCTTGAGTATGGTAAGCATTCATTTAAATTTCCCTTTTTATTCCCATCCTTTCTCCTGCTCTTAGTGTAAGCATAACATCTTAAAAGATGTTCCCCCAAGTGTCTTACTACCATCTTTTCTAAATTAAATGCTAAACCTAACTACAATCAGTGTCCAGACTTCAGCCCAAAGTAGACTCAAATTAGAACTGAGGATTTTGTGTGTTATTTTTGGAAGTTTCTGCTGGAACTTGTGAGTTTTATCCTTTAGAAAGGCACTAAATCAACTTAAAAATTCCATTTGGCTGAGATTGGCCATTGACATAGCTGGACAGCAGGGAGCAGTGGATTCTGGGAAGATGGTGACATAAACTCAGCACCTTTCTCTTCCACTCTCAGATTTAATCTATTATCTCCTCAGCCAAATAGATGCTGGCATCTGCAAGACGTGGGGTGCAAGATTAGACATGGTTTCTATTCTGATGCTGAGATCTGAATATGGCCCTAGAAACCAGTCTCTGAGTTAGAAGGTAATAATGGAAGTTGTGCTGTATCCAGGGACTAGCTAGCATTTGGGATCTGTGGATTACCCAGGGAAAGGTTGTCTTTGGTCCTGTGTAAGTAAGTGTTCCTGGTCTCATTGGTCCCCAGGAGACCAACAAGGAAACTGTAAACCTATGAACAAACTGGGAAGTCAGAGGTCCATGAATTTTCCTTCAGATGCCTCTACAGAGGTCGTGTTCTGCTTGCTCTTATAGTACCAGTCCATAATGGGCAGGATTTTACCTTCTACCATTTACACAACTGTGGTCACTAGATATTGCAAAAAACAGACCTGAGCTTCCCTGAGCCAACTAAGAAAAACAACAAGCCATCTAAAGGGGCACAGCAAGTAGACGGTGGCCAGCCAGGCAGGATGTAATGGAGAAAAGGGCAAAATTATGAGACTTGCCAGAGGTTTCACCTAGGGATGGGGAGGAATAAGCAAACATAGTAATTTTGTAGGATTAACAGTCAGAAAAAAATCTGAAAAAATAAAGTTTTTTCCTGTTTGCTTATCCTGCCAAGTCCTGCTCATTCAGCAATCAGCTATTAAATAAATAGAACAGTTAAAGATGCTAGAGGAGACAGGGATAATTTGACAAGAAAAATAATAAAAGCACTTAAGTTGATTCAAGTGCAGCACGGACACCCCCCCACACACACTCATTACACTATTTTTTATAAAACACTGGTTGTATGTATTACTCTCAATTGTAATCTGAATTGATAGAAGAGTTAACTGTTACCTGAATAGAAAATATAAGAAGACTTCCAAAATAAGGAGAAATGGAATTAATTAAAAAATGTATGGAAAATGAGAAAGAACAAACATAATATCATAAAAACATTGATATCAAGTATCTGTCATACTACATTTGAACTGGTTGAATTTTCTCTTTAAGAAACAGAGACTCTCAGACTGAGTTAAAAATAACACTTAACTATACAATCAGCTCTCTGTATCCATGAGTTCTACATCTGTGGATTCAACCAACCACAGATAGAAAGTAGTCCAAAAAAAAAAAGAATTCTGGAAAATACCAAAAACCAAAACTTGAATTTGCCTAGAACCAGCAACTAGTTACATTTACACTGTATTTATAAATATTTACATAGCATTTACATTGTATTAGGTATTATAAGTGATCTAGAGATTATTTAAACTATATGGGAGGATGTGTATAGGTTTTATACAAATACTACTCCATTTTATATAAGGAACTTGAGCATGATGGATTTTGGTATCTGTTGGGGGCCTTGGAACCAATCCCCTGTGGATACAAACAGATGACTGTATACTGTTTATAAGAAATATCATTAAAGCAATAAAGAAAGCTTGAAAATAAAGGAGTGAAGATGGAGATATCAGACTAATGAAACAAAAAGAGATTGGAGTGGCATTATTAATATCAGATGTTAAAATTTAGGATTAGAAACAATAAATAAGACAAAGAAGGACCTTATGCCTTATGTAATAATGAAAACACAATATCTGAAAAAGATATAACAGCATCTTTGGTGCACTATATATGTACCAAACAACAGAACAGTTAGTTATATAAAGCAAAGGCTATTGGAAATCTCAGGAGAACTTAAAAAACATAAAATTATTGTGGAAGACCTCAATTCACCTCTTTCAGAGTTAAACAGGTAAAAAAGAAGTATGAATATGGAGTAATTATATAATGCAATTAATAAAATTGATGTAGTGGATATAAACCCCGTTTCATTGTTTCTTTGAAACAGAGAAAATAAATTTTTGACTTTGTCCATAGAAAATGGATTATGTGCGAGGCTACACAAAAACACTTAACTTTTTTTTTAAATGAATGTAGAGACCTTTTAAAAAAATAACCCAATAAAAAGAAAACAAAATTAAACAGAATCCAAATATATTAACTATTTAAAAATAAAGAAAGGATAAAGAAGAAATCAAAACT
This sequence comes from Delphinus delphis, assembly GCF_949987515.2. Taxonomy (NCBI): domain Eukaryota; kingdom Metazoa; phylum Chordata; class Mammalia; order Artiodactyla; family Delphinidae; genus Delphinus; species Delphinus delphis. Next base: position 57,386,830 of record NC_082683.1, on the reverse strand, counting down.
CAAACTATAAGGTGAAAAATAATGAAAAGGAAGCCACTTCATTTCAAAGCTTATGGAACAACAGCAAAAGCTGGTTTAAAAGAAAAGTGTAGGTCTTATTTTTCTTTCCTCTCTCTCACCCTTCTCCTCCTTCCCATCCTCCCGTCCCCCTCCTCCTCCTCCTCCTTCTTCTTCATTTCTACCTTCTTCCTTCTTCCTCTTTCTTTCTTCTTAGTGAAAAGAGTTCAGTGAAAAGGATCCCGAGGTTCTTATTTTGGAAAACAGAAAACATATAAAACAAACCAAAAGCAATTATGAGTAAGACATTAATACAGATAAACATTAAAAATACTTTAGAAATAAAAATACAGTATAAAAAATAGATAAAAGCAAAAGTTGTTGTTTTGTGTGTTTGTTTTTAAAACACACTAAAATGGATAAGCTCTTCTCAAACCTGATTTAAGGGAAAGGAGCAAAAAAAGCACTATAAGATTATGAATGAGAAAAGAAACAACCATAGACGTAGGAGCGAGCAAAAGAATCATAGGAAATATTACAGGCAAATTTATGCCAACACATTTGAAAGTCTAAAAAAAAAAAAGGTTAATTTCATATCAAAAAAGAAATGCCCAGAATTGACCCCTAGGAATGGATATTTTGAATAAACCAACTTCCTAGAAGACAGTGACAAGCACCAGGACTAAATGAGTTCAAAAATAATTTTTCTTATTTTCTTATTGAAGCCAGTGTGGTAAGTAGAATTTCAAAGATGTCTCTCCAAGATTCTTGATCCTTATTTTTCAAACACTAGATACAGTTGTGAATGGACTTTGTAAATGGGTTTAAGTTTATTAACCATCTGACCTCAAATATGGAGATTATTTGGAATTATTGGTGGGCCTGATGTAATCACATGATCCCTTAGGAGCAGAGGAATGCAGAAGTCAGAGAGATGTGGCAGAAGTGAAGGTAAGAAAGATGGGAGAGAAGTAGAGGTTGGAGACTTTAATTCATAAAGGCAAAACTTTTAAACACTTGTTTACGATATTTTCAATTTGTTCACAATTACTCATTTCCTCCCTACCTTTTCCATGTGTCTCCATAGTTGGAGTGTATCTCCCTACTCCATTGACGTGGGCTTGGCCATGGGACTTACTTTAACCAATAGAATGTGAGTAGACATGACTTACATGATTCAACGTTGCCCCTCTTGCTCCTGTCCTCCACCATGAGATCAGCATGTCTCAAGTAGTGGCCACTCCTTGAACCTGGGTGCCAGTATGAGAAGACATTCGGAACCAAGGCAAGCTGAATCCTGCAAAGCCCAGAAGAGCCTCACCCAACCCATAGCCCTCATGTAACATGATCAAAAAATAATTTTTTGGCATTGTAAGTCACTAAGACAATGTACAATTGTTTCCACAACAAAGTCAGACTATTACAATCTCTTTGGGACTTTAATCTTTGAATTTAATTTCTCACAAGAAATTTTATAGTTGAGGGAGTTGTATTCAAAATTGGGCATTTCTGTGTTAGCATTTTATTATTGGAGTGTATTAATCTCATAACAGTGCCTCTGATGACTTATGCTGGGTGATGGGCTGGCCATAATTTGAGATGGGAAATAAAATAGGAAATGAAATTTTTACTCTTGACACATCATGGTCTCCGAGTTAATTGAATTAATATAATTGTTACTGAGTCCAAGCTTGTACTGCTCACTGCATGACAGGTCAATAAATCGAGAGACAAGGTGTTGGGGCAAGGAATAGTGACTTTATTCAGAAAGCCAGCAGACCAAGAAGATGGCAGACTAGTGTCCCAAATTGCCTCTTACCTGAGTTAGAATTCAGGCTTCTTTTATACTAAGAGTGGAGGGGATGTGGCTGGTTGCTGCACACTGAGGGGATGTGATAATCCTTTGTTCTTGCAGCTGCCCAGGCAGGTCTGGTCATGATGTGCCTATAAACCTCCAACAAGACAACTGTTATTCTGTTTTGCAACTTTATATAAATGAAAAGTGTTACACCTTTAAATAAAGGTCAAGGGAGGCAGAGCCTTGAGGATGGGCTGTCGTGTAGTTTTCAGGTTACAGGCAACACTGTTTTACAAAGGTGCAGAGCCAGCATGACTAGGCGCAGGCAACAGAGCACAAAGGTTAGAGCTAAAGGAATAGATCCAATACAGAATCAGGTTTGTTCTTCTCTGTTAAATAACGATTAATGTGTATTTCAGAGCCTTCTGAACACAAAATTAACACTATTAACCAATATTCCTAGGAGAATCCAAAAAGGTACACTGCTGGAGCGATCTCATAATGGTAGGAGCAGGACTTCCCTGATAGCTGCTAAAATCCTCTCCAAAGGGTGCTAGACACACCCCTGATTGAACATAACTTAATGATTAAATTCAAAAGGTAAGGGAAAGTTAGACAAGAGCACTTATTCCCCCTCCCTTCTTGTTGCCCTGTGGAGAGAGGGACTTCTCTATGGTAACGCCCATGGTCTCCTGCCCTACACATTGCACCACTTTTCTCCACCGAGGATTGAGAAGCCTCATTAGGGGTGGAAGCAATTAGCCCAAGTTTCTTGACTGCATGGGACTAATCTGTTAAAAGGCTGTTAACACTAGGGAATTGATTCTTTTCTTCCCTCTTTGACCCAATTCAGAGGGAGCAGCAATATATGGGGTAAATGTGTGCATTCTGCAGACTCAAACATTCCGTTGGGTGGGCAATCCCATCCTTGGAGACAGGGAAGCAGAACACAGTCCTAAACAAGTCCATTTAGCTCTCAAACCTAAGCCACACTCTCCAAACAGCTTGAACTGTGTTATGATTGCCATCAAACTACCTGCTGCATCTATTTCCCAGTTACTCCCAAATTTGGGTGGGGAAAATGGACCTTATTCTTTAGCTTCCTCAAATTCCAACATATATTTTCCAATGTACTTTCCCAAAATGCCTCTTGTCAAAGATTACGATTCAATCACGTAACACTGAGTGTGGATATGGAAGGAGTGGCAGGGAGAGAACCACCAGAGCAATTCAAACTGCAAGTCATCAATCTTCCCTTGAGTCCTGAGCCACTGTCCTGGAACTCAGTCTAATAGCCTGGGCTAGCATCAAATAGATCCCAAAATGGCTTAGACCAAAAATGACTTCTCTTATATCAAGAAACCCATGCTTGGTTTTCTTTCTCCGGGGACCCCCTACCTCTCTGCTTACAGTAGTAATAATAAATACCAGAACCTCACGCTCCTCTTGCGCTTTTGTGACTATAATGCTATTGGCTAAAATCAATCTGAAGTCTGGGTTTAAGACAGGCCTGAGACTAGAGTGAGGCTAGAGAAGTGCCTAGGGCACCACATTTAAGGAGGCACTTTCTATCAGGGCCTGAGAGTGAGTGCTTTTTATATGTGTTACCCTAGGTGTCTCTCTTGCCTCATTCTAGTCCCAGCTCTGAGTTAACAGTGCCCACAAGGTAATCCATAGAAATCAACCTCCCAGGGCACAGAGCTGGGTGGTAAGTAGATTTAAGGATCAATTGGGGGCTTCCCTGGTGGTGCAGTGGTTGGGAGTCCGCCTGCTGATGCAGGGGACGTGGGTTCGTGCCCCGGTCCGGGAGGATCCCACATGCCGCGGAGCGGCTGGGCCCGTGAGCCATGGACGCTGAGCCTGCGCGTCCAGAGCCTGTGCTCTGCGACGGGAGAGGCCACAACAGTGAGAGGCCCGTGTACCACAAAAAAGAAAAAAAAAAAAAGATCAATTGGAAGGTAGTACACACTGTCAGAAAGTTCTTTACTAATAATAAGTTAAAAATCTATGGGGAATCCCCTGGCGGTCTAGTGGTTAGGACTCAGTCACTGCCAGGGGGCTGGGTTCAATTCCTGGTTGGGGAACTAAGATCCCAAAAGCCGTGCGGCACAGCCAAAAAAAACAAAAACAAAAAAACACAGTGACTTGTGTTTAAAAAAACAAAAAAAGCTGATTAACATCCTATAGGGAAATGAATTTAAAATTTTGAGGTTATCTTTTCCACCAGAGGGAAATCAATTATATCTCTACAGATAAAATTTATTTGCATTGCTGTGAACAAGTCATTTGCATTACAGTTGATTTTCTACAAGTAGAAAGCCCATCAAAGGTGCATACCCCCGGGCTTCTCTGGTGGCGCAGTGGTTGAGAGTCCGCCTGCCGATGCAGGGAACGTGGGCTCGAGCCCCAGTCCGCGAAGATCCCACATGCTGCGGAGCGGCTGGGCCCGTGAGTCATGGCCTCTGAACCTGCGTGTCTGGAGCCTGTGCTCCGCAACGGGAGAGGCCACAATGGTGAGAGGCCCGTGTACCGCAAAAAAAAAAAAAAAAAAAAAAAAAAGGTGCACACCCCTATAGAATTAATCTACCAAGGATCCATCCAACAATTCCCAGTGCTCCACTGCAAGGACAATCAGTAATCAACTTTCTTATTTCTACAGTTGGATAAATTTTTTAAACATTCCTCCTCTTGCCTGGAAGCCATTCAGATATTTAAAGAGATCAGAGACATCTCATCTTTCTCCAGGAGTCAGGTGCCCAGGATTAAGCACAGGTGAGGTATGAGCAACACGGAGTTTTATTTCAATTCCCAAAGGGAGAATCAAAACCACTTATTATTAAAACTGGGGTATATTATTAAATGTAAATCCCACTTACCGCCTATTTCACTCTAAAGAAAGCCTTCATTATATATATTCTCTGCCCAAAAAAGAAGTAGGACAGTACTTGTAGCTAGAGCAGTGGGTTGACAACAGAAAAAAAACAGAACTAGTAAGACAAGTAGTCACAATGTAGATTCCAAAGTGGTGTTTAGTTTGTCAACATGCTTAATTAATTTTAGTCAATAATTAATTTGATCTAAACACTACACTCTGTGTGAAACAGAATCAAAATATGGCCTGTATGTTTCAGATATGAACTCTCTATGTTTAGTGGCAATAATTGGTAATTGATGCCTCTAAAGGCAATTCTATTTCATTCTGTTGCCTTATTTTTCTTTCTGTTAGCATCCTTACTATCATGTTCTTTTCTTTCATTGATTTGCTTAGGACCTCAGAGGTTAAAAAATGATCTTGAAAATCTTCTAGACCAGAGCTGTATGGTAGAATGTTCTCCAATGATGGAAAAGTTCTATATTTGTGCTGTTCAATATAGTAACTGCCAGCCACATGTGGCCATTAAACACTTAAAATGTTTCTAGGGCAGGGTTTCTCAAACTCAACACTATCAATGTTTTGGGCTGAGTATTTCTTTATCGTTGCCAACATTGCTGAGAAAATTCATGCACCATACTGAGTAGGTCCATGCACAGTCATCCTATTTAATTTCAACCTCATTCTCTCAGCTCTCAGCAATCTTCTTATTTAACTCCTGTTGACTTCCCTTTGCGCGTTCCATGGTTGTTGTTCCAAACTCTCCCACTCTGCTCAAACTCATGACTTCACCCTGCCCACCAGTTCCCAGAATAGGAAGAAAGCAAGACCAGTTGCAGCTGTAATATGAGATTACTTCCTGTGTAATCCTGGAGTTTACTTAAAATTTCCACTTCCTATGTGGACAACAGTACTGATCATCTCTGAATTTCTCCATGCTATGAGAAATTCATAGCGGGGTTACTTGTTTTTTTGTTGTTGTTGTTGTTGTTGTTTCTTGCGGTACGCGGGCCTCTCACTGTTGTGGCCTCTCCCGTTGCGGAGCACAGGCTCCGGACGCGCAGGCTCAGCGGCCATGGCTCACGGGCCCAGCCGCTCCGCGGCGTGTGGGATCTTCCCGGACCGGGGCACGATCCCGTGTCCCCTGCATCGGCAGGCGGACTCTCAACCACTGCGCCACCAGGGAAGCCCTATAGCGGGGTTACTTGTATTCTTGGAGCAAAGAGAGGGAGCCCAGTGCAGTGAAAAGAACACTGATGAAGATACAAGAGGCCAGAGTTTTTCAACAGTTCTATTCATAATTCACATGGTTGATTGGGCAAGACTTTCAACCTGTCCAGCCTCAGATTTCCCACTTGCATACGAGAAAACATTTCTAATGATTTTTTTCTCAAGATTTTAGATGACATTTCCAGGTCTAGACCTTTAAGATTCTACCTTCTTCCTCTTTACTGTTCAACTTTTAATCAAAAAATGTTTATTGAGTACTTACTATGTGCATTCACTGTGCTAGTTGCTGAAAATGTAGCAATGACTAGGACAGACTCGGCTTATGCCCTCACATAATTTGATGGGGAAGTGAACTACCTGTTCAGTGCTCTACCCTGAGAAAGCTCAGCCCTAGGGAAAACAATCTAAGCAACAGATTGCTCTGTTCTTAGGCTAATCCACGGGTACCAGGAGGGTGAGACTAGGCCTCCTCTCAGTTCATGATTTCTCCCATGCAGCTATGTTGACTGCTTAGTAGAACCGGGGTTATATGCAGAAGATTTAATAATGAGCACAGTACAGGCACTGGCCAAACTTATGGCTGAAGCAAGGTATTATTCCTAGACTTGGTTGCAGGTTTGTGGGGAGGTCTGAGGGATTTCAGAGGAGGAGCTAAGATGACCATGGCTGTAGGTCAAGTCTCAGAGGATCTGAGGAAGTTACTGTTTACCAGCATTTATAGAAATATTCCTACATTCTAACTGAAGAGTCGCCACACTGGTGTGTTGCTACTGAATATCAGTGCGAAGTAGAATTGATGAGGCAGCATGGACACACAGCTGTGTAACTTATCAACAACTTAGCCTTTCCAAAGTCATCAGGAGAAGCCTTCAGTACCCCAACATTTCTTAGAGGTGCCTCCTTGGGTCTTTATACGTATGTAAACCCTCCATCTTAACTTTAGTTTCTTCTCTTGACTCTACTCAAGTTATCATCCGGGACCTCTTTCTCCTGGGCCATCTCATAGTTCTGCCTACTTCTGAGTCCAAACAGGCCCATCACCTCCTTGTATTGACATATTACTATGTGGAGTGGTTTAGTATCCTAGACTACCTCATTTGGCCCAATGCATTGTCCTTCCTTGGAAATAACTCTAAGGATAGTTATTTTTTGCCGAATGTGGAGAAGCCATATTATGCTTCTGTAATCCAAATTATGCAAAGAGCTACTCCACTTCTCCTCGGTCTCTCTTCCTGCCTTTCTCTCTTTTAACATATATGTATCATATACCTACTTTATGTAAGACACTCTTCTAGGTATCAAGAATACAGCTGTGAACAAAAAAAAGTCTCCACTCTTATGGACATGGACCTTGAAGTTGATGAAACAAGCTTCAAGCCCCTTTTTCTAAGGCTTGGATTATATTTTATACATTTTATAAAATTTGCAGATGTTTGAGCTGAAATTGGTTAAGAATGTTGTCTCTTTCCACTCCGTTTTTTTTTTACCATCAAATTTCCCCTCATAGCAGATGACACTGAGTGGCAGAAGTAATATTGGGAATCCTTCTAAGGAGAAACTGAATTAGGAATATATCTGGTCTGGGTTTAGTAGGTTGTATATAGATGGTATGCAGCCACTTCTGTACGAAGTTAAGTTGTTTTAATGTAGGAATGGCTTCCAAGAATATTCCCACCATCTACTGCGCTACTTACATACCATGTGACACAAATTTACAGGTCCAGAGGACATATCATGAAATAAAATGTGTCCAGTAGTGGCCAATTTCAAAACTTTATGGCTATAGGAAGAAACAAGATCTGTAACATACAGAATCTGAAGCTATCTCTGAAACCTTCTTCCAGTCATAAAACACAATTATTAGCAGAGGATTTGAGTTTTATCAATACTTAGCCAAAACAGAAATCCTCTCTTGTTGGCAAATACTCGGTAATGTAGTATACACAGTTATAAATGCATTTTTTTTCTGTTTTGATGGGAATCTTGCAAAATAGAACTTATTAGAATTTCTGTGTTTGTAATAGAACTACAGTGAGTTTGGGTGTCAAGATGCATATTTATAAATCCCATCTACCAATAATGATAACAAACTGGTCAAACCATGCCAGAAGAAAGACTGAATTATTTTCGTGTTATCTCTATTAAAAACAGCACAGGGAGATCAGCTCAGTGCTTTGTGACCACCTAGAGGGGTGGGATAGGGAGGGTGGGAGGGAGATGCAAGAGGGAGGAGATATGGGGATATATGTATATGTATAGCTGATTCACTTTGTTATAAAGCAGAAATGAACACACCATTGTAAAGCAATTATACTCAATAAAGATGTTAAAAAAATTATAAAATTTTATTACATACAGAAGCAGTCAAATAAAAATGCAGCAAAAGTATAGAAAAATTATAGATAGAAATGTGACAAGCAATTAATAAAGATATAGTTTCTGTGAATTGTCAGATTTTAAAAAGTTGTTAGTTCTGGTTTCTTATATTAAGTAGATATCCATTTTGGTACCTTATTTTACATGTTTAACTTTGCATTTTTTTCTTAGGAAGGACTCACGAAGCTTCAGGTTTCATAAAACTTCCATCCACCCCTGCTCATGGAGCTAATATTTTATTGGGAGGAGACAGACAATAAGCTAATATAACATAATCAATAAGTGGCAAAGCTGAAAGAAAAGATAAGGTAAGGTTAGAGAACAGTAAGCCATAGGAAGTATGACATTTTAGGTAGATTGGTCAAAGAAGACTTTCAAAAACAAAAAAAACTACTAAACTAAGACTTTATTTGAATTTCACCAGTCTTTACACAATGTTATTTTTCTGTTTCAGGATCCAATTCAGGATGCCACATTGCATTTCTTCATCTTGTCTTTTAAGTATCCTCTAATCTGTGACAGTTTTCAGTCTTTCCTTGTTTTTTATGACCTTGAGAGTTTTAAAGAACACTGGTCAAGTATTTTATAGAGGCCCTGAACTTAGGTTCGTCTGATGTTTTCTTATGATTAAACTAGGGTTGTGAGTTTCAGGGAAGGATACCACAGAAGTGAAGTGTCTTGCTAATCACATCATATCAGGGAGTACATGTTAACTACATGACAATAGCATCAAGAGGAACAAAATATTTAGCAATAAACTTAACCAAGGAGGTGAAAGACATGTACACTAAAAGCTACAAAACATTGCTAAAAGAAATTAAAGAAGACACAAATTAATGGAAAGATATCTGTGTTCGTGAATTGAAACACTTAATATTGTTAAAATGAACATACTACCCAAAGAAATCTACAGTTCAATGCAATCCCTATCAAAATCCTATGGAGTTTTTTGCAGAAAGAGAAAAAAAATTCTAAAATTCATATGGAACCACAAAAGCCTCCAAATTACCAAAGAACTCTTGAAAAAGAAGAACAAACCTGGAGGCCTCACACTTCCTGACTTCAAAACATATTACAAAACTACAGCAATCAAAACAGTATGATACTAGCATAAAGACAGACCAGTGGAACAGAATAGAGAGCCCCTAAATAAATCCATGTGTGTATGATCAAATGATCTTCAACAATGGTGCCAAGACTGTACAATGGGGAAAGGATAGTCTCTTCAACAGATGGTGCTGGGAAAACTGGATATTCATATGTGAAAGAGCAAAATTAGAGTCTTATATTACACCATATAGAAAAAAATCAACTCAAAATAGATTAAAGACTTAAATGTAAGTCCAGAAATTATGTGATTATTAGAAGAAAACATAGAAGAAAAATTTCATAACATTTGTCTTAGCAATGATTTCTTAGTTATGACACCAAAAGAACAGGAAACAAAAGCAAAAATAGACAAGTGGGACTACATCAAACTAAAAAGCTTCTGCACCACAAAGGAAATGATCAGCAAAGTGAAAAGGCATCCTATGGAATGGGGGAAAATACTTGCAAAGCACATTATGTGGTAAGAGATTACTATCCAATATATATGATGAACTCCCACTAATCACTAGCAAAAAAACAAATAACCTGATTTTAAAATGGGCAAAGGACTTGAATAGACATTTCTCCAAAGAAGACATTCAAATGGCCAACAGATATATGAAAAGTTGCTCAACATCAGGGAAAGGCAAATCAAACCACAGTAAGATATTGCCTCATACCTGTTAGGATGGTGATTATAAAAAACAAAACAAAAACAGAAAATGAGTATCAATGAGGCTATGGAGAAATTGGAAACCTTGTACACTGTTGGTGGGAATGTAAAATGGTGCAGTCACTATGGAAAACAGCATGGAGATTCCTCAAAAAAATTAAAATTAGAACTATCATGTGAACCAGCAATCCCACTTCTGGTATTTACCCCAAAGGCCTGGAAACGGGATTCCGAAGAAATATTTGCACTACCATGTTCACTGCACCATTATTCACAATAGCCAAGACATGTAAACACCCTAAATGTCCTTCAATGGATGAATGGATAAAGAAAAAGGTATATCAATATAATGAAATATCATTCAGCCTTTTAAAAGAAGGAAATCCTGTAATATGTAATAACATGGATGAAACTTGGACATTAAACCAAGTGAGATAAGCCAGTCACAGAAGGACAATTAAACTGCATGATTCCACTTATGTAAGATATCTAAAGTAGACAAACTCAGAAGCAGAAATTAGAATAGTGGTTTCTGGGAGCTGGAGAGAAGGGACAATGAGGAGTTGCTCTTCAATAGATACAGAGTTTCAGTCATGCAAGATGAAAAAGTTCTAGAGACCTGTTGCACAGCAATGTGCATAGGTACAGTTAACTATACGATACTACATACTTAAAAGCTTGCTAAGACAGTAGATTTCATATTATGTGTTTTTTCCTACAATTAAAAAAAACCCAACTTGCTGCCAAATCCATGATTACAGATTTTCTCCAATGTTTTCTTCTAGACATTTTATACTTTTAGGTTTTATATTTAGATCTATGATCTATTTTGAGTTAATTTTTATATAAGGTATATGGTATGTGTTGAAGTTCATTTTTGTTTGTTTGTTTTTGTTTATGGACATCCAATTGTTCCAGCACTATCAAAAAGACTATTCTTTCTCTATTGAAATTGTGTATCTTAGGCAAAAATCAATTGACTGTATTTGTGTGTCTATTTTGGGGCTCTCTATTCTACTCCATTGATCCATATGAATATCGTTATGTTAGTATCACACTGTCTTGATTACTGTGGCTTTATAGCAAGGCTTAAAAATGGGTAGCATGTGGGCTTCCCTGGTGGCACAGTGGTTGGGAGTCCACCTGCCGATGCAGGGGACACGGGTTCATGTCCTGGTCCGGGAAGATCCCACATGCCATGGAGCGGCTGGGCCCGTGAGCCATGGCCGCTGAGCTTGCGCGTCCAGAGCCTGTGCTCCACAACGGGAGAGGCCACAAAAGTGAGAGGCCCACGTACCACTAAAAAAATAAAAAAATAAACAATGGGTAGTGTGGGTCTTCCACCTTTCCTAATTGTTTTGGCCATTCTCATTCATTTACCTTTCCATTTACATTTTAGAATCATCTTGTCAACATCTACAAAAAAAGCTTGCTGGAATTTTGACAGGAATTGCATTAAATCTATAGATAAGTTTTGAGAGAATTAACACCATAATGATATTGTATTTTCCAACCTATGAACACAGTATAGCTCATCATTTCTTTAGTTCTTCTTTCATTTGTTTCTTCAGGGTTGAGAGAGACCACTTTGCTAAGATGAAATTTGAGTTAAGATCTGAATTAAGCGACAGAATGAACCATAGAGATATGTGGAGGAACTGTATTCTAGGCAAAGTACAATAAATTCAAAGGCCCTGAGGCGAGTGGAATTCAAGGGTTCTAGGAACAGCAAAGGGGCCATTGTGGCTGAGTTGACAGAGGTGGAGTGGAAGGGGTAGAGGGTGAAACCACAAAGGTAACAAAAGGCCAGACCACGTAGGGCCTTGTAAACCATTATAATGTTTTGAATTTTATTCAGAATAAGATGGGAAGTGATTGAACAGTTTTGAGCAGTGGTGTGATATTTGACTAATATTTTATGTTACTTTGGGTGCTTTGGGGAGAAAGGATTAATGAGGAATGGTGAGTACAAGATAAAAGCAGGGAAACCATTGAAGAGACAATTACAATATTTTAGCAAGAGCAGATGGTGACTTGGACTAGGGGGCCAGTAGAAGAAGTAATAAATGTTGGAATACGGATGGACAGTCGGCCCTCCATACCTGTGGGCTCCACAACTGCAGATTCAACCAACTGTGGATAGAATATATTCAAAAAAAAAAAAAAATCCAGAAAGTTCCAAAAAGCAAAACCTGAATTTGCCCACACTGGCAACTATTTACATAGCATTTACCTTGTATTCGGTATTATAAGTAACCTAGAGATAATTTAAAGTATGTGGGAGGGTTAATAGCTTACAAGCAAATACTGTGCCATTTTACATAAGGGATTTGTGCATCTTCGGATTTTGGTTTCCGTGGGGGTCCTAAAACCAATCCCTCTCGGGTACCAAGGGAAGACTGCACTTTAAAGATGTAGTTAATGGGATTGGCTGAAAGTTAGCTATGGGCTGTGAGAGAAAAAGAGGAGTCAGAGATGACTCCAAAGTTTTGGACTTAAGCAACTGGAAGAATAGTTTCCAACAACTCAGTTGGGGAAGACTGTGAGAGAAGTTTTGGAAGGTGTTTATCTGGTTTAGAAGGCATGAGCAGGGGAAAAATGATTCTTTCTGAAATCTTTTTCACCTTTGAATTTTAAGCACAGAATCTAAGGATTTGCAGCCTATGATCCACGTACACTGCAATAGCAACCATCTGCAGTAACCAGCAGCCTGTGCATTGTGGTCTGAACATGAATGGTAGGGGGAAGGCAATAGGCAGAGAGTAGGAAAAGACTATTCCAATGAGTAACTCAATTTATCATGTCTCTTAAAGAGCATGTAGGAATGGGTGTTACCTGAGTCTGTGGGTAGGGAAGACCTCACTGAAGAGTCTCTCTTTTGAGACCTGAAGCAGTTAGCCAGAGGAGGGAGGTGGGGTTTGTGGGAATGGGGGTTTAATCTGTAAGTCAAGTGATGAGCAGGTGCAAAGATCCAGAAATGAGAGGGTGTATTTGAGGAATTAAAGAAAGTCAACCATGAATTTAGAGCAGGGAGAGCCAAAAGGAGAAAGCTGTGAAGTAAGGCAGGAGATAGATTTTATCCTGATAATTAGATCTGCATTTTACAGAATCGCTGTGGCTGCTGTGTAGCTGCTATGTAGAAAATGAATTATAGACCCACAGTCATCTGGCTGAAGACTAGTGACGATGTCGTTGCAGTAGTCTTGGTGAGGGATGAAGATGACGGCAGTGGGTTCAGACTTGGGAGGTATTTAGGGGACTATATATGGCAGATGAGAAGAGAGAGGCCCTGAGAGTAACTACTAGGCTTCTAAGGTGAGCAACTTGGTGAATGGTGCTTCCTTTTACTAAAATGGGGACGGCAGTTATTAATTGTCTCTCAGCTCCAAACTTTGCACTAGGTTTGGACCACCCTTCTCTATTCTGCTTTGTGAAGCTGGTGCTTGTATTTTGCAAACCATGCATCTGCTTTGCCAGCTGGCTCTGTGTTAGGCCCCGTCATAGGTGGTGCTAGAGGGAGATAGCAAAGCTGGAGGAGGAAGAAAAAAATGTCCTTTCCAGTCTGCCTTCTGTTAGCAATGCTCCAGCAACAAGTCTTCAGCCCAGGAACAGCAGGGCCTTCGCATAGCAGCGGTGAAAGCCATTTGCGGTTTTCCCTGAATTTGCAGGGCCAATCTATTAGTGCCTCTCAGAGCCCACAGCATCAGCCAGTTGGTGCTTCCTCCTCAAAGGTCTGGATCCCAGGCTTACGGGGAGCCTTTTCTAAACTAAAGATTCCGGTATCAGCTGAGCAGCATCTCTTCCTCAGAGGTCTGTGTTTTAGCTGCTAGGGTTCCTCCTATAGGTTTTAATAATTCCAGTCTCCTCCCATTATTCCCCCTTCCCTTCCTGCAGTTGCTACCTCCATGATACCTTGGAGGGTTTTTTTTTTAAACCTTGAATTTGATGAATTTATTTTTATTTATATTATTTATTTTTGGTCTCATTGGGTCTTTGTTGCTGCGCCAGGGCTTTCTCTAGTTGCAGCGAGCGGGGGGCTACTCTTCATTGCGGTGCAAGGGCTTCTCAGTGCAGTGGCTTCTCTTGTTGCAGAGCATGGGCTCTAGAGCACAGGCTCAGTAGTGGGCTTAGCTGCTCCGTAGCATGTGGGATCTTCCCGGACCAGGGCTCGAACCCGTGTCCCATGCATTGGCAGGAGGATTCTTAACCACTGTGCCACCAGGGAAGTCCCTAGTTAATATTTCTTTATATTAGATTCTCTCTAATCAAATAACTAGTGTTATTTCTGTCTCCTAACTGGACTCTGATTGATACAGAAATTGTTACTAGGAGTGGTTCCAGGAAACAGACCCTAAAAGATGGGATTTGGGGATTGGTTTGGATTTGAATGTAGAGCTGAGCACCTTGCTAATGGGAAATGAATACTGGTTACCCATGTCATGCAGAAGTAGCATGATTGATTAAATAATCACCTGTAGTTGATTGTGAGGAAGTGCCTGCTGACCCAAGTGCCCTGGAGCCTGTGCCTGCTGCACTTGACCATCACAGCAGTAATTATGACCATGAAGACTGTGGTGTGGGATAGATTCTTCTGAGCGGACTAAAGCACTTACAGAAAGAAAGTATCAAACTCAGGTCCTTATACTCTCTGCTTCAGTTTCATCAGAGAGCTAGAGAAATTCTATGGCAGCTCTAAAAGAATCTCTCATTTCTTGTAGCTACACGACTGGTAAATAAATAAAACAAGTATAAATATATACTTGTCCAGTTTACAGAATTTACATCAGTTGAATTTACAGCTTTGCCATGTCTCTTATGAAGAAGTTAGGAAAATGATAGGGAAGCAGAGGGACCCTAAATCTTGAAGTGGGGATACATCCGGCTGGATTTAGATCAAGTTGAGAATTTTGAATTCTCATGAAGGAATGCCAAGGTTTAGGGAGATAGGAATATTGGAGGGCTTTTATCATGAATAATCTACATATCCATCTCTCAACTACATCCTGAGAGGACACTCCCATCATCAACACGTTGAGAAACATCTTTTTGTGTAGAGCATATACATCCTTGAGAAGTTCTGTCATGGCTGTTCTCCATAAGCCAAGCATAAAGGTGGGAAATTTCACTATTGAGGTGGGCTCACTATTTATAATAGAGATGATAGAAGTCTGGAGTATCAGAGGCAAGTAGCAGTTCTTAATCACCAAAGACGAGATGGGCATATTTACCATAAAAGGAAAGCAGTAACATAGTGGTAACCAGAATATTTTAATCCCCAGGAATCTTTGGCAGTGGCTAATTGATTACAACACCCCTACGAATGTAATAGCAAGGCAACCTACTAAAATGGTGCTTAATCTATATAACAGGAAAAGCCAGACTGACAGCAAAAAAATCTAACTTGAGTTTCTAAAATGGAGACTCACAGTCTCTTACTCAGTTTCCAGACATAAGCCTGTTTATAGAACCAGAACCCTTTGCACTGAAGGGGGTGTCAAGTGTCCTTGAGGAAGGCTCCTGTATCATGGTACAAGTATACACCATATCTTCCTCCGAGTCTTCCTCAAAGGGAACTGCAGTGATTTACTAGAGTGACTTCGTACTGGGGGAAAGGACATACGCAGACATTTTGGGGATTATGGAACACTGGCTACTTGATACTAATTCCTGGGCACCCATATCACTGTAGACTACCAGTGAAACTGGGGGCTGAGTCAGGTGACTAGAGTCTTAGCCCAAATCTGAAACACAGTGGGCCCAGTGGGTCTGTAGAGCCACTGTGTGGTTATTTATCCAATTCTTGAATGTATAATTAGAAGAGATGCATGTTTAGACATAACAGATATACTTGGCAACTAGCAAAATCCTCACAATGGCTCTTTGACTCATGGAATAAAGACCATAACTGTAGAAAGCGAAAGCCTCTGGAACTTTCCCATCCTACCGGAACAGTAACAAAAGGGAATAGCATATCGTTAGGGAAATTGCAGAGATTATTGTCATCATCAAAGACTTGGAAAGATGCACGAGTGGTGATACCTATCACATTTCCATTTAACTCACCTGTTTGTCCAATACAGAAGGCAGAGCTTGACAAATATCTGAGAATGATTATAAACTTAATCAGGAGGTGACTCCAATTTTAGATAATGTTTCACATGTCGCATTTTTACTGAGGCAGATCAACACTACAGCTCCTGACACCTAGTATGCTGTATTGATATGGAAAATGCTTTTTTCTCTTCATCAGTTTATTAGGACTGACTAGAAGCAGTTTACTTCTTAAATGGCAGGGTCAGGAGTACATCATCACAGTCTAGCCTCAGGGTTGCATCAAATCTCCTACTCTTTGCCATAATATAGTCCACAGAGATCTTAATCATCTGAACATTCTCATACAAAATCAACTGGTTCAGTATAGGGATTGAAATATGCTAATTGGATCTGATAAACAGGAAGTAGTAAATTTTTTACATTTATTTTTTTTTGGCCAAACTGTGCAGCATGTGGGATGTTAGTTCCGCGACCAGGGATCGAACCCATGCCCCTGGCACTGGAAGCTCAGAGTCTTAACCACTGGACCGCCAGGGAAGTCCCAAGGAAGTAGTAAATATTTTGGATAGTTAAGTAAGACAGCCAGGATCTCAGCTGGTTAGAATTCTTTACTTGATACAATGGGGAACAGTGGAGGAGAAGCAGTTTGCTGGTGTTCAGGGGATAAGGATGAATTTAGTTTTAGACATGTTGAAGAGCCTCAGAGAGAGTCATCCAAGTGAAGATGTTCAAGACACAGTTGGATATACAAACCTGGAGTTCAAGAGAACATACATGAGTAGATTTAGGAAGTGTTGATGGAATGTTAAATCATAACTGAAGCCACGGAATGAGATGATATTATTTAGTGAGAATATGTAGAATCAAATGAGAAGACCCATGACTGAGCCTTGAGGCATATGAAACTTTTATTTTAAAGATATGGTAGAAGAGGAGGAACCAGCAAAGACAAATGAGAAGGGGCATCCAGAGAACCAGGAGGAGTTGCAGAGAGTGTGGTATCCCAGGAATCAAGGAAAGAGAGTATAGCTAAGGGAAGGGAGAGGGTCAGCAGTGCAAATGCTGTGAAGTGGTCAAGCAAGAGAAGGACTGAGAGTCAGCTGGGTTTACTTCCACGGAGGTCATTGGTGACTTAGGGGTGACCAGCTTCAGTGTAGTGGAGGGGATAAAACTAGTTTGGTTTGAGTTGAAGCGTGATTGGAGGTGGTTGTAGATTGGGCAGAGCCATGTGAATAGGTGGATAGTGAGGCCAGTCAGTTCACAGAGACAGAAGATTCAAAGCTGCTGACTTTGGATAGATTTGTATGAGGTTCAGTTGTAAATAAATTGAGTTTGAAATGTCTCTGTATTTTCAATGCCCAAATTGATGTCTGGTATGGTATTGTTGTGAATGGGTCATGAGTGACAATGATTTTAATAGACTGGTGTTCCTATATCCTGATTATTCTTCATAGCATTGCTAAACACTAAACTTGGCAACTGAAGGAGGTAATGGCATTGTGAGAACTTTAGAAGCAAGTATGTCCACCTACCCCAAATAAGGCAGGGGTGTCCAGTGGAGGAGCACAAACTGAATGTTTGTGGGCCAAATCTGTACAGTAACTTAGAGCTGTGAGACTCAGGGCATGCCTAATACTTCCACTAGGCCTTTGTTTTCCTGTTTATACGTTGTTTCACCATACCTACTTCCTAGAGTGGTAAGGATGCAATAAGATAATGAATTTCACTTGCAGCACGTTGCCAGGCCACCCATCAGTCGTCATTGAGGTCATTCCTTCCAGCCCAACACAGAGAAGTATAAGGCACTGCAGAGAAGCTGCACGCTACTTCTTTGCACTTTGGTTCTCAGAATTTTAAAAGCATTGTTCAAATAGGAAACACCTATGACCTTTGCTCCCTGGCTATAGCATAATCAGTGGTACAACACAGTATGTTATTGGGTATGATCTAGGCTGGCTGATCTAGTGAAACAAGAAATTGGTGAACACCAAAAAGGCCAAATAAATTCCAGTATAAGAAGAGCAAGTGAGCCAGGGCAAATTGAGAAGTGTAGGGAAAAGTACTGATCAATTTCCTTTATGGAGAAACATGATGGCTAAAGCAAAAGACATGATTTAAATACAAAGAAGATTTTTCTGCTAGTAATTACACCTAGCAACATATAAAATATATCAATCTACAATGTTGACATTTCCAACTAGAGTAGGCTTGTATATCAATGAGAACATTTAAATCCAGTCTTTCCAATCTTGTACAGCTTTTTAAGATATTTTTTAAACTTTATTAAATTTTATCAGATAATGTATAAATTTCCCATATATAATTCTGTGATTAATATTACTAAGGTTAGGAAAGAGGTTTGAGTACCTAAAATACCTAAAAGTCTAATTCCCTATAATAATACCCTACTACAGTATTGGTACATATCTTTTTTTTTATTGGGGTATAGTTGCTTTATTTTTTCTTTTTATTTTTTTTAAAGATTTAATTTTATTTATTTTTGGCTGTGTTGGGCTTTCGTCGCTGCGCACAGGCTTTCTTTAATTGCAGCGAGAGGGTTGCGGCTCTTTGTTGTGGTGCACGGGCTTCTCATTGTGGTGGCTTCTCTTGTTGTGGAGCATGGGCTCGAGGCACGCGGGCTTGAGTAGTTGTGGCACGTGG
This sequence comes from Delphinus delphis, assembly GCF_949987515.2. Classification (NCBI taxonomy): domain Eukaryota; kingdom Metazoa; phylum Chordata; class Mammalia; order Artiodactyla; family Delphinidae; genus Delphinus; species Delphinus delphis. The sequence continues at coordinate 57,368,080 of NC_082683.1, read as the reverse complement.
GCTCAGTAGTTGTGGCGCACAGGCTTAGTTGCTCCATGGCACGTGGGATCTTCCCGGACCAGGGCTCGAACCCGTGTCCCCTGCACTGGCAGGCAGATTCTTAACCATTGTGCCACAGGGAAGCCCCTTAGTACCTATCTTATCTCTTATTACCTAATGAGAATGTGTCACTCCTCTACACTTCAAAGCATTCTACTGAGGCTCCACAAATCATTACTGGAGTTAAGAAAACCCAACACAGTTCTTGGCCTGTCTATGGTAGGTCTTAGTGTATACTTGCTAATAAATTACATAATCATGCTGAGAAAAACAACAGTAATTGCTTGGATCAGTACTTTTTAGGAGATTTATTTTCATTTCATTTTGTGTAATTGCAATCGATTTGTTGCAGAAATTTGTACCTGGCATTTCATACTCCATAGAGTAGCACTTGAACTATTATCTGGCCTCTTTCACTGGTTTCCATTATCACCGTCTGACTTTTTAAAAGGAAATTTCCTTTTCATACAGTGTTAGTGGTAATATAAAATTGGTACAACCTCTTTGGAGATCAATTTGTTCATTCTAATAATTTTTTTAAAAAGTAGTCTTTAATTAAGCAATTCCACTTCTAGAAACTGATACCTGTACAAAGTTGAATGGACAAGGATAATCAAAGCTGCATTGTTTATAAACTGAGAAAATGGTAACAACTTAAAAATGTCTATAGGATGGACCACATCAATCATGATGCATCTAGCTGATAGAATTCTCTGCAGCCATTAAAAAGAATGAGGTAGAGTTTCTTTACTGCCACAGAAAGGCCTTCAAGGAATAAAAAGTGAAAAGAGAAAGGTTGCATAATCATAATGATAATAATAGTAATTATTATTAGGAACATTTGTAAAGTGTGTACTATATTCTAAGCATTTAACTTTAACTTACTTAATTCTCATCACCACCCTATGAGGTGGGTGCTATTGTTATCCCCATTTTACAGATGAGGGAACTGAACCACCGTAACATCAAGCAACTTGCCGGAGATCACAAAACTAGTGTCAGAGGCGGTATCTGGTTTGAGCATCAGTGTTTCTACCTGGTTCTCTTCATTTATGTTAAAAAATGTGTAACAATACATGTCTATAAATATATGTGTATGTATATATATGCATATGTGTGTATATGTATTTGTATAGGCACAGAAAGTGGCTCTAAGCAGAGCCTCGAGATGGTTAGCAGTTGCTTTCTCTGAAAAAATGGGTAGGGGTGAGAGAGGAAGAGAGCAAGATAGTTATGCGATACAAGTCTCTTTTGCTTGTTTGCTTTTGTAATGAGGGACATTATTATTTTAATAATAATTTTTTTCACAAGGGATGTTTCTCAAAATATAATTTTCTAGTTATTTTTCTTCTGCTGCCAGCAGTTAAGGAAGAAATTTGGCCACTTCTTTCATTGTTGAAAAGTTATACCATTCACTGATTCATTTAGCAAAAACATCTAAAGTGTGCTAGATGTCCCTGCCTCACCCAGCGCTCAAGGAGCTCACTGTCAAGTGGAACAGACTGACATGTAAACATATAATTCCAGAGCCTCTATAAAGGGGATGCACAAAGATGCAGTGGGAGAAGCACAAAGGAGAGATGTCATTTCTGTGGAGGGCAAGGAGAGGCGGTGTGAAGGAAGGTGCCCAGAGAGGAGATAATATTTTGCCTAAATACTAAAAGAAAAGTAACAGTTCTTCAGGAGACAGTGGAGAGGAGGGAGAGAAAAAGCACCCCAGATTTAGGGAATATGGGAGTAAAGACACAGAAGTAAGGACACAGGAACCCACATTATTCTTCAGGGAACTGGGTGTAGTTTGATTTAGCCGAAGCCTAGGGAGGAAAATGTAAGGACGGCAGGAGCCATGTCACCTAAGGCCTTGTGGACTGTGTTAAGAATTTCATTCTGTGTGCCAGTTTTTCCTAAGGAGCAGTCAAAGAACACAAGTGTCCCCAGGATAACATAAAATATATAAATCAAAAGATATACGTACAATGGAATATTATCTAGCCTTGAAAAGGAAAGAAATTCTGACACATGCTACATGTGGATGAACCTTGAAAATATGCTAAATGAAATAAGTCAGACACAAAAGGACAAATACTGTATGATTCTACTTATTTGAGATACCTAGAATAGTCAAATTTATAGAGACAAAGTAGAATAGTGGTTTCTAGAGGATGGAGGGAAGGAGGAATGGGGAGTTATTGTTTAGTGGTTTCATAATCTCAGTTTGAGATGACATGAAAGCTCTAGAGAAGGGTAGTGGTTAAGAGTTTCACAACAACATGAATGTACTTAACACCACTGAATTGTACAATTAAAAAGTGTTGAAATAATAAATTTTATATTATGCATATTTCACCATAATAAAAACCAGGTAACGATGGTAAATTTTGTGTTATGTATATTTTACCATAATTTTAAAATATGGAAAAATATTTTAAAGATATAGACAAAATATTTAGATAAATAATTCAAAGTTATTTTTCTGCCTTGACATTAAAATTAGATATGTCATTTCTTTGTTTAAGCTGGTAATAATGATTTGTTTCTCTTATATGACAATGTCTACTGTTTACTGAAAACCAGCTTTATATCCAGAGATGAGGAGATGTAGGCTCAGAGAGTTCAACTAACTGACCCAAGGGCACACAGCTAGTGAGGGGGCATTTCTAGGAAACCCGGAATTGGAACTCAGCTCCTAACACCTTACTGTTTTCACCAACCCCCAAGCCACTTTATTATCTTGCTACTTTTTGGATATGGCAGTACAATCTCAAAGACGGTATTGTATGGTGTTTTCTGGGTTCAGAAGCCGTAAGAAATCTGAGGCAACGCAGACTGAAATATTGAACAGTTGAATGTTTACTCTTGATCCATATCTGATACTTTTTAAGGGCTTAGGCCCTCTGCAAGAGAGACAGAAATAGCGTTCCAGTGAGGCTAGACGCACGCACATTGTTAACTACTCAGTCAGCCACCTGTTACCGATTGGAGGAAGGTCTGTATTTTGGTTGCGGCAGTTATCTGGAAAATACGGCTCTCAGCCCCCCAGCCTCCAGCCTCCAGCCTCCGCATCACAGGTACGCGGCCCTCGAGACACCCGGCGCGGGCTTGCGCGCAGGCGCTAGCCGGTCGCTTCCTTCCGCGATTGTGCTGTGCTGCTAGGCTTCCTGGTGTCCCCGAGTGGTTCCCCCTAAGCTTCTTCTCCCTCTCTGTCCGGGACTCAGGGTCGCCACTGCCCCTTCTACGGGCCCTCTCCAAGCCCTGCCCAGGCCGAGCCAGGCGCGGCCCCTACCCTCTGACCCCGCGTTGCACAATGCCCGATCAAAGTCCCGGGGCGTGTGAACCACAGCGTCCCTGCCCCTGGGCGGGGGTGGGCGGCGGCCGCGCGGGGAGCCGAGGCGGCGGCGGCAGCCGGCCCAGTACACCGGCCCTGGTCCCGCGAGTCCCCGCGAGCTGCCGCCTCAGACCCCAGCTCTAGTCCGCCCTGCCGCCCGCCGCTCCCCTCGCAGGCCGCCGCCGCCGCCGCCGCCATGGCGGAAGTTCATAGACGTCAGCAGGCCCGGGTTAAAGGAGAAGCCCCCGCGAAATCCTCCACACACAGACATGAGGAGGAGCTGGGGATGGCGTCGGCCGAAACGCTGACCGTGTTCCTGAAACTGCTGGCCGCTGGCTTTTACGGCGTGAGCTCCTTCCTCATCGTGGTGGTCAACAAGAGCGTGCTCACCAACTACAGGTAGGGCCGAGGCGGCGGCGACCCAGGCCGCGGAGAGGAGCGGGCGGCGGCGGCGGCTGGGCGCCGGCTCCCTGGACTTTGCCTGCAAAGTTGGAGCTGAACAAAGTTGGGCGGGAGCCGGGGAGGGAGGGAGGGCGGGCGGGCGGCTGATACGCGGCCGGGGCGGCGGAGCCGGCTTGCGCGCCGGCCCGGAGTGGGGTTCCCGCTCCCGGCGCCGAGCTCGGGACTGCCGGGTGAGCGTTCGGGGCCGCGTTCGGAAAGCGCCTGCCCTGCCCGCCCTGCAGCACCCTGGAAACCCTGCCCTTCGGAGAGATGGAGTGGAGTTGCTTCGTGACTTTTTTGACTCCTGTGCACGCCAGGCTGGGAGCCCGGAGAGGGATGCCCGGCCTTCCCCGCAGCCTGGGCTAGGTTCCGGGGCTTCAGAGTTCTCTGACTTCGCTGACAGCCTCTGGGGACCTACGCATCCTCAAGCGCACTTAAGATGATTGTGATGTTGCCACTGGGACCACAAAGGCAGAAGCATTTTTTTTTTTTTTTAAATGTGTGAAACCGTTCAAGAGATGTATGTCTTCACTTCCAAGACAAGTCAGTTACAGGCAGCCGACTGAAATTGTAGAATCGGACAAGATGAGACAAGTGGCAGCCCGAGGCTACAAAATCAGCGGTGTTGCCTGACAACTGGCAGGGATTTTTCTCAGATTGTCATTTGGATGAGGGGTAGACGTTGGTGTGTTTTGTATCAAAATGCATTGTAAGGTTGCCGATGTGCAAATTGAATTCACCGAGCTCAGGTTTTTCTGACCCTGTGTTTTTTTTTGTTTTCTCTACCATTTTTGTAGATTTCCCTCCTCACTATGTGTTGGACTTGGCCAGGTTAGTTGGAATCTTCAGCATTACGTGGTTTGTGTCGTTAGAACTTCTGAATGTGTCTTTATATGTAGAACAGTGAATCTGTGTTCTCTGTTTACAGATGGTGGCCACAGTGGCAGTACTCTGGGTTGGAAAGGCACTCAGAGTAGTCAAGTTTCCTGACTTTGACAGAAATGTACCTCGAAAGGTAAAAAAGAAAAAAAAAAAGTAATACTTTATGTTCTGAAAAGAAGTCACTATATATATTTTTCATCAGTGCCTTACATATTTAAAAATTGCAGCCTTGAAATCGCCCAATCTAGAGTAGGTATAATGCAGGCAAAGAATAAATATAGTAATATGTGTTTTTAAAAAGTCCCACAGTCTCTTTAAAGTTAAGAAAAAATGCCCCTAGATCTTGTGTTCTGTTTTAATTATTGAACACTTGCTGGGATTACAGTCATTTTGCATTTTCTACGTCCGTCTAATCTGTGTATCCTGCATTCATTATTCTTTGGGTTTCTTTTCTTATTCTTCCATCTGCCTCTGCTTGACTCCACCTGAGGATGAAATGCCTTTCCTTTTTCTGCTGACATCAGAACAATGGGCTCTACATTATCATATTGTAAAGAAAGATGTTGTTGTCCCATGTGCTTTGATCATATTCATATTTGTGTTTCTTTTTTCCCCTCCATTCTTTCTGCAGAGAGCTATTTATCCAGGAGTAATGTTGTTTGGGTGCTTCATGGGGGCCAAAATTGTGTGTGAGAACTAATCTTGTGTTTTAAGTAGAAAGAATTTGATCATATAAACAAAACTGTTTCTGTTTGAAAAGGACCTTGTTTTAGCTGCCTTTATTATTGAGTTTTGTTATCCCTTTTTAAATTTTCTAGACGTTTCCACTACCTCTACTATATTTTGGGAACCAAATCACGGGACTGTTCAGCACAAAGAAACTGAAGTATGGATAACTTTATTTTACTAGTGAGGTTAATATAATGTGTTCTTAAAATTGTACTTGAAAATGTCAAATGTTTAACACATTGTTACTGATCCTGGAAAAATGAAAGGACCAGAAACTTAATCTCTTAAGTTTGAAGAGAAAGAAGTTTTTTGTTTGTTCGGGGTTTTTTTTCCCCTTCACTTTGATGATAGAAGTCTTAAAATGTTATAAAATACTGTGATGGGAGATTTTCATTATTTTTACAGACCTATAATAGTGAAGGATATATGTTAGGCTTCTGAGATTTCAATTCATGAGTACAATTCATAAATAGTATATTTTAGGCAAATTCCACAAGTAAATTAGATTGTGGATATGAGAACTTTTGTAGTTTTTCTTTTAACATGGGGTAGTTAAAATAGCATCAGATGGAACCCTGATACAAATATGATTAACATTTTACACATGGCCATATGATTTTAGAGGCAGCATTTTCACTTTTAGAAAGAAGCAGTAGCTCTCTACTCCATGACAACACTTATTATCCTCTAACTTCCCAACTCTTGGCTTTTCCACTTAAAGAGTGTATGTATCAAGTATATGTGATGTTAAAAGTATACACATAGGGAAACCATTTAACAGAAACCCATGGCTTCACCACTGTCACGTGAGCTAAACCTCTGGCTTAATGGGTGATTGTAAAACAGAATGGAGAGATCTCTGAGGGTAGAGACCAAGCTTTTTTCATTTCCTCAGACCCAAGAAACTTGACAGAATGACCACAATGGTATTTCTGGTTAAGGTTCCATGGAAGTCAGATTTATCATGGGTGGGGCATCCTTTTACATCTCATTACCCACTTGGAAAGAAATGCAGACCTGCTGCAAAGTGCTGCTTGTATATAGAGTTTGCTCTTTTTCATCCTTTGTCATCTATCCATCCATCCATCTTTTCACAGCCTATCTTTGATTGCCAGTTAAGTATAAGGCACTTTGGGGTGAGATGAGATAGATTCAGAAATAATTATGTTGCAAGAGGCTGTATGTTTGATTAGTGCAAGCAGAATGCTCTAGGAGTTTAGAGGAAGACAGGATTACTTCCACGAAAGGACAATCAAGGAATGTTTTATGGGGTAAGATTATCACCGATGTTATTTGAAAGTTAGGGGTAGGAAGGGAGGTCAGTCTAGAAAAGAAAGACGAGGTCTTAAAGACTAACATGATTACTGTTCAGGGTGTTTAACATAATAAGCAGGGTAAAATTAAAAGTGTCTGTTATCAGTCTTTGTTAATAGATGTATGTTTTCTACCATTTTATAATTAGTTTGGTGTTTTTCACTTCTGGTAGTTTTATAAAAGCAACCCTTTCAGGCTTTCAAATACTTTCTAGAGAGAAATAAGGATTTAACTTAGTCACAGATTAATCAGCATGGAATTTCCATAATGGAAGGAAGAGATTAGCATTATTTTAAAATACTAATTTTGGAGAATCAAATTTTATTTTACCTAAATATCTTTGTCTTTTTCCTGCAGCTTGCCAATGTTTACAGTTCTGAGAAGGTTCTCCATCCTGTTTACAATGTTTGCTGAAGGACTTTTACTCAAGTGAGTTAAATTTCTAATATATCTAGTCTTTAACCAACTTTAATCACCCTGAAAAGGTGCCCAGCATATGTAAGATATTACAATTATTTGTGTTGTTTCTACTTTATCTTTTGAGAAGTTTAAGCAACTTTCTCCCTTTGCTGTAGGAGTTGATAGTTTATGGCTTCCTTATGGAAGCCTGTCTGAACATGAGGTATACTTTCAAGAATTCCTATACCTACTGATGCCACTGGTGAAGCTGGGTCAGAAGATCAGTATAGGCTTTAAATAGTGTTCATGTCTTGGCTACTTTTACTACAAATGTGTGTGACCATTTTCAACTTAAAGAAATCTGATTAGCAAAAATTCAAGCTCAATAATAATAATAACAAATGGTAAAAATAAGAAAAAATAAGTATACTTACTTATATAAGAAAGTAAGTTTTTGCTTCATCAGAGGGGTTCTTTTAAATATCCAGTTCCTTGGAATCATTTGTTTACAACTTTTTTAAAGAAAACATATATTTTTTGCCTATGTTGCAGAATGAGTCTTTGTAAATAACTAAAGCCACATGTATGTATTTTTTAATTATTTTATTTTGTAGGAAGACTTTTTCTTGGGGTATTAAGATGACTGTATTTGCAATGATTATTGGAGCCTTTGTAGCTGCCAGGTAAGATGGGGGCCTATATAAAACCTATGAGAGTACATTAGAATTTATCAATAATTATTGATAATAAATGATCAATTACCAATAAAGAGAATTTTTTTATAGGCTAAATAAGAATCATGTTTTTGAAAAGTAAAAGACTTTTAAAAGTTAAATCTTTTTGGCTGTATGAAGATTAAGGCTAGCAAAATCAGATTCTTGGGATTCTTAAAAGTTAAATTCATTCTAAAAGTTCATTCATTCATTCAGAAGGTTAAATTAGAGTTTATTATGCTATCTTCTATTTATTGAGCATATACCTTGTGCCATACAGTATGTTTGGTATTTTTACACATATTATTTATGTATTTTTCACAACCACTCTGAAAGGTATGGGTATAATTTTCCTATTTATGTTGAGAAAACTGAAATCTAGGTTCAGTAGCTTGCTCAGGGTCACACAGCTAGTAAATGGCAGAGCTGGAATTTGAATCTGTGCCTGACTCCAGAGCCTGTGTGCTTTTATAAACCATGTGACGTTCTTTTCCTTTGCATGCTGCTAAAGAAAACAGTGTCTCAGAGAAGGCAAATGATAATAAATTATTTGCCTTATGGGAAATAAATAATAGAATTGCTTTATTGGGTTTCACATAAGGTATCACAAATGCCGTAACTTAGATATTCTATTAAAGCTTTTTTCCATTGTTCTTAAGTTTAAAGTGAATGGGGAAAATGTATACCCAAAGACTCAGAAAATTGAAATGATGAGTGGAAGCCTTCTACAACATTTTACTCTGCATGTGTGGGTTTGCTAATGCCGCAAATTCTGCTTGACATTGTATTTTCCATCTGGGAGTTCCAGTGTGCTTCTTGAATTGTCTCATTTACCTTCATCATATCCCTGTAGTATAGGTGGGGGGAAAGTACTATAAGTCAGTTCTACTCCACCCTAACTCTCAAAGTGAAATTTCATTCAAAAACAAAAAAATAGAGTAGTTAGTTACTAGAATTTCGTTATATAGCTGACTGCTTTTCCCTCTAGGTAACCTTCCTCCTTGGAGAAAAATTCTATATGAGCCTCCTACCTTTCTTTTTAAAGATGCCCTACTAATCTTTGAAGCATTTCATTGAAGCTGGTGCTATCTAAAACAGAGCAAAACAACAGGAGTTTCTCAGGGCTAACTCTGGCCTGCAAAAAGTTTCTGAGGCAGATTGCTGTCTGGTAGAACCTTTTACTTGGGAAAAAAATTTGGAGGAAGAGAGTCTGGAGTTAGAGGGTTGTCAGGCTCCTTGGAAGAGGGGTGGGTCATTAGGTAGTTCTGCCCGAAATTGCAGTGGCATAGAGCTCCTCAGAAGTCTGTCCCATGCAGTAGTTTAGCTACAAATAGATAACACCTTTGCAGAATCACAGAATGCAGGGCCCCTGTTTTAGCTAGGGTGCTAAAGTATGCTGAAGGCGTACTTAGATTTTCATTTATTCTGTTCAGTTTACTAAGGTCTTGTGCCTGGTGCTCTGCTAAATATCAGGAAACTTCAGTTTCCCTAATCCCACTAGTTACACCTAGTAGGCTCATTAGGCAATTATTTTAAGTATTTGAGTTCCCGCTATGTGCTTAGACACTGATGTAGCCTGATCTCAGAACTAACCACCATCCACACTTCAGAAATTCCACCCAGTGGCCCAACCACCTGTGCAAGACAGCCCTACCTTTTGTGTGAACCTTTGAAAAATGACTGTTAACAGCTTCATTCTCCTTTTGTTTTCCTTATCTGTGAAATTGACCTCTGATGCCTTCTGCTTGCTTCAGATATATTGTAATGGTGAATTTGGTTGGTTCTTTCTTGTTGTCTGACTTTGAATTCAAAGCAGTGTGCTATTAACTGACGTGGTTGATTATTGCTAATGATTTTGTGTTTAAGTGTTAGTGCTTCTCATTTCTGAAGACCCCCTTACTGATTATGAAATTGCAAACTCTAACCAGGAACCAAGAAATACTAGTAGCTGATAAAATGCCCAATATTCACTTACCTAGATAAGCAATTGTTCTTAGAAGTATTGTAGTTCAGACCTATTTAACATTTAATGCATGTTCTTTAAATGTTAGTTGTTATTAAAGTGTTACTTATGTTTTGCAGCTCTGACTTGGCATTCGATCTGGAAGGATATGTTTTTATTCTGATGAATGATGTCCTGACAGCAGCAAATGGTGCCTACGTAAAACAAAAATTAGATTCAAAAGTAGGTAGCAGTCTCACGCTTCTTTAAGAGATGTTTACTGTTGTTGGGAATGGTCATGTCAATTCATCAGGGGATAAAGTGGGGAATAAGGAAAAATACTTATGAAGGATGCGAAATGCCTGTACCTTGGTGCTCACGTAAGAAACTTTATTTTCTAATTAGCAGTTAGATTTTACTGTTGGCTTTTCTGGAAGGGACTGGGTGAATATTGACTTTGAGAGGGATACTGATGTAAGTAAGGAGCGTTCATTAGAGAAAAGTATCATAAACGTTCATGGCTGTGTTGTAGAGGACTTGGTGAGGGACCTGGACAAGAAAGAAGTATCTGGAAGCTCTTGAGCAGATTTCAGAAGTGAGTTGGAACAAGAACAAGAATGGACTTTGCATATTTGTCCTACAAATATATAGTAGTCCCTCAATATCCGTGGGGGATTGGTTCTAGGAACCCCCGAGGTTAACAACATCCTTGGATGCTCAAGTCCCTTATATAAATGGAGCAGTATTTACATGTAACCTATGCACATCCTCCCATATACTTTAAGTCGTTTCTAGATTACTTATAATACCTAATACAATATAAATGCTATGTAAATAGTTGTAAATACAATGTAAATGCTGTGTAAACAGTTGCTTGCGTGGCAAATTCAAGATTTGCTTTTTGGAACTTTCTGGAATTTTTACTTTTTTTTCTGAATATTTTCCATCCACTGTTGGTTGAATCCTCAGATGCAGATATGGATATGGAGGGCCAACTGTAATGGGAAACTTAGGCAGTATTAGAATCTCTCTTTCAGGGGCAACACCGAGTTTCCTGGCCTAGATCTCGTACACATGAACTTCATATACCCCGCTCTTTTCCTTCACCTGCAGCATGCACATGAAGGCTTTAAAGATATTTTTATTTGTCTAATGTATATGTTGAATATAAACACACCAAATTTTATTTTGAGATCAAGCCAGACCATCAGAAAGCTGAGCATTCGAGCCATATTTTACTACATTATGGTATAAGATTGCATTATTGTAAGGAGAAGCTACATGGAACTCAGCTTTATATATCCTAGGGTTGTTATTGAAGGAGTTGTCCTTTCTATCATAATGGATCCTATATGAAGACCCACATGAGATCGTTATCATAGATACCGTCATAGTTTTTCCTAAGCAGCTGGTGTATTTTTATCTAGTACTTAAGTCTTATAACTTGACCATAGCTTTATCTTATTTTCCTACCCCTGTGTTCTCATCAGTCAGATGACCATAACCACTTAGCTTTTAGTTGGTTCTATTATATGTACAGTATTTCTGAAACTACTTCAGGTCCTTTTTTGGGGTTCAGATCATAAATACAAATGCCCTACCTGCTTGATAGTAGTATTAGTATGGAGTTTGTATCATCTTGGCTGGTGGCTTTGCCTTCTTCAGAAAGGACTGTAGAATATATGGCCATCCCAGTAGTTTTCATTATTTTGAATAATCTAGAATGTTTATTTTGAATAACCTGGAAGAACTAGGGGCAGTATAGATCTAGTTTCAGCAAATTTTCTTTGAATATACCCTTTATGTCTTGTTCTCCGTTTATTTGCCTTGAAGACTGTGTGATGATTACATTTTAATGGAAGCTACTATTAAAAAATTTAATCTTTGTGCAATAGCTAGAGAAAAGGGAACAGTTAGAGATTTAGTTTTACTCTCGTTTTTTGCTGCTTTGGAAATATGTAGTAATAATAACATTTCATTTCTCCAGTAGCCTCAGCTGTCTAAAACAGTACTGTCGAGTACAGTTCTGTGATGATGGAAATCTGTTATCTCAGCGGACCATTAATGGTAGCCACTAGCCACACGTAACTGTTGAACACTTGATAAGTGACGGCACAACTGAGGAACTGAACTGGTAGTTTAATGTAATTATAATTCAATTGAAATAGCTGTGTTTGGCCAGTGGTTACTATATTGTATAGCACAATCTAGAGTACATCCTAGAACCTAGGGAAAATAGCAAAGAGGGTTTCTGAGTATTTTATTCCCAGGGGAGCCTTTTAGTTCCTCACTCAGAAATGACTTATGGCTTACTTGTATTAGAACTTTTAAGCATATTGATCTGCTTTTCACAGTTCATGGATTAGGAGCAACAATCCTATCTGGAGGCAGAGGCTTATCAGCAATATAAAAGCTCAGCTAATAACAAGAGAAACAGGAAAACTATGAAAGTCAGATGGAACTACTCAAAGATGGACAACACCATATAAAAACACAATACAGTAATGCATGTTAATGATGATGCCCTAAATTAAATTGTAGTCAATGTACTCTGTTTAAGAACAGGGGAAAAGGTATTTAAAACAGTTAACAAGTGAAAAGAAAAACAACAGTTTGGCATTTATCAGCTGTCTGGATGGTGTGTGTGTGTGTGTGTGTGTAGGCATCCTCTACTTCCTGGATAAGACTCATGTCTCTTGCTGTTGGGGCACCTGATGTTAAAGGTTGTTTTGTCCTACTGTGGCTTTTTTCTTGCTGCCTTAGAAATCAGGTACACCTTTTCATTGATGCTGTGGTGGCTATAAGCAATCAGTTATTTGGTTTATCCAGCAGGCAGTAGGGCCACAATGAGACGCTTTTAATCAGGAGTTTTATTACCTATCATTTCAGAACTGCTTATAATCGTGGTCCTTTGAGCATGAATCACATGACATAAAGACTTAGTGCTGCATTGCAGACCTGAACGCAGCTACTGAATTTAAAACATTTTTAACTCAAAAGAAATCACACAAATAACATGTATTTATAATAGAATTAGTAGAAAACATAGATAAGCAAGAGGAAGAAAATATAAATCTTTCTTAATTCCACCATTGAGTGAGAAGCACTGTTTTGGTAGATACCCTTTTGTAAGAATGTGTGTTTGTGTGTATGTGTGCATGTACACACTTAACTATGAGAAAAACTTAAAAGAGTGATGAAATATAATGTTTTCTAACCTGTATTTTTCATTTAGTACTGTTTCATGAACACTTTCCTCATCAATCAGTATTAAACATTTTTAGTGGCTGCATAATATTTCATTGTATGGTTGTATCATAATCTAATCAACTAGTTTTCTACTGTTGGGTATTTGTTTCCAGTTTTTCAAAGCTTCTTTTGATATAGCACAGGGAACTCTGCTCAGTATTCTGTAATAACCTAAATAGATACATAACAAAGATTAGATACATGTATATGTATAACTGAATCACTTTGCTGTACACCTGAAACTAACACAACATTGTTAATCAACTCTACTCCAATATAAAATAAAATCAAAAAAAAAATTATCACTGAAAAAAAACCCTGCTTTTGAGAAGGTAGTTTGACTTTTCATATCACTTGGTGATCTTTCAGTCACAGAAGTTAGGCAGATTATTATGCCCTTATCCTCACTATTCCTTTACCCCCCCTTTACCCTCCAAACTCAGGCCTACTTTTTTAGGTGACTGCTTCCTGCTGAATGTCCCAGAATTCTGTGCATCAAAGGTGGACCCACAGTTCTCATAGACTCCCTGTGTTTGAAGATGTGTGTGGTCTTCTGTTGCTCCCCAGTAGCTGAGGGCACAACTAGTCATACCATATTTTGGGAATTGTAGGGTAATCTTTTTTTTTTTAATGTTTATTTTATTTATTTATTTTTGGCTGTGTCGGGTCTTAGTTGTGGCACGCGGGATCTTTTGTTGTGGTGCTCAGGCTCTTTGTTGCGGTGCGCGGGCTTCTCTCTAGTTGTGGCGTGTGGTCTTCAGAGCGCACAGTCTCAGTAGTCGTGACACATGGGCGCTCTAGTTGTGGTGTGCAGGCTCCAGAGCATGTGGGCTCTGTAGTTGCAGCACGTGAGCTCTCTAGTTGTGGCGCACAGGCTCAGTAGTTGTGGTGTGAGGGCTTAGCTGCCCCACGGCATGTGGGATCCCAGTTCTCCGACCGGGGATCGAACCCACATCCCCTGCATTGGAAGGTGGATTCTTAACCACTGGACCACCAGGGAAGTCCCTGTAGGGTAATCTTAATCTTCTTTCTTTTTTCTTTTCTTTTCTTTCCTTTTTCTTTTCCTTTTTCTTTTCTTTCTTCTTAATCTTCATTGTACTTCCCGTATACATTTTCAGAAATACTTCACTGGGAAGTTATGTCTGTCTGTGTGTTGGTCTAGGTGTGAATCTTTGTGTCTGTTAAATTGCACTCTGTTATAGTTCTGAAAAGCCCGAGACTAACTTGGTGACTTTTATTCTGTTCTGGAAAGGGAAGGGCTTCAAGGACGTGCTTCTGTAGAGATGTATGTTTGTGTTCAAAATAACTTCTTTTCTCCTTGCTGTTTTGAGGCAGCGAGTTGATGTCATTTTTATTTCTCTGATCTTAAGCACTCAGGGAATTTATTTCAAATAAACTTGAAACCTTGTAAGTTTGCTTTTTTTTTTTTTTTTTGGAAAGCTTAGGTCATTAATGTTTGCAAGACTTCTGACTTGACTAATTTGCTGTGTATGTTGTGGGGGAGGGGTGCATGTTTGTAATGGGGGGTGGCACTCTGTACAGGGTTGTCTTTCTCTGTCTACTGGAACCAAATGAAACACCTAATTTTTTATTCTCCTAGGAGCTGGGAAAATATGGTCTGCTCTATTACAATGCACTGTTCATGATTCTGCCCACCCTAGCCATTGCATATTTTACGGGAGATGCGCAAAAGGTAGGACTTTCTGATTATGGCTTCATGGTGTATGTTTTTGAATTTTATTTTAATTTGTATTACCAAGAGATAGACAGTTGGGTTGTTAAAAAGTAATGTTCTTAGTAAGTGACCAAAGACTGAGAATTTACCTTTTAGCTTGCTAATGTCATGCTAACCTTTTTGGATAGTACTAAAATAGCTTAAAATAGCTCTGGCTGTCGACATAAAAATAGTGCATGCCAACTAGTGTCCTTCTCTTACGTGCCAGGAGGATAGAGGAAGGGAATTTTTACATTTCTACTAAACTACAAAATAGGAATAGTAGCAAACTATCCTTGAGAAACAAAAAATCCAGAAGTAGTAGAATTCTTCAAACCTAACAAAACGCTTGTTATCTCTAGAAGCTCTCAGTTTTGGTGTACAATTGTCATCCTGGCTTAAATCCCAAGCTGTTTTTTCCCCTCAGGAGATATTTAGCTGTGTGGTGACTTAACCATATAAATAGCAACGAATATAATAGTTTACTCATTTTCTGCAAATGTTTAGCTAAATAAATCCAGAATAAAGTAGCAAACTAAATCCAGACAAGAATTTTTCTCTGAAACACATATTCATAGCATAAAAATTGGTAACATTTTGTTAGAATTCACAGAATTTTGCAAACTTAATGGAAATCTAGAATTCTGCCAAGGATTTCGGTACCAAGATTCCTCCTAATGATTCCCCTGGCTAGTAGTTTCTTCAGAATAAATGTATTGATTGTTTATTATAATGACAGCGACAAGTTCCCCAAATCAGTGGGGACCAAAATAAAGAAGAGGTTTTTAGAAGTAGTTAGACTGTTAAAAATTGTGCTTGAATCAGAGGTAGGAGAAGACTGACTGCTTATAAAGCTGTTTTGTTTTTTTCATCAAGAACTCTTTCTTTTAAAACTGGCAAAGAACATATGTAAATGTTTTAATGAACTGTGACCTGGCTATCAGCAGGCCTAGAAATGACTCCAAAGCAGGAAACTACTGTAGAGGTGTTGCTCTAAAAATAAAGATGTTGAATGAGTTTTTTGTGGCTGTGCAAAAAGTGGGAAGAGAAACTAACATTTATTGAGTCCCTATTATGTGCTAGTCACTTTTTATATACAATGTAATATAGTCCCCATAACAGCTGTAGGAAGTTTGAATTAACCCTATTTTACCAAGGTGCAAATAGAGGTTCAGAGAGACTGAATAACTTGCCCAGCATCAGACTGTCAGCAGGTAGTAGAGTCAGGATTTAAACCCAAGCCTGACTGCAGAGGCCATGGTCTTTTCAGTGTTCTGCCTCCTCTAGCTGACTCTGGCAGAAGCACCCTTCACTCTTTAGTTTTGGGGTAAGAATGTAATGTAAAATAACCAGGTACCCCATGGCAGCACAGATGATTCCAAATCTTGAGGCCAATCTGTACATGAGAAAGTTGGAAGAATTAATGTGATTAGGTGTTCTACAGTCTCGGCAAAAATGGAATTTTCATTAATTTGAAACTTTGACTAGTAGCTTGTAGCTACTTGAAAACATTGACTGAAGGAGATATTTCTTCATTCCAGAGTGATGATCGTTTAACTAGAAGTTATCTGCCAGGTTGTAGCAAAATTCATGCGTATTTTGAAGTTCACTAACACACTTTCAATTTTAAATGCTTCGATATAATTACAGGTGTTTACCCATAGTGGAAAAAATGACTTTGCCACCTATATTGGGATGAGATTTAGATTTTACTCTTTTATTCTTCTTTTTTTAAGCAGAGGAGTGGAATTTGAGTAATCTTTTTGTTTCTTCCAATGAAAATGCCAAGCAAAGGTCAAGAAAGGTTTATTTTGAAAGAACAGTGTTTTTTAAGAATGACTGAATTTATCTAAATGCTTTCAAGTTGGGATGATAAACTAATTATGGAGGCTAAACTCATTGCTTTGTGATCAACCCCATCAGTGTTTTGGGTTTTACATAAATGTTTGTTCATCCTTATTCTTATTATTAATTAATATGATTCTTATAAAATATTTATTGGGGTACAGATGGACCTACTGGCTGGCAGGCTTACAATCTCATGCTCTTTTTCTTAACATTCTCTCCTTGACATACTCTCCCTCTAACATTCTCGAATAGTTATTAAGTGCTATTGTGTGTCTCACAGTGCTAAGCTCAGGTGATAAGAAAGAAGGATGAATTAGGTGGTATTCTTGCCTTTGAGAACCATTTAGTTGTCTTGGGGAGCAGACCTGTCATCATCAGAGTCGTAATTGTTACCAGTTCTGTGGGAAAGGTGTTGGGGTCATTGTGGGTTGGAAAATGGAGGTGGGTCAATTCCATCTCCTTGTTGGAGAGGGAATGCCTATCTCATGGAGCTTTGCCTACAGAATGAAAATACAAATGATATGAATAATCAGTATTGTTTGGTAGGTTATGAATTAAATTTGGAACTTAGGAACTCCAAGAATTCTGAGTTTGATTCTGTTCCTAAATTCCTTTCTTCCTAAATTCCTTGTGTGCTTACTACAATTTTATTTTAAGTTCATTTCAGATTCAGTCAGTTCAGTATTACTGAGCATCTTCCTTGTGGTAAGAAAGCCCTGTGCTAAGTTCTTTGGGGAATATATGAGAAATACAACATAGTCCTTGCCACACAAGAAAGACATTTGACATGCTACAGAGATGGTGTAAGATCCAGCACCAAAGCGCATGCCCGTCAGTCAGTCAGTACTATAAGTATTCAGGTTAGGAAGAAACTGGTGTGGGTTAAATATCAAGCTTGGATTTTTAGAGGAGATAGGGCTTGGTTTTCTTACCCACCAACTGCAACAAGTAATGCTAACCTGTTCTGGGGGTTGTTGTTAGAGATATAACTTACAGAAGTGGTTGAATGGTTTGCTTTTATTAATCAGCACAGAAGCAGTGGGTGGAAGCCATAGATGCCCTAGCGCATCCTAGAGGCTCATAGTATCCTACAAGAGGTTGCAGTTGATTTCTTCCACTGGAAGGTTCAGTTTCATAGTAGTCAGTGGGTTGGTGTCTGAAGTTCTGGCAAAAAGGGTTCACATTACAGCGTGGAATATGTGGCAGGATTTCAGGTAAGTGTTTTCTAGTAAGTCAGGTTCATATTCAGTGTGTCTTTTAGGCTTGGGTTTTCCCTTCAAAATATGTGTACATATAAGTGGACAAACATTCATGTATGTACATGTATTTTTTTAAAGAGTGGACACTTTTTTGGCGTGACAGTTTATCTTTTTTTTTTTTTAATTTTTATTTATTTATTTACTTGGTTGTGTTGGGTCTCAGTTGCAGCAGGCGGGCTCCTTAGTTGTGGCATGCAAACTCTTAGTTGCAGCATGCATGTGAGATATAGTTCCCAGACCAGGGATTGAACCCGGGTCCCCTGTGTCGGTAGCGCAGAGTCTTAACCGCTGTGTGCCACCAGGGCAGTCCCAACAGTTTATCTTTAAATAAAGCTGTTCCCATGTTAACAATTTCAGTCTACTTCTGACCTTCAAGTAATACTTCACCTATAGGGTATGATGCCTTGCACGATGCCTGATAAGATGCTTCCACATTAATCATTTTCCCTAATCCTCATTGTGTACCTGTGTGGTAGGTTGTTATCTGATATATAGAGGTTAAGGACATGGTAGCTGAGTTCAGCACTAGAACCAGTCTTTCTTTTTTTTTGGCCGCATCCTGTGGCTTGTGGGATCTTACTTCCCTGACCAGGGATCGAACCCGTGCCCTTGACAGTGAAAGCACAGAGTCCTAACCACTGGACTGCCAGGGAATTTCCCTAAAACCAGTCTCTCTGACTCCAGGGAGATCTCTTGCTGTTTGCCTGACCACATCTATCTTCCAGAGCCACTTGCTGCATCCCTGACTTGTTTTTTCCCCCGTTCAGGACTTGCGTGCATACAGAACAAGCTACTGAATGGGAGAAATATCTCAGATTAGTATTAGAAGTGGAGTCCCTGAAGCTTGTCTTTCTTGTTACTTAATTGTTTACAAATAATTATTTATTTCACTCAGTGAATATTAATTGAGTGCTTATTACGTGTCAGGTGCTGTTCTAAGTTAAAAAAAAAAAAGACATGTCTTTGCCTCAAAGGAGCTTGCATTCCAATGGGGTAAGATATACTAAGCATAAATTTTGTAATAAGAGCTATGAAGAGATAAAACGAGGAGAAGAGTGATTGGGGAAGTGCTATTTTGGATAAGATGATTAGGGAGAGCATCTCTATAAGCTTCGTTTGAGCAGACACTGAACTGAGTGGACTGAGAGACCAGTTTGTGTGGCTCCTTGGAAGGAGTAGTCTAGGCCGAGGGAAGAGCAGGCTCTAAAGACTGAGGTAGGAGCTTGTTCACGAGGAGCATTTTCTGGAGTGGCAAATATCAGGAGACATCAGAGTGGGCCTTGGAAGGTGTGGAGGCAGAAAAACAAAAGGTACGTTCCAGGTGGAATTAATAGCGTGGGCACAGGCCCAGCCGCAAGGACCAGACTCTTCCACGTGGTTAGAAGGTAGAAGTCAACGACTTTGGAGCCCTTTGAGGATTCCTTGGAGAACATGTGGTTCCAGACCCTTGTTTCACAGATGAGGGAACTGGGCCCAAAGAGGGCTCAGGGCGAGAGCCCAGATTTTCTGACTCTGTGACTAGTGTCTCCTTCTTCCTGCCATCCCACAGCCTGCTTCCTTCCAAGTTGGGACTAGTGCCAGACACTGGAATTTGCAAGTTACTCTGCAGACAGTGACATATCCCTAAGAGTTTGTGACATAAGTGGTACAGTGGAGAGGACTTGGGGCCAGAATGCAAAAGACCAGCAAACTCCAGTTCTGTCTGTGACCACTGTCCGACTTTGGATGAGTCCCTTCTGCTCTCCAGGCCCACTTCGTCATGTGGTAACCGAGTAGGCTGGGTCCACTGAGTCGGCTGGTTCTCTAGGTAGGGCGTGCTTCGGCGCTGAGACAGTGTTTCTGAGGAGTAGGACGCACGCCAGTGTGGAGACTGGGCTGCTGTTCTGACAGCTGGCACGAGCCCAGCTGCCTCCTGATAACCTGTGCTGATAAACTGCTCTCATCTGTTGCGCTCTTGACTTTCCTGACCCAGAGCTTTTTTGATTTTAAGCTCTCTGTGTACTGAATGAAAAGATCTCCAAGATAAATTGTTGAATGAAGAAGCACAGTGTAAAACAGTGCATATGGTTTACTAACTTTTGAGTAAAATAAAAAGGGAAAAATAAGAATATATATACACATTCATTTAATTTACTTATTTAAGTAAAGAAACTGTGGAAGAATATGCATGAAACTAATAAAGTAACCACCAATTTGTGTGTGTGTGTGAGAGAGAGAACAGGGTAAGTGTAGAATAGAAGTGGGATGCAAAAGATGCAATTGAACAACTCATCCTAATGAGCACTAAGGTCCTTGGCAAAGCATTCTGAGAAACCAAATATGTGCGTGTAATTTTTCAAAAAGTTTAAGTTCTCAACATCCCAGGTTTACCAGAAACAAAGGAACCAGTATATCCAGCATTTAGTTTTTTTAGACACATGTCTTCTAACTTTAAAACATTCTTCTTTTAAAAAAAACCATGGGACTTCCCTGGTGGTGCAGTGGTTAAGAATCTGCCTGCTAATGCAGGGAACATGGGTTTGATCCCTGGTCCAGGAAGATCCCACATGCTGTGGAGCAACTAAGCCCATGTGCCACAACTACTGAGCCCACAAGCCACAACTACTGAAGCCTGCATACCCTAGAGCCCACAAGCTGCAACTACTGAGCCCACGCACTCTAGGGTCCCGGTGCCACAACTACTGAGCCTGCATGCTGCAACTACTGAAGCCCACATGCCTAGAGCCCATACTCTGCATCAAGAGAAGCCACCGCAATGAGAAGCCCACACACCTCAACGAAGAGTAGCCACAGCTAGAGAAAGCCCACGCGCAGCAACGAAGGCCCAACACAGCCAAAAAAAAAAACAAAACAAAACTATGTATCACGCAAAAGCCAGCTTACTGTTAACCAAAGATATCTATTTAACATAGATAAAGGCAGAACAAGCATCAATTGACTAATGACTTTCCAAAGGACAGACTGTGTTTAAACTTGTTAGTCGCTGCCTCCAAAAGGGAATGTCTGTAGCACAAAGCCAGTGATTCAGAGTCTCAGGAATTGGAGTCTGACTTTCTGACAGCACACCCTGCTAGGTGTTCTCACGTAGGGATGGGAGAACAGACCCCTTGCTGTAGCTCTCACAAGGCCAGCACTGTAGGCACTGGTACACTGTATAATGTCTTCATTATATCACTGGTTAAATTACATGGCTCAGATGAGTTTTACAGGAAAAATTACTGCACAGATCATCTACCAGGAGGTGTCTTACTAAGCATTACTACTAAATAATGAATTTTTAGCCTGTCTAGAGTTATTAATCTTTTCTGGGTCCCTTTGTGGATCATTACAGACTGATTCTCAACCCTGAAGTGTTCTTTCCACATAGAGACAGGACCTTCCGGCTTTCTGGGCCTTGGTATTCTCAAATGTAATACAGGTGGGTTGGATCAGTTATTTTTTTATTTGTGAATGACTAGATCTTTCTCTTTGCCTTTATATTGTTTGACTGACAAAGTAATGTTTTTAGCCATTCTTACCTTTGAGGATATGCTTTTTTCAAATAAGAGTAAGTGACCCCATTGACACTAGTACTGGAGTATGTAATTTTGACATGGTATGTAGGTTTTAACATAGGCAGTAGAACCTAGCAAGAAGGGGTATTGAAGATCTGTGGGTTCTTGTTCCTTTTCTCAACTAGGAGCAGGAGGCAGGCAGATGGTTACAGTAGTGCAGAAGATGGGTTGCTAACTAGGACCACTGGTTGCATGAACTTGTCTAACTTTTCCAAGGTGGGGGGGAACCATGCAGATCATTTACACCACTGACATTATCTTCTGCCTTAGCAGGTGTCCTGGCAGTTTACTTTCTAGGCTAAGGATTCAATTCCTTTCTCAAGAGTTTTTTGGGGAATGAATTTTCAAAATAGAATTCATTAACCTTTTTTTTTCTTTTAACCATGAAGTCCAAAGACTAAATGGTTTATTTATTTTTAGTCTTTATAGTAAGCAGGGAGGTATCCAAACATAAGAAAATGTCTCAATGATGCTTTGGATTTTATTTCAAATCTCAAGTAAATTGGCAACAGATTTTCCTGGGAGTGAGAATGGTTGCATCTAAGACTCAGGTATATGTTGAAATTATTCCCTGCTTTTCACTAGATTAGGGTGGTGATTTGGTGCTAATGTGGCATTGTAGACATTGCCAAGTTGTCCCAGCACTTTCTTGCTAAGCCTGCACATAGCCTCAGACTTTTCACCAAGATACTGGTCCAGATAGGCAGATCCATCGCTTAGAGCTGGTTGATTAGACAAAATCTGATTGTATCCCTACACTAGATTTTTTTTTCTTTTTCTTTTTAAACTGAAGTGTAATTGACTTACAATATTACATTAGTTTCAGGTATACCTTCACTAGATTTTATTCATTATGTTACTGATTACTGCCTAATCTTACTCAGTCTCCCTTTCTTAATTTCCTTAACCTAAGCAACTAAAGAACACATTTCTTTCATTAAAGTTTTTTTCTAAATATTTTTATTTAACTGAAAGTCTTATTTAAACCAAATGCCTGGTTTTAGGAAGTGGTAGGTCCATATGACCTGTTTGCCCATTACTTATGCCACATTCTTTTCATGCCTGTGGTGTGTATTACGTTACACTATCAGCACCTGTAGAACCAGAGACTTCATTCAAAACAGAAGGAAAGCCTTAGAAAGCACGTTTGTATGTTCAGTCTGTAATCACAGCCAGCACTCAGCCAGCACTGAAAATTGCCGGCCTTGTGTCAGAGAGCCCATCTAGTTCTGTGCCACACAGAATGACCAAGCAGGTCATTTTCTTCACAATGGCTCTTTATCAGTTTTCTCTAGAGGCAGAAGTTTTGTTTTGTTTAAAAATTGAGTAACAAAGTACATTCTCACCGTGCCTTCTTTATTTCTAACTTAGGGAGAAGAAAAAAATTCGCTTGTAAATCTATCACTGAGAGATAACAGTGATAGAAGTTTAAGTGAATAATCTCTCTGAATGTAAATTATGTATACATTTAAAGAGTCTGTATTTTATTCTCTCGATTGATTCTCACAAGAAACAGATGGAGTAGTTTTCTATATTTGTAATATAGGTAGAGGTTTAGAAAGGTTAACTGAGTTTATGATGGCCTCACAGAAAATTAATGGCAGAGATAGAGTTAGAACTTTCGCTTTTTGACTCCGTAACCATGTGGAACCATCTAGGAGAAAATTCAGAATATATTGCCTTGTCTTTGGTTTTCCCCAGTAGTCCAGATAGCAGGATGAAGGTTATGGAGCTGAACAGGTATTTACTAGCTGAATAATTTTGGTAAAGTTACTTAATATTTCTGAGCCTAGAGCATAATAGCTTAATAAGCAGTAGCTTTTATTGTTTTTATTATGCCATCTTTATGGCATAATAAAAGGAGAGTGGACTCCTTTGTACTGTAGGACTGTTTGGGTCATATTTATCCTGCAGCTATACATTCAAATGTCTGCTGCTTGCCAAAGATCCATTCCTATGGCAAAGCAGGGGAATGCAACAGGCTGCCTGTCCCGTAGACTGGCTTTCTCCAGAGACAGGCTGAGTATTTAGGGAAAGAAAAAAATCCCGTGAGAATTATTTTTCTATTTTTGAATTATATATAAATGGAATTATGTCCTTGAGATTTATTTTAATATTCTATATAGTTATTATGTTCCCAAAGGGGACTGTGCACTAAATATTTGGGGCATTTTTCTGAATAAAATTTAATGCTCCGTGTAGAGAACATTGGGCTTTGAAATATGTTAAGTCTACCATGGATTAGCTGTGTTACCTGAAGTAAGTCACTCATTGTCTTCTGGGGATAATAAGCCTTGGCCTTTCTATTGTAGGAATCAAATGACAGGCCATGTACGGAAGCACTTTGTAAACCATAATGTGCTCCATAAATATAAGGTGGTACGTTTTTATTGCTGCCGTTTGTCCCTTCACTATCAGCAAACCTGACTGAACCATCTTCAGCTTAGTGCTCTGAGGCCTACCATGGGGCCTGGCACATGATCGGAACTTAGCAGATGTTGAATTGTACATTGAAAGCAGTGAAGGACTGTTGAGAAAGGATGAGGAGAGAAAAGAAAGATATAAAAAACGACCCAAGTGAAACTTTTAGGGATGAAAAATATAATCAGAATTGAAAAATAAAGCAGAAGGTATCAAACAGATTAGGTACTATACAAGAAAAGTTCAGTGAATTAAACAAATAGTAATAGAAACTATTCAAGATGAACTTCAGAAAAAAAGACTAGAAAACAAACGAACAGAGTATTAGTGACATGTAGGGTAATATTAAGGGTCTAACATTTGTCTAAGTATCGTCCTGAAAAAGGGGCAGGGTGGGGGAGAAAAAAAATATTTGAAGAAATAATGGCTGATTTTTTTCCAAATTTGATGAAAACTCTAAACCTATGCCCACAAGGAACTCAATAAACCTTAAATAGAATAAGCATAAAGGAAACTATACCATAAAGAGGGATATTCCATAATGCTAAAAGGGTTAATATTAGTGGGTATAACAATACTGAGTGTGTATGTACTTGATGAGAGAGCTTCAAAATATATGAAGCAAAAAGTGATAGAACGGAAAGGATAAATAGACCAACCTACGATTATAGTGGAGATTTTAACATTCTCCTTTCAGTAATTGATAAAACAAATTCAGAGTCATTAAGGATAGAGAAGACTTGAACAACACCATCAACCAAGCCGACCTAACTGACGTTTGTAGAGCCCTCCGCTCAATAGCAAGAGGATACACATTTGTTTCAAGTGCACATGGAACAATTCACCAAGATAAACTGTATTCTGGGCCATAAAACAAGTAGTAAAAGTTTAAAAGAATCAAAACCATACAGGGGATGTTCGCTGATCAGCACAGAATTAAACTAGAAATTAGTATGTATTATAAAAGAAGAAAGATTTAAATTCAGTGATCTAAGCCTCTCCCTTAAGAAACTAGAAAAAAATAAGAGCAAATTAAACCCAAAGTAAACAGAAGGAAGCAGAAATTGATGAAATAGGAAACAGAAAAGCAGAAACAGAAACTAAAAGCTGGTTCTTTGAAAAGATCAGTACAATTGCTAAACCATGGCCAGTTGATCAGGATGGAAAGTCAGAATATACAAATTACCGACATCAGGAATGAGAAAGGGGCATCATTACCTAGCCTGCATATATTAAAAGGATAATAAGGGAATTTTATGAACAATATACCATAAACTCAAAAACTGAGATGAAATGGACAAATTCATGAAAGAGACAAAACTGCCAAAGCTCACTCAAGAAGAAATAGATAACATGAATAGCCTTATTTGATTAAATAAATTGCTCTATTTAATTAAAATAAGTAAAAGCCCTAGTTTTTAGCCCTATCTTTATTAAAGAAATTGAATTTTTAGTTGAAAACCTTCCGAGAAAGGAAACTCCAGGCCCTGATCACTTCACTGGAGAATTTTACAAGATGTTTAAGGAAGAAACAATGCTAATTCTACATAAAATTTTCCAGAGTATAGAAAAGAACACTTCCCAATTGATTTATGAGGCCAGCATACCCTCTACCACTAGCTGACAAAAAATTACAAGGAGAGAAGAACACTATAGTCCAAAAAAATACAGCAGTATATAAAAGGACACTAAATCATGACCAAGTTGTGTTTATCTTAGGAATTAAGGTTAGTTTAAAATTGGAAAATCAGTTAATCAGTGCAATTCATCATATTGGCAAGAAAAAAGTAGAAGAACATGTCGATAGTTTGAGAAAATGTATTTGATAGAAATTGACACCCATTTATGAGTTTAGAATTCTCAGCAAAGTAGGAATAGAAGGGAACTTTCTCAACCTAATAAAGGACATCTACCAAAATAATGTATTGCTATTTTACTTAATGGTGAACGACTGAATACCTTTTCACTAGGATTGAGAACAAGGCAGGGATGTCTGCTCTCATATAATGTTCTATTCAACATTATACTCGAGGACCCCATCAGTGCAAGAAGGTAAGAATAAGAGATTATAAAGGAAGAATTAACAATATCTCTATAAAAACCATGATCATATATGCAGAAAATCCTAAAGAATCTAGAAAAGAGGGATTAGAACTAATTAGTTTAGCAAAGTTGTGAGATATACGGTCAGCATATAAAAATGGACTGTACTGCCATATACCAGCAATGAACACTTGGCAACTAAGTAAATAATACCATTTATAAAAGCTTCAAAAGTATGAAATACTCAGGGAAAAATTTAACAAAATATGTCAATGTCTGTACACTGAAAACTTTATAAAACAGTACTGAGAGAAATTTTAAAAGACCGAAATAAATGATTTTTATATTTATGAATGTTTATGAATTGGAAAACTTGATATTATTAATCTGTCAGTTCTCTTCTAATTGATCTGTAGATTCAACACCGTTCCAATCCCATAGCAGGATTTTTTGTAGAATTGCTAAGCTGATTTTGAAATTTATATAGAATTGCAAAGGACTTAATCATAGTCAAATTTGAAAAAGAACAATGTTGGAGGACCTAGCGAATATCATACTAACTGAAGTAAGTCAGACAGAGAAAGACACATATTATATGATATCACTCATATATGGAATCTAAAAAATAATGCAAATGAATCTATATACAAAACAGACTCAACAGGTACAGAAAACAAACATATGGTTACCAAAGGGGAAAGGGAGTCGGGGGGAGAGATAAATTAGGGGTATGGGATTAACAGATACAAATTACTATTACATAAAATAGAGAAGCAACAAGGATTTACTGTATAGTACAGGGAACTCTATTCAGTATCTTGTAATAGCCTATAATGGAAAATAATCTGAAAAAAAAACATATATATAACTGAATCACTTTGCTGTAACCTGAAATTAACACGATATTGTAAGTATACTTCAATTAAAAAAAAACAAAAATCTTTTGGGGCTTCCCTGGTGGCGCAGTGGTTGAGAGTCTGCCTGCCGATGCAGGGGACACGGGTTCGTGCCCCGGTCCAGAAGGATCCCACATGCCGCGGAGAGGCTGGGCCCGTGAGCCATGGCCGCTGAGCCTGCGCGTCCGGAGCCTGTGCTCTGCAACAGGAGAGGCCACAACAGTGAGAGGCCCGCATACCGCAAAAAAAAAAAAAAAAAAAAATTTTTATAAAGAAAAGAAAATTGTTGGAGGATTTATCTACTTGATTTCAAGACTTTTATAAAACTACTGTAATCAAGACGGTGTGGTATTGGATTAAGACTAGACATAGACCAATGGAACAGAGCAGAGAATCGAGAAGTACAGATAGACCATTTGGTCAGTTGTTTTTGTTGAAGATAACTAAATAAATCAATGAGGAAAGGATAATCTCTTCAACAAATGGTGCTGGAACAGTTTGACATCTATTTGCAGAAAAATGAACCTTGACCGTTACCTCAGGAAATACACAAAAATTAATTTGAAAAGTATTTTGAGTTGCATTGTGTTGTTCCTCCCCTCAAAGTCATGTTGAAGTCCTACCCCCAGTATCAGAATGTGACCTTAGTTTGAAACAGGATCATTGCAGATGTAATTCGTTAAGATGAAATCATAATGGAAGTAGGGTGGACCCTAAATCTAATATCAGTGGTGCAGTTATAAAAAGGGTAAATTTGGACACAGACAGTAACATAGAGAGAATGCCATGAGAACATGAAGGCAGACACCAGAATGATGCCTCAGCAAGCTAAGGAATACCAAAGATTGCCAGCAAATCACCAGAAGCTAGGGTGGAACAGATTCTCTCTCACAGCCCTCAGGAGGAACCAACCCTGCTGACACCTTGATCTTGGACTTCTAGCATTTAGAACTGTAAGACAATGCAGTTCTGTTTTTTAAGTCACTCAGTTTGTGATACTTTGTTACAGCAGCTCTAGCAAACTAATACAAAAAGGATCATAGACCTAAAAGTAGAGCTAAAACTATAAAACTGGAAGAAAACACAGAAAAATATCTTCGTGATTTGGGGTTACACTGGGTTTCATAGAAAAGTCATAAAAAGCAAGAATTGTAAAACACAAAATTGATCTTAGACTCCATCAAAATTAAAATTTTTTTCTTTTTTTTTTTTTAAAAATACATTTATTTATTTTTGGCTGTGTTGGGTCTTCGTTTCTGTGTGAGGGCTTTCTCTAGTTGTGGCGAGCGGGGGCCACTCTTCGTCATGGTGCACGGGTCTCTCTTGTTGCGGAGCACAGGCTCCAGACGCGCAGGCTCAGTAGTTGTGGCTCACGGGCCCAGTTGCTCCGCGGCATGTGGGATCTTCCCAGACCAGGGCTCGAACCCGTGTTGCCTGCACTGGCAGGCAGATTCTCAACCACTGCACCACCAGGGAAGCCCTAAAATTGTTTATCAAAAGACACTATTAAGAAAATGCAAGCCACAGACTGAAAATACTTGTATAATCATATATTGCATATATTGCATTCATATATATTGGGTTGGCCAAAAAGTTCATTTGGTTTTTTCCGTAAGATGGCTCTAGTAGTGCTTAGTTGTCTTTAACTTCATTCAAAACAATTTTGTTAGATTGTTTTGCTAGATTGTATGACAGCTGTCATATCAGCCTGCATTAAAAAAAAACATGGATATTGGTGAATTTTTGTCTAGTCATTTTAATATTGAAGATGGGAAGAAAGCAACATTTTTGGCACATTATGCTTTATTATTTCAAGAATGGTAAAAACGCAACTGCAACGCACAAAAAGATTTGTACAGTGTTTGGAGAAGGTGCTGTGACTAATCGGATGTTTCAAACGTGGTTTGTGAAGTTTAGTGCTGGAGCTTTCTTGCTGGAAGATGCTCCACGTTCAGGTTGACCAGTTGAAGTTGATAGTGATCAATCGAGGCATTAATTGAGAACAGTCAACGTTATACCACGTGGGAGATAGCCAACATACTCAAAACATCCAAGTCAAGTGTTGAAAATCATTTGCATCAGCTTGGTTATGTTAATCACTTTAATGTTTGGGTTCCACATAAGTTAGAGTGGTAAAAAACCTTCTGGACCGTATTTCCACATGCGATTCTCTACTTAAACGTAACAAAAACGTTTCGTTTTTAAAACAAATTGTGACGGGCAATGAAAAGTGTATACTGTTCAATAATGTGGAATGGAAGGGATCGTGGGGCAAGTGAAGTGAATCACCACCAACCACACCAAAGGCCAGTCTTCATCCAAAGAAGGTGGTGATGTGCATATGGTGGGATTGGAAGGGAGTCCTCTATTATGAACTTCTTCCAGAAAACCAGTCAGTTAATTCCAACAAGTACTGCTCTCAGTTAGACCAACTGAAAGCAGCACTCGATGAAAGCGTCTGGAATTAGTCAACAGAAAACGCATAATCTTCCATCAGGATCACGCAAGGCCGCATGTTTCTCTGAGGACCAGGCAAAAACTGTTAAGGCTTGGCTGGGAAGTTCTGGTTCATCCGCTGTATTCACCAGACATTGCACCTTTGGATTTCCATTTATTTCAGTCTTTAGAAAATTCTCTCAACGGAAAAAATTTCAATTCCCTGGAAAACTGTAAAAGGCACCTGGAACAGTTCTTAGCTCAAAAAGATGAAATGTTTGGGAAGATGGAATTATGAAGTTGCCTGAAAAATGGCAGAAGGTAGTGGAACAAAAGGGTGAATACGTTGTTAAGTAAAGTTCTTGGTGAAAATGAAAAAATGTGTCTTTTATTTTTACTTAAAAACCGAAGGAACCTTTTTGGCCAACCCAATATATATGATTAAAGACTTGTATCTAGAATATATTTTTTAAAACTGTTAATTTAAAACTCAGTAGTAAGAAGACAAATAACTTGAATAAAATTTGGAAAAGGTTTGCACAGACACTTCACTAAAGAAACAGTACTGATGGCAAAAAAGCACATTAAAAGATGCTTAACCTCTTTAGTGATTAGGGAAATGCAAATTAAAATTACAGTGATACACGTAGGGAATGGTGGATTTGGGATCTGGGTGCAGGTCTGACTTCAAAGCCAGTAATCAGTTTATGAAGGTTTTAAAAAAGAAGAAGAAACGGAACTTATAAGAGAGGAAAGTGCTACAAGTTTCAAGACAAAAGATGTTGGTGTCTGTGTGTGAAATAGAATGTATTCTATTTCTTCAAGAGTATTAGGTCTGGGGACTTCCCTGGTGGTCCCGTGGTAAAGAATCTGCCATCCAACGCAGGGGACTTGGGTTCCATCGCTGGTCAGGGAACTAAGATCCCACATGCCGCAGGGCAACTAAGCCTGCGTGCCGCAAACTACAGAGCCCACGCGCTCTGGAGCCCGAGCGCCACAACTAGAGAGAAAAACCTGCACGCCGCAAGTAGAGGGAAGCCCGCATGCCTCAACAAAGATCCCATGTGTTGCAACTAAGACCCGACGCAGCCAAAAAAAAAAAAAAAGTATTAGGTCTGTAATACTTTTTACTCCGGTTTATCTGTGTGAGTCTTGCCATGCTTCGACCAGGTATAAACTACAATTTTCATGTCAGTGTATAAATATTTTAAACATTGAACCCTAAAAATAACATTTGATCCCCTAGACCAGTATTTCTTAAAATGTTTGACCTCTACATACAGTTAGAAATAATAATTATATTGTGATTCAGTATACACTCCCATGCACACATAAATGAGGCAAAATTTCATGAAAAAAATATTTCTTGTTACACGGAATACACCCTGTTTTCTGTTTTGTTCTATTTTATTTTTGAATGTTATTTGTGATCAATAAATTGATTCATGACCTAAAAAAAATTAAAATTATAATGAGCTACCATTTATTCAATCACTTGGATGGTCTGAAACAATTCCAAATGTATGTATGAATGTAGAGCAGCGGGAACTCTCATAACAGTTCTGGTGGGAATACAAAATGTTATAGCTACTTTGGAAAGCAGTTAGACAGTTCATTATAAAATTAAAGATGCATTTACTGAAAGAACCAAGCCATCCACATTATGTCAAGTGAAAGAAGCCAGATATAAAAGAGTACATACTGTACAATCTCTCGTTTATATGAAATTACTGAATGGTAAAACTCTAGTAAGAAAGTAGATCAGAGGTTCCCAGGGGCTGTAAATGGGAGAGGGGATTGACTGTAAAGGGGCAGGAGGGAACTTTCTAGGGTGGTAAATATTTCTTTCTTTCCAGCTTTACTGAGATACAATGGACATTTAATATTGTGTAAGTTTAAGTTGTACAGTGGTTGATTTGTTACAGTTATGTATTAGGAAATGATTACCACAGTAGCATTAGTTAACCCTGCCATCACCTCACATAACTGCCTTTTTTTTTTTTGTGGTGAGAACACTTAAGATCTACTCTCTTAGTAATTTTCAAGTATATAATATAGTGTTGTTAACTATAATACCATGCTTATACGTTAGATCCCTAGAATTTACGCATCTTATAAGTTGTAAAACCAACCTCTCACCATTTCCCCCACGCCCCAGCCCAGGCAACCACCATTTACCCTCTGTTTCTGTGAATTTGGCTTTTTTAGATTTTACATGTAAGTGATATCAGACCATGTCTGTCTTTCTCTGTCTGATTTATCTCACTTTGCATAATGCCCTCAAGGTCCATTTATGTTGTTGCAAAAAGCAGGATTTCCTTTCTCATGGCTAAATAATGCTCCATTGTGTGTGTGTCTGTGTGTGTGTGTTTTCCATCTTGGCTGTACAAATTTACATTCCCACCCGCAGTGCACAAGTGCTCTCTTTCCTCCACACCCTCTCCAGCACTTGTTATCTCTTGTCTTTTTGATGACAGCTATTCTAACAGGTGTGCTGTGCTTACTGTGGTTTTGATTTGCGTCTTTCTTTTGATTAGTGATGTTGAGCACCTTTTCATGTACCTGTTGTCCATTTGTGCCTCCTTTTGGGGGAAATGTCTACTCACTTCTTTTGCCCATTTTTTAATTGGGTTGTTTGGTTTTTTGGTTTTTTTTTTGCTGTTGAGTTATATGAGTTCCTTATATACTTTGGCTATTCAAAGTAGCTATTCCTTACATACTTTGGCTATTCACCTCTTATCAGATATATGGTTTACAAATATTTTTTCCCATTCTGTAGGTTGCCTTCTCATTTTGTTGATGGTTTCTTTTGCTGTGCTGTGCAGAAACCTTTTAGTTTGATGTAGTCCCTCTTATCTTTGCTTTGTTGTTTGTGCTTTTGGTGTCATAGCCAAAAAATTATTGTCAAGACCAGTGGTAAGGAGCTTTTCCCTGTGTTCTCTTCTAGGTTTCATGGTTTTAGGCCGAAATTTCTTTATCATGACTGTAATGGTGGTTTCATTACTATATATTTTTCAAGACTCATTGAATTACATACTTAAAATTGGTGAATTTTATTTTTTATATGTTACGCCTCAACAAAGAACCATAAACAAATTGAATGTCTACTGTCTGTCAAATGCTGTGTTCGGAATGTGATTCAGTTAATTTGATGTGGTTCCTCCCACCAGGGAGCTCACAGTCTGTAGATGTGGTGTAGAAAGATTTGCAGTTCAGAGAGATAAGAGCACTAAAGAGAAGTACTGATGAGGCACAAAGGAAGGTGTTCTTGATCCGGGAAAGCCCCACGAAGGAGCTGCTTGGCTTCTAGTTTGATGGGTGAGCAGGAGTCAGATGAATGTAGAGGGGAAGGGTATTCCAGGCGAAGTCATGTGAGTTTGAAACTGCAGGTTATGTTTTATAAACCACAAGGAGCCTGGTATTGCTGGAGCCCTGGAGCTGTGAGATTTATGTTGAAGTGGTAAGAGTTGAAGCTGGACAGGTTGGCAGAGAGAGAAAAAGTGGGGCGTTTCTCATATTTGCCTGACAAACTCATATTGCAAGAGAAATTATGTACTTGAGAGACAAACCCTCCCTATTGGATGAGAAATGAGATGATCAATGCACCTGTCATTTCTATTCATTCCTTTGCTTTTGGCTTCAAAACAAACAGAACAACAGAAATCTTGCTTTTACAAAATCAACTGTTTTAAAATAGGAATTCTTCCTGGACAGACCTCAGCTGAATTTGTGTAACTAAGGCTGTACTTGAGCTTTTGCACGTTACAGGGAAGAAATACATTTTAGGGTTTGAGAAAGCCTTTATTTAATACCAGCCATCTGGGAAAACTGCTGAGATTAGTAGGACATGGCTTGTGCCTTTAAGCAGATATCAGTTTCCTTGTACCAACAGGGAGAAGTACAAAATCTCCCTCACCTTACATATTTTGGAAAGGAGAAAACCTTACAAAACTGCTTGTTGATTCAGCTCCATGTATATGACATTCTTGAACATCACTGTCTATGCTTGGAGCGATGCAGGGAAATGTATGTGTGTGTCAGAGTGTGGCGGGAGCAAGCGCACAGGAGTTGGGTTAATGAGTGGAACGGCTGATGTTGAGAGCCTGCTCTAAAGTCCGGGGCTTTCTTGTGTATTACAGGCAATGGATTTTGAAGGCTGGGCCGACACCCTCTTTCTTCTGCAGTTCACCCTCTCTTGTGTGATGGGGTAAGCCTTTGCTGCCTTGTTAACAGATAGTTTTTCGAGGCAGATTTGTTCTAGCGTCTTTTTGCCTCATTCCTTAGTATCCTGTTCTGTCTCTTGAGTATATCAGCTTAGGATAAACCTCCAGATTCAAGTGGTTTCACCACCCTTGGGAATGTGCCCTCAGGGCTACCAAACTGATCTCAAAGTCATGCTTAGAAGGATGAAGGAAAAAAGCTAATATTTACCCAATAAGCTAATATGTGATAAGCACCATTATATTTCAACATGCATTATTTAATTTTATTTCTACATTGACCATTTGACAGATATTGTTGTCCCTTACCTATGAGAAAGCAGGCCCGGAATTCAAGTAAATTGTCTAAGTTTGCAGAATTAGTAGGTAGCAGTGGCAGCCTTTGAATTTAGGGCTGACTTCTCCCTGCCAGGTTGTAGAAGGCAAGAGGGTATCTGCAAATGTGCTGTTATCTGCCTCTTCTCTTCACCTCCAAATATCCCTAATGCTTTTTTCCCTCAACCAGTCATTTCGCTCTATATTTGTGACCAGATCTGGCACAGGCTAGGTACATAGTGATTGGATGCTTCAAAATAAAGTTGACGTGATACCTTGGTACTGAGTCAGGCTCCGAAGCCTCATTGTAAAATCTGGGGCTGCTGACTGCTGCCACTTTGTTGTTAAGTGAACTATATCCCCTCTTAAAGTAGTTCTCATTTGCTTTTCTTCCATCCTTAAGAATCTCTCTTGCCTTCACCCTGGTCTGGAATCATATTGGCCTCACGGTGACATGCACACCTGAGCCAGGGCCTGTGAGTCCTGAGCTTTCTATCTGGGTTAGGTGAATTAAGACTATGATCTAAAAAGAGTACTCATGATTGTGAATGGTGGTTTCAAGGTTTTGGTGCGGTAGCTGGGAAAAGCACCTGATCGTTAAATGTACGTGTGTTTTTCTTTAATGAAATTTAAAAAAAATCTGAAGCTGCAGTATAAGCAGCAGTGAAGTAGGGAAAGCTCACAGTCAGTCAGTGACTAGTAGAATGTACTGGCATGGCCAACACTGTTTCTCTTGGCTACAGGTTATTATAAAATCAGCAGTTGAATCTTACTTATAAGATACCTTTTCCTTCTTTTTTCCAGATTTATCTTGATGTATGCCACAGTACTCTGCACTCAGTATAATTCTGCTCTTACAACTACAATAGTTGGCTGTATTAAGGTGAGTTGAAAAAATACTGTTCTCTTTTGGGTGCCTTCTTTATTTGAAAAGTGTTCCTCTAAAATAAGTCTGGCTGTGGCTTTAAGCCCCATCATTCTTATTTCCTCATGTGTTGCCTTGGTAGTTTGACGACTTGTGGGGTGGTTTCTAGAACAATCCTTAAGAACTCAGGGAAAGCATCATCTCTACTTCCAGGCAACTTAGGTCTGAGGAG
Source organism: Delphinus delphis (assembly GCF_949987515.2). Lineage (NCBI taxonomy): Eukaryota > Metazoa > Chordata > Mammalia > Artiodactyla > Delphinidae > Delphinus > Delphinus delphis. Next base: position 57,333,244 of record NC_082683.1, on the reverse strand, counting down.
TATGGGAAAAGGAGAATGTGTCATCTCAGAGCAGAGGAAGGAGAGTCAGCCCTGTTTCTCACAGAGCAGATGACTAGCTTGGTTCTGATAGGTTTGTCCCTTTAACTCCCAATGAGAATTGTTCTCTGCCTCGCTGAGTTCTGGCTGTTCTGTAGGAAAAGGATGCCTGCCAAAAGCTAATCCAGGGAGTTTTCCTAAGCGTGAGCCAAACCTTAAATGGCCCACTTTTAAAAGCTGTGTCTGACATTTCCAGTGATGTCATTTCCTCCTGATCCATTTTATTTGAGGGAGGCTCATTTGTCTTCAGCCAGGAGAGCCAAGCTGACTTGAATATTGAGCTGCAGTTAGTGACTTGAAGCCTGAGGCCTCTTTCATCTGACTTTGTGATTCTGGTGCTTTAAGATCGAAGAGGCCACAGCATCCCTGAATTCCAAAAGAATTAATGAGGTAGGCTTGCTTTCTAAGAAAAGCAAGATAGAGGTAGGTCCTGGATCATTTGGAGGAAAGAGTGCAGTTGCCCTTGGAACTTACTTTCTGGTGCCCCATTTGTCAATAGCGAGGGAAGGGGTTGCAGAGGCAAAGTTTGTACTGTTCTGCTATGTTTCCCTTTACACCCCCAGTGGAGTTGTGTCTGCCTGACCTCATTTTAGAAACTAGATTTGGGTTAAAACTTCAGAAGGTCTGTGTCTTCAAATCATGGATTTGGAGTGTTTGGTGTGAATAGAATTCTAAATTAAACTATAACAAGTAGTTGTGTGACTTCCCGTGGAAGCTAGAGATAGGCATTCAAAGGCCTGGCCTGGCTGAGACAGTTTCAGCCCCCAAATTAGCTCTCAGCCCTGTTTCGGTTTTTGTAAAGTGAGTGCTTCAAGAGCAAAGTAGATGACTTGCCTTTTCAGAATAAAAACAGTAAGAACATGAGAGACAGAACAGTTGGTGCCATGTTTTTAACCAAGAAGGATGGTGAGGGAAAGTTATTTAGCAGATAACTAAACCTATTTGCTTAGAATTTCTTAGTGTACGTTCTTTTATCATTATTAGCATGGGGTACAAATACAGTCATGCTCTCATTAACATAAAGTCCAGTACTTTTCTTTTGATATTTCTTCCTTCCCACAGAACTGTATGAACTTAGTCCAAAGGGAGCAGTTTTACTTCCAAACTCTAGAGGGAGGGGAAAAAATGGATTATCTGATTATAGTTGACCCTTAAACAATGCAGGTTTAAACTGCTCTTGTCCACTTAATACTCGGATTTTTTTCAGTAGTAAATATTACAGTACTACACCATCTGTGGTTGTTGAATCCACAGATGCTGAATCACAGGTAAGGAGGGCCATCCATAAGTTACAGTCGGATTTTCCACTCACCCCTAACCCCTGCTTTGTTCAAGGGTCAGCTGTGGTTTATAATTGCTGTTGCTTCTCACGGCCATGTGGTTTTGCTATTAAAGGATGTCTTATACCTTCAGACAGATGGGAGTACCCTGATGTCCTTGCTGGTTTGGAGTGTTTCAGGCCACAGTGGCGCTTCTTTCATTAGCCTCCCAGTTACAACCCTTGTAGCTCAGTTACTGTTACAGCAGGCTTCAAGCTTCCTTCTGTGCTTGAGGATCCTAACCCCATAAACCCTTGGGTCAGCATTCCTTGTTTCTCCTGAGTGTGGTGGGAAAATTACTTAGGAGAGCTAGTTAAACACGGAAATTCCTAGGCTCACCTCAGATGTATTGAATCAGAATCTCTAAAGTAGGACGTGGAAATCATCAGGGTTTCCAGCTGAGTCTCCGGAATGCTAAAGGCTGAGATTGCGGTCTTAGTTTTGAGCTACCAGCGCAGACTCTTCTGTGCTTCCTGGTAAGTTCTACTTTGGGAACATGAGTGTCTTTTCTGATAGAAAACCTTGGTTAGGATACCCTAATATATACTTTAAGTTTTTCTAACTTCTGGGGCTTCCCTGATGGTCCAGTGGCTAAGACTCCGCACTCCCAATGCAGGGGGCCCGGGTTCGATCCCTGGTCAGGGAACTAGATCCCATATGCCACAACTAAAGATACCGCATGCCAAAACTAAGACCTGGCGCAGCCAAATAAATAAATAAATATTAAAAAAAAAAGTTTTTCTAACTTCTGACTGATTTTGAGCAACAAGCGTTGAGTTCTCTGTCCTTTCCCTTTCTGAAGTTTCTTGGGCAGTTTATGCAAATTAATCTCTCTTTTCCCTGGATCTCTGTATTCCAAGAGGTCCTGTTACACATTTTCCCAAGTTGCCTACCAACCTTGTTTCCCGTTACATGGTATTTAATTTTATTTTTTTCCTCTCAAATAATAAGAAAATCTGCTCTAAAATAACTTTCTGTCTCCATCCTTAGACCTAGAAGAGGCTGACATAATCTTGAATGCTCTCTCAAAGCGTACTCTATTAAAAAAATAATTTTGAAGTTTGTTTTTGGCTTCTTAAAAACACTGTGGCACTATACTTTCTGCTTCACAGGTCTAATCGGAGAGAGCCCAGGTACTAAAACTATTTGTGACATTTACCGTTTCTGGCAGTTGTAATAGCACAGAGGGAGGCAGTGACTTAATGTGAAAGAAGAGAGGTTAGGGAAGAACTGAATAAGAGATGAAACTTTGGAAAACTTTTTTTTTTTTTTTTTTTTTTTTGCGGTACGCGGCCTCTTACTGTTGTGGCCTCTCCCGTTTGGAGCACAGGCTCCGGACGCGCAGGCTCAGCAGCCATGGCTCACGGGCCCAGCCGCTCCACGGTATGTGGGATCTTCCCAGACCGGGGCACGAACCCGTGTCCCCTGCATCAGCAGGCGGACTCTCAACCACTGCGCCACCAGGGAAGCCCTGGAAAACTTTATATCACCTTTACGGTCTGAAGATAATTAAAAGGGAGCCAGACGCTTTCACTGCCCGGGGCCCAGTTCTATCCCTGGTCTAAGAACTAAGATCTCACAAGCCAAAAAGGGAGTGAGATAAGCAGAAGATGTTTACACCTGGGAGTTTAAGGGAGCTGGGAGAGGTGATTTTAGGTACGCTACTTTGAGATGACTTCCCCTGTGGTTTTTTAAGGTGCCAAGGAAGATTGCTCTAGAAACAGTCTTTGAGTTGGTAAATTCCCCACCATCCCTTTTTTCCTTTTCAAGAAAGAGGGAAAGATGCTTGCATGTAAGCAGATTTTCCTTCTTCACTCTCCCCTGGCAAGTCAACTGCTACCTCTACGGGAGGAAAAAAGCACTCTCCTCTGAGATTGCTAAACGTGCCTTGGTGTTTTCTGCCCCTAGTAATAGCAGTGCTTTTCTATCTAGATTGATAATGTCAGCGCGTGCCACAGGGCAGGGAAAGTTTGATAATCTTTTTAGTATTCTTCAGTATTGGTGAAAGCATTTAGCTTTCAGAGAGAGACTGGGAAGAGACTGATGTCATTGTTTTTTAATTAGTTAATGTTCATGCTCATACTACACTCATTTTAGGGTTGTTGGGTTTTTGTTATTTTCTGTTTATTTGTTTTCGTATTTTAAGGATATATGTTTGGGTCTTTGTATGGATGAGTTTATATGAATATTGAAAAAGTTCAGTTAAACCTATGAAACAGTATATTGCCATTTTTCTTTTTAGAATATATTAATAACTTATATCGGAATGGTCTTTGGTGGAGATTACATTTTCACATGGACAAACTTCATTGGCTTAAATATCAGGTAAGTAAAAATATTTAACTGTAACCACTTTGATGAGTGGATTTGGATTTCAAATAGTCACAGTAAGCTTAGACTGTTTCACAGAAAATTTGTTCATTTATTATTAGACAAACATTTATGGAGTGCCTGCAATGTACTATATATATTTTATTTTACTAAAAAAATTTTTTATTGGAGTATAATTGCTTTACAATGTTGTGTTAGTTTCTGCTGTACAGTGAAATGAATCAGCTATATGTATACGTATATCCCCTCCCTCCCACCCCACCCCATCTAGGTCGTCACAGAGCACCAAGCTGAGCTTCCTGTGCTTTATAGCATGTTCCCACTAGCTATCTGTTTTACCTACGGTAGTGTTTATATGTCAATCCTAATCTCCCAGTTTGTCCCACCCTTCCTTTCCCCCCACCCCCGCCCCATTGTGTCCACATGTCCCTTCTCTACGTCTCTATTCCTGCCCTGAAAATAGGTTCATCCGTACCATTTTTCTAGATTCTGCATATATGCGTTAATATACAATATTTGTTTTTCTCTTTCTGACTTACTTCACTCTGTATGACAGACTCTAGGACCATCCACATCTCTACAAATGACCCAGTTTCGTTCCTTTTTATGGCTGAGTAATATTCCATTGTATATATGTACCACATCTTCTTTATCCATTCATCTGTCATTGGACATTTAGGTTGTTTTATCCATTCATCTGTCATTGGACATTTAGGTTGTTTCCATGAACTGGCTATTGTAAATAGTGCTGCAGTGAACATTGGGGTACATGTGTCCTTTTGAATTATGGTTTTCTCAGGGTATATGCCTAGTAGTGGGATTGCTGGGTTACATAGCAGTTCTATTTTTCGCTTTTTAAGGAATCTCCATACTGGTCTCCATAGTGGCTATGTCAATTTACATTCCCACCAACAATGCAGGAGGGTTCCCTTTTCTCCACACCCTCTCCAGCATTTATTGTTTGTAGATTTTTTGATGATGGCCATTCTGACTGGTGTGAGGTGATACCTCATTGTAGTTTTGATTTGCATTTCTCTAATAATTAGTGATGTTGAACATCTTTTCATGTGCCTCTTGGCCATCTGTATGTCTTCTTCGGTGAAATGTCTATTAGGGCTTCCACCCATTATTTTGATTGGCTTGTTTGTTTTCTTGATATTGAGCTGCATGAGCTGTTTGTATATTTTGGAGATTAATCCTTTGTTGTTTCATTTGCAAATATTTTCTCCCACTCTGAGGGTTGTCTTTTCATCTTGTTTATGGTTTCCTTTGCTGTGCAAAAGCTTTGAAGTTTCATTAGGTTCCATTTGTTTATTTTTGTTTTTATTTTCATTACTCTAGGAGGTGGGTCAAAAAAGGTCTTGCTGTGGTTTATGTCAAAGAGTGTTTTTCCTGTGTTTTCCTCTAAGAGTTTTATAGTGTCTAGTCTTACATTTAGGTCTTTAATCCATTTTGAGTTTATTTTTGTGTATGGTGTTAGGGAGTGTTCTAATTTCATTCTTTTACATGTAGCTGTCCAGTTTTCCCAGCACCACTTATTGAAGAGGCTGTCTTTAAACTATACATTTCACGTCTTTCAATAATGCTTTTTAAGAAAAGGGAGACAGTGGTTCCATATTTTATCCACAGTTTTTGGGGAGTCTTTTCTAGAAGTTGAACCCCTTTTATTTAGCCTTCAAAGAATAATCCTTTATTTATTGTGCTAGATGTCAATGCAGTGTTCTCAAGAAAATTCCAGGCTAAAGAATACCAGCTCTGTTAGAGTTGCTTTATATGTGTCTAACCTTGGACATCTCACTGCATTTCTTTAGACTTTATCTTCAACAGTGATGAGGGTGACTTGCATGAAAGATCTTTTTCAGTTTGAGAATTTTGAATTTCATGCTTTTAAACACTATTTTTATGCTTTAAAATTCTCAAATTTTAGAGACCTCTGTCCTGAACTCAGACTTTTATATGTAGTAGCCCACTTGACATCTCTGGCTGACATGTCAAAAACTGAACTCCTTTATTTTCTCCAAAGTCTCTTCCACCTCCACAGCCTCTGCATCTCAGCTGATGGAGCCTCCGTCCTTCTAGCCTCTCAGTTCAAAAGCCTTGGAGTCATCCTTGACTCTTCGTCTTATACCCAGTATCCAGTTTGTTAGCAAATTCTGTTGGTTCTGCCTTCAGAATGTCACTTTTCACCATCTGCATAACTTCCATCATCTAAGCTACCAACATCTTTTGCCTAGATTACTGCCTAGTCTTCTGTACTTGTATCACTGGTTTAACTCATCCCCCACCCCTAGTCAGTTCTCAAGAGTTGACAGTATATTCCTTGTAAAAGGTAAGTCAGAACATGTCACTCTTCTTTTTACTCCCCTTCCCCCATGTCTTTCCAGGTCCCAAAGTCCTGACAAGGCCCTACAAGATCTATCCCCTTCTTGTCCTCCAAGTTCAACTCTTGCTTCTCTTCTCCCTCACCTCACTTCATCTACACAGACCTCCTTGCTGTTTCTTTAGAATACAGGGCATGCTCGCTCTTTAGGTGCTTGGACAGGATATTTCCTCTACCTGGAACATTATACTGCCAGATACTTTGCGTGGCTAATTCCTTTATGCCTATAAATTTTTGCTCAAATGTTACCTATTCAAGGAGGTCTGTCCCGACCACCTTATTTAAAATTGCAGCCTGCTCTCCCTCTTCTGATACTCCCAAACCCTCTTATTCTACTTTTCTATTTATATTTATATATATTACCTATTTTCTATCTCTCCTGCTATAATGTAAGTTCTGTGAAGGTATGGATCTCTGCCTGTATTCTTCACTCACGTTTCCCAAGCTCCTAGAGTGAATCCTGGTCGTTGCTTAATAAATATTTGCTTGATCGGATTGCTGTATATTGCTGTATGGATTGGTAAAAAAACACTTTGGAAACTATAAAGCTCTTTTCTAGAATATGGTAGTATCTTTTTTTTTAATTTGCAAGAAAGTATATAACTTCTCTTGAGCTTTTATTTCTTCAAATGTAAACAAATGATAGTACCTATTCTACCTTTCTTATGAATCAATATGAGAATTTAATATTCCATACTAATATTATTAATAGGTTAGTAATTCATTGTTTCCCCTTCCCTGACATTTATTTGCCACTATTGTTGTTTGCCTTTTAGAGGAAAAATCATTTTTTATTTGTGGGGTAGGAGTTGGTGAGATGATGGGTATGTAAGTATACCTGAGGATTGCATATTATAGAAGGAAGATGAGTAGCTGAGTCTCAGATCTTGGTCAGAGTCACAATTCTGTTGCTTGCTACCTGTGTGATTTTGAATGAGTTGTTTATCTTTTCTGAGCTTCAGTTTTCTTACGTGTTTGGGATAGAAATACCTATCTCTTTAGAGTTGTTGGAATGAAATAATCCAGTGAATGTAAAGTACCTGATTCATCGCTTCACATCTATGCGTAGTAAATATCAGTCTCTTTCATTAATAGCTGTGAAGAAGGGCCAGGCTGTAAGGATCAACATGGTGAACCAGTTTTGACTTTGGATGTGGCCTGAGTTTCCTTCATTTCTAAAAATATAGATTAAAGAATCATTATGACATGTTATAGACCCGATTCAGAGATGCGTTGATTTTCTTTTTGTCCCCTTTAAATGAGAACTCGATAGTCAAAATGAAATAGAAGCTGCTCTTTGCATTTTCAGATATCTGCAGTTCAAATCTCTTATAGTATCTTATAAGAAATATTAGGTTTTTGGTTTTTTTTTTCACGTTTCAGGCTACTTAAAAAAAACTTTGAAGTGCCTGAGTATGCTGGAATGTTACAACATATGTCAGCCTAACATACGTAACATCTTGAAAATTCTTCCAGTGGAATTTCTTTTTGTGTTTAAGTAGTGCATTATAGTTCTGGTTAAACAGTACTGTTTTGCTAGCAAGGTTAGTTGATAATGATGTCATTGGTACTCTTCCCCTCTGTAGTATTTTTAATAATTCCTAATTGCTTTCACATTTTATTGTAATAAATTTTACATGCCCTATCTCTTCTTCTTTTTTTTTTTTGTGGTACGCAGGCCTCTCACCGTTGTGGCCTCTCCCGTTGCGGAGCACAGGCTCCGGACGCACAGGCTCAGCGGCCATGGCTCACAGGCCCAGCCACTCTGTGGCATGTGGGATCTTCCCGGACTGGGGCACGAACCCGTGTCCCCTGCATCGGCAGGCGGACTCTCAACCATTGCGCCACCAGGGAAGCCCTACATGCCGTATCTCTTTAATCTCTGTTTCATTATAAGATTAAGGACAATAAGTGGTATACTTAGTCACCAGTCAGCGTTCAAATTATTTGCAGAGTTGGGATTAAAATCCAGGTGACCCTCCGTTTCAAATACTCTTTCCATTACAACATGCTTTACAGCATTTGTAAAGGAAAGTATATGTTGCCTTTTTTTCTTTCACTTTTTCTCTTTAAAATGAAAATTATGGTTTTATTGGTTTTTTTGACTTATCTTCCACTAGTTAATAAGCAGACTCATAGGTTGTGAATATTACTTCTTTTTTAAATGTGAAAACCAAACTTAAATTGGCTACTTAATAGATTTCACTTTGATTGGACATGGTGTCAGTCCATCCTTGGCTGATTGCACTTTGAAGGAAATCACTAATTAAACTGTACTCTTAAAGGATTCTCTGATTAAACTCAGATGCATCTAGCTCCCCTTCACCCTGCCTGGTTTCTTTGCTGTTTTAAGGAAAGTTTAAATAGCCCCCTCTGATATGATTCAATTCCAGGAAGCAGGAGGTTTGCATTGCTAGCTTCTCAGGCTCCATTCAAATTTGATACTGTGATTTATGAAGGCTTTTTTTTTTTCTTTTTTCAGTAGGGCTCTGTGGAGAGCCTGGCTGTCTCTAACTCCCCTAAGTGCCTTTTTCCAGTGGCCAATTAGTGCATGTTCACCCAAGCCCAAAAAAGCAACAGAGCAAGTGGGGAACGAATAGTGAAGGGTGGTGACAGAACACGCTTCTGTACTTTCATCAGAGGTTGGGCTCTGGCCCGTGGCTTTGGCCCGAGTAATGTATCCTCTCCAGATAATGATACCATCATCCGCATAACTGCCCGGGCTAGAATTTGTAGAATCTCTGGAGCTTATCTTTATCTGTGATTCTTTTTTTCCCCTTCCATTAAAAAAAAAAAAAAATTAACATATGATTTAAATACAGTAAAATGTCCCCCTTTTCCTGTGCAGTTCTGCAAGTTTTGACAAATGCATACAGTTATGTAACCAACTATTACAGTTATGTAACCACCATATTCAAGGTATAAAATAATTGTATTACCCCCCAAAATCTCCCTATGTCCCTTTGCATTGAGCCTCTCTCCCCTTACAAAGATCTGTTTTCTATCCATATGGTGTCCAGAATGTCATATAATGATACATAATGTTATGTAGCTCTTGGTCTGACTTCTTTTGCTTAACATACTGCATGTGAGATTCCATGTTGCATTTGAGATTCTGTGGTGTGCATGTATCAGTAGTTTGTACCATTTTACTGCTGAGTAGTATTCCATTATGGATACATCACAGTTTGTTTATGCATTCATCAACTGAAAGTTATTTGCCTAGTTATCAGTTTTTAGGTGTTTTGTGTTAGCTGCTAAAACATCTGTTTAAAAGTTGTGTATGAACATAAGTTTTCATTTCACTTGGGTAAATACTTAGGAGTGGAATTTCTGGGCCGTATGGTAAGTGTATATTTAACTTTGTTAGAAGTTGCCAAACTATTTTCGAAAGTGTCTGTACCATTTTGTGTAACCCCCAGCCGTGTATGAGAGTTCTAATTGTTCCGCATCCTGGCCCTTGGTATCATCAGTTTGTCTTTGTTTTTCAAATTCTAGACATTCTAATAGATCTGTAGTGGTGTCTCATTGTGGTTTTAATTTCCCTAATGATTAATGATGTTGAGCATCTTTTCATGTGCTTATTTGCCATCTGTATGTATTCTTTGGTAAAATGGCTATTCAAATATTTTGCTCATTTCAAAAACTTGAGTTGTTTTCTTAATGAGTTTTGAGAGTTCCTTATATCGGTATATTGTGGATACATGTCCTTTATCAGATGTGTGATTTGCAAGTAGTTTTTCTCAGTCATGGCTTGCTTTTCATTTTCTTAATCTCTTTTGAAGAGCAAAATTTAAAATTTTTCATGAGGTTTAATTTACCAGTTCTTTTTTCTTTTATGGGTTGTGCTTTCAGTGCTGTGTCTAAGAAATCTCTGCCTAACCCAAGGTCACGAAGATTTTCTCTTATATTTTCTTCTAGAAGTTTTACAGTTGTAGGTTTTATAGTTAGGTATATAGCCTGTTTTGTAATAATTTTTATATGTGGTATGAGGTCTGGATGAAGATTCTTTTTCCTGTGTATGTGTTTTTTTTAATATAGATATCCAATTGTTCCAGTACCTTTTGTTGAAAATACTGTCCTTTGTTGAATTGCCTAATTCTTCATAACACTCTTTTGAAGTTCTTTTATTATCACTCTTTTATAAATGAGGAGGCTGAGGCTTAGAAAGTTTGAGTTGAATGGATTCTGAAGACATGCATTGAGCCTGTTTCTGTGTGCCAGGCATCGTGCTCCAGAGAGACATGGTGCATTCACTCTTAGCTCTGCCAAGGTCACATAGCTAGTAAGTCATTAAAGGATTTTAACCCAGATGGGTTGGACTCCAGAGTCCAAGTTCTCACCCCTTAATGAATTATCATTCAGTAAATGACTGATTAGTTGTAATGTAACCTAAGTAAACCATATGTAGCCATTGTTACCTTAGATTCTCAGCTATTTGAGGGTAGAAACCACTTGTCTTATTTATAGTTGTGTCAGTATTTATCAGTTCCTGGTCCATAATAGGCATCCAACCAGTAATAATAATAACAAAATACCAGACAGTATTTTTTATGCTTAGGCATTGCCCCAAGTACTCCATACTTAATCTTTAAAACAGCCCTCTGAGACAGATGCTGTGTATATTCCATTTCATAGTGGGGCTGAGAAACTTGCCACATACTACCCAGCTGGTAAATATTCAATCCTTGATTGCCTTCCACATTTTCTTAACTGCAATCTAGTAAATAGTGAATAGATGAATGAATTTATTTTCATATCCCTTCAGGATATGTCATCATACTGGTTATATAACTCTAAGTCAGCCTCCTTTTGTGTAACACAACCCATTTTACTGTAGCTTCTGACACCAAACTAGAGTCTATGCAGTCTTTGGGGTGGGCCATGGTGCAGCTCAGAGTCTAGCTCCAGAGTTAGGTTCTGAGGTCTTTGGTCTAGCTATCTCTGCCCAGCGCCTGAATCTACAATTTGTTCACTGTGGACTCCTTTGCCTGTTTCCTTAAAAGGATGTGTTGCTTCCTAGTTCCAGACTTCTCCTCCTGAATAATTCCATCCTAGCAGACTCTCTTCTGGTTCTAGGCTTCTCCTGAAGTAAGGACATGAGCTTTCCCTTTACTTAGTAGTTCTCTCATTTGGAGAGAGAGAGGACATGTTTTGTATTATCAGTTGGTTGCTGCTGCTATAACAGTTACCAGGCTTTTTAGAGTTAAATAACTGGCATCTCACTAGAATAACTTGGACTTTTAAATAGGATGTAGGGAGGTTAGCTAGCCCTTGGTTATAGTATAATTCCTTACAGAAGAGCACTGAAATAGAATATAGCCAAAAAATGTGTGTTTTGTTATGGGTACTGCTGCTAGCTATTTATATATAGTTCACTTTTCATGACCTCAGTTTTCATGTGCTCAGTTTTTAAGCTAGAGTTGTCTATCCTAGTTCTGCCACTAAACTTCTCTGATTCACCCTGAGGAAGTCCTGTGAAACTGTGTCATGTGGTCATTAGGTCTAAAGTTATTTTGCAGAAGACTAATGACATTTGAAGGAACTTCTTCCAGGTGTAGGAAACACATAAAATATATTATCTTTTTAAAAGTTCTGATGGGAGTCCTCTACCCACATTTTAAGGTGTTTTAAGAGGCAGAAAAGAAAAAGGAATAGAAGTAGGGGAGGAAATGATGGAAATGCTTGAGTAGTTTGGACTCAGCCCCGAGTTGGAGATTAGTATCAAAGATGCCATACTGATTTCTTGAGGGAAGAGCAAGTGGAAAGGTCCTGAAGTGGGAGTGTGCCTGGTGTGTTCAAGAACCAGCAAGGAGGCCAGTGTGGCAGGTGGGAGTGGAGTGCCTGAAATGAGATGGGTCCGTAGAGGTAATGGGGTGGGGGCAGATTAGGGACAACTTTTTTTTTTTTTTTTTGTGGTACGCGGGCCTCTCACTGTTACAGTGGTGGCCTCTCCCGTTGCGGAGCACAGGCTCTGGACGTGCAGGCTCAGCGACCATGGCTCACGGGTCCAGCCGCTCCAGCGGCACGTGGGATCCTCCCGGACCGGGGCACGAACCCGTGTCCCCTGCATCGGCAGGCGGACTCTCAACCACTGTGCCACCAGAGAAGCCCCCTAGGGACAACTTTTAAGAGATAGGAAGAGAGTTGGAGGATTTTGAATAGAGGAGTGACATGATCTGATTTAATTTTAATAGGACCACCCTGGCTACTGTGATGAGACCAAAGGAGGGGAAGTGTGAAATGTTTATATTAATAGTAATGGCTTTCATTTATATAGGAATCACGTAGCATTTATAATAACATTAGGCATTTATATGGCATTAATAACAGCAATGCCGAGGCCCTTTTAATACATTCCCTCAAAAGAGCTTTCAACAGCTGTCATCACTCGAAGGTCACAAAGTATCTATCCAGACTGGCACCAGTAATAAAGGTTGTGGTAGTCTCAGGAACTGAAATCACACAGAGTTGCTTGGGAGATTTCATAGTGGAAAGGATTCTTAGGCCAGGACTTGACCAGTGGGTAGGATTTGGAGAGGTGAGAAAGAGAAGGGTGGGTATTCCAGCCATGCAGTACTGCGTGAGCAGAAGTGTGGGGCTGGAAAGGCAGATGTTGGGTGGAGGCTGGGGAGGTGCTGGTAGGAACTCCAGTACAGCTAGAGCAAGACGTATTTCACAAGGGTGAAACAGGCCTCCCTCAGTATTTCCGGGGGATTGGTTCCAGGACCTGCCGTGGATGCCGAAATCTGCAGATGCTCAAGTCCCATGGTCAGCCCTCTGTATCTGTGGGTTCTATATCCGCAGGTACCGAGGGCTGACTGTGCTAGAGAAGTAGGTTGGTGCCCGAGTGCAGAGTGCCTTGAATGTCTCATAATGGGAAGGATGAATACCCAGCTAGGAAAATACTCTGAGAGTTACTAATACACTACAGATGGTAGAGGTTAGGTCAAGTCTTGCTTACTCATAATACAATTAAGGCCTAATTGGGATGACAAAACCAGGAAGATTTTACTATACTTAGGACTCCTTGACTTTCTGGATGAATAAATTGCTGTGCAGCCACAGAGATGGGGGAGAAGCGACAACTGCCAAAACCCCTTTCTTTTTGCGTTTGGCAGTATTAGTCCCTGGTATGCCTTAGCATTTTGACTCTTACCCCTATTGGATGTCTACTGTATGCTGATTAACCTTTTGAAAATGATCTGTTGTCCTATTAAGTCTATAGTTTAGTTATATGGTTTAACATATAATCATATATAACATTGTTATATAAATAAATTATATAATTTAATTCGCACATCAATCCTTTAAGGGTGGTAGTCTAATCACCATTTCACAGATGAGGAAACTAAGGTTCTGAGCGGTTCTGAGAGTAACTTGCCCCACATTATAGAATTTTGCAAATGTCACAGAGTCCACAGTTAAATGCTTTCTAGTCAACCCTGTGTCACCTCTCTGCTTCCCTTTGTTCAGATAGGAGCTCTGGAAGATAGATGAAGAGGCAGCATAGCTCTGCTTTATGTGCCTGGTGAGAAAGATGAGAAAAGCGTCCCCAGCAGCTGCTGCGTGTGGAGTGAAGATGGGGTGTCCCTGGTCACTGTAGGAGGAATGTACTCAGAGGCCCTGCCTCCATTATTTGGCAGAAATTGTGTGTATTAGGAAATCGCAGTAAAAGTCAAACTGTCTTAGTTCATAGGTCTTGATATTGGTTGACATATTTTACACATGGAATATGGAAGGCAGGGTCTAATCTAAGAGGCAGAGCTACCTGGCTACACCGGTGAACAGACAGGTCAGCTGCAGGGGGAGATGGAGACAGCCTGTTCCTTCAGACTCTTGTCCGCGGCCATGGAGCTGCTACGTGGAGGGGCGTTTTTAGTATATGTTTGTAGGATGGATTTCTAATCGTATGAGGCTGGCAAACATGTCCATGGCTGCGTAGGTCTTGGAGAGGTAGGTTGTACTTGCCTGATCTTTGGAAGATCAGGAGTGGATCAGAGCGGTGAAGTGGCACTTGCCAGCCAGGCTTGTGGCATTCTAGCTAGACCCCTGTCTGCAGGACACTCTTGCTTTGTCTCTTTCTTCTGTTTCTTTCCTGGCTGTGTCTGCCACAGCAGGTCTCAGTGAATTAACAATTGGTAGTACTATGATCTGAATATTAGGCAGATGGAGAATTGCTTAAGATTTTAAAAAATCAGTGTTTAGGATTGTCGAATATATAAATACCAGTTCCAAAGTATCAGAGGTCAACTTTAATGTGAATATTTGTAGAGCCAGTAGATTAATGAGAAGTTTTTTGAAGAAGCAGATTTTGATTCAGGATCACTTGATAGTGATGTATAAAAATTTAGATATAGGCCTTTCCCCCCCAAATTGGGTTTTTTCCCTTTCTTTTCTTAGTCCTCCTCATCTCCTCCTTCCAGCTTCCCCACATTCCCAAAGCTTCTAGGAAGCAATTTATATTCTTCCCACAGCATTAACTCATCCCTGCTTTTTGGCACATGGTGTCTTTGTCGATGAATATTTACTTCTTTTCAGGTGATTCAGGAAAGGCCATTTCTGAAGATGTAAACGTTTGATAATGATCAGGTCAGGAATAAAGATGAGATGAAAGCCTTTTATTATTGCCTCATGTTGGAACTTGTGATAACCCGAACAGTCTGTACTCTTTAATCTCCAGAGTTAAGAATAATGGTTTCTGTGTTTTGGTTTTGCTCTGGTTATTTAAACAACTCTGTGGTAACAAGATGCCCTTTTCTTGCATCAGGAATCTTCTTATTATACCTTATCATACCACTGTACCTTTTGTTAACAATGCATCTCGCCTCTAGCCTGTGAGTATTGGAGCTTACATGGAAGTGGGGAGAAGGGAATAAATATTTCCTGATTGCTTACTCTGTGTGCCAGGATTAGGGCCTGGTTCTTTATAAGTGTTATCTCATTTATTCTTCAAACAAGTCTAGGTAGATAGTATTATTCTTATCTTTTTAGTACAGAACTAGAATCTCAAGAGAAATTAACAGATTTGCCCAGGGGCACAGAGCTAGCAGTTACATTCAAGATTTGAACCAACACCTAACTCCAGAGTCCATGTTTTTTGTCACACTAACTACGCTAGGGATATAGGGTCCCAGGCTAGGGATATAGGGTCCCAGGATCGCCATAAGGAGGAAGTCCAGAGTGAATTCCAGGGCGTTCTTTGTCCTCTTCTATCCTACCTTGCTCCATTATTTCTATTTAGGTGAAATCGGCTTAACATGAACATAATAGATTGTCTTGACAGGAAAAATAAAAGAGAGCATTGTTATGTTTTAGGTTGTCATAGGAGAGGGGATCTAGAGGAGGATAGGATGAAAGTAAGAAAGAGCATTCCTTCTACTTTTTTGTGGGGTTGGAAGCAAAGGGAAATTGACTATCATGTAGATGTACATGTGAACCTCAAAGAAGTTTTAGCTTTGATCAGGAAGGCTATGGTAAGCTGTCTGTCTCCTTGGGTCCTAGCCCAGCTACCAAGGAAATCATCTACTTGATGCATTAGATAAATAAGAAAAGTTTCCAGAAGAGTCGGATCAAATTCTGAAAGGAAAAAAGAAGAAGAAGAAAAAAAAATGGAAGAAAGCAACCAGATGAAGGAAAAGATGAAGGCTCTGTGAACCCTGGCCCAGGGATGGGTTCATGAGGCTCCTTTCTTTGAATGGGGCCATAGCAGATATTCAATTCAGCAGTTATTTAATTGTGCTGCTACAAAGTGTCAGGCCTGTGTAAGGCACTCTGTAGAGCTAAGAGTAAAGCCTTGGGAAATTCACAGGCTGATGGGAACAGTATAAAGCCAGGTACCTGCACTATCAAGTGGAGCAGGGGCTATAGGGAGGAAGCCGATTCAGTGGAGAAAATCAGACAGACTTGGGTTTTATTCTGGTCCATCATTAAGATGCTTTGTGACCCTGAGCAAGGTAACCTATGACTTCTGGGACTCAGTTTCTTCATCCCTAAAATGAGCACCTTGAAGGGATATTATAGTGGTAGGAGATGTATGTAAAATGCCTGGCATGTAGTAGACTTCAATAAATGGTCACAATTTGATTATTTAGTACCCTGAATGCCTGATCTGGCTTCCTTATTTGCAGGAGCTATGCAGCTTTTACCCTCCTGGGACCGGGATGCCAAAGTCCAGAGGAGAATAGAACTAATTTCAAATAAGCAGCAAGTTTATGGATCAGGTGGTCAGGTAGAAGGTGGGGGCCAAATCCAGGATGGAGACATCTGCAAGAGTGTAGGCTAGGCTGCCAGCTGGAGACCCTAGGGAGTCACAGGCGGCAGGCTTGGTGGCAGAGCTGGTCAGGGCAGGTTAGCATGTTGGCTCTTGGAGCTTCTCCAGCTTGCTTTCAGTTTAGTGATTGGGGCAGGAGGCTATGTAGTCCAGGTGAGAGTAGACAAGAATAATCACTGTCACAGAAGAATGAACCCTCCTGCCGTTAGGTGTGGTAGACAAGTGTGAGGGCTAGCAGCAACCAGCTCAGAGTCTGAGGGCTCAGATGACAGGTTCTCTCCACTGTGACCTTGATTCTAGTGGGAGAGAAACCAACTCTGTGAAATCTCCCCAGGGTCTGCATGTTTACTTACTTATTGGGATGCTTTTTACTCTTACTAAAAATAATATTTCTTTTGTCTTGAATGATTATTTTTGAAAATGCAGAAAATACATATAGAAATCACCTATAACCTTACCGTCCAGATGTAACCATTTTTTAAAAATAAATTTATTTATTTTATTTGTTTATTTTGCGGTGCTTTGGGTCTTTGTTGCTGTGCGCGGGCTTTCTCTAGTTGCGGAGAGCATGGGCTACTCCTCGTTGCAGTGCGCGGGCTTCTCATTGCGGTGACTTCTCACTGTGGAGCACAGGCTCTAGGCGCACGGGCTGCAGTAATTGTGGCACTTGGGCTCAGTATTTGTGGCTTGCGGGCTCTAGAGCACAGGCTTAGTTGCTCCGCCGTGTGTGGGATCTTCCTGTACCAGGGCTAAAACCTGTGTCCCCTGCATGGGCAGGCGGATTCTTAACCACTGCACCACCAGGGAAGCCCCCAGATGTAACCATTGTTAATACTTGTTGTGTTCCTTTCAGACATTTTCCTATTATGATGCATATTAATATACATATGCATGTTCATTTAAATAAAATGGGGTTGGACAATACTTAATATTTTGTAAGATTACAAAATACTGTCATTGCCAGTTTTTATTTTATATCATTTAAATGGATGCATAGTATTCTATTGTATGCATTTATATAATTCCCTGTTGTGGGACATTTATCCTTTAGCTAATTTTCTGCAATTATAGATTTTGTGGTAAATACTTTGTCAATAAGTCTGTGAAGATGTATACAATTCATCCATGAAATGGATTGCTAGGTCAAAGGATAAGCCGAATTCTAAGGGTTTTTATTTCAACAAATTGTCGTGCAGAAAGGCTATATAAAATTGGCACTCCTGCTGGCAACTATGTGCAAACATTCATTGTCCCAAAGCATCAACAGCAGTGGATAATATCATGATGAGGGAAATGTCTCTAGTTTGGTAGATGAAAATGCTATATGTTTTAGTTTTCTGTGCTGTTGATTTGTAAAGGTAGCTCCAGTGCTCACACCAGTCTCCCTTACATTTGCCATTCCTTCCTTCTTCTCTGATGGTGGTTTTCTATTTTGCAGCATTGCTGGGAGCCTGGTGTATTCCTACATCACTTTCTCTGAAGAGCAGCTGAGCAAACAGTCAGAGGCCAGTAACAAGCTGGACATTAAGGGGAAAGGAGCAGTATGACCAGAGGATTGCATCAGCTACATAGGCCCGAGTTTTTGATCAGCTCGGAACACTGGCAGTTCTTATACAGATTCTGAGGTGTCTTGATTATGGAGAAAATACCATTCCTTTGCACTTGTACAATCTGAGGATTGATTGCTGCCTTTTAAAATTTTATGAGAGACTTATAATTGACTCTTTTAAATATGCCATTTGAATTAATTTATATCAGACTGGAAAATGTACTGGGCTTTTTAATTTATTTTTCTTCTATGCCAACAGTGAAACATCAATGTTTTGAAAATATTTTATTCCATAGTTCGATATCCAGGTGTCCCTGAGAGCTGCGGATATGAAGTGCTTCACCTGGAGCCTCAGCATTCACATCGTTGCCGCGTCTGGAGGCACTTGAGCCTTCCTTCTGCTGGAAATGCAGCCAAGGAGCTTAAGTTTCTCTTCTTTGAATTTTCTTTCTTAACAATTGCATTTTCTTCATAAGGATGTCATCACTCCTTTTGCCAAAGATGACATCTTTGGCGCTAAAGAAATGTGTGCAGCTTTGAAGTGTATTGGTTTCCACGCTGGCTTCCCTAAGAACTCATGGGATGAACAGAGTGCTTTCCTTGAAAATATTCTATTCCCTCTTTGTTGTGTAGGATGAGGATAATGAAGGGACGGAGGAAGTAGGCCTTTTCCTCATTTATTCGTCTGTCTCTGATTCATTCATTCAACTAAAATGTACTGAGTATGTAGTTATGTGCCAGGCATTGTGCTAAGTGCTTGGGGGTAAAGGGATGTTTTGGAGGTAGTTGCCTTGCTCTCACTCCTGCTATAGTGACCGAGGGTTAGACAGAGAACTTAGCTCTGTTGATTTATTTAGAAGACGTTGTGACTATGAACAAGTCATGGAAATTTTTTCAGCTCTCAGAAACTGCAGATCTGTAAGCAGGGTTGGAAGCACCTGTCTACCAGCCCCACAGTGATGCGAAACCACATGCTACAGTGTATGTCACATGTATGTGAAAAGCTGCAATTGTAAACCATGCAACTCAGCCTTTCTTCTCTGAGTGAGAATGGCATGCAGGGAAGGGGACCATCATGTTTCCCCATGCTTCCCACCTCTGGGTTTGGTTGCTACTCTTTTTACTCATCCTTGAATCAATATGTCTACATCTTATATTTTTGAGAGTATGGTTTGAGGAGAAAGGCTGGTTAGATGTTTCTCCATTGTTGAGGCTTGGACTGTCTCTGGCAGTGTCAGTGTTAGAGCCATCATCTTCCTTTCCACTTGAGTGGCACGAGCATACCTATTTCCTTTGGACGCTCCCACCTACATCCCACCTCCCTTGGTCACTTGATGGGCATGCCCGCTTCTCTCAAGACCAGCGCTGCATCCTGGAGAGCAGCTGTGGATGGGCATGCCTAAATTGCCTCTTTGGGTGGGTCAGGTGTTAACTCGAACACAGTAGTGTGACTTGGCTTTAGAGACATCCATTGACTTTGGAGATGAGTGTTTGCTCAGGCCAGCTGTGCAATCATTGTGTAAGAGGCTGGGTACCTTTGTGTTGGTGTACACTCTGGCTTCCATTTCATTAGGTTTGCAATCTACTGGCCTTTGTTGACCTAAACAGTTAGTATTTTGGGGCCTCAACAGGGGACCTGGAAGGTTTTGATTTCTTTTTATTTTTGAAAAAGTATTATATTGAGGTCATTTCACTTTCATATCTTTCCCTTATTTTGTCTTTATCGAAGCCTGGCCGGTGGTGCTGGGTCCCTAGAATTAGCCTCATGGCCAACTCCTAAGTTATAAGCTCCAGGTAAGGGGTCCTAAGGCTCACTTTTTTCCAGTATTATGTGAGCTGAGAAAATTCAAGTGGGAGAATAGGATATTATCTTGTACAAGATATCTTGTTGTCCCTGTTTTATTGATAAGAAAACAAGCCTCAGAGAAAGTTAGGTGACTTGCTAGTAAGTCACAATTCCTGTTTTTTCCACTGAACCATGCTGCCAATGATAACCTCCCTCCTCCTCTGAGGGAGTGAGGAAACGGGGCTGCCAGCTAAGCTAGCTTGAGCTCTGTCAGGGAGGCAATCTGTTGATTGAATTTGGAGTCAGAGAGGAATAGGCTTTGTGAATCAGGGAGAATGATGGGTCAGTCTACATGCCTGAGCTTCTGTCTCACTTCCGGGCTGGCCTCGGTTGACATGCACTTCTGGCTGTGAATGTTGCTGCCACTGCCTGGTTTTGCCACTGGGGACAGTGGGAAGTCGTGGGAGCTAATTTTAGCAGTTCTGTTCCTTCTTCTGTCAGCCACACGGAGGAGGGAACTTTGATGTTAGAAATACTTCGTGTGCATTTAGAGGTGTTGGACTAAAACCCCACCAGGGGTTGCACTGCTTCTTGGGGATCAGGTTCCCTTGAAGATCTGTCATCTCTCCAGGTTTATTTGAGGAAATCATGAATAGTTATAACTTCACTAGATGCACATGACCTCAGGGCTCCTGGCCTATGCTGAACTTTCTGGATGCTTAGAAGCAGTAGAGTAGTTTACAGCTTCTGCTCTGTCCATGTTGATTGCTGGATGCCCCCTTCAACTGCCACCAACATTTCAAGATAAGAGAAGGAAGCCTGGAGAAGTTGGAGACTGAATAGACTGGCCAACCAGTTTTGAAGTTTGTTTTCAATTACGTGCAGGCTTGGTTATGGCACACACAAAGAGATTTACCTGGCATTCCAGCATCTTATAAGGCAAAAGTTCTTTGACCTGTTAACTACCTCTTGGAAGAAAGAGAGACAGTATAGAGTTAAATGCTTAAATTTGCCCTTTGAGACAGATGAGCTGTGGTGAGAATTTTGAAAACACATTAGTGACTAGTGGCTTCTCTTCTTGAGTCAGTGACAGTGATGTTGTCTTTGGCCAGTCTGTTTTTCAGGCAGTGCCAGATTGATTTGAATAACCCTGGTTGGCCAGGGTACACATTGCAAACATGTCAGGTGATTTTTAATACCCTTATATGGCAGTTGGCTGTATGAGTCAGTCATTTGTAGGATCCAACTTGCACGTAGGTTAAGAAAGAAAAGTATGTTTGCAGGTTTGTTGTTTGTAGTCCTAGTGTATCAGGAATGCATGGTAAGTTCACATCAGTAACGCTGATGTAGGATCTTCGTGGAAAGAATAATAGAATTTCACTTTTGACTGGTTTGGGAAGGAACCCAGGATTTGGGGAGGGCCTGCCTTTGCTTTCATTATTATGGTGTCATTCAGTGAGCAAAGATTGACTGTTTTATTCCAGGCATTATGCTAAGCTCTGGGGCACCTGAGGTGAAGAGGGCAGGGTTCTTGTTCTCAAGGAATGTGTAATTCTTTAGCCAGAACCCGATTGAGAGAAAGAAGCAGATGAAAGGAGTCCGTGATTTATGAGTAAAAGCTGCCTGCACAGTTGTCAGCACCGCTGATCAGGGGTGCCCCACCCACTGCGCTGAATGAAGCACTTTTTTAATCTAAGAGGAGTTATAACTCCTACTAGTCCCCCAGCTCTGAGATGCGTGCCAGGCCATTAGACTTCTGTGACTAGCCTGGGTCCCTCCTCCCTCTCGTGCGTGCATTCTTGCTTCCTCAGAGCTACAGCTGTGTACTACTGGTCCTCCTTGTGAATGAGGCTGTAATTGATTTTTCCCTCCCTGAGGGGAAAAAAGATACTCAGAATAAATGAGATAACAGATGCAAAGTACTCAGCACAACGCCTCCTACATATTAGGCACTCAGCACATGTTGTTATTGTCATTATTTCATGGTAAGACTATAGGCAAAGATTAAGATTCTTAATTTGTGCTCCTTAAAATGCTAGAGGCTGGGCAGTGTATTTCTTTTAAAATGTGACCCTATACTTTGTTGCCTCTAGAATGCTTAGTTTCAAAGAACAGTTTCTGCTCACGGTTAAAGAATGGTTTCTGCTCACGGCCGTCTTTTATTAAATACCTACTGGATATAATTGTGGATATTGTGTGATGCAGGTGAATCCATCTGTTTAAAAAAAAAATAAAATTACTTTCGTATTTGGTAAATTAAAAAAAAAAAAAGAAAGAAAAATTATTTTCTACCTGAGAGGAAGATAATTAGACTTCAGAATGGTGATTCCGTTAAAACTTTCCCAGTTTGTCACCTTAAGGTAGCTCCTGTATAGGTCAGACATTCCTTCTTCCCTTCTCCGAATTAAATGCATCAACTTCATGCTGTCTCTGTGTCCAGGCTTTTATCAGTTGGTGTTTGTGAACCTCTGGCACCATTGCTGTTTTCTAAACCTACCTTCTAGTTCTTACTGTTAGGGTGCCACTTCATCATGGTATGAGGAGGTATTCTATGGTGGGTTTTTTTTTAAGCTTGCTTTTTTGAAAATACTTTTTAAAAAGAAATCTACTGGTTAGATTTTTTTGTCTCACAAAAATGTTTTTAGAGATTATTTTGTTCATAAATGTTTCTTTCTCATGCTGATAATCAACTGAGTTTGTCTACAAATGTTAGCCTATCACAGTATTTTTTCAATACAGATTCTATTTACCAAATGACCATTTTAGTGTTTTTAAAAGGTACCGAGGATTGAGATATGTAAATCAGGTGACATAATATGAAAATTATGTGCCTAAATATTTTTGTAAAGGTGTCAAATAAATACTTTTTCTTCAACACATGTATTAAAATTTCTTTCTAAGTGCCTACAAAGACAGTCAAGAGCCATAAGTATGCCTGAATTTAAGAGGATGGCATCCAAGTTAGTTAACTGAGACCCAGTAATAGAGAAAATACTGTTTGCCGTTGTGATATTATGATTTATAATAAGAAATATACATTTGGTCTTTGTCCCTGTTCCTGGCACACAGCTCCTAAAACCCTTGTAATTTTTTTTTGTGTGTGTGTGTGGTAAACGGGCCTCTCACTGTTATGGCCTCTCCTGTTGCGGAGCACAGTCTCCAGACGCGCAGGCTCAGCGGCCATGGCTCATGGGCCCAGCCGCTCCGCGGCATGTGGGATCCTCCCAGACCGGGGCTCGAACCCATGTCCCCTGCATCGGCAGGCGGACTCTTAACCACTGCGCCACCAGGGAAGCTCCCTTATAATTTTCTATAAGAGCTATAGGAACATCTTTTGTTACAGTATTTAGTATCGTTTCCAGTTCCTGAAATAGCTCCAGAGCCGTAACAGTGAAATGGGTGTCTTTCCTTAGCATCTTTCAACCATACCTGAGTTTATGTTAATGAGGTGACTTTTGGAAACTCCCTAAGGCTGGGAGCTGGTTGCCCGGGGAACCAACTGAATGATTTATATTGGAACTTTCAACCTCCACACACCCGCCCCCTCCAAGTGGAGGGGAGAGGGGCAGGAGGTCAAATCAATCACTAATGGCCAGTGATTTAGTCAATCTTGTCAACATAATGAAGCCTACATAAAAATCCATGAACTTTGAGATCTGGACAGCTTCCAGATTATCGAACATGCATAAGTGCTGGGATGATGATGCTTCTGGAGAGGGCATGGAATCTCGGCACCCTTCTCCATGTACTTGCCCTCTGCATCTCTTCCATCTGCTGTTCCTGATTTGTATCCTTTTGTAATAAACTGGTAGTTTAGTAAGTAAACTGTTTTCCTGAGTTCTGTGAGCCACTCTTAACAAATTAATCCAATGTGAGGAGAGGGTGTGATATATAGCTGTTTGTTCAGAAGCACAGGTAACAATCTGGATTTGTGATTTGTGTTGGAAATGGGTTGGGGAACAGTCTTGTGAGACTGAGCCCTTAGCCTGCAGGATCTGATGCTAACTCCGGGTACATAGTGTCGGAACTGAATTACAGTTCCTGTTACAACCTGTGTAGCAGACTGGCTTGGTAGGGAAACACACACACATTTGGTGACCAGAAATATTGTGAGTAGAGCATTGAGAAGAAGACCCAGGGGCAGTTTTTCTTTTATAACCATTCAATGCTTTGCATGAATAGCACATATGACTAAATATCCAGTGTCTTTGGTGTACTTGTGGTAAGCTGAAAGGAAAAAAAATGCTGATAACCTCTCTGCTTTTAAAATATTTCATCTGCTTCATCGTGTTTAAGACTCTGAGTAGCTTTATTAGGAAATAACCCCCAAATAAAACATGCTCATCAGGAAGCATTTTTTGGTACTGGCACACTCAACAGAGGTAGAAGTATATTAAGGCATTAAAAAAAAAAAGCGGTAAAACATAAAATTTACTATCCTAATACTTTTGAAGTGTACAATTCAGTCGTATAATGTATATTCACATTGTTGTGCAATCAGTCTCCAGAACTTTTTCATCTTGTAAAACTGACATCCATAACCATTAAAGAGCTCCCCATTTTCCCCTTCCCCCTAGTCCCTGGCAGCTACCATTCTACTTTCTGTCTCTCTGAATTTGACTACTCTAGATAACTCGTATGAGTGAAATCATTCAGTATTTGTCATTTTGTGATTGTCTTATTTCACTTAGTGTCCTTGAGGTTCATCCGTGTTGTAGCACGTGTCAGAATTTCTTTTTTGAGGCTGAATAATTTTCCATTGTATGTATATACCAGCTTTTATTTATCCGTTCATCCACTGACGGACACTTTGGTTTCTTCCACCTTGTGGCTATTCTGAATAATACTGCCAAACAAGCCAAGCTGTCACTTTGGGTTGCTCTAACAAGTTGCCACAGACTGGGTAAACAACAGACATTTTTTTTTCTCACAGTTCTGAGGCTGGGATGTCCAAGGTCAAAATGCCAGCAGATCTGGCGTCTGGTAAGAGCCCACCTCCTGGTTTGCAGATGTCCATCTTCTCATATCCTCACGTGGTGGAGAGCAGAGAGGAAGCACGCTGTCTTGATTTTTCTGATAAGGGCTCTAATCCTGAGTGTCTCCACCCTCATGACCTAATTACCTCCCAAAGGCCCCATCTCCAAATACCATCTTATTGGGGATTGGGGTTTCAACATATAAATTGGGGGAGGGGGAGGGGACACAATCTATAGGAGTGGGTGTGCGAATATGCTTTCGATTCTTTTTGGAGTTGCTAGATCATATAATAATTCTATTTTTAATTTTTTGGGGAGTTGCCATACTGTTCTCCATTGTGGCTGTGCTATTTTACATTCCCACCAGTAGTGCACAAGGGTTCCAGTTTCAACACTTGTTATTTTCTGTTTTATTGATGGTAGCCATCCTACTGGGTGTGAGGTGATATGTTACTGTGACTTGTATTTTCCTAATGATTAATGAGCATTTTTTCATATATTCGTTGGCCACTTAATATACTTTCTTTGGAGAAATGTCTATTCAGGTCCATTTTTTTCAATTGGATTTTTTTGTTCTTGAATTTTAGGCATTTCTTCATAAATATCCTGAATTTTAACCCCTTATCAAATATATTATCTACAAATATTTTCTCCCATTCTGGAGGTTGCCTTTTGATTCTTGTTGACTGGTGTCCTTGATGTAGTTTTAAATTTTGACGTAGTGCAATCTGTCTATTTTTACTTTTGTTGACTATGCTTTTGGTATCATATCCAAGAGATAATTGCCAAATCCATTGTCATGAAGCCTTTTGTCTACGTTTTCTTCTAAGAGTTTTATAATTTTAAGTCTTGGATCTGTTTTTAGTTAGTTTTTGTGTATGGTTCAAGGTAAGGATCCAGCTTTTTTTTTTTTTTTCCATGTGAATATCCAGCTTTTCTGGCACCAGTTGTTGCAGAGACTGTCCTTTAAGGCATGTGTTTTAATCAACTTTTAAATATCATCTTAGAGTTTTTTTCTTTCTAATTTGTGAGATATATGCTCTTTCACACAGCCCCTTGCTGGTTTATCGTCTCGCTTGGCTTCCGCACACAGGGCCCTTGGTTATTGGGGAGCAGCATGGAAGAGGCACTGTCGAGAGGGGCAGAGCGCAGAGCTGGGGACTTTGTGTATCCACAGCAGGTGAGCAGTGACCACGTGTCCCCAGGACTTCTTCCCTGAAGCTCTCATCACATCTGTTTGTTCATCCATCCATCGAGCAAGACTGAGCTCACTGAAGCCAGCGCACAGCCTGTAGCAGAGGCCTGGCACGACCTTGTTTTACAGGTGAAGCTGAGGGAGGTACAGCTGTGCACTGTGGTTGTGGAACCCACATTCCTATCCTGATCAGCCTTTGCTCTTCCCCACGGCACTGGATACTTGTTTCTCCTCGTCTGCTTGTAATATACTTGGTGGTACCAAGCTCATCACCACCATATGCCTGTCAGTTGGCATTCTTCATTCGGAGTTCACACACAGTGAACTTAAAGCTGGCAGGAGCTGGTGGCTGGTGGAGCCTGAGTAGGCAAAGCAGCCATGCTTTTCAGTTACGCTGATGGTGCCCTCTTGTGGCCACAGCTACCACTGGGGGAATCTATGGTGGAAAGCAATTTGCTTTCCAGGAAGGAGAAAAGCACTATGATTTACTTATTTATGCCTACTATATGCTGTTACAGAGTTAGGCCTCTATCATGCGTTTTCATGGGGCAATGTACAAATGGTGGCTTAAACAAGGCTGAGGGATTTGTCCCTCAGCTGATAAACTGAAATCTGGACTTTGATTCCAAAACCTTTTTTCCAAAGAATTCCAGATAACATCCCTGCGTTAGGAGAATGCAGTAGGAGAGTTTCACCAGAGCTCCTCATCATGTCTGCTTATCCTTCAGGTAACTTATTTTTTTCAGTGGATATTTTTGAGGCCAATATCTACACATGATGACAGAATCATGAAATTATCTGAGCTATATGTAAGAATCTCTGGGAGGAAGAATGCCATTCTACCTGGGAATGGTAGGAAAAATTTCTTGGGAGAAACTGCCTTTGAGCTGATTCTTGAGGGACAACTAGGATTCAACTGAGAAGCTATTGGAGGGACAGGCCTCCAGCATTCCAGGGCCACTGTATCTGTTTCTGTCTGGAATGCATTCCACCCCTCCCCCCAAGTCTTTAGAGCACATGCCATCTCTGTGGGCCTTCCTTGGCCAGCGGATCTGAAATGGTACCCCACCATACTCCCTTCCCCTTCCATGCTTTATCTCCTCTCATCAAATTTAAGCTTAATGAAGGCAGAGATGTTGGTCTGTTTTGTTTGCTCTTGTGCCCCCGGCACAGCACGTAGAAGAGTGCTGGGTAACGTTGTAGGGACACAGTATTTCCTGAATTGAATACATCTAGACAAAGAGTAGCCAATTAATAGCTACATTTTTTGAGCACAGCAAGGCAGAAACATAGCCTCTTCTTCATTTCAGAAAGATTATGCCAGCTGCAGTATTTGGATTGTATACTGTAGACTGACAAATTCAAATCTTACAGGGCCCAGGCAGGAAAGAAGTGTGAATCTGAAAGAATGCAATCAGTACATAGGACAGTGAGTGGTAGGGCTTGTGGTACCTACCTGCTTAAAGGCATTCGAATTAAAACAAATCTGCCAGCCAGGTTTGGCCCACTGGCTACCAGTGTGCCTAAATCAAGGAACTGCTATAGATCAGATTTGCACAATAACAAGATCGCTGAGGTTGCTGTGCAGCTTACTGTCAGGTGGTGGTCAAAGAAGGGTGGGACTGTACAGGTAAGTACATCAGCTAGAGAAGGATGCACAGTCCTGCTGAGAAATGATGGGGTCCTAACGCGGTTGTGAAAGCACGGCAGAGAAACAGGATTTGAGTTATTTTAGGAGGTAGGATTAATAGGTGATGATGAGATCTGTTTCTATTTTTTGTTTATAAGTAAAACTGTGGTGAATTTTTTTTTTTTTTTGGCTGAAATCTAATGTCTTCAGGAGACCAAACATGAACATTGTTAAGTATTTATCTTAGGTTTCCAAGTGTTTTCCAAAAAGGTAAATTTGAAGTGTAGCCATGGAACAGAGTACATCCACTACCCACAGTAAAAATAAGTTTATTGAGCATTTGCTACATGCTAGGGAGGCATTTCTTCTTGGCACCTTACATATAAGTACATTCGAATCCTCTAAACTGTCCTTTAATATAAGTCCCATTATTAACTTTATTTTAGAGGTGAGGAAACAGGCACAGGAAGGTCCCATTGTTGGACAGTGGTAATTGTGAGAAATTCTTTGCTGTACAGAATATAAATTTGCCTTCCTGTAAGGCCTACCTTTTGCTCTGAGTTCTTGGAGCTGCAGTACAGTGTAATGTCTGCATGTGGAGGAAATGTCAAATTATTCTTTTAAATCAAATTACATGAGTCCCCATCTTGCCACTTGGCAGGATATTCAATCTCAGTCCTTCTCTAAGGTTAGACAAGATTGAAGGGAGAGTCACCTGGTGCCTAGAATATAGAAGGGGGACCTTCTTGTCTTCAGTCCCTCATGGTCACTGCTGAACTCATCTTAATGACTAACTCTAAGGTGTCCTTTGAAGGCAGGTGGCACCACAGATTCCAGACTTCGGCACAGTGATATTTTTTACTCCTGGAAGTTCCAGTGCGTTGAGTGCAGCCTGTCCTACACCCCATGCAGCCATTCCTTTGATGTCTTACTCAACGAGATTTGCATTCTAGCTTTTGTCAGAGCCTACTGACCATCTTTTCAATTTGCGGACTTTCTCCTTTCCAAAACTGACTTGTGGGAAACAGGCTAGGAGAAAATGTTGTTTGCAAGCAACATCTGCTTTTTACCCCAGAACACACATCTTCCCTGAACGCAAAGATCCAACCTGGAAAAATACAAAGTGAACAAAATCCCAATGATTGGAAAGGTTAAGTCTTTCAACTTCTCAAGGTGGCTTAGTTTCCCCATTTGTAAGTTGGGGGAAATATCGTTTTGAGATTGGTTTATGAGTGTTTAGCCCAGTGCATGTAATGGCAATCACTCAATAATGGTACATGTATTATTTGCAATAGGCTTGTTTTAGCTGCCTGATGACCGTTCGTCTGTGATCGGCACATGCTCCTTTTGAGGGAATGGCTCTTCCCCAACTGTCCTAGCCAAATGAATCCAAAAGGAGCTCCCACCTTATGAGTTGGCTAAAGGATGGCTAATAGTATTCACTTCCCTGGCCATAGGGACTGATTGGCCAAGGGTTGAGCCCACGGCCCTAGCCACGCATACCTACTTATATAACTATTAAGTGTTGTGAAAGAGAGAGACAGAGGGATCTGATCTTGTCTAAGAAGCTCAGTCTAAGGCTGTTGAACTTTGGACAAGTGATTTCTCCATTTTGGGCCTTAGGTTTTCCCTTCTATAAAATCAGAGGACTGAGTGGGAGGTTCCAGAAGGGCTACATCTGGGCTCTGGCAGGTTCCTCTCACCCTCTTGCTCTTCATGTACAGGCTGCTTCTTGGCTCTGCGGAAGGACCAGTGTACAGGGTTCTGTTGTGGCTGCCGTACCTAGCAAAGCACACCCTGCTATTTTACTTTCGGCTTCCTGTTTACCTTCCTCTTTGCCAGTCACATAACAAAGTAAAGGAAATTGGAATCAACTGCCAAGTGACCACTACCAAATTTGAAGGCTACTACAAGCTTGTAGTTCTGAAATTCACATTGCTCTGAAAACCAAGTTTTTTCTTGAGTTTGTTGGCAAACTCATTTGGCAGCAGTATTTGACCTGAAATTTGTATGAATACGAATACATTTTATTGTGGACATAAGTGTTTTTACCATAGGTTCTATACCCTGCCATGGATCTTTTATAGAACAGATGTATTACCTCCCTAAAATCTGAAAAATTCTGGCTGTGGGGATTTTGGGTAGGGGATTATAGACCTGTACTACTACTAGGTCTTTATCTAGTACTTTCTGGGGATAAAAAAAATTTCCCATGTGTGATTGTATAATCCCTGTGATACTGGCACTGTGGGTGTCATGCTTATTTTACAGATGGGCAGTTCAGCTGTTTATTTAGCACAATATGTATGACAAAAGTAGTGGCCAAATCAAGAGGGGAAATCTTGAAATATGGCTGAATTTGGATAAGTGGGATGGAAAGAGGTGGCATGGTGTAGAAAAGGCTGTTTGAATAGGATTCTGAATAAAGTACAGTTGACCCTTGAATAGTGGGAGTGTTAGGGGTGCCTACCCCAATCCTGTGCAGTCGAAAATCCAAGTACTGCTATTTCTGCCTCCAAAACAAAGGGACTAGTAAATGACTCACCCAAGGGCAGGAAGCTGAGAGTTTGGATAGAATCAGGACTCAAACCCTAATTCTTTTGATTCCCCATATTGTGATCTCCAATCAAACACTAACCTTCCCCCCTGTAAAATGGAAATACAGGCACTATATTTATTGGAAAAAGATACCCACGTATAAGAGGACCCAACACAGCTCAAATCTGTGTTTAAGGGTCAACTGTGCATATTTTAGACTATCCCTTGGTTGTAATGGAGGTATAATCAGAGATAAGGAAATGAGTGGGTCAATCTTCTGAGAGGATAGTCAGAAAACAAACATGGCCCTTCCTCTCATGAGGCTTACGATCACAAGGGGGTGATAATCCTACAAAACCAAAATGCCCCCTGTGACTAGTGCTACATAGAAGACTTAAGTCTTTAGTAAGAGCCAGTGTAAATCCACCTAGAAATAACATTTTTGGCATATGGCCTTCGTTTTTCCTAACCATACATATGCATGAAATATATCCCTTGAACAAAACTGGGGTCATCCTGCTCTTTTCACTTAAAGGTATGACACAGATTGTGGCAGAGGAGAGAGCTAAACGAGCTGTTTCATCCTTTTTGGCCGAATATTAGCATTAGCCACTTAGGAGATTTGTAGACACAGCCCAGTTGTGTTTATAGTGTGTTTCTGAAATGCAACCACTTGTCTGCTGAACACTGGAGGCAGATGCAGACAGCAATGCAGTAAGGCCACATGGCAAGGCAGTTCATGGAGCCGGGAATTCAGGCTGTTTGAAAGCTCAGAACCACCAGCCATCCAAATTTCCACCCTCTACAAATATGTGTTCAGAGGGGATTAATGGAGTATTCAGACTCAGAACGACTGGCACCACAGCCAGAGCTGGTTTCTCTTGTTCACTCAGCTAAAGCACAACTGGTGACAAGGGTAGACTGAGGGCGAGTTCTTTCCCTCAACCCAGATTTTCTGGTCGGGAGTTTAAAGTGGCTCAGGAATTTAAAATGGCTCTGATGCCATTCTCTGCTTCATTTCGTTCAGTTCTGAAACAAACCACACTAACTCAGGGTCCAGATCTTTTTCTGCTTAAAAAGCTTAAGTGGGGGGCTTCCCTGGTGGCGCAATGGTTGAGGGTCTGTCTGCCAATGCGGGGGACACGGGTTCGTGCCCCGGTTGGGGGGGATCCCACATGCCGCGGAGTGGCTGGGCCCGTGAGCCATGGCCGCTGAGCCTGTGCGTATGGAGCCTGTGCTCTGCAACGGGAGAGGCCACAACAGTGAGAGGCCCGCGTACCGCAAAAAAAAAAAAAAAAGCTTAAGTGTATATTCCTCACATTAATTCGAAGTCCATTGTCTTTTGGAGAGAAAGAGCAAAACCATTTATTTTAGAACCTACCTGAACTCACTTGGCAAACATGTTCTAGTTGGTGTGCAGAAAGACACATTTAACCAGCTCTACATTCAGTCAACCATTCATGTTAATGATGATAATAGCAAAAAGTGAAATTGTATAATCAGGCCAAATTTAGATTAGGCCTCACCTCTCCTCTTTCTTTAGGAAATCAGGAGCTTCCCCACCTTACAGTAGTGCTCCCTGGACAGTGAATGACAAAAGGGGTGAGTCCTGCATAATCCACAGCTGTTGTAATCCGCCCTGCAGGAAATGGTAAAAATAAATGCTTTCTTACGGGACTCGTACATTTATTTTATGTCGCTTAATTTCTAACAAATATATTAAGTTAGAGGAAAATCTTATTTAGCTAGAATTATAGGGCATGGAGTCATTAATTCATTTCCCTGAGATGGTGCCTACTCTTCCTCTCCTTGTGCCCTCCTTGTACTCAGCATGCAGTTCTACTGTTGCACTTACAACAGTTCTACTGTTGCCACACCTCTGAAGCCATAAGCCAAGCATAGTAGCTTGCATAAGTACAGGCCCAAATATCTGTTGAATACTCTATATGGAAACATGATGAAAACTTGTCACCACTGACTTTAAATGTAAAGAAAACTTTATCATCAATTTGGACAAAGGAGAATTAGAATTCAAGTCCAGTTTATATGGCAGTTCCTCAGTGTTCTTCACAGAATAAGTAGACTTTAGAAGTACATTCGAGTTTACTTCTTAGAACAAGCAAAATGACATTTTAAGTACAGTTGACCTGTGGACAACGCAGGGGCTGGGGCGCTGACCCTCTATGCAGTTGAAAATCCGCATATAATTTACAGTCTGCCCTCTGTATACAATTCCTCTCTCATCCAGTGTCCCACGTCCACGGATTCAACCAACCATGGATCATGTAGTGCTGTAGTATTTACTACTGAAAGAAATATGCATATAAATGGACCCATTAAGTTCAAACCTGTTTAGTTCAAGGGTCAACTGTGTATTATGTATCCTAAATAAGTCACAGAAGCTAGTATAAAAACAAATTAAGATAAAAAACAATCATGTTCGGAAAAGGAAAAACACACACATACAGATGTCAAAGATGCCAGCACAATACTAAGGGTAAATAAGAAATAAGGTTACAGAAAATTGGTATTAGAAGACAGATTAATGCAGATATTTAAATACATAAAATCAGTCCATAACTGGGGGGGGGTATGACCCTTAAGATTCTGCAAAGGATAAACTTGATTATTAAAGAGCAGAGTCGATTTTACGATAAAAAGTTTATAATCAGTAGACTTATGTGATACAGGAAGGTCATTTTTAGGGAGAGAGATTTATATGGTTTTCCACATTAGCACTTTTCATGAATATGGATTATAGTTAGGAAAACCTGTATTTCTGATTTGGTATTTAGTAGAGATATAGAGCTGGTTACACACCCCCTAGCGTCATCAGCACACATCTTGCCTATGAAAATTCATCAGCCCCAATTTTCAAAGTGCCCACTCTTAATTTTCCATTGAGAGTAAATCAAGTACTGTGACAAAAGTTTTTCTGCAAATTCACATGTGCCATATACACTGCACTGCAAAAGAAGGAAACAAAATGTTTTTAATTAAATAGTTCAGAGGAAGAGAAACAGGTGAATAGAGGTCCACAGACCAAAGGATCTCTCTGGAGGAAAAAAAAAAAGACAAAAATACATCATTCACCCATGAGGTCAAAGGGATCAGGAGCCACCGAAACACTAGTTCACGCACTTCGTCTAGGAGCAGAAGGAACAGAAGTTGTATATATTTGCATTGTAAACAGTGTGCATTATACAAACTTAAAATCTATAATTAAAACCTATTCAATCTAATAAAAATCATTCACAAAGCATTATATAGGCAAATATGTTTAAAAAAATATTTTAATAAGCATATTCAGAATGGCAGACAGGGAACAGGGGAAGGGAATTTCCTAATAGTGCAAAATTACTATGCATAAATTTTAAAACATCTAATTCATAATTTTAAATGCCTATTTGAATATTACTTCAAATACATTTGAAAGCTTAACAGATTTGTGTTGAACTGAGTTACAAATTTTGAACTCTTTTGAAAGCACATCATCATAAAACAGAAAACCATTCCAAATGAAGATAGATAGATAGTGCTTTGCTGGGGGTAGGTATGGGGTGAGGGAGACTAAGTAACTATTAACGAAGCCTTCTTTTCCCAATGCAATTTGTCAAGAGTTCAAGAGTTATGAAATGTACTAAATCTTAAGCAAATTAAATTCATGGTATTACTAAAAATTTTTAAAGTAGTGCAATGACATCAAGTTATAGTGGCTGCATTATGAAGAACAAAGTACTGTGTGAAATACCTGTATAAACATAAAATACAATTAAATATTTCTCTATGAAAAGCTGAGCATTATGTATTATAATAGTGGAATGTCTTTCATTAGGCATACTTTAAAAAGATCAAGAAAAGTAAAACTTCCTAACATGTATACAACATGTGCCGTATTTGCAAACATGCCTGAGAATTTATTTAAAATGTTCCTGTAATGTTAGTCTGCAAGAACTTCACAAACCTGCAAACAAAATGCATCTTTCAAAAAAAAGGTGAAAATGGCAACTCTAATATTGCAACAACTTAAAGTTCATCATCACTATTTCTATAGACCACCTTTGACAAAGAGCTAGGACACTTTGGATTCGTATAATAAAAGCTGATTTAGAAAATGGATAGTGACCATCTGCAAAAGCTGCCATTCTGGATAAATTAATGTTCTAGGTAAAACAAAAACAAGAAGTTGTTCACGCTTCTCAACACTTCCACCCAAAACTTTGATTTACTTGGATGTGTATGTAACAACAATGAATCTACATCATATGAAGTCAAGTGTTGTAAAGTGGCTTTTAACACTGTTTGGGGAGAAAAAGTTGTTCACATTGGTGGAGGGAAGCAGTCTGAACATAGGTTAATAGTAATACTTCATGGGGGATAAGGCCTAAACCAATTTCTCAGTGCAAACCTCTACTCAATTGCATTAGACAGTTGAGCCATTAAAAACAAGACCGCAGAAGATTTATTTTAAAAAGGCATTGGCTCTTTGATGGCTGAAAATGAATCAGTAGAAGCATTTGGGGTATGCCTGTGTGATAAAACAATAGTTAATAATCTTTTATAAAAGTTTGGATATAGGTTGGTCTATCAGCTGTATAAAACTACATTTTTTAAACAAGAATTTTGCACTAAAAATAAAATGGCACTATTGCAAGGCTATGCAAATGGATGATCCTATTTGTAATCACACAGAGCAGTGGTTACTGAATATCTTATTTTCATTTTGGAAATACACTATCAAATCTGAAAAGCTGGATTGTTAACTGGAAGTCTAAAAACTTCTAACTTTATCACTTTTTCCTCATAAAATCAGTACTGTTGCCTGCCAACTCCTTGTGTGTGCCAACATCTAAGTATCACTTGACCTTTTCCCCTGTTTATTTAATGCAAAACTGGGAAATTTTGTAATGCATATAAAAATAACTGAACAGGATTCTGGTCAGCATGATACATTTAAGCACTTAAGCCAACATTAAACTTTTGTCTTGATTCAAAAATAATTTTGAAAATTATAGCAAATGCAAAACAAACTATGTGATCTAAGTATCATGCTTAATTTCAGAGTTCTCAAACTATTTGTCCTTAAGTAGAAACTTGAAAAAAAACAAATGTTCACAATCCTTTATGAATGCTTTTACCACCTGGATATAAGAAACATGACTTAGTTACTACACAAACACTTAAAAATTCATTAGAAAAACCTTAGCAAAATAAAATGAAAGCTGACAGACTCAGAATATCAATTCCTCTCATAAAAGTTTACCAACTGTACAAGTTAAGAAAATTATACAAGCTTTTGTATTAAGAAAGGACAGCTCAGTCAAGACATATGTACTGTAAAAATCTTCCAAAGGCTACAAAGAATCTGGAAAAATACAGAATGTATTTCTTAAGCCCAGATAAGAATATGGAAAGACATCATTGATGTCAACAATTTTACATATACAAACCTGACTTGGTTTATTTTTAAACTTCTATATATAAAAAAATCATGCTAGCATAACTTTCAGGATTCATAAGGGTTTCCTTAATGATAACTCAATTTGTATGGAGAAGAAAAATGCCATAAAAGACATTTCAAGAAACTCAGAAAAATTGGTGTTAATCAGAAATTTGAACTTGTTTTTTTCCTTCTCTGCCATCAAACTAAGCAAAAAGTACCTTGTAGTGAAATTTTAGGATTAATACATCAAATGAGAAGGTACAGATATATCTTTCAAATTTACTAAACTATTTGTTTTATATCCTTAAAAGGGCCTTCACAATTTTAAAGTAAAAAGTCTGCAAAAGGCAGAATTATGAAATCTTATTTACTAAAGTTAGGACAATTCAAATTTTCAAATTTTAACCAACTGCTTCAAGGAAGTCAACTTTTTAAGGTCACCCATCAACCCTGAAAACTTTAGTCACACCAGAATTTACTCCAAAGAAAGTAAAATAAGTCTAAAATTTAGTCGTCTGTGTTTTCAAGTTCTTCAAATTTTCCATGTGAGACTGCATCTTGGAAAAATTCAGAAGAACCCGGACTTTCTTTTCCATTGCTGTTCACCCTTCGCCTTTTGGCAGGTCTCTCACTTTTTTCATCAAAATCACTTTCATTTCTTGCAGTCGTATGGGCAATTTTTGGGTCAGTGGTAAGGTTATCTGTTTCATAACCATTAGTATCCATATCTGTGTGAAGTGGTTTCTTACTTCCACCTGTTGGTCCATTAACGTGTAACCCTTCAACTTTCACTTCTTCTTTGTTTAATGTTTCACCTGGTCCGTTAGATGACACCCCTAAGTTGGAAGAAACATGAATGAAACTGCTAATATTAAAAAGCTAAATCTGTAAACTATTATAACACAGCTATAAACAGCTGTAAAATAACTTTTTATTGAGCAAGTGAGGTATCAAATCTGTGTATACATATGGTTTGAATTCTGGCTTTATTTACTTTAGTAGCTGTGTGACCTTAGGCATGTTATTTACACTCTCTCGTACCTCAGTTTCATCACATATACAATGAGGATAACAACAAATTTATAGGATTGCTGTGAAGATTAAATAAGTTAATAAATGTAAAGAATTAAGAACAGAATTTGGCATATATTAATAGCATGCTGGTATTATACGTAGCAACAAATAAGCAATGGATCCAGCAGTCTAAATAAGCTGAGTTAAAGCAAAGATATGCATAAATTATTCAGATTTAGCAAAAAGGCCAAAACTTTCTAAAACCATGAAAAAATTATATTCTTTCTTTAGAAGTTTGAGTTTTCTACTGCCGTATATAAAAAGCAGGATGACACGACGTTTTCATTCTTAATGTGAATCTACAGGTATTATGCTTTAAGGGTAAAGATCATATGCTATATTTATCTAAACGGATTTAAATATTCTGTCATAATGTTAAATTAATTCTTGCACTGTCCAAGCGTACACTTGAAAATGCTAAAAGTAAACACAAATTCCTTCATAACAGATTGAGAAAAGAAAGAGTATAATTACTCTAATGAAGTGACAAAAGGTCACGTTAGAGTTGACTGCAAAATGGAGAAATTTTGCAAATACTTAATGTAAAATACAGAATGTGCCACTGGAGATAATTTAAATTTAATTTTCTGAAAAATATTCACTATAAAGAACGAGAGCCTCAAATACACATTTTGGTCCAATAAAATATACTATTTCCCCAGCTCAAAGGTGCACTCAAGTCATGTATGCTTATGCGATTATGCGCCATATGACAGTGGAGGAGTGATTTTGTCATAGTAAGCACAAGAAGCTTGGTGACACTCTCATTAGGTCAAAAAGCACTAGTAGATTTCAAGACATGAATTAAAGCCCCTTACAAAAAAAGACAGTTGGGTTGCAAAGTTCCTTCCTTTCCTTGAAAAACCTGGAAATCTTAATTGTACCTGATGTGAATGGCTTCTGGGCTGAGTAATTTATAAGTAACTTATGAACACTCTTCCTTGGCTAACTGCATGTTATCATCAAATGGTTAAAAAACAAAGAAGGAAAAGAAAGGGAAACAATTTATTTGGTGTTATCAGCAAATAAGAAAAGAGAGAAATACAGTAGTCCCTGGCATCTGTAGGGGATTGGTTCCAGGACCCCCTCGGATACCAAAACCCATAGATGCTCATCCCTTATATAAATAAGACAGCACGAAAAATTCATATGACCCATGTACTTTCAATCATCTCTAGATTTCTTATAATACCTAATAAAGTGTAAATGCTATGTAAATAGCTGTCAGCACAGAGCAAATTCAAGTTTTGCTTTGTGGAATTTTCTGGAATTTTTTCTTTCTTCAAATATTTTTGCTATGCAGTTGGTTGAATCTGCAGATGCAGAGCCCATCGATACAGAGGGCTGACTGTACTACCAACCGTCTGCCTCCCTGAGTTTCCACCCCTAGTCCCAAAGTCAGTCTCAGCTTCTTATTCAACTTCAGGATGGATGTGATTGGCATTAGAAATCATGTCAATGAACCTTCTTGAATCAGGAAACAGCTGGGCCCTAATATTTGTTTGGCTTGTTCTTAGAGGGGAAGTAGTGAGGGAATAGAGAGGAGTCATTAAATGAAGAAAGTATATTCACCACAGTAATATTAAATGCCAGTGTGAGAGCAAAGATCAGAACAAAGTTCAAATTCTTCACAGTATTCCTCTTCTAGTTTCTGTCAGGGGGAGGTTAGCTCTCCACTGGCCCTCCCCTAAAGCTGTTACATCAGAATGCAGGTGTGCAGAGCTTGTCTCTAATTCACCAGTTTCCTCCTAAAAAGGACTGGAGGATTTATTACTTTCTGCTTAGCAATGGTCTTACTTAAGACTATTTTAATTAAAGTAGAAATCAAGATAATTCTCTGACTAGGTCTTACTGATCAGCTCAGTGATCCTTGGTCCACTGTATATTTTAAACAAGAACACTATCTGAATCTCAAACATATTAGTATGCTTTTTGCTTCTCTTTTTCATGGACATAAAAATGAATGTTTCTGTACAATATTAATGCACAGGCTGACACCTGCTTTATCTTTACTCGTCCTTCAAGGTTATTATGTTATCAAGGAGGAAAATATTTTAAAGAGTGCCCTTGTTATCTGCTTCTTTTCGTTTATATGCTTAAATCAGTTTCCTAATAAAGTGTTACAAGCTCTGAAAGTATTTCATAAATATCTGTGTATTTCTGATGTGAAACGGCTGGAGTTTCGGTCTAAGACTTAACAAGAATACTTATATCTAGACATTCCAACCTGATAAGAAAACAGATGCTATTTTCTTAATTTCTTAAAAGAAATGGTCACTGTTGATAGTATACTTTATTATATATACTTTTTAGTGATATCAATGGGAATTCTTTCCAACTGACTTGTACATATTCTGTGTGTTAGTATATATGTATGCTGATACTATGTTTCATCTGGTATTTACAATTATGACTTCAGTTCTGCTTTGGAAGTTTAAGAGACACCAAAACTGAATTTTCCAAGCTACTGAAAGAAAAGTGCCCGTCACTATGAAGAAATCTACGTGTTCTTTGGTTGCTTACCATTTTGATTACTATTGCTTATAGTGCCATCTTCTTTCTCAGACTGGCTGTTACTACTGTTTGAGGCAGTTGGGGGAGGGGATGGTGCTCGACTAGAAGCAGCACTTTCACTTTCATCTAGAAGACGATCCATGTAATCCCTTAAAATTGAGTAAAATAATAAGACAATTATTTTCTTATATTAAAAACAGCTGAAAATTAAAATTGACTTAAGTTAAATTTAGAAGGCTTTATTAGCAAATATATCCTAATTTTCACTTACATTTATTCCAGTGCCTCATCTATGACACCAGTATCTGAACATTTAAATGGAAAAGCTCCTTTTGGTTACATGTTTGTAGGAAAAATATGTAAGTCCTCTACACTAGCAAATTTTAGAGACCTATAGGAAGTTTTAAAACTTTAAAAACTGTAGGCAAGTGATCAGAGGGGCCCAACTAAAATCAGAAAATCTGTAAATGAAGAGGCAGGGATGATGTCAATCAGGAGGAGTACAGAAGAATGTCTGAACAGACACAGGTTGGAACTGTAAAGCTCATAAAGACTACTGGATGGCTACGGCAATACCTGAAAGACAAATTAGGACCTAATAATGAATAACCTTCCTGTTACCTTCTGCTAGAGCTAAGCTATAGTAAGCTCACTAAGTTCCTGGGCTTATCTGCCAGCTGTATCTGCCCATATATTGTTAGAGGTGAAGTTACTTCCTTCCCTAAGTCATTCCTAACTGTATGGCATGGGAAGACATTTGTGGTTAAGTGACATTGGGTTGAGGTTAGAAGATCTGAACGAAATACTTCTCTCTCTCAGGTCTAGTGTCTTTACCTATAAAATGCATGTAACCATACATGACCTATCTACCACACAGGGCTGTTGTATACGATATGTGTAGCGAAGTGTTTTATGATCTATGAAGTGCTATTAAGTCACTAGAATAAAGGTCAGCAAACTATGGCCTGTGGGCTGGCCACCTATTTTTGTGGACAGTATTTTACTGCAACACAGCCACATCCATTCACTTACACAGTGTCTATGGCTGCTTTTCACAATAGCAGAGCTAAGTAGTTGCAAGAGAACTTAACGCCTGCAAAAGCCTAAAACATTTACTCTCTAGCTCTTTACAGAAAAAGTCTGCCATCACCTGTGCTGGAATAGTTCCCTGAAAGCAGGGAGTTTAGTCTGCTTTATCACTGCACCACCAGTGCCTAAGTTGTGCACGGTGCAGAGAAGTGCAATAAAAACCAAAATACCTTATTTATTTTTAAATTCCCTCAGAATAAGTATAACAAATAGTAAGGCAAATCCTATCTTTTAGAATTTTGTGAGCGGCGTAAGTAAGAATGTGGACAAGAAGGAAACCACGGAAGGGCTTTGGGACTTTACTGAAAGTCTGTGGTAACAGTCTAGAACAGACTAGTAACTATAGTTTTAATCTCAAACTACGTGATCACGTTGTCGTTTATATACAGGGACATACATTATAAATGTGTAGTTTACAATATAGGGATGTAGAATCTGACCTCAAGAAGCTTCCAACAGGTTAAGAGTACAAACTAACACATATCAAAGAAACATATATGACCACGAACTAATCAATTTAACATTCTAGGCCTTATTTTCCTCATCTATAAATGGAGGGAATGAAATTTCATGGTCTTTTAAGATCTCTTTGGCTTTATGTCATTCACCATTACAGAACAATCACACAGAAACAGAATGAGCATGATGAATGCAATGCCAAAGGGACTTCAGAAGCTAAAGCTAACAGAAACAGATGATGCATGAGGAAGAATTGTTGGAAATAAATTTGGCATAGTGGGAATGGGTAATGGAGGATGTTAAAAGCCACGCAAAGGAAGCTAGAACTGACTAGATATCAAAATTATTTTAAATTTCTGAATATAACAATGATATTGTGAAAGACTTATTACTATTATTTCTTAAAGGTTAATGGCATCCAGAATGCTTAAGAAAGGAAGAGTCAGGTAGACCGTACAGGAGGCTGGAGTAGCATTCAAATAGTTCGAGTTATGCTGAGTTAATTTTTACTTTGAAAAAAATTATTTGCAAGGCTGTTACAGCAAAATCTTCAATTTGTATATGGCTACCAATTCTTCCAGGTAGGTAGTGAACTGACAGAATCCACAGTAGGATCTTTCAAAGGCCATTTATAGGCAGAAAAGTGGCAATGTGCTTCATTCTGGTGAACAAATGGAAGGTAACAATGTAACAGAAAAATGAGCAAATAACTTTCAGGATAATCTGCTCTTAACTATTGATTCTGACTAAGGAGGAAAATTTTAAAATTCAGTCCAATTTTTGTCTAAAGGCATTAACTTAATGTTTTGTGCGGTCACTTAAAGTGCAACTATTAACAGAAAGAGAAGGTCCTGGAAGCAAACTAGAAAAATATCTTCATGCCTACAGAAAACCACAATTTCTCCCAATCTGGAATATACGGTCTGGTCGTGGCTTCTTATAGGAGATTTAACACAGCTAAAAGGGACAAACAGGAGTAAAAGAATTATAGTTTTCAGTTAAAAAAACAAAAAACTTTAAAAAAAGACCCCGGAGGGGATATAACTGAAGCCTACAAAAACACAGTATTCTTGTCTAGGGGGAAAAGCATTTCTTCACTTCCTACCATAACACCAGGGAACATGCTGTTAACTCTTAAAGCCTGAGAAAAGAGAAGATATGGGATTACTTTTAACTGAGACTACTCCACCTACAGAATACTTAAACCTTAAGGAGAATCAAGGTTACAAATATAAATATCTTCAAAAAGTTTTCAGAAGCTACGGAGAGATTATTAGAAAAACTAAAATGTTTGGCAGCACATCCCTACCTAACCTGTTGAGCTTGACATCACAGAGGACCAACTAAGCCAGCCCACAACACTTCCCTTGGTGATGCTTTCTGAAAGAGAAAACTGGATGAACCATGGGTCTGACCCAGCATGGCAATTCTTATGTTCTTACTGCTGGTGACGACAGATTGCCTGTAGTTCATGTGTGAACATTATTTCTGAAATGGGTGAAAAAAATGAAAGATGTTACTATTGCTTTTCCCTATAGAATAGCTTGAAAACTGACTATTTTAAGATATACTCTGAAGACTAGATAGCTGTATCTAGTTCTACATCACTGTGCCTCAACACTACCAATAAATACAAATTTAACTATAAATTGATAACAGTAAGCAATTATATAAAATTTGGAATACTGTTATATATAAAATTCTACTCATTATGAGATTTGAACAAGGGAGAATGAGGCACAGAGTCCAATGTCTCATGACTTCCAGGGGCAATCATACCCATTTATTCCCTTTTAGATAATTCTGCTTTGGATTTTAGAGTGTTTGATCCTCCAAGGAAGTGACCAGCAGAGACACCTGTAAATGAACATGACCAAGAAATAGTGCAGCCTAGGAGTTTGAAAAGCACAAGCAAATATGAATATAAGCACATCTTCCAAAGGCAGTTATTTGGCCAAGCTTAAGAACTTCAGTGGTGCATGGTGACCAAATGAAGTCACAACTTTGCATTATTTTTATTCCATAAACATTAGGGAATACTTAAGGTATTGGCAAAGTTAATTTGTATATGGTAAAGTCAATTCCACCACAACAAATTCATCAGCATTTTAGAGCAACTCACGTGAAATGAAGGGTTCAATACTCTATGTACTATATACTTAAGTAACAAATTGCTAGTGGGAGTGGGAACAGTGTTTCATTCCACAGCTAGACTGAATGAAGCTAAGAGAATTTGGTGCGTGGGGAATGGATTAGACATATAGGCATTTTGCTTAAAAACAGGATATAATAAACTATACTCCCTCTATCACTGGGAGTTAGCTAAAGGTACATTACTTATTAAATATTATTTGTTAAAGGAAAAGGTTTCAGAATATTTAGGGAAAGGGAAGTCATCATGCACATGTGCACCTCTCTATAAAAAACTTTGTAATAAAAGAAAATGCAATTTTACCTAACTTATTATAACCCTACGTGTCTTTTCCCTTTGATATCATCTATATCCAAATCTGATTTTGGTTCCCAGAATCAAAAATAGATTGGGAAAGGAAAAATATTAATTTCCCTTCCTCTTTAAAGGGCCTCTATTAGGCATATGGCCCTATAAGTTTTAGAAAAGATAGTCTCTCCTATTCTTACTGCTCTCTCTCAGTGTTATTAGATCAAAACTGTATGCGCTTATACTGAATGGAATAGAATTTAACAAAAACATGCCTTCACAGCTGTTCTGATCCATTTCCTCTCAGGAATACTACTGAAAACATACACTCTTAACATTCGCTTTGATAAATTTGTTGTCTCAAGATGAACTGTAGTTTACAATGTATTTATAATACACTGAAAAGTCTAAATGCCCTATGAAGATGTCAATAAATGGATAAATTGAAACTAATGTAAACTTTTATCCTATCAAGAGAAAGAAGATTCTAAAAATTACAATTTTCTCAAGAAAAATTTAGAAAAGCTTAGCAAAAATGACTCAAAAGAAAAAATACTCACGTGACACCAGGATGAAGATTATATTTCTTTTTTCCAAATCGCGTTTGCTGAGCAAAGAAATCGTAACGTTCAGATTTTTTCCACATATAATAGAATGCTACACATTCACCAACTGACCTTGTTCGAACCTATAAGAAACAAATACTTGTTTTTAACAAGTATCTCCTCCTTAAAGGAGTTATCTCATGAAAAATACCTGAAGTTTGAAAACAAATTTAGCTGGTCTTTAAGTAATACATAATACCACTTACAAAATACAACACTGTAGCAGCCGTGTTAAAAATTACTCTTTCTGAACTCCCATTAAGAAAAATAATACATTGGCAACAGGTCTTCAGATATTTAGCATTATGCTTTTTTTTTAACCTTTTAATTTTCTTTAACATCTTTATTGGAATAATAGTTGCTTCACAATGCTGTGTTTCTCCTGTATAACAAAGTGAATCGGCTATATGTATACATATATCCCCATATCCCCTCCCTCGTGTCTCCCTCCCACCCTCCCTATCCCACCCCTCTAGGCGGTCACAAAGCACCAAGCTGATCTCCCAGTGCTATGCAGCTGCTTCCCACGAGCTATCTATTTTACATTTGGTAGTGTATATATGTCAATAGCATTATGCTTTTAAAGAGACTATCATATGTTCATTTACTATAAAATAAATACCCCTTTATTGAAAATGTCTGGAAGTGGCATTTGAATTAAAATAATGTTATAAACAATTTGCAAATACTTTTACTCACAGAACGCCTAGGGAGACTGCCTTTAAATTCCCATTTAAAGGATTCTCTTACTAATCCCAACACTGATCCAGACTCAGTTACTTACTTTCTAGAAAGGCTGAA
Source organism: Delphinus delphis (assembly GCF_949987515.2). NCBI lineage: Eukaryota > Metazoa > Chordata > Mammalia > Artiodactyla > Delphinidae > Delphinus > Delphinus delphis. The sequence continues at coordinate 57,288,785 of NC_082683.1, read as the reverse complement.
AGTATTCCCCAGTGAGTTAAAAGCTATTATAGTAACGCTAATACTTTGTTTACTAAATTACTCCAGTGGCTTACTGTGCTATACCTATTTGGGCAACTGAATGGCTCCCTTTAATAATGTTAAACATATGAGATTGGCAACTGATGTTGACAAAATTCCCTGTTCTGCTACTTTGCTTAGAGAGCTGGTAGGGTTGATGCATATAAAATACTAGGAGTTAAAAAGGTATCTGAATGAGTGTTTGGGATGCAAGACAATATGCTTTAACTCATAAATTTCTGATTCTGAAGAAGGGATCCGGTGCGACTGACTGCACCTAAGGTCAATTTTATGACATCCTTATTTTGTTATGGGACATATATTTTTCTTTCTGCCCCGTGTTGCTTTAAGACAAAGCTATCAGGGCTTTAAAAACAAAAACTAAAAACCCAGTCATCTTCTCAAGCTGTTTTTTGCCTCCTTTTTAGAATCTTATTTCTAGTAGACAATTGTCAAGTCAACTGTACGTTACTGAAAGCAAAAATTACAAACACATTTTGTAGCATGCAAAGTTAACATTATTATGAAAAATCCTCAATTAAGTAAGTGTGCATAATACAACCTACGATTAAGATCCAAACTTCAATTCTAGGTGTAAAAACAAAGCCTTAATGTTTTCACTGGACTTCAATGTCTTCTTCTTAAGAATTATTGTCCTCCCTTTGTTCACTGGAACAACTAGTGTACTAGGTATATAAAGGGTCGGATGACTTCTGTAACACTGAAATATCACCATCCCAAATATTTATAAAGAAATCAAGGTCTTATTTTCAATACTATGTTAAGACTTTTTTTGGCTAATAGTTTTAAGTCATCTAATATGTTCTTATTCCTTAAAAAAGGACTGCTCCTGCCAGTTACATCAGCTTATCATCCCAAGGGTCCCTCCACAGATAATCCAGCATGGTTTGGTCAATAGTGTTTGAATTCAAGCAGGAATGCTAGAAAACTCTTTCCCACAACGCTGTCCCTTTCAACCATGAGACAATTTGTTTTTTTAAAATCAGAAACATGCATGGCCATTACATGAAACAGACATTAGCATAATGCGCTCCTTTCATAGAGTATTCACTATATTGGAAATTATCAGATGATTTGGATACAACACCTTAATGTTGGATACAACATTAAGATGATTTGGATACACCTTTCACATCAATGCTAAGACTCAAAATTTCTCTTATTAATTATGCCTGATGTCAAATACCAAAATTCAACAAAATAATCAAGAATAAACTAAAGAACAACAAAATTGAGAAAAATGAACTCACAGGATTTGTAAGCAGCTATTTTATTTTGGAACATAAAATAGATACTGTTAAATATGTGTTGAAACAAATCAAGTGAATACCATCGGATCACATCCAGAGGTATGAAATAGGAGAATGTGATGACAGACTATTTAGAGCCTCAGAAGCAAGCCCACATAAGCCCAGATACTTTCAGCATCATCCTAGATAAGCCATCACATATCTTACACACCATCCTTAAGGAAACATGTAAAGCCAAGCTCCTTGTCATTTATATTTGCTAAAAATGTGATATGTATAAACCTAGAAATTACTTAATTTCCTATATTTACATTCTTTTTTTTTTTTTGCGGTACGCGGGCCTCTCATTGTTGTGGCCTCTCCCGTTGCGGAGCACAGGCTCCGGACGCGCAGACTCAGCGGCCATGGCTCACGGGCCCAGCCGCTCCGCAGCATGTGGGATCTTCCCGGACCGGGGCACGAACCCGTGTCCCCTGCGTCGGCAGGCGGACTCTCAACCACTGCACCACCAGGGAAGCCCTATATTTACATTCTGAGATTTTAATTTTGCCTGTCCTAATAGCCCCTAGGAACACATTTTTCTATTCTATGTAATTGTGTAGTTACTATTAAAAATCCTACCTGATTTCAGTTTAAGAGAATTAAACCTAAAAATAAATTTGCAAGTACTTATGAAGGTTTTTTGGGTATACATTGACACTGTGTGATTGATATTATCCATATGGCATGATAAATTATGCTAAATTGTCAAATTATAAAATTATATAATGTATAATAAAGCTGACTTATTGAGATATTCTTCTGGAAAATTAAATCTTAATTAAAACCAAATTAAATATTAAGTATCTGATTTTGGACCACTTAGGACTTAAGCAAATGTAAAAAACATCTTAATTATAAATAATGTCATGGTAAAAATGCTGTAAAATTTCCAAGTAAGAACCTCCTAAAAAAAATCTGTAACAAGTTTGTGGAAAATAGCTTTAAGTAATTACAGTGTATACACACATCCCATCCAGAAGCTGATGAACATATTTATAAACGTCTAATTCTTAAAGGCTTCCAATATCATACACTGAGAACAGTCACTTAGCAAATACATGCCAGGAAGTCTAGGCATGCTTATTACAATTTTCTAAATACCAGTGTATTAAAATATTCATTATTGAACCTTTAACATTAGAAAACATAATAGAAGATTTAATATAATCTAGGTTAACTAAATTTCTTTTAATAAAAGAGACAACATATATCATCACTTACTTTATTAGCCTGAATCAAATGAAAGTCCTTTCCATAGGCCTTCAACCCTTGTTCAAAATTTCTACACTCTTCCTCTGTCCAAACAGATAATTCCTCTGACAAAATCGGGGGGCGGGGGAAGGAGGGGAAACTGTTAAGCAATATTCTCCCAAATGCTGCATATAACAAACAAAGTTGTAAATAAAAATGTAACTTTCTGTTAACAATGAGGGAAGTATTTTACTCCTGAATTCTATTATTGATGGCTAAAAAAGATAGTGACAAAAACTCCTTATTTAATAATGGGTGATTTAGTCCCTGACTCTCCAACCTCAACTTATGCCTTTCCCCTTTATTCTTTTTTTTTTTTTTGCGGTACACGGGCCTCTCACTGTTGTGGTCTCTCCCGTTGCGGAGCACAGGCTCCGGACGCGCAGGCTCAGCGGCCATGGCTCACGGGCCCAGCCGCTCCGCGGCATGTGGGATCTTCCCGGACCGGGGCATGAACCCGTGTCCCCTGCATCGGCAGGGGGACTCTCAACCACTGCGCCACCAGGGAAGCCCTCCCCTTTATTCTTTATGATCCAACTAAACAAGCTACCTTTCAATTCCTTTAATTCGTTATGTCCTTTCTTACTTTAGAGACTTTGTGCATGCTCTTCCCTTTGTCTAGAGTTATTTCCTGCCTCTTACCTCAGCCTCCTTTCACCTAGCCAGTAAAAATATCCCTTTGTTCGAGAAGCTTTAACAGCCTCACTCTTTCCCCAACTAGGTTAAGTCCCACTGCAATAAGTTTGGATTGCACCCTCTAATTCTCCTTGGAAGAACTCGTAACTATTTTTCAGCTTCCCTACCTAGGCTCTAAGCACTGTGATGTCAGGGACCTTGTTTATAGTTATGTCCCCACAATTTAGTAGGCCCTCCAATTCTGTTGAATGAATAATCTTTCCTTTGTTACATAATGATATATAAACAGTACTCTTAGTGAAGTGGGGTGAGAGCCAGTTTGGAGTAAAAAAGTGAAAAACCTGGATTTTAGTTTTGGCTTCATTATTTATGAATTATGCTTGCCTCAGCTAAGAGACCTCAGTTCTCATCAGTTTTAAAGTGAAGCTAACATCTTTCACCTTACTTAGCTTACAGGATCATTACCAAGATCAAACAGGAAAATGTTTATAAAAATGCCTTAAAATTGAAAGGCATTATATATTTTTATTTAAATGGCCTTATTTTCCCATAAAGGAAGGGACAATATTAACCCCATTCCCCATAATGCCTTGTGTAACACTTGTGTTATATACAAGTTATTTAACAAGTTATAACAAGTTGTTTTCCAGCAAATATTTACTGAATTCAGAGATTAGTATTATTAAATTTAGGATATACCTAGGTAAATTGAAAAGCTTAAATTTTAAATTTCTGCTATATCATGAAAACAAATAAAAAATTAATATTTATGCTTACCTCTAGCTGCTTTTACATTAAATCTTAATCTTCTTAATGCTTCTTCTGTATCAAAATTGCATTTAACTAATTCATATAATGCCTAGAAAAATAAAAGGCTTCAGTATGTAACCTGGACTATGAACAATTCAAGGCTACAGTTTCTTAAGAGAGTAAAGGCTTTTCCAGAATCCAGTGTTTTCATACTTTCTGGAGGACAAGTAATTCTAGTAAATGCAACATAAAGAACACTAAAGAAAAACAAACATAATTCATTCCTGATAATTAACTGCCTCTGAATATGTAGAAAATAATGGATAAGCAAATACTCTACTGGTGGCCATGGTACTCTAGGAATTTATAAATAAAAAGAAATTTTATAATAATCACAAGTCCCTTCTTTTTGGTTTTCTGGGGTTCCTATTCAAAGACAACTTAAAACAAATCAGAAAAGAAAAACACTGGTGAAAAAGGCAAGAAAGTATATAATGCTGCTATTAGGTTCATGGTAGGCACTGTTCTATTATATACAGAATAACATTATCCCAGACAGGTATTCCCAACTTGATGATATCCACAGATTCTATGGGCTATGCAAAGGAAGTTCAAAAAGCTTAATAAAAAATATATACAGGCAAAATAAAATATCAAAATTTTTATTTGAGCTGAAGTCATACCAATGAGTGTGTCAAGACTACATATCTTATGCTGATTATAAACATCAGACTCCCTGTTGATGACATTACAGATCTTCCTCTACTTACAATGGGTCCCCAAAAACACATCCTAAGTTGAAAATACTGTAAGCTGAAAATGCATTTAATACACCTAACCTACTGAACACCATCACTTAGCCTAGCCTACCTTAAATGTGCTCAGAACACTTACATTAGCTTACAGCTGGGCAAAATCATCTAACACAAAGCCTATTTTATAACGAAGTGTTGAATATCTCATGTAATTTACTGAATACTGTACTGAAAGTGAAAAAGAGAATGGTTGTATGGGTACAGAATGGTTGTATCAGTTGTTTACCCTCATGATCACGTGGCTGACCGGGAGGTATGGCTCTCTTACACTGCCCAGCATCACAAGAGATATTCAACACTAGCCTGGGCAAAGATCAGAATTCGAAGTATGCTTTCCATTGAACGCATACTGCTTTCATACAATCATGGAGTCAAAAAATTTTAAGCTGAACCTTCGTTAAGTCAGGGACCATCTGTAAAGGAATTTTGGTGGATAGAATAGCACTAAATGTGACAGCACTTAAACTTATAAACGTATGTGGTTAATATATTTTGGGAATATTGTAAGTTATTTCTTATTCATGTACCTGTTCATTGTCTTTTATGTGAGATCCTTCAGGAATTGCTTCTACACCTTTCTCATCACCTGTTCTTCTAGATGCATCCTTAAGAAATACAATCACTTTGTCTTCCGGTAAGTACTCAGGGTCCCACAGGAGCTGATCATCATTTTCATATACTAAATTAGTAAAATATAATGTTAAAAATAATGCCAAAAATTGATAGAGTTTGTGTTAAAACATATCACTGAACAAATAACCCATACTTAGAGCCAAAATGTTGAGAACTGAGAGGTAAAGTGTGGTCCCACTACTTGCGTGACTTCATTCTGGGGCAATATTTATAGCTTAAGTGATTTAAACAATCTAAACAGAAGGTACCACTTGATGCCCCTTTCAGATCTAGTCTGACTTAGCTTGACTTTACCAAATTCCAACCTCTCTTGGTTTGAATAGCAGTACCAACACTTCCTACCTGTATGACCCCAGCAAGTTACTTCCCTTCTTTCTGCCTCATCTGTGAAATGGGGAAAACAATCCTATTATACATGGCTGTAAGGATTTCAAGCAATTTAAAACAATTCTGACACATATTAAATAAGTTTCAATGAATGTTAGCTATAATTATGATTTTTGAATAGGGATGTCTAAAAGAATGCTCACCAAATGTTAACACTGCTTATTTCTTGGTGGTAGGATTTGGGACAATTTTTTCTTACATCTTTGTACTTTTCCATGATGCTTGAAAATATATTGTGATAAGCATAAATCATTTTCATAAAACAAGTCATTACTTTTTTTAAAAAAGCATTTAGGTTTCATCAGAACTTCCATTATAAGATTGAAGCCCCAATTTCATCAAAATTTTATAAGTGAAAGAATGGAGGAGAAACTAAGATGAGAGCCTTGTGGAATCCTAAATGACAGGAAGGTGAAAACAGACAAAATTAAGAAGGAACAGTCACAAGACAGAAGAAATATCAAAGTGTGGCACCATAGCAGCAAGGGAAAGAAAATGTTTCAGAGAGTAATAGATTGGTTAAATGCTGTTAAACAAGCAGGATGAAAATTGAAGAGGTGCACTGGATTTATTAACAAGGAGGGGAATGTTTCAAGAACTGTTTCTGTGCAGAGATGGAAGCCAAAGCCATACTGGAGAGGAATGAAGAGGAAATGGAAGGTAAAGAAATAAAGTAGAAAACTCTTCTGAAAAGTTTCACGGTGAGGGAGGAGATAGAGCAGTACAGTAGCTAGAGAGGAAGCATAGCTGAAGAAAGTTTTTGGTTTTGCCTGTTTGTTGGTTTTTAAAGGCATGAGACATAATCACTTAAATGCCAATAGAAAGGAGCCAGCTGGACAAAGACTCTGAATTTAAGAGACAAAGTATAGCTGACATTGTCAAACTTCCTTGTGTTATGAAAAGGAATTAACAGCTAACAAAGGTACATCTCCTACATACCAGGTACTATGTTAAGTGTTTTCATATAAATTACCTTGTCCCCACCCACTCCCCTGCCACTACACACATACACTTTACATTTTTCCTTAGTAATAAACCTTATTCCTTTTCTAACCTGCTGGTACAATCGTAGTAAAACTCCAAACTGTAAATACAATAAAACTCCCATGATAAAGTGAATTTGCATATACTGCTATTGATTTCTGGTCTGCACTCAGCCTTTCTTTGCCAAAGGGAACACACGAGAGTTCTTATATTCTTGGAGTGGGAGTGGGAGATGGACGATGCCTTACAAGGAAACCCTGATTCAGGAAGAAGACAATGGAGGGTGGGTCCCTGAGTCCCCAGTGTTCTCCCAGTTAGATACCCCATGTTGAGCCTATGAAACAAGCACAAACTACCTGAGAGATACTTCTGGAATCAACTGGAAGTCCCAAGTCACAGGATACAGAGATATGCTTATTTAAACTAAGTACACAAACATCACCAGATGGCGCCAAATGACAAGCCAGGTCCCTAGAACTGTGACTAGCAGCCAGATAGGCTAACCCTGAGAATATGATACTTCATTTAATGCATATACTAAAAATGACAATGAGGTGAGAACCACTAGCATTCTCAGAGAATAAACCACACTGCCTTAACTGGTTCCAGAAACAGACCAAATCACTTTCCAGTTAAGTTTATACTCTAAATATGACTTCTGACTATGATCTAAATAAAAAAGGCAACACAGTTGATATTTATTAAATATCTATAGAATGACTAAACGCCAAGAGATCATAAATTCAGGAAGAACTCCACCATTATGATAAAACACACGAAAATAAGGAGGAAAAATAATCTCGATTTTTTATTTATCTCTATTTTTTTAATTTATCATCTATAAATATGACATGAACCTCTATAAATATGACAGCAACAGAAGGAAAAAACAGTCTTTATTATAATTGTATAGTTTCATGAACATGCTGGATTTTGAAAGATCACAATCACTGAACTGTAACAGCATCTTCTGAAACTATTTCATTCGAATGAATTACCAAGCCTAAATATTAGAACTTTTAAAAAGCAACCATAAATATATCCACCTCATACTACTGAAAGATATAATTTACAAATGATTATAAATAAGTGAAAGAGTCTCAGAAGGCAAGAGCTCGCCTAGTCTATCAACACAGGTTGTTAACTGGGGAAGTGCTTTTTATGGTATTTTAAGTAATCAAAGTAAGTGTGTCAGATAAGCAAAAATGAGTTCAAAATAATTTAACAAAGTTCATTATATGTGTGTTGGGGGTGGGAATGGAGATGACAAATGTAGAAAGCTGAGAAACTACACCACAAAATCAAAAACTTCTGCAATCTGGGAACTTCCTAGTGAGTAAGAATAAACGTGAATAAATAAATGAAATTTATAAACCTCCAGTTTCTGTTAAAAAAAAAAAAAGGTGTCATTCCATTTTTAATGCCCAAGTAAAAATTCTACCTAATCAATATATTATGAGAATGAAAATGCTGAAACATAATCAGCAAGGTGTAGTAATGCGGTTTATAATAGAGATTTCCACATTCTTAAAAGGTCACACTGTGATTAATGACATGAATTTTAAGTTGTCTAGTTGAGCTTTTCCTATGTGTAGATTAACTGAACTGCCTGTTTCAACAGTACTATTATCAACTAAGGGTAATACATGTGTTCATTTTTCAGTAAGCAACTTAAGAATCAATAATTCGTCTAATATTCGTTAGAAACAACAATTCACCTGGTCCTTTGCTATTCACTGCTTTGTAATTCCTAGCCAACATTTACTTACTCTAAAATTTACGTCATGCAAGCATGAAAATTTGAGAATACCTTGTTCCTTTCTCTTGACTTTTTTTCCTCAGTAGCCCATCTAATTCTCAGCTAATCTAGTAAAGGGTTCTCAACCTCAGCACTACTGACACCTTTGGCCAGATACTTCTTAGTTTGAGGAAAGGGGTCCCATGCATTGTAAGATGTTTACCAAGTATTCGAATTATTTAGTATTATCACAAAGCTGCAGCATTTACTCAGTTTTTAGTACATGGGAGAAACAAAACACCCACGTAACTTTAAAAATCATGTTTTTCATATGCCCAGCACTTTTTTGGGAATTAAACCCTTTTCATTCAGTCTGAGCAGGGCTGACACTGCTCCCTGGAGCCCCAAGAGATAAACGAGCCAGGGCAAGCCTGAGTACTCACTCTTCTCTTGGCTCACAGTAATTCTGGTTGGGTAAGACTCAAGCTGAGTCAATAGAGGCTCTCTCTAGGACTTTTGCTGGAGCAAAGGGGGATGAGGAAGTTCTCATTTTTGCTGGTTCCTGGCTAGAATAGTGAAAAGTATAAGTCATGAGCTCCCAGTAGCCATCCTAGCTTGTCTGACAATAAAGGAAAGGGGGAGGAGAGACACCTGATATCATAAAAATCCCGAATCCAGTTTTATTTGAAGCCAGACTAGCCAGAACTTCCCAGTAAAGCAATAAGGTAAATTCTTTTTTGCTAAAGCTAAACTGAACTCAGTTTTTGTCACCTGCAAGCAAAAGAGCATAAATTGATACTTTCTGAAAATGTGAATAATAAAACCTAAACATAAGGGTAAGATTAATCATCTTTTGGATATTAATGCCACTTACTGACCATTTTCTGTGCCAAACACTATGCCGCTAAGCACTACACATAAAAACATCACATGTGAATCCTCGCATGAGCTTTATAAATAAATAGGTGACTGCTATTTTATAGACAAGAAGAAAAAAGTAGTTAAGTAACACGTCCATGGCCAAATGCCTAGATACTGATTCAAGTTTACTGACTCCACATACATTCTGTTTACACTATCTGCATCCACCTAATAACTCAGCTACCAAATGTTTACGAAGTGTCTTATGTGAAAAGGATCTCCCAGGGTATTAAGGATACAAAGATGAATAAACAAATGATTATAATATACTCATTGAGTAAAAATGATCATTTACATACATTTAAGAGGAAAAGTTAATGTCTGTTTAGGATACTCAGTAATAGGGTTTCCTTATAGCAATGAAAAATTCTAATCCAACTGCCGAATAATTCCTTACAGTTCAGATATCAAGATATCTTAAGTTTTGTGGCACTGTTATCAAAATCACTCAAACCAAATGCTCTCCTTTTTGAATGTGATCACCAAACTGATGAAAAATACCCTGCGAAACTTTCGCTGTAAGGGAAAAAGGCACTATCCCTTTGACAGTTTTATTCCTAACAGTGTGGTTTACCTAATAGTTTTACAACAATTTGGTTTGTGTGCACAGGTTAACCTAAGTGGAGACGAATTCTTGGTATCATGACCAAAGTTTGAATTCCTAGAACTACAAAGATGAGGAAAGGGCCTGAATCATAGTGACTCATCTAAGGCAGTAACCCTGGTAAATGCATCTGATCCTCATACAATATAACACGCTTAAATTTCTCAAAGTGAGAAAGCTTCATAAACCACAGCTTTTCTGGAAAAAGAAAGAAAGAAAAAAAATATATATATATACACACACATAAAATTGCTTTTTAAAATGTTAAAATGGAAAACAGGAAATCAAAATTGGAGATTGTGATCACTTATTCACTGTGATATCTAACAATGCAAACATGTTAAAATAAAAGATAAACATATTGAGAGATAATTAAAACCATCTTTAGCCATAATATTAACTTGCCACATATAAAAAAATACAAAAGCCAATGGATCATTCATTTTTGCACACAATTACAATGTATTCACAAACACTGTGCACAGAATTTCAATATACAACAAGGTCACTCCATATTGATACCTTTAACATTCCTGTATGTTGCAGAAATTAACCTGAAAGCTGTTACTGTTGTGTTAAAACATTTCTACTGTCACTAGAATTTACTAGCCTGTGGTGCTCCCTTAACTGCTTCTGATCTGCTGCTCTGCCCTGAAAGCAGGTGCATACTTAGAATATAAATTTTCTAGAGGGAATGCTGAAAAAGAAAACAAACAAGACGACAACTCCCAAAGGCTCTGTATATGTAAGGTGAAGTGCGGAAAAGAAAACTGAAATAAAGAAATGATGAAAGAGTTCTAGCATTGAGTGATGTCACACCGCACATGAAAACTCATTAAACGTGCGTGCGCACACACACACACTCTCTCTCTCTCTTTCTGGAACTCTCTCAAAAGCAGATAATCTGAAATAGACTTAAAAAAAAAATCTTCAAGTATTCTGTTTTTGTTAAGTATTTATTATTTGTGACTTACCTTAGCACTTTTAGACAAAATAATGAAAAAAAAAATGTAAAATTTAAGTATACAAATTGTTTTTCCAAAGTAAAACAATTTTTCCAAATTGTTTTTAAATACACAAACATCAAAATACTCAATTTTAGTAATATTAGAAGTTTCAGAAGCAAATAAACTTTTTATATTAGTTGTTTACTTGTTTTTTTAAAACCTGTCCAACAGCTTCCACTGAAACAAAATAACCTTTTAAAATATAAATCATAAAGGTTATAAAAGGGCATATATTTTAGAGTACTTAAAATATGAAAAAAATTAAAAGTTGGAATGTTTTAAGTCATCTAATAATCCAATACCAAAGAAGCATTCACTTTTCTTTCTTTCTTTTTTGGCTAGACTTCTATGGACAGAAGTGGAGAAACAGAAAACATATTTCTTACAGATACTGGTGCAGAGGTCTTCTTTCATAAATCAGTGGGGTAACAAACAAACTGTCATGTTCTTATCCCATTATAAAAACAGTTCATCAGTTCAAAAGCATGAATTCAGCTATAAATTAGTAAATTTACTAATAACTCACCTTTTTCATTTTCTTTGTATCTACAAATGCCAACTGGAATCTCTGCTTGAAACATGGAGCCCACCATAATCTCCTATTTTAAAAATAACATAAAACATTAATAAGATCTAGTAACACAGATTTTGTATCCATTTTCTAGATTTACCTTCTTGGGTTAACTGTTCCTGGTTTGTCATAAAATACAGTTACAACCAATTAACTATCTCAGGGGAGTACTGTGAGGATGCATGAATTAATAATAGATAAGACCTTGGATATGACTGGATGAAAATATTAGTAATAATAATGGGGTGAAATGGATACAAACTTTACTTCAAAATATGGAGGAAAAGAAATAAAAATGAATTCTTATAATTCAATTATAAGATAACTCTGAAAAGCAGAAAGTCAAGTTAAAAGTATTTTCAGAGCATCCCACTCTAAGCTATGGTCTCTGGATCAGCAGCATCACCAAACACAAATACTCAGGTCTTACACCAGACCTACTGAACCAGAAACTATGAGGATGGGATTCGGCAATTATAAGTGTTTTAACAAGCTGTCCAGGTGATTCTGACACACACTGAAGTCTGAGAACCAGAGCTTTAAGGTAAGGGAACTAACGAAAGGGTTTGTATAAAGCTCAGTAGAGGCCAAACGAATGAAACTCCAAACCAACTGGACAGGTAATTAGTACCTAACTTTCATTAAAACAATACAAGATGAAACCGTACCTTCTCCCAAATGTAATTAAGTCTTATTTTAGGAAATCTGGTAATCTATATAGTCAAAACACAGATTAGGGGAAACTGGCTGTTCAGAAAGACAATGAGAAATCACCACTGATGAGATTTTACAAGACATAGGGACCAAGATTAATTACATGGGCCCTCTTTTGTCTGTGGCTAAATGTTAATAATACAGTTACTACATTTTCAGAATGAAGACTTATGCAGGAAAGGTACAAAATCATGGTCTAGTAAGTTTAAATAACTCTTGGGATTTGAAAAGTTTCTCTCTCCTGTTATTGTTTCCCACTTTTGTCAGAATTTCATTTTATCTAGTATAACTTCAAAGACATGTTCTATGTAATAAATTTATTGCTGCACCTGTACAGGAAAACCAGTTAGTTTTCTAAAAATACCACATTCGCATTTTCTCTACTCATATATAGGAATTTTCTTTATGTCTTTCACCATAAAAAAGATTACTCTATTGTCACTTCTTGTGGCTCTTTTAACTTTACTCACCTATGCCTATCAGAGAATAATTAGTCAAGTTATCAACCCTGGCTAGGGCGCTTCTAAAATATAGATGTCTGGATCCATTCCAGACCAATTAAACTAGAATCTCTGGATGAAAGCCATGGTAATCAGTATTTAAAAGTTCTTTAAGTGATTCTAACATGAAGCCAGGGTTGATAACTTCTCGACTGGTATAAAGATAAGACACTTCCTTTTTCCTATTGAGTTCAGATAACTTCTTTTCACCTAATTTGTTCTGCAGGGAAGGGAAGGAAAACAGCGTTTAGGTGCATTATGTACCAGGTATCTTATGCAAAATTTTCATTAAATCCTCACCAACTTCGACAAGGCTGAATTTGTCATTCCCATATTGTATTTGAGGAGATGAAACTCAACAAAATTAATTTCCTCAGGAACACACTACTAGTAAATTCTGAGCTATAATTTGAACTCAGGTTTGATTTCAAAGCTGTTTCCTCTACCCTAGTTTCTATAAAAATTCAATTTCATCTTACAAGCCTTAGAAGATGAATCTCTGAATCCTGACACTTTTTTTACAAATCTCACTAAAATAAGACAATCTGGATTTACTGTGGTCTACGTTATTACATATTTTTCCTGAGGAAGGGACTAATACTCCCTAGCAGTAAAGGCTTCATCTCCCCCATGTTCTCCCTCCTGAGTTTTTATTGCTTCATTAAAAAAAAAAAAAATTCAAGGCTTAATCAAATACTCTCTTGGGAAACTCCAGATACAAAATCAATTTATACTGGAGAAAAGATAAACTTGAACGTGTGGTAGAAAATAACAGTTTAAGATGACTCCCAAGGTTTCTAGCTTTTTTTTCACCTTAATTTCTACATGATATAGGAATCAGAAAAAAACGGATTGAAGAACACTTGCTCAAATAGGTCACACAAACAGTAACTTCTGTGATCCTTTTTTCTGTCTTCAGTCCCATCATTCATTCATTACTCACTCAAGTTAATTAACACATCCGGCACTGGGATAATCTTTCCTTACCACTCCAACCCACACTAATGTCTCTCTCTTCTAAACGTCTCTTTGGAAACCCATAAATAGATCAATTCTGGCTGAAGCCCAGAATCCTTGGGTAGCACAGTCCAAGTTCATTTGAATACTTCATTCTTCCCAACTGAAACTCTAAATATAGAGATTTTCCCTTATTTTAATCCACAAGGAGGTTAGCTCTTTTTAAGTTTGCCCCAGGCATCCCAAACTAGACAACTTTAAACAAACTAAACAAACAAAACACCAGGAAGCCTCAAAAGTATTAACTAATTAAGTAAACAATCATGACTCAAAAAGCGCAGAAAGGCCACTCAATTTGATATTTTGGGCTATTCTGCTTCCAAATAAATGACTGCTTATGCCCTAAATTAAAAATCAGACCTATGAAAAAGAACACTAAAAAACCTCAATGGAGATTTTAAGAGAAATATCAGGTCACCTATCTCAACAAGAATAACATCATCTCTTCTATATAAATGATTTGCCCTGATCAATTCTATATAACATTTTGATAAATCTTCCTAATAAGTCAACTGCTTTGCAACAGCTTAAAATTCTTCAATTTAACCATGTGATTAACTACACAATGTTATACAATTTTATATTTAAAGACTACGTCAATATATTATCTTTAGACTCATTTTAGAAATTAATTATGGATAGTTATACCGAAGCCCAAATCTGTCTCTTCACACAATATACTCGAGTTGTAAATATCGACATTAATATGGGATGGAAAAACTTGTAATCTAACTTATTAAACAAAATTTACTTAACAAATACCAAAGCCTCCACAACTGCTTTCTCAAGTATATTAAAAAAAAAAAAATCACATGTGATACTTTTTATAGTGTAGCTAACAAAAGTGTAATTTGTAGTGGTTCAGAAATTTGGAATTCTAACCTTGCTCTGAGTACTGGCTTGCTCAACAAAGTCCAATTTTTTCTATACCATTATTTTATTTATAAAAAGGTAAATTATTTTTCTTACCTGGATGTATTAAGGGAAAGTCTAAACATTCATATGTCACAAAAAGACTTACTTCAATTTTATCAATACTTATACTTAGTAAAAGAATAATTACACTTGGCTTTTTAAATATTTATTTATCTAAGTTTTGGGAAAATATGGCTCTAACTACCTTTTTCCAGTCTTCTGATGGTATATAATCTTCATCTTCTTCAGATTCTTCTTCTATTTCACTATCTAGAATAAGTAAGACAATAGTACTATAAAATGATTGCTTATCCTATCCATTCTTATATCTACCATCAAATATTTAAATATGCCAAAAGGTATTTGCAGAGGTAGGTCAAGATATTTTTAATCAAATAATACCCTGTCAGTTAAAACAAAAAAAACAAAACTCATAAACCTTCTAGGACAATCTTCTTAGACAACTGTATTTTCATAAAATGATTTCCTACAAAAAATTTTAAGAAAAAATCTGATTCAGAGTCAAGATAATCTGTTTCTAAGCCTAATTCTCCTTCCAACAGCTTGGTGACAGAATAAATTATATGAGCTCAGTTTCTTCCCTTATAAAATAAGAATTGGGGCAAAACAGTGGTTTCTGAGCAGTGCTCCTTAAAGCACTGACAACTCTGTAGCACCACTTTGGGGGGAGTGCATGAAGAGAGGGTATGTATGTCTTCCCAACTCCTGTTTTATTCAGAGCAGGCAAGCTGCTATTTGTTTACATTTTGGACTAAGAATGTATTTACATAAAGGGGTGGGAAATCTGAAAACCATGAGACTGTCAGCATCTTCTCAACTCTAAAATGGCACACAAAATTCAAAAGGGTAACACTGCATACAGAAATTAATTCTTCCTATGGAAAAGCTAAGATAGGCAGTATATTTGTAGCTTCAATGCATACACCATAACTAAAATACCAGATGTGAATTATGAAATATTATTTCAAGAGGCAGTCACTTAGTATCCCACTTTTGAGCAAACTTTGGCAATGGATCTGCTCCTGGTTTAACTAAGGGAAAAATACCACATTTCCCCCAAACAATTGTCTCAGTAACTAATCTCTCTGTGCATTGATATACTTTTCAGTTGGACCATATCTGTGATCAAAGTTCACAATAAAATTATTATTAGCAGTCCTACATTCACTTCTAAACAAACTGTGTAACAGAAGTCACTCATACAAAGAAGTAGCCATGTTTAATCAGTTATTACTTTACCACATTTCATGAGAGGTTATTGTTCTTCAACTATTTTCCTTTTTCAAGTATAGAAATTTAGACCACATATTTAAACTAATAACACTAATGTTTAACTTTTTCTTATCTTACTTCCAGAGTAAGGATTCCTGCTTAGAATGAAATATTATGGAGCAGATGAAACATGCAAATATTCAAGATACATATATTAAATGTTGTCTTGACTACTGGTCATCTCTGACTAGATCATAACTGTAGAAAAATTAGGAGAGTTCTTTGTATAACATATTCCTACCTCAAGAGTCAACCACTGTTTGGACTTGGGAGCCATTGATTAGAGAAAGCAATGCTTATGAATATATCAAGGCTGAGGAGGCAAAGAAAGCAGAAAATGGAAAACTGAGGAAAAGACTAGGAGAAATAAAAAAGATGACCATGAAACAAACTAAAGAACAGTCAAGAGGGAAAAAAAGGAACACACTCAGAATCGGGCATCATAGTGACACAGTAATTACTGTAGTATATTCATGGACAAGAGGGCCCCAGTACTGCTAAACTAATAATCTAGAACAAAATCCCATTACTGATGAGCAAGATTTCAAAATCAATGAATTCAAACAGAGTAGTGAAAAAAACACTAAAATTTTAGGCATATATTAAGCAGTAAAAATCATATCCAAAAAATAGTAACTAATAACACTTACTTGTATCAAAATATTTACATCGACGTGGACGGATTATTTCCTGGGCATCTTGAGAAGCAACAGATTGTGATGGATCATCATTGGAAGACTGAGTTTCATCCTCTTGACCTGAGGAATCTTTTATATTCTCTTCCTGTGGAATAATAAATTAAATCTCTAAGATAAAAAGAAGATTGTTGCAGATGAAAGGTCATAGTATTCCAAATACAACTGGAAGGCTAAAATAAATATACTAAATGGTGTCTTGGGTTGGATCCTGGAACAGGAAGAAGAACATCAGTGGAAAATCTCGTGAAATCTGAATTGTCTGTAGTTTAATTAATAGTATGGTACCACTGTTGATTTCTTAGTTTTAATAAATAGACCATGGTTACACAGATGCTAACATTAGGGGTAGCTGAGTGAAGAATATGCAGAAACTCTGTACTATCTTTGAGCCTCTTCTGTAAATCTAAAATTATTTCAAAACAAAATAAAAGTGAATACAGAACTGCCAATTAGCCTTTATTACTTAAAAAAAATAGCATTTTTTAAAAAGTTCATACAAATTTATTTAGACTAGGCATTGATAAGGAATCTGGAATGACACAGAGAAAACTATTACTTCTCTGGATTAGATTACAGGGGACTTCCAATTTGTATTACGTATATCTATATATTAACTTTTAACATTTAAATGTATTACTTTTAAAGTCAGTAAAAACAGATGACAAAAATAAGCAGTCAAAATGAATGTATTAATAAACTTTAACTTCAAGAGTAATAAAAATATATGTGTATAACCTTACTTTATTTTCCCCACTACAGCCACTGTTATCATCATTATCAGCATCTTCATCATCTTCACCTTCTTCCTCCTCCTCCTCCTCCTCATCTTCCTCAGGTAGTCGAATAGTACTATCATAACCATAAAGGCTGAGAAGTTCATGAATTGGCATGTCGCCTTCCTAAATAGAACAAAATAAAAAGTTAATTTCTGAATAGGTGATATTTCATATTCCTATAATTCACAAATCTGTTGAGTATACTCTTAGAACTGTTATGAATTCTCAAATCATAAAAGGTAAAACTGAATATAATTTTGAAACCTAAGAAAATCCTAGGCTTTTACTATTCTTTTCTGCATCGATTCAGTGAATGTACACCAATGTTCAGTTAACACTACGTATGGATGCTCACACTTAGTAAGCGTACCATACATAATTTGGGAGTGGGGAAATAGAATAATCAGAAAATAGACTGTAAACTAAGTTAACAAACCCAGAAAGGGGGATGAAATTCATAGCCCAGCCCAAATAAATTAAAACAGCAATGACATACATGAATGATACTGGATTACATTAGCTATATATTCTTTTCTAGGTTTATGTATAATTGCATATAAAATCCTTCCATGGAATCCTTACTATCCATCTTACAAAACTGTTGTATTATCTCCATTTCATAGATGAGGAAATTGAGGCTGGCAGATTAAGCAATTTCTCCAAAAACCACACAAGTTACAAGTAGTGAAGCCAGATTTCAAGTCTAATTACAAAAGCCCATACTCTTATCATATATATACCAGGCTGCCTCAGCCAGGGACCTGGACCTTCCCCAATCATCACAAAAAACACACCCTCCTCAAGGTGAAATGAAGAAATATCCGTATGTAATGAAATGAAATCAGCTTTCTGCAGAGGTACTCACTCTAATCAATAATCAAGCATGATAAAGTATCAGGGAAACATGACAGAATTGATTATAAAAAGGAAGTTTTACACAGATGCACACATACACACTCTGAAGAAAAATTTAACTGAGTCAGTCAGTTTAGAACCTAGAACAAGGATAATCATGAAACAAGACTTTTGTATTTCTCCAGCAGTCTTGTAGCCTCATTCATGGATAGAAATAAGTCTAGCCCGTGTGTTAAATACACTGTTATAGTGGGCATGAATACATCAGACTGGATGATATAACCTGGTGACACTAAATACTTAGATCATACAGTGACACTAAATACTTAGATCATACAGTTAACCCCCATCACTCAGAATTCGTGTGTAAAAAGCAACTAATGATTATAATTTGAAAAAATTTTCTTATAGAAAGAAATAGGAAGAAAATACTGTTTAACACTTCTATTTCATACTGTAAATGGATATTTTAGTTATAAATCAGCCTGTGAATCTGTTTCTGAAACAGAAATCAATGACAAGCTGGCATATTTAATTGACATCTCGTATTGTGATTCTCAAGGTGCAATAACACAGACAGTGCGTGAAGTGTTCAAGGATCTAGTCCCTGCAGATATCTGGTCCAGTACCAAGCATCTGGTACAGGAGACAGAAATTTGGGAATTAGGAGTCAGGATTTAAGAAAACAGAACTTCAAAATCAAGAAAGAAGTAATATGAGAAAAAGATATAGAAAAGGTGGGTTATATAAACAATCATAACATATAGCTTCCATAAAGTGTCTTCTATATGCCAGGCATTTGTGATAAGTGCTCTAATTCTACTATCTTATTCTCTTTTCTTAACAAAAGCAGAGTGAGAATATTACACTATCTTATTTGATCTTCAAAAGTACCAGATGACAGTGCTACCTTTATATATGTAAATAAGAAAACCAAGCAGAGAGAAACATCATGCACTGACAGAGACTTTACTATAATACCTAGATCTCCTAAGCCCAGCTCATACTTTCCATAAACTTCTGCACCACGAATGAGAAGCAGGTTTAACGATGAAGTCACTTCTATGACCAACCCACTGAAGTCACTATTATGAATAAGGGCCAAACCAGGAAAAACACTTTAGTGTAGGTTTGCAACTAACATTTACATGGACCTTGAGAATTCATAAACAGCCTGTTTCATAATATTTATTTCATCTTTAAGACTACCTTAATATGCTACTACTACCTCTAATTTTTACAACTGAGTTAACTGATACTTTGAGAGATCACAAAAAAGAGGTATGATTACCAATCAAATAAATGTCTTCAAGTTCTCTACCTTTGGTCTGTCTTATTCAAGGGCAAGAGAATCACCTTGAGACCTTATTTAAACAGACTGCTGAACCCCACCCCAAAGTTTCTGATCTAGTAAGGCTGAAGTGGGGCCTGAGTATCTGCATTTTTTAAAGTACCAGGTGATATTGATGCTGCTGGTATGAGACCACCTGGAGAACCACTTATCTCACAGTTCTAGGATAAGATAACTGCAAATCAGCCTTTCCAGTGGGAGGTAATAAAGTGCGATCATTATCTTTAATAAAGCTTATCACTAACGGCTGATAGCTAAGTTGCACGTCAAAAGGGTAAGTGATACACCAACTGCATGAAAAGATTTTTTTTTTTTTAACCATTTTCAGGTAAGTGGAATATCTGACTTCCATGGTGAGGTCAAGATTTTTCCCTCTTGGATACACATCTGAGAAGTGTGACTTGCTTTATAAAAATTCATTTCTCAAAGAAAAATTTAGCAACACCTCCAATATTGACTAAGCAGAGAACAGAGTAGAGTCAGAAGCGGCTGATCATAGTGCATTTGGAAGAGAAGTGCTTGAATCTGAAAAACAGTAACAGAACTGGAAGAGAGAAAAGTCAGAGGAAATGACAACTGTGCAAGCGTAGAAAACAAACAATGAATAAGCAGGTTATCCTGATTATAATAGAAGGTATCTGTAGTAACCAAAAAAAGTTAGGGCTGGTATTTTTACCTACTTTCTCTAGTTTTACTTAGTTTCTAAAGGGATCTGTTATACTCTACTTTTGATTCATTTGAGAGTATCTGTTGAACACTGATTGACCTTTTGATTCATTTGAGAGTAGCTGCTGAACAGTGACTGACCCTATGGAACATCTTAGGGAAAATTATGCACACAACAAAATATTCAAGATGGACTTAGGCAGGGAGAAATTTAGTTTGCTAAGTTGGAATCCACTGTTATTCATATGAGTATAATCAGAGCCTAAACCAAATTAGTGGTTGTGGTACTGAAAAAACTCAAGAGACCCTGCAGAAGGAATCAACAGATTTAACCATGGGTTAAGAGTGATCAAGAGGTTCTTGTGACACTGAATCTCTGGCTCCAGACATTCCTTGGACCCAGATACATATTCGTATGACACCGAAAAAATAATAAAAACAATAAAGTTCTAAAGAAGTTCTAACAAATTTCTAAAAAGTTTATTTTCAGTCAAAGTTGGTTTTAGGTGGGTTTTATCATGTGTAAACAAAATATCCTTGCCTATTCCATCAAGAAAATTCTTAATATTGAAAACAAAGACTATATAGTGGTATTATGCTTTTCTTTGGAATTGACTTTTAATTTGTTACCCAATATCAAGTTAGTAAGCAACAAGTCAGTAAGCAACAATCATGACCCACACAGTATGAAAAATACCTTAATTGATCTAAGGTATAAAGTGATGCCCTTACAGAAAACACTGGGCTACAACTACAATAAAACCTCAAATTAACTTTGCTGAGGAATCCCCAGTTTTAAATTCAAGTATCGTATCTTGTCTGCTACCCAATCCTTTCTTTCTACTTCTACACGCATCTTTTTCCAGAAGTGTTCTTTCCTCCATTCCAAGCATGTATTTTGATTGAAAGCTTACCTCATGGACCTCATAGTATCTAACCCAATTAGAATCACTGTACTCCCTGGCCATGCATTTGGAATGGGCACATGACCCAAGGTGGACCATAATTTGTTTCCAGAATTTTACCAATAGCAGCTAAAGAATATAGGCTATATCTCAAGCAATAAATCTAGGAGCCTGAAAACTGACAAGATGTGAAGAAAATTAGTCTGAAAAAGGACACCACCATGTAAAAAAGCAGAAACAGAAAATATGTTCTGGTGGCACTTGAGTCCGTGAGGTCTAGATATCCCCCTGCCCTTAATGAAATTAACACAAGCCTTACAACTAAATCTTCATTTTGCCTAAGCTAGTTCAAGATGGATTCCTATTATTTGTCCCCAAATATTTGATATAAAAAGTAATGCTGGGCTTCCCTGGCGGCGCGGTGGTTAAGAATCCGCCTGCCAATGCAGGCGACGTGGGTTCGAGCCCTGGTCCGGGAAGACCCCACATGCCGCAGAGCAACTAAGCCCGTACACCACAACTACTGAGCCTGCGCTCTAGAGCCCGCGCTGAGCCCGTGTGCTACAACTACTGAAGTCTGTGCGCCTAGAGCCTGTGCTCCTACAACAAGAGAAGCCACCGTGATGAGAGGCCCGCACACCTCAACAAAGAGTAGCCCCCACTCGCTGCAACTAGAGAAAGCCTGTGCACAGCAGTGAAGACCCAATGCAGCCAAAAAAAAAAAAAAAAAAAAACTCAAAAAAAAAAAAAGTAATGCTATCCCGTAAAGCAAATGTTCTTTGCTATTTCCTTCTGAAAAAAGACTAAAAGATGAATAAAATGTGGCTGACAATACATTATACTAGGGCCCATCAGTCACCTGTTCCAGAGACTTTCTCATTAGCTTATATTGTCGAAGTCTATGTTCTACCAGGTACTAAGGGGCTTTCCCCAAATTGAAACATCACAATAAAGTGTCAAGAGTGTTTTGTTCCCATTCATACAAGAGTTGAGAAATGGAAGGAGCAGAGTGAAAGAAAATTATGAGTCAAGTACAGTGGTTCTCCACTGTTCGGGTGTTACAGATTTCTTTGAGAATTTTATGAATAACTATTAAGATTTATTGAGTGATTATCATGTACCAGACACTGTGCTCAATGTTTTACATATATCATCCTTGTAATAACACTGAAGCTTAATAATGTTAAGTAACTAGCCCAAAGTTACACACTGAGTAAGTAGTACAGTCTGACTCACTGCTTTACAGTGCCCTTACATACCTATGCATATACACTCCCTTCCTCAAAACCTGATCCTAGGTTAAGTGTACATCATCCTGATGGAGAGTGAAATAAGATGTGCAGGGTTGATAGACTATAAGAAGTAAGGGAAAGTAAGGAAAGAAGTTGATAGACTATAAGAAGGAAAATGGACATAGTACAAGATGAATAAAAATCAGCCATGTGGACTATACCTACATATTGTGCTTTAAAATATAAGTTGTCTAAGCACTGTAACAAAAAGAGGGACAATCATGTCTATATAAGCTCACCGGAGACTAGGTGGAGGTGGAAAGAATATAGACCTTTTCAAAGACAAACATTATATCTGAAATTTAATCTGTCCTTAAACTTCACAACAATAGGGTAACATTACCAATCACCACCAGCAGCATGATAAGGTTGGAGTGGTATCCGTCTCCTAGCTGCACAGGAGGTGGCTCCCTCTCCCTCACACCAGGGGATTAGTCATTTAGCAATGACTGCACGTGGTACCAGGTGTTGGCCAATGAAGGGCCATTTGGTGGATGGACATAGTACTCTTTGTATACCTGTTGTGACTTACCAGTAAATACTTATTAAGTTGGGGGAAAGAAGGAAAGAGACTGATTTTCAGCCAGGAAGGCTTAAAAGACCACATCCAGATTGGACAAGAGTGCTGGTTCCTAAGGTAACCAACCTCTTGGGGCTGGGGCTTCACTACAGAATAAACCATGAAGAGATGAAGGCAGTGAACTCTTCTTTATAATCTCCATGCTGGAGTTTCTTTTTTTTATCTGTATAATTCATGTGGTGTGTACACTTAAAAAAAACCTCAATCTCTCACATTTTAATCTTTATTCTCTAGCTCTGGAGATCCACTTGGTGAAATGTGTCTAGCACTTTAAAGTGTTAATTATTAACACTGTTATAATGTGATTTTCAAAACTATAAATACATAAAGATATAGCTGATCCTGATCCCTCTTCTCCCAAATAGACTGCTACTGTTAAGTGAGACCATGGGTTTTAAGAGTGCATTTGAAAAACAGAGTTAAACCTGCATATAGCCATTCCCAGCAAACCAAAGTTTACTATGGGAATGATTCTGACACTTCTAAGATCACTAATAAATTCTAACCTGTACATCTAATTCTCTTAAAACATTTAAATGCTGAACTTACCTAAAATACTTTATATTGATAAGATTCATGCATACAAACGTAACAATACACATAAAAGCTAGTTTACACTGAAATTTTAGAATTCATATTGAATGAACTTAAAACTACAGGTTATTGCAGTTACTGATAACTCCTGAATGAATCAACTGTCAAAATTTTGCCCCAATTACATCAAAGGTCCATTTCATGCAACCAAAATGCCAGGCATAAACTACCTTACCAATTCCTGACACAACTATGATGTTTCACTTCTATACAAGCAAATTAGTAATCAATGACAAAATCATGCTCACCTTTTTAATAAAAACAAAAACCAGTTTGGTTTGGACCTAAAGAGTTTACAACTATAGGAAATCCAATACATTGGCCCTGTAGCTTAGCTCTAGGCTACAGATGAAAGCACGGGTGATTATGTGCTACTTACACCTAAGCCTTAATTACTTTGGGAAAAGTTATAAGTACTCTCTGAGAAGGTTTAAGAGTGTCTGGTTGAAAAGAATGATAAAAGATTGGTTCCCCTGTCTTTCTCTCCCTTTGTATATTTTAATTACTTTTTCCTAAAAAAGGGTCATTTGAAAGCAAATTCTGGGGGGTTGTAAGGGACTGGGGAAGGAGGTAGAATAAAGGAGAAAATAGGAAAAGACCATAACACAAGCAAAATTTTAGTGAAGCCCATTAGTAATTTTGTACTAATTATAGTAGCCCATTTTCTGAAATAAAATAATCATTCCACTTCATAACCTATTTTCACCTGTACTTGATTATCTCTTCTTGAGTAATTACTTACTCAATTACTTGACTAACACAGAATGTGAAAAAATGGAAAATATAAGATCTTCTTCCTTTACCCTTTATCCCATGGATGGGTTATTCAGAAAAAAGAAAATATATCTAAAGTGGTAAGTTTCTGTGAAATAAAGGCAAATAACTAAAAATAACTGCATTTCCACTTCATGAATATATGAAGCCACTGTGACTGATTGTTAAATCAATCGTTTCCTCTGATGTTCACCTAGGTTCTGAATCATCCAAGCAAATTATCCCAGTTTTTGAATGGCTTTCCAGCCTCTTATAAAGAATAGTTCTGACTCCAGATTCCTCGTGTTCTTTTTAACTCATCCTTGAAAAGCTTTTATAACAGCTCTACACCATTACCACTAAGATCAATTCTGTTGTCTGGCTTAATAAAATATTGAATTGCTTAGGTATTATGGATTAAGCCAGTTTTAATCACTAAATGATTCAAAATGGGATCACCTGACAAGATTTGACTTAATACTACTACTTTTCCAGCTCTTTAACTGTACACTTTAAAAAGTTCTAGGGCTTCCCTGGTGGCGCAGTGGTTGGGAGTCCGCCTGCCGATGCAGGGGACACGGGTTCGTGCCCTGGTCTGGGAAGATTCCGCATGCCGCGGAGTGGCTGGGCCCGTGAGCCATGGCCGCTGAGCCTGCACGTCTGGAGCCTGTGCTCCGCAACGGGAGAGGCCACAACAGTGAGAGGCCCGCGTACCGCAAAAAAAAAAAAAAAAAAAGTTCTAAACTAAAATTCTGAAACATAGATTAATCTTTACTACTGTAAAAGTGGAAGAATTCATTTTTCGATGACATTATGTACTCCAAATGCTTAAAGGCTGGCATATGTCTTTTTTCGTACGTTCTTCTTGTCATGGAGTTCAGCAGATTGTATACATAATACCTTTCAATGATAGCATACCAAACTGATTTATTCATTCATTCAAAAACTCTGGGTGACCACTCTTGCTAGGTGCCATGAAATACATTGGTGAATAAAACAGACTATCCCTCCTCTCATGGAACTAAAGGATACAGACAAAAAAGTTAAACAAACATATAATTACAAATTGTGTTAGGTATAAAGAAAGCATTGAATGGGGTACAGTGGTTTATAAAAGCTGATTAGGGGCCAGGAAAGGCCATTCTGAGGAGGGAATATTAAGCCCAGACTTGAGAGGATAAGGAGCCAGACGCAGAAAGCACATACCAGAGAGTGGGAATGCGCTGAAAAGCCTTGAAGTGTGAAAACAAACAGCACATCTAAGAACAAAAGCAACTAGTGTAGCTATAGAACTAGTGTAGTAAAGGGATAAAGGACCATATCATGTAGGTGGCCTTGCTGGCCAGGGAAAGGAGTCTGGATTTTCTTCTGGTGTAACAGGAAGCCACTGAAGAGCTTTTTAAATAGAAGGCTGATATAAATTGATTTATATTTTGAAAAGATCATCATAGTTGCTGTGGTAATATATTGGAGAGAAGAGTGGTAAAAGAGGACATGAAAAATCAGTTAGGAAGCTACTGTAATAGTCTAAGCTAAAAATGATGGTGACCTGGGCTTGAGGGTAGCAGCAGAGATGGAACAAGAGCCAGATAAGAGATATTTCTGGATAGAAATGATAGGTTTATTTAGGAACGGATATTGAGAATGAAGAAAGATGACTCCCTGGTTTCTGACTCAGGCAACAAGGTAAACAGTAGTACCATTTTCTACTGAGATGGAGAATACAGGGAAGAAACAGGCAGAGGAAGGAGAACATCAATCAATAATTCTGTTTAGACATTTAAAATGTAAAGATGTCTACTGAGATATCCAAACAGAAATGTCAAGCAGGTGGTTAGATAAACAAAACTGGAGACAGGGAATAGGTTAATGCTAGAAAAATAACTAAGAAATACTGAGCATACACAGACACCATGGGATTAAATGAGATCAACCACCTAGCTTAGCAGTGTCTAAACTTGGTGTGCACACTTGGTGAAGATGTAGATTTGAGCCCCCCCGCCCCGCATTCTGATTCAGTGTGCCTGGGAGAGAGGCATACAAATGCACATTTCTTAGTGAGTCCATGAGTGATTGTGATGCAGCTGACCCTCATATTGTATTCTGAGGAGCACTGATCTACAGACAGAAGAAAACACAACCCAGAACTGAGAACTGGGAAATTCCGAATCGAATCCTTGAGGAAAGCAAGACGAGTCTACAAAAGACACTGAAGAGGAACAAGGAGATCGGGAAAACGACAGTGGGTGCTCTAAAATTCAAAAAAAAGAAGGGAATAGTAAATTGTGTTAATACCTCTGAGAGTTAAGTAGAGAAAAAAGCGACCAAAGGATATAACAATAAAATCACTGGTTATCTTGATAGGAAAGGGGCAGAGACAATCTAGAGCACTTTATGGAGTAAGCAGGAAATGAGGAAGACGATGACAACTCATAAGTTTTGCTTCTGAAGGGGAGTAAATAAAAGGTGCAGTAATTGGGGGAAGGCAGAAGGTATGTAAGAGGAAATTTAGTACCCTTTTTTATATATTTTTGACCCAATATCTGTGATGTTTTACCAAAGTAACTACTGAATTCTAATTCACATAATAAAGTTCTTTTTAAAAAATTTCCAACTTTAAATTATCCCACCTATGACCACATAAAATTTTTCAGTATTGATTATATATAATACCACTTTCCCCAAAATAAAGTAGAGAACTAAAATTTAGTGTTTCCTCTCTCCACAAAAAAGTTATAACCACTTCATTCTCTAGCTCTTATTGTTATTTACCCTTGCAAGATCCTCTATTTCAGAACTGAAGTTTGTTTCTCCTTCCATCATTTCTTCCTCTTCTAATGTGCGTTCATCATCAAAATCATGAACCAGCATGTCAGCTGATGGATCAAATTCATGGTCATCTGATGTTGCTGAACCTCCTGGTAAAGAATATTTTAAACAGTTTGGTAAACCAAATTATGTGTATCTTATTAATATTAATTTAATGTATATGTTATCTGAAGCTGGATATGTCAAGTAAAAGTACGAGGGAAAAGCTATGCACAAAAGGCTATGCACGGGAAGTATTATTTGTTGTTTTCTAAAATTCTTGCCCTTACTTATCACCCCCCACAAAATATCTTCTTTAAGGATTATTTTTTACCCTGTTTCACTTCTATATATTTACAGTGACAACCGCAAAACGGGGAGGAGGTGGGGGGAATGTTTGAAGAGTACTGTAATCTTCCAACAAAACGTGAGTTGTAAATAATAAATGGTCATATCAAATAAGAATGATCTTTTGTGTGAGAAAAGTCAATTCGTAATCAATTGATTGACATTTAATAGAACCAATGAGTATGAATATACAGTCATGTGAAATACACAATCATCTGAATACACAGTCTAATGAAAATACAGCTGAACTCAAATATTATTTTATCACATATCCACGAAAATATATTCTAATATAAAGGTAGTTGTCCTTAACTTAGTTGAAATAACTCAAAGATAGAGTATAAAAAGCAAAGTTTATTAAAATTACATACAAAACTCTTACGAAAGGCATTAAAAATAATCCAGTAGGTAACTTGTATAAGCTAATCTATTTTTAGCCTTGTGGCTGGAGAATACTGCTGTACTCAATAGGGTCAAAACTTGTAATAGGCGATAGCAAATGCTGGGCATATATAGTCTATAAACTATCCCCACATTTGGCTATTGCCAAACCTGGACTTAAGTTTACAAAAGCATTGTTAACTAATAAACAAATGAGTTACTTAACACTAAAAAAAACAAAAACAATTAGCAATTTATTTTTATCAATTTAAAATGTTAAAGGTTATATTACCTTTATATATACCTACCCTTCTATTTCACTCCATTAAGAAAACCAATAAGTAAAACAGAGATATAGAGGCTGATTTCTTGAAAAATCAGACAATTAGGAATAAGGGGCACCAAAACTCCAGGGTTCTTGTTACCTCACAATATTTTCTTATGTGCCAAATACTATGCTTAAGCACTTCACATACATTATCTCATTTAATCTTCAAACAATCCTATGAACAAAAAACAAAAACTTGAGGCCCAGAGAGTTTAAATAGCATGTTTAAACTCACAGAGCCAGTAGGTGCCAAGAATGGAATTTTAATCCTGGTTCTGCCAATTCCAATGCCTTTGCTTTTACTGTGCTTCCAAGGCTCCTGTAAGCCCGAGTTTCAGAAGCAGTAGATATTCTGCCTCAAAGAATACCTGAAAAGAGCCTATGTTCACAAAGATGAGTAAACTGCAAGCTAGGTCAGATGGCAAAGCACTGAGAAGTCAGTATGCTCTCTGAGGAACATAACAAAATATTGATATTAAATATAAAATAACTAAATATATAATTGCTAAATCAAGTATTATCTTGTTATAATACAAATGAGTTATCAGAGTTTTAGAATGATTTATAAAATAAAAACACTTAAGAAATTATATTACTTTAATTTCTTCTGGAAATTAAGAAGAATGTGGCATAATTTTAGTAGGGGATCTTAGTACTAGGTGAGGGACCTTAGTACTAGGTGAGGGACTAGACACAAGCATTCTGTAAGAGCAGTTTGAGAATCACTAATTTAGTTGTTGCTTCTTTGTCCCAATCATTCTTCCTTCTTTCTGAGTTTTCAATGGAAATGTCCCAAAACTTTTCGGTTCACACAGCAATCTTCTAGGACACTTAGTCAATAATTATGTATTCCTACAGATGTTGCTATATTTTTCTTCACCCTTGTTTTAGTTGACTTCTTTTTACCTTGTTCTTTGAGACCAACTAACCATCCTATTCCTTTCTGTTAATCACTAAGGCCCAAGATTAGGCTATCTCCTAGGGAAAAGAATCCCAAAAGTAAATTATTAGGGTTAGGGAGTCTGGTGCTTTGTGTAAGTATTTTGCTTCAGAGTTAAGGCTAGTATCACTGTTCCGTCATAGAATTCCATCCTACTGCAAAATCACTAAAAAGTACCTTACATCTTTGCAAAGACTCAAAAGATAAATTCAGTTTATAATACATCACGTGCACTCATCATTTTATTACCTTCCCTCCCCTAAATCCTCACCTCTAATGGCTACTAGATGTAACTGGTTTACATTGGTGGAGTCTATAGACAAACCATTTAGGCTGGGTCACATGACTACTATTATTAGCATCAATTCCAAAGTATAGATGTTACAAAGGACACAGCCTTTCACCAGTGGACCAAAAATTTTTTTACATTAAGTTTTTATTCCTAATTTTTTCTTAATTGCCTACAATTATTATTACTTAAAACAATAAACATTTCCTTGGACAGAAGCCTGATACTACAAATAATAAAATCTAAAAATAACTTTCTTAATTTACAACAACACTCATTTGTTGAATCTTTTATTTTACCTTTCCCTCTCTCATATGCGCTAACAGTATTTTTCTCAAATACTCTGAGTTTCCTATACAATCAAATATCTCTAAGCAGTTAATGTTTCCTTTTTAAAAATACACTTCAAATATACTTCAAATCAAACAGCAAATAAAAACTACACAAAATACATGTGGCAATTCATTAAAAAAAAAGAGAGAAAGAGAGAGAGAGAAGAAACCCACAAATAGTCACGAGGTTGAACTCACAGCAGCCTCACCTGTACCTTCATGGGCAGTCAAATATTTCATCCATTTCTTTTTCCCCAGAGAAAAGAAGCATTCAGAAGAAAAGCAAGTCAGATGATAGTCTAACTCCTCTAACCTTTATGTAACTAATAGGCCAAATGTTAGTCGAACAGAGATTATAAAAAATATAGAAAATACTTACCGGGACTTGAAGACTCAACAGATGGCTGAGTGGGGGAGAAAAGAACAAAAATTAGCATCTTTGTGTAGTAAATCTTTATAAACATTACAGGAATTATTCAATGACTGATATAAACACCAAAAACTATAGTTACGTTTTAATGTCTGAATTGTCTAAGACAAACTAAAACTTCCCATATAATCCTTTCTCTGACATTATGTTAACTTAAACATAGAGAAAAATCTAAAACGTTCCTAAATCTAGAAGCAAAGACAATAACGTGGAATTAGATTCAGATTTTAAAGGCAAACATGTATCTCATAATATATGTGGTTCAAGAGATATGATTCTAGATCCTGGAATTCTCTAAAATATTATTTCCTTATCAATCAGGGAAAACCCAAGGTTTGTTATCAAGCTGGTCTCTGGCTTAAAATGAGTGTGAGAAGGGAGGCAGAAACAATTTAAAACGTTGTTTAAAATAAAAATTTCGTTGTAAGAAAGCAGAAGGAAAAATTTAAGTGTTACTTCAGCACCAGACAGTACATTAGGTTAACTTTACTAACACAAAACATACTTCTAAATTACCACAGAATTAACAACCTTTCATGCTCAAATCTGGGAAGGTTATCTAATGGAAGATCACAAAGATTCCCAATTATAATGTTCCTTCTACTGTACCATTCTACCTCTCATAAATTTAACCACAAGCATCTGGAAAATTTAAAGATAAAATTGTTAGCAATTTATTTTAGTGTTATCACCACTTGACAGTCTGTGGCTGTGTTTTATCTTAATTCACAATTATAAACAAGTCATCTGCAAACATCAACTCCTACAAATTCAATAATAGAAATTCAAAAGATGCCTCAAATGACATAAACTTTATAACTGAAACCTTGCCTATTCATTTCAAGCTATCTATTTCATGCTCATTAGAAGTCAGAGATGCTGGAAGTCCAAAAGCACTAGCAAAAAGATAGAGATATTCTAGTGTTTTCCTTCTTTCTACTAAGAAGTGGGGCAGAGAGGCAAGAACAAAATTGAAATGAGCAAAGTGCCCGATTTTTCAAAAGCTAGGCATCTAAGACAAATTCTTATAAGGTGTTAAAAGTCCATTTTGAAAACTGTCCACATTATGCTATTGCAGTAAGTATGCCATTCTAGAGTCCATGTGGTGACTTAGATTGTTTTGAGGCATACTTTTTCAAGGGTCCTATTTTTTCCTTTTAATTCTTACAAAAGAATGGTTCTTGCCTACAGCATTGTCTCATTCTAACAAAAGACCAACAGTGTTCAGTATTATATATTTTCAAGTGTCACACCACCATCTTTACTTAAAAGTCACTCTGCCACAACAGAGTGAAAACAGTGCTACTGTTCAATTTGGTTCCTCCAATGGGAAGCTGTAGAGCAGGGTAACAAAGAATGTAACCATAAAAAGGGTTTTTAGCTTGCTTAACATCTTTTGAACAGTTATACACTTCTAGCTCAAAATAGATTTAACCACCACACAAATTATTACACAGCAAATCAGTATTTTAAAATATTAATCCACTTCTACTTCATACTTTATTTCCTAAGTTTAAGCACAACCTCTGTTCAAGGCTACAGCAAAGTTAATGACTATCTTCATCTGGTCCCAGGTTCACTATCCACAGAGTAGCCTTACAATGCTGTTTTTCCTTTTTCGTAAACTTCTGAAATTGGTTTGCATGGCATAAACAAAAAGAACCCAGGACTTCTTTCAAATTAGCTAAAAAGAAATAGCTCTTTGAGCATCTGGTTCTTTTTGAACACTTCAATAATTATTCCGCTTAACAATCTTCTGATTAAAAAGGCTGATTAAAAATAAGTTATTCTACTGAAGAATAAAAGGTACATTTTCCCTGATGTTATTACATACTGGCAATAACAGATACTGAATTGCGACTGGCGTCTGTATTTGTATTTGTAAGACGCCTCAGACTGCGCTAAATGCCAATAGACACCACACTGATTGTTGTTTTACTGGTAAATAGTTACCACTTTAATGTTCTGAAAAAGGCCTGAAATATCTTCCATTTATTAAGATACCAAATGTTTAGAGGACTGATAGCATTTGTAAGTATAGCTGGCATAAGGTAGAACACTCAGTGCTCAAAGATAGCACTAATCATATTATGTAAGACATACTAGAATGTTTTAAAACCGTGATTTGATGGATGGTATATCTAGATTAGAACTGGGGGAGGGGAAGTAGGAATGGTTTGCCTATAGATACATATTTTAGTATTCCATGTTCAAAATAAAATTCTACTGTATCAGTTTGATGAAGATGGGAGACCGGTTTCCTGAAAGTTAATTATATCCAATTAAATCAAAGATGAGCTTCTTGAAAACAGGCATTTGAAAATAGTGTATACTGTAAACATTACTTTTGTCCAACCAACAAACTAAATGATTATCTTTCAAATGAAATATGAGATTAGTATAACACAGAAAACTTTAGTATGAAATGAGGGCATTTTTTATTTAGGTATTTAAAAGAACAACAGAACCAGCTTATGTTCATAGAGCACTACATATTTTCAAATGCATAAGGTTACCTGATCATAAACCTGACAATAAAACCTGCCCCACCTACCTCATTTTATAGATTAGCAAACCCAGGGAGATAAACTAACTTGATCAAGGTTCCACAGTGGGTAGTGAAGGTAAAGCCTAGGATCTGATTCCTTCTATACTTCCCATGGAAACAACTATGTTAAAAAAAAAAAAAATTATCTTTACCTCTCTCCTCCTTACTTTCTCTTTCTTTTTAAAATGGCTTTCATCTATCCAAAGCATGTTTAAAAATGTGACTGCAAGTTGTCATCTGTCATGTCAGACTCTTATTTATGTCACATTAGGAACTGGTATCTCTAACAATACCCTCCAGAAAAACCTGCAACATCTACCGTTAATGACTACAGTAAATTAGAAAGGAAGAAGGAGGGGAAAAATAAAACTAAAGCTAAACAGGTAATCATTTGTAGCAATACCTATTTTTAGCAAAAGCTCAAATTATAAAATGTAAGCAGTAAAGAAAATTTTTACATTGGGGATTAAAATGCACTTAAAATGCACTCATACATTACTGGCAGAAGTATGAGTTAGTTTAAGCATTCTGGAGATCATCTTGCCAACATGAACTTACCCTACTGATATGCCTAAAACAGCACACCAAGATACATGTATATCATGTATCACCACAAAGTTGTCTATAGCAAAGAGTTGGGAAAAAATTTAAGTCCATCCTTTAACTAGTTAGAAATGAAATATAGTTTTTTCCAAGCAATGGAACATTATTAATCCATTAAAAAGAATGAGACAGTTCTGTTTCTGTTGATTGAGAAAAAAATGCTAAAAAGAAATATATATGTATATATAGGTACATGTATCTGGATAAACAAACAGCTATGTTAGGAGTAAAAAGCAAAGTATAGAGGAGAGAGTAAATTGGGCTGGAATATACATAAAAAGTTTTCCCCCAAAAGGATACACAAGAATCTGTTAACAACAGTTACCGCTAGAGTATGGGTGGCAGAAAGAAGGCTTTTTTCATTTTATACCTTTCTGTACTGTTGGAATTTTTTAACCACTTGCAAGCATTACTCTTTGTTTTTTAAAAAGGAAGTCAGTAAAGACTATCTCGTGGAATTATGAGCTATTTTCACTTTCTTCCTTTACTTTTAGATTTTCAAGAAAACCTAGTATTTGCCTTTTTTTTCTTTTTTAACAAGTCTGTATAATTTTGAAAAATAACCTAGTTTTCTTTTAGGTACATAATTGTTTTATCTGAGATGGAAAACACTAGAGAGACAGAATATGAATAGGCTAAATCAAATTAAAGAATGAACTCTGTTAACTTTTATAGCAACTTTTATACTGTCACCCATATATATGATTCAGTTGATCAAGCTGCTAATAATTGTAAAACATTCAATGCCTCAGATTTGTTCAAATGTTTTTCTTCTGTATTTTTCTAGACCATGGTAAGAAATATCCCATATACCAGAAAACTGCAAACTGAGAGATAAAAGATCAACTAACTAGAATATCACCATTACTAAAACATAAATAAATAAGGTAGTAAAAACATGAAGTAGTCATTAGACTCTTTTATCCCAGGCAATCAAGAGCGTATTTTTCAGTAAGTATAACTGTCCTAATTGTTCCCCTCAAACGAATTCCACCACCATTTAAGTATTATTACCACCTACTTAGTAATGCAGACACTGAATCACAGATTCTCACCGGGATGAAGACAGACAGGAGTTTAGGGCCTACTCCAGGGTGGAGAAGGCAGGGAGACTGTGCCAGGGCCCACCATCTCTCTTCCTCCATACACAATTAAATCACTTAACTTTGCTGTTGGTTAACAAAGCCTTGGAGTTAAAACTAGCAAGTTTACCACAGTAGTAGTAATGCAGAGGATGAACTGCTATTACTCAGCACTAGGAATTCAGAGACCTACTAGGTTCCAGTCTTAATTGTGCCACAAACGGCACCATCTAGGACAAATTGCGTAAGCTCTCTGCTCAGTTTCATCTTCCCTTAGATGAAAAGATTTAGATTTCTTCAAGTTTAGTTCAATTTCCTTTGAGATCTAAGTTCTTTACTTTTATTATGAATTGCTCAAAAGACATAAACACTACTGAGGAGTACTTAGCTCCATGGATGGGATATGTTTAAGATTCTTCTAAATTTTTTTTTAAAATCTAGGGCTACTGGGAAAAAAAGATCTCAATGTGCAAAAAGCTTTTGGGGGTTGCTACTTTATGAATTTCATATCTACATAAACCTAATTATACAAGTCATTCTAAGCCACGGCATAAGTCGAACAGAATGGGTCCCAGCAACAACTGGTATGTGAACTTAATCACTGCAATGAATTTGCAAATCTTTTGAAATATACAGGGACTCCATCTGAACTTTATGCAATAAATTTCTATATAGCTGATTACCTTTTACGAAGAAACACTGAAGTTTCACTGGCAGTGTTGTATTTCTGAATTATTTGGGAAAATGATTAGTCTCAAGAATTCTCTAAAAGAAATTCACTTCTGTATTTCCCAACTAATCTTTCCTACCTTATCAAGCACTTTGACTATTACTCCTTCTGAATTAAGCTTTTTAAGACTTTCATGCATTGGTGTTAAGCACTTTGGATAATTCCTTAATAGCTCTGTAAGTATAAACACCAAAAAAAGGTTTTTTTTCATTAGCAGTTTTAAGGCCTAAATTCATTGCAGTAAAACAAGTTTTGTTTAGAGTAGAAATTAACACTATCAAGAACAGCAGTCAAGATGATCCCATTTCCTTAAGAAACAAAATTCAAATACCCTTGAAAAATGCTAAACAGGGAGTCTGTTTTTAAGAGAAATGGACAGATTGGATAGTGAATAAATAAGATTATGTATTATTTTTGGAAATACTAAAATACTTTAAACTAATACAGAATAGCAAATCCATTAAATTTTCTTCTCTTTATGAGACAACAATATGGCCTAGGTGAAAAGACAGGTCTTGCACTATGCTGTGGCTTTTTTTCCTTGAAAAGGAAGTCCCTTATGTGTTTACAAACTCTGAAATAAAAAACAAATTGTTCATTCCCAAAGGTCTATTCACCACATTCCTTATAAAACCTAAAGGATCGCCTATTTCTTCCTCTTATTCTCTCTCTCATTGCCTTTGTAAAACTGCCACTGCCCTGTAATTTCCTTCCTTTAAGTGTGACTAGGAGAGCCTCCTTTTGGAAGGTTGATTAATAATTTTAAGAGATAATAAACAATGAGAAATATTACCAAAAAGTATTAAGAAAGGGAGCATATGCTATTACTTCTGTATACATTAAGTATGTTTTTAACGTTACTACAATTTTAATAAGCATTAAACACATACTTACTATTATGGACTAAGATGATCAGATCAAGTATGAAAAATTAGTGTTTTGTATTCACATCTAAAGCAAATTGTATTTAAGAATTAAATATTTTTCTGGAGAAACAAGGTCAGGGTCATTCTATGTAGGAAACAACAACAAAAAAGCACAGAAGCATAATACCTACATTTTTCTCTGGAAACTTATTTCTTCAATAACCCGTTTTCCCCTCAGATTTATCAAATAAACACATACTGTCACTTTGCGCTTAGTGTTATTCTATCAGTTAGTGTCAATACTCAGGTCTATTTAACCAAAAGTGCAAGAGCACGGCATTTGAATTATTTTACCACATGCTTTGTATTGGCAGCATAAAGAATGAATCTCCTGAGCGTTCACATAAAAGTAAAAGCACTCTATAATATAAAACAAGCATTTCTCCTTATCTAATTTTTAAAATGACCAGTCTCTAAAATCATTCTAAAATTTTTTTTTTATTCTAGATTTTCTGTAGGAGATGAAGGTTCCTCCGCTCTTCCTCCAAATTCACTATAAATAAAACCATCTACAAGTAATGGAGGAATATAAAAGATGAATTTTTAAGATACCAGGTCACTAAAAAAGTGCACTGAAAACAAAATTCAGGGTTTTTTTCTCCCTGAAACTGAACTATCCATGTGTTCCTACAGAATATGAGAGTTCCATTCTCCAAATGATGTAATGTTTAAGCAAACTAAAACATACACTTGAAACTATTAGGAAATGACCAGTGGCTCAAAATACTGCTTTTCTTCTCTTACATGAATGCAACCATCTTTAATTTCTAAAACAAATAAAATGTTAAAATGCTTTTATTTACATATTAAGTTTTCAGTGTGGTAGGCAGTTAAAATTTCTGAGTAAGCTTTTAAATTTAAATTTCACCGTATTTTCATACGCTAAGATATTTTCCTTCAGTAATATCTTGCTTTAAAATATGACTACAGAACTTAAAGCTCAAACCATTGTGAGCAGCACCACGAGGCAAGAAACCACATCTCCTATTACAACACACTGCTGCTTATCTAATGGGCATGGGATCCAATGAAGACTATTTGACAAAATATATGTAAATCCAGCTACACAGAACCCCTTCCCCTGTTACATATGAAGGAAAGAATCACTTAAGAACCTCATCAAGGCTAAAAACCTTTCAGCCCAGTGAAATAAATCCAGTCACATTTAAGTGAAATACAAAGAACTATGTTTTCTCCAACTCATAATTTCTTGAAATACAATTATTTAACCACAAAGAGCAAAAGAAATTGAAATAAATCCTAAGATCTAAATTTAGTTTTAAATCAGAATATTGAATTTTTAAAAATAATACTGGCAGCAATCAATCCTGCTACAGTAAAATCTCTTCCTCTTTTAATAGCAAATACTCCAAGACATAAATATAAAGTCAGTTTCCATAAAGGGGAAGGAGCACCCTAAGAGCCACTCCAGAAAACTGTTTAAGCTTTAGGTCTCTCCACTCAACAGGTACATGAAAAGGCCTCCAAATTAAGATTCTTTTCCATAACCTATGTTTCTGTATTCCAAGGTTTTAAAAGGAGAAATTATGGTACTGATAAGTGTACTCACCATTGACTTCATTTAGCAAATAATGAAGACAAAAACTGGGGTTGGATGATAAATAAAATTACCTACTTCCTGAATCTGTTTTTAGGTGCCTCTGAGACTATGAAAATGGTAATTCTCACATGAATAAAAATGGCTTTATCAACATTTAGAGTGGCTGTACTCAAAGAAGACATAAAAGTCCAAATATATCACCTCTTGAACTCCAGCGAGTAAAGGACAGCGAAATTCTTCAGACGGTAAGGGGAAAAAACGTGTTTAAAAAAAAATCAAATATTTAAAGGTTTAAATCAAAGGGAAAAATTTAAATCTCCAGTAGCATATACTAAATTCAAATTAATCGAGAGAGGTTATTTGCCCACCGATCTGAGGCCCCAAAATGTAAAACAACTGCCACCGAAAAAGGGGGCTTTGGCAACTCTTTTACTAGAAAAAGAGCAAACGGGGGAAAAAAATTTTTTCCCTAAGGGGTAAAAAAACTGGAAGAGAAAGAAGACAAGAATAGACAGCCTAGATTTGCAAGGGGGGTAAATGCCTGGAAAGTGATGGGGGGTAAGAAAGGGAGAAAGCAACTCTTCTGAAACGTAAAGAGAGTAAAAGAGGTTCTCCGGTGGGGGGGAAGGGGAATGTTTGAAGAAATGGGGAGACTCCCCCAACCTAGAGGGATGGATTGCGGAAGACCAGGTTTATTTCTCCACGCTCATCTGGTCACCATCTAGAAAATTACAGAGTTAATCAAAGGCCGTTTTCCCCAACACAGGCAGAATGTCAGTAGCAAACCGACAAGGGTGACGCGGAAGGGCGCAACAGCATCTCGGCTAGGGAAGGAAGAAACTTCGCAAGAAGAGGAAGCAGCAGCTCCTCTCTTGGCCCCTAGCACCGGCCGGCGAAGTTGCACCACAGGCGCCCCAGCCCCGCGGGCGCCCCCTCCCCCTCGCCCCTCTCCGTACGCACGGCTACGCAGCCCTCGATCCTTCAAAGTGCCCCCCGAAGTCCAACTACGCCTCCGCTTCCTCCTGCCCCCGGACCCATCCCAACTAAGTTCCAACGGAAAGCTCCCGCCCAGAGCGCGGCCTGTTCCGGACAACAGGTGGGCAGTGGCGCCAGCAGGGCTGGGCCTCCCCTAGCCAGGCCCACTCCACTCCTCCCCGGCCCGGACCTGGGGGCGCCCGGCTCCGGGACGGGGAGGGGGAGCTCACTCCCTTACCTCCGCCATATTTGCCGTACTGACGGGTCACATCTCCGCGGCGGCCGCAGCTGGGTCACGGCCAGAACCCGGATGTAAGACTCGGCAACGGGACTCCAGCCGCCGCCGCCACCGTCTCTGCCGCTCCCGCCGCCGCTGCCTCGGCGGGAACGCGCAGGAGCCGCCCGAGCGCGCCCACCACACCCCACTCCGCCCCCTCGCGGCGCCCGGGCTGAGCTGGACTAGAGGGAAAAGGCCGGAGCGCGCGCGCGCGGCCCCGAGGCAGCCCTCCCCCGGAGGAGCGCAGAGGAGGCGGAGCCAAGGTGGGTGTGGGGGGAGGCGGGCATCTTCGTGCCGGGCGCCTGCCCTAGCGGATCCGCGACTCCAGCCCGGGAGAGGGCTCTAGTGACCAGAGAGGTCGAGGAAACTAGCCAAACTAGCCGCGTCCTGCCTTCATATCGCAGGGGAAAAGATACGATACATTTCACATGTAGGCTTTTTTTGAAGTGCATTTGTTAGAAAACGGATGTTGCTGTGATACAACAGCTGCAACTAGTGCGCTTTGAAAGCGGTTATCCCTTGACAGATATTTCTCTCGGTTCTTTCCCTACAGGAACTGTAAAATCCCATGTACCAAAATCTTAGAGGTCACAGCAGAGATTAAGAAAAGGGATTGTGCTAGGTAGACTGCCATCCTCATATATCATTTGCTTTTCCTCACACACCTTCTGCAATGCCAGTAGCAACATAATTGTGCAACGGCTGAATTCTGCACAACTAGAGAAAATTTTTAAATGTGAAATATTGAAAAGCTGCTCTTTAATAGATATAAATAATCTCCGACTCGACTGCATAGATGGAGAACTTGCTTATGTGCAACGCCTGAAATGCCTGCAAGTTAAAAGTTTATTTTAATGTATTGGCCTAGAACTGCCAAGTGGCTTTGGTGACAATTCTGATGACTGCCAGAGCCAATGATTGCAAAATAACAAACATGTTTCACCTCCATTACTAAGGCAGATACTGGGTAATGCAAACGTGATATTAAAACGTGCACTAACACATTTTACCAAACCAGAAGTTAGACAGTCTTATTTCATAAAGACCTGTTTTCCCCCAAATGTTCAAGGGTTCTTCTTATTGCAATTTCAAAAATGACTACCAAAGTCAACAAGTTATATATGAAACTCATTCATTCCCTCCAAATAATGTGATGCCAGCACTGCAATATATTGCATAAACGTGCACGTATACAATTTTTCTTTAAACTGATACTTAACTTACAAGGAATATGGGGAAGTCTGTTTTAAGTTATTTGTATTCCCTTAAAATTCTAGACTCTATTAAGTAGCTTATTTCCAAAGATTCAACATTAACTTGAAATTCTTATGTCCAATAATAATTTGTGCATGAATATTTTGTGCATTTATAGGTATATGAAGTAGCTGCTAAGTAAGGACATTACCTGGTAATATGACAGGAAAAGAGTCCACAGACAGTCTGTAAACCAATTAAACATAAACATCTGATGCACATTTTCTACTGAAAGAAAAGCAAGGGAAAGAAGAGAAAGGAAAACTTTAAGGTTCCCAAATCTACAAACAATTTTTACCATTAACTGTACTGTACAGTATTTTCATTTTATTTTTTTATAATACTTATATAAAAGTGTTTTTCAGGATTCCTTGAGGGAATAAATATTTTAGCATAGGTATACAGTTTCTGAGTTACCCTGTTGAATTACCTTAGTCCTTTGGACTCGAAATAGAAATGACTTTTGTATAAGCCAGTTCATATTCAAACACTTTTCACTTTGAGATGCTTGATGGAAACAGCTGTGAAGGCAAAGAACAATGTATGTGCATAGACCTGAGGTGGGTAAAGATAAGAAAAATAAGGGGCCTAGAGGTAGAAACTCAGGCTTTATAAAACCACTGGTTGAAGGAGAATTATCCATTTAAATACTAAAGCTAATATATGAAATTTAGCGGGTTATCAAAAGGAAAATTAAAAAGTATTGTCAAAATGCAAGGTACAGGAATAACTTGCTTAAGCCTGTTAAATCTTTGATTCTTCAGTTAATTCATCACCAAGAATCCCAATTGTGATAAAGAGCTGGGGATCACGGTCCCTTAAGCTACTGAATAAATAAGCTACTGAATAAATTCTGAAATTGTCAGGAATATCGAGGTCTGGGACGTATTTGAATAGATATCCATCTTACTGATAAATGACTTTTAGGTTTATTAATATTGTGTTATCAATTTTACTATTTTTATGTGGCATTATCGTTTAGGGGAAACATTCCCTCTACATTTTTCTCCTTCCTTTTTTTGTAAATGTGGGTTACATGATTTTTTTTTTTAGGTTCAGATATTCTAAAGGTAAAAAGAAACAGCTCCAATATTGTAAGTCATTGGTAACATTATTATTGAATTCAATATAGTTTTACTCCCCATTTTATTCTAGTGCTATACTTCAAAAATTTTAAGGAGCCATCTTAAGGAAAGCAAATTCTCAAAACGCTTGCTTACCTCTTCAGTATCAAATATGTAAAAATTAACTATTCATTAGTCATAGAATCTTAATGTTGGATGGGATCTTAGAGGTCCTTAGTCAATTTCTACACTGTCTAGGTGGGAATCCCTCATTCTGTTTCCCCACTACCAGGCTTTTCTGCCTAAGCTTAAACACCTCCAATGACTCACTATCTCATGAAAAGGCTGCTCTTCAAAAAAACCTCTAATGTTTGGAACATTCTTCTTTTTAACAAACCAGAATCTACCTCCTTGGTATTTCCACCCATTACCCTGAGTTCTTCAGCACTTTGGATTAATTCAACAGATGTCTTCTTTGTATTCAAATACAAACACTCAATATTTATACTTGGGTCAACAAAAAATAAATCTTTAAAGCCTACTGATACCAGAGGAGCTGAAAACGGGACATTACAGAGTTGAAAGCATGAGAAAATTCACCATTGCCTATGAGCTGTTT
The DNA here is from genome assembly GCF_949987515.2 of Delphinus delphis. NCBI lineage: Eukaryota > Metazoa > Chordata > Mammalia > Artiodactyla > Delphinidae > Delphinus > Delphinus delphis. Next base: position 57,246,732 of record NC_082683.1, on the reverse strand, counting down.
AAAATTATTACGGTTTATAATCTTTATTTTGTGATATCCAAAATGGTAGCTGTTAGAATTGTGTAGTAAAACGTTTACAGTTAAGCTAAAAGGTGTGGTTAATTCCAATTATATGTGAGGTTTGTGGCTAATGTCCCAAAACAAAAAAATCACTATACAAAGCCTGAATAAATGCCTCTTTAGCTCCCATTCCCCACCTAAAGGCTTCCTTATTTTCAGGCAAACTAACATTAACTTTTACCACATAAGCTACTCAAAACTGTTATATTGGGAAATTCTTTTTAAGCAATTTACTGCATACTCCATTAAAAAGTTTTAAACAATTTTATAGAGGCTGCAATACACAAACATAATACATACACACTCACACACACACACACACACACACACACACACACACACACGAACCCCTCGAAGTTATTTTGCTATTAACAAAAGCATTTTAAGGTCTCAATTTTTCTTCAGCCAGTATCCCAAACTAACCAATAAGTAACCTGGCAATTTACACATACCTAAGAAATATAACCTTTTATTCAGGACCAATACCTGATTCAAATATAATGTATACAATATAAACATGTTATGCACTTCAAAAAGGTACCTCTCAAAATGCACCAAGAAGGGCTTCCCTGGTGGTGCAGTGGTTGAGAGTCTGCCTGCCGATGCAGGGGACACGGGTTCGTGCCCCGGTCCGGGAGGATCCCACATGCCGCGGAGCGGCTGGGCCCCTGAGCCATGGCCGCTGAGCCTGCGCGTCTGGAGCCTGTGCTCCGCAACAGGAGAGGCCACAGCAGTGAGAGGCCCGCGTACCGCAAAAAAAAAAACAAAAACAAGAACAACAAAAAAAATGCACCAAGAAAACAATTCAGACTCTGGGGCTGTTTGAATGAAATAGATTAAAACAGCACATTCAAAACCCTAAAACCAAATTCTGTATCTAACAATTTTCAGAGTCCATGAGTCCCTTTTGAGATTATTGTGTTAACTATTTCCTTAAATTTTTATTTAAGAGTGACAGGCTACACATGATGTACAGGTGAAAATTTATGGATAACTATACTAATTTGGTTGAAGATAGATAAATGTCAAAAAACTTCACCTATTTTTAAAATGTGCATTTTAGATAAATTGAGTTTTACCTTTACTCTAGCAGGCAAAATGTAGGTTACAAAGCAGTAATGCATTACATTTGGAAGCCCCACATCTATGACAATCAGCATCATCTTTTTGTTAGTTTGATTTTTATTATTAACGCCACCCCAAAACACCTATATAGCCTTCTGGTTCTTCAAAGAACAGTTCTGGTTTTTCTTTTCATAATTTTTACATAAAGAGTTTTATCCAGTGGCTCCATTTTATCAGATTATCACAAACTGATACTTTGATAGTTTTTATATTGTTGACATGTTATTTTTATCTCACCCAAATTCTGGAAATTATTGGCCCATCAGCAGTTCTCAAACACTGGAAGAGTAATATAACATTTATATTACTTGAGGGAGTTTGGACTTTCCCTCCCTTAATCTCCAAGTGTGCCCCTGCCTACCAGCATCACATCCGTCTTGTCTGCATTGAACCTCAACCAGTTGGTTCTTAACCACGTCCGAAACTCAGCCAGGCACTGGGAGAATCGAGCCACCACACCATCTGGATCAAAGGAAAGAGAGCCTCAGTAGTAACGAGACTAGAGACGATGATACTACAAGCTCACCATTCGCCCTGTCTCTAATTTTTAAAAAGACGTCCAGGAATTAGGACAGGAATCCCATGACAATTTTAGAAAAACATTAATGAGTCTTGAGTCATGCAATTTGTAACTGATGATAAAGGAATAAAAGCGATCCAATAAATAGGTCGCCTCATTCCACCCATGATTGAAGAAAGGTTCACTCAAGTCCGGGTCATCTCGTCTAAGCGGCCTCAGTAGACGGGCCAATCTTGGAACTGCATAAGCTTTTCTGCAAAATTAAGAGTTTTAGCGTTGGAAGAAGCTTTAGGTATAACTGGGGCCCCAGAGAGAGGTAGTGACTCGCCCAAGGTCACACAGCAAACGAGGACTAGAGATGGTCTCCAGGCCAGAGATCTTTCCACCAAAAGCTGAAAGAACAAGGCCATTCAAAGACTAGGGAGGCATCTGCCCCCAGGGATACACCCAAGGCCTGGGAAGACCTCATTCCCTCACAACAACACCCTCTTCGAGCTTCTCTTCCCTCCCTCACTCCCTCCGAAAAGGGCCGGTTTGCCCAAGACCCTGCTCACCACAGGGGGCTGCAGTGGGAGCAGGAGCCTTCCCGGGCTGAGACAGAACCCGGAGATACTGCGGAAAAGAAGCGAAGCCACAGCGGGGCGGTCAGCTTGACCCCACCCCGACCGCGTTCCGGGGCCGACTGGAGAAAGGCGGAAGCGGACAAGGCGAAGCGAACTCACTCCGCAGCGGACTCCCAGCGCGCCGCGGACGCCGGGGAAGACTGGCGCCGGCGCCACCGCCACCGCCAAAGCAAAAGACCAGTCTGGGAAGGGGGTGGATGGCGATGCAGAGCTGCGCATGCGCCTTGGGTGGCCGGCGCCACTCCGGGAGGGGAAGCGCGCCCGGCGCGCTCTCTCAGCCCCGCCCCGGAAGTTAAGGGTCTTCCGGGCGGTACTCTGCAGTGGGGGAGGGGAAGCAGAGAAAGGGGACCGAGGACACCTCGGGAGCCCCTCCACCCAAACAGGGCTAGGAGAGGAGAGATGGTTTATGGAGGCTGCACTTACAGCCGCTGCCGCTGCTGCCGCCGCCACCTCCGCTGCTGCCGCCACCGCCTGAAGAAGCCCCATCCATCCGCCTGCAGCCCGGGAGACTCAGAGCCTGGGAGGGGCCTAGGGCCCGGGCCGCCCGCCTCCTTCTTCTAGTCGTCGTCCGGGGCTTGCTCTTGCTCCACCAACCCTCTGTCCTCCCCTCCGCCTCCGCCCTCCTCCTCGGCCTCCAGCCGCCAGCCAACCGCGCGGCCGCTTGTTGAGCCAAGGCTCCACCGTCTCCATGACGCCCGGCAAACATTCCCGTGCCTTAGCCGGAGCCGCTGACGCCGGGGGTTGGGGTACAGGGGCTCCAGAAGCAGCCAGGGAAGGCGGTGGTCGACCACTCCCCACCCAGTCGCCACCATGCCCATCTCTCCGGTAGACAGCCGCAAGCAGCCGAACGTCGGGGTGTAAGTTCCGGCGCTAAAACCTAAGTCCATTCCCCTGGGTCCCGGAGGGAGCCTTTTTAGATCTTAGCACTTACTGCATCTGTGTTCAGTCGGCAACCCTCGAACCTCCGAGGCGGCAGTGTCTACTTCGTTGGCCTAGGACTGCCTTTTCCAAACCTCTACTGCTGTGCTTGGTCGAGAAAAGACTTAGTTTGTTGGGAACCACCCTCCTCCTAGCACTCCTGTTTTTTTTTTCCCGGTCTGCAGTCTCCAGCTTGTTGCTTCCAAGCTGTGCCCAGATGTTCAACCCTCTCAGCTTCTGTGAGCCACCAGACCGAACATTACTATGCTCTGTAGTTGAGGGTTTTTTCTACCTTCTCCTCATACCATCCTGCCTTAAAACTCATTCCAGCTTACAACTTTCTCTGTTGTTCTACAGCAGTTGGACGAGAGGCTGAAGAAAAGCATACAGCTCTACAGATGTCTCGCTTACAACTTCAAATGGTCCCTTAGTCCAGCAATTACACTGAAGTTTCCCAATTCATTCACTCTCCCGCACTTCCAGACCACTTTTGTTCTCTCTTCTCAAACCTTCAGCATCTCTTCTATCCAGTCTCTTCCAGATCAGCTAATCTTTCTTTAGCAGAACTTGTTGAAAAGGTCTTGGGAGAGAACCTTCTGCTCTTTCCTGCATATGGTACTCAGGTTTTTGTCCATCCTATCACTCCACAAAAAATAGCTTTTGTGAAGGTCAGCAATAACTGTCCAGCCAAATACAGTGGCCATTTCTCAGTTTGTTTCTTAACTCACCCATCAGCAGCTTTGATCTAGTTTACCACTTCTTGAGTGTTGAATCACTTCATCTGGTTTCTGGGACACCACTCCTCCCTAATTCTCCCCTTGGTTTATGCCTACTCCTTTTCAAAATACTTTGCTGGCATCTCTTTATCTCTCCTGTATCTAAATATTGCAGTGTTGATGGGATCAGTAAACCTCTTCACTATTGTTTTTTGCCTTTAAAAGTCACCTATTTACTGATGGTTTACAAGTTTAACTCTGCAGCCAACACCTCTCCCAAGAAAACAGACTTAAAATCAAGCAGCTGTGCTTAAAAGTTAATAGGCATCTCAAAATTTGTATCTAAAACTGAACTTATTTTGCCCTCTAATCAACTCTGCAGTCTCCCATTTCAGTAAATGGCAATTTCCACTCTTACAGTTACTCAGTAAAAAAACTTTGAGTTACCCTTGACTTCTCAATACCCCACTCCATCAGCAGATTCTACCATTTCTACCTGCAAAATAAGTCCAGACTGCCACTCCAATGTAAGTCACTGTTACATTGCAGTAAACACCTAAATGATCTTGCCCTCACCCTCAACATAGTAATCACTGTGGCTCTTCTCAAAAGCCTCCAATTTCTCCCATTTCACTCAGAGTAAAAGCTCACATCCTCACAGGGTCCCACAGAATCTCACTTTGGATTCTTCCCCCTGGCTAATTACACTCCATATTGTTCCACAACAATATCAGGCATATTTTCCAACTTCAAGGCCTGGGCATTTGCTGTTCTTTGGAATACTGTACCCGCTAGTAATCTCATGACACTCATTTTCTTCACGTGTCACCTTATCAAAGAGTCCTTCTCTAATTACCCTATGTAAAATAATACTACTCTCCCCAGTACTTCCTGTCCCTCAACTTGCTTTATTCTTCTCCATAAAATTTATTTCTGTTTGATACATTATATACTTGTTTGTTAATCTGTCTTCATCCAAGCTATGATGTACTCCATAATGGCAGAGAGTTTTGTTCACTGCTACTACTTAGAATGAAGAAGACAATATTTGCTGGCAGCAAACAAATGAGTGAATATGTATTTGAGTAACATTGGTTATTGCTCATCTCGTCTGGTTTTTGTTTTTACTTGTAGGTATGGCAATCTCAAACTAACATTAAGTTGGTTTCATGTGAATTTTTAAAAAATCATAAAACTCTCAGAGTACCTGAGAGAGTGTTAGAAAAATTCCCTTCGGGATTTCTTGAATAATGACACATTCATGGGAGATTACCTATTAAAGAAAGAGTGGGGTGGGAGATAAAAATTAATATAACCTTCACTTTTTGAGGTAGCCATATTATCTAATTAAAACAAAATTTCATACACACTAAAGTTTACAACCATTGGTTTGACCTAATGTTTCTCATCTTTCTCAGTTTAAGACTTAATCCTGATCTTGGAAAGGATATCATGAAACATGTATTTATCAATTTTTCACTTTCTCACTCCAATTTTTCCTATATTGGGTTTTTCCCATTGGCTTAGCAATACAGATCTTCTTCAACTTACAATGAGGTATGTCCCAGTAAACCCATCACAGGTTGAAAATATCATTAAGTAGAAAATGCACTTATTACACCTAGCCTACCAAACATCATACTTAGCATAGCCTACCTTAAACATGCTCAGAACACTTATATTAGCCTACAGTTCGACAAAATCATCTAACATGAAGTCTGTTAAATAATAAAGTGTTGAATAGCTCATGTAATTTATTGAATACTGTACTGAAACTTAAAAGCAATGATTATAAATGTATTGGTTGTTTACCCTCATGATTGCACGGCTGACTGGGAGCTATGGCTCACTGCCAGCATCACGAGAGTATCATTTTATAGTATATCGTTAGTCCAGGAAAAGATAAAAATTCGAAGTACAGTTTCTACCGAATGCATATCACATTCACACCCCTGTAAAGTCAAAAAATCATAATTTGGGGGTTGGCTGTATTGGACAATCTTCCATTGTGGTAAAAACCACTAGTGTTTCCTTCACTGCTTTTATCTCACTTCTTTCCCCAGTTTCTCTGTTCTTCCTTACGTGTTCATTCATTTCCTTTTGATTTGGGGGGTGGGGAGAGTTTTCGTCTGTTCTTGCATGTTACTTTTTCCATTAGGATCCTTAGCATATTAATCATAATTATTTTAAATTCCCAGTCTTGATAATTCCAAAATCTCTGCCATATCTTATTCTGGCTCTAATCCTTGCTTTGTTTCTTCAGACTGTTTTTGCTCTTTGGTATGCCATGTATTTTGTTGAAAGCTGAACATGTTGCATCAGGTAATATGAACTGAGGTAAGTAAGCCCTTAGTGTGAGGATTTATGTTTATCTGTCTAGGAATTAGGCTGTTTGCTGTAGCTATAGGTTTCCAAGACTTCAGTTTCCTCTAGTGTCCTGCTTTTTGTCTCCTCTGGCTTTTTAGGTTTCCCTAGAGCCTCCTTCTTAGAGTCTGAGCCTTACAGTTCTTCCCATTGTAATTCAGTTATACAGGAGCCCTGTTGATGTGGTGGTAAGATATGTGAGGGAGGGGGGAAGGGGGAGGGCAGTGTGCCATAATCCTATGATTAGGTCTTAATCTTTTAGTGGGCCTTTGTCCCTGGGCTGTGACCTTCATAAGTATTTCTCAGAATTTTTCTCTTTAGGTGGAACAAGGTTAGATGGACTTCGAGTAGGTTATTTCCCTCCCCCCACACTGGTTAGGCTCTGGTAAAATGGTTTTCCTTGAGGGCAGGCCTTTGTTAAGGATAACTGAACATTCCAGGTATATTTCAAAATGGTTACTTCCTGTCCCCCTGCTGGAACTATCAGGGAGTTTTACTCTGATCTTCATCCTGAGAGCCTGGTGGAGTGTGTAAAGGTAAAACTTGATAAAAGTGTTGTTGGGGGGAGCTCCCTAAGGCTGGGCCCCCAGCAGTTTTTTCTCTTTTGAATTAGTCTACACTCAGTTTCCAGCAATTAGGCAATTACCCTTTAGGTTTTCCTACCACTTGTTGGCTCTAGTGGCAGTTTCTGCTCCCAGTAAGTTGTGATTCTGTTATTCCTGCATCTCAGTCTTTCAATGTGAGGGTTTGCCTGTAACCTCAATTCTCTGATGGACCTAAGAAGACCCATTGATTTTCAGTTTGCTCAGCCTTTTTCTTGTGAGTACAGGATTGATGTCTTTCATGGCCTTTACACGTCAGACCAGAAACCAGAAGTATCTGTGTTTACTCTTTAACACTTGCAGTCTGTTGTCTCCATTTCTATATGAAAATTACTCAGGTCAATAATGAGTAACCTAAAGGTTTCAAAAGTCACCAAATTCAATGGGCTTTCTCTTTACCTCTCTGCAGCATTTGACAATATCAATCTTCCCCTCCTTAACCCTGAACCAACCCTGAATTGGTTCACTTACTACTGGCAAAGATGCCTTTTTTCTGGTTTTACTTTCTTTCTACCTCCAGTTTCTCTCCTTGGCCCTATTACCTTCTCTTTGTATCTTTAGGTTTTTATTTTGGGACTCAGTTCATTTATTATCATCTCCATGAAAGATTCTCAAATCTGTATCTCCAGTTCTCACTTTTGTTCCCTGAAATTCACTTTCCTCTTGATTTTCAACTGCTACCAAACAGCTCCACCAGGATATCACTCATAATATCTAAACTTGAACATGTCTACAATTTAACTTCTTATTGTGCTTTGGAAATAATGACTAATTTAATCATCGCCTTAACTCTTTGAGGCAGATACTATTATTAACCTTAATTTACATATGAGGAAAGAAACAGATTAAGAAACTTGCTCAAGAACACATAGTCTGTGAGTTATTGGATGAGTTTTGGCATTTAAGTTGATCTCTTTGAGTTTTAAGTTTCTCACTTGTAAAACATGGCAATTAAATATCTCATAATTTATTATAAGAATTGAATTAGGGTGGTGATCGTTTTGTAATGTATGGAAATATTGAATCACAATATTGTGCACCTGGAACTGTAGGTCAATTATACTTCCATTTTAAAAAAATGAAATAAATAAATAAAAGAATTAAATTACAAATATAGTGGAAGTACTTTGAAGTTTAGATTTTAAGTGGCATTGTTATTATCAATTAAGTCCTGTTTGTTCTGTATCTGTGGTTTAAGGGTACTTGGGGTATGTTTTAATCGGGTACATAGACACAGAAATAACTATCATGAAGGAAGAAGGTTTTTTTTTTTTTTTTTAAATACTCATAGATCCCTAGAATCAGGAGACATGGCATGCTGTACCACATAGTGGGGCCACATGAGGAAGCACCAGTGCTGAGCAGGAGGTAAAACTAGCAAGTGGAAAACATGGGCAAGAAGCTTTATTGTGGTTCCCATGGGGAGAAATGGACAAAGTGGAATAAGCAGGTGTAGGAATAGCTTGTTTGAATAATTTCAAAAGGCTCTGGGCATAGGGACTATCCCTAGTTGTCTGGTTCCTGTCCCTACAGTGATTAGGGCAAGTGGATAGTGACCCAGAGAGTGAGATCTCTTTGAGAGCCTGATGAAGGAGATGGTTGAGGGTATGGACTCTGGATTGGTTGGTTTGCGTATAAAAGGTTTGCTTGTAGGCAAGTCCCTTACTATGTATAAGAATTGATTAGCCCTGGGAGGGGCAGTCCCTCAAGGGTTAGCAAGTTCCTAGATATTAAAACATCAAAATACAGAAAATAAAAAGATATGCTTAATACATGCTGTATTTAGCATTTGTTTTATTTCTACATTTGCCACCCCAGGTTAAGCCTTGATTACTTCTCATCTGGCCTATTTCCATAGCATCTTAACTAATGGTCGTCTTGCTTCTAGTGTGTTCTGAATATAGCTAAATTTTTCTGAAGCATAGTTTTGAGCAGTTAACTCTTATGCTCAAAATCATTCAAAGGCACTCTCATGCTTGTGTAGTAAATTTCAGAGACTTAGCCGGGCCATTTTATTTTTTCAAAGCTTAACTTTGTTTTCCTTCAATTTCCTTCTAATTGAATCATTTAAGATACCCTGTATATACCACATGCTTTCCTACTGTCATCGTTCACAATGATCTTTGCTCAGGGTGCATTTCCTGTCCTGTCCTCATCCCTCCTCACCTGCATGTGCATCAGACACAAGCACACATATACATTCGGGCCCCTGTACTTCTTTTGAATTTGACCTACATTCAAGCCTAACTCAAATGCCATCTTCATGATTTCTCTGCTCACTCCTCTTACCCAAGGTAATCTTTACCACAACTTTCATTTCATCTTACATGTAAGTCTTGAGGCAAATACAATTTTGTACTTGCATTGTAATCATATATATGTTTTATCTCTTATTAGACGGTTAGCTCCTTAGGGCCCATATCTGATTCATATTGTATCTCTGCCAGCATGTAGCCTTATGTACAGTAAGTGTTTTATGAATAACAGTTGGATAAATGAAAGTAATTGATTGGGTTTAGATTGAAATTTTTACCTTAATCTCATTAAACGAAGAAGTGGCTAATACACTTTTTCTTAAGCCATTCCTTCTTTCCTCTTGTGGTTATTTTTTTCATAGTGAGATTTATGTATGTGTAGCATGCTTTTAATGTCATTAGTCTCTTTTTTCATAGAAGTGGTCATCAGGTGCTCATGGTGTTCATTCTACAGGTACCAACTGAATGCCTTATATTTTCCAGCTACTGCCCTGGGTACTGAAGACATAGGAGTGAACAAAATAGATTAGGTCCCTGCTTCAGAAAACTCAGGAATGTACAGCTACATTACCTCTTGTATCATGACTGTTTTTCAGGCAAAACTTTCAAAGTGAATATCTCCTGAAAGTCATCCTATTTATTGCCCACTAATTTGGCTCTTTTGAAAGCATCTGTTTTTTTAACATAGCTAGATGTGCACCATAAATTTCTAACATAATTGGCTACAGGTACTTAGTTCATTTTTTTTTTAAAGTAGTCTGTACTTTCTGAATCTAATTTCCCACTCTGTCAGGCAGAGTACTAAGAGTTGGGGCTATCATGGTAGACATGGTTCCTTCCCATGAAACTTATAGTCTGAAGATTTGGGAGAGCTTATTGATGAGTCTCATAAGATCACAGTAACTACCTAATTGGTAAATGCAACATCATTTGCTAATTCATTTCTATTTGGTCCCTATAGGGAATAAAAGAGATAGAGCTGGTTTATGAGTAAATGTGATATGATTTCATTATGCATCTATTTAGTTTGAGATGTCTAGTAGACATTTAGCTGGAGCTACCCAGTAGACTGGTAAACATTTGAGTATGAAGGTTGAGAGAATGTTTTGAATTGGATGTAATGATTTGGGAATTCATTCGACAATTTTTTATTAAGCAGCTACTGTGTATTGGGTACTATGGTAGGCATTAGGGATACAGCAGGGAACAAAATAACACAAAGTCCCTAGTCTCGTGGAATTTAGATTCTCAGGGTTGGAGGGTTGGGTGGGGAACATCTAATTCATAAGATAAATAAGTAACAGATATGTTAGTAAGAAGTACTGAGGAGAAATATAAAGCAAGGGGATATGAAGTATTTGAGGGGTATTTGTCCTTGACAAGGACAAGGTCAAATGTATGACCATGGGAATAAGCAGATGATATAGTAAAGAGGAAGAATAGAATGGACAGACTGTATTTTGTAGGGATAGTAGGGCAAAGCTCAAGGGAGAAAGAAAATAAGAGTTGAAGGTAATGGTAAAAGAGTGATTCAGTTGATGAATTGTGGATACTGGATTAAATAGTGAAAGAAGAGAAACCTAAAAGGTACTGAGTAATTGGTAGAAAATGGAAGGGTCAGGTAATTAGAGGTCACAAGGAGGGTGAAGAATAGGAGACAGTTATGTTACAGAAACCAATTTGAGAACTCAAATTTAAGAAGAAGGGGGAATTGTCAACTGACGTCAGATGCTACAAAGATAAGTACTGGAAAGAGTCCTTTGGATCTGACAATTTGAAGGACAAGACTAGGTGATTTTAATGAAAGTAGTCTCTGCAGTAGGAGAGGAGAGGGTGGAATTAGATTGTAGTGAATTATGGAGCATAAGAGGAGTAAGGACATAGACAGGATTATTGACTAATATTTTAAAAAGTGAAGGAGAGATACAGTAATAGATAGTGGAAGACTAGTAAAAGATAGGTAAAGGAAGGATTTTTAAGTTGAAGAGATGACTGGAGTACAATTATATGCTGAAGGGAAAAAGATTGGAAACAAGATATAGGAGACCAAGAATTATTGACGGAAGAGTCCCTGAGATGGGAATTCCCTTGCAGTCCAGTGGTTAGGGCTTAGTGCTTTCACTGCTGAGGGCCTGGGTTCCGTCCTTGGGGAACTAAGAGCCCACAAGCTACACGGCATGGCCAAAAAAATTTTTTTTTACAAAGGAAAAGAGTCCCTGAGAAAAGTAGTAACAGACAGGTTTCAGAGCACAGGTAGAAAGGTTAACCTTAGATAAGAAGAGCAACTTTTGAACTGAAAGAGGAGGAAAGAAATAAGGATGGATTAGATGAGTTTGTGGGATATGAAAGAAGAATATAATGAAGGTAGAGAAATTTAAGGAATTCTTACCTCATTGATTAATTTGGTTTCCTTGGAAATGTTGGAGTTAAAGTCGTTTAGAGACTGAAGGAGGGAGGATAGGGTATGATACTTTAAAAGAATGTAAATTTGAAATAGTATGAATGGAATTCATTTAGTCATTTATTTAAAAAATACTAATAGTGCCCACAATATACTGGGTACTGTCCTGTGTGCTAGCGATATAGCAATGAACAAGACAAAGTTCTTGCCCTAAAGATGCTTACATTCTAGTAGAGGAGTAGACAACAAACAGTGTCAGGTAGTACTAAATGCCATGAAGAAAAATAAAATATAAAAAGTAGATTGTTGTCATTTTAAAGTATTTTATTCTTGTCTGACCTTTTATGAGTAGGAAAGTAAAAGTATTGTTTAAAATGTTTTCTTTGGAAACACAATGCCTTTTTATAGTGTAAGGGGTGATCATTCTTATTTTATAGAAGTCTGCAGTACAATCAGAGTACTAGAATGAAAGAATGATTAGGTTTTTGTCTTAAGGAATTTAGAGAATTGATCCAAAAGTGAAATCATATTTTTTCTCCTGGATACAAATATTTTGATTATAATTTCTCTTATTAAGAATTATTATGTAATCGTTCAGGCAGGAACATGATATTCTTTCCCAGGTTTTATTACTCATTCTTCAATCTGCCTGCAAAACTGCGCTCTACACTCATCTGTGCTTACTATGTGTCAGGCATTTCCTAACCATAATATAGAAATTAATACATTTAATCCTCATAATAACCAATGAATTAAGTACTATCTTTATCCTCATCTTACAGATAAGGAAACTGAGACCCAGAGAAATAAGTGTAGACTTTTGATCTGACTGCCTGGGTTCAAATTTCAACTCTAGTAAGAATGTTTCCCTCTAAGCCTCTGTGACTTTATATAAAATAATGTTATAGCAACCTCTTAGAATTATTGTGAGGAAAAAGTGACACAGTGCTTGTAAACATTCTAGAACTATGCTTACACATAATGAGCTCTCAAGTGGCTACTATTTTTTTCTTGTTTATATGTTTAGATTGTTTCCATGTTTCTAAATGAAAATCTACTTTTTTATCATTGGCTAATTTTTCTTCAATCCTGGATCCTCAGTGTTATGTTTTCTTTTCCTGATATAGAAACACTGGCGCACAGTCGAAGAGGTCTATTATCTTTACTGGCCCAGCAAAAGGAGCACAAATGAAAGGAGGATATATTAGTGCAAACCAAAGCAGAATGCCTGGGTCAAAAAACATGGTGATTCTACCTGACCCCAAAACAGTAGAAAAAATGAATATTTCCTCCACAAAGACAGCCATGCGGGTAATATTCTTTATTAATTCATAATACTTTGAGTTTTTTTTTGAAAATGACACTGGGAAGAACTTGACTGAAATGTTAAAGGTAGAAAGTATGCTGCTTTGAAACAATAACTTCTAATACAGGCATATCTCAGAGATATTGCAGGTTCAGTTCTAGACCACTTGAATAACACAAATATCACAATAAAGTGGGTCACTTGAGTTTTTTTGGCTTCCCAATGCATATAAAAATTATTACATTATACTGTAGTCTCTTAAGAGTACAGTAGCATTATGTTTAAAAATTCCAACGTACGTGACTTAATTAAAAAACTTTACTGCCAAAAAATGCTAACCATCCTCTGAGCCTTCAGCAGGTCATAGTAACATCAAAGATCACTGGTCACAGATTACCATAACAAATATAATAATAATGAAAAAGTTTGAAATATTGCGAGAATTACAAAAATGTGACACAGAGACTCAAAGTGAGCAAATGCTATTGGAAAAATGGTGTCAATAGACTTGCTGGATGCAGAGTTGTCACAAGCCTTCAATTTGTAAAAAACAGTATCTGTGAAGTGCAATAAAGTGAAGCACAGTAAAATGAGGTATGCCTGTATTGATATATTGATTTTGTTAGAATCTTTGCCATATAACATATCTTACAGCATAATATTGGCAGTTGGCGCCTATAATTCATTATTGGTAGTAAGAACATTAGAGTGGAATGAAGAAAGTCTACTCATGACCTTAAGAATTATTTAGTCAGCTCAGGCTGCTGTAATAAAGTACCATATACTGGGTGGCTTATAAACAAATTTATTTCTTATAGTTCTGGAGTCTGGAAGTCCAAGAGTACGGTGACAAATGGTCAGGTTCTGGTGAGGACCCTCTTCCAGGTTGCAGACCACCAACTTTTATTGTATCCTCACAAGGGGGAAAGAGATTTAGCTAGCTCCCTAGCCTCTTTTTATAAAGACAGTAATCTCATTCATGAGGGCTCTACCTTCATGACCTAATTACCTTTCAAAAGTTTCACCTCCCAATACCATCTCACACTGGGATTAGTGTTCCAGCATATGAATCTGGGGGGTACACAAACATTCAGTCCATAATAATTATATACATATTACGTACACATTATATGCATTACGTGTATGTTATACATATATATTACATAGTATTAACAGCACTATGTAAAAGGTATAATGCATCATGACCAAGTGGGGATAATATATGCAAGATTGTTCCAATATTCAAAAGTCAGTACTTTCCCCCTTATTAGTAGATTGAAAAAGAATCCATGTGATTATCACAACAGATAAAGAAAAAGCATTTGAAAAATTCAATATCCAATGATTATAAAAATTAAAAATAAAATCTTTCAACTAACTTGAAAGAGAAAGGATTTCCTCAGGAGCCATCTGTAAAACCTACAGTTTACATCATACTCAGTGATGAAAGGCTGAATGCTTTTCCCCTAAGATCAGGAACAAGACACGGATGCTCACTTTCATCACTTCTATTCAGCACAGTAGTGGGTGTCCTAGCCAGAGCACTTAGGCAAGTAAAAGAAATACAAGTCATTCCAAAGTAGAAAGGAAGAAGTAAAATTATCTCAGTTCACAGATGACATAATCTTATATGTACAAAACCCTAAACATTCCACATTAAAAAAATTGTTAGAACTAATAAATTCAGCAAATTTGCAGGATAGAAAATTGACACACAAAAATCTATTGTTTCTATACACTAGCAATGAATAATTTAAGAAGAAAATCAAGAAAAATAGTTTTGTTTGCAATAGCATCAAAAAGAATGAAATACTTAGAAATAAACTTAACTAAGGAGTTGAAAGATATGTACACTGATAACTATAAAGATTGCTGAAAGAAGACAATAATAAATAGGAACACATCCTTTGTTCATAGACTTAATATTGTTAAGATGTCAATACTATCCAAAGCAATCTACAGCTTCAATGCAATCCCTATCAAAATCCCAGTGACATTTGGGATGGATGATAGGCCATCCTAAAATTCATATGGCCTATCAAGGGAGCCCAAATAGCCAAAACAATCTTGAAAAAGAACAAAGTTGGAGGTCTCACACGTCCTGATTTAAAAACTTATTACATAGCTTCAGTAATCAACACAGTGTAGTACTGGCATAAAGACAGACATATAGGGACTTCTCTGGTGGCGCAGTGGTTAAGAATCCGCCTGCCAATGCAGGGGACACAGGTTTGATCCCTGGTCTGGGAAGATCCCACATGCCGTGGAGCAACTAAGCCCGTGCACCACAACTACTGAGCCTGCACTCTAGAGCCCGCGAGCCACACTACTGAAGCTTGTGTGCCTAGAGCCACAACAAGAGAAGCCACCGCAATGAGAAGCCCATGCCCACAACGAAGAGTAGCCCCCACTCACCACAACTAGAGAAAGCCTGCACACAGCAATGAAGACCCACCACAGCCAAAAAGAAAGGAAGGAAGGAAGGAAGGAAGGAAGGAAGGAAGAAAGAAAGAAAGAAAGAAAGAAAGAAAGAAAGAAAGAAAGAAAGAAAGAAAGAAAGAAAGAAAGAAAGAAAGAAAAAGACAGACATAGGTCAATGAAATAATATAGAGCCCAGAAATAATAAGGATATCAAGAAAGGAAGGAAGGAAGGAAGGAAAGAAAGGGAGGAAGGGAGGAAGGGAGAAAAGAAAGAAAAGAAAGAGAAAAAAAGAAAGAAAGAAAGAAAAAGAAAGAAAGAAAAGAAAAAAGAAAGAAAAGACAAACATATAGGTCAATGAAATAATATAGAGCCCAGAAATAAACCCTCACAATAAGGATATCGAGACCATGCAATGGTGTCTTTTCAACAAAGGTGTTAAGAGAACTGGATATCTACATGCAAAAGAACGAAGTAGGACTCTTACCTTACACCATTTACAAAAGTAACTCAAAATGTAACAAAAACCTAAAAGTAAGATCTAAAACTATAAAACTCTTAGAAGAAAATATAAGGGAAAAACTTTTTGACATTGGATTTGGCAATGATTTCTTAGATATGATATCAAAAGCATATACAGCAAAAGAGAAAATAGATATATTGGACTACATCAAGCATTAGAAACTTCTGTGCATCAAGGGACACAACAACAGAGTGAAAGGCAGCCCATGGGATGAGGAAAATTATTAAAAAATCATATATCTGATAACAAGTTAATATCTGGAATATATAAAGAACTGCAACTCAACAACAAACAGCCTAATTTTAAAAATTGACAAAGGACTTGAATAAATATTTTTCCAAAGAAGATATACAAATGGCTGACAGCACATGAAAAAATGCTCAACATCACACCAGTAATCATTAGGGAAATGTAGATCAGAACCACAGTAAGATACCAGCTCACACCAATTAGGATGGCCACTATGAAAAAAAACCCAACAATAACAGAAAATAACAAGTACTGATGAGGATATAGAGAAATTAGAACCTTTGTGCACTGTTGGTAGGATTGTAAAATGGTGCAGCTGCTATGAAAACAGTATTATTGTCCCTCAAAAATTTAAAAATAGAATTACCATATCGTCCAGCAATTCCATTTCTTGGTCTGTACCTAAAAGAATTGAAAGCAGAGATTTGAACAAATATTTGTACAACGATTTTCATCGCAGCATTATTTATAGTAGCTAAAAGGTGGAAGCAACCCAAGTTTCCATCAACAGATGAATGAATAAACAAAGTGTATGTGTGTATATACCTTTAAAAAGAAGGAAATTTCAACACATACTACAATATGGATGAACCTTGAAGATATTATACTTAGTGAAATAAACTAGTCACAAAAGGACAAAGACTGTATGACTCGACTTATCTGAGATACCTAGAGTAGTCAAATTCATAGAGACAAAGTAAAATGGTGGTCACCAGGGAAAGAGTAAAGCGGAATTATTGTTTAATGGGTACAATTTGCAGTTTTGTGAGATTTTTGTTTTTGTTTTGCGGTACACGGGCCTCTCACTGTTGTGGCCTCTCCCGCTGCAGAGCACAGCCTCTGGACACGCAGGCTCAGCAGCCGTGGCTCATGGGCCCAGCTGCTCCGCGGCATGTGGGATCTTCCTGGACCGGGGCATGAACCCGTGTCCCCTGCATCGGCAGGCGGACTCTCAACCACTGCGCCACCAGGGAAGCCCTTTCTGAGATTTTTAAAACGAGTTCTGGAGATGGATGGTGGTGGTGACTGCACAGCAATGTGAAAGTACTTAATGCCATGAACACTTAAATGTGGTTAAGATGAAAAATGTATGCATTTTACCATAATAACCCCCACTGATGAGCTCTACCTGGGTGTGGCACACTGAGAATCCTGGGGCCTTCCCCTGGTCCATGAGATCATGTTCCATGTCAGGAGAGGCAAGCTGAGAAGACCTCAGGCTACTGCCCTATTCCCTCCATGGAGCACTCAACACCTAGAGTGAGGTTGTCACTCATGGAGAAGCTTACCATTGTCTCCACTGTCAATCCCAGAGATCTGGTGCAGAGATATTATCTGGGGAGAGAAGCAAGCTGTACAACAGATAGTTCCTTATATCTTCCATAAGGAACCAGCTTTATTTGCAGCAGAGCATGGAGAAGTTTAAACCTATGAACACCCTCAAAAACAGTGGACATAGTGGTAAAAGGCAATTGCAAGGAAATTAATTGATCTAATGAAGATACACCCTAGACTGTAGGCTACCTAGTTTATAGGGAAACAGGGTATAAGGCAATTCCTCAGCAAGAGAAGCCTTCCTGTAGTGAGAATAAATATTGAACATTGGCATCAGAAACTTCCCTGGAAGGAGCCACAATTTGATTGGATTAGTCTGTAGAGAATTTATGCCCCAGGGCATTGTTGAAAACAATAGAGCAATCAGCTGCCGACTAGTGAAGTTAACAGCTGAGTGTGGTCAGAGTAAGTGTGGAAGAGAGCCCTACCAGTAGCTCTGTCATCGCAGGATGGTTGTGGGCATACCCAAAGCTGCACCTCCCTGAGGAGCAACATTAATGTGTTAACAGGACTGCAGGGTAGGTGTTGGGAGGGGGCATATTAGTTTCCCAGGAGTGCCTTAACAAAGTACCAACAGCTGTATGACTTCAAACAATAGAAATTTATTGTCTCACACTTCTGGAGGCTAAAAGTCTGAAATCAAGGTGTTAGCAGGGGTGTGCAGCTTCTGAATATGCTAGGGAAGTATCTGTTTCTCTCCTAGATTCTGATAACCCCAAACACTCCTTGGCTTGTAGATCCATCACTCTAATCCTCTCTCTGTACATTGTGTTCTCCCCATTATCTTCACAGTATCTTCCCTCTGCCTCTGTTCAAATTTCCCCCTTTTATAAAGACATCAGTCATATTGAATTATGGCTCACCCTAATGATCTCATCTTAACTCAGTTAAATCTGCAAAGACCCTATTTCCATAATCTGAGGTACTGGAGGTTAGGACTTCAACATATCTTCTTTTCAGGGACACTGTTCAACCTGCAATGGGAAAACAGACCTCACTAAAATAATCCAGGTTATCACTAAACAAAATATAAACAAGCAAATAGCAATAACAAGCTCTAGGGAGGAGGGAAGTTCCAGTACCCAGAGTTGCTACAATATATTATCTAAAATCTCTGATTTCCAACAAAAAATTGTGGAACATGTAAAGAAATAGGAAAGTATGACCCATACTCAAGAAAAAAAGCAACAGAAGCTGTCTGTGGGAGGAAGCAAATGTCAAATTTAACAGAGATTTAAAAGAAGCCATTATAAATAGCTTCATGGAATTACAGAAACTATGCTTTAAAGAAGTAAAAGAAGGTATGATCATGTTACATCAAATATCGATAAAGAGACAGAAATTATAAAAAAGAACTGATGGAAATTCTGGAGCTGAAAAGTACAATAATTGAAACTTTAAAAATTCACTAGAGGAGCTCAACAATGGATTTTAACTGACAGAAGCAAGAATTAGCAAACTAGAAGATAGATCAATAGAGATTATTCAAGACAAACACAGAGTGGGAAAAAAAAGAATGAAGAAAAATGAATAGAGCCATCAAACACCATCAAACACACCAACATATGCATAATGGGAGTAACAGAAGAAGAGAGACACAAAAGGAAAGGAAAAAATATTCAAAAAGATAATGGAAAACACCCCAAATTTAATGAAAAACAATATCCTACATATCCAGGAAACTCAGTGAAGTCCAAGAATGAATGAATGCAGACATATTATAGTAAAAATGCTGAAAGTCAAAGACAAGAAGAAAATCTTAAAAGCAGCAGGAGAAAAACAGTGTGTATCATGTACAAAGGAACCTTAATAAGATTAACAGATAAATTTTCATCAGAAACAATGAGGCCAGAAGGCAGAGGAGAACAAATTTGAAGTTGTTAAAGAAAAAGCTCAACCAAGAATGTTGTATCCAGTAAAGCTATTATTCCAAAATGAAGATGAAATAAAGAGTCTCCAAGATAAACAAAAACTGAAAGAATTTATTGCTTGCAGACCCACCTTACGGGAAATACTAAGGGAAGTTCTTCAGCTTGAAAACAAGTAACTTCAGATGGTAATTCATATCCATACAAAGAACATCAGTGAACACAATTATGTAATTACAACAACTATTATATCATGTAATGAATGCAACTATTAGTGCATTTCCTCCTTTTTTCCCTCTTAACTGATTTGAAAAACGATTATATAAAATAACATGTATATAATGTATTATTGGATCTATGACACAGAAATGTAATATATGTGTTATGTATTTGGCAGTAATAGCACACAGGAGGTGGATGGGAACAAAGCTGTAATGTAAGCAAATGATGACAAAATGAAAAGTAATAATTATGGCTCTGTTTTCTTATATTTTGTAACAGTAATACATGTAATTTACATAAAAATAATACTACAGAAGGGGGAAATAGTGAATAGAGCTATATAGGAGTAATATTTCAATATATTTCTGAAACTAAGCTGATATAAATCCAAAGCTAATTTTGACAAGATGTGTATGTTAAACCCTAGAACAACCATCTAGAAAAACCTAAAAAATATAATGAAAAGATCATTAAAAAATTAAAATGCTACCTTAGAAAATATTCACTCAATGCAGAAAAAAGTAATAAAGGATGAATAGAGAACAAAAAAGACATGAGACATATGGAACACATAAAGTAAGATGGGAGATATAAATCCAACTATATTAAGAAAACATTAAATGTAGATAGATTAAACAATCCAAATAAGGGGCATAGATTGTCAGACTGGCTTAATAAACATGATCCAATGATAGGCTGTCTAGAGGAGACACACATTAATTTCAATATTAATTTCAGACCAATATCTCTTATGAATGTGGGTGCAAATATCCTGAACAAAATTCTAGCAAACCAAATCTAACATATAAAAAGAATTATATGCCTGGAGTGCATTAGTCTGCTAAGGCTGCCATAACATAATATCACAGACTGTATGGCCTAAACAGTGTCCTAATCTACTCTTCCTTTAGGGACACTAGTTATATTGGATTAGGACCCACCTTAATGGCCTCATTTTAACTTAATTATCTCTTTAATGTCCCTATCACTAAATACAGTCACATTTAGAGGTACTAGGGGTTAGGGGTTCAACATGTGAATTTTTTGGTGGGGAGAGACAATTCAGCCCATAACAGTTACCAAATGGGATTTATCCCAGGGATGCAAAGTACTTTAACATCTAAAAATCAATGTAATACATCTCATATCAGTAGAATAAAAAGCAATGATCATCTAGATCCAGAAAAAGCACTTTTCAAAATTCAACATCCTTTCATGATAAAAACACTTAATAAACTAGGAGTAGAGGGACTTCCTCAACTTGATAAAGAACACTTATGAAAAATCCACTAATATCAACTCAGTCATGCAACTGGATGCTTTCCTTTTGACATCAGGAACAAGACAAAATTTTCTTGCCACTCTATTCAACATTGTACTGGAGGTTCTAGATAGGGCAATTAGGGGAAAGAAAAAGGCAACCAAATTGGAAAGGAAAAGATAAATCTCTATTTGCAGGTGACATAATGTTACATATAGAAACTCCTAAGAAATCTACTAAAAAACTATTAAGACTATTGAATTCCCTGGCAGTCCAGTGGTTAGGACTCAGCGCTCTCACTGCAATGGCCCGGGTTCAATGCCTGGTGGGGGAACTGAGATTCTGAAAGCCGTGGCATGGCCAAACAAACGCAAAACAAACAAAAACAAACAAAAATAGAAACTATTAAAACTAATGAATGGATTCTGTTAGGTTGCAGGATACATGATCAATATACAAATAAATTGTATTTTTTACACTTGCAATAAACAATTTGAAAATTAAGAAAACAATTTCTTTCACAATAACATCAAAAACAATAAAATACTTAGGAATTAATTTAATAATAGAAGTGACATCATAAGCTCTGAAAACTGTAAAACATTACTGAATGAAATTAAAGATGATCTAAATAAATGGGAAAGCATCCAAAATTTATGAATTGGAAGACTTACCATTATTAAGATGGTGATACTTTCCAATCTGTTCTATAGATTCAACACAGTCCTTATCAGAATCCCAGCAGACTTCCTTGTGCAAATTGACAATTGATTCTAAAATTCATATGGAATTGCTAGGAACCCAGAATAGCCAAAATAGTCCTGAAAAAGGAGACTAAAGTAGGCAGACTCACACTTCCCAATTTCAACATTTACTACAAAGCAACAGAAATCACGATAGTGTGGTACTGATTGGCACAAGGATAGATATACAGATCAATGGAATAGAATTGAGAGTCCAGAAATAGACCCATTACATCTATGGTCAACTGATTTCTGATAAGCGTACCATGACCATTTAAGAGGGAAGGGATAGTCTTCAATAAATGGTGCTGGGATGACTGGATAGCCACATGCAAAAGAATAAAGTTGGACCCTTGCCTCACACCGTATAAAAATTAATACAACATGAATCAAAGACATATGTAACAGTTAAAACTAAAAACTCTTAGAAGAAAACATGGTGGTAAACCTTCATGACCTTGGTTTGGTGAAGGATTCTCAGATATGACACAAAAAATATGAACAACAAAAGAAAAAAAGCCAGATGAATTGAACTTTACCAAAATTAAAAATGTTTGTGCTTCAAAGAACATAATAAAGTAAAAAGTCTACCCACAGAATGGGAGAAAATATTTGCAAACAATATATCTGTTAAGGGATTTGTATCGGGAATATATAAAGAATTACAACTCAATAATAAAAAGACAAAATCCAATTAAAAATTGGGCAAGGGATTTGAATGCTCATTTCTCCAAAGAAGGTATACAAATAGTGAAAAAGCACATGGAAAAATACTTGACATCACTAGTCATCAGAGAAATGCAAATCAAAACCACAGTGTGACCTTTACTTCATACTCAGTAGGATGGCTAGAATCAAAAAGTCAGATGACAAGTGTTGGCAAGGATATCAAGAAATCAGAATACTACTGATAGGAATGTAAAATGTCCTGCCACTTTGGAAAATAGTCTGGTAGTAATTCAGGTGTTTAAACATACTGTTATCATATGACCCTGCAATTCTACATATAGATATATACACCCAAGAGAAATTAAGATATATTTCCAACCCAGAAACTTGTACATGAATGTTTATATCAGTATTATTCATAATAGCCAAAAAGTGGGAACAACGCAAATGTCCATCAGTGGACAGATGGCTAAACAAAATGTGGTATATTCATACAGTAGAATATTAATTCAACCACAGAAAAGGAATGATGCATGCAACAGCATGGATGAATCTTGAAACCATTATGCTAAATGAAACAAGCCAATCAAAATACCACACACTATGTGATGCCACTCACATGAAAGTCCAGTATAGGGAAATCTATAGAGACATGAAATACCTAAGTGGTTGCCCAGGACTGGGAGGAAGACAAGGGTTAGGGAATCAGAGTTAAAGGATACAGAGTTTCTTCTTGAGGTGATAAAAAATTTCTAAAATTAACTGTGGTGATGATTGCTCATATTTGTGAATACACTCAAAACCACTGACTTGCACACTTTAAAAGCTATTTAAAAAGATAATTATGCAGATTGTGTGTAACTTTATGCCAATTTTAAATTTTGCAAAATTTGCAAATGAATATAAAATGGAAAGATTCCTTAAAAACTTACATTTTACCAAGAGACAAACAAAAATGAAAATTGGAAGATATTAAAGAAATTAATATGAGTAATTTAAAAATCTTTCTTCAAAGATAATTCCAGGCTCAGATGGTTTCACTAGTGATATATGCCAAACACATAAGGACAAAAACAGAACAGAAGAAATGGGTATACTCCAGAACTCATGTTATGAGGCTAGAAATATCTTGATATCAAAATCTGACTACAACAGTATGAGAAAGAAACATTACAAGTCAATATCTCCAAACATAGATGGAGAAATCCTCAATAAAATGTTAACAAAATTCAATAATAATAAAAAGAGATAGTACATCATGAGCTACATTTATACCAAGAAAGATTGGTTTAACATTTAAAAATCCATTAGTGTAATTCACCACATTCATATATAGCTTAAAGGAAAAAAGCATATGATCATCTCAATACATAAAGTATTTATTTGATAAGATTAAAATTTATTCATGATTTAAAATGTTCTTATGAAACTGGCAATCACAAGGAACTTCCTTAATCTGATTTATAAAATCCTGCAGCACTGGTTGTATTTAATGGTAAAGCATTCCTAAGAAGGATCCACTTCTATCCAACATTCTTGGAAGTCTTAGCCATTTCAGTATGGCAAGAAAAAGAAATGAAAAATGTAAGCATTGGAAAGAAAGAAACAAGACACTGAATATTTGTAAATGACACAATTATCTACATGTAAAATTTTAAATCACCTATTAATAATTATCAAATTAATAAGAGTTTAACAAGGTTATTGGATATCAAAAAAAAACAACCAAGAACAATTATATTTTTATATACCAGCAACACACATTTCAAAAATTACATATTTTTCTAATGATACCATTTATAATAGCACTAAAATGTATTAAGTACTTGTGGATAAATATAACAAAGATGCACATACCTATACTGTAAAAACTATAAAATTTTACCGGGAGACATTAAACAAGAGCCAAACAAATGGAGAGCTAGAACATGTTTATGCATAGAAAGAGTCAGCATTGTAAGTATATCAATTATACCCAAATTTTGATGTATAGATTCTTTGCAATTTCAGTCAAAATCTCAGTTGTTTTTCATTGTATTTTTTTCAGGAACTTGTCAAGGTAAGTCTAAAATTTATATAAAGCTGCTGAAGCTTAGGTATAACCGAGATACTCTTGAATAAGAACTTTGTGGAAGGACTTGCTCTCCTAGATACCAAGTTTTATATAAAGTGTAACATTAACAAAGGTATAGACAGAGAGCCTACAAGTGACTCAGGCACATATAAACACTTGTTTTATAATAAATGTGCACTAGAGAGTAATGGGGAAATAACAGGATTTTCAAAAATTCTTGTTGAGACAATTGGGTATTCACATGGAATAAAAATATATTGGCTTTCTTCCTCATACTATACACAAAACTCAATTCCAGGTATATTATAGATCTAAACATGAAAAGCAAAAATATCTTCATAATTTCAGGATTGGGAATGGTTTCTTGGATGAGACATCTAAGGCGTAAACCATAAAGGAAAACATGATAAATTTGACTACGCTAAGATGAAGAACTTCTATTCATTAAAAGATACTACAAGGAAAATTCAGCCATAGAGTGAAAGAAGACATTTTCAACACATAAAACAGAAAGGGTTCATAGTCAGAACATTTAATGAACTCTATCATCAATTTAAAGAAAGACGGAACTCAACAGAAAAGTGTGCAAAGGACTTGTATGGGATATTTTCCTTCAAAAAAAAGGAAGTCAAGATAGGAATAAACACATGAAAAGAAGTTCAATTTCATGAAAATTAAAGTCAAAATGAGATACCTGTATACCTATACCCATACTGGTTTAAATTTCTAAATCTGGCAGTGCTAGTTGTTGATGAGAATGTAGAGTAACAGCAACTGTCACAATGCTGGCAATCTTGAAAAGTTTTACAATCAACTTGGAAAACAGTTTGGTGTTATCAGGTTGACTCATCAATTCCACATCTATCTATCCCCTACAGAAATACATTTTCATGTTTAACAGTATGCTTTCACATTAATGTTTATTGAAACAGTTTTCATGATGGCCAAAAACTGGGAAACAATTCAATGTCTGTTAAAAGTAAAAGAGATAGATAAAATAGGATATACTAATCCAACAGACTACAGTCACCAATAAATGAATGAACTATTATACATGCAACAACATGGAGAGATACATAAAAGCATACTGTTGAACAAAAGATGTCAGATAATTCCATTATAATATATGGCTATTTATATAAATTTTAAAAACAGGCAAAACTAAATTACATTGATAAACTTGGTAAATATCAATACTAAGTGCTAACCAAAATCTGGAGCAACCAGAACTCTCATACTTTGTTGGTGGCAACCACTTGGGAAAACCTTTCAGCAGTATCTACTATATGTGAACATATAAATAATCCAATAACCAGGAATTTCACACAGGTATACACCCAACATAAATTCATACAGTATAGTCAGCAAAACACACGTACAACCATCTTCTTAGTGGCATCATTTGTTTTTGTTTTTTTTAAATATATTTATTTATTTATTTTGGCTGCGTTGGGTCTTCATTGCTGCTCGCGGGCTTTCTCTAGTTGCGGCGAGTGGGGACTACTCTTCGTTGCAGTGTGCGGGCTTCTCACTGCAGTGTCTTCTCTTGTTGCGGAGCACAGGCTCTAGGTGCGAGGGTTTCAGTAGTTATGGCACATGGGCTTAGTAGTTGTGGCTCGCGGGCTGTAGAGCTCAGGCTCAGTAGTTGTGGCGCATGGGCTTAGTTGCTCTGCAGTACGTGGGATCTTCCTGGACCAGGGCTGGAACCCATGTCCCCTGCATTGGCAGGTGGATTCTTAACCACTGCACCACCAGGGAAGCCCAGTGGCATCATTTGTAATAGGCAAAAATTTGGAAACTACAGAAATGTCCATGAACAATAAAATAGATATATAAAATTGTGATATATTCACACAATGGAATATTGTACAACAATGAAAACGAACCATCTACAGCTATACTTAACAATATGAAGAGTTCTCACAAATATAACATTGAAAAAAAGAAACCAGATACCAAGGGTATGTGCTTCATGATTCCATCAAAGTGAAGTTCAAAAACAGGCAAAACTAATCCATGGAGTCAGTATAATCATTACCTTTGGTGGGAGATAGTGACTCTTATGGAAGGAACTTCTGAGATGCTGGTAATTTTCTGTTTCTAAATCTGAATGCTAGGTACCTGGGTGTCTTCTGTTTATGAAAATTTATTAAGGTGTGCATTTATATGTGCACATCTCTATGTATATTTTACTTCAATATAAGTTATAAAAAGTAAGTGCTATTGTTTAGGAATGCATACTTAATAAAACTTTAAAAAGAAGAAAGAAAATAATTACCAAAATCAAGTTAATGATATTCACTGGGGAGGAGGGAGAGGCAGTAAACCAGAAGAAGCAAAAGCCAGGGGAGCTGCTTGTGATCTAGGAGGGGCAAAGTCTCCTAGAGGTTCTATCAATGTTCTAATTTTTTACTTTAGTTATGATTATAAGAACATTTGCTTTGTATTATTTAACTATATGGTTATGTTTTAATTATATTTCTGTATGTGTTAAATTTCATAATTAAAAATATTAAAAATTAACCAAAAACAAATAAGCCAAAAATGTGTAATAACTTGGCTAATGTTTATTAATAAAATGTTAAATGAAAAGTTTTGGTTTTTAAAGCTTATACATAAAAAAATTAAATATACCAAAATATTAACAATCTGAATGAATTATCTTTCTATATTTTTGAATTTTCTCAAAATTAGTATATATTTCTTATATATAGGTAAAAGATGAATAAGACTTTTTGAAAAGTGTATGCCTCAGTTAAGAAACTTTTTAAGCATAAAATCTTTTATCATTCAATTTTTCATGTTTGTCCTATCCTACAAACATTGTATTTATCTTTTTTCTACTATTTTTATCTCTCTTTTTTAGGGCCTATCATTCAGAAACCCTGTCTTTTTTACTTATTTTATTTTAAATAACTATTTTCTACAGGTGACGGATATACATGGAGTTGATGTTACTCCCAGACCTCTTTACCATCCAGATCCATATACTGGTACAGCAAAGCCAAATAAACTATTGACATCACAAGAAGGATCACGTACATCAGACTTTATAGCTTCCTATAGCCTTTATCAGAATACAATAAATCCTAGTACGTTAGGGCAGTTTACAAGGTAGCGTATACTATTCTATGATTCTTTTTTTATATCTTATGTATTTTCATTTAAGTTGCACATATGTAACTTAGATGTCAGTTGTCCCCAGTCTCCCAGCTCTGTTCTCTCATCCTAGTGTGCCACCTCTGTGTTCCTCTCATGTTTTAACTAGATGTAGAGCTTGCATGTCAAGTGTTCCCCTACACTTACACCAAAACATTTGTGAAAAAATATACAGATTTTACTCAAGATTTCCTGAGGATCCAAAAGATGTGACCTAGCATCACAGACGTGTTTCTTCAGTTTCTTTCATGCTGCAGTTTAGGAGCTTTCCTTTTTTTCCCTCCCTATTCTTCCATACAAATCCTTGTTCTCCTAGGGTTTGATTTCTCTCTTGTTTTATAACTTTTTTTTTGGTAAATGACATGTTTTGCATTTACATATATAGATACTTATATAATTGAAAATTTTTACTGCTTCCAATAGAGAAATGCAGTCTTTGCCATAATAAAACAGTACTCCTAAAACAATCTAAAGATTATGGGGAAATACTTTAGTGTTTAACTTTCAATCTGATAAATTAAAAGTTCCAGATGTTAACTAAGCACGAAATTTTAGGAGAAAATATGCTGCTCTAGAGTCTGCCTCCAAATTAGCATACAGAAGCCATGGGAGTTCTCCGCAAAACAAAGGATATTCCAGTAAACTGAAACCAACCTTTTGGAGGGCAGTTGGAACTATAAATAGAAAGGAAAAAAGTATGTAATATCATGGAGTAATGTTAAGTTTCTATGTTTAAAGGAAATTATTTTTGGATTCTTCAGTGTATTGATTTCCCACAAAGTATATAAATTTTATTTTAAATTAAGTCTTGAGAGGACATTTATCAAATTGAATAAATTGCATTTAATATGGGATTTGAAAAATGAGCAGAAACCTGGTGAAAAATGAAGGGTAGACTACTCCAGGCTGAGGCCCTGAGGTAAGAGAGCTCCATAAGTTTGAGAAACTTAAAAAAAAAAAAAGTGGGGGGAGAGAATATTGATAATGAAGATAAGACGGAGAGTCTCGATAGGTAGGCTGTGTTTTGGATTTTTATCCTAAACATACTGTTGAGAATCCGTTGAAGGTCTCTAGGCATAGGTTTGACATGTTTTATTTCTAAAATATATTTAAAATGACTTTTTACTTAAAGAACATTAAATATCAACTCAGTATTTAAAGAACTAGTTTATTTTTATCAACTTCGCTCATATGATTACAGTATATTTGATTTCTCAATCTGATAATGTTTTCATTTATACATTTAATTGCCCATAAAGACATCTAAATAAATAATGTTGTTATTCATTATTAAAGGTCAATTTTAGGAAGCAGTACAGTTTCTAAGTCAAGTACATCCACTACTGAATCAATAGTAGAAGACCTAGAAGAACCATCCTTTAAACGGGAAAGGTTGGCTAGTTTTACAGGTAATGAAAATCCAATCTTTTATTTCAGTAACAGTTCATTATTTCTTTAGCAAATATGCTCATTATTTTTTGGGTGCTTGAGATAGCAGAACTATGGTAATCATTCCCAAATGCTGGCCTGTGCAGTAGCTACATGAGAATTACCAGGGTAATGTTTATATATTTTTTAAAATTCTCAAGTGACTTTCTTGCACCACCAGCCTCAGTAATCACAGACCCTGTTTTTTTTGTTTTTAATTTTAAAAAAATATTTTATTTATTTATTTTTGGTTGCATTGAGTCTTTGTTGCTGTGTGCGGGTTTTCTCTACTTGTGGCGAGCAGGGGCTACTCTTCATTGCGGTGCATGGGCTTCTCATTTCTGTGGCTTCTCTTGTTGCGGAGCACGGGCTCTAGGTGTGCGGGCTCTAGACCACGGGCTCAGTAGTTGTGGCACGTGGGCTTAGTTGCTCCCTGGCATGTCGGATTTTCCAGGACCAGGGCTTGAACTTGTATCCCCTGCATTGGCAGGTGGATTCTTAACCACCGCACCACCAGGGAAGTCCCACAGACCCTGTTTTAAAAGAGCTCAGCTTCTAACTCAGGAGACAAATAATTGTGATACACTGTGATCAATGCCATATTAAGACATGTGCAGAATGTGATGGGAGTACTTACAAAGAAAATATTAACTACTGTGAAGTGGAAAACAAAAAATGAGAGAACGTTCATAGAGAACATTATTGACTTTTGAATTGGGTTTCTAAAGATAATTAGTAATTTGTCAGGAGAACAAAAGGAGAGGCCCATTCCAGGCAGAAGATAAAATATGAGGTAATGCAAAGGATTATGCAAGTAAAGTTAAAAGAATGAGGAAATAATGGTTGACCAAAAGTGCTGGAAGAAGTGGGTACTTCCTTGAGGGTCAGGATGTCTTTTCCTCTAAGATGATAATGAGGATTAGTGAAAATATTAATAAGGTTGGAAAAGTGCTTGATGGACTCTTCTATTTGGTGTTAGCATATGTAACAGAATGCTTCTGACAAGTAACAGAATACCCAACTACCATTTTTCCCACATTAAAAGAAGTTAAAGGTAGGTAGCTTTTGGCTTTGCTTTTGTGGCTTAATTGTGTCAGAATCTGGATTGGAAGCTCTGCTCTTTTCGTAAGCCTTTTCTTCTTGTTTCTTGCCTCATGGTCTCATGATATGTGCCCAGCTCTGGGTATTATATCCACATTAAAAGCAGAAAGAAGGAGAAAGGCAGTAGCACCAGTCACATCTCCCTCATTTATCAGGAAAGTAAACGTTTTCTCAGAAGGCTTCCTTTTTCCTGTATATTTCTGTTTTTATCTCATTGGCCAGAACTGTGTCACATTGACACCACTAGCTTCAAGAGAGGCTGGAAAAGCCAAATATTTTATTTCTCAGCCTGTATTAATGGAAAGAGCCCAGGGAGGGGAGAAAGGCTTAGCAATGAAAACTTAAGCAATTAGCAATATCTGTTGTAGGAAGATGTGCATCCTCTCAGGAGGGGACAAAGAATTGAATTATTGTCATAAGCTCCCCCAGCAGTCTCTACATATATTCTTGCCACCCTCCAATTTGTTTTTCCAAACTGTATGCAGAATTGAACCTGCTCTCCTTCTTGGATGGGACTCGAACCCAGCCAAAATTCAGATTGGGACTTGAATCGACAGGATGGGACTTGAACCCATGGAATGGGACTCAAGCCCAGCCACACCTCAGACTGGGGTCCCTGACTTAGGAGGGGACTCAAATCCACTGTCTTTTAATTGAAGCTGCTCACCTGGTGTCAGGACTTACTCAAGCTCAGATTCTTTTATCTCCTTGCAGAAAGAATTCAGCATGAGGCAAAGCGATAGGCAAAGAGTGAGTTTATTAGCATAGGATACTTGTGAGAGCTACAAGTGGGCAGGCAAGGGAGCACAGCCCTGAGAACAGAGAGCGTTACATTTTTATAATCAAAGAAGTGGGGTGGGAAGAGAAGACCACCTTCTTCCTCAGTTTTGGGTAGACGTCAAGGCTTAAATCACTAGTTCCTCCTTTGACCCTGTATGGTCTAATGGGGACGGTCATGATGCTCTTTAAATATGTATATTAGCAGAAGGGTGGTGACATATACTAATATATGGTAATTCATCTCAGGTTTTGGTAGAATGTCCCCTTTCACCTACTTTCTTTCCTTTTTCACCTATATTTCTGTCTTGCAGAAATGCTACTCTTCAAGGACTACTAACTCCCTGATTTCATGTAACAAGATTCAGACCATATATCTATTGTGTTTTAACAATGACGTTTGTGGCTTGAGTGTGCCTGGTGCTTGGATGCACCTGGTCTTTCGTCAAGGTAGTGTAGATTGTTGCTAGGTTACTAGATTCTTTTCTTGAGTGGTCAATAGTTTACAACAGTCTCCCCAAACTCCCTTAAAATTCTCTTTCTGTCTTTAATCCCCTAGTGGGATTTCTAAGCCAACTAATTATCCTACTGTATCCCTATTAGAATGATCTTTTTAATAACACAATCTAATCACATTCTCCCTGCTTAAAGCCCTCCAATGGATTTGCATTCCTCTTAAGATAAAGAAGAAAATTTTTATGTAGTGATTTGCCTTGAGGTCTACCTCTATTTGTCTACATCAAAAACAAACAAACAAACAAACGTAACAAAACTTCACCTCCAGAAGCCTTGAAGAATAATATAGATGTTTATATTGTCTTGGCCTGCTGGTGAATTCTAACTACAAAGTCAAGTCTCTAAACTGAGTCAAACCCAAAGAATTCTACTTCTACCACCTGGTAGATTAGTATTTCTCAGTCTTGACTGCACATTAACATAATCTGGTATACCTTTTATTTTTTATTTTTATTTCTGGCTGCGTTGGGTCTTCGTTGCTGCACGTGGGCTTTCTCTAGTTGTGGCGTGCTGGGCTATTCTTTGTTGCAGTGCGTGGGCTTCTCATTGCTGTGGCTTCTCTTGTTGCGGAGCACGCGCATGGCACCTAGTCATGGTAGTCGTGGCACGCGAGCTCAGTAGTTGTGGCTTGCAGGCTGTAGAGCGCAGGCTCAGTAGTTGTGGTGCACAGGCTTAGTTGCTCCATGGCATGTGGGATCTTCCTGGACCAGGGCTCAAACCCGTGTCCCCTGCATTGGCAGGCGGATTCTTTTTTTTTTTTAAACACCTTTATTCGGGTATAATTGCTTTACAGTGTTGTATTAGTTTCTGCAGTGTAACAAAGTGAATCAGCTATATGAGTACGTATATCCCCATATCACCTCCTTCTTGCCTCTCCCTCCCACCCTCCTTATCCCACCCCTCTAGGTGGTCGCAAAGCACCGAGCTGATCTCCCTGTTCCATGCAGCTGCTTCCCACTAGCTATCTATTTTACATTTGGTAGTGTATGTATGTCAGTGCTACTGTCTTACTTCGTCCTAGCTTACCCTTCCCCCTCCTGTGTCCTCAAGTCCATTCTCTACGTCTGTGTCTTTATTCCTGTCCTGGCAAGTGGATTCTTAACTACTGTGCCACTAGGGAAGTCCCCTATTAGGTTCTATCTACTGTAAGATCATTCATTTTTATAATTAGCATATCTGTGCCATAATGCTACTTTAAGGTATATGTAACTAAATCATAGATGAAGATCTGGTGGTCTTAAAGAAAGAAAGTTTAGAG
Organism: Delphinus delphis; assembly: GCF_949987515.2. Taxonomy (NCBI): domain Eukaryota; kingdom Metazoa; phylum Chordata; class Mammalia; order Artiodactyla; family Delphinidae; genus Delphinus; species Delphinus delphis. The sequence goes on along the minus strand of NC_082683.1, from coordinate 57,214,240 downwards.
AATCAAGAACCAAAATTTAGGGGCTTCCCTGGTGGCGCAGTGGTTGAGAGTCCGCCTGCCGATGCAGGGGACACGGGTTCGTGCCCCGGTCCGGGAAGATCCCACATGCCGCGGAGCGGCTGGGCCCGTGAGCCATGGCCGCTGAGCCTGCGCGTCCGGAGCCTGTGCTCCGCAACGGGAGAGGCCACAACAGTGAGAGGCCTGCGTACCACAAAAAAAAAAAGAAAGAAAAAAAAAAAGAACCAAAATTTCTAGTCTCAAAACTGCCAGTATTCCTGTGTGACCTTAAACTTCTCACTTAGCCTCTCTGTTTCTCATTTTCTTCACTGATAAAACGAACAGTTTGAACTAGATATATCTCCAGTTGTGTCCATATGGGTAATTCATTTACTTTTTCACTTACCTTATATCTACCTTAGCTAGATTTGCTTATATAAATCATCTCTCCCTCATATTTTATTTTATTTTTAATTTTTACTTATTTAATTTTTTGCGGTATGAGGGCCCCTCACTGCTGTGGCCTCTCCCGTTGCGGAGCACAGGCTCTGGACGCGCAGGCTCAGCGGCCATGGCTCACGGGCCCAGCCGCTCCGCAGCATGTGGGATCCTCCCGGTCCGGGGCACGAACCCGTGTCCCCTGCATCAGCAGGCGGACTCTCAACCACTGCACCACCAGGGAAGCCCTCTCCCTCATATTTTAAATTTATTGCATAAATAATAAAAATTAAAGAACATCTTTTAAAAGAAGAATCATCCAATACTGTAAAGCATTAGCAATTAAAAATTTTGTTTCCTCAGCTTCTCCGTATGCATAAGTATTTTAATTGTTATAACCAGAGCGTGGGTTTTGTCCTGGATTATTCTGTCACTTTACATTTTATCACAAACATTTTCATATGTTTTTAATGTCATATTTAATTACTAGTTAATATTCATAGATGAGTATACTATTATTTATTTAGCCATTCCAAATGTTGATGATTGGTTTGTGAAATTAGTAGCTTATAGTTTTCTTAGGTTATAAGGAGAGTGTTTTTCTCAGGCTTTGGGCCTTCTTAAGGAGACTGAGCCTTAATCTCTGGAAAGTGTATACCCTTAAGTCTTGTTTTCCTAAAGCTTTTCAAGCTTTACCCATGTCAAAGCCTCAGGTATCCCTGCTTCACACGCTGTTTTTAACAGAAAACATTGAACTCTGACCTATATACTGTGTCATGGCTCTTTATTACCCATACAACCAAATCCAAACTCTCTAGCCCTGACACTCCATCCTCAGTGAAATTTTTCAAGAATCTTGGACTTCTGACAAGACTACAGGCTTGAGGCTAACCCTTTTCAGTGTATGTTTTGCATGGATATTGAGCCTCTTTTTCTGCTATATTTAACCACAACTTTCACTGGAGAGTCTTTTTAGCTCTTGGTGAAGATGATTAGAGGTGAGCTGTAATCTAAATCAAAAGTCAACCAGTAAGAAGGACAAACAGAATAAAAGGCTGTTGTAGATATAGACTAGAAATTAGCTTCAGGGCTCAGAGAAGGGTTGCATATTATCTGGGAAATACACTTGCCCATATGTCTCTTGAGTTGTATCAATAGTTGTTCACCCCAATCTCCCTGTTAATATTATAGGATAGATGTAATGGGTTGCCCTTGTAGTCATGACTACACATTTGAGATTGGAGTAGGCTTGATGTATCAGCAACAGAGATGGTTTATGAGCCATAGGATCCAGTTTGGCTTCAGAGGGATTAAATAGACTACATCTCACAACATGGCCTGTTCTTGGACCGTGTAATGCCACCTGCAATGTATGACTCGTCATGGTATTTTGATGAAATGAAAATTAAAAATAACAATTAGTAAATGATTTTTATTAAGTCATGTATTTTAGATTTACAAGTTATTAGGGCAACACCTGGAAAAATTGTAACAAAAGAAGACCTGGAGAAGACTATAGAGATAATACTCACAGAGACAGAAACGATGAACTTTTTTAACCTACCAACAGTCATGGTTTCTGTAGAATCTGAAGAAGCTGAGAAAATAAGGTATGTATTGTTCAGTTGTTTACATTGCTTTTGTAATTTAAATGCTAAATCAGAGGCTCTTATCCTTGTTTCTGTCTTTGGGGATTTCTGGATAAACACTGGTGGTACATGTGCCTGGTGAAATTGTATATAAACTTACATATGTGCCTCATGAAATTACATGTAAAGTGTTTATGCTGTATGTTTTTCCTAGAAGAGGAACCCATAGCTTTACCATATTCTTTAAAAAGTAGGTGAGCTACTAAGTTAAATAATAAAAGAAATAAAGGAGGCTTCTAAGTCTCAGCATAGGTTTTAATGATTTTTTCTTTTATGCATATATGAATTATTTTCAAGTTAAAAAGAAATGACTGTCATTTTTTATATTTAAAACTTAAAAGGGAAAATATGTTATGGGGAAATGACTGAATTAACTATTGAGAGTAGATTTTCCATTTCTCTTTATTAATGAATATAAATGGATCATTAGTTTTTGCCTCATGTTATTTTGAAACTCTCCTGTTAGGCACATACACATTAAGGATTGTTATGTCTTTTTGGATATTTGACCCCTTTATCATTATGTAATGCCCCTCTTTATCTCTGATAATTTTCCTTGCTCTGAAGTCTGCTCTGTCTGAAATTAATACAGCTACATAAATAGATTATTAATATAATTGTTCAGATTAGTTTTCTTCAAATATAATAAGAATATGATTTATAGTACTAAAAAATTCATCACTAAAATAATTTTTATGGTATTATTTTTGTTCAAATATAAAATCTTGTAAAATTGTTTAGACTATATAATATAGTACAATTAGATCTCAAATAGCATACTTTTTTTTGTTTTAACATCTTTACTGGAGTATAATTGCTTTACAATGGTGTATTAGTTTCTGCTTTATAACTCAAACAGCATACTTTTAAAGCTCATGAGACATAAGGGAAAGCTCCCAGGACCAGAAAAAGGAAAGGAAAAGAATAACAATGGGATAGATAAGTGATCTGAAATCATAGAGGGAGAGATGCTAGAAGCAAATGTTAATATTAGCACATGGATCTAGAGTCCACCAGTAAGTCTTGGATCCCCCACAAATTGAGACAGCTGAAGGAGAGATTCTTATATTAAACCAAGACCCTTACAAGGATCTCAGTTATCTCATAAGCAAATACATAAGCAAATACAAATTTTCTCTGGAGGAAAGCGTATCCCATTTAGACTCTTAAGGTTCATTCAGTTTGAGTTTAGTAAAAATACACCAAACCAATAAAGAAACAAGTCATTATGAATGAGAATTTTAAAAATAACAATTCCTAGATCTAAATCCTGAGGACTATGGGTAATGATATTATCAAATATAAAGTATAAAATATATGTGAAATATTTAAATAAAAGATAGAGTTAAAACATCATTAACACTAAGAAGCTATCAAAATGATTACTTATAAGACAAAAAATTTAAAAAGAATTTTAAAATAAAGTATGTTTATAACTGTTAAAATTAAAAAGTAAATATTGATTTAATCTTTGATATTAAATATTGATTTAATCTTTGATATTAAATAGATATTGATAATAGACTAGAGGTCTAACATACACCTAATCAGTTCCAAAAGGGCAGAATAGAAAGAATGGACGAGAGTTACTATTCAAGGAGAGTAAGTAATTCCCCAAACTATTGAAAAACACCATTCCACAGAAATAGGAATAAATAAAAAGAAATCCACACACACACAAACGGGACGCATTGTACTCATACTCCAAAATACCAAATATTAAAAGAAGATTTTAAAAACAGAAGAAAAAAATATAAAGAACACATCATCTACAGAGAAACACACCAATAGCATTATTAGGGATAAAGAGTGTGGTTTCATAATGATAGGAAGGTATAATAATTCTAAACTTGAAACTCCTAATAAAATAACCTCTTAATATATAAAGCAAAAACTGGAAACTTGATAAGTATCTTATTAAAGTAAGAGGTATGGATATACCTCTCTTAATTATTGATAAGTCAATCAGATAAAATTAGTATAGTTATAGAAAATTTGAACCGAAAACATAATTTAATGGTCATATATAGAACTCTGAATTTAACAATTAGATGATACACACTCTTTTCAATCACACATGGAACATTTACAAAAATCATCCATGTACAAGGCCATGAAGCAAGGTTTCAAAAATTTCAAAGAAGTAGTGTCAGACAAACTAAATTCTCTGACCACAGTGGAATGAAGTTAAAAATTAATTACATAAATCTCAACTAAAACATAGATGCATATTCACATACATTTTTGGAAGTTAAAAAGCACATTTTGAAAATTCCTCATGAACCAAAGAAGAAATCATAATGGAAATCAAAGAAATACTCAGAACAAAACAATTATGAAAATAATACTGCGGGATGAGACAAAAGTAGTACTTTGAGGGAAATTTATAGCTTTATGTCTATAATCAAAATTCATCAAAACTATGTGGAGATAGTGCTAGGATATTATTGGTGGGTACCGAAAGTTGTAGGGATGTCGGGGGATATAGTGTAAAAGAGTCCTTTGGAGGTAGTTTAATGCAGTCTTTCCCTAAGAAGTGTCTTGAATTTTCACTTCATTTTTTGGTGCAATCCACATTAAAGAAGGTAATTTTAAGAAAAAGCATAATATCAATAGAAAAAGATATGTGTGGTAAAAATTAATTTTTATTAATAAGTTGAGTGTATATTGCTTTTTATAGCCAGAGAAACAAGAACTATGAGACTCTTTGTCGAAATAGATTAGGCAATGACTTGTATGTAGAAAGGATGATGCAGACTATTAATGGAGCACCAAAGAATAAACACGTTCAATGTGACAAAATCATGAAGGAAGACAAAGGTAATTTATGTTTTATTCTGCTTGCTAAATTACCATATTTTAATATATATTCTTTGAGTCTGTCGATTAACAAATCAATACTACAGTATATAAGGCAAAAATATAAATGATTTGGCCAAATCACAACAATAGCTGGGTGCTATGATCTACAGCTTTCAGAATTTGACAATTAAGTTACAAGCAATAAATAGAGATTTAGAAGATTTGAATAACATAATTATCTTGATTTTTATACAAACTATATCATAGAACTGTATCCTTCAAATATTTATGAAATATTTATAGAAACTGATTGTTTACTGTAACAAAGCATATCGACCATAACTAATAAAATTTAAAACATGCCAAGCACTATTTTAGGCTTTTCACATACAGGCATACCTGGGAGATATTGCAGGTTCGGTTCCAGACCACTCCAGTTAAGTGAATATCGCAATAAAGCTAGTCACATGAATTTTTAAAATGTCCCAGTGCATATAATATACTATAGTCTATTAAGTGTACAATAGCAATTATATATAAAAAAACAATGTATATGCTTTAATTTAAAATACTTTATTGCTAAAATATGCTAACCATCATAGAGCCTTCAGTGAGTCATAATGTTTTTGTTGTAGAGCATCTTGTCTTGATGTTGATGGCTGCTGACTGATCAGGGTGGTGGTTGCTGAAGATTGGGGTGGCTGTAGAATTTTTTAAAAATAAGACGACAATGAAGTTTGCTACATTGATTGACTCTTCCTTTCATGAGTGATTTCTCTGTAGCATGTAATGCTGTTTGATAGCATTTTACCCATAGTAGAACTTCTTTCAAAATTGGACTCAGTCCTCTCAAACCCTGCCACTGCCTTGTCAACTAAGTTTATGTAATATTCTAAATCCTTTGATGTCATTTCAACAATCTTCACAGCATCTTCACCAAGAGTAAATTCCATCTCAAGAAACCACTTTCTTTGCTCATCCATAAGAAGCAGACTGCAGCAATTCATTCAGGCTCTACTTCTAATCCTAGTTCTCTTGCTATTTCTACCACATCTGTAGTTACTTCTACTAAAGTCTTGAACCCCTTAAAGTCATCCATGAGGGTTGGAATCAACTTCTTCCTAACTCCTGTTAATGTTTATATTTTGACCTCTTCCTATGAATCACAGATGTTCTTAATGGCATCTAGAATGATGAGTCATTCCTAGAAGGTTTTCAATTTATTTTGCCCAGATCCATCACAGGAATCACTATCTATGACAGCTATAGCCTTCAAAAATGTATTTCTTAAATAATAAGACTTGAAAGTTAAAATGACTCCTTGATCCATGGGCTACAGAATGGATGTTGTGTTAGTAGGCATGAAAACAACATGAATCTCATGGTACATCTCCATCAGAGCTCTTGAGTGACCAGGTGCATTGTCAATGAGCAGTTATATTTTGAAAAGAATGTTTTTTTCTGAGTAGTAGATCTCAACAATAGATTTATCATAATTATTAAGGACTCTAGGATTTTCAGAATGGTAAATGAGCATTGGCTTCAACCCAAAGTCATCAGCTGCATTAGCTCCTAACTGACAAGAGAGTCAGCCTGTCCTTTGAATCTTTGAAGTCAGGCATTGACTTCTCCTCTCTAGCTGTAACAATCCTGGGTGGTGTCTTCTTCCAATACAAGGCTGTTTCATCTATATTGAAAATCTGTTGTTTAGCATAGCCACCCTTATTAATTATCTTAAGTAGGTCTTCTGGTTAACTTGCTATAGCTTCTACATCAGCTCATGCTGCTTCACCTTGCACTATTATGTTATGGAGTTGGCTTCTTTCCTTAAACATCATGAACCAACCTCTGCTAGCTTCAGACATTTCTTCTGCAGCTTCCTCACCTCTCTCAGCCTTCATAGAATTAAAGGGAGTTAGGGCCTTCTTCTGGATTAGGCTTTGGCTTAAGGGAATGTTGTGGCTGGTTTTCATCTTCTACCCAGACCACTAAAACTTCCTCCTATCAGCAATAAGGCTGTTTTGCTTTCTTATCATTCATGTGTTCACTAGAGTAGCACTTTTAATTTCCTTCAAGAACTTTTCCTTTTCATTCACAATTTGGCTGTTTGGTGCAAGAGGCCTAGCTTTGGGTCTCCAGCTTTCAACATGCCTTCCTCACGGAGCTTAATCATTTCTAGTTTTTGATTTAGAGTGAGATGTGTTATTCTTTCTTTCTCTTGAACACTTAGAGACCATTATAAGGTTATTAATTGGCCTAATTTCAATATTGTCATTTCTGAGGAGGTGGGGAGGCTTGAGGAGAAGGAGAGAGATGGGGGATGAGTCAGTCAGTGGAGCAGTTGGAACATAAACTACATTTATAGAATAAGTTCACTGTCTTATATTGACATGGTTCATGTTACCTCCAAACAATTACAATACTAACATCAAAGATCACTGATCACACCTCACCATAACAAATATAATAATGAAAAAGTTTAAATACTGCAAGAATTATCAAAATGTGACATAGAGACATGAGGTGAGCAAATGCTGTTGGAAAAATGGCACCGACAGACTTGTTCAATGCAGGGTTGCCACAAACCTTCAATTTGGAAAAAATGCAATACCTGCAAAGTGCAGTAAATGAGGTAGGCCTGTATATTAACTGATTTAATTCTCACAGCAACCCTATGAGGTAGGAGCTCTTACTAGTCCTCATTTTTTGGGGGGGGGGCGCCCCCAGGCTTGCGGGATCTTAGTTCCCCAACGAGGGATTGAACCTGGGCCATGGCTGTGAAAGTACCAAGTCCTAACCACTGGACCACCAGGGAACTCCCTATTCCTCATTTTATAGAAGAAGAAACAGGCAAAGAGATGTTAGCTAATTTGCCCAAGGTCACTCAGTTACTATGGTGGACAATGATACTCCCAGACACTCTGGTTCTTGAACCTGTTCTCTTAACTACTATACTTACTATCTTTCAATGTTTATAAATTAACAACTCTGAGAACACTGCATTGCCAAACTTCTGAATGCTGTGGCCAAAAGGGTAATTAGAAGAAAGGTTATAATCTTAATGGCCTTTGTTACTCAGCAAAACCATAAGCTAATTCTTTAAAAAGATTAAAATAGACAAACTTCTAAGCAGGTGCTAAATCAAGAAAAGAGAAACTTACAATTAGTAGGAAAGCTTTGTGGCATCTTTACTTGCTCTTGTCCCACTCCCCTCCCCAGTAGAGTGGTGGTCTCAAAGATAGAAGCCTGGGCTTCCCTGGTGGCGCAGTGGTTGGGAGTCCGCCTGCTGATGCAGGGGACATGGGTTCGTGCCCCGGTCCGGGAAGATTCCACATGCCGCGGAGCGGCTGGGCCCGTGAGCCATGGCCACTGAGTCTGCGCGTCCGGAGCCTGCGCTCTGCAACCGGAGAGGCCACAGCAGTGAGAGGCCCGCATACCACACAAAAAAAAAAAAGATAGAAGCCTGCCTTCCCAGTGTGAGACCCTGGCCCTTGGTTCCAGAGGGAACAGAACAGACCTTATTCTCAAAGAATTTGGTTTGTATGTTTTAACCTGTCTAGGGGCTACCTGGAGGATTGACATAAGGCATTTGTGTTTTTTTGCCTAACCCAGAACTCTCTCAGGCGATAAGCATAACGCATTCTTCAAAAAACTGTAAGGCAGATGAACAACTCACTGCTACCTAAGGCAAAATAATGCAACGGAGTCAAACAAGAGACACACTGAAAGCCTGGAAGAAAAAACTGGGAGAGACTTTCTTTGGGAAATTAAGGTATTGAAAAATTAAGAAATTTTTAAGAAAATTAAGAAATTTTCTTAATTAGAAATTTCTTAATTAAAAATTAAGAAAAATATTAAGAAATTCCTCTGTGTATGTATATTGCATATACAGAGGAATTCAGAAAATCATGCACATGCCTAGGGCAGGATGCATGCTCAGAAAAGACCTGAAAAGATCCTAAACTTTCACTTCTGGCTGATCTCTAGGCTCAGTACAAGCAGGAAGTGAAAGCTGTGGTATAGTTTTAAGCAGCCTGTCTAAGCATTGAAGGAATTCCCCAACATGGAGCCCATCTGCAAAGACTGAGAGGGTTTTTTCCCTTTTTTTTTTTCCTTTCTTTCTTTCCTTTTTTTCTTCTGAGTGGGAAGAAACCCAGGTGTTCAAGGAAATCTCTGTCAGGACACTAACTGACCAAAAGCTAAAAAACAAACACTTATGAGATGATACGTGACAAAGAATACAGACTTTACAAAAATAGTTTAGCAAAATCCCTTAGCAAACAAACAGCTACCACTCACAGCAAACTATGATATCAAATCCTGAGGAAGAGAGTGATTTCCAGAATTACCACATAATTATATTCAAAATGTTCAATTGTCAAAAAAAAAAATTGCAAAGGATACAGAGGAACAAAAAGGTATGGCTCTTTCAAAGAAGAAATGAACAGAAACTCTCCCTGAGGAAGTATAGACATTAAACTTACTAGGCAAAGGTTTTAGATCAATTGTATTAAAAAAAAAGAAGAAGAAAAAAAAGCTAAAGGAAGCTATGGACAAAGAGATAAAATAAACCAGGAGAACAGTGTGTGAACAAATAAAAAATATCAATAAAGATAGAACTTATAAAAAGGAAAAAAACCATAAATTCTGGAGTTAAAAGTACAATAACTGAAATGGAAAAACTCCCTAGAGTTTTCAGTAGCACATCTGAGCAGGCAAAAGAAAGAATCACCAGTTTTTAATAATAGGTCAATTGAAATAATCCAGTCTGAGAAGCAGAAAGAAAAAATAATGAAGTAAAATGAACAGAGCCTAAAGGACCTGTGGGACTCCATCAAGTCACCAACATACATATAATGGAAATTTCAGAAAGAGAGGAGAAGAAAGAGATAAAGGGGCATAAAGAAAAGTTGAAGAAGTAGTGGCCTAAATATTCCCAAATTCCCAGATAAAAGACATAAATCTGCACCTCCGAGAAGCTTAACGAACTCCAAGAAAGATAAAAATAAAGAGATCCACACTGAGACATATTATAATCAAACAGTTGAAGTACGAAGAGAAAATCTTGAAAGCAGCAAGAGAAAAGTAACTCATCATTTACAAAGGATCATCAATCAGATTACACTCAATTTTCAGCAGAAACCATGGAGGCTGGAAGCCAGTGGGATGACATACTTAAAGCACCAAAAGAAAAAACTGTCAACCAGGAATTCTGTATTCTTCAAATAATCCTCATGAAGGAGAAATATAATTAAATAATTAAAACTGAATATATCCTCATGAAGGAGAAATTAAGATGTTCCTAGATAACTAAAAGCTAAGAGAATTCAGCACTAGTAGAACTGCCTTACAAGAAATGCTAACAGGAGTCCCTTCAGGCAGAAATGAAAGGATATTAGACAGTAACTCGAAGACATATGAAGAAATAAAGAAGACTGGTAAAGGTAACTACATAAGTCAATACAAAAGCCAATATTATAATGTTGGTTTGTAACTCCTATTTTTTTTGCAATATGACTTAAAATAAATGCATTGAACAATAATTCTAAATCTATGCTAATGGGCATACAAAGCATAAAGATGTAATTTGTGACAACATCAACTTAAAGTGGATGGGATTTAGCTGTATAGGAGCAGTTTTTGTATATAATTGAAGTAAGGTAGTATTACTTCAAAATAGAATGTTAAAATTTTAAGAAATTAATTTTAATTCCCAAGGCAGTCACCAAGAAATAACTTAAAAATTACAGAAAAAAATTTAGAGAGGAATAAAAATGATGCACTATAAAAAAGATCAATTAAACATTAAAGAAGATGGTCATGGAGGATTTGAAGAACAAGAAAATTTGAGACATAAAGAAGACAGATTAAAATGGCAGAAGCCCTTCCTAAACAGTAATTACTTTAAATAAATGGATTAAACACTCCAATTAAAGAGCAAATGTTGGTAGGATGGATTAAACAAAGATAACAAACATCAAAAAAACTGGAAGAAAAAAACCCATGATCCATCTATATGTTGTCTAACAAGAGACTCACTATTTTTTCCAGTTTTATTGAGAAATAATTGACATACATCAATGTAAAAGTACAGCATGATGGTTTGATTTACCTATATTGTGAAAAGATTACCACAATAGGTTTAATTAACAACCATCATCTCATATAGATAAAATAAAAAGAAAAGTTGCAGAATATAAGATCAGCACACAAAATTCAGTTGTATTTCTATGTATTACCTATGAACAATCCAAAAAGGAAATTAAGAAAGTAATTGTGTTTATAATAGCATCCTAAATAATAAAATACCTAGGAATAATTTTAACCAAGGAGATGAAAGACTTGTACACTGACACCTATAAAACATTGCTGAAAAAAATTAAAGGAGACCTAAGTAAATGGGAAATACATTCTGTGTTTATGGGTTGAAAGACTTAATGTTATTAAGATGTGAATACCACCCAAAATAATCCCAAAGACTTTTTTGCAACAATAGAAAAAAAGTCATCCTAAAATTTATATGGAATATCAAAGGATCCCCAAGTAGCCAAAACAATCTTGAAAAAGAACAAAGTTAGAGAGCTTATACTTCCTGATTTGAAAACTTGCTATAAAATTATAGTGATCAAAATGGGTGGTACTAGCATAAAGATAGATATAATACCCCACAGAATGGAAAATAAGTACTCAAATATATGTACACACATGTTCATGGCAGCAATTTTTACCATAGTCAAAAAGTAGAAACAACTGAAATGTCCATCAATGGATGAATGGATAAACAAAATGTGTAAATACATGCAATGAAATATAATTCAGTCACAAAAAGGAATCTAATTCTCTGAGCAACTTCCCCTCTTCTACCCTGGAAGATGTCAGAAATTTCTTCTCTGGAGAGGACAAAATAGAGGCTCTTTAGCTGGGGAACACCAGGCATAGATCAAGACATGGGTACTTAAACAAACAAACAAAAAACAAGCATACTGAATGCTGCACACAGAGACTCCTCTGAAATCCTCTCCTCCGTCATGGACAGCTTGTAGAACATAGGTAGCAAGACTCTTAACCATCCATTATCTGGATGTACCACAGTTAATTTATCCATTTACCTACTGAAGGGCATCTTGATTGTTTCAAGTTTTGGCAATTATCAGTAAAGCTGCTATAAATATCTGTATGCAGGTTTTTGTGTAGACATAAGTTTTTAACTCCTTTTGGTAAATATCAAGGAGTGCTATTGCTGGATTGTATGGCAACAGTATTTTTATTTTTGTAAGAAATAGCCATACTGTCTTGAAAGTGGCTGTACCATTTTGCATTCCCAGAAGCAATGATGAAGAGTTTCTGCGGTTCCATGTCCTCACCAGCATTTTGTGTTGTCAGTGTTCCAGATTTTGACCATTCTAATAGGTGAGTAGTGGCAACTCTTTTTTTTTTTGCAACTCATTTTTGTTTGTTTGTTTTCTGGTTTTCTGGCTGCATTGTCCAGCTTGAGGGATCCTAGTTCCCCAACCAGGGATTGAACCCAGGCCCCAGCAGTGAAAGCACCTAGTCCCAACCATTGAACCACCAGGGAATTCTCCTCATTTTTGTTTTAATTTGTACTTCCATGATGACATATGATGTGGAGCATATTTTTGTATACTTACTTGCCATCTGTATGTCTTCTTTGATGAGGTGTCTGTTAAGCTTTTGGCCCATTTTAAAATTTGTTTTTTTGTTTTCTTATTGTTAAGGATCAAAAGATATTTGTATATTTTGGACAATAGTCCTTTTTCAGATGTATCTTTAGCAAATGTTTCCTTCCAATATGTGGCTTGTCTTGTTATTCTTTTGACATTTCTTTTTACAGAGCAGACATTTTTAATTTTAATGAAGTCCAGCTTATCTATTACTGTTTAATGGATTGTGCTTTTGCTGTTTCTAAAAAGTCATTGCCATACCCAAGGTCATCTAAATTTTCTCCTATGTTTTATTCTAGGAGTTTTCTAGTTTTGCTTTTACTTTTAAGTCTATAATGAGTTTTAGTTAATTTTTCTGAAGGATGTAAGATCTGTGTATAGATTTTTTTTTTTTGCATTTGGATGTCCAGTTGTTCCAGCACCATTTGTTGAAAAGACTATCTTTGCTCCATTTGTTTTTTTCCATTCCTTTTACAGAGATCAATTGATTATATTAATGTGAGTTTATTTCTGAGCACTCTATTTTGTTCCATTCACATTGTCTTGATTACTATAGCACTGTAGTAAGTCTTCAAGTTGAGTAGTGTCAGTCCTCCGACTTTGTTCTTTGTCTTCAATATTGTGCTGGCTCTTCTGGGTCTTTTGCCCCTTCACATAAACTTTAGAATCAGTCTGCTGATATGCACAAAATAACTTGTTGGGATTTTGATTGGGATCGTGTTGAATCTATAGATCAACTTGGGAAGAACAGACATCATGACAATGCTGAGTCTTCCTATTAATAAACATGGAATATTTCTCCATTTATTTCATTCTTTGATTTTGTTCATCAGAGTTTAGTAGTTTTCCTCATAATAGATTTTGTACATATTTTGTTAGATTTATTACTATTCCATTTTTGGGGTGCTAATGTAAATCATATTGTTTTAAATTTCAAATTCCTTTGTTCATTGTTGGTGTACAGGATAGAGATTGACTTTTGTGTATTATTAACCTTGTACCCTGCAACCTTGCTGTAATCACTTACTAGTTCAGTAGTTTTTGTTAATTCTTTCAGATTTTCTATATAGATGATTATGTCATCCGAGAACAAAAACAGCTTTATTTCTTTCTTTCCAATCTGTATTTCTTTTATTTCCTTTTTCTTATCTTACTGCATTAGCTTGGACTTCCAGTAGGATGTTGAAAAGGAGTGATGAAAGGGGACATCCTTGCCTTGGTCCTGATCTTAGTGGAAAATCTAGTTTCTAGAAGAAAACCATTAAGTATGTTAGCTGTAGGTTTTTATAGATATTCTTTGTCAAGTTAAGTTCCTCCTCTATTCCTAAATTACTGAGAGTTTTTATCATGAATGAGTGTTGGATTTTGTCAAGTGCTTTTTTCTGAATCTGTTGATATGATCAAGTAATTTTTCTTCTTTGGTCTGTTGATGTGATGGATTACATCAATCAATTTTCCAACGTTGAACTAGGCTTTGTATACCTGGGATAAACTCCACTTAATTGTGGTGTATAATTCTCTTTATATACAGCTGGATTTGATTGCTAATATTTTGTAGAGGATTTTTGCATCTGTGTTCATGAGAGTTATCGGTCTGCCATTTTTCTTTCTTATGGTGTTTTTGTCTGTTTTTTGGTATTAGAGTAATGCTGGCCTCAAAGTATGAGTTAAAAAGTATTCCCTCTGTTTCTATCCTCTTAAAGATATTGCAGGGAATTGGTGTAATTTTCTCCTTAAATTATTGGTAGAACTCAGTGGATCTATCTGGGCCTGGTGCTTTCAGTTTGGGAAGATTATTAATTATTGATTCAATTTCCTTAATTGATATTGTCTATTTCTTCTTGTGTGAGTTTTGGCAGATTGTGTCTTTCAAGGAATCGGAAAATTTCATCAAGGTTATCAAATCTATTGGCATAGAGTTGTTCATAGTATTCCTTTGTTATCTTTTTTGAAAAATAAATTTATTTATTTATGGCTGCATTGGGTCTTTGTTGCTGCGTGCAGGCTTCCTCTAGTTGCGGTGAGCGGAGGCTGCTCTTCGTTGCATTGCGCAGTCTTCTCATTGCGGTGGCTTCTCTTGTTGCGGAGCACGGGCTCTAGATCTGCAGACTTCAGTAGTTGTGGCTTGTGGGCTAAGAGCGCAGGCTCAGTAGTTTTGGCGCACGGGCTTAGTTGCTCCGCGGCATGTGCGATCTTCCTGGACAAGAGAACGAACCCATGTCCACTGCATTGGCAGGCGGATTCTTAACCACTGTGCCACCAGGGAAGCCCTGCTCTAATTCTTTTTTATTTTACTATTTTTCATTGAGATATAATTGACGTATAACATTGGTTTCAGGTGTACAACATATCAATTAGATGTTTGTATATATTGTGAAATGGATCATGATCATGATCATAAGTCTAGTTAACATTCATCACTGTACATAGAAAAGTTTTTTCTTGTGATGAGTACTTTTAAGATCTACTCTCTTAGCAACATCCAAATATACAATACAGTATTATTAACTATAGTCACCACTCTGTACATTACACCCCCATGCCTTATTTATTTTATAGAGGGAAGTTTGTACTTTTTAACCCCCTTCACCCATTTCACCCACCCCTCACTCCCTTGCCTCTGGCAATTACCAGTCTGTTCTCTGTGTCCGTGCTCTCTCTCTCTCTCTCTCTCTTTTAGATTCCACATAGAAGTGAGATCATAAGGTATTTATCTTTTTCTGTCTGGCATATTTCATGTAGTATAATAATCTTAAGATCCATCCATGTTGTTGCAGATGGCAAGATTTCATTTTTTCATAGCTATATATTATTACATTATGTATATATAACACATTTTCTTTACCCATTCATCCCTCAAGGAACACCTAGGTTGCTTCCATATTTTGGCGATTGTACTCATTTTGCTATGAACATGGGGGTGCATATATCTTTTCAAGTTAGTGTTTTGCTTTTCTTTGTATAAATACCTAGAAGTGGAATTGCTGGATGATATGGTAGTTCTATTTTTAATTTTTTGAGGAACCTCCATACTGCTTTTCATAGTGCTTACACCAATTTACATTCTCACCCATGGTGCACAAGTGTTCCCTTTTCTCCACATCCTTGCCAACACTTATTTTTGTATTTTTGATAATAACCATTTTAACAGGCATGAGATGATATCTCATTGGGTTTTGATTTGCATTTCCCAGTTGGTTAGTGATGTTGAGCACCTTTCACGTACCTGTTGGCTATCTGCATGTCATCTTTGAAAAAAGTCTATTCAGGTCCTCTACCCATTTTTAAAATTAGGTTGTTTGTTTTTAATGTTGAATTATATGAGTTTTGTGTATATTTTAGATATTAACCCTTTATAAGATATATTGCTTGAAAATATCTTCTCCCATTCAGTAAGAGGCCTTTTCATTTTGTTGATAGTTTCCTTTGCTGTGCAAAACTTTTTAGTTTGATATACTAGTCCCATTTGTTTATTTTTGCTTTTGTTTCCTTTGCCTGAGGAGACATATCCAAAAAAGAATTACTAAGACCAGTGTCAAAGAGCATAACTTCCCATGTTTTCCTCTAAGAGTTTTATGATTTCAGGTCTTACATTCAAGTCTTTAATCCATTTTGAGTTAATTTTTATGTATGGTGTAAAATAGTGATCTAGTTTCATTCTTTTGCCTGTGGTTGTCCAGTTTTGTTTTGTTTTTTTGCGGTACACGGGCCTCTCACTGTTGTGGCCTCTCCCGTTGCGGAGCACAGGCTCCGGACGCACAGGCTCAGCGGCCATGGCTCACAGGCCCAGCTGCTCCGCGGCATGTGGAATCTTCCCAGACTGGGGCACAAACCCGTGTCCCCTGCACTGGCAGGCGGACTCTCAACCACTGCGCCATCAGGGAAGCCTGGTTGTCCAGTTTTTACAACACCATTTACTGAAGAGATTTTTCTTTCCCCATTGTATATTCTTGGTTCTTTTGTTACAAATTAATTGACAATATATATGTGGGTTTATTTCTGAGCTCTCAATTTTGTTCCATTGATCTATGTGTCTGTTTTTATGTCAATAGCATACTGTTTTAATTACTATACTTTGTAATACAGTTTCTTTTTCTTTTTCTTTTTGGCTGTGTTGGGTCTTCGTTGCTGCACGTGGGCTTTCTCTAGCTGCAGCGAGCAGGGACTACTGTTTGTTGTGGTGCGCAGGCTTCTCGTTGTGGTGGCTTCTCTTGTTGTGGAGCACAGGCTCTAGGGGTGTGGGCTTCATTAATTGTGGCATGTGGGCTCAGTAGTTGTGGCATGTGAGCTCAGTAGTTGTGGCTCACGGGCTTAGTTGCTCAATGGCATGTGGGGTCTTCCTGGACCAGGGATCAAACCCATGTCCCCTGCATTGGCAGGTGGATTCTTAACCACTGAGCCACCAGGGAAGTCCTGTAATATAGTTTCAAATCAGAGAGTGTGATGCCTCCAACTTTGTTCCTTGTTACACAAGATTGCTCTGGCTGTTTGGTTTTTCTTGTGGTTCCATACAAATTTTAGGACAGTTTGTTCTATTTCTTTGAAAAATGTCATTGGAATTTCAATGGAGATTGCATTGAATCTGTGGAGTGCCTTGGGAAATATGGACATTTAACAATACTGATTCGTCTAATTCACGAGCATGAAATATCCATTTATGGATATTTATTTGTGTCTTCCATTTATTTGTGTCTTCCCATTTATTTGTGTCTTCTTCCATTACTTTCATTAATGTCTTGTGGTTTTCAATATAGAGGTCTTTCACCTTGGTTAAATTTATTCCTAGGTGGTGTTTTTTTGGGGTGGGGGGATGCATTTGTGCATAAGATTTTTTTTCTTTATTTCTCTTTGTGATAGCTCGTTATTGGTGTATAGAAATGCAGCAGATTTTTGTGTATTGATTTTTGTATCCTGTAATTTACTGAATTACTTCATTTGTTCTAACAGTTTTTTGATGGAGTTTTTAGGCTTTTCTGTATATAATATGTCATCTGCAAAGAGTGACATTTTACTTTTTTCTTTCCAATTTGGATACCTATTTCTTTTTCTTGCCTATTTTCTCCGTCTAGGACTTCCAATATTATGTTGGATAAAAGTGGAAATTGTGGGCATCCTTGTCTTGTTCCTGATCTTAGAGGAAATGCTTTCAGCTTTTTATTGTTGAGTATGATGTTAGATGTGGGCTTGTCATATATGGCCTTTAATATGTTGAAGTCTGTTCCCTCTATACCCACTTTGTTGACAGTTTTTATCATAAACGGATGTTGACTTTTGTCAAATGCTTTTTGTCCTCTATGATCATATAGTTTTATGCTTCATTTTGTTAATGTGCTATATCACACAGACTGATTTGGGGATAAAAACTTATGCTTGATCTCATTCTAAAGTTCAATGTTTTTATTCTCTTTTCCCATCTTATGTTTTTGATGTCACATTTAATATCTTTTTTTTTTTTAACATCTTTATTGGGGTATAATTGCTTTACAATGGTGTGTTAGTTTCTGCTTTATAACAAAGTGAATCAGTCATACATAAACATATGTTCTCATATGTCTTCCCTCTTGCGTCTCCCTCCCTCCCACCCTCCCTATCCCACCCCTCCAGGCTGTCACAAAGCACCGAGCCAATATCCCTGTGCCATGCGGCTGCTTCCCACTAGCTATCTACCTTACTACGTTTGTTAGTGTGTATATGCCCATGACTCTCTCTCGCCCTGTCACAGCTCACCCTTCCCCCTCCCCATAACCTCAAGTCCGTTCTCTAGGAGGTCTGCGTCTTTATTCCTGCTTTACCCCTAGGTTCTTCATGACATTTTTTTTCTTAAATTCCATATATATGTGTTAGCACACGATATTTGTCTTTTTCTTTCTGACTTACTTCACTCTGTATGACAGACTCTAGGTCTGTCCACCTCATTACAAATAGCTCAATTTCATTTCTTTTTATGGCTGAGTAATATTCCATTGTATATATGGGCCACATCTTCTTTATCCATTCATCCGATGATGGGCACTTAGGTTGTTTCCATCTCCGGGCTATTGTAAATAGAGCTGCAATGAACATTTTGGTACATGACTCTTTTTGAATTTTGGTTTTCTCAGGGTATATGCCCAGTAGTGGGATTGCTGGGTCATATGGTAGTTCTATTTGTAGTTTTTTAAGGAACCTCCGTACTGTTCTCCATAGTGGCTGAACCAATTCACATTCCCACCAGCAGTGCAAGAGGGTTCCCTTTTCTCCACATCCTCTCCAGCATTTATTGTTTCTAGATTTTTTGATGATGGCCATTCTGACTGGTGTGAGATGATATCTCATTGTAGTTTTGATTTGCATTTCTCTAATGATTAATGATGTTGAGCATTCTTTCATGTGTTTGTTGGCAGTCTGTATATCTTCTTTGGAGAAATGTCTATTTAGGTCTTCTGCCCATTTTTGGATTGGGTTGTTTGTTTTCTTGTTATTGAGCTGCATGAGCTGCTTGTAAATTTTGGAGATTAATCCTTTGTCGGTTGCTTCATTTGCAAATATTTTCTCCCATTCTGAGGGTTGTCTTTTGGTCTTGTTTATGGTTTCCTTTGCTGTGCAAAAGCTTTGAAGTTTCATTAGGTCCCATTTGTTTATTTTTGTTTTTATTTCCATTACTCTAGGAGGTGGGTCAGAAAGGATCTTGCTGTGATTTATGTCATAGAGTGTTCTGCCTATGTTTTCCTCTAAGAGTTTGATAGTTTCTGGCCTTACATTTAGGTCTTTAATCCATTTTGAGCTTATTTTTGTGTATGGTGTTAGGGAGTGATCTAATCTCATACTTTTACATGTACCTGTCCAGTTTTCCCAGCACCACTTATTGAAGAGGCTGTCCTTTCTCCACTGTACATTACTGCCACCTTTATCAAAGATAAGGTGTCCATATGTGCATGGGTTTATCTCTGGGCTTTCTATCCTGTTCCATTGATCTATCTTTCTGTTTTTGTGCCAGTACCATACCGTCTTGATAACTGTAGCTTTGTAGTATAGTCTGAAGTCAAGGAGCCTGATTCCTCCAGTTCCTTCTTTCGTTCTCAAGATTGCTTTGGCTATTCGGGATCTTTTGTGTTTCCATACAAATTGCAAAATTTTTTGTTCTAGCTCTGTGAAAAATGCCAGTGGTAGTTTGATAGGGATTGCATTGAATCTATAGATTGCTTTGGGTAGTAGAGTCATTTTCACAATGTTGATTCTTCCAATCCAAGAACATGGTATATCTCTCCATCTATTTGTATCATCTTTAATTTCTTTCATCAGTGTCTTATAATTTTCTGCATACAGGTCTTTTGTCTCCTTAGGTAGGTTTATTCCTAGATATTTTATTCTTTTTGTTGCAATGGTAAATGGGAGTGTTTTCTTGATTTCACTTTCAGATTTTTCATCATTAGTATATAGGAATGCCAGAGATTTCTGTGCATTAATTTTGTATCCTGCCACTTTACCAAATTCATTGATTAGCTCTAGTAGTTTTCTGGTAGCATCTTTAGGATTCTCTATGTATAGGATCATGTCATCTGCAAACAGTGACAGCTTTACTTCTTCTTTTCCGATTTGGATTCCTTTTATTTCCTTTTCTTCTCTGATTGCTATGGCTAAAACTTCCAAAACTATGTTGAATAAGAGTGGTGAGAGTGGGCAACCTTGTCTTGTTCCTGATCTTAGTGGAAATGCTTTCAGTTTTTCACCATTGAGGATGATGTTTGCTGTGGGCTTGTCATATATGGCCTTTATTATGTTGAGGAAAGTTCCCTCTATGCCTACTTTCTGGAGGGTTTTTATCATAAATGGGTGTTGAATTTTGTCAAAAGCTTTCTCTGCATCTATTGAGATGATCATATGGTTTTTCTCCTTCAATTTGTTAATATGGTTTATCACATTGATAGATTTGTGTATATTGAAGAATCCTTGCATTCCTGGAATAAACCCCACTTGATCATGGTGTATGATCCTTTTAATGTGCTGTTGGATTCTGTTTGATAGTGTTTTGTTGAGGATTTTTGCATCTATGTTCATCAGTGATATTGGCCTGTAGTTTTCTTTCTTTGTGACATCCTTGTCTGGTTTTGGTATCAAGGTGATGGTGGCCTCGTAGAAGGAGTTTGGGAGTGTTCCTCCCTCTGCTATATTTTGGAAGAGTTTGAGAAGGATAGGTGTTAGCTCTTCTCTAAATGTTTGATAGAATTCGCCTGTGAAGCCATCTGGTCCTGGGCTTTTCTTTGTTGGAAGATTTTTAATCACAGTTTCAATTTCAGTGCTTGTGATTGGTCTGTTCATATTTTCTATTTCTTCCTGATTCAGTCTTGGCAGGTTGTGCATTTCTAAGAATTTGTCCATTTCTTCCAGATTGTCCATTTTATTGGCATAGAGTTGCTTGTAGTAATCTCTCATGATCTCTTTTATTTCTGCAGTGTCAGTTGTTACCTCTCCTTTTTCATTTCTAATTCTATTGATTTGAGTCTTCTCCCTTTTTTTCTTGATGAGTCTGGCTAGTGGTTTATCTATGTTGTTTATCTTCTCAAAGAACCAGCTTTTAGTTTTATTGATCTTTGCTATTGTTTCCTTCATTTCTTTTTCATTTATTTCTGATCTGATTTTTATAATTTCTTTCCTTCTGCTAGCTTTGGGGTTTTTTTGTTCTTCTTTCTCTAATTGCTTGAGGTGCAAGGTTAGGTTGTTTATTCGAGATGTTTCCTGCTTCTTAAGGTGGGCTTGTATTGCTATAAACTTCCCCCTTAGAACTGCTTTTGCTGCATCCCACAGGTTTTGGGTCGTTGTGTCTCCATTGTCATTTGTTTCTAGGTATTTTTTGATTTCCTCTTTGATTTCTTCAGTGATCACTTCATTATTAAGTAGTGTATTGTTTAGCCTCCATGTGTTTGTATTTTTTACAGATCTTTTCCTGTAATTGATATCTAGTCTCATGGCGTTGTGGTCAGAAAAGATACTTGATACAATTTCAATTTTCTTAAATTTACCAAGGCTTGATTTGTGACCTCAGATATGATCTATCCTGGAGAATGTTCCATGAGCACTTGAGAAAAATGTGTATTCTGTTGTTTTTGGATGGAGTGTCCTATAAATATCAATTAAGTCCATCTTGTTTAATGTATCATTTAAAGCTTGTGTTTCCTTATTTATTTTCATTTTGGATGATCTGTCCATGGGTGAAAGTGGGGTGTTTAAGTCCCCTACTATGAATGTGTTACTGTCGATTTCCCCTTTTATGGCTGTTAGTATTTGCCTTATGTATTGAGGTGCTCCTATGTTGGGTGCATAAATATTTACAATTGTTATATCTTCTTCTTGGATCGATCCCTTGATCATTATGTAGTGTCCTTCTTTGTCTCTTTTAATAGTCCTTATTTTAAAGTCTATTTTGTCTGATATGAGAATTGCTACTCCAGCTTTCTTTTGGTTTCCATTTGCATGGAATATCTTTTTCCTTCCCCTTACGTTCAGTCTGTATGTGTCTCTAGGTCTGAAGTGGGTCTCTTGTAGACAGCATATATAAGGGTCTTGTTTTTGTATCCATTCAGCTAATCTGTGTCTTTTGGTGGGAGCATTTAGTCCATTTACATTTAAGGTAATTATCGATATGTATGTTCCTATTCCCATTTTCTAAATTGTTTTGGGTTCGTTATTATAGGTCTTTTCCTTCTCTTGTGTTTCTTACCTAGAGAAGATCCTTTAGCATTTGTTGTAAAGATGGTTTGGTGGTGCTGAACTCTCTCAGCTTTTGCTTGTCTGTAAAGGTTTTAATTTCTCCATCAAATCTGAATGAGATCCTTGCTGGGTAGAGTAGTCTTGGCTGCAGTTTTTTCTCCTTCATCACTTTCAGTATGTCCTGCCACTCCCTTCTGGCTTGTAGGGTTTCTGCTGAGAGATCAGCTGTTAACCTTATGGGGATTCCCTTATGTGTTATTCGTTGTTTTTCCCTTGCTGCTTTTAATATGCTTTCTTTGTATTTAATTTTTGACAGTTTGATTAATATGTGTCTTGGCGTATTTCTCCTTGTATTTATCCTGTATGGGACTCTCTGTGCTTCCTGGACTTGATTAACTATTTCCTTTCCCATATTAGGGAAGTTTTCAACTATAATCTCTTCAAATATTTTCTCAGTCCCTTTCTTTTTCTCTTCTTCTTCTGGAACTCCTATAATTCGAATGTTGGTGCATTTAATGTTGTCCCAGAGGTCTCTGAGACTGTCCTCAGTTCTTTTCATTCTTTTTTCTTTATTCTGCTCTGCAGTAGTTATTTCCACTATTTTATCTTCCAGGACACTCATCCGTTCTTCTGCCTCAGTTATTCTGCTATTGATCCCATCTAGAGTACTTTTAATTTCATTTATTGTGTTGTTCATCGTTGCTTGTTTCATCTTTAGTTCTTCTAGGTCCTTGTTAACTGATTCTTGCATTTTGTCCATTCTATTGTCCATTCTATCTCCAAGATTTTGGATCAACCTTACTATCATTATTCTGAATTCTTTTTCAGGTAGACTGCCTATTTCCTCTTCATTTGTTAGGTCTGGTGCATTTTTATCTTGCTCCTTTATCTGCTGTGTGTTTTTCTGTCTTCTCATTTTGCTTATCTTACTGTGTTTGGGGTCTCCTTTTTGCAGGCTGCAGGTTCGTAATTCCTCCTGTTTTTGATGTCTGTCTCCAGTGGCTAAGGTTGGTTCAGTGGGTTGTGTAGGCTTCCTGGTGGAGGGGACTAGTGCCTGTGTTGTGGTGGATGAGGCTGGATCTTGTCTCTCTAGTGGGCAGGTTCACTTCTGGTGGTGTGTTTTGGGGTGTCTGTGGCCTTATTATGATTTTAGGCAGCCTCTCTGCTAATGGGTGGGGTTGTGCTCCTGTTTTGCTAGTTGTTTGGCATAGGTTTTCCAGCACTGTGGCTTGCTGGTCATTGAGTGAAGCTGGGTGCTGGTGTTAAGATGGAGGTCTCTGGGAGATTTTCGCCGTTTGATATTATGTGGAGCTGGGAGGTCTCTTGTTGACCAGTGTCCTGAAGTTGGCTCTCCCACCTCAGAGGCAGAGCCCTGCCTCCTGGCTGGAGCACCAAGAGCTTTTTATCCACACGGCTCAGGATAAAAGGGAGAAAAAGTAGAGGGAATTAGTAGAAGTATGAGGAAAGAAAGAAGGAAAGGAGGGTAGGAAGGAAGGAAGAAAGAAAGAAAGAAGCAAAGAAGGAAAGAAGGAAAGAAAGGAGGGAGGGAGGGAGGAAGGAAGGAAGGAGGGAAAGAAGGAAAAAAGACAGAAAGAAAGAAGATACAGTAAAAATAAAATAAAGTATAATAAAGTTATTGGATTAAAAAATTCTTATTTAGAAAAAAAAAAGGGACGGATAGAACCTTAGGACAAATGTTGGAAGCAAAGCTATACAGACAAAATCTTACACAGAAGCATACACATACACCCTCACTAAAAGAGGTAAATGGGGAAAAATCATAAATCTTGCTGTCAGAGACCACCTCCTCAATTTGGGATGATTCGTTGTCTAAAGGAGGGAAGGAAGAAAGGAAAGAAAGAAAGAAAGAACGAGGGTAAAGTATAATAACGTTATTAAAATTAATTATGAAGAAAAAAAAATTTTTTTTAAAAAACCATGGACGGATAGAACCCTAGGACAAATGGTGGAAGCAAGACTATACAGACAAGATCTCACACAGAAGCATACACATACACATTCACAAAAAGAGGAAAAGGGAAAAAATCATAGATCTTGCTCCTAAAGTCCACTTCCTTAATTTGGGATGATTGGTTGTCTATTCATGTATTCCACAGATGCAGGGTATATCAAGTTGATTGTGGAGCTTTAATCCGCTGCTTCTGAGGCTGCTGGGAGACATTTCCCTTTCTCTTCTTTGTTCTCACAGCTCCCAGGGCTCAGCTTTGGATTTGGCCCTGCCACTGCGTGTAGGTCGCTGGAGGGCGTCTGTTTTTTGCTCAGACAGGATGGGGTTAAAAGAGCCGCTGATTCGGGGGCTCTGGCGCACTCAGGCCGGCGGGGAGGGAGGGGCACGGAGTGCGGGGTGGGCCTGCGGTGGCAAAGGCCGGCGTGACTTTGCACCAGCCTTAGGCGCGCTGTGCGTTCTCCCGGGGAAGTTGTCCCTGGATCCCGGGAACCTGGCAGTGGCGGGCTGCACAGGCTCCGCGGAAGAGGGGTGTGGAGAGTGACCTGTGCTCACACACAGGCCCCTTGGCGGCGGCAGCAGCAGCCTTAATGTCTCCCGCCCGCCGCTGGGGTCCGCGCTTTTAGCCGCGGTTTGCGCCCGTCTCTGGATTCCGCGCTTTCAGCCGCGGCTCGCGCCCGTCTCTGGATTCCGCGCTTTCAGCCGTGGCTCGCGCCCGTCTCTGGGGTCCGCGCTTTCAGCCGCGGCTCGCGCCCATCTCTGGGGTTCGCGCTTTTAGCCGCGGCTCGCGCCCGTCTCTGGAGTTCCTTTAAGCAGCGTTCTTAAACCCCTCTCCTCACGCCCCAGGAAACAAAGAGGGAAGGAAAAGTCTCCTGCCTCTTCGGCAGGTGCAGACTTTCCCCCGGACTCCCTCCCGGCTAGCTGTGGTGCACTAACCCCTTCAGGCTATGTTCAAGCCGCCAACCCCAGTCCTCTCCCTGCGCTCCGTCCGAAACCGAAACCCGAGCCTCAGAGCCTCAGCTCGCAGCCCCGCCCGCCCCGGCGGGTGAGCAGACAAACCTCTCGGGCTGGTGAGTGCTGGTCGGCACCGATCCTCTGTGCGGGAATCTCCCCGCTTTGCCCTCCGCACCCGTTGCTGTGCATTCCTCCGCGACTTCGAAGCTCCCCCCTCCGCCTCCCGCAGTCTCCGCCCGCGAAGGGGCTTCCTAGTGTGTGGAAACTTTTCCTCCTTCACAGCTCCCTCCCACTGGTGCAGGTGCCGTCCCTATTCTTTTGTCTCTGTTTTTTCTTTTGCCCTACCCAGGTACGTGGGGAGTTTCTTGCCTTTTGGGAGGTCTGAGGTCTTCTGCCAGCCTTCAGTAGATGTTCTGTAGGAGTTGTTCCACGTGTAGATGTATTTCTGGTGTATCTGTGGGGAGGAAGGTGATCTCTGCGTCTTACTCTTCCGCCATCTTCCGCCTTCTCCACATTTAATATCTTTTTATTTTATGTATTCATTGACTAATTATTGCCATCATAGCTATTTTTACTATTTTTTCTTTTAATCTTCATACTAGCTTAAAAGTGATTAATCCACTTACTATATATTTACCTTTTCAGTGAGACTTGTTCTTTCATGTTTCCTTGTTACTAATTAGCATCCTTTCTTTTCAGCTTAAAGAAGTCCCTTTAGCATTGTTTTCAAGAGGGTATTAAATCGTTTATTGGTTACACATGATAAAGGATGATACACAAGCTTCATTCCCAACTATAACTTTATCTGGTACCATAATTCAATTTAGATATATTGCATAGGATGTGCCAAGAAACTCCATGACTTTGCTTGGGTGACCCTTTTAAAGGTGAACTCCAGGTCACAACACAGTAACTGTCAGTTCAACTACACCAAGGTTTCTGAAGACAATGGCTTCTCCATCCAAGCAGGTTGTAAATAAATTTCACATGGAACCTGGCATCACCCTGAAGGAATGCTAACTTCACACTGTTGGGGTAGTTTACCAAAATGGCTTCAGAGTAGACTAACTACTTTACATAGCACATTTTAAAAAGACACATTTATTCAGTGTCGTGATCAGACTATTACATTTAACAATCAACAACATGGGTGCAAAAAACAAAAAATCTATATTAAAACCCTTGTTGGAATGCTTTATACTTTCCACAGAACAGAAACTAAAATAACCTGTTATACAATTAGTCATAAATACAGTCCTCGAGCTTTTTTTTGCCCATACACATGAGTATTGTCTAAAACACGTCTTCTTTGTAGCAGCTAGGCCCTGCCACCACTGTGCTTGGCTGAGTTCACAAATCTGTTGTAACCTGTAGTTTCCCTGTCACTTCTCTGGCTCTCCTCTCCTGCTAAGCTTTGTTTCCTGGCAGCAACTAAAACCTTCTGCCACTGCCATAGCTACTGATGCTGCTGGAACCACCATAGCCACCTTGGTTTTGTGGTTTGGCAAAGTATTGGCCCCTACCACCATAGGGCCCAGAACTTTTGCCTCCAAAGTTTCCTCCTTTCATGGGTTCAAAATTTGAAGATTAATTGTTATAATTGCCAAAATCATTGTAGCTTCCGCCACCTCCAAAACTGCTTCCATCATTACCAAATCCAATATAGCCATCCCCACTGCCACCATAGCCACCACCACATCTGCCACCAAAGCCACCTTGACCACTGACGTTTCCTCCACGACCAAAGCTGTCATTCCCTCCAAAACCCCCTCGACGACCACCACCAAAGTTTCCAGAACCACTTTGACCTCTTTGGCTGGATGAAGCACTAGCCACCTTTTCCTTAGATAGGGCTTTCCTTACTTCACAGTTGTGGCCATGCACAGAGTGGTATTTCTTTTTTTTTTCTTTTTGCGGTACGCGGGCCTCTCACTGTTGTGGCCTCTCCCGTTGCGGAGCACAGGCTCCGGATGCGCAGGCTCAGCGGCCATGGCTCACGGGCCCAGCCGCTCTGCGACATGTGGGATCTTCCCGGACCGGGGCATGAACCCGTGTCCCCTGCATCGGCAGGCGGACTCTCAACCACTGCACCGCCAGGGAAGCCCTGTTTTCCTCTTATTAGGAACTCTGGGCTTCCTGGATCTGGATGTCTATCTCCTTCCCAAGGTTAGGGAAGTTTTCAGCCATTATGTCTTCAAATAAGATTTCTTCTTTCCCTTCTTTCTGTTCTGTATTTTTCGTCTTTGTTCTCTTTCCTTCTCAGTTTTGGAGATTTCTGTTGAGATTTCTTCAAGCTGAGAGATTCTTTCCTCAGCAGTGTTCAGTGTACCAATAAGCCCATCAAAGGCATTCTTCTACAGTGTTTTTGGTTTCTCACTTTTCTTTTTGGTCCTTTTTGTTATGATTTCCATCTCTCTGCTTACATTGCCAATCTGTTCTTGCATTTTGTCTACTTTATCCATTAGAGCCCTTAGCATATTCATCACAGTTGTTTTAAATTCCTGGTCTAATAATTCCAACATCCCTGCCATGTCTAGTTTTGATGCTTGCTCTACCTCTTCAAAATTTTTTTTATCTTTTAGTATGATTTGATTTATCTTTTAGTATGATTTTTATATCTTTTAGTATGATTTATCTTTTAGTATGATTTTTATCTTTTAGTATGATTTTTTTATCTTTTAGTATGATCTTTTAGTATGATACATATGATACATGATGTATCAGGTAAAAGGAGCTGCTGTAAATAGGCCTTTAGTACTGTGGTGGTAAGGTGTGGAGGAGGCAGGCATTTTAGTCCTTTGATTAGGTTTCAGCCTTTCAGTGTACCTATTCCTGTGGACTATGAACTTCACAAATGTGTCTCAGTTTTTTTCCCCACCCTTAGGTAGGACAAGACGTCTCCAGTGTGCTGGTGCTGGGTATTTCCCTTCCCACAGTTCAGTTAGGCTCTGAAAAGACCCTGGCAGGCTGTTCTCTGCTAACTAGTTTATTCTGAGGGCAGGCATTGTTAAGAACAGAGTGCTCTGGTATATTTCAGAATGGTTCCTTTTCCCCTTCCCCTACCAGAAGCATGAGGGATTTTTTTTTTTTTTTTTTCTCATACTCACTCTGGGAATCTGGTCCAGCTCCTGGAGATAAAGCTCACAAAATGCAGGGGCTTCCCTATGACTGGGCCCCTTAGAGTTTTTAACTCTCAGACTTGTCCACACTGAACCTGCACCAATTCATCATTTACAGTTCAGGTTTTCCTACCCCAGAACTGGTTCCCACAGCAGTTTCTACTTCTGAGTCTCTGCTGCAGTAAACTGTGACTCTCCAATCTTAGAGGCAGCAGTTCTTTTCCCTGTGTCCTTACCTCTTTTTCAGATCCAAGAAGAGGTGTTGATTTTTCAGTCTGTTTAATTTTTTACTTGTTGTTAGTACAGAATGGCAACTTCCAAGCCCCTTAACTGTGGAACTGGAAACTCTGAGTCCCATCTTCTTAACCTGAGGACAGAATGCTCAGGTGAATCTGCCCAGATCCTTCTCTGTATCTAGCTGGGTTTTACCATTCTTAATATAGTCCCTACTCTCCTTTCCAGTAGGTCTCCTTAGGTAAGTTGAGGAAACTCATTTCACTTCACAGACATATTCTGTTTTACCATACTCCTGAGAGCAGCAGAGAAGTCATGGTGAACAGAAAACACAAAGCAGCCCACTTACCCTGACCATGTTTTCAGTGGACATTCAGTGCCTAGCTTGTCAGGTGCTGTTAGTGGGTTAAGCTCTGTGTTTCCAAGGACTTACTCATGGTCTCACCCTGTGATTTCCCTCTAAGTGTCTCTTATAAACTCTCAAAGAAGCTGAAGTCAGATTATGGCCCAGATAGTTCTGCTTGTCTTCTCTTGGGAGTCCTCATCTAATTGTCCTCATCTAATAGTGGTTTTGTTTTCTCCTTATGCATCTGTGTTAGTGTTTGCTATTCTGTTTTTTTAACTAGACAGTGTATTATCTAGGTATACATTGTTTGATGGTTGATGGGCTTGTTAGTTCCTTGGCAATCCCAGCCTAATTTATGGACATCAAAGTGGTCTTGGTGACCAAAGACAGACCCAAGCAGAGAAATGCAGGTGCTCGTAGTTGGGAGATTGGCAAGTAATAGCTGATGCAGAATGGATACATGCAGGACCCCAATAGCATTTGCCATAGGAGAAAAAAACCTTAAAACAAAGCAAGAGAATGATCAATACAAAAGTTACGCAAAGTGAATACTTCTTTTGGAGGTAGCTCGAAGGAAGGGGCCTATGATGGGAGAGTGTCCAGGGGGCTTCTAAGCATCTAAGGATGTTCTATTTCTTATACTGGTTTGTGAGTACATGGTATTAATTCTTAATTCACATATATGTGTTATACACTCTTCTGTGAAGGTATATATTTCACAATAAAGGTTTTATTAAAATAATGGGTATAGCACAGGGAACTCTGCTCTGTAATGGCCTATATGGGAAAAGAATCTAAAAGACAGAGGATATATGTATATGTATAACTGATTCACTTTGCTGTATACCTGAAACTAACACAACACTGTAAATAAACTATACTCCAATAAAAATTTTAAAAATAATGGTACAATTTATATTAAAGAATTTGATACAGACCAAGTAAGTATTGAGATTTTATGGATCAATAAAAAAGCATGTCTTCCTTGCCTGATTTTGGTTGAAATTGAAAGAGATTCAGGAGTCACAGAGAAGGAAATAAAAGTAGTACCTTTATTACTGATGAAGTTAATTGAAAAATGTAGCCTTAAATCCACAGCTAAGTGGACTTGCTGTTTTCCCCTCCAGAATAGATCTTACCAATAGTAATTGGCACAGCTAGAAAAGCACAGACCTCCTTTGCATGGGTGAGAACAGACCAGAATGCATGCTTTTTGCAAGTGAGCAGGCTTAACAAAAGAATCCAGAAGTGGCTGAGCTGCAATTCTTTCTCCTAAACTCTCCTATAGGATTAGCCATTTCTCTTTCCCTGGCAATTAGTGAATGAGGGACATAGAGAAGCCAGAAATGTCAATTTAGCTGAAATTGCCTCTGTAAAGATTCACAAAAACTGAGGAAAAGTTTTCCCACCTAACAGTATACATACAATAATTTATTACAGAAGTGTCATTTCAAAAAAATGGATAATTCAATAAATGTATTAGTGTTCCTGGCTAACTTTTGAAAATACAGTTAAATCCTAAAACTCAGTAGATTTCATAAAGACAGTTTGTTTTCTGTGTATATTATACTACAATAAAAATTCTTTTAAAAAAGTATGTGTGATATGAGCTCATTTTTATTAAAAATATGCATTTATATTTGTTCATATACAAACACATATATATTTATGTCAGTCTGGAAAGACATGCATGAAAATGTTAGCAGTTATTATTTCTAGGTGATGGAAATGTAAGTCTTACCTTTTCTTTTACAGTAAGCATGTCCTTTTACTCAGCTAAAATAAAATTATTTTTCTTCCTTTTTTTTTTTTTTTTTTTTGCGGTACGCGGGCCTCTCACGGTTGTGGCCTCTCCCGTGGCGGAGCACAGGCTCCGGACGCGCAGGCTCAGCGGCCATGGCTCACGGGCCCAGCCGCTCCGCGGCATGTGGGATCTTCCTGGACTGGGGCACGAACCCGTGTCCCCTGCATCGGCAGGCAGACTCTCAACCACTGCGCCACCAGAGAAGCTCAAAATTATTTTTCTATAAATGTTACGTGGCCAATTGTTACTCTTTTATAGTCTGAATTAAACTAGTAGACAGAAACAATGTTTTAAAACTTGTAACAACTTTACACAATCGTACACACAGAAATGCTCAAAACATACATATAGTAGGGAATACTTTTTTTTCTGATAGTAATTAAAATAAGATTTCTTTAATAGTGTATGACAGTATAAAACTGGGAAGTCACACTCATTATTTATTATTCTACCTTGTACATGATATTATGGCATGTACATAATATCTGTTTCTTAGGTTTTCTGTTTCTTAGGTTAATTTTTATTCCAGTGAACAAATGTAATGATGTTACCTAAACTAAAATTACCAATGAATGTTATTTGTTATCTTTAAAGAAGAAACAACTTTAAATCACCAAAACATCTTACATTGCTCATTTATAACTTGTATATTTATTTATGTAACAATTATCTTATTAGTGACCATGTAACAATATATTTCTGTATGCTCAACTTCCTAAACTTTTAGTTAACGGAAGAAAAAGAAGGTTAGGTAATTCAAAATTCAAAGAAATAATTTCTTTCTAAGGTCTTTTACTTTGTGACCATGGAAATTGTACCCTTTTCAATTCAGCAAAATATACTAGGTATTTATTTACTCTGTGCATGACTTTGTTACATACTATCAAGATACGTTCATTAAGATAGAAATGTTATTATGAGATGTGAATTAACATTCTTACTAATTGAAAAAATTGTTAAATACCAGAGCTCTTTCATTCCACATCATGAAAATAAAAGTTCTAACAATGAAGTAGTTGCATTTATTAGATCTAGATCCTGTTTTGATTTTCAGGGAAAATAACTTTTTATTAAATCATTGTACTTTAACTGAAAGTTTAGTAAGGTTAGCATGTAGGAATATATCATTACATGGTCACTGATACGATAATTTATATATGAGAATTTCATTGTTATATCAGCAATAAAAGGGGTTGGGCACTTTTTATTTTTATATATTAAAGATAAATAACATTACCAGTTTTTGTTTGGAGGCCATTGTTATATTTGCTAATTTGATTAAATATAGATAAATTAAACAAAAATTTAAAAAGAGAAGGTAATAACCATACTAGTCTATAAATTTCCTGAGAACAGTCTGTCACTTTCCCAAGTACAATCTTTACACATTAGTATATAGGAAATTTAACTTGATAAAAATGGAATTATATGATTACAAATAAAAAGTACTATAGAATATAGTATGTTATATGTTAACCTTAAGTAAAGCACCTTAAAACCTTATTATAACATGGTTGTCCAGGACCATATCAAGGCAGCCCTATACTGACAGACTAATGAGATTATGTGGCACCAGTTTGGGATAAAGAGAGGAAGGCATGGGGATCAGAATAGATGGTGAGGATTATTTGCAGCTATTACTAAAACATTAAGGTATTTGTAGATGCTAAAAGTGTAATGGCTAAGGATCTCTTAAGGTGTCCTCTTGATTTATTTCTTTTTCATCGTTACCTACTTCCTGCCATTGTTGGAAAACAATAGTATTTTTTCCCTGAACAATAGATTTTCTTATCTTAGATTTTGCTATAACTCGTTATATATAAGCGAAAATATTAGAATTTGGTTCAAAATACTTTGTACCTTTCTGTTTCTTTATTTAGGCATAATGTCCACTGCTTGGGATTTGTACGATTCTTATAATGCTATGGAGCTTTCATCTTTACCAGTAAAAAGATCTACAGTTGATTCAAGTAGTAAAGCAAGCATACCTTCTAAAGACTGGGACCAAAGACTGCCAGGGAGTAATTTAGAAAAAAGTAAGATTTCATTTATTTCAGTTTTTTAAAAATTGGGGTAAAATTGGTATATAACATTATATTAGTTTCAAGTGTACAACGTATAATTCAATCTTTGTCTACACTACAAAGTGATCACCACCATGTCTAGTTACTATCTGTCACTCTATAATTAACCCACCCCCTTTACCCATTTCACCTACCCCCCAACCTCCTTCCCCTCTAACAACCATGAATCTGTTCTCTGCATTTATGAGTTTGGTTTTTGTTTTGTTTTTTACATTCCACATATGAGTGAAATCATATGGTATTTGTCTTTCTCTCTCTGACTTATTTCACTTAACATAATACCGTGCATTTCCCTGATAATTAGTGATGTTGAACATCTCATGTACCATTTGGAAAAAATGTCTGTTTTGCTTATCTGTCCATTTTTAATCAGATTTTTTTTTTTTTTGCTATTGAGTTCTTTGAGTTCTTTATATATTTTGGATTAACCCCTTATCAGATATATGGTTTGCAAATATTTTCTCCTATTCAGTAGGTTGTCTTTTGATTTCATTGATGGTTTCCTTTGCTATGCAGAAGCTTTTTAGTTTGATGTAGTACCACTTGTTTATTTTTGCTTTGGTTGCTTTTGCTTTGGAGTCAGATCTAAAAAATCAATGCCAAGACCAATGTCAAGAAGCTTATTGTCTATGTTTTCTTCTAGGAGATTTATGGTTTCAGGTCTTATATTTCAAGTCTTTAATCCATTTTGAGTTAATTTTTACGTTTGGTGTAAAATAGTAATCTAGTATCATTCTTTTGCTTGTGGCTGTCTAGTTCTCCCCACACCATTTATTGAAGAGACTATCCTTTCCCCATTGTATATTCTTGGCTCCTTCGTCATAAATGACAATATATGTGTGCATTTATTTCTGTGCTCTCTATTCTGATTCATTGATCTATGAGTCTGTTTTTATGTCAATACCATGCTGTTCTGATTACTAGTGCTTTGTAGTATAGTTTGAAATCAGAGAGTGTGTACCTCCAGCTTAGTTCTTCTTCCTCAAGTTTGCTTAGACTATTCACTGTCTTTTGTGGTTCCACATAAATTTCTGAATTATTTGTTCTAGTTCTGTGAAACCTGCCATTGGAATTTTGATAGGGATTGCATTGAATCTGTAGACTGCTTTGGGTCACATGAACATTTTTTTTTTTTTTTTTTTGCGGTACGCGGGCATCTCACTGTTGTGGCCTCTCCTGTTGAGGAGCACAGGCCCCGGACGCGCAGGCTCAGCGGCCATGGCTCACGGGCCCAGCCACTCCATGGCATGTGGGATCTTCCTGGACCGGGGCACGAACCCGCGTCCCCTGCATCGGCAGGCAGACTCTCAGCCACTGCGCCACCAGGGAAGCCCCACATGAACATTTTAGCAATGTTAATTCTTCCAATCCATGAGCATGGACTACCTTTCCATTCATTTATATCTTTTAAAATTTCTTTTATAAGTGTCTTGTTATTTAAGATTTTTTGGAATGTTTTCATGTGACATTTTTAACAAATTCTTTTGTAGTAGTTACAATATTTTCTTTCTGGTGGAACATGAAAAATACAACTTTTACTTAGAAATATCATTGTTACTCTTTTTTTTTTTTTGCGGTACGCGGGCCTCCCACCGCCGCGGCCTGCCCCGCTGCAGAGCACAGGCTCCGGACACGCAGGCCCAACGGCCATGCCTCACGGGCCCAGCCGCTCCGCGGCACGTGGGATCCTCCCAGACCAGGGCACGAACCCGCGTCCCCCGCACCGGCAGGCGGACTCCCAACCACTGCGCCACCAGGGAAGCCCCATTGTTACTCTTTCACATAGTCTTGAACTTTGAACTGAAAATTTTATTTTTTCTTGGATACCTGTCAAGAGTTTCAAAGATCGTATCTTTCTCTGTCGCTTCTTTACTTGCTCTTAAGCTCTTTTTCATACATGTAGGTTCCACAGTTTTCTCTCTCTCTTTCTATACGTTAGATAACTTGTAAGAAAAATAAAATATGCAAGCTCTGTGACAACATAAAATGGAGATACGTTAACAACAATGGCTTTTAATTGGGGACAATTTTACCTTTCCTAGGGGACACTTGGCAATATCTGGAGACATTTTTGGTTGTCATGACTATGTTGACATTTTGGGTAGATGCCAAGGATACTGCTAAAATTTCGTCAATTCACCAAAGAGCCCCACAACAAAAAAAATTATCTGGCCAAAATGTCAATAGTACCAAGGCTTGGAAATCCTGCATTACAAATTTAGCTTTTAGTATGTTAAGTTTTAAGATTAAATGTTATAATTAAAACCAACACAAAATTGTAATT
Organism: Delphinus delphis; assembly: GCF_949987515.2. Taxonomy (NCBI): domain Eukaryota; kingdom Metazoa; phylum Chordata; class Mammalia; order Artiodactyla; family Delphinidae; genus Delphinus; species Delphinus delphis. Next base: position 57,179,194 of record NC_082683.1, on the reverse strand, counting down.
CTCCAGATATACTGCTATGAAAGAATTTTTACAAAGTTCAGTTATAAGAAGTTTGTTAAGTTCCACTTCTGATTATATTGTGATTATATAATTTTTGTCTCCATATTCTGAACTTCTGAGTCTTTTTCTTCTAGAATTATATTACTACATTTAAGGGATGGTCTTTACTTCAAACTATACCCTGGCAAAGTTTTGTAAAGTTTTGGTAAATTTTCATAAATTGAACTCAAATATTTCTACTCTCACTAATTTTGACCCAAAGACAAATGTAATATTTAAAAATAGTAAATCAGTAAATATTTTGAAAAGCCAAGTTTAAAAAGAATTGGTAATTTTCAGAAAACAATGACCTTATTTATAATGACTACATACCCTTCAGAGATACAGATTCATGGAACTTATCACCTTATAACTTGCTCTATCATTGTTTCTCAAGTTTACTGTTAAAAATGTCTAAACATTAGATGTGTTACCTATATCCTTTTGGTTTTTTTAAATGATATTTATGGTATGTAGACTATATCCATATTTTACTGAAAGTTATTTATAATGAACACCAGTTCATTTTCCCAGAGGAAAGTGAAGGGGAAGAATGAATCATTAGTAACCATTAAAGAAACATTATTTTTTGTTATTTAAGTATTAATGTCCATACAGTAGGTTTGCTTTTAGAAGATTCCAAAAATTGCTAGGAAAAAAATCAATCTTAGACTAAAAATTACATGAGACTTCAAAATATATTATCCCACCCCCATTAAAGCCATTGATCCACAAAAAAGTGTTAGTGGAAGGTCCTACAAGGAAAATGTCTCAAATTGCGGGTCTTTTATTTCATGTGTGTATGGGTGTGCTTTTAAAAGCAAAAAGGGATAATATAATTATATTCAATAACTACAATACAAAGTGAAAATAAATTTTATTTTATTATGATGGCCAGTTAGTGGAATAGGAGACCCCAGAACTAGGAAAAGGGAGAAAATAAAACATAGAAAAATGTATGCAACAGAGCCAAATGATCAGATTTATTGAGAAAGTAATTCAGATAAAAACTAGGACTAGGTCACCTCTAAGGTCCTTTTTGACTCTGAGATTTTGTAATGTAAACACAAAGAGAAGAAAGTTAAATATGATCCATATTGCTTTAAGAAGTATTTCTATTCCATTTAAATTTTGAATGTATGGGTTATATTTTAACCTCTGTTATCATATTCAAGGGAAAAATAGGCCAATAGTTTTCATTTTTGAAAGTGTATAAGGCCATAGCTCAGTTCACAGAGAAAAATTATTTTCTCTTAAAGGCTTTTTTTTTCTTTTGCAGTAGGGTTTTAGATTTTAAAAAATGAGTAGGCATTTTAAGCAAAGGTTTATAGAAAAGTTGAGCAGATAGTACTGAGAGATTCATATAACTCCATCTCTGTCCCAGCTCCACACAAAATTTCCCCTATTTCGAACATCTTGCATTAATGTAGTACATTTGTTACAATTCATAAACCCATATTAATATATTATTATTCATAGTTTACATTATAGTTTAATCTTTGTGCTGTACTGTTCTATGAGTTTTGACAAATGCATAATGACATATTTCCACTATTACAGTTTTACATGGAATAATTTCACTGACCTAAATTTCTCCTGTGCTCCACCTATTCTATCATTCCTTCTTCCCTATACGCCTGGCCACCACTGATCTTTTTATTGTCTCTGTATTTTTGCCTTTTCCAAAATATCATATAGTTGGAATTGTATAATATACAGCCTTTTCAGACTGGCTGCTTTCACTAAACAATATGCATTTAAGATTTCTCTATGTCTTATCATGACAGCTCATTTATTTTTATCACCGAATAATATTACATTATATGGATGTACCACTGTTTGTTTATCTATTACTTTATTGAAAGATATTTTGGTTGCTTCTAGTTTTTGGTGATTATAAATAAAGCAGCTATAAACATTCATGCGTTGGTTTTTTGTGTGGATATAAGTTTTCAACTCATTTGGGTAAATACCTAGGAGTATGATTGCTGGATCATATAGTGAGAGTATGCTTAGCTTAAGAAACTATGAAACTGTCCTCAAAAGTGGTTGTACCATTTTGCATTACCACAAGCAATGAATGAGTATTCCTGTTGCTCTCATTCTTGGCAATATTTGATATATTTGATATTGTTACTTTTTTTGGATTTTTAGCTATTCTTTTTAAAATTTATTGACATATAATGGATATAATATTATATTAGGTTCTGTTTTACAACATACTGATTCAACATTTAAATACATTATGAAATAATCACCAGGATATGTTCAGTAACCACCTGTCATCATACAAAGTTATTACAGTATTATAAGCTATATTCCTTATGCTGTATATTACTTCCTTGTGACTTATTTTATAACTGGAAGTTTGTACCTCTTAATCCCTTTTACCTGTTTCACCCAACCACCCACACTCATTTCCTCTGCAACCACCTGTTTGTTCTCTGTATCTATGTCTGTTTCTGGTTTTTGTTGTTTATTTATTTTGGTTTCTTGATTCTACATGTAAGTGAAATCATACAATATTTGTCTTTCTCTGACTTATTTCACTTAGGAAAATGCCCTCTATATTCATCCATGTTGTTGCAAGTGGCAAGATTTCATTCTTTTCTATGGTTTGGTATTATTCCATTATATATATACCATATCTTCTTTATCCATTTATCTATCAATGAACACTTAGGTTGTTTCCATATCTTTGCTATTGTAAGTAATGCTGCTATGAATATTGGAGTGCATGTATCTTTTCAAATTAATGTTTTCATTTTCTTCAGATATATACCAGGCAGTGGAATTGTTGGATCATATGGTAATTCTATTTTTAGTTTTTTGAGGAATCTTCATACTGTTTTGCGTAGTGGCTGTACCAATTTACATTCCCACCAACAGTGCAGGAGGGTTCTTTTTTCTCTACATCCTTGCTGACACTTGTTATTTATTGTCTTTTCTTTCTTTCTTTTTTTTTTTTTTTTTTTTTTTGGCTGCATTGGGTCTTAGTTGCTACATGAAGACTTTCTCTAGTTCCAGCGAGTGGGAGCTACTCTTCGTTGTGGAGCATGGCCTCTAGGTGTGTGGGCTTCAGCAGTTGCAAAATGTGGGCTCAGTGGTTGTGGCTCATGGGCTTAGTTGCTTTGCGGAACGTGAGATCCTCCTGGACAAGGGATCAGACCCGTGTCCCCTGCATTGGCAGGTGGATTCTTAATCACTGTGCCACCAGGGAAGTCATTATTATCTTTTTGATGTTAGCCATTCTGATAGGTTTCAAGTGATATCTCATTGTAGTTTTGATTTGCATTTCCCTGATCATTAGTAACGTTGAGCATCTTTTCATGTGTCTGTTGGCCATCTGTAGGTCTTCTTTGGAAAAATACCTACTTAGGTCCTCTGCCCATTTTCTAATCTGATTATCTGGTTTCTTGATATTGAGATGTATGTGTTCTTTATATATTTTAGATATTAACCCCTTATCAGATACATGATTTGTAAATGTCTTCTCTTGTTCGGTAGATTGCCTTTTCATTTTGTTGATAGTGTGCTTTTCTGTGCAAAAGCTTTTGAAATTGATGTAGTCCCATTTGTTTATTTTTGCTTTTGCTGCCCTTGCCTGAGGTGACAGATCCAAAGTTTTCCTAGCACGGCTTATTGAAGAGGCTGTCTTTTCTCCATTGTATATTCTTACCTATTTATCAAAAATAAGGTGACCATATGTGTGTGGGTTTATTTCTGGGCTTTCTATCCTGTTCCCTTGATCTATATTTCTGTTTTTGTGCCAGTACCATACTGTCTTGATTACTGCATCTTTATAGTATAGTCTGAAGTCAGGGAGCCTGATTCCTCCAGCTCCGTTTTTCTTTCTCTAGATTGCTTTGGCTATTCGGGGTCTTTTGTGTTTCCATACAAATAGTGAAATTTTTTGTTCCAGTTCTGTGAAAAATGCCATTGGTAGTTTGATAGGGATTGCATTGAATCTGTAGATTGCTTTGGATAGGATAGTCATTTTCACTATGTTGATCCTTCCAATCCAGGAACATGGTATACCTCTCCATCTGTTTGTATCATCTTTAATTTCTTTCTTTAGTATCTTATAGTTTTCTGCATATAGATCTTTTGTCTCCTTAGGTAGGTTTATTCCTAGGTATTTTATTCTTTTTGTTGCAGTGGTAAATGGAAGTATTTCCTTGATTTCTCTTTCAGATATTTCATCAATAGTGTATAGGAATGCAAGAGATTTCTGTGCATTAAGTTTGTATCCTGCTACTTTACCAAATTCATTGATTAGCTCTAGTAGTTTTCTGGTAGCATCTTTAGGATTCTCTATGTATAATATCATGTCATCTGCAGTGACCGCTTTACTTCTTGTTTTCCAATTTGGATTCCTTTTATTTCTTTTTCTTCTCTGATTGCTGTGTCTAAAACTTCCCAGTCTGTGTTGAATAATAGTGGTGAGAGTGGGAAAACTTGTCTTGTTCCTGATCTTAGTGGAAATGGTTTCAGTTTTTCGCCATTGAGAATGATGTTGTTTGTGGGTTTGTCATTTATGGCCTTTATTATGTTGAGGTAAATTCCCTCTATGCCTACTTTCTGGAGGGTTTTTATCATAAATGGGTGTTGAATTTAGTCAAAAGCTTTTTCTGTATCTATTGAGATGATCATATGGTTTTTTTCCTTCAGTTTTTTAATATGGTGTATCACATTGATTGATTTGCATATATTGAAGAATTCTTGCATTCCTGGGGTAAACCGTACTTGATCATGGTGTATGATCCTTTTAATGTGCTGTTGGATTCTGTTTGATAGTGTTTTGTTGAGGATATTTGCATCAGTGATATTGGCCTATAGCTTTCTTTCTTTGTGACATCTTTGTCTGGTTTTGGTATCAGGGTGATGGTGGCCTCATAGAATGAATTTGGGTGTGTTCCTCCCTCTGCTATATTTTGGAAGAGTTTGAGAAGGATAGGTGTTAGCTCTTCTCTAAATGTTTGATAGAATTTGCTCGTGAAGCCATCTGGTCCTGGGCTTCTGTTTGTTGGAAGGTTTTTAATCAAAGTCTCAATTTCAGTGCTTGTGATTGATCTGTTTATATTTTCTGTTTCTTCCTTGTTCAGTTTCAGAAGCTTGTGCTTTTCTAAGAATTTGACCATTTCTTCCAGTATGTCCATTTTATTGGCATATAGTGGCTTGTAGCAGTCTCTCATAATCCTTTGTATTTCTGTAGTGTCAGTTGTTACTTCTCCTTTTTAATTGCTAATTCCATTTATTTGGGTTTTCTCCCTGTTTTTCTTGATGACTCTGGCTAATGCTTTATCAACCTTCTTTATCTTCTCAAGGAACCAGCTTTTAGTTTCATTGGTCTGTGCTATTGTTTCCTTCATTTCTTTTTCATTTATTTCTGATCTGATCTTCATGATTCCTTTTCTTCTGCTAACTTTGGGTTTTTTTGTTCTTCTTTCTCTAATTGCTTTAGGTGTAAGTTTAGGTTGTTTATTTGAGATGTTTCTTGTTTCTTGAGATAAGGTTGTACTGCTATAAACTTCCCTCATAGACCTGCTTTTGCTGCATCCCATAGGTTTTGGGTCATCGTGTTTTCATTATCATTTGTTTCAAGGTATTTTTTGATTTCCTCTTTAATTTTTTAAGTGATCTCTTGGTTATTTAGTAGTGTATTGTTTAGCCTCCATGTTTTTGTATTTTTTACAGATTTTCTCCTGTAATTGATATCTAGTCTCATAGGGCTGCAGTCAGAAAAGATGCTTGATACAATTTAAATTTTCTTAGATTTACCAAGGCTTGCTTTGTGTCCCAAGACATGATCTATCCTGGAGAATGTTCCATGAGCCCTTGAGAAGAAAGTGTATTCTGTTTTCTTTGGATAGATTGTCGTATAAATATCAATTAAGTCCATCTTGTTTAATGTATCATTTAAAGCTTGTGTTTCCTTATTTATTTTCATTTTGGCTGATCTGTCCATTGGTGAAAGTGGGGTGTTAAAGTCCCCTGCCATGATTGTGTCACTGTCGATTCCCCTTTTATGGCTGTTAGCATTTGCATTATGTATTGAGGTGCTCCTATGTTGGGTGCATAAATATTTATAATTGTTTTATCTTCTTCTTGGATTGATCCCTTGATCATTATGTAATGTCTTTCTTTGTCTCTTGTAATAGTCTTTATTTTGAAGTCTATTTTGTCTGATATGAGAATTGCTACTCCAGCTTTCTTTTGATTTCCATTTGCATGGAATATCTTTTTCCTTCCCCTTACTTTCAGTCTGTATGTGTCCCTAGGTCTGAAGTGGGTCTCTTGTAGACAACATACATATGGGTCTTGTTTTTGTATCCATTCAGCCAGCCTATATTTTTTGGTTGGAGCATTTAATCCGTTTACATTTAAGGGAGTTATCAATCTGTATGTTCCTATTACCATTTTCTTAATTGTTTTGGGTGTGTTATTGTAAGTTTTTTCCTTGTCTTGTGTTTCCTGCCTAGAGAAGTCCCTTTAGCATCTGTTTTAAAGGTGGTTTGGTGGTGCTGAATTCTCTTAGCATTTGCTTGTCTGTAAAGGTTTTAATTTCTGCATCACATGTTAATGAGATCCTTGTTGAGTAGAGTAATCTTGGGTGTAGGTTTTTTCTGTTTCATCACTTTAAATATGTCCTGCCATTCCCTTCTGGCTTGCAGAGTTTCTGCTGAAAGTTCAGCTGTTAACTTTATGGGGATTCCCTTGTATGTTATTTGTTGTTTTTCCCTTGCTGCCTTTAATATTTTTTCTTTGTATTTAATTTTTGAAAGCTTGATTAATTTGTGTCTTGGCGTGTTTGTCCTTGGATTTATCTTGTATGGGACTCTCTGTGCTTCCTGGACTTGATTGACTATTTCCTTTCCCATAGTAGAGGTTTCAACTATAATCTCTTCAAATATTTTCTCAGATCCTTTATTTTTCTCTTTTTCTTCTGGGACCCCTATAGTTTGAATGTTGGTGCATTTAGTGTTGTCCCAGAGGTCTCTGAGACTGTTCTCAATTCTTTTCATTCTTTTTTCTTTATTCTGCTCTGCAGTAGTGATTTCCACTATTTTATCTTCTGGGTCACTTATCTGTTCTTCTGCCTCAGTTATTCTGCTATTGATTCCTTCTAGAGAAATTTTAATTTCATTTATTGTGTTGTTCATCATTGTTTGCTCTATAGTTCTTCTAGGCCCTTGTTAAACATTTCTTGTATTTTCTCCATTCTATTTCCCAGATTTTGGATCATCTTTACTATCATTATTCTGAATTCGTTTTGAGGTAGACTGCCGATTTCTTCTTCATTTGTTTGGTCTGATGGGTTTTTATCTTGCTCCTTCATCTGCTGTTATTTCTCTGTCTTCTCATTTTGCTTAACTTACTGTGTTTGGGGTCTCCTTTTTGCAGGCTGCAAGTTCGTATTTCCCATTGTTTTTGGTGTCTGCCCCCAGTGGGTATGGTTGGTTCAGTGGGTTGTGTAGTCTTCCTGGTGGAGGGGACTGGTGCCTGTGTTATGGTGGATGAGGCTGGATCTTGTCTTTCTGGTGGGCAGGATCATGACTGCTGGTGTGTTTTGGGGTGTCTGTGACCTTATTTTGATTTTAGGCTGCCTCTCTGCTAATGGGTGGGGTTGTGTTCTTGTCTTGCTAGTTGCTTGGCATAGGGTGTTCAGCACTGTAGCTTGCTTGTTGTTGAGTGGATCTGGATCTTAGAGCTGAGTTGGAGATCTCTGGGAGAGCTTTCGCTGTTTGATATTATGTGGAGCTGGGAGGTCTCCTGTGGACCAGTGTCCTGAACTTGGCTCTCCCACCTCAGAGGTACAGGCCTGACACCTGAACAGAGCACCAAGACCCTGTCAGCCACATGGCTCAGAAGAAAAGGGAGAAAAAAAGAAAGAAAAAAAAATAAAATAAAGTTATTAAAATAATTTTTTTAATTATTAAAAATAAAAAAATTTAGAAAGTAATACAAAAAAGAAGAAAAAAGGAAAGAGGAGAGCAACCAAAGCAAAAAACAAATCCACCAATGATAACAAGCACTAAAAACTATACTAAACAAACAAACAAACGAACAAAAAAAAGAGACAGACAGAACCCTAGGGCAAATGGTAAAAGGAAAGCTATACAGACAAAATTACACAAAGAAGCATACACATACACACTCACAAAAAGAGAAAAAGGAAAAAAAAATCTATATATCTATGTATAAGAAAACAAAAAAGAAGAGAGCAACCAAATCAATAAACAAATCTACCAATGATAATAAGCTCTAAATACTAAACTAAGATAAACATAAAATCAGAAACAAATTGATGCAGAAAGCAAACCCCAAGTCTACAGTTACTCCCAAAGTCCACTGCCTCAATTTTGGGATGATTCGTTGTCTCTTCAGGTATTCCAGAGATGCAGGGTCCATCAAGTTGATTCTGGAGATTTAATCCACTGCTCCTGAAGCTGCTGGGAGAGATTTCCCTTTCTCTTCTTTGTTCGCACAGCTCCTGCGGTTCAGCTTTGGAATTGTCCCTGCCTCTGCGTGTAGTTCTCCTGATGGCATCTTTTCTTCTCTCAGACAGGCTGGGGTTAAAGTAGCAGCTGATTAGGAGGCTCTGGCTCACTCAGGCTGAGGGGAGAGACAGGTATGGAATGCGGGGTGAGCCTGCGGTGGCAGAGGCTGGCATGACGTTGCAACAGCCTGAGGTGTACTGTGTGTTCTCCCAGGAATGTTGTCCCTGGATCATGGGCCCCTGGCAGTGGCGGAGTGCACAGGCTCCCGGCAGGGGAGGTGTGGATAGTGACCTGTGCTTGCACACAGGCTTCTTGGTGGCTGCAGAAGCAGCCTTAGCATTTTATCCCCATCTCTGGTGTCCGTGCTGATAGCCACAGCTCGCGCCTGTCTCTGGGGCTCGTTTAGGCGGTGCTCTGAATCACCTCTCCTCATACACCCTGAAACAGTGGTCTCTTGCCTCTTAGGCAGTTCCAGAATTTCCCCCAGACTCCCTCCCGGCTAGCCATGGTGCACTAGCCCCCTTCAGGCTGTGTTCATGCCGCCAACCCCATTCCTCTCCCTGGGATCTGACCTCCGAAGCCCGAACCTCAGCTCCCAGCCCCGCCCGCCCAGGCGGGTGAGCAGACAAGCCTTTCCGGCTGGTGAGTGCTGGTCGGCACTGATCCTCTGTGCGGGAATCTCTCCGCTTTGCCCTCCGCACCCCTGTTGCTGCGCTCTCCTCCGCGGCTCTGAAGCTTCCCCACGCCACCCCGTCTCCACCAGTGAAGGGGCTTCGTAGTGTGTGGAAACTTTTCCTCCTTCACAGCTCCCTCCCAGATGTGCAGGTCCCATCCCTATCCTTTTGTCTCTGTTTATTCTTTTTTCTTTTGCCCTCCCCGGGTATGTGGGGAGTTTCTTGCCTTTGGGAGGTCTGAGGTCTTCTGCCAGCACTCAGTAGGTGTTCTGCAGGAGTTGTCCCACATGTAGATGTATTTCTGATGTATTTGTGGGGAGGAAGGGAATCTCCACGTCTTACTCCTCTGCCATCTTGAAGGTCTCTCTAATACTATGTTAAATAATAGTGGTAAGAGTGGACATCTTTGTCTTTTTCCTGATCTTAAAGGCAATGCTTTCAGCTTTTCACTTTGAGTATGATATTAGCTGTGGGTTTGTCATATATGGCTTGTATTATGTTGAAGTATGTTCCCTCTATTACCACTTTGTTGACAGTTTTTATCATAAACTGATGTTAACTTTTATCAAAACTTTTTTCTGCATTTATTGTAATGATCATATGATTTTTATCCATTGTTTTGTTAATGTGGTGTATCATGTTGATTGAGTTGCAGATATTGAGCCATCTTTGCATGCCTGGGATAAATCCCACTTGATTATGGTGTATGATCCTTTTAATGTATTGTTGAATTTTGTTTGTTAATATTTTGTTGAGGATTTTTGCATCTATGTTTATCTGGGATGTTGACCTGTTGTTTTCTTTTTGTTTTTACTGTCTTTGATTTTGGTATGTATGTTGGCCTTATAGAATGTATTTGGATGTGTTCCCTCTTCAATCTTTTGGAATAATTTGAGAAGAATAGGTAATAATCCTTCTTTAAATATTTGGTAGAATTCACCAGTGAAGCTGTCTGGTCTTGGACTTTTGTTTGTTGGGAGGTTTTTAATTAGTGAATCTCCTTACTAGTCATCTGTTAGTTCAGGTTTTCTATTTTATTATGATAAGTCTTTGTAGGTTGTGTATTTATAGGACTTTATCCATTTCTTCTAAACAACAAATTGGCTGTCCAATTTGTTTGCATGTAATTGTTCATAATAATCTCTTATAATACTTTATATTTCTGTAGTGTTGGTTGTAACTTTTCCTCTTTCATTTCTGATTTTATTTATTTGAGCCCTCTTTCCTTCTTGAAAAGTCTGGCTAAAGGTTTATCAATTTTGTTTATTTTTTCAAAGAGCCAGCTCTTAGTTTCATTGATTTTTTTCTATTGTTTTTTAGTGCCTATTTCGTTTATTTCTGCTCTGATCTTTATTATTTCCTTCCTTTTAGTAACTGTGTGGGGGTGTTGGTTCTTCTTTCTCTAGTTCCTGTAGGTGTAATTTTAAATTGTTTGAGATTTTTCTTGTTTCCTGAGATAGACTTGTATCACTATAAACTTTCCTCAGGGAACTGCTTTTGTTGCATCCCATAGATTTTGCAATGTTGTATTTCTACTTTCATTTATCTCAAGGTATTTTTTGATTTTCTCTCTGATTTCTTCAGTAACTCATTTGTTGTTTTCTAGCATGTTGTTTAGACTCCACATGTTTGTGTTTCCAGGTTTTTCTTGTAGTTGACTTCTTGTCTCATACCTTTGTGGCCAGAAAAGATGCTTAATATGATTTCAGTCTTCTTAAATTTACTGAAACCTGTACATGGACTAACATGTGATCTACCCTGGAGAATATTCAATGTGAACTTGAAAAGAATGTGTATCCTGCTGTTTTTTTGATGAATGTTTTGTATACCTATTAAACAATCTGGTCTGATGTGTTGTATAAGCCAACTGTTTCCTTTTGATTTTCTGTCTGGATCATCTGTCCATTGATGTAAGTGGGGTGTTAAAATCCCTTTCTATTATTATACAATTATGTATTATTGTTATATTATTCTACGATTATAATAATTCTTGTTAAATTATTATAAAATCTTTCCCTTTATGTGTATTTGTATTTGCTTTATGTAGTTAAATGTTCTTATGTTGAGTGTATATATATATTTACAAGTGTTTTCCTTTTTGTTGGGATGATCCCTTTATCATTATATTATGCCCTTCTCTGTATCTTGTAATAGTCTTTGTTTTAAAGTCTATTTTGTCTGATATAAGTATAGTTAGTCCAGCTTTCTTTTTATTTCCATTTGAATGGAATACCTTTTTCCATTCCCCCACTTTCAGTCTTCCTGTTGGTAACTCATTTTTTTTTTCACAATTCCATTCTAATATATATATGGTATTTCTGAGCTTATCTCTTTGTGGAGCTTTTCTTAGTGGATGCTCTACATATTGCAGTCCACTTGTGTTGACATTTTACCAGTTTAAGAGTAGAAATCTTCCCCCCCTTTATATCTTTTCACTCTCCCCTGTTTATATGTTTGCCCTAAATATTTCCTTTAAGTATTTAAATGGAGTATTTGAACATTAGAACTGTATCAGCTAGTTATAATTTTTATATCAACCATCAAACATAATTAAGAAAACTGAAGAGAAGGAAATTGTATTTACCTATATTTTTACTCTCCACATTCTGTTTTTCTCTCTGATATTCCAAAATTCTTTTTAAAAATAATTTCCTTCTTGTTTAGCCATTCTCCTTTAGCCATTCTTAAGGAAGATCTGCTGGCAAAAAATTCTCTTAGTATTTCTTCATCTGAGAATATCTTAATTTCACCTTTATTCCTATAAAATATTTTTAGTGGATATAGAATTCTTGGTTGAAAGTTATTTTCTCTCATCACTTAGAATATGTGTGCCACCTCCTTCTGGCCTCCATGGTTTCTGATGACAAATCTGCTGTTATTCAAATTATTTCTCTCTATATATAAGACATCATTTCTTCTTTAATGCTTTCTGTATTTTTGTTTACTTTGTTTTCAGTTTTGAGAAATTTGAGTGTGATGTCTTGGTGTGGATTTCTTTAGGTTTATCTTCTTTGGAATTCACTGAGTTTCTTGATTCTGTATATTATTCTTTGCTAAATTTTGGAAATTTTCAGCTATTATTTCTTCAAGTACATTTTTCAGTCTCATCCTCTTTCTGCCCTCCCCAATGACATGAATGTTAGATAACTTGTTATAGTCCCACAGGCCTTTGAGCCTCTGTTCTTTTTTGTTTTTTTTTTCAGATTATTTTCTTTCTGTTTTTCAGATTAGGTAATTTCTATTGTTCTCTCTTCAAATTCAGTAATTCTTTCCTCTGTCCCCTTCATTTTGCTGTTGAGCCCATCCATTGAATTTTAAAATTTTGATTATTTCATTTTTCAGTTCTGAAATTTCCGTTTGGTTCTTGAATTGATTTACTAAGATTTTTAATTTCTTTGGTAATACTTTCTATTATTCCATTTGTTTCAAATGTGTTCATAAATGCTTGAAACATTTTTTTGATGGTTGCCTTAAACTGTCAGGTAATTCACATATCTCTGTCATCTCAGTGTTGGCATCTATTGATTTTATTTGTTTTTTCTTTGTTTCATTTAGGTTGAGATTTTCTTGGGTCTTTGTATGATGAGTGACTTTCAGTTGAAATTTAGTAATTTTGGGCATTATGTCATGAGAACTGGATCTTCTCTAAACCTTCCTTTTTAGCAGGCTTTGTTTGACACCATTTTGACAGGGGAATTTACTGCTCCATTACTGCCAGGTGGGAGTAGAAGTGGGGTTTTGTAGAAATCCATGTTCTCCACTTGACCTTCAATTACAGTGAGGGAGGGGATCATCTCCTCATTATTGTTTTGCAGGGGCAGGTGGGGAGCTCTGATTTCCATTGTTACCTATATGACTGGGGGGGATAGGAGCACCTCATTACCACTCCCTGACACCATGGATTGGGACTTGGCTTTACTACTTTGGGGCAGTTCTGTAAGTTCTGACTCTACCAGTCCAACTCTGACTATTCTATTGAGGAGAAGGGACATCTTGTTACTGCCAGATAGGTGTGGAATTCCATGTTCCCCAACTGGTCTCCGCTGACACTGCAGAAAGGGCAGCACAGTTATTATTTTTGTTAGGATTGAAAGTCCTGGCTCCTTACTGATCCTTTTCTGACACCACACCCACTGGAAGGCTAGGAGATTGGGATGCCTTGTTAGAGCCTGGCAAGGATGGAAGTCTAGGCTCCCCACTTGGCTAGTGGAATTTGTGGAATGGGTGGGGCTACAATTTTTTCTCTGTGTTTTTGTCTGGAGTGGAATGGTTATATTTTAAAAGTTTTTTTTTTTTTTCTCTTGCAAGGTTTTTCTTTTCCTGGTCTTTTGGCTAGAGAGAGGAGGTTTGTCTGGAGTATGTGCAGCAATAAGGAATCCAGGGAACTCACCACTGTGTCATTCCTTGTGTCCTGAGCTCTCTTGTTGCTTTGCCTCCTTCTGTCAAAGGTTTTCAAAGGCTTCCTGTGTTTGTTTTATATATGATGTCCAAGGGTTTTAGTTGTATTTAGAAAAGGAATAAGAAAAAGTGTCTACTTCATCTTCATGGATGCAGGATTCCCCTTCATTCTGTTTTTTTACTAAGTAATGTGGTAGGCAGAATAATCATTCTCCAAATATATACACATCCCAATCTCTGGAACCTGTGAATAAATTACCTTACATGACAAAAGAGACTTTCCAGATGTGATTATGTTAAGGATCTTCAGAGAAGGAGGTTATCCTGGGTTACTGGAGTGGACGGAAACTAATCACACGGGTACTTAAAATTGGAGCACTTTTTCCAGTTCTGGTCAGAGAGAAATGTAATGACGGAAGACTATCAGAGAGATGCAATATTGCTGTGTTTTGAAGATAGAAAAAGGGCTGCTGGTGGCCTCTAGAAGTGGGAAAAGGCAAGGAAATGAATTCTCCTCTAGAGCCTTCAGAAAGGAACATAACCCTATTAACTTTTTTGTTTTAGCCCAGTGAGACCTGAGTCAGACCTCTAACCTACAGAACTTTAAGATAATACATTTGTATGGGTTTAGTCCGCTAAGTTTTTGGTAATTTGTTATAGCATCAATAAAAATAAAATCAATAAAAATTAATTTATTGTTCCTATAAAGCAATAATCAAATCAAACCTTTATCTGAAGACTGCTAATAATTTTATTTCAGTTTGAATAAAAATATATAGAGATACAAATTACCTTATGAGTTATCATTGCTTATTTTCTGGAAAACACACATTTTTTGAGTGGTTAAGAATTCCAAAATGAGATAATTTATGTATATCTTGTACGTGCTTGGTTTGTAAAAGATGTTCAATAAATGTCTATTGAAGTTGTTAAATACTGGAGGAAAACAAATAGTGGTGGCAAAATGTCATTTCTTAAATCTTTAGAATGTACAAACCAGCTAATATTATTTGAATTATTTTAGCATTGCATCATATTTGTATTTTACAGTTAGTGAAGGTAGTTCTCTAATGGATATTGAAAATGTAATTCTGGCTAAAGTCCATGATGAAGAAGAAGACAACTCAGAGGCAGTATTGAAATCTGATAAGTTCCAACAGGACTTATTTTTTATGGAACGAGTTATAATGGAAAATATGTTTCAGCCAAAACTTGCAGCTTATCGTCAGCTTCCTGTTTTAAAAGGTATTTAATACATTATATACTAAAAATCTTTTGTAAAAAAACATGGTGTTGTTTTGAAATAACGATTTTGTACTTTAAAAAAGGTATTTAAAAATAATCACTTTTAATTAAGCTCAAATAATTTAAAAAATCAAATGATGTTATTATTTCTAAATGCAATATGTAGACTGAGTTATCACTGATCAGAAGACATTTTTATATAGTTTACAGCACTTAACATATGAGTAGCAAGAGAGTCCAGACCAGAAACCTGAAAGAAAAAGGTGTAGACCTTTACCTTTGGCCCTTTCCTCTCCGTTGTCCCCTCATTGAATTATTCTCTTATAATCAGACCCCCCTTTCCATTGCCATTTATACTTTCCAGGTTCTAGCTTTTATTACCTCTCCCTAATTTTATTACATACTCTTATTGCTACAAATCCCATCTCATAGATTCACAAAATATTTTGTAGGATTTGAGAGATTATCTAATTCAACTTTTCAATTTCAATTCCTAACTTTTAAATATGGCTTAGGGCCAACTCCTTTAAGAAATCTTTCTTGATCCTTCAAGTCAAAAGTGATCTTCTACATCAAAAAATTAGGTTACAAAATTGCATGTGTGACAAATGGATGTAAACCTTTTTGCTTACTTACATCTAAGAATATTGAAAAACTATGTTTCTTATCTCACATTAGGTTGATGTTTTAAAATTTTTATCATATATATAAAGTTTTCGTCCCATAATTAGAGTTATAAGATTAAAATTTTACTGAGTACTGTAAATTTTGATGTTTTAAAAACAAAACTGGTGGTAGATCACTTCTTTAAATATATCTAAGAAATAGAAATATAGTAGGAAATTTTTTAATGAGGTAAGATTTACATATAATGAAATATATATATTTTAACTGCATAATTTGATATATTTAAGAATGTATAAGCCTATATAACTAATACTGTAATCAAGACAGAAAATATATTTACCAACCCCAAAAGTTCCCTTCTGCTGTTTTCCAGTTAAAATGTACACCCTTATAGACAGGCAAAGCTGATTTCTATCACTATAGAGAAATTGTTTTGGTATATCATATAAGTGGGTTCATATAGTAAGTATTCTTTTGTGTCTGGCTTCTTTTACTTAACATAATGTTTTTGAGATTCATCTACATTGATATGTATATAAGTAGTTCTTTTTTTTTCTGAGTACTACTCCTTTTTATGAATATACCATAATAATTTGTATATTCATTCACCTGCTGATGGACACCCGTACATCTTTGAGCTGTTATGAATAAAGCTGCTATGACCATTTTTGTGTTTCTTTTTGTGGATATATGTTTTAATTTCTCTTAGATAAATACCTAGAAATGGAATTATTGGGTCTTTGGATAGATGTATGTATAACTGCAAAATACCTTTCCAGATTATTTGTACCATTTTACAATCCCACAAGAAATATACAGGAGTTGCTCCACCTTCCTTTTTTTTTTTTTTTTTTTTTGGCTGTGGTAGGTCTTCATTGCTCAATGGGGGCTAATCTTCATTGCAGTGCGCGGTCTTCTCATTGCGGTGGCTTCTCTTGTTGCAGAGCATAGGCTCTAGGCACGTGGGCTTCAGTAGTTGTAGTACACGGGCTCAGTAGTTGTGGCTCACGGGCTATAGAGTGCAGGCTCAGTAGTTGTGGTGAATGGGCTTAGTTGCTCGGCGGCATGTGGGACCTTCCCGGACCAGGGCTTGAACCCGTGTCCCCTACATTGGCAGGTGGATTCTTAACCACTGCCACCAGGGAAGCCCCGCATTCTTGATAATGCCTGCCGTTGGCAATCTTTTTAATAACTTTTTTTGTCATTTGTATATCTTCTTCTGTGTAATATTTGGTCAAGTTCTTTGCGCATTTTAAAATTGAGTTGTCTTTTTAAAAAAAAAATCAAGTAGTAGGAGCTTTTTTTTAAAATATATTCTGGATACAAGCTCTTTGAAAGATACAACTATTTTCTTTAAGCCTATAACTTATATATTTGTCTGTTCTTGAGCAGACATTTTTAATTTTGATGAAGTCTTATCTATCAGTTTTTCCTTTTGTAGTAAATACTTTCCATGTCTTCTCTAAGAAATCTTTGCCTGCCCCAAGGTTGCAAATGTCTTTGTCTTGTTTCTGAACTTAGGATAAAGGAATTCAGTATTTCATTGTTAAATGAGATGTTAAGTATAGTTTTTTATAGATGCCTTTTACTGGTTTGAGGAAATTTCCTTCTCATTCCAGTTTGCTAGACATTTTAAACATAAATGGGTGTTGAATTTTGTTCAAAACATTTTCTAAATTATTAAAACAATTATGTAATTTTTTCCTTTAATCTGTCAATTTGGCCAGTTACAGTGCTTGATTTTAAAATGTTAAAACAAACTGAATTCCTCTGGTTAAACTTCACTTGGTTATGATATATTATCCTTTTTATATACTGTTGAATTCAATTTTCTAATACTCTATTGAGAATTTTCGTGACTAGTCTCATGCAACATATTTTTCTGTAATTTTCTGTTCCTTTGAAGTTCTTTAGTGTCATGATGGACTTATAGTATGAGTTTTGAAAGTCTTCCCTCATTCTCTGTTTTCAAAAAATTTTTGTGTATTATTTCTTCTTTAAATGTTTCATAAAATTTACCAGTGAAACCATCTGGGATGGAGTTTTCTTTACAGAAAGTTTTAAAATTGCAAATTTAATTTATTTGACAAATATAGGGTTATTCTCTTCCTACCTGTATCAGTTTTGGTAATTTGTGAGGAATTTACCCATTTTTTCTATGTTGTTGAAATTATATGCATAAAGTTGTTTATAATATCCTCTCTTTAAATTCTTTTGATATCTGTAGGATTTACAGTGGTATCTCCTATTTCATTCTTGATATTGGTCATTTTTGACTTTTCTCTCTTTTTTATTAGTCTGGTTGGGGCTATTTCAATTATAGTAATCCTTTCAAAAATATCTTCTTGTTTCAATGATTTTCTCAATGTTTTGGTCTTTTTTTAAAAAAACTTCAGTTATTTTCATTTTTACTTTTATGTTTTTCTTCGTTGAATTTAATCTACTCTTCTTTTTGTAGCTTCTTAAGATGGAAGTTTGGATCATTGATTTTACATCTTTTTTTGTGTCTAAGGTAGGCATTTAATACTATAAATTTTCCTGCCTCTTACAAATATTGATATCTTGTGTTTTTATTATTATTCAGTTCCAAATAATTTTTAATTTTCCTTGTGGGTTTTTCTTTGATGTTTAGGTTAGTTAAAAGTATACTGTTTAGTTTCCAAGTTTTTAGTAATTTTTTATTCATCTTTTCTTACTGAATTCTAATTTAACATCGGCATGGTGGTCAGAGAACATATTCTATATGATTTCTACCCTTTGAAATTTATTAAGAATTGTTTTATGGCCCAGCATATGATGAATGTTCCACATTCAAGAAGATGGGATATTCTATTATTTAGTGCAGTATTCTTTAGATGTTAATTATGTCAAATTGATTGATAGTGTTTTACAAATCTTTCATTTTTATTGAGTTTTTGCTGACTTGTTCTATCAACTAATGAGAGTATTGTTAGAATCTTTAATTATGATTATGGATTTGTCTCTATTTTCTCTAGGCTTATTAATTTTACTGTATATATTTGAGAGCTTTATTATCAGATACATTTATACTTAAATTGTTCTATCTAGTCTAGACCCCTACCTGCACACACTTTAGAAAAAGCTAATTTAAAAAGCAAGATAATCTGAACAAAAGTTCACTGCTTGATAAAACAAACTTCAACACTGTATTGTTTGGAAGAAAACACAATCCAGTCATTCATGCTGTAAATTTTATGATGTACAGCCTCCAATAAAAATAATTACTAGTCACGTAAAGAAGCAGGAAAATGTGAGCCATAACTGAGAAAAATCAGTTAATAGAAACAGATGAAAAGATGACTGAGATGGTGCAAAAGCAGACAAGGACTTTTTTTTTTAATAGATCTTTATTGGAGTATAATTGCTTTACAATATTGTGTTAGTTTCTGTTATACAACAGAGTGAATCAGACATATGCATACATCTGTCCCCACATCCCATCCCTCTTGAGCCTCCCTATGCCACCCCTCTAGGTCATCACAAAGCACTGAGCTGTTCTCCCTGTGCTATGCTGCTGCTTCCCACTAGCTAACTGTTTTACATTCGGTAGTGTATATATGTTGATGCTACTCTCACATCACCCCAGCTTCCCCCTCCTACCCCGTGTCCTCAAGTTCATTCTCTATGTCTACGTCTTTATTCCTGCCCTGCAGCTAGGTTCATCAGTACCATTTTTTGTTTTAGATGCCATATATATGCATTAGCGTATGGTATTTGTTTTTCTCTTTCTGGCTTACTTCACTCTGTCTGACAGATTCTAGGTCCATCCACCTCACTACAAATAACTCAATTTCCTTTCTTTTTATGGCTGAATAACATTCTATTGTATATATGTGTTACATCTTCTTTATCCATTTATCTGTCGATGGACATTTAGGTTGGTTCCATGTCCTGGCTATTGTAAATAGTGTTGCAATAAACATTGTGGTACATGTCTTTTTGAATTATGGTTTTCTCAGGGTATATGCCCAGTAGTGGGATTGCTGGGTCATATGATAGTTCTAGTTTTAGTTTTTAAAGGAACCTCCATACTGTTTTCCATAGTGGTTTTATCAATTTACATTGCCACCAACAGTGCAGGAGGGTTCCCTTTTCACCACACCCTTTCCAGCATTTATTGTTTCTAGATTTTTTGATAATGGCCATTCTGACTGGCATGAAGTGATACATCATTGTAGTGCTTTTTCTGGTTTTTTTTTTAAATTTTTATTTATTTATTTTTGGCTACGTTGGGTCTTTGTTGTTGTGCACGGGCTCTCTCTGGTCATGGCAAGTGGGGGCTACTCTTCATTGCAGTGCATGGGCTTCTCATTGCGGTGGCCTCTCTTGTTGCGGAGCACGGGCTCTAGGCACGCGGTCCTTGGCAGTTGTGGCATGCAGGCCCAGCAGTTGTGGCTCGTGGGTTCTGCAGTGCAGGCTCAGTAGCTGTGGTACATGGACTTAGTTACTCTGTGGCATGTGGGGTCTTCCCAGAACAGGGCTTGAACCCGTATCCCCTGCATTGGCAGGCAGACTCCCAACCACTGCAGCAGCAGGGAAGTCCCCTCATTGTACTTTTGATTTGCATTTCTCTAATAACTAGTGATGTTGAGCATCTTCTCATGTGCCTTTTGGCCATGTGTATGTCTTCCTTGGTGAAATGTATATTTAGGTCTGCTGTCCATTTTTTAACTGGGTTGTTTGTTTTTTTGATATTGAGCTCCATGAGCTGTTTGTATATTTTGGAGATTAATCCTTTGTCTGTTGTTTAATTTGCAAATATTTTCTCCCATTTTGAGGGTTGTCTTTTTGTCTAGTTTATGGTTTCCTTTGCTGTGCAAAGACTTTTAAGTTTAATTAAGTCCCATTTGTTTTTATTTCCATTACTCTAGAAGGTAGGTCAAAAAAGATCTTGCTGTGATTTATGTCAGAGTGTTTTTCCTATGTTTTCCTCTAAGAGTTTTATAGTGTCCGGTCTTACATTTAGGTCTTTAATCCATTTGGAGTTTATTTTTGTGTATGGTATTAGGTAGTGTTCTAATTTCATTCCTTTACATGTAGCTGTCCAGTTTTCCAAGCACCACTTATTGAAGAGGCTGTCTTTTCTCCATTGTATGTTCTTGCCTCCATTGTCGTAAATTAGGTGACCATATGTGCGTTGGTTTATCTCTGGGCATTCTATTCTGTACCATTGATATATATTTCTGTTTTTGTGCCAGTACCATACTGTCTTGATTACTGTAGCTTTGTGGTATAGTTTGAAGTCAGGGTGCCTGATCCCTCCAGCTCTGCTTTTCTTTCTCAAGATTGCTTTGGCTATTCGGGGTCTTTTGTGTTTTCATATGAATTGTAAAATTTTTTGTTCTAATTCTGTGAAGAATGCCATTGGAAGTTAAATAGGGATTGCATTGAATCTGTAGATTGCTTTGGGTAGTAGAGTCATTTTCACAATGTTGATTCTTCCAATCCAAGAACATGGTATGTTCCTCCATCTGTTTATGTCATCTTTGATTTCTTTCATCAGTGTTTTATAGTTTTCTGGGTATAAGTCTTTTGCCTCCTTATGCAGGTTTATTCCTAGGTATTTTATTCTTTTTGTTGCAGTGGTAAATGGGAGTGTTTCCTTAATTTCTCTTTCTGATTTTTGTTGTTGGTGTATAGGAATGCCAGAGATTTCTGTGCATTAATTTTGTATCCTGCTACTTAACCAAATTCATTGATTAGTTCTAGTAGTTTTCTGGTGGCATCTTTAGGATTTTTTATGTATGGTATCATGTCATCAGCACACAGAGAAAGTTTTATATCTTCTTTTCCAATTTATATTCCTTTTATTTCTTGTTCTTCTCTGATTGCTGTGACTAGGACTTCCAAAACTATGTTGAATAAGAGTGGCGGGAATGGGCATCCTTGTCTTGTTCCTTATCTTAGTGGAAATGCTTTCAGTTTTTCACCATTGAGTATGATGCTTGCTGTGGGCTTGTCATATATGGCCTTTATTATGGTGAGCTAGGTCCCCTCTATGCCCATTTTCTGGAGAGCTTTTATCCTAAATGGGTGTTGAATTTTGTCAAAAGCTTTTTCTGCATCTATTGAGATGATCATATGGTTTTTATTCCTTAATTTATTAATGTAGTGTATCACATTGATTGATTTGCGTATACTGAAGAATCCTTGCATCTCTGGGATAAATCCCACTTGATCATGGTGTATGATCCTTTTAATGTGCTGTTGGATTCTGTTTGCTAGTATTTTGTTGAGGATTTTTGCATCTACGTTCATCAGTGATATTGGTCTATAACTTTCTTTATTTTGTGATATATTTTTCTGGTTTTGGTGTCAGGGTGATGGTGGCTTTGTAGAATGAATTTGGGAGTGTTTCTCCCTCTGCTTTTTTTTGGAAGAGTTTGAGAAGGATTGCTGTTAGCTCTTCTCTTGATGTTTGATAGAATTCTTCTGTAAAACCATCTGGTCCTGGACTTTTTTTTTGTCAAAGATTTGTAATTACGGTTTCAATTTCATTACGTGTGATCAATCTGTTTATATTTTCTAATTCTTCCTGGTTCAGTCTTGGAAAATTGTACCTTTCCAAGAATTTGTTCATTTCTGCATGGTTGTCCATTTTATTGGCATATAGTTGTCTGTCGTAGTCTCTTATAATCCTTTGTATGCCTGCAGTGTCACTTGTGATTTCTACTTTTTCATTTCTAATTTTATTGATTTGTGTCCTCTCCCTTTTTTTCTTGAGTAGTCTGGCTAAGGGTTTATTAATTTTGTTTATCTTCTCAAAGAACCAGCTTTTAGTTTTATTGATCTTTGCTATTGTTTTCTTCATTTCTATTTCATTTATTTCTGCTCTGATCTTTATGATCTCTTTCCTTCTACTAACTTTAGGATTTGTTTGTTGTTTCTCTAGTTGCTTTAGGTGTAAGGTTAGATTGTTTATTTGTGGTTTTTCTTGTTTCTTGAGGTAGGATTGTATTGCTATAAACTTTCCCCTTAGAACCGTTTTTGCTGCATCCCATAGCTTTTGGGTCATTTCGTATCGTTATCATGTGTTTCTATGTATTTTTTAATTTCATTTTTGAGGTTCAGCAATCTCTTGGTTATTTAGTAACGTATTCTTTAGCCTCCATGTATTTGTGTTTTTTACAGTTTTTTCCTGTAATTTATTTCCAATCTCATAGTGTTGTGGTCAGAAAAGATGCTTGATATGATTTCAATTTTCTTAAATTTACCAAGGCCTGATTTGTGACCCAAGGTGTGATCTATCCTGGAGAATGTTCCATGAACCCTTGAGAAGAAAGTGTATTCTGCTGTTTTTGGATGGAATGTCCTATAAATATCAATTAAGTCCATCTTGTTTAATGTATCATTTAAAGCTGTGTTTCCTTATTTATTTTCATTTTGGATGATCTGTCCATTGGTGTAAGTGGGGTGTTAAAGTCCCTTACTATTATTGTGTTACTGTTGATTTCTCCTTTCATGGTTGTTAGCATTTGCCTTGTGTATTGAAGTGCTCCTATGTTGGGTGCATAAACTTTTATAATTGTTATATCTTCTTCTTGGATTGATCCTTTGATCATTATGTAGTGTCCCTCCTTATCTCTTGTAACATTCATTATTTTAAAGTCTATTTTATCTGATACGAATATTGGTACTCCAGCTTTCTTTTGATTTCCATTTGCATGGAATATCTTTTTCCATCCCTTCACTTTCAGTGTGTATGTGTCCATAGGTCTCAAGTGGGTCTCTTGTAGACAGCATATAGATGGGTCTTGTTTTTATATGCATTCAGCCAGTCTGTGTCTTTTGTTTGGGCATTTAATCCATTTACATTCAAGGTTATTATTGATATGTGTGTTCCTATTACAGTTTTCTTAATTGTTTTGGGTTTGTTTTTGTGCGTCTTTTTCTTTTCTTGTGTTTCCCGCCTAGAGAAGAGTCTTTAGCATTTGTTGTAAAACTGTTTTGGTGGTGCTGAATTCTCTTAGCTTTCAATTGTCTGAAAATCTTTTAATTTCTCTGTCGTATCTGAATGAGATCCTTGCTGGATAGAGTAATCTTGGTTGTAGGTTTTTCTCTTTTATCACTTTAAGTATATCCTGCCACTCCCTTCTGACCTTCAGAGTTTCTGCCGAAAAATCAGCTGATAATCTTATTGGGATTCCTTTGTATGTTATTTTTTGTTTTTCCCTTGCTGCTTTTAATATTTTTTTTGTGTGTTTAATTTTTGTTAGTTTGATTAATATGTGTCTTGGTGTGTTTCTCCTAGGGTTTATCCTGTATGGGACTCTCTGTACTCCTGGACTTGGGTGACTGTTTCCTTTCCCATGTTAGGGAAGTTTTCCACTATAATGTCTTCAAATATTTTCTCAGTCCCTTTCTTTTTCTCTTCTTCTTCTGGGACCCACATAGTTCGAATGTTGGTGTGTTTAGTGTTGTCCCAGTGGTCTCTGAGATTGTCTTCAATTCTTTTCATTCTCTTTTCGTTATTCTGCTCCTCCGCAGTTATTTCCACCATTTTGTCTTCCAGCTCACTTATTCGTTCTTCTGCCTCAGTTATCCTGTTATTGATTCCCTCTAGTGTATTTTTCATTTCAGTTACTGTGTTGTTCATCTCTGTTTGTTTGTTCTTTAGTTCTTCTAGATCTTTGTTAAACATTTCTTGTATTTTCTCAATCTGTGCCTCCATTTTTTTCCCGAGATTCTGGATCATTTTTACTATCATTACTCTGAATTCTTTTTCAGGTAGAGTGCCTATTTCCTCTTCAAGTTTTTGGTCTTGTAGGTTTTTACCTTGCTGCTTCATCTGTGACATAATTTTCTGCCATCTCATTTTTTTTTTTTTTTAATGAGTAGGATTGTGTTCCTGTCTTACTGGTTGTTTGGCCTGAGGCTTCCAACTCTGAAGTTTGTAGGCTGTTGGGTAGAATTGGGTCTTGGTGCTGAGATGAGGACCTCTGTGAGACCTCACTCCAATGAATATTCCCTGGCGTCTGAGGTTCTCTGTTAGTCCAGTGGTTCAGACTTGGAGCTCACGCTGCAGAGCCAGCCGAACCCCCAGCAAGTGAACGAAGATCCGGTTCACTTGGGGGTTCTTCCCATCTCCTTGGGTGTCAGGGTTCCCCACCAGTGGCCAGCAGGTGCCCTAATTTTAGGGAGACACTAACTCAAGACAAGGAATTTTAAAAAGCTATTGTACCCACAATAGCCAACACAATATTGAAGGAGAAGAACAAAGTTGGAGGACTGGAATTACCTGACTTCAAGAATTACCATAAAGGTACAGTAGTTAAGACAGTGTGGTATTGGTGAAAGAATAGGCACACGGATCAATGAAACAGAACAGAAAGCCCAGAATAGATACACATAAGTATAGCCAACTGATCTTTGACCAAAGAGGAAAGGCAATACAATGGAAAGAAAAGATAGTCTTTCCAACAAATGGTACTGGAACAACTGAATATTTATGGGAAAAATAAAGAATGTAGATACAGACCTTACACTTTTCAGAAAAATTAACTCAAAATGGATCACAAACCTCAATGTAAGATGCAGAACTATAAAACTCATAGAAGACAACACAGGAGAAAATCTAGAGGATATTGGGTATGATGATGACTTTTTAGATTTAACATCAAAGGCATGATCTATTGAAAGAAATAATTGATAAGCCAGACTTCATTACAATTAAAAAGTTATACCATATTGATACTGTATGACCCAGAAATTTCATTCCTGGATATATAGCCAAAAAAACCAAAAACACTAATTCTAAAAGGTACATGTACCCCAATGTTCATAGCAGCATTATTTACAATTGCCAAGATATGGAACCAACCTAAGTGTCCATCAACAGATAAACGGCTAAAGAAAATATGGTGTATATATACAATGGAATACTACTCAGCCAAAAATAAAAATGAAAGTTTGCCCTTTGCAGCAAAATGGATGGATTTGGAGGGCATTATGCTAAGTGAAATAAGTCAGACAGAGAAAGACATGTACTGTGTATCACTTATATGTGGAATCTAAAAATACAAAAAACTAGTGAATATAACAAAAGAAGAAGCAAACTTACAGATATAGAGAACAAACTAGTGGCTACCAGTGAGGAGAGGGAACGTAGGAGGGGCTGTGTAGGGGATTAAGAGATACAAACTATTAGGTATAGAATAAGCTACAAGAATATATTGTACAACACATGGAATATAGCCAATTTTTATAATTACTGTAAATGGAGTATAATCTTTAAAAATTATGAATCACTATATTGTACATATTTAACTTATACAATATTGTACAGCAACTATACTTCAATAAAAAATAATTTTAAAAAACACAAAAAAACTTATGCCCTATGAAAGACATTGTCAATAGAATGAGAAGTCAAGTCACAGACTGGAGAAAATATTTGCAAAAGACATATCTGGTAAAGGACTCATCCAATATATAAAAATATCTCTTAAAACTCAACAATAAGGAAACAAACAACATAATTTTTAAAAATGGGCAAAAGACCTAACAGATACCTCACCAAAGAGATATACAGAGGGCAAGTAAGCATGTAAGAAGATACTCAACATTATATATTAAGGAACTTCCAATTAAAACATCAATGAGATACCACCACAAAACTATTGAATAGCTAAAATCCAAAACATTGATACTACCAAATGCTAGCAAAGATGTGGAGCAACAAGTATTCTCATTCAGTGTTGGTGGGAATGCACAATAGTTCATCCACTTTGGAAGATAGTTTGGCAGTTTCTTACAAAACTAAACATGCTGTAACCATATGGTCCATAACTGCACTCCTTGGTATTTACCCAAAGGAGTTGAATAATTATATCCACACAGAAATCTGCATGCAGATGTTTATAGCAGGTTTATTCATAATAGCCCAAACTTGAAGGCAAACAAGATGTTCTTCAGTAGGTGAATGGATGAATAAATTGCAGTATATCCAGACAATAGAATATTATTCAGCACTAAAAAGAAATTAGTTATCGAGCCATGAACAGACATGGAGAAAACCTAAATGCGTGTTACTAAGTGAAAGAAGCCAATTTGAAAAGGCTACATGCTCTGATTACAACTGTATGACACTCTGGAAAGGGAAAAAGTATGGAGACAGTAAAAAAATCAGGCGTTTCCAGGGATTAGAGGGTTGGGAGAAATGAATAAGCAGAGCACATAAGATTTTTAGAGTGATGAAACTATTCTGCATGATACATAATGGTGGGTACATGTCATTGTACACTCATCCAAACCCACAGAATGTACAACACCAAGAGTGAATCCTAATGTAAACTATGGACTTTGGGGGATAATGATTTGTCAGTATGGGTTCACTGATTGTAACAAATGTACTAGTGGTGCAGGATGTTGATCTGGAAGAGGCTGTGCATATATCTGTGTGTGAGGATTTGGGAACTCTGCACTTTGAGTTCAATTTTGCTGTGACCCTAAAACTACTCTACAAAAATAAAGTTTATTAAAGAAAAAGCTATAAAAATATGCTTAAGGACTTAAAATAAATAAGAATACAATGAGGAAAGTAATGAAAGCTACATATAGGACCAAATAGAACTTCTAGAGCTGAAATACATAATACATGAAATGAAAAATTTACTGTTTGGGTTTAACAGAATACTAAAAACTGAAGAAGATCAGTGAACTCAAAGACAAGCAAGAGGAACATTCCAAACTGGAGTACAAAGATAAACAAGTCCAAAAAAAAAAAAAAAAAAAGAGCCTTAGTGACCTGTGTCACAAGATCATGTGATTTAATATGCATGTAATTGGAATTGTAGTACTAGAATAAAGAGGAGTGAAAGCAGAAAAATATTTGAAGAAAGAGTAGCTAGAAATTTTCCATACTTGAAAAAATTCTTTAAACCAACAATTATAGGAAGCTCAATGAAACCCAAGCAAGATAAACACAATGAAAACCACATTGAGGCACATTATAAGTAATATATCAAAAAAAGAATGTTAAAAAGTGCCAGAAAAAACACGTTACATTTAGGGAAGAAAGCTAATAATGCCCTTATTTCTTAACAGAAGCCAGAAGACAGTGCAATAACATTTTTACTGTGCTAAAAAATTCTATATATAGAGAAAATATCCTTCAAAAATCAAGGTGAGATAAAAACATGTTCAGACAAACAAAAACTGAGAGAATTCATTGCTAGCAGACCAGCACTGTAAAAAATATTAAAGGAAATTCTTCAGACTGATGGAAAATAATAATAGAAACCAGAATCTAAACAAAGAAATGGAGAATGCTAGAATTTGAAAATGTGAGTAAAAGTAAGAGACATTTCTCACCATTTTAAATTTCTTTAAAGATAATTAATTGACAATATAATTCTATATTTTATATGGCAAAGCAAAGGACCTAGAATAACTAAGTCAACTTTGAAACAGAAGAATAAAGTTGAAGGACTTACCCCACCAGATTACAAGTGACTATAAAGCTACAGTAATCAAGGCGGTGTGGTATTAGTCTAAGGATAGACATATAGATGATTGAAACAGAGTAGTGAGTCCAGAAATAAACACAGATCTATATGGTCAATTGATTTTTAACAAACATGCCAAGGTGATTCAATAGAGGAAGGCTGATCTTTTAAAATTGGTGCTGAAACAATTGGATACCCATATGGGCAGAAAAATGAAGATCAACTGTCACCTCATATCATATGTATAAATTAACTCAGAATGGGCCATAGATTTAAATGTAAAAATTAAAACTATAAAGTTCTAGAAGAAGATATAAGAAAAATTATTTGTGATCTTAGCATAAGAAAAGATACTTAATACACAAAAATCCCAAGGCATAAAGGAAAAAAATATAACTTTTGCAATAGTTAAAACACCTGCTCTTTGAATAACACTGTTAGGAAAAAAATGCAAGGCAACAGACTAGAAAAATATGTTTACAATACATACATCTGACTAAAGACTTAAGTTTTGAATATGTAATGGACATTTATTTACAGCCCAATAAAAAGAAGATAAACAGACTAATGAAAAAATAGACAAAAGATTGTAAAGCAATTATACTCTAATAAAGATGTTAAAAAAATTAGACAAAAGGTTTGAACAGGAACTTCACCCAACAAATAGACACCTGAAAATGTACTAAACATAGTCATCAAGGAAATGCAAGTTAAAATCAATACACTAGGGCTTCCCTGGTGGCGCAGTGGTTGAGAGTCTGCCTGCCAATGCAGGGGACGCGGGTTCGTGCCCCGGTCCGGGAAGATCCCACATGCCGCGGAGCGGCTGGGTCCGTGAGCTATGGCCGCTGAGCCTGCGCGTCTGGAGCCTGTGCTCCGCAACGGAAGAGGCCACAACAGTGAGAGGCCCGCGTACCGCAAAAAAAAAAAAAAAAAAATACACTAGCCGGAATGGCTGAAATTAAAAAGACTGACAAAACCAAGTGTTAGCAAAAACATGGAGCAGCTTGGGTTTTTCATATATTGCTGTGTGAGTATAAAATTGTACAGCCCAGACGTCTGCTAGGAAGTTCCTTAAAATGTTAAACACAGATCCATCCAATGACCCAATAATTCTTTTCCTGGATATTTACCCAAGAGAAAAAAATATGTCCACAAAAAAGACCTATAAAAGAATGCTCATTACAGCTTTATTCATAATAACCCCAAACTGGAAAAAGCCCAGGTATCCATCAGTAGGTCAATGCTTAAACAAATGCTGGAGCACTACTCAGCAATAAAACTGAGTGCACTACTTATATACAAAATAACCTTGATGGATTTCAAAAACATTGTTAAGTGAAAGAATTCAGACACAAAAGAATGCATACCAATGGGCCCATTTTCATGATATGCTGTAACCAACAAAACTACTCCAAGGTTTTAGAAATTAAACCAGTGCCTGCCTATGGTAGATTAGGTTTGACTGGAAAGTAGCATGAGGAAACTTTTTCGGTTGATGGATATATTCTGCATCTTGATTGGATTGTTGGTTACATCAGTGTGTATATTTATCAAAACTCATCAAACTGTACAGCTAAAACCTATGCATGTAAATGATTGTAATTTTCTTCACAATTAAAAACTGCTGTGGTATTTATATTATCTGGGATTCATTTAAAGAGTGATATACCACTGTTATTTTTTAACAGCTTTATTGAAGTATAAGTGACAATAAACTGCCAATGCTTAAGGCATACAATTCAAAAGCTTTGATATATCACCACAATCAATGAATATATACAATTATATATAATGATATATATGTATATCTCAAATGTTTTTTTCATGTCTTTTATAATCCTTCCTTCTTGTTCCTCTTTGCCCCTCTCCTATCCTTGAGAAGCCACTGATTTGCTTTATATCCTTATATAGATTAGTAGTTTGCATTTTCTAGAATTTTATATAAATGTGCATTATGTACTCTTTTTTATCTAGCTTCTTTTCCTCAGCAAAATTATTAAAATCAAAATTATTATTTCAGATTCACTCATGTGGTTGCATGTATCAATTGTTCACTCTTTTTTATAACTGACTAGTATTCCATTGTATGAATATCCTATACTATGTTTGCCCTTTCATCTGTTGATTTATATTTGTTTCTAGTCTGGGGCCATTACAAATAAAGTTGGTAAAAATATTGGTATACAAGTCTTTGTATGGGCATTTGCATTCATTTTTCTTGGGTCAGTACCTAGGAGTGGAATGGGTGGATCACATGTGAGATACAAATTTAACTTTCTTCTTTTCTCTATGCTTTCTAAGCAGTGCTTTAGCTGAAACTCATAAGATTTGATATGTTGTATTTTCAGTTCATTAAAATATATTTTAAAATTTCTCTTGAGACTTCGTTGACCCATGTGTTGTTATAAATGTGTTAATATACAAATATTTTGGAATTTTCTAGCTATCTTTCTCTTATTTCTAATTTAATTCCATTGTGGTCTAAAGTCATTTTATGGTCCATAATATGGTCCATCTTAAAGAATGTGCTATGGTACTTGAGAAGAACATATATTCTGGTGTTTTTGAATAGAATGTTCTATAAATGTTGGTTAGGTCAAGTTGGTTGATAGTGATGTTCAGGTCATCCGATTTTCTGCCTACTTGTTCTACCAGTTATTGAGAGAGGAGTGTTGAAATCTCCAATTATAATTGTGTATTTATGTCTCCTTTCAGAGCTATTGGTTTTGATTGTTTATTTGTTTCATGTATTTTGAAGTTGTTAGGTACATACATATTTTGGTTTGTTATAATTCTTGGAGAATCAATTGCTGAGTTTGCTAATTTATGCAGGCAGAGATCTGAGGAATATAGGTGGAAATGGGTATTAAGGGTATAGGATAATGATGGAAGGAATATAAAGTCAGATCAGGTCAAAGTTAATATGGTTCCGCTGAGCAGAGATTCTGGGTACAGTGTTGTAGTTTAAGGATTAGAGATGGCTTTAAGAATTTTTTATTTGGTTGGCTGATAATGGACCAAAATGTGGCCTTTACTAAGTGGAGCTGAAGTATCAGAACTGTCTTGGTATACTATAAAGAAAGGTATCCAAAGGCGTAGGGACGTTCTAACGTTAGAGCGGACTTATCATGATGACCTGCCTGGTCACTCCAAGAGGGTCCAGATAACATACCTTTCACCACAATTGTGAGAAATAAACTTGTGAGGGAGAGCCCCAACATCCTTGAAGAGCTCTGTGGTCACTCTTCTGTAGGTCAGAATTTATAGTGAGAGCTGCTGCCTCTGAACTGGGGCCTTAAATACAATAAGAGTAATTGGATCCTGAAGGTGAGGGGGCTAAAGGGCAGCATTTAATTGCCAGAGGAAATGTAGGTGTGTTTACCATAATGGGGACAAGGCAGTAATGAGAATAATCTGACTTGCAGAGACCCAGGGCACTGGCTAGTTGATTACGATGTCCTTAGAAGAGAAATTGGTAGGTGGTGTATTAGTTTGCTA
Source organism: Delphinus delphis (assembly GCF_949987515.2). NCBI lineage: Eukaryota > Metazoa > Chordata > Mammalia > Artiodactyla > Delphinidae > Delphinus > Delphinus delphis. Next base: position 57,147,742 of record NC_082683.1, on the reverse strand, counting down.
GGACTGCCATAACAAAATACCACAAACTGAGTGGCTTAAACAATAGAAATTTACTTCCTCACAGTTCTGGGGGCAGGAAGTCCAAGGTCCAGGTGCCAGCAACATTGGTTTCCTCTGAGGCCTCTCTCCTTGGCTTGCAGATGGCCACCCTCTTGCTGCCTCTTTACACGGTCTTTTCTCTGTGTGTGTGCATCCCTTGTCTCTCTTGATGTGTCTAAATTTCCTCTTCTTATAAGGATACCAATCATATTGGATTGGGACCCACACTAATAGCCTAATTTTACCTTAATCACCTCTTTAAATCCCTTGTCTCAAAATACTGTTACATTCTGAGGTACTACATTCTTAGGGCTTCAATATATGAATTTTGGGGAGAAATGATTCAGCCCATAATAGACAGACTTCTTGTAAATTCTTAATCTGTGTAAGCAGTAGAGTTATAGGTCAAGTGTTTCTAACTTGAAACACTAAAAAACAAAGTCACATCCCCTTAACCTATTCCTATTCTTGAGCCAGTTTATAGAACCAGAACTTCTTGAATAAAGGGGAGACTGGGTCCCTTTGAGAATGTATCATGCTACACGGCCAAGAATGTATACTGTTAGTATTTATCCCAGCTTTCCCCATAGGGATCTATAGCCTTTTACTAGGGTGACTGTGCATTGCGGATAAGGAAATAATCAGAAATTTCAGGGATTACTGAACAGTGGCTCTGAGTTCACACTAGCTCTGGGAGACCCAAAACATCACTGGGGTCTACAAGTCAGAGTAAGGACTTGTAAAAGTCAGGTGATCTACAGAATTTTAGATCAGTTTCATCTCACAGTGGGTCCGCTGAATCATCCTGTGGTTATTTCCCCTGTTCCAGAATATATACTTGAAATAGAAATATTCAGAAACTGGCAGAATCCCCACATGTGATTCTTGACCTGTGGAGTGAGGGCTAATATGGGAGGAAAAGGCGAAGTGGAAGCCACTAGAGCTGCCTATACCTATGAAAATAGTACATCATAGCAATACCACCTTTCTGGAGGGATTTCAGAGATTAATGCTACCACCAAGGACTTGAAATATGCAGGAATTTTTGACTCTCACCATTCAACTCATCTGTTTAGCTTACATAGAAAACACACGGATCCTAGAGAAAAACAGTGGATTGTTGTAAACTTAACCACGTGGTGACTCCAATTGCAGCTGTTGTTTCAGATAGGGTTTCACTGCCTGAGCAAATTAACATATCTCATGGTACCTGGTGTGTAGCTATTGATATGACAAATGTGCTTTTTTCCCTCAATACCTGTTGGTAAAACCACCAGAAGCTATTTGCTTTCAGCTGGTCAGGTTAGCAGTACACCTTCACGGTTCTGCTTCATGTCATAATTTAGTCTGCAGGGAGCTTTCCCTTCAGCAGAACATCACACTGGTCCATTACATTGATGGTATTGTGCTGATTGGACCTAGTGAACAGGAAGTAGACTTAGCTGGTAAGACATTTGCATGTCAGAGGGTGAGAAATAAATCTGACAAAATTTCAGGGGCCTTCCACCTCGGTGAAATTTCAAAGGGTCCAGTGGCAATGGAATATGTCAAGATATATACCTTCTAAGGTGAAGGATACATTGTTGCATCTGGTTCCCCTTCAACCAAAAAAAAAAAAAAAGAGACACAATGCCTAGTGGACGTCTTTGCATTTTAGAGGCAACATATTCCTCATTTGGATGAGTCCTCTGGTCCGTTTACTGAGTGGTCTGAAAAACCAATAGCTTTGAGTGGGGCCTAGAATGACAGAAGATTCTGTAACAGGCTCAGGCAGCTATTCAGGGTACCCAGTCCCTTGGGCCATATGACCCAGCAGATCCAATGATGGCTGAAGTGTCAGTGGTAGATAGAGATGCCCTTTGGAGACTTTGGTAGATTCCTGTAGGTATAGAGCACAATGATCTTCTTTTTAATTTGACTTAATTTTAGAACCAGAACCTGAAGAACCTGAAGACTTTTTAGTAGGTGAAAAACTTGAAGAGGTAAAAGAAGAGGCTAAGAAGGAAGAGGAAGAAGAAACAGAAATAGGTTCAGAACAATCAACAATACCAGCCAATTTGGAACGACTTTGGTCCTTTTCCTGTGACTTAACCAAAGGCCTTAATGTGAGCAGCCTTGCCTGGAATAAAAAAAATCCAGTAAGTTATCAAACATTTTAGTAATTCTGTCTCTAGCATTTAAGGGCACTTGTCAAGTACTAATAAAAACTTTTTTTTCTCAGCTATTAGGCAAGGGCTTTAAATGGACATAACCCCTAGTTTTAAAATTCCTCTAAAAACAAGTTTATGTTTTTAAAAGGGGAAAATGCAAACAGTTACAAAATGATGGTTTTCTCCTTTAATATGAAAATGTCACCATTTTTATTTTAGGAGATGTACTTGGGACATGGCATTCTCTGAATCCACATGAGATATTAAGTGAACAAGAAGATAGTATATATTTATTTAGTTTAACATGGTACCAAACTCATGTGCCCAAATTTGTATTCTCTTTAAAGTAATCATATTTGGAAGTATATACTTAATCCAGTGACCCTGAACATGTGCAAAATAATTTTGAGATTCCTTAAAATACTATAACTACTAATAGCAGCAAATACTTAAAACAGCACCTACTATGTACCAGACACTATTGTAAATGTTTTACTTGTATTATCACAACTCTACCATTTTCCTCATTATGTTGATGAGGAAACTGAAGCACAGAAAGGATAAATAACTTGCCCAAAGTTATATAACCAGTAAGTGAAACAGAATTCAAACCCAGACATCTGGCTCCAGAGTTCTTGCTTTTAACTACTGCACGGCTAAGAATCATCCTGAGGAGAATTAGATGAATCATCAAGTGGGAGAATGGTATGTTTGTTTGTCAAAAAGAGATGATTATAGAGTAATGAGACTTATTTTTTCCTGTGGTTTATAAACTCATTCTGAAGACATGATTCTCCACTAGTAATTTCAAAATCTTTTGTGTAATGGCAGTATCTTTGGAATAAATATTTGGTGTATTTTTAAAATGGTCAAAACTAATTTGTTTAAATTGTCTTGTATTATCCATGTTTTAAGAATTAGCCTTATTATTTTATTGCTACACCTTATAAGGTACTGTGCGCAAGCATGATAGTTGTTATGGCTATTAAATGGGTGAATGGAGTCAAAAGGTACAAACTTCCAGTTATAAAATAAATAATTCATGCTGTAATGTGCAGCATGGTGACTATAGTTAATAATACTGCATTGCATATTTGAGAGTTGATAAGACAGTAGATCTTAAAAGTTCTCATCACAAGAAAAAAATTCTGTAACTATGTATAGTGATGCATATTAACTAGACTTTTTGTGGTGATCATTTCACAATATATACAAATATTGAATCATTATGTTGTACACATGAAACTAATATAATGTATGTCAATTATACCTCAATAAAAAAATTAATGCTAAAAAAACCTAAAAAAGTCATTTTTGTTGAAACCTAAATTACACAATTCTTAAATTATATATATTATTTTTGAATAAAATAGAATACTTTTGGTATGGATTTGTCTTTATAAAACTATTTGGGAACATCTTGTAGATAAGTGAAATTTAATAAATCAATAACCATGTAATAAGGACAGATGAATCATTTTAAGAAACTGGATATACTAGCATTTAAACACTATTATTGCTATTGAGAATAAGATTAATTTTGAATGAAGCTAAAAAATATATGATGGGTGCCATCTATCATATTTATTAGTTCATTCTACAAATATTTATTGAACATTAACTCTGTGCCAGGAACTCTGTTAAAGCGCTGGAGATACAGTAGTAATTTAGTCACACATAGATACTGACCATATAATACTTTCCTATGAGCTTTAATAAAGAAAATAAATAATGCTGTGGGAACATATAAGAGAGGCTTGTGAATGCTTCTTAGAGGAAGTGACGCCTATGCTGAGTCTAGAAGAGATGAATAGGAGTTTGTCAATATCAAGATAAAAAGGGTAGTGGTGAAGAGTATTTTAAGGCAGAGGGAATTGTGGAGACACGATGTTGGCTTGAAGGTAAGGTGGTGACAGGACTGTGTTTGTAATATTTCTGATTACAGAGAAGAGACAGGGTGTGGTCGATCATTAAACTTTTGTCCATACATCCTTATACAGTTGATCTTGAACAACAAGGGGGTTGGGATGCCAACCCCCCATGCAAATGAAAAGCCAAGTATAACTTTTGACTTCCCCAAAACTTAACTACTAATGCCTATAGTAGTTGACTGGAAGCCTTGCCAATAACATAGTCAATTAACACATATCTTGTGTGTGATATGTATTATATACTGTATTCTTACAATAAAGTAAGCTAGAGAAAAGAAAATGTTATTAAGGAAATCATCAGAGAAAATACATTTATAGTACTGTATTTATCAATACCGTTAAGCTTATGTCATCTGTTTAACAGATGAATACTCTGTCAGTACCTGCATCAATACTGTCTTATATGATACAAAACACTGTTGATGTTACATGTATTACTAACACCAGACATCAAAAATGAAAATATCATGTGAAAAATAAATTCATATTTATTTACAGGTATAATGATTTATGCATTGATAATGAAGAAGCAGCAATATGATTGCTTTATGGTAGCCTAGTGTAATTGATATGATTGCTTCAGTATAGCCTAGCCTATAAACTAATGAGTGAATTATTATAAAGTTTTTATGACATACAGTATTACAGTCATATTCATAATACAATATTGGAAACACTGTTACATTAAAAAAAAAAACCTACTTATCTGTGATGATAGGCTGATATGCAGTTTCTCCAATTATGAGAGAGAGGCATACTGTATGGTAATGTAGTTCTTTGAAAGCAAAGCTATAAAACAGTAAGAAAACTCACATATTATTAATTTTATACTGAATATCACTTATGCCTATATGAGGATAGACTACTATCTACATATATTTTATGCATTCATGACAAATCTTAATTTTTTTGATATTTCTAGGTTATGCAGTTTGTGAAATTTTCAAATTATCTCAAATCTCTAAAAAAAATTTCAATGTATTTATTTAAAAGAATCCATGTATAAGTGGACCTGCACAGTTCAAACCTGTGTTGTTCAAGGGTCATCTGTATAAGCACTTCTGGAAATGACCTGCTATATTATAATCAGCTCGAGCTGCCATAAGAAAATACCATAGACTGGATGGCTTATACAACAGAAATTTATTTATTACAGTTCTGGAGGCTGGGAAGCCCAGGATAAAGGTGCCAGATGAATTTGGTTGCAGGGGAAGGCTTTCTTCCTGGCTTGGCTGTATCCTTGCATGGTGGAGAGAAAGAGCTCTTGTGTCTCTTCCTCTTTTTGTAAGGAACCCAATCCTATCAGATTAGGACCCCACCCTTATGACTTCATTTAACCTTAATAACCTCCTAAGTGCCCTATTTCCAAATATAATCACATGTTATTAGGTGTTAGGACTTCAGCATATCACTTTTAAGGGAGGAGACACAATTCAGTCCATGGCAACTCCCTTTAAAAATAAATGTCTTTTATTTTACATTTGAAATTATTAGGTCATTATTAAAAACCCATAAGACACTATAATGCAATAATACAATTTTTGAAGATTATCTCAATATGTAAAATAGCTTTTCAGCAATTGTTTTTTTGTGTGTTTATTCTTCAGCCTAAAAAATGTGGTTATTTTTACTATTATTTTGCTTATGAAGATGGAAATGTAGAGTGAAAATAGTTGGTATATTGGTATTTTTTAACCTCAATTGAAATATCATCACTATTTTAACACAGTTCATTAATATGCATCTTTATACATTTGCTGATATTTTTATGCTGTCTTCTCTATTTTTAATTTTTCTGTTTTTTAGGACCTTTTGGCTGTTGGCTATGGGCACTTTGGATTTAAGGAGCAAAAAAGAGGATTGGCTTGCTGCTGGTCAATAAAGAATCCCATGGTAACTAAAACAGGAATAAGACCTATTTTTATTTAATTAAATGTTCACATAATTCTCATAAAGTAGTTAGTTTTATGTGATCATTAAACAAACTCAAGAAAGTTTTACCAAGCAAGACTTTACTTTCTTTGGTTTAAATCTATAACAGTAAAACAATTAAAATTTGTTCTTGGGCTTCCCTGATGGCGCAGTGGTTGAGAGTCCGCCTGCCGATGCAGGGGACATGCGTTCGTGCCCCGGTCTGGGAAGATCCCACATGCCGCGGAGCGGCTGGGCCCGTGAGCCATGGCTGCTGAGCCTGCAAGTCCGGAGCCTGTACTACGCAACGGGAGAGGCCACAACAGTGAGAGGCCCGTGTACCGCCAAAAAAAACCCCCAAAAAACAAAAACAAAAAATAACAACAACAAAAATTTGTTCTTACACTTTATTGGTTAAGGTAAATTCATTTAATAAATATTTATTGAACATCTACTATGTGCTGTTAGATATGATGATCTAGGGCTGAACCATTATTGTTTATCACTGCCTGTTATAAAGAAGAATATATTTGCAAATAAAAATTCTTTAAAAATTAAGTTTCATTTACTACTGGGTTGTTTCTCAATATATAAATAACTCCTTATCACTTTATAAAATATATTTCTGCTCTCCTCGATAGATAGAAAATAGATTAATATAGCTCTCTTACTGCCATGAATTTTTCAAAGAGAATGAACAAGAATCAGTTATGCTTTTTGTTAAACAGCCCTAGTCAACCTGTTACTCTACAGCTTTAGTTTTAAGTCACAACTGAAACGTAAAGTGGAAAACTTAGAAGAGGATCAGAAGAGCATATAAAAATGATTAGAGTTTTTATAAATAATCCCCCATCTGTTAGGAAGCTGGGTGTATATAGCCTAAAAGAAAGGAAGAAGCAATTTTAAACGTGTGGAAGGGTTGACATAGGATTCATCATCAGCAGGTTATCTTCTCTTCCATGTAGGTTGTTAGAAACCAGAAAGGAGTTGGATTAGACATTAAAACAAAACAAAACAATAAAAATCTTGACAGAGTTGTAGAAAAGAGTAACTTAGAGAGTTTTGGAACCTCCTCTATCCTTGTTTAGAAGGATTAGATAATACAAGCATCTGAAACAGATACTGGAGGATAGGAATATATGCAGGATAATTTATTTGGTGTCCATTATTTGTATCTTTAAGACAGTGACTTGTGATGATCATACAAATCCTGCTGGAGGATTACCCAAAATGATAATTACTGTAGAAACCACGTGCTGTATTTCTTAAAACTACTGAGCTCTGAGGATTCATCAAAATAAAGGAAATGGCCAATTGAAGTTTTATTCTCATGTATACAGGAAGTTAGGAAGAAATGAGTAACTGAATACAGACTAACTCTCCTCATATCCCCACTGCCACCAGCCTAGTCTTCTGCCACCAGCCTAGTCTTCAGCCACCATCATACCCACCTTACTGTGGTCTACAAAACCAAGGTTAAAATGTAATATAATTTCTTTTTTATTCAGTGGCCAGAACGTACTTATCAGAGTCCATATGGCGTTACTGCTGTGGATTTTTCAATTGGAGCACCTAACCTTTTAGCAGTTGGCTATCACAATGGCACTATTGCGATTTATAATGTACAGAGCAACAGTAACATTCCAGTTCTGGATAGTAGGTGAGAATCCCAAGAATTAGATAAACATAAACCATGTGCTTTTTTTAGGGAGAAGGAAAAAATTACTCTAATGTTATTTAGTTTTGAGTGAATGTTTATATTGTTATTGAGAGTAATACCATTATCCTTCAAGCATTTAATAATTCCTCATAATGTCTCTCCAGCTGGAATGCTCTGCCCTAATATCTCCTTATCATCCTCTCTGCCTCTTCACCAACAAACTTCCTTTGGCTTGACGGTTTATTCTTTTCAAAAATTTTAAATATCTCCAGCTTTATTGAGGTATAATTGACAAATAAAAATTGTATATATTTAGATTGTATGACATAATTTTTAAAGGCATACAGTGTAGTGATTTAATATATGTATACATTGTGAAATGATTACCACAGTCAAATTAATTAACACAACCATAACCTCACATAATTACCATTTTATGTGTGAGTGGTGAGGACACTTAAGATCTACTCTCTTAGCAAATTTCAAGTATGCAATACAGTATTATTAACTATAATCACCATGCTGTACATTAGATTTCCAGAACTTATTCACCTTATAAATGAAAGTTGTATCCTTTATTGCTTCCGTGTCACCTCTTCCAGGAAACCTGCCCATTCTTTTCTTTTGTGCATCCGATACATACGTTTATTGTAGCCTTTATTGTGCTTTGTATAAATTATTTACATATATATCTCCCTGAGGAGGCTGTAAGCTCTGAGGGCAAGGATTATGTCTTCCTTACCTTTGTATCCTCAGTATGTCACATAATATCAGGCATATAACAGGATTACAGTAAGTGTTTGATTAAGAATGAATGAATGAGACATATTGAGAAAATAAAATGTTAAAGATATTGAAAGATATCTTAGGTTTTTATAATAAACCAGATACCAGTGGAGCAAAATGAGGCGGTATATTTATATTAGTGTTTGCATAAACTTCACAATAACTGGAAATAGGCATTAAAGCAGGTGTTCTTTAGCTTAATTTTGAAATTATTTACATAGTTTTGTAAGCGTGAGCCTTTGTGCTTGTTTCTGGGAAGAGGGTCCATAACTTTTACCAAATAATCAAAGATATATAGACTTTAAAAAATTCAGAACTACTGATTTGGAGAGTTTGCATAAAAAATCAAGGGAGTCAGTACTAGGAACAAAGCAACCCATTAATCTGACAGGAAAGCAGCCAGTAATCTGAGAAGTGATTATAATTCATCATAAAACTTTTAAATCTCAGCCCTAGAGAGAATCAAGCCAGTGGGCAATCCTGAAACATAGGAAGAAGGGTGAGGTAACTATTTACTTGAATAAGACTTAAATGACTTACTCATTTAAGCTATGAAAAATATCCTTATAAAGATGGAGATAATAATATTCAATGTGTCTAAAATAAATTAAACTTACACAACTAGGAAAAAGTAAATGAATAGAGTAAGAGAAGTAGATTCTAAAAAAAGAAAATGTTTGCTTTTGTATCCCTGATATGATAGCTAATATAACTAAAGGCAATAAAATTTTCCTTTTGTAAGAAATGAGAAAAACACCAGTGAATATTAGCAAAGTGATTTTTTTCCCTGTTTTTCAAAATACTTAAAGTAAAAGTCCAATTTTGAACAACAAAAGTATCATTCCATGAGTAGGTCATGATGCTCTAGGGAGCTGTCCTTATCACTTATACTCTAAGTCGCTTATACCCCAAGAATTTTAAAATTATTATAACTATTTTATATTTCATGCTTTTCCCTGTTTTAGCGAATCACCTCAAAAACATTTGGGACCTGTATGGCAACTACAGTGGATAGAACAAGATCGAGGGACAGCAGGTGATAAAAGAGAAATACTAGTTTCTATATCAGCAGATGGAAGGATCTCCAAATGGGTTATACGGAAAGGACTGGACTGTCATGGTAAAAATAAATAAATACACACACAGACACCAAATTATCTTTCTCTTGTTAGTGCTGAATTAAAAATTCCTAGTGAACTATGTGTAAGAGGTGACAAATTTAGGTTTGGCTAAATAAGAAAAAAAAACTGGGCTTGGTCATTGTTTTTCTAAGCATCTAGCTCTGGTATTTGCTAATTTTAACCTAATGACCTGCAAAGGATGGCAGAAATCATATTCTTTGCAGAAGGGACATAACTACATTATTATTTACTGTGGTACATAATATATGTATTTTTTCTTTAAATAAAGATTTGATGCATTTGAGGAGAACTACTGCTAGCAGCAGCAAAAAAGGAGGGGAAAAAGAAAAGAAAGGTGAAGCTTTGATATCTCGACAGGCTCCTGGAATGTGCTTTGCTTTTCACCCCAAGGTAAATTATTTCAATCTGTTATTTACTATTGCATATAACAACTGCTGATAATTGAAGTGTATTAAGATATAAATCAAGACAAAATGTCAGCATGTTAATAAATATTGCGCCTTGTAAATAAAAAAGTCACACACATAAGTATCATAGGTGTCAGCCTAAGGTAGAATGGCACATTCCAGTTGGCTGTCCTTTTTCTGCTTTCTGGAGGAAAGGTCTGTATTTCTGAGCAACTATGGAACTATCTTTACAGCTCCATGTTTAACTTGAATGCCCCTCCTTGCCTCTCTTTGGTGCTCTGCTGCTCTATCATACTTATAGAAACCAAATCCACTCTATAGTCCTCCATATCTCAATGTGAGTGGTGACTCATGATTCTGGGGATCAGGAAGACCACTTAAGATCATGTTTGTCAAGACCAAAGTCAAGTCAGAGCACTCTTAGTAAAGTTCTACTTTTCTAATTCTTTTTATCCAGAGGTCCTTTGGAATCAGAAATTCAGCCACTATGACAGACTTGCAAAAACACATATCCTATATATTTTCTGATATGTAATATGATTATCTCTTTAGTGACACCATCATCCACCTACTTATTTAAGCCAAAACTTGAGCTCTTACTCTATTCTACCCTATTACCCAAATGATATTTAAGTAAGATTGTCCCACTCCTTCTAGTCCAAGTCTACTACTGCTAATGTGGTTCAGGCCTTTATTACATTTCACTTTTATTACTGCAGTCATATTCTAACTGCATTCATTCTCAAATTCCTGTAATCTCCTTTTCACCTTGACTCTAGAGCAGTGGTTCTCAATGTGGGCAGGGAGGGGAGTAGTTTCCCATCAGGGACATTTCACAATGTCTTGAGATATTTTTGGTTGTTGCAGCTCTGGGGGGTGGGATGTGGGGAGGAGTGCTATTGGCATCTAGTAGGCAGAGGTCAGGGATGCCACTAAATACGTTACAATGCACAAGACAGCCACTGTCCTCCCCTGACCCAAACAAAGAACTAGCTGGCCCAAAACATCAATAGTGCTCCTTTGATTTCTTATTTGATTGATGTGTTATTTAGAAGCATGTAATTTAGTTTCCAAATATTTGGGGCTTTTCCAAGGATCTTGCTGTTGATTTCTAATTCAATCCTATCATGATCAAAGAACAAACTTTTTATAAGCTGAATCTTTTTGAATTTATTGAAATTTGTTTTAAAGCCCAGAATGTGATTTTTACTTGTAAATGTTCCCTATGCACTTGAGAAAAGTGTATATTCTGCTACTGTTGGGCGGAATGTTCTGTGGATGTCAATCAGTTTAAGTGGGTTGATGGTGTTGTTCAAGTTTACTATATCTCCTTGCTGATTTTCTGCCAATTTCTTCCATCAGTCATTGAGAGAAAGAGATTGAAGTCTCTGACAATAATTGTGAATTTTTCTTTTTTTCCTTGAAATTCTATCGGTTTTTGTTTTATGTATCTTGAAGCTTTGTTTTAAGTGCATAAGTGTTTAGGATTGTCACATTCTCTCGATTAATCAACTCCCTTATCATTATAAAATGACCTTATTTATAACTGGTAACATTCTTTTTTCTGAAATCTATTTAGTCTGATATTAATGTAGCTACTCCAGCTTTCTTTTAACTAGTATTATCATGGTTTATCATTTCCCATCCTTTACATTTAACCTATTTGTGTCTTTATATTTGGCATGTTTCTTTTAGGTAGCATATAGTTGTCTTGCTTTTTTATCCAATCTTACAATCTCAGCCTTTTAATTGTGATGTTTACACCATATTTATTTATTTACTTACTTAAAAAAATTTTTTTAACATCTTTATTGGAGTATAATTGCTTTACAATGGTGTGTTACTTTCTGCTTTATAACAAGGTAAATCAATTATACATATACAGATGTCCCCATATCTCTTCCCTCTTTCATCTCCCTCCCTCCCACCCTCCCTATCCCACCCCTCTATGTGGTCACAAAGCACCGAGCTGATCTCCCTGTGCTATGCGGCTGCTTCCCACTACCTATCTATTTTACATTTGGTAGTGTATATATGTCTATGCCACTCTCTCACTTTGTCCCAGCTTACCCTTCCCGCTCGCCATGTCCTCAAGTCCATTCTCTAGTAGGTCTGCGTCTTTATTCCCGTCTTGCCCCTAGGTTCTTCATGACCTTTTTTTTTTTTTTAGATTCCATATATGTGTGTTAGCATATGGTATTTGTTTTCCTCTTTCTGACTTACTTCACTCTATAAGACAGACTCTAGGTCCATCCATCTCACTACAAATAACTCAATTTCATTTATTTTTTATGGCTGAGTAATATTCCATTGTATATATGTGCCACATCTTTATCCATTCATCTGTTGATGGACACTTAGGTTGCTTCCATGTCCTAGCTATTGTAAATAGAGCTGCAATGAACATTGTGGTACATGACTCTTTTTGAATTATGTTTTCCTCAGGGTATATGCCCAGTAGTGGGATTGCTGGGTTGTATGCTAGTTCTACTTTTAGTTTTTTAAGGAACCTCCATACTGTTCTCCATAGTGGCTGTATCAATTTACATTCCCACCAACAGTGCAAGAGGGTTCCCTTTTCTCCACACCCTTTCCAGCATTTATTGTTTCTAGATTTTTTGATGATGGCCATTCTGACCTGTGTGAAATGATATCTCATTGTAGTTTCAATTTGCATTTCTCTAATGATTAATGATGTTGAGCATTCTTTCATGTGTTTGTTGGCAATCTGTATATCTTCTTTGGAGAAATGTCTATTTAGGTCTTCTGCCCATTTTTGAATTGGGTTGTTTGTTTTTTTGATACTGAGCTGCATGAGCTGCTTGTAAATTTGGAGATTAATCCTTTGTCAGTTGCTTCATTTGCAAATATTTTCTCCCATTCTGAGGGTTGTCTTTTAGTCTTGTTTATGGTTTCCTTTGCTGTGCAGAAGCTTTTAAGTTTCATTAGGTCCCATTTGTTTATTTTTGTTTTTATTTCTGTTTCTCTAGGAGGTGGGTCAAAAAGGATCTTGCTGTGATTTATGTCATAGAGTGTTTGCCTATGTTTTCCTGATAGTATCTGGCCTTACATTTAGGTCTTTAATCCATTTTGAGTTTATTTTTGTGTATGGTGTTAGGGAGTGTTCTAATTTCATTCTTTTACATGTAGCTCTCCAGTTTTCCCAGGGCCATTTATTGAAGAGGCTGTCATTTACCACTGTATATTCTTGCCTTCTTTATCAAAAATAAGGTGAACATAGGTGCGTGGGTTTATCTCTAGTGTTTCTATCCTGTTCCATTGATCTGTATTTTTTTTTGTGCCAGTACCATACTGTCTTGATTACTGTAGCTTTGTAGTATAGTCTGAAGTCAGGGAGCCTGATTCCTCCAGCTCCATTTTTCTTTCTCAAGATTGCTTTGGCTGTTCAGGGTCATTTGTGTTTCCATACAAATTGTGAAATTTTCTGTTCTTGTTGTGAAAAATGCGATTGGTAGTTTGATAGGGATTGTATTGAATCTGTAGATTGCTTTGGGTAGTATAGTCATTTTCACAATGTTGATTCTTCCAATCCAAGAACATGGTATAACTCTCCATCTATTTGTATCATCTTTAATTTCTTTCATCAGTGTGTTATAATTTTCTGCATACAGGTCTTTTGTCTCCTTAGGTAGGTTTATTCCTAGGTATTTTATTCTTTGTGTTGCAATGGTAAATGGAAGTGTTTTCTTAATTTCACTTTCAGATTTTTCATCATTAGTGTATAGGAATGCCAGAGATTTCTGTGCATTAATTTTGTATCCTGCTACTTTACCAAATTCATTGATTAGCTCTAGTAGTTTTCTGGTAGCATCTTTAGGATTCTCTGTGTATAGTTTCATGTCATCTGCAAACAGTGACTGCTTTACTTCTTGTTTTCCAATTTGGATTCCTTTTATTTCTTTTCCTTCTCTGATTGCTGTGGCTAAAACTTCCAAAACTATGTTGAATAATAGTGGTGAGAGTGGGTAACCTTGTCTTGTTCCTGATCCTAGTGGAAATGGTTTCAGTTTTTCACCATTGAGGATGATGTTGGCTGTGGGTTTGTCATATATGGCCTTTATTATGTTGAGGTAAATTCCCTCTATGCCTACTTTCTGGAGGGTTTTTATCATAAATGGGTGTTGAATTTTGTTGAAAGCTTTTTCTGCATCTATTGAGATGATCATATGTTTTTCCCCTTCGATTTGTTTATATGGTGTATCACGTTGATCGATTTGCATATACTGAAGAATCCTTACATTCCTGGGATAAACCCCACTTGATCATGGTGTATGATCCTTTTAATGTGCTCTTGGATTCTCTTTGCTAGTATTTTATTGAGGATTTTTGCATCAGCGATATTGGCCTGTAGTTTTCTTTCTTTGTGACATATTTTTCTGGTTTTGGTATCAGGGTGATGGTGGCCTTGTACAATGAGTTTGGGTGTGTTTCTCCCTCTGCTATATTTTGGAAGAGTTTGAGAAGTATAGGTGTTAACTCTTCTCTAAATGTTTGATAGAATTCACCCGTGAAGCCATCTGGTCCTGGGCTTTTGTTTGTTGGAAGGTTTTTAATCAAAGTCTCAATTTCAGTGCTTGTGATTGATCTGTTTATATTTTCTGTTTCTTACTGGTTCTGTCTCAGAAGGTTGTGCTTTTCTAAGAATTTGTCCATTTCTTCCAGGTTGTCCATTTTATTGGCATATACTTGGTTGTAGCAATCTTTCATGATCCTTTGTATTTCTGCAGTGTCAGTTGTTACTTCTTTTAAATTCTAATTCTATTTATTTGGGTCTTTCTTTTTTTCTTGATGAGTCTGGCTAATGGTTTATAAATCTTGTTTATCCTCTCAAGGAACCAGCTTTTAGTTTCATTGATCTGTGCTATTGTTTCCTTCATTTCTTTTTCATTTATTTCTGATCTGATCTTTATGGTTTCTTTTCTTGGGCTAACTTTGGATTTTTTGTTCTTCTTTCTCTAATTGCTTTAGGTGTTAGTTTAGGTTGTTTATTTGAGGTGTTTCTTGTTTCTTGAGATAAGATTGTACTGCTATAAACTTCCCTCGTAGATCTGCTTTTGCTGCATCCCATAGGTTTTGGGTTGTCGTGTTTTCATTGTCATTTGCTTCTAGGTATTTTTTGATTTCCTCTTTGATTTCTTCAGTGATCACTTCATTATTAAGTAGTGTATTGTTTAGCCTCCATGTGTTTGTATTTTTTACAGATCTTTTCCTGTAATTGATATCTAGTCTCATGGCGTTGTGGTCAGAAAAGATACTTGATACAATTTCAATTTTCTTAAATTTACCAAGGCTTGATTTGTGACCTCAGATATGATCTATCCTGGAGAATGTTCCATGAGCACTTGAGAAAAATGTGTATTCTGTTGTTTTTGGATGGAGTGTCCTATAAATATCAATTAAGTCCATCTTGTTTAATGTATCATTTAAAGCTTGTGTTTCTTTACTTATTTTCATTTTGGATGATCTGTCCATTGGTGAAAGTGGGGTGTTAACGTCCCCTGCTATGATTGTGTCACTGTCGATTTCCCCTTTTATGGCTGTTAGAATTTGCCTTATGTATTGAGGTGCTCCTATGTTGGGTGCATAAATATTTACAATTGTTGTATCTTCTTCTTGGATTGATCCCTTGATCATTACATAATGTCCTTCTTTGTCTCTTGTAATAGTCTTTATTTTGAAGTCTATTTTGTCTGATATGAGAATTGCTACTCCAGCTTTCTTTTGATTTCCATTTGCATGGAATATCTTTTTTTATCCCCTCACTTTCAGTCTGTATGTGTCCCTAGGTCTCAGTGGGTCTCTTGTAGACAACATATATACGGGTCTTGTTTTTGTATCCATTCAGCCATCCTATATTTTTTGGTTAGAGCATTTAATCCATTTACATTTAAGGTAGTTATCAATCTGTATGTTCCTATTACCATTTTCTTAATTGTTTTGGGTTTGTTATTGTAGGTCTTTTCCTTCTCTCATGTTTCCTGCCTAGAGAAGTTCCTTTAGCATTTGTTGTGAAGCTTGTTTGGTGGTGCTGAACTCTCTCAGCTTTTGCTTGTCTGTAAAGGTTTTAATTTCTCCATCAAATCTGAATGAGATCCTTGCTGGATAGAGTAATCTTGGTTGTAGGTTTTTCCCCTTTATCACCCTAAATATGTCCTGCCACCCCCTTCTGGCTTGCAGAGTTTCTGCTGAAAGATCAGATGTTAACCTTATGGGGATTCGCTTGTATGTTATTTGCTGTTTTTCCCTTGCTGATTTTAATATTTTTTTTTTGTATTTAATTTTTGATAGTTTGACTAATATGTGTCTTGACTTGTTTCTCCTTGGATTTATCCTGTATGGGACTCTCTGTGCTTCCTGGACTTGATTAACTATTTACTTTCCCATATTAGGGAAGTTTTCAAGTATAATCTCTTCAAATATTTTCTCAGTCCCTTCCTTTTTCTCTTCTTCTGGGAGCCCTGTAATTCGAATGTTGGTGTGTTTAATGTTGTCCCAGAGGTCTCTGAGACTGTTTTCAATTCTTTTCATTCTTTTTTCTTTATTTATAAAAATGTACTCAACCTTGTTAATATCCATATAAATGGAACTTAAAACCATTAGGTGTAAATAATTTTATACCTAATAGAATGGCAAAATCTAAGATTTCTGATGTAACCAACTATTGAAGAGAATGTGTGTCAAAGGGAAATTTTATATATTGCTGAATGTAAATCGGTAGTACTACTTTGGGAAAAACATTATACTTTATTGTGTAATTTAAACTACATATACAACATAACCTAGTAATTGCATTCTTAAGTTCTGGTGTATGCTAAGCAGTGGGTCTCATATTTCAGTGTACTTACAAATTACTTGGGAATCTTGTTAAAATGCAGATTCTGATTCAGTAGGTCTGGGACAGGGCCTGAAATTCTGCCACTGCACAATGCTCCCAGGTGAGGCTGACACTACATAGTCAGGACTTAGAGCACTGACTTTCAGACTTTTTGATTATGACTTAATTGTAGAAACTACATTTTAAATCCCTATTTGTTACATACATTTAGAGTTAAAAGATGTCTGAGACTCCATCTAGTTCAATCTCTCATTCCCAGCAAGAATAATTTCTTCAGCATTATGTACATAAATAGTTATTGTTAAGTCATTTGTCTTCTCTTTGACTAGTTCAAATGAAAGAACCCTTACTATTTCCCTGGATTGTTAGTTCCATTGTCAGGTAGCTCTAAATGTTAGAAAGTTTCTTCCTCATTTTAAGCCAGTGTTTGTTCATGTAATTTCTAGACAGGATACAAATTTCTACCCTTTATTCCAGCAAAGAAAAACGTCTGTATTTTCTTTGCACAGTAGTCCTTCAAGGTAATTTAATTATTGTAAAATCATGATAGAAAGAAAAAGACAACAATCAACTGTCTTCTAGATAGTATTTCTAGTTTGGTTCTTGAATTGTCTCTAAGAGATCTTGAATCATCTAATCTTCTATTTAGCACATTTACTAATATATCACAAGCAAATACATTTTGATTTTTTTGTGTTATAGGACACAAATATCTATTTGGCTGGCACTGAAGAAGGTCATATTCACAAATGTTCTTGTTCATATAATGAGCAATATCTAGCTACCTACAGAGGACACAAGGTTAGTTTAATTATAGTAGGTATGGAAAATTTTATCTTGCAATATTTCTGAAAAAAATAGTATCATTAGGCACAGCATTTTTTTATGCAATAATTTACAACTTCAGAGTTAAAAATACCAGCTTGAATTAAGTGCTTTCTTATACAGAAAACACCAATAACATGGGGGTCATTTAATTTGGCTTCTAGGTATCCTTGATTTCTTCTTGCCAGTTGCAGAAGCCACAATTTTTATTTGTTTCTAAGCGACTTTGCTTATGTTGACATGCTGATCCCAGAGTGAAATTGTCTCTGGCATATACCTATTCTCTACATTTTTTATGATTGTTCCAACTATGCTTTCTTCATTTTCTCCCTTATTTCTATTTATTTTCCTTAACATTCCTTATATTTTTAAAAGTAGTATAATATGTATTAATATTTAGTGAGTATTGTAGCAACTATATTTTTATGTTTCTGAATGGCGTAATTTAAGGAAGAGATTCAATTTATGGCCTTATTTTCAGCTAAAATAATACCCACACAATAATTACATGGTGTATAAGGTTTTAGAAATCTGAGCATTTTTAATTTGTTGGTCAAGTTTAAAGTATAAGAGGTTAAATCCTACTTACCTATGTATTTTAATTTATTTTTCTAATTCCAGGGTCCAGTATATAAAATAGCATGGAATCCATTTTGTCATGATGTATTCTTAAGCTGTTCTGCAGATTGGGGCATTATTATATGGCAACATGAGAATCTTAAGCCATTTTTGAGTTTTTATCCAACTACTTATGTTGTTTATGATGTTGCTTGGTCTCCAAAATCATCCTATATATTTGCAGCTGCAAACGAGAGCAGAGTGGAGGTTTGGGACCTTCACTTCAGCACGTAAGTGTTAATATTTTTCTTGGAGTTATTTCTAATAGAAGCAGTTCAATCTAAATGATACCTGATAGTACTGACATTGGTTAGAGAGAACTGTAGTTACTTTAAGACAAGTAATAGTTTACACTGTGAGAGTCCTTTGTGAATAAAGAGATATGCCAGGATAATAAATATAGTTTTGAACTTGCAAAGTATTATTTTATTTAAGAAAAACAAGGAATGTAGTATAAAATTATGACATGGGGAAAAAGTTTGCAAAACATTCACGTGGAAAGAAGGTGTTTTAACTTTTCAATATCTATGTTTGCTTAATTCTTGTCAGCTGTTCACTACTGTTTCAAATATTCTGAATTAATAACTGTACCAACAAAATTCATCCCTAGTGTTTCCACAGAAGACATTAAAATATGAACAAATTATTTTTTTCTTTTCTTCAACCAAAATAGTCTTTCTTAGTCCTTTTTGTGCAAAAATATTACAAGAGCAATTTAAATGGAAACACTGAAATAACATGCCAACATTTCAGAGCACATTTAAAACACCCAGATAATTCTTGAAATTACCATATTCTAAAATAGAATAATATATTAATGTTAATTACTTATACCATATGTCATTTAAAAATATTTGAATGAAAAATATTTGAATGAAAATAGATTACCTTACTCCATCTCCATAAACTTTTTGTTTTTGCGGTACGCGGGCCTCTCACTGTTGTGGCCTCTCCCGTTGCGGAGCACAGGCTCCAGACGCGCAGGTTCAGTGGCCATGGCTCACGGACCTAGCCACTCCGCGGCGTGTGGGATCTTCCCAGAACCGGGGCACGAACCCGTGTCCCCTGCATCAGCAGGTGGACCCTCAACCACTGCGCCACCAGGGAAGCCCTCTCCATAAACTTTTACAGGCTGATATAGGATATCATAACTAGCTTGAATTCTTTGTCATTGCCTGGTTTATGGAAGAATGCAGAGAGGCACTGTTCTAATTGTGTCTAATTAACTAAAGACTTTCTATAATAAGATAAAGAAAGGGAGCAAAATAAGTATTTTTTATAATATTTGCTTACTCTCTTACCTTGCTTTAAAACATATTTGAAGGGGCATGCATTTAATTAAAATTTCTTATTTTAAGTGTTACACCAAAGTTATGAGAGTGCCATCTAGGCCATCTATCCTTTTTAATATGAAAGTTTATACAATGCTGGAATAAAGTGTTTAATGGTTCTGTAATACTTATTCAATCAATATTTCAATATTGGAAAATATTATAGACCTTTAGGCAAGTTATTAGCAGATGAAGCATGGAAATGCATTCTTGTTTAAAATAAATGACATAAAATTCAATGGGTTTATTATTAATTGCAAATTTTTTCCTAGAGATTAATAATTTAGTAACTGGAAATTTTCATCATGGCTTGTTCTATAAAACAGTTTGACCCCAAAATCAAGGATTACAACACAAAGCAATTTATTTTTGAGTATGAGATGACTAAGGTAGAAAGTGGCTACTTAAATGATCCCACCTCTGATTTTATTTTTTCTAGTAAAATTGTAGTTCCCAGGGCAACATTTCTTCAGAAGTATGCAAGTGACTGCTGCTCTTATTTTATAAGGGTGTCAATGGATTACTTTGGATAACCAAGAGTAGGAAAGGTTCTTGTTCAGAGAACGTTTGAACAAGGTTTTCGATCTTGTTCAGATTCATTTATTTTTTAATTTAATTTTTAATTTTTTTAAATAAATTTATTTTATTTTATTTTTGGCTGCGTTGGGTCTTCGTTGCTGCCTGCGAGCTTTCTTTAGTTGCAGTGAGCGGGGGCTACTCTTCATTGTGATGTATGGGCTTCTTATTGCCATGGCTTCTCTTCTTGCAGAGCACGGGCTCTAGGCATGTGGGCTCAGTAGTTGTGGCACACAGGCTCAGTAGTTGTGGCGCACAGGCTTAGTTGCTCCACAGGGATGTGGGATCTTCCCGGACCAGGGCTTGAACCCATGTCCCCTGCATAGGCAGGCGGATTCTAAACCACTGCGCCACCAGGGAAGCCCGAGATTCATTTATGTTCCAGGGAGGGGTTCATTTGGATCAAAACATCCTTCTGTTAAGAGACATTTATTATTTAAGGAGTTGTATTAGGGATCTTCAGAGAAACTAAACCAATAAAGAGAGAGAGAGAGATTTAAAAATATTGGCTCACATGATTGTGGGACCTGGCAAGTCCCAAGCCGGCATGACAGGCTGGCAACCTGGAATTTCCATCAGAGGAGTCCATGTTGCAGTATTGAGTACAAAGGCAGTCTGGAGGCAGAATTTTATTCTACTTCAGGGACCTCAGTCTTTTCTTTTAAGGCTTTCAATAGATTGGATGCGGCCAACTCACTTTACGGAGGGTAATCTGCTTTATTCAAATTCTACTGATTTAAGTTAATCATATCTTAAAAAAAAAAAAAAAAAAGATACTTCAAGCAACGTGTAGACTGGTGTTTGACCAAACACTGGATACCACAGCCTAGCCAAGTTAATGCATAAAATTACTTATCATGGGAGTTTAAATTATGAGTTCACATCTTAATTGTGAACGGCTTTAATTTATTTCGTTGAAATTAGTTTATTGAAAAAATGAAAGTTTTGATTGAATAAAGAGTCAGAAGCAGTTTTTTTGCTTTTGGAAACACATAAAGAAGCTTTTGGTTTTTGTTACATGAAATCACAAATATCTCAGATTTCTCTTAGTCCATATCTAAAAAGAACATATTAACAACAACTAAATTTACAAATAAAATATTTCATTACAGTTTGGACCCTCTGATTGTGAATGTTGCTAACCCTGGAATCAAGTTCACAACTGTTCTCTTCACTAAGCAAACAGATTGCCTTCTGGTGGGAGACAGTGATGGACAAGTTGCTGTGTATGAATTAAGAAATATGCCCCCTGCTTTGGACTCTAACCGGGTAAGACTCAAAAGTCAAAATTTATGTCATTCTATGATTTTATTCAGTTGTAATTTTGTGGCATGGAAGAGATTTACATTTCTTAAACGTATGTTAAGTGTGGTGCAATGGAAAGAATGTAAGTCCCAAGAGTTGCTACCTACTAGGCGTGGCCCCTACTAGGCTTATTTTCTTTGAGTCTCACGTTCTCTATCTGTAAAATTAAATAATGTTGTTGGGCAGAATAATTATAAATATTATATGAAAGAACTTAAAATTGTCCCTAGTATATGGTTGGGACTGCTTACTGCAAATATTCAAAGACTTTTACAAAAAATATTTTTAGATATTATCCAGTGTTCCTGAAATTGGCATTTGTTTCTGTTGGTTTAGCATTATCCTCTTCCCTTACTCTGATTTTCAAATATCAAAACTTTGTTGTAAAACTTTGACAAGCAAATCCGTATTACTAGATGCCCATTATTTTAAGAATTATTTATGTAATTATATATTTACTTATTTATTGTTTTAAAAAAATTTTAAATTGAAGTATAGTTGATTTACAATGTTATATTAGTTTCAGGTGTACAACATAGTGATTTGATATTTTTATAGAGTATACTTAAAGTTATTATAAAATATTGGGTATATATCCTGTGTTGTACATTATATCCTTGTATCTTATTTATTTTATACCTGGTAATTTGTACCTCTTAATCCCCTTCTCTTATCTGCTCCTTTCCCCTTCCCTCTCCCCACTGGTAACCACTGATTTGTTCTCTCTATCTATGAGTCTTGTTTCTGTTTTGCTACATTCATTCATTTGTTTTATTTTTTAGATTCCACATATATGTGAAAACATATAGTGTTTATTTTTCTCTGACTTACTTCACTAAGCATAATGCCCTCCAGGTCCATCCATGTTGTTGCAAATGGCAAAATTTTATTTTTTTATGGCTGAGTAATATTCCATTGTATATATACCATATAGATGCCCATTATTTTCAAGACAGCTTTTCAATTTTTTCTGTTTATGTTTACATTTCTATTTTAAGGAGTAATCTGGTAATTATCATGAATATATCAACATGTTAAAAATATTAAAAATATGTACAAATCAATAAGAAAAAACATTAAGACTCCAATAGAAGCATGAGTAATGGTCAGGAACAGTTCATTCACAAAAAATGGCTAGTAAATATATTTAAAAATTTAACCTCACTAATAAAAAATTGTTAAATTAAAATGTGATACCATTCTCATATATCAAATTAACAAAGTTTTTTTTAAATTGGACTACTTATTCCTGGCAAAAATTTGATAAGATAGGTCCTCTCCTATACTGATGGTTGAAATAGAAATTGGTATAACTTCTTTGGAAGCAATTTGGCAATCTGAACCAGAATTGTCCACTTTTGAGACTCTGTCCTACAGAAATATTCATAAAGGCAATCAAAGAAATGAGTTATAGCATATTTTGTGATGGGATGAGGAAAAAAGAAAAAGAAAGAAAATGAAAGAAAAAAAGAGAAAAAGAAAAAGGAAACAATCTAAATATTGAACCAGAGGGAAATATGACCAGGAAAGTCAGATGTGTTGATTAGATTTGGGGCACATGTCAGAGGTGCAATTCTACCCCAACCATATGGACTATAAATGTTAAACAAACAAACAAGCAAGCAAACAAACAGAGAATACCTACCTACATACATACTAGCTTGCTTGGGACTTTGTACTTGTCATTCCCTCTCCCTAAAATCCACACAGTTTGTTCCTCTACCCACTGCAAGTCTTTGCTGAAATGTCACTTTCTTAGTGAAGTCTTCACTGGCCACCTTATTTAAAATTGCAACCTCTACTCTTGCCCACACTCCCTATTCAATACTCTTCCATAACTTATTTTTCACAGTAACACTTACTTGGTATATACCATATTCTTTATTGATTTATTTTGTTAATTGCTAGTCTTCCACAGCTAGATTATAAGTGCCACGTAAACAGTGAATTTTGTCTCTTTTGCTCTGGGCTATATCCCTGTGACCTAGTACAGTGTCTGGCTTGTAGTAGTTACTCAATAGATGTTTTTGAATAAATATGCATTGAAAAACTAGAGAAAAATTCAACATATTAGAAGCATTATTTTTTAGGGGTAGGATCATGAATGAATTTTAGTCTTTTACTTATCCATTTTACAAATCATTACACTACATAAAGTAATTTTAAAAATACATTGGTCTCCTTACATAACAGTTTTAGTCTGCTCTGAGATGTGCACCCCTAATGGCTTATTTTTTCCATATAAAGCATTTTAATATTTTCATTGAATGCAAGATATTTTTGCATTCAATGAAAATATTCATACCGCAAAAAAAAAAGATTGAGTGAATATTCATACCGCATATTCATACCGCATATTTTTTTGTGGTATGAATATTCATACCGAATATTCATACCGCAAAAAAAAAAAAAGATTGAGTGAAAAAAAGATTGAGTGAATATGTGCAAAGTGGTTAGAACTGTTGCTGGCACATAGTAAGCTCTCAATAAATCTCAATTATTCTTTGTATGATTATTATGTCAAAATTAACATTTTCTGTTCAGAATTCCATATGCCAAGTTAAATGAAACAGATTGGAAGAAGAAATTTCCAAGATATATAAAAGACATTTAATATCCAAAATGTATAAAGAACTCCTACAAAACAATAAGAACTCAATTTTTTAAATAGGCAACGTATAAAATATTAACTCAGAGTAGAGGAAACTAGATTATCAAATAAACTTGTGAAGCAATATTCATTCTCACTAATAATGAGGGGATGTGCAATTAAAGTTATACAAGATACCAGTTCATATTGATCAGATTTACAAAAATTAAAATATTAGCCAATATCAAGTATTAGCAGAGTTGTAGGGAACTAGGAATTCTTTTTTTTTTTTTTTTTTTCCCTGGTACGCGGGCCTCTCACTGCTGTGGCCTCTCCCGTTGCAGAGCACAGGCTCCGGAGTGCAGGCCCAGCGGCCATGGCTCACGGGCCCAGCCGCTCCGCGGCACGTGGGCTCTTCCCAGACCGGGGCACGAACCCGTGTACCCTGCATTGGCAGGCGGACTCTCAACCACTGCGCCACCAGGGAAGCCCAGGAATTGTTATGCAAGAGTCATGGGAATATGTCAAGATTCTCTTGCACATGTGTACCAGGAGACATGTATAAGGTAGCAATGTGAGTTTTTTTAATGTTTCTTTTAGACATAGAGAAGATTACTCAGTCTAGATTCATTTCAAACATTCACATTCAAATATGTTACAAAATTTTAAAAAAACTTTAGATCACCTTAAGCTCTTACATTTAGATTATATATTTTATTATTCTAAGTCTAGGAAACTTTAATACCTACTTTTAAGTGAGGTTTTGTAACAATTAAATTTCTTTAAATTCTTTAAATTACATTTATGGATTTAATATATTGGATTTTTAAGTACTTCAATTGTCTTAGGGCCAACAAATCTCAGATACTTAAGGAATTTTTATTAATTTAATATATTTAAAATATTGAATATGCTGAATCTTAAACTTTCCTAAATGTTTCCATGCTCTTTACAAGTTAATAATATTTAAATCTATGATTACAAGTCTAAATCAGTTATCTAATCACACATTAAAATTAGAATCACAAATTTATTTGTTAGACAATCAAATATGACAAATTCTTTTATATGTAATGAATATTTAAAATTCCAAATATGTACAAATTCCTTAATACAAAAGTATTAAAATTACCTGTTTGATTTGCTACATTATTTCTATACACAACTTTTATTCTTCTCAGGCTAAAAATATGTTTCCCCAGTAAAGAAACAAGTGAAACATTCCAGGTAGCTTTGGAGATTATTTTCTCAACTGGCTGAGATGCATATTGACGGTAGATGTTTAAGGGCATTTTCCAGACTACCTTGGCTGCCAGGCTGAGCCCTATTTTACAGTTGATTTGCCAATGCCCTCCATATGGAGTCGTCTCAAAGCCCGTGTCTCCTCAAGTCTAATTATATATTACCAGCATATTCCATCTTCTCATGGAAGTCTGCAACCCTGAATGTGTTGCTGCATTACTTGATTCATTTCAGTTCATTTATTGACTGTGTCATTAATTCTAAATTACTACAGTTTTCCTATCTGGTAGGACTATAATTGTTCTTGATGTTTAAATGACATCTGTTTGGATTCTGTATATCTCCCAGGGCTTTGTTTAATTTGTTGGTAGTGGTCTGAAAGACATGCAAATTAGAAAAGAATGTTCATAACAGCTTTGTTTCTACATTGATAAATTGGAAGCAATCTAAATGATCATCAGTGGGAGACTGGATAAATAAAATATGGCATAATTACATGAGTGATTACAATACAGAAGTTTACATGATATATATTTCAATGTGTCAATATGACAAATTTTGAATAAACCTTAAAAAACACAGTGTTGAGTGACAAAAGCAAATTGCAGGAAGGTAAATACAATATGTTATGATTTATGTAATATTATTTAAACACAAAAATCAAAATTATGTCCTTTACTGGCTCTATTTATAGTTAGTAAAAGAAAAGAATATAGACTGGAATGTGAAAGAAAAATGTTTCATTTTTGTTTTGATTTGAATCAGAGACATCTTTTATTTTGAGCAGTATGCTCTGTAAGCAGAAGGCTAAGCTCAGAGAGTCTGAATGTTTTTGACAAACGTGTGTGTGTGTGCATGTGTGTTAATGATTTCAGTGCTGCTGAGCAAAATTTTCTTTTAACAAATATATTCCATACATTAGTAAATAAATACAATTTCCTAATACAAATAAGTTTTTCATTCTTTTTGGCCATTATATTTTAAAGGTTCAGGGTTATATTTCTGAGAGATTAAACAAAAAATTATTAATCAGGTTTTTAACCACAAGCTTAACTGATACGCTTCCTCCTTAGCTTTTCAGAGAAGAATTATAATCATAAAAGTAATTTAAAGTCTCAAAGTAATTAATGTCAAACCATTATTTCCCATCAAGGTGTCTTACCGAGTAACATTATGACCTACAATTTCTTCATTAATTTTAACCAAGAGTTAATCAAAATTTTGGAAGTCATATGATTTCACTATATAGGAAAGATGTACATCAAATTTATGATAAAGGCTGCCTCTGGGAAGTGAAAGATGAGGGAAGAATAGGATTGGGGAAGGGTACAAAGAGAATTTCATCAGTAAAATTTTATTTCTTTTATTAGAAAATATTCAAGGCAAAGATGATGTTTGTTGATTTGGGGTAAATATGTGCTTCACAAAGGCAAAGTACCAGACAGCCCACGCATAAAGTGTACTGGAGCAGGGTTCACTGAGGGAAACCCACGGAGAAGGGATCAATAGCAATTTTAGGACCACAACACCCACTCATATTCTCATTGCCCATCACTTTCTGTGGCCTTGCACAGCAGGAGAAGGACTTTGATCCTTGGGCTGTGGAGGAGGTTTTAAGTGACATAATTTCTGAAACTCTGGACCCTCCCAATGTGATCAAGGGTCAGAGTATTATTGTGATAGGACATGGCAGAACATTGGCTCTAGCCCTATCCTACTGACTCAGGGCTCATGGTTAGGGGTAACATCAGCCTGATGCCTGACATGAACAGGCAGTTGGGGTCCAAGCCTTGCAGTTATAACTTTGTGATGTAGCTAGCTGTTGACAGGATTTACCACCACATTAGCATTTATTGTTTGTTGAAGCACCAACTCCTCTCCTGGTGTGATGGGGTTTGGTTGATGGGGGCCTAAGTCTTGCATCGAACAGAATTATGGCTTAAGCACTTGGCAGAAGCTAATTTCAGTGGCACAAACCAACTCCTTTTCTGGAGGCAGCCTGTAGAGAATCACTCCTAAATACTATATCTACTCTTATGTTTCAGTATACAAATGTTTGCCATCTTTTCCTCTGTACTTTTGAGTGTACATTTTTTCCCAAATTAAAGGGAGAACAAAAAGATAAGTGAAATTGTCAAAAATATAAACACACACACACACACGTGTGTGTGTGTGTGTGTGTGTGTGTGTGTATATACACACATTAATGTTGAGAGACACTGAAGACAGAAAAAATAGACTGTTCATTCAATAAATATTTACTGAGTATACACTATAAGACAGGGTCTGTTTTAGGCACTAAGAATACAGCTGTGAACAAACTACAGTAATGATCTACTACGTTTGCCCAAGTGACAGACTGAACTAGATTTAGGTGGGTTTGAGAAGCAACTTAGCAACTGATTTGATGTGTCACAGCTTAAAGGATGGAGAAGTACCGAAGAGTATAGTATAGGTTAAAAGGCAGGAACTGACTTATGTATTATCTAAGGTGTTTATAACTCTTTAGAGTTTATAAAACACTTTCACCTACATTAGCTCATTCACCTCTTACAACAGTTTTTGGAAGTGGATGTTAATATTTCCATTATGCATTCAAAGAAACTAAGATTCCCAGATATCAGTGATTTCCTCAAGATCACCTATATGTGATAGAGAAGACTCTGGTCTTCTGCTTCCAATTCCCATCTTTTCACTATGTCTTTCTTGAAAACTCACCTCCCATCTTTGGTTTCATTTACCCTTTTAGTACAAAGATCATTATTATTAAATGAAATACAAAATCCACATAGAAATTCAGACATTTTACTCTCTCTAAATCAAACACTACAGATCAACAAAGAGCTTAAGATAGCATCAAGACTAAAAGTTATTTTACAGATGAGAAAACAGATTTAGGCATTAAAGCTAAACAGGAGCTGCCAAAATTGTCCCTTTACTGAATCCTTATAAAATTGTTTTTCAAACTTCATTAAGAGAATCTCTCATAGGAAAGAGCAGGTTCATGCTAGGAAGTAAATGTTATTATTTAAACTTACCTTGGTTTGTTTCATTTTACAATCTTATTGGATGCCCTTTATATGTGTATCACTAGCTTATAAATTTTAAATGGCATTTTAAAGACTACTTTACCTCTTAATTTGTGTTTTATTGCATTGTAATTGTGTGACTTTTTTTTTTCTTTTCAGGGAGATATAATAGATACTTTGCTTGGGCCCAAGTAAAATCAAAGCATAATTCATCATCAGTAGTATCTTTTTTGTTGTTGTTTAAAGGAACAGTGTTTAATATCCAATAGTCTGGTTTGTATGCAGTGAGCTGGGATTTTGATTATTGAACACAATATTTGATGTATAACTTCCATCTAAATTTAATATAAACTTAATGAACTTTTACTTCAGAAAATGTGATTAGTTTGTGATTTAAGCTAATTGTAAGAGTTTTACTGGGTTTTTCTTAATTTTTAAAAATTTATTTCTATTCTTTTTCTTAGTCATAGTCCAAGTACATATATGTACTTATAAAATATCCAGATAAGTTAGAAATTGTTACACCTTTAGAAGCAAAGCTTGGAAAGTATTAGAATTATTTAAACCAGAATCTTTATTAAGACAAAGTTCCATACACTTTTAAATCTTCTGCTGTGTTTTCCAGGGTTTATGAATTTTGCAGGTGTTAGTATTGTGAGAATACTGGATTTTCATACCCAATTTTAAATAAGAATTTTATACTCTTAGATCTGAGAGCTGAAACTATAGAATATTGTTAGACTATTTGACAAACAAAAGACATGACAATAAATGTCAGAATTGCATTGTTTGGCCAGCAGGCATCATACACTCAATTCAGAGAGAATTAGTCTGGGGCACATCAGGGCATCCTCCTCTGCATCCTTCAGAATCTGCTCTGGGTTTTAAGCCCAGACTTAAGTGGACCCAGAGATAAAACAGAAGTCCCTGGTCTGTAGTTTGCATCAGGATGTTATTTTGTGAAGGGTTCTAGAGCAAGCTTGTGGAAATTGGAGGAGTGGGAGGCAGCAACTCCTCCAAATGTAGATTGCTAACTGTCTGTTCCATGCTGTTTGTCTTAAAAAGTCCTGCAGTTTGTTAACTGAGACCATAGGACAGTATAGCCTGTTCTATAAAGCATTCTAAGTGGAGAGGAGAGGATAAGGCACTTGAAACTGACTAAACTGTCTAAAAAATAATATTAAAAGTGAGAATGGAATCAGAGCAGCAGTGGGAATTATCAGTGTCCATTTCTTTGGAGCCATCCTTTAAACAAAAGCAAGGCAATTTTTAGGTGGACTGAAAGCTAAGGTCAGGTTATAAGGATTATAAATTTTCTGCTCGTGTAAATCATTAACTCTTTGTCTTTTAAAAAGATTTGGACTTTGCATAATACTTTGTATAACAAAATAAAACTTAATTGAAAAAAATGTGTCTTTTTATTATATATTTTTGATCTTAAAAAATTTTCACATGTTCTATTCTCATTGCTCATCAGGCCTAAATGAAAAATAAAGCTATTTTATTCTTCTTGGATCCTGGGCAACTTGATCCTGAACTGAACCTATTCCATTGTATGGAATCATACGATATGTAGCCTTTTCAGATTGGCTTCTTTCATTTAGTAATATGAATTTAAGGTTCTTCCATGTCCGCTAATGGCTTTATAGCTCATTCCTTTTTAGTGTTGAATAATATTCCATTGTCTGGATGTACCACAGTTTGTCATTCACCTACTGAAGGACATTTCGGTTGAGTCCAAATTTGGGCAATTATGAATAAAGTTGCTATAAGCATCTTTGTACAGGTTTTTATGTGGAATAAGTTTTCAACTCCTTTGAGAAAATACCAAGGAGTGCAATTGCTGGATTGTATGGTAAAAGTATGTTTGGTTTTGTAAAAAAACAAAACAAAACCCTGAGCCATCTTCCAAAGTGGCTATACCATTTTTCATTCCCACCAGAAGTGTATGAGCATTCCTGTTGCTCTACATCCTCGCCAGCTTTGATATTATCAGTGTTCCAGATTTCAGCCATGCTAATAGGTGTGTAGTGGTACCTCATTATTGTTTTAATTTTCATTTCCTGATAACATATAGATAACATAACATATTTTATGTTATGTTACATAACATAACATGTTTTATGTTATGATAACATAAAATGTTAAGAATTGAATGAGAATTCTGTTCAGTTGTTAGCCATCTTGTTTTATCTTTAAACACACACACTCACACACACAAAATACCAATGGGCTGGTTAAGGGCCTAAGGAGGGAGTGGTGACTGGGCTAACTTTAGGCTCCTATTTTGTGCTAGGTATGCATTTTTGCATTTGGTCATTCTCTGCCAGGCATCTCTCAGAGAGAAGTTAAACTGTTGCCTGAGAGTAAGTTGTTAGCTGCTTTTCCAACTTCTGTAGGGAAGGAAGATTGTATTCTCTAGTATATAGTTGTACATCGTATTTAGTGTGTTCATTTAGTTCACCTCTGTGTGGTTACATACAATAATAAATGAGAAGTAGAACATTTAGTATTTGCTGCTTTGTCTCAATAGGAGTCTCTCTAAAAATGTTGAATTGTACTGTGAATAATTGTTATCAACGCGCTAGTAACAGTGTACCTGTTAAAGTTCTTTGCAGTTTGCAAAACATCTTCAAGTCCACTGTCGCATTATACCCTTACATTGATCCTATGAGACAGGTAGGGCAAGCAGTTGTATTATTATCATAATCTCTACTTTCCAGATGATATAATTAAGGCTTAAAGAGGTGATATATTTTGCCAAAGATCATAGAGCTGGTGACTGGTCGGACTTGAACTCAAACCCAAGGTTTTGAACAGTTCTTATACATTACCCACTATTGTGTTGTCAATGGTTCATGCCTATATAGTTTGCTGAGGTCTCATACACCAAAACATGAGTACATATTCTTCTATAATTAAGGTTTTACCCCTAAATCATAATGCTAGTAACTTAGTTTTACTCAGCTTTTTTCCTCTGCTATTAGACATTGCCATATGGACCCCTTCTGCTGGGAGTACTCTCCTCCTCTCTCCTCACTCCCCTTCAGTGTGTTAGCTCTTCACTCACCCTTCAGATCTCAGTTCATATCTCATCTTCTCAGAAGAGCCCCGTCTGAGCTCCCTCCTACAGGACCTCACCCAGCCAGGCTAAATTTGCTCCAAGCATCTTGAACATGAAGGGAAATGTGAAGTTTCTGCAGGGCTGGAGAGGAAGGGGAAATGAAGAAAAGAGAGAGGCCCGTGGATCCACAGAGCAGAGGGGACCCATGTCCTACTTCTGAAAAGCATTGTTCAGGAAGTAGTAAGACCTAGGAGGGACCATAGTCAACCTCAAAAAACCATTCTCCATGGAATGAGCAATGTGCAAAGAAGCACAGGAACTGAAAAAGCCAGGCAACTGAGGATGGTTAATGATCCAGCAAGAAGCAGCGCTTTGGTGATGGAAGGGCCTTGGCACAGAGTAAGATACTAGAATTATATCCTGGGAAATGGAAGAAAACCAACTCTGAGAGATACGGACATTAACTTTTTGTATGTGTGGTTTATTTCTGCCAGCTGACTGGAATGAAGACTTGGAGTTAGAAACTGAATTATAGAAAATCTATTTCTTGGATACCTAAGTTTCTGAGTTGACATTCATACCTGCTGTGCTAAATATTTCTGTGGTCATTTTCATAGTGTCTGCCTCCAGCCCTAGACTGTAAGCTCCTTGAGGGCAGGGACTATGTGTTTTGCTCACTATTGTATGTTCAACACCTAGAACAGCACCTCCACAGAGTAGTTATTACCACAAATATTTGTTGAGTAAATGAATTATCAAATTAATGTAAGTAATGCTTGTCCCGTATTATAACATGATCTAATATTTTACATATGATTTCCTCAACATCCTCACAAAATGTCTTAACATCACAGAGGGTAAAAACATTTTAATGGTGGAAAACATATAAAGCATAAAATGAGCCTTGAAAGTTGCTAAACACAGGTCATAGCTCTTTTTGGTTCTACAACAGGATAAAATCCATTTTCCCCCTCAAGACAAAAGCTAAGAACAAATCTATGATCGCTTTCTTTAGGTGAGTATTACTGATGCTTTGTGAGATTGTATTCTCACTGACAATTTGGGGCACAATCTTCCTCCAGCGGAAAGCACTTAGCAAGATGCCTGGTATGAAGTAGTTGCTCAAAAATAGCAGTTCTCATTTTGATTATCCCTGACCACATCCCCACTACTTGATCTGAGAACCTCTTTGCCCTTAGCAGCTGGCTGTGTCCTTGCCAAGGCCCTACTCCTCCTTCAGGAGATATAGACTGTGCTTATGACCTCATTTGTTCCTTTATACAACATCTGGGCTTCGTGTCTTGTTTGTTCAGGCCTTCAGAACCGTAGAACACTTACTAGGCTATTAGCCTTCATTTGCTTAGGTTGGCATACCTAGTTGGTGATAAAACTAAAAGGCTAACAGTTTACATGAAACAAATTCCTGGGTTAAATAGAAAGCAGAACATGCCCATTAAGTTGGAACACCTAAAAACATGGTTATGAATCTTCTAAAATGAGCACTGCTTTTTTAAAAACTGATGAAACATTTATGTAGCATCCAGAGCAACTCATAAAAAATGTACTCTCACCATGTCTGTGATTTCTTTGGATAAGCCAGCTTTTAAAAGATATGATGCCATTATACCAGGAAGAACAAAGGATCCCAGGACACTTTAGGGATCTTACATCACAACTTACTGATAATAGTTTTAGTGAATTTTCTAAATTACACATAGTTTGATTATTTATTGTTTTAACAATTTCTAAAAGCCCCAAATAACAACAAACGCATAAAAAGAAAATAGCTTCTCTGTCCATACAAAATGAAAGTTTAAATATTACTGTTTATGAGATTGTTAATAAAAACATTTTCAGCTGTTCATTTAATTCTTAATGATAGGGCATTTTAAAAATCACTAAAATGAATGGTAAGAAAATTTTATCCATAAAACTATGCAAAATTATCTAGATAAATGGTATATCAATATTGGTTCTACAGATAATTGTAGAATAGACATTAACTGGTTTTAAAGAGGGCAGGAAAAGGAGCTTTAGGTGAAGACAACAGTATGTGTAAAGGCCTAGAGAGAGAGAGAGAGAACATGAACCTTTCAAAAAACTCTGAGGTGTTTGGTATAGGTGGACCATTTAAAGTTTGAGGGTATCTAAGACCTTTGCAAATAGAGGCCAGCTCACGAAAGGTCTTACAGGCCATGTTAAGGGAATTTTGCTTTTTCTTGAGGAAAATAGGAAACAATTGAAGAGTCTTCAAAGTGGGTAATAATCACATGTTTTAGATCATTCTGGCAGCAGTGTGGAAAATGGATTGATGAAAGATATAGGGCCAAGCGAGAGGCCATTGCAGTAATCTAGATGAAAGTTGTGATCATGGCAGAGGTGATAGAGAGCAGTGGGTAGGATACAGGGAAATTTATCAATAGAAGGTAGAACTGATGAGACTTGGTGATTTAATGGATGTGTGTGTACAGGAGGATTCAGTCAATGAAGAGTGAGTGAGCATGAGGAGCTGTGAATGACCCACAAGAATAGCTGAGTGAATGGTGGTGCCATTGATGAAAACACCCTCCAGAAGCAGTTAGTATGAGTATTAGCCAAGGATGAGCAGTACTAACTCTGTGTTAAAAAAATAATAAAAATAGGGCTTCCCTGGTGGCGCAGTGGTTGAGAGTCCGCCTGCCGATGCAGGGGACACGGGTTCGTGCCCCAGTCCGGGAAGATCCCACATGCCGCAGAGCGGCTGGGCCCGTGAGCCATGGCCGCTGAGCCTGCATGTCCGGAGCCTGTGCTCCGCGACGGGAGAGGCCAAAACAGTGAGAGGCCCGCGTACCGCAAAAAAAAAAAAAAAAAAAAGACATTCATAGTAGCGAGTAGTGACCCAAAATTACATTTTCTAATCTATTGCACATGACATTGTTAATTTATTGAGTATATAATAAGCATCATATATTGTGTTTTACTTGTGTTAACTCATTCCATCTTCATGACAACATAAAATGCAGATTATTGTCTCCTCACAGAGGAGGAAACTAAACCTCAGAGAAGATATCCAGGTAGTAACCTGAGTTATAGACAAAATGAGGAGAAAAAGTTGCATTAACCTCCGAACATAGAGGATTAGGGCTCCAGTTAGAGGTATAAGCAACAAACTGTTGTTGGTCAAGAGATAGAAAGATTAATTTTCATTTTAGTTATCCTTGCTGGTTGGACCTTGAAGTGTGTGGAAAGAGTAATATTTGGGCATCTGAGTGGAGAGCCTTAAATACCAGGCTGTTTGGATTTTATTCTCCAGGTAATGCTGAGTCACTGAAAGTTTTTGAGGGGGGAGTAACAGAATTAGCCAATTATAGGAAGACTTAGAATTTCAAGTTCAAAAGAGTTTCTTTCTTTCTTTCTTTCTTTCTTTTTTAAAGAGTTCTCAAGTAATTCAATCCAACTCTCTCAATTCACAAATGGGGAAAACAAAGCCCCTAAATTTGAAGCTCTGCAGCTGGGGCTTTCATTACTGGCAATAGGTTTTTCATCTGGATAACTGACATGGGTGATTAGCTTGCCTCCATTTGGTCACAGGCTGAGCTCAGATCTTGCGCAGATCTCTCGCCTGCGTCCCAAATTAACAAGAGTCCTGATGAGGCCTAAGAGCTGGCTGAAGAAGGGACTATTTTGAGCCTTGGGAGATCAAGTAAGGGTGATGGCAGAGTTCAGAGATAACAGAGTGTATCTAACCTCTAGGGTAGGGTCATTCCTTGGCTGAATGCTTCTCTCTTGGGTTTTGCAGAAGCCTAACCTGGCCCATAGTCACTGATGACAGCTTTACTGCAGTGCTATGTTAAAGCTGGCATTATCAAGGTGGGCAATATAAGTCTCCAAAGAAGGGAAGAAGTTGGGAATAAATGGCTGAATAATTGCTGATGTTGTGAGTATGTTAGACTTGGTCATGCAGATGTGTCCCTCTGGAGCTGATAAATGACACAGATTCACCTGCAGTTTTGACCCATCAAAAGATAAGGTAGCTCTGTCTGATGTCAAAAACCATTCCTGAGCCTTTGGTGTCTTTCTTAGCAAATGGGCGCCCTACCTCCCAGCTGTGCAAGGCAGAAACCTAAATACCACTTTTGGCTGCTCTCTCCATTGCCCCTGATGCCCAATCAGTACCAAACCCTTCTATTGTTTGAATACCCATTTGTCCCATCCTCTCTACCATGACCTTAGTTTAGGCCACCATCATATCTCATCTAAATTATTGCAGAAGCCTTTCTCTGTTTTCCCTGCCTCAAACCTTGTACCCCTTAATCCATTATCTGAAGCCAGAGAGATAAAGAAAGCATCAATTCTTTGAAATAATATGTCTGTTTTTCAGAGTCAGAGATGTGTCCAATGACAGCATAGATTATTTTGTTCTGTTTTCTAGCTTCCCTACAGAAGAACAGTGATGTCACAAATATTAGGGGTGAAATGACATTGATCCACAGGCTCAAGTGATTTTTTTCAACCAGATATCACAAAGATTCAACAAAATCAACTAAAAAATTATTTGTCCAGTTTGCTAAAAAGCGACACAATAATTCTTTAAGATCTCAAACTCTAGAATTTTCAGTTTAGGTAAAAGCTTTGCAAGAGCTAGTGCTTTCAGAAGGTTTACTGTAAGAGAAATTTCATTATTTAGCTATTTGAGATTATGAATTCAGTTTTCTATTATAAAAACGTGTGTTGATAAAGGCATACCAAAGTCATAGTGTGAAGGATAACAAGGAAGATTCTAGTCAGAGAAATTCTCCTGAATTCTAAAGGAAAGTTATCTTTCTACTTTGTCCGGATGGTAAGGGAAGAAGGCAATCAATAATTATTGACTGTTTATTTTGCCAAGCAAGATGCACATTATCTCATTAGCTCTAGGAAGTAGTTACTATCAGCACAATTTTACAGTGAAGGATGCTTGGGAATGTTAAATATCTTGATAAAGATTCTAGAGCTGATAAGTGGGAAACCAGGATTCAAGCCTAAAACATGAGAACCTGCATTCTTTTTCTAAAAAATTTAATTTTATTTATGTATTTTTTATACAGCATGTTCTTATTAGTTATCTGTTTTATGCATATAGGTGTATATATGTCAATCCCAATCTCCCAAAGAGAACCTGCATTCTTAAGTGTGCATTCTCAATGCTTTGAAATAGATGGTGCTTTCAATACTTACAAATCCCTTATGAGATAGGTTTTCCCATTCTATAGATATGATTATCGAAGCTTAAAATGTTTAAAACTTGTCCTGTGTCACTCAGTAAGGGGTAGGGCTGACACTGAATCTCATACTTGTCTACTTTCAAAGTCCATGTGTTTTCCACAGTGTCTTCCAAGACAGCATCCTGTTAATTGTCTCACGTATGTGGCTAATAGTAAGTGATGATGTTCAGAAGGGACTGAATAACTAGCAATAATCGTAAAAGCTCATTTTTAAAACTTCATGGTGTCACCTATGTGCTTAGCAAATATTGTTAAAATGACGTATTGACCAATAAAATGTCAGGAAATTTCATATAAATTGGCCAAGAGTGTGAGGGCAACTTCAAAACTTGATTTGACAATATTCACTATATCAGACTCTCATTAAATTCCCAGCAAAATGAGGGGTTTCATTTTTACTTTGTTTCTCTTCTCTCTCCTGCTTGCCATCTCAGAAGTGAAGAGTGAAGAATCCAGGAAGCTCTGCGGGCTCGAGTACATACGAACTGTCATTTACATCTGTGCCAGCTCCCGGTGGAGAAAGCACCTGGAGTCGATCCCACAAGGTCAGCAAGGTAACATGAACGCATATGACTCCCTCATTTATTATTATTTTTTTAAGACTTGTTTTAATAACTGTTTCTCTAGTTACTGCTAAGCCAATTCTATATCAATCTGGGGGATTAATTATCAAAATAAACATTTTGGCTTGGGAAGGAGGTGAGCTTCCTTTCAAAAAATAAGGACCTTGTTTTCTTTAGTCCCCAGCTTGAAATGATTTGATTGCACAACTACTTCGACGAGCTTAGCATCTATGGCAGGTGCTGGGAGGGTGGGTAGAGAGAAGCATGTGATTTCAAGGGTCATGTTGGAGCAGCAAGATTTTCACATGCAGATAATTATAGAATATAATAAGTTGGCATTCAGGCAGGTGCTAAATAAGAATGGAAGGAAGGAATCTAACTTTTATTGAGCACTTATTACATGCCAGGCAGTTTCATGGGCAACATTTCATTCAGTCTTCCAATAAGGATCCTTTGAAGTAAGTAATATTACCACCATTTACCATTTTACTGAGGACAAATTTGTTCACCCAGCTAGTAAGCAGGGTGGTTGGGAAGCAAACCAGGTCTTTCTGGCTTCAGAGCTGAGGTCTCCTGTTTATTCTATACTGCGTCTCAGGTGGGGAAAAGATGGTGGTAGTGTGTTGTAATAAATGACACTACCGTGGAGGCGGTGGTATTTGACAGAGGCCCTAAGGGTGTGTAGGGTTTGGGAGTTATGGGGAGTGGGATGGGAATTCTAGCAGTAGGAACTGTCAGAATTTTAGAATTTTAAGGGTGGGAGTGAACCTAATGTGTTTCAGAAACAGAGAGGGGGGTGACTTCACTACATTTCTTCATTTTCCAATTCAAGTAACTCAGAAATTGGCATTTTTCTCCTGCTAATCCTATATTAAAGTGTGACGTATCATGTATTTAAGATTCTATTTTAATAATTGTGTTTGTTATGTTTTATAATAAAAGTAAAAAAGAAAAACATGTTTACAGAATAAATGTTGCAACCACACATATGATATGAAAACTTCACAGGTTTCAATTTGGTTTAAAATGACTGGTAAACAAAAAGATTTTGGAAAATGACCCAGAGTTTTTGTATTTTGGTGGACTAATGTCTTGAAAAATTATGAACTTACCACTCTTACTTTAATAATGCGAGGTTCATAGTTACTAGATGTTAATAAACAATAAGCATTTTTAATCTCAAGAGAGTAAACATAATTTACCAGATTGACCATATTTTATCAATCTCTGGCAAATCAGAATGCAATAGAAAAAATACATTTTGAATATCTTTAAAATATGTGGGGCAATGGAGTGTATGGCTGTATAAGGCTATCTCTTTCGACACCACTGACTTCATAATACTGTTTATTTAACCTTTCACAGGTTTTCAGATATTTTCCCATACATTATTTATTTGATGCATTACTGGTTTACCAATCAGCATTCATTTATCTAAATTTTTTTTGGTGCTTGCCAGTGTGCTAAGGTGCTGATAAGTAAGTTTGAACGAAGTTAAAGTGAGACAGGCTTATACATGGACTTCGGGAACAACACTGATAAAAACAGTTGGGCCCACTTTTAATTTTCAGACATAGAGGTTTAAATCTCCACTTCCCTCCTTACTGATCAGCTTTGCAGAGCATACACAGGATTATTTTTTGTTTGATTGTTTTCGTTGATAGCATGTAACTAATACACTCTGCCGTGGCGGAGGTAGCCATGGCAACAGAAGTCAAGCCCTGACTTGGCTGCTAACTGGCCAAGTGACACTGGTTCTGTCATTCCTCCTCTCTGCACCCACGTTTCCTCTTCTGTAAATGAGGAGGGTGGATATGACTGAGTTCTCCCTAAAATATCTAATCTCTCTGAAACCCCAGACCAATGTTAAAAAAAAAAATCAACTGCAAGATTCAATTTCCTTCCAGAAATCCAATGCATTTCCCCCAGAGTAGAACTTGGTTGCTGCCTTTGTCAGAGCTCTCTAAGGAAGTATTGTTTTTTCCCTTCCATATAGCTGCGAGAGGAAACCGCTTCCAGCTGCCTAATGAACAGGAGATTTCCAAGGAAAGCCCAGTGCAAAACCTTCCAAAGACGGATTCCTCGGGGGAGGAAAGTCTTCAGGGTGAACAGCTGCCCACGGAAGGGCTTCAGAGGTCAAAGAAGTATTCGGTGATGTCAAGACAAGACTTGCAAAAGTTGTGCTGCACCGAAGTCTGTTCCATGTCTGACTTGAGCGCTCTTTGTTAGGACAAACAAATCCCCAAGGGTGGCAGAGTTTTAGCACACGTTTAATCACAGTGTTTTACTTCCCAGAACAATACTCATATTGTGTCATTAAACTAATGTCTTTTGGGTAGGCAATCCTTCTTTCCTAAATGTTGTAGATGGTTGGCTAAAATCACAACGAGGTCTAGTTTCTCCCATTGCCAAGGTGAGTGCACTGTTCTTTCCAAATTTTAACTAATCCTTTGAAATTTTAAATGCTGTGCAAAATTACAATAAAAATTCCATAAAGCAAGCTTACTGTGATTTTTCTGTTTTTAAAACAATTTTAAAGAACTTTAAAACAGTAAACCAAAAATGTTGATGGTAAAAAAAACCTTAAAAAATAAAAAACTACTATTACCTCATCATCTAGAAATAATCCACTCTTAACTTTTGTGTTGCTGTATATTATTACTGAAAATTTAAACATCGATTCACAGTCAAGTGTAAGAATCGAAACAAAGTGCTTTTCTCAAGAGTTCTTAGAGTGCTCAATTAACGTTTCCTAATATGCATCTCTTCAACATTATACTTGAGAATAGTTGGGTGCATATATGTATCAAAGAGGGCCCATAAACAGCCCAAATCCAGAAAACGTTTGGGTATCTTAGCTCCTTTCATAGTCCGGGCTGCCTTGGTTTTGCCTTCCTACTGCTGAGATAAAAGGACATTCTATTCTCATCCTGGATGTTGAGAAACTAAAATGCAGATAGCCAAGTCATTGTGCCACAATTGGATGTCTTCACAGATGAAAAGATAACGTAAGATATCACAAAACTATGCTCTTATTTCTAACTCTGTCAGCCAACTCCCCAGTAGGTTTTAACATAGACTCTGTTCATCTGAGGAGCTGCCTATTAATACTCCAGCCTGTATTTGAAATTCATCGTCTACACATTGTGCACGTAAATTGTGCCAAAGCATTGTTCTTTGCAGATAAAAAACTGAGTCTCCCTAGAATTAAGTAAACGTTTACTAAGTCACACAGCTGAGGAGGTGGTATCACTGATCCAAACTTAGGCTACTTAGCATGAATCAAGGCAGTCACATCAAACTGCACTGGTTGTCAATTACTCTTTACCATGAGACACTCCCTGTTTGTTTAAATCAGTTTCACTGAAGAATGTCTTTTGAAGAAGCAGTAGAAATTAATGATATTAAATCGCAACCCTTGAGTACATGCCCTTTCAATATTCTGAGGGGTGAAATGGGAAGACTACGTGAAGCATGTTTGCTGCAGACTGAAGTATGATGGTTTCCTCAAGGAAAAGCACTTCTGTGATTGAGTTTGAACTTAAAAGTAGCTGCTTTTTCCAAGAAGCACCATTTTTTAAGAAAAAATAAAGACTGAAAAACTGTGTTTATTCAGATTTGGGTATTAGCAATGAAATGAAATAAGATTTGAAAATGAACAAAGTAGGCTTCAAGGAAAACGACTGACAGCATTGGTTGCTGATGATAAAGTTCAAGCTCACAAGCAATTTTGGAAAACTTTTACCCACCACCCTGAGCATCAGTGGTGATATTTGATTTTTTGATATTATATGACATGTGTCAACATTTGGGAGATCTGCTATAACTCAATGAACCAATATTTTCCAAATGATCAATGCATGATACTACAAAATCATGAATGGTTAAGAAATCTGCTCAAAGTGCAAAATAAAGATTTTAATCTAACTACAAAAAATTCATTGGTATCATTTCAGATTTTACATTGCAAGTAACCTTTAATAAACAGTCACTTGTTGAGTTTTGGTATAATATCAAAAGAGAATATATTGATAAAAATGATCTGAAAATTCTATTAAAATACTCTCCCCTTTTGCAACTAAATGTTTGTTTGGCTGAATTTTCTTCATGTACATTAGCCAACATAACACACAGCAGCAGATTAAAAATGTAGGCGCTGATAGAAGCTGTATTTTATAAAGACAGTCATTAGAGACTTGCAAAAATATAAAACAGTGCCACTTTTCTCACTAAATGTTTTTTGTTTTGTGAAAATATAGATTTTTAAATAAAATGTTATTGGTGTTAATGTGTGATGAGTTTATTTTTATTTTCAAATGAGTTAAACATTTAAATTTCTCAGTAAAATTCTAATATGATAAATATTGATAAATTGAACCCACATAAACAAAAGCTCTTTGACATTCTTAATACTTTTTAAGAGTGTGAAAGGATTATGAAACCAAAAAGTGTGAGAATTGCTCTTATATATTTGCCACAAATTTTTGAGCTTCCATCAAGAGATGTTTAGGTTGCTGTATTTGTCATGACAAAGATGCAATAAACAGCCTTGTTTATATATCCTTATGTACTGACACTTTCATTTCAATGGGATAGCTTGCCAAGTTGCTAGGGGGAAAAATATGTGTATTTTTTTCAGTGTACTTTTTAATAGTTATTTTTTATTTGTTACATATTTATTAGTTATTATAAATGTATCTATTCAATTTAAGTACATAGAGAAACAAAGAAGAAAGATGGGACCTCGTCTTTTTTTTTTTTGCGATACGCTGGCCTCTCACTGCTGTGGCCTCTCCCGTTGCGGAGCACAGGCTCGGGACGCGCAGGCTCAGCAGCCATGGCTCATGGGCCCAGCCGCTCTGCGGCATGTGGGATATTCCCAGACCGGGGCACGAACCCGTGTCCCCTGACTCGGCAGGCGGACTCTCAATCACTGCGCCACCAGAGAAGCCCGGGACCTAGTCTTTTAACTTAAATCCTGTAGTTCCTTTTTTGGGGAAAAAAAGATAATATATGTATACGGTTAGGAAACGTAAACAGTCCAGGGAAGTATAAAATACAACAAAAGTCTCACTCTCTTCCATTTGATTCTGAAGTAATATAACCCTTATTCAGAGTTTCTTGTAATTTCTACCAGAAACAAAAAATTATGTCTATACTGAATATATGTGGTATAGTTACAGATTTAGTAACTATAGTAGATATAGATAGCTTGCCCTATATCATTATCTATCTACCTACCTACCTATCTTATCTATCTACCTATCATTGTCTATCTATATCTATATCTATCTATATCTATAACAGAGACTTTTAGCTGTCCACTAAAACTTCTCCTCTTCCTCTTGGGCACAGATAGACTACATTTCTCAGTCTCTTTTGCAGTTTCATGTGGTCATATGACTGAGTTCTAGCTAATTAAATGTGACTAGTCCATCAAGTCTCCCTCCCTCTGCCTCAATTTAGCAAGCAATAACCTTTGACGTTTTTATGTTTGATTTTATTTTTTACAGTTGTTAACCCACTCTAATACAATATGTACTGAATCTATCAACCCATTTTACACAAAAAGAAATTACACATACTCATTGCTTTTGTTTAATACATCTTGGAAATATTTCAATAACATCCCAGTATAGGTATTATAATTTTAAACACATACCAAGAGAATACCATTTAAAAAGTTTGTATTAATTCATATTTTCACTAGAAATTTATGAGTGACTCTTTCTCTACATTCTCCCCAGTCCATGATGTTATTACACTTGCAAAAATTTGCAATTTTTATAGATGAAACATTGAATATAATTTTGTTGCATTTGCATTATTACAACTATGATTGCCTTTAGTATTTATTGGACATTTTAATTTCCTCTTCTGTAAATTTGTCTGTTCATATTCTTTGCCCATTTTTCGATTTCTATTTATTTATAATAGTTTTCTTATCAATTTTCAAGACTTTTTAATATTAAGGATATTAACTTTCTGACTGCCTTCTTAGTAAAATATTTCCCCCCAAATCTTTGGTATGCCTTGATTTCATTTAGGATGTCTTTTGCATACAATGTCATTGCATACAATGTCTGTCTTTCCTTTACAGTTTCTGGATTTCCTTTTTTGCTTAGGCAGACCACCCTTATTGTGAGTAAGGTTGTGAAAAAGTCTACTAAATTATATTCTAATAATTTAATTTTGTAAACTTTGCATTTAAATTTAATCCATCTTATATTTATTTTTGTATAGTATGAGGTGTTTAATTTTTATTTTCTTCCAAATGAACAGAACATTTTGCCTGCATCATGGAACAGCCTTTTCCCATGGAAATTTCATGCCATTTTAGTCATATGTTGTTTCACATGTTTG
Source organism: Delphinus delphis (assembly GCF_949987515.2). Taxonomy (NCBI): domain Eukaryota; kingdom Metazoa; phylum Chordata; class Mammalia; order Artiodactyla; family Delphinidae; genus Delphinus; species Delphinus delphis. Next base: position 57,104,111 of record NC_082683.1, on the reverse strand, counting down.
GAGCTATTGTAGGCCCTTTATTCTGCTCTTTGCTCTATTTATCCTCAGTTAGCACCATACTATTTCGATTGCAGTAACTTTATGGTAAATTTTAGTATCTCTTAAGAAAAGTTGTCCATCACTATAGATTGTTTAAAATTTTTTCATGGATATTATGAGACATACATCCTTCTATGTGGATTTTATAATCCAGTTTCCAAAAAAATTTTATTGGAATTATAATTTGAATTGCTTTACATTTATACTCATGTAGAAAACATTTATGTTCTATGATATTAAGAATTCTTATCTAAAATATATTACTATAATAATACAGTATTTTATTTCTTTTAATAACTTTTTATAATTTTAACTATATATATAGGTCTGTGTCTTTTTATACTACCTTCTAATTTTGTTACCTTTTTTTTTTCATTTTTTTCTTAAACATCTTTATTGGAGTACAATTGCTTTATAATGGTGTGTTAGTTTCTGCTTTATAACAAAGTGAATCAGCTATACATATACATATATCCCCATACCTCCTCCCTCTTGCGTCTCCCTCCCACCCTCCCTATCCCACCCCTCTATGTGGTCACAAAGCACCGAGCTGATCTCCCTGTGCTATGCGGCTGCTCCCCACTAGCTATCTATTTTACATTTGGTAGTGTATATATGTCCATGCCACTCTCTCACTTCATCCGAGCTTACCCTTCCCCCTCCCTGTGTCCTCAAGTCCATTCTCTATGTCTGCATCTTTATTCCTGTCCTGCCCCTAGGTTCTTCAGAACCTTTTTTTTTTTTTTAGATTCCATATATATGTGTTAGCATATGGCATTTTTTTTTTCTCTTTCTGACTTACTTCACTCTGTATGACAGATTCTAGGTCCATCCATCTCACTACAAATAACTCAATTTCATTTCACTTTATGGCTGAGTAATATTCCATTGTATATTACCCTTTTATTTACCATTTTTATTTGCCCCTGTGAATGAGACATTTCCCCCATGTTCATTTCTAAATGCATGCTGTGATACAAAGAAAAATCTTGATTTTTTGTATACTCATCTCCAGCCACCTCCTCCAGTTATTTTATTAAATTTAATGGCTATCTACCCAAGTCTATCTTGGGTTTTCTAGGTGTACAATATTATCATCTACTAATAAAAAGGTAATTTTGTCTCTTTCAATATTTAAACTGATTGCTTCATATTCTTGTCTTATTACATGACTCATTACTCTGAAATTATATATTGAGAGGGTAATGTGCAGGCGTTGTTGTGGGTGCTAAGGATACAACCATGAATAAAACAGACTAACTGTATATTCTTATGGAAGGCAGACATAAGCAAGAGAAATATTAGATAATGATGGACGCTAAGGAGAAACTATGAAAAGGGAGCAGGAAGGCTTGGAGTGGGGGTGAGGATTGAATTTCAGACAGAATAACTAGGGAAGGTCTCACTGGGAAAGTGACTGCAGCAAGAATTCTTAATGATGATGATGATGGTAGATATCTCTTTCATCTTCCTAATTTTAACAGAAAAATGGTTTCTGCATTCCAGTACTCAATATAATATTTGCTATTCAAAATATAAATAAAATAATGAATAAATAATAGTCTTTATATTATAGATGCATATATGTATATGTACGAATATAAATAATATTGTTGATTATCTAAAGACTTTTATTACCTATTGCTTATGAACTTATTTTGTTATAAATGGCTTCTAAATTTTATCAAATATCTATTTAACTTCAATATATAATATTTTTTCTCTTTTGTTAAAGTGAAGAATTATATTGCTAGCTCTACTTATGTTGAAATCTCTCTGTTTTCTCAGAATAAATCTATTTGATCATGGATTTATTAGTTTTTAGTGTAATAGTTTTTCAATACTCAGAAGGACTAAATTTGTTAATATTTTCTTTAAAATTTTTAATCTGTGTTCATAAGTAAAACTGATCTCTATGTTTGTCAATGAAGATTAATATAGCTTCATAAAGTGAAAACATTATCTGTTCTTTAGAAATTTGGAAGAAAAATGCTATGATAGTATCTTTTGCCTAGTGACTTTAAAAAGATTTGCTGAAATATAATATACATATACAATAAAGTGCATAACTTTAAAGTGAATTTTTGCCTATTTTTATAGCCGTGAATTCCTGGAACAAATTCAGTTATTAATAATTTGTTATTGTTTTTGACATATCACTGGATTTTATTTGCTATAATTTTGCTTAATATTTTTGCATATATTTTCATTAATAAACTTGTATTTTTCTTATAATTTTCTGTAATATCTTAAGTGATTTCGATATCAGGGTTAAGTTAGCTCTATAAAATGAGCTGGGACAATCCCTTCCTTCCTTCCTTCCTTCCTTTTCTAATCTCTGAATGTTTAAGATTGGTATTATTTCTTCTTTAAATGTTGGAGATTTCACTACTGAAGTCATTAAGACTTGGCATTTTCTTCGTAGAAAGATTTAAAATTTCAGATACAATTTATTTTACAGATGTAGAAATCTCAAGATTTTTACAATTTTTCCTGAACAAATTTAATGATTGTGTTTTTCAAGGAATTTGTCCATTTCACCTAAATAAATTCTTCATAATATCTTCTTATCTTTTTGCTGGGAGGTACTTTTTATATGGTAAATCATTACTTTTCTAGTCTACTTTGTAGTTACTGATCTTTTCAGATTTCTATCATTTTGAGGGTTAATTTAGATAGTTATTCATTGCTCAGAATTTCTTCTAGATTTTCAAATTTGCATGACAGCAACCACAAGGCTTTCCTTTATAGTGTGTCCTTGGTTTCAAGAACTTATCTTTAACACATAAATTCCGATCATATTATCAGCATTTATTCATATTTCAGTGTAAGAACTACTGCTTACCGCTATTTTCTCCTTCTTCCTGTTACATAGTTTCTAATCAATAAGTATATTTTGGTTGAATGAATAAAATAATCTTATATATTTTTTAATATTATATATTTATGTTCTATTTGCCCCTTAATCATGCTTGCTGATGGTTGGGGGGAGAAGGGTGTTTTTATTCTGTTACTCTTTTGTTTTTTTTATGTTTTGTTTTGTTTTCGAATTTTATTTTATTTATTTTTTTATACAGCAGGTTCTTATTAGTCATCAATTTTATACACATTGGTGTATACATGTCAATTCCAATCGCCCAATTCATCACACCACCACCAACACCCCACCACTGCTTTCCCCCCTTGGTGTCCATACGTTAGTTCTCTACATCTGTGTCTCAATTTCTGCCCTGCAAACCGATTCATCTGTACCATTTTTCTAGGTTCCACATATATGCGTTAACATACAATATTTGTTTTTCTCTTTCTGACTTACTTTACTCTGTATGACAGTATCTAGATCCATCCACGTCTCAACAAATGACCCAATTTCATTCCTTTTTTTTTAAGATTTATTTATTTATTTATTTATGGCTGTGTTGGGTCTTCGTTGCTGTGCGTGGGCTTTCTCTAGTTGAGGTGAGCAGGGGCTACATTTCGTTACAGTGCACGGGCTTCTCATTGCAGTGGCTTCTCTTGTTTCACAGAACAGGCTCTAGGCGCACAGGCTTCAGTAATTGTGGCTCGTGCACTTCAGTAGTTGTGGCTCATGGGCTCTAGAGCGCAGGCTCTGTAGTTGTGGCACACGGACTTAGTTGCTCCACAGCATGTGGGATCTTCCCGGACCAGGGCTCGAGCCCGTGTCCCCTGCATTGGCAGGCAGATTCTTAACCACTGCACCACCAGGGAATCCCTCGTTCCTTTTTATGGCTGAGTAACATCTTCTTTATCCATTTGTCTGTCAGTGGGCATTTAGGTTGCTTCCATGACCTGGCTATTGTAAATAGTGCTGCAATGAACATTGGGGAGCATGTGTCTTTTTGAAATATGGTTTTCTCTGGGTATATGCTCAGTAGTGGGATTGCTGGATCATATGGTAATTCTATTTTTAGTTTTTTAAGGAACCTCCATAATGTTCTCCATAGTGGTTGTATCAATTTACATTCCCATCAACAGTGAAAGAGGGTTCCCTTTTCTCCACACCTTCTCCAGCATTTGTTGTCTGTAGATTTTCTTATGCTGCCCATTCTAACTGGTGTGAGGTGATACCTCATTGTAGTTTTGATTTGCATTTCTCTAATAATTAGTGATGTTGAGCAGCTTTTCATGTGCTTCTTGGCCATCTGTATGTCTCCTTTGGAGAAATGTCTATTTAGGTCTTCTGCCCATTTTTGGATTGGGTTGTTTGTTTTTTTAATATTGAGCTGCATGAGCTGTTTATAAAAATCTGGAGATTAATCCTTTGTTCACTGATTCACTTGCAAATATTTTCTCCCATTCTGAGGGTTCTCTTTTTGTCTTTTTTATGATTTCCTTTGCAGTGCAAAAGCTTTGAAGTTTCATTAGGTCCCATTTGTTTATTTTTGTTTTTATTTCCATTACCCTAGGAGGTGGATCGAAAAAGATCTGGAAACAGAAGCTTTAAATGACACAATAGACCAGATAGATTTAATTGATATTTATAGGACATTCCATCCAAAAACAACAGAATACACTTTCTTCTCAAGTGCTCATGGAACATTCTCCAGAATAGATCACATCTTGGGTCACAAATCAAGCCTCAGTAAATTTAAGAAAACTGAAATCGTATGAAGCATCTTTTCTGACCAAAATGCTATGAAATTAGAAATCAATTACTGGGAAAAAAATATAAAAAACACAAACACATGGAGGCTAAACAATACATTACTAAATAACCAAGAGATCACTGAAGAATTCAAAGAGAAAATAAAAAAATACCTAGAGCCAAATGACAATGAAAACACGATGATCCATAACCTATGGGCTGCAGCAAAAGCAGTTCTAAGAGGGAAGTTTATAGCTATACAAGCCTACCTCAAGAAACAAGAAACATCTCAAATAAACAATCTAATGTTACACCTAAAGGAACTAGAGAAAGAAGAACAAACAAAACCCAAAGTTAGCAGAAGGAAAGAAATCATACAGATTGGAACTGAAATAAATGAAATAGAAACAAAGAAAACAATAGTAAAGATCAATAAAACTAAAAGCTGGTTCTTTGAGAAGATAAACACAATTGATAAACCATTAGCCAGACTCATCAAGAAAAAGAGGGAGAGGACTCAAATCAATAAAATTAGAAATGAAAAAGGAGAAGTTACAACAGACACCGCAGAAATACAAAGCATCCTAAGAGACTAGTAGAAGCAACTTTATGCCAATAAAATAGACAACCTGGAAGAAATGGACAAATTCTTAGAAAGGTATAACCTTTCAAGATTGAACCAGGAAGAAAGAGAAAAATGAACAGACCAATCACAAGGAATGAAATTGAACCTGTGATTAAAAATCTTCCAACAACAAAAGTCCAGGACCAGATGGCTTCACAGGTGAATTCTAGCAAACATTTAGAGAAGTGCTAACACCCATCCTTCTCAAACTCTTCCAAAAAATTGCAGAGGAAGGAACACTCCTAAACTCATTCTATGGGGCCACCATCACCCTGATACCAAAACCAGACAAAGATACTACAAAAAAAGAAAATTACAGACCAATATCACTGATAAATATAGATGCAAAAATCCTCAACAAAACACTAGCAAACAGAATCCAACAACACATTAAAAGGATCATACACCATGATCAAGTGGGATTTATCCCAGGGATGCAAGGATTCTTCAATATACACAAATCAATCAATATGATACATCATATTAACAAACTGAAGGAAAAAAACCATATGATCATCTCAATAGATGCAGAAAAAGCTTTCGACAAAATTCAACACCCATTTATGATAAAAACTCTCCAGAAAGTGGGCACAGAGGGAACCTACCTCAACATAATAAAGGCCATATTCAACAAACCCACAGCAAACATCATTCTCCATGGTGAAAAACTGAAAGCATTTCCTCTAAGATCAGGAAAAAGACAAGGATGTCCATTCTCACCACTATTACTCAACATAGTTTTGGAAGTCCTAGCCATGGCAATCAGAGAATAAAAAGAAATAAAAGGAATACAAGTTGGAAAAGGAGAAGTAAAACTGTCACTGTTTGCAGATGACATGATACTACACATAGAGAATCCTAAAGATGCCACCAGAAAACTACTAGAGCTACTCAATGAATTTGGTAAAGTAGCAAGAGACAAAATTAATGCACAGAAATCTCTTGCATTCCTATATACCAATGATGAAAAATCTGAAAAAGAAATTAAGGAAACATTCCCTTTTACCGTTGCAACAAAAAGAATAAAATACCTAGGAATAAACCTACCTAGGGAGACAAAAGACCTGTATGAAGAAAACAATAAGACACTGATGAAAGAAATTAAAGATGATACCAACAGATGGAGAGATATACCATGTTCTTGGATTAGAAGAATAAATATTGTGAAAATGACTATACTACCCAAAGCAATCTACAAATTCAGTGCAATCCCTATCAAATTACCAATGGCAATTTTTATGGAACTAGAACAAAAAAATCGTAAAATTTGTGTGGAGACACAAAAGACTCTGAATCGCCAAAGCAGTTTTGAGGGAAAAAAATGGAGGTGGAGGGATCAGACTCCCTGACTTCAGACTACACTACAAAGCTATAGTAATCAAGGCAATATGGTACTGGCACAAAAACAGAAACATAGATCAATGGAACAAGATAGAAAGCCCAGAGATAACCCCACTTATGGTCAACTAATCTATGACAAAGGAGGCAAGGATATACCATGGAGAAAAGACAGTCTCTTCAATAAGTGGTTCTGGGAAAACTGGATAGCTACATATAAAAGAATGAAATTAGAACACTCCCTAACACCATACACAAAAATAAACTCAAAATGGATTAGAGACCTAAATGTAAGACCAGACACTATCAAACTCTTAGAGGAAAACATAGGAAGAACACTCTTTGACATAAATCACAGTCTGTATGTGTCCCTAGGTGTGAAGTGTGTCGCTTGTAGACAGCATATATATGGGTCGTGTTTTTGTATCCATTCAGCAAGCCTGTGTCTTTTTGTTGGAGCATTTAATCCAGTCACGTTTAAGGTAATTATCGATATGTATGTTCCTATGAACATTTTCTTAATTATTTTGGGTTTGTTTTTGTAGGTCCTTTACTTCTCTTGTGTTTCCCACTTAGAGAAGTTACTTTAACATTTGTTGTAGAGCTGGTTTGGTGGTGCTGAATTCTCTTAGATTTTGCTTCTCTGTAAAACTTTTTTTTTTTTTCTGTAAAACTTTTGATTTCTCCATCGAATCAGAATGAGATCCTTGCCGGGTAGAGTAATCTTGGTTGTAGTCTCTTCCCTTTCATCTCTTTAAGTATCTCATGTCTCTCCCTTCCAGCTTGTAGAGTTTCTGCTGAGAAATCAGCTGTTAACCTTATGGGAGTTCCCTTGTATATCATTTTTCCCTTGCTGCTTTTAAAATAATTTTTATTTGTCTTTAATTTTTGCCAATTTGATTACTATGTGTCTCGGCCTGTTTCTCCTTGGGTTTATCCTGTATGGGCTCACTGCACTTCCTGGACTTGGGTGGTTATTTCCTTTCCCATGTTAGGGAAGTTTTCGACTATTATCTCTTCAAATATTTTCTCAGGTCCTTTCTCTCTCTTCTCCTTCTGGGACCCCTATAATGCGAATGTTGTTGCGTTTAATGGTGTCCCACAGGTCTCTTAGGCTGTCTTCATTTACTTTCATTCTTTTTTCTTTATTCTGTTCCACAGCAGTGAATTCCACCATTCTGAATTCCAGGTCACTTATCCATTCTTCTGCCTCAGTTATTCTGCTATTGATTCCTTCTAGTGTAGTTTTCATTTTAGTTATTGTATTGTTCATCTGTTTGTTTGTTCTTTAATTCTTCTTGGTCTTTGCTAAACATTTCTTGCATCTTCTCGATCTTTGCCTCCATTCTTTTTCCGAGATCTTGGATCATCTTCACTATCATTATTCTGAATTCTTTTTCTGGAAGGTTGCCTATCTCCACTTCATTTAGTTGTTTTTCTGGGGTTTTATCTTGTTCCTTCATCTGGTACATAGCCCTCTGCCTTTTCATCTTGTCTATCTTTCTGTGAATGTGGTTTTTGCTCCACAGGCTGCAGCATTATAGTTCTTCTTGCTTCTGCTGTCTGCGCTCTGGTGGATGAGGTTATCTAGGAGGCTTGTGCAAGTTTCCTGATCCTGTTAGTCTTTTGAAAGAAAAAATTGTACTTTTTTACTAGCTTTTAAATTTTTATTTAATATGTTTCAATTTTTGTCTGTAGATATCTCCCTATTTTTCTATGTAAATCTCCCTTTTATTTGTTTTGTTTATTTTGAAATGCTTTCTTAATTATTAATATTATATATTTCCTTCCTTTTTAACTCACTAATGTGTTTAAGTCTAAATATATATGTCTGAGTATATCTTCAGCTATGTCCCTGGGTTTGATTATGAAGCATTTACCTTCTTATTATGTTCTAAATTCTTTTCAGTTTTAGTTTTTTCTTCATCTTTGACTTAAGGAATTATTTGGGAGTGTTTCATAATTTCAAAATAATACAGTTTTGTTTTCTTAGTCCCTGATTTTTGATTTGTAGGTTTAGAAGTTTATGATCACAGATTAAGTCCTGTAAATTCTCTAATTTTTGTAATTTATTAAAGTTTTTCTGGGAGCCAAAACAATAAAAAAAAAATGTCCAGGTACATAATATATAGTTTATGTTGAGAGTATTGGCTGTTAATAGCTCACAGCTTTCCCCTTTTTAGAGAACTGCTCTAACCAAATGGAGGTGACTCACCAAGGAGGTTATGTGCCTCTCTCTCTGTACCCCCCTCCCCCACTCACGGATCAGCAACAGGTAATGACTGACTTACACAGAGTACAAAGGGCCAGCTCCATTTTGTCAAGGCTGAACCAGCAATATGGTGCACCTCCTGCTCCAGGACTCCAGGATGAACCTAAACTCCAGCTGAGAACACAAGCTTTGCATAGCTCCTTCCTGTCTGGCTTTCCTTTCTTTATTCCTCCTCAAAACACTCCCTCAATGTTTCAGACCCTGTTCTGGGGAAGCTAACTGTTTCAAGAGCTGTCATAAAAAACTGCAACAGGCTGGGAGGCTTAAAAAAGCAGACATTTATTCTCTCATAGTTCTGGAGGCTAGAAGTTTGATATCAAGGTACCATCAGGACCATGCTCTTTGAAGGCTCTGGGGGAGGATCTGTTCCATGTTATTCTCTGAGTTTCTGGTTTTGCTTGCAGTTCTTGGCATTTCTTGACTTGTAGACACATCACTCCAATTTCTGCCTCTGTTGTCACATAGCTATGTTCTCCTCTCTGTATAGGGCTGTCTTGCATCTCTTTTTCTCTGCTTATGAGGACATCACTCATATAAGCTAAGGGACCACATTACTCCAATATGACCTCATCTTAACTTACATTTTAATTATATCTGTAAAGACCATATTTCCAAATAAGGTCAGATTCACAGGTATCAGCGGTTAGAAACTTTACATATCTTTTCTGAGGACACAGTTCAACCCTAAACACTGACCTAACACATCAGATGAAAATGCATATTCTCTATTTTAGGGCATGTCCTTCTTTCTGCCTGTAACTGCTAAATCACGTTTTTAAAAAATATTATTGAAATTCTCCATATCTTGCTTATTTTTTGCCTTTTTTAAGACTCTGTAAAAGAACCATTAAAATCTCTTAATTTAATTATGATTTATCAGGTTCTTTTATTTTTAGGAATTTTTGCTTTATGTATGACTGTGACTATTGGATGCATAAAGATTTACTGTTGTTATACTCCCTTCAAGTTCTATCTCTACTATTAAACAGTATTTTTCTTTGTTTTATCGAATACTTTTAAACTTGGAAATCTGCTTTTTCTTATATCAATACTGCTTTACTTGCTGTTATTTAATACACAAAATTTGATGATTGTTTTACCTTCTTTATGAACTGTATCCTTTGTTCTTATGAAAAATTGTGTTAGCTAGCTCAGCCTGCCATAACAACATACCATACACTGGGTGGCTTAAACAACAGTGATTTATTTTCTTATAGTTCTGGTGGCTAGAAGTCCCAGATCAAGGTCTGGAAGGGCTGGTTTCTGGTAAGAGCTCTCTTCCTGGCTTGCAGACTGCCGTCTTTGGTCCTCATATGTCCTTTCCTCAATGTGTAGGTCTGTGGTAGTGGTGGGGAGGGGCGGGAATCATTCTCTTTTCCTCTACTTATAAGGCCACTAATTCTATCAGATTAGGGCCTCACCCTTATGACTCCATTTAATCTTTTTTTTTCCTAATGTATTTATTTTATTATTTTTGGCTGCGTTAGGTCTCTGTTGCTGTGCGTGGGCTTTCTCTAGTTGCGGTGAGTGGGGGCTACTCTTCGTTGTGGTGCACGGGCTTCTCATGGCAGTGGCTTCTCTTGTTGCGGAGCATGGGCTCTAGGCGCCCAGGCTTCAGGAGTTGTGGCTCGCGGGCTCTGGAGCGCAGGCTCAGTAGTTGTGGCACACGGGCTTAGTTGCTCCACAGCATGTGGGATCTTCCTGGACCAGGGCTCAAACCCATGTCCCCTGCATTGGCAGGCAGATTCTTAACCACTGCACCACCAGGGAAGCCCTCCATTAACCTTAATTACCTCCAATGTCCTAATTTCCAAATATAGTCACAATGGGGATTAGAACTTCAACATATGAATTTGCTAGGGGACACAATTAAGTCCATAGCAGATATCATTCCTTTTCTATTTAATGCTTTGGGCCTTGAAATTTACTTTGTTTAACATTAGTATTGACATTGTCTTTTTGCTCATATTTCTGTGGTATATCTTTGACCAAAATTTCAAACTTAACTGAACTTTAACTCCTACTTTTCTTGTCTTTTGGTTTTCAGTGTGTATTCTCAAAGTCACATGTAGCTGGCTTTTATTTGCTAAACAAACCAATTCATGTTTAATGAGTGGTACTTAATATAGCTGATTATATTCTATACAGTCTAGTATTTATTTTAATTTTTTTGTTTGCATGACCAATTCCCCTTCCTCACTTGTTAATTTGGAAATGTTACTGTGCTTTTCCATTTCATTGCTGGTTACTTTCCACTTTCTATTAGACGTATAAAAATCTTGACTTCTCTGTTTTATAATTCCAATTCCCCTCCTCCACTAAGAGAATCGTTTACAACTAGGGCAGTCAAACCATGGCTTTGGGGTCAAATCTGCCCTACCATCTGATTTTTACGGCTCACATGCTAAGAAGGGTTTTTACTTTTTAGATGGTTGATAAAGAAATCAGAAGAAGAATAACTTTTCATGATATATGAGAATTAAATAAAATTAAACTTTCAGTTACATAAATAAAGTTTTGTTAGAACACTGCCACACTTATTTTGTTACTTATTGTCCCTGACTATTTTTGTACTTTGATGGCAGAGTTGAGTAGTTGTGACAGAGACTGCACGGTTTGCAAGGCTGACAATATTTACTGTCCAGCCCTTTACACTTTGCTGACCTATGATTAAGAACATTCTAATATCCTCTGGTTGACCCAGCTCTCTAGAATGTGTCCTTAGAAGGCTTTGCTTGTGCTTGTAAACTGGGATACAAATAAAAAGTTTAGCTGTATTTTTAATTTTTTAGCTGTCCTACCAAAATATAGTTCTTACTATGGAATAAATTTCCTCAAAGAAAAATAAAAAGATAATGTATTTTCTATAATTAATATATAGACTATTTTTCTTTATTTCCAAAATGGAATGACTCTCTAAGGTTAATATTTCTCATATGAATTTAAAAAATGATTTCTCAGCACTCTCTGAACAAATCAGTCTGGATATTCTGTTCTTTTGATGGTTAGATGATCCACCCTCATCATGATCTGTGGGAAGCAACAGACTTTCTTTTTTGATTATGAATGGTAAGTGCGGCTTAGTGCTTCCCATAGTGGTTATACTGGTTCCCTGCCTTGCTAAGTAGGAAAATGGCCTAGTGGGTGTGTAGAGAACCACAAGTTTCCAGTTATGTCCTGCACTAAAATAAAAATATAAAAAATTGTGCATGGTAGTTAAATTAGCAAGGAAAGAAACTGAGAAAAAATTTCAGGAAACTTTAGTCAGACACTTAGCATAGTTAAGCTTTAATAAACCTTCTGGTAGTATGTGTTCATGTATGCGAAGAAGGGAAGAGAGCATGTAAATTCAAATGGACACTAAGACAGGAAAAAATAAGTAGATAAGTAGCATAAGCAAAAATATTGAAAGGAACTACGGAAGTCCTAAAGTGGGAGGCAAGACATCTCATCAGAAGAAGTATAAAAAAATAGGCAGAGGTTAGCAAAAAGAGATTAAATTTGGGGATGAATGGTATTTAATCATAAATGAAGATTTGAGAAATAATTCAGTGTTTCTGACTCAAAGAAGGCAGAAACAGGTGATTAAAACTTTTAAAAGAAAAAAAAGTAATCTAGGGAGTATAGTGGAGAGCAGAAATTGCTAAAATATATGCTCAATTCTTTAGGAAAACAGGTTCTGCATAAAGAAGTTGGAGGTGGAGAGAGAGCTTTCCACGATGGGTCAGATGTTTTACATACACTTTCCCTTTCAGTCTTCACAGCAACAACAGAAGTAGTGATCACTGATCATTGATCAGTTATAAGTAGCAATCACTGTTACAATCATTTTTACCTTTGAGAAAACTGAGGCTGCAAGACACTAGTCACTTTGCCCAAAGTCACACCGCTAGTAAGGTCTAGAAGCTAAAATGAGATATATGTCTGTCAAATCTGCAATTTAAAACAAACAAACAAGCAAACAAGCAAACAATCAAACCTATATCACATTGCTGCTCAAAAGAAATGAATTCAGAAGAGAACAGAGGTGGAATGCAGCTGGAGGAATGTTTGGCACATTTGGCCCCAGGCACCACTTCCAGTGTTTGTGAAAGCAACATATTGGTGGGGCTGAGATCTGGATTGCAGGAGGTGGAAGTGAGAGCAGCAGAGAAAGTCAGAGGCCGTGGGGCAGACCACTTATTTAAGAATTTCAGGAGCAAAAAGCACAGTAAATTATCAATACTATTTAATATTGAGTTTTCTTAATTCATTTTTTGATAATATCTAGAAAGATAGGTCAAGTCATGGTCCCAAAAGGAAAGTGTTCACTCTCTAAAATGGCTAGATTTAAAAGTTCTGATTTCTCAACTGTTGTTTTGTAAACCCATCCACGTACTGGATAATTCCCAAGAGTTTCTAAAAAATCAATGAACTGAGATAGCTCAATTTCCCGACACGTAATCTGTAAGGGCCTTTTATTATGTGTTTTCTTTAAGGTTGTTTTACTAAGGATGACATCAGACGACAGCATTGACCCTTCTATTTAAGGTGCTGATGGATTTAGGACTGAACCTTTATATTTCTTGTGGTGTCTGACAACAGAAGCCCATCATATAGAATTTTGTTTTTAATGAAGGAAAAAAAGAAGGTATCATTTAATTTTGATTTTGGGAAAAATTTCTCTTGATTTTGGTGAAGGTTTCCTGCTGACATTCCTAGAGTTAACTGAATTTTCAGTAATTTGCTACTAGTACTGACTATACTTGCTGAAGCTGCTGCTAATGAATATTTTATAAAGCAGGAGGAAGATATTAGGTCTCAGTATGGATGCCTGCCAAGTCTAAATTTCTCACCTTGATGTTGTAACTCAGCTCCAGTCCCACTTTTTCAGCTGCCTGAGGCAATCTCCAACTGAATGTCCCATTATTAACTTAAATTCAACAAGTGCAAAATCAAGCTTAGTATTTTAGTCTTCAAATTCTTCCTGCTGACTTTATTTTTGCTAGGAGGACCATTGATCTGGTTACTCGGACTCAGACTTTCAACTGCAATCATAGGAGCTGCAATCATAGGGCTTCCTTTTAGGCATGGTGCTGTGAAGAGCTTAGCTAACATATGGATTTAATTCTCACTAAAACCCTGTGAGGTAGGTACCAGAACTATCATTACTGTACTTTAAGATGGGGAAGCTGCAGCATAGTGGGGTTGTTGATTTATTTAAGATCACTTAACTAGTGACTGGGATGGAAGGACTCAGACCTGAGGCTGCAAACATCAGAGCTTGAAACTTTCAACCACCTTTTCACTTTGCCTTAATTACCTCTGACTCCTTCCTCTTTGCCTGATTATGTAGACTTTGTCCCTAAAATGTTCATACAACTGTCTTCTCCTTTCCATTTCAATGGCACCGCTGAGTTCAGCCCCTCATTACCTGTCACTTCTCCTAAGTGGTCTTCCTGCTCTTTACTGATGCATTCATCTTCTTAAAGAGTCAGTTCATGTATACAATCAGCCTAATGAAAAGCCTTTGATGGCTACCCATGGTCTGAGTGTCATTTTCATACTCAGACATTCAGGTTACCAATCTTAGTTCCGGCCACTTATCTTCATTCATGAACACTGTGTTTTATCCAGTCTAGACTTCTTCCTGTATTCTGAACTTCTGTGTCTGTTGAAATTCTACTTGTCACCTTCATAGTATAGATAAGTGCTTCGTCCTTCATGAAGCCTTCCCTGATTCCCTTAATTATATAAAGATATTCTGGACTTTTCTTATGAAAACATATTCTAGCCTGTACCACGGTCACTTGTATATTTATCACCCCTATAGGATCCTAGGTCTTCTAGGGTTGAACTCTGTGTCCTATTACCTTTTTGGTTGGTAATTATGTAGCATAGTACTATCAATGCTTGCGATTCTTTCTTGAAAAGTTAAGATGTATTACATTTTATTCTTAGGTGTTGTCAGGATATGTGGTCCACATACTCAAGATGTTTTCGATCTAGTAAGGGAAACAAAGCTGTTATTTAAAACTCAGCTAGAGAAGAATCAGGGGCTCAGCCATGAGAGTGATGAAAGAAGAGAGAGGATGGGAGGGGAGAAATGAATGGAGAAAGATTTAGAGAAAAGGTGACACCTGAGTTTAATGCTGAAAATTGAAGGAAGCTGCTCTAAGTGGAAGGAGGGTGTTCTGAGCTAGGCACAAGCATGAGTCAAGGCTGTGAGGTAGGGACAGCACTTTGGGAACATCTATTGAGAAGAAAAAACACCAGGAGAGTTCAGTGGGTTTCAAAGTAAAACAATTCCCTCAAAGTTAGTGTCATTTCTTTTTTTAAAAAATGTTTATTTTAAAATTGAGATATAATTGACAGAACATTGTATAATTTTAAGGTATACAGCATGTTAATTTGATACATTTATTGGTTGGAATAGGTGTTAGCTAATATATCTATCAAAATTTCCCATCACAAAGCTTTTTTTAAATAATCGGCATTCCTCCAAGTTAGTTACAATTAGTAGTTTTTACTATATATTTTTATGCTGTTATATAATTGCTAGAATTCATCATTGACTACCTGAATTACAGTACACAGCAATATGCTGGCAAACCGCTTCCTTTTTCTGATTTTTAACTGCCATCGTATTGTAAGGTTTTGAATCCTTATACAGCCTAAGACAGATGGTAAGAAACTATCTCATGGTTGAGATTTTATAACTCTAAAAAATAAGGACATTTTTATAATGGACTTTCTACATACTAAAAAAATTTCCTTCATACTGATTTATTCATGCAAAATTGCTATATGATTTCCCCTGCTATTGTTCTAAGAGGAGAGATGTTCATAAATGTATAGTGAATATATAAAACTCATTTATGTAGTGTACTTATGATCTAATCCAGATTCAACACTGGCTATGAAGATCGACAAATCTTGGTTGTGATAAATTATTACACAGACATATTCCCACTAAGGCACTAACAAAAAAAACAATGAAAATTGACTAATTCATTTTGAAACGCTACCTTAAAAGCCAGAACAAAGAGAAGAAAAGGGATTTAAAAAGTATACTTAAAAAAAAATACACGTCATCTTGAGGGAAAAATAAGACATC
Organism: Delphinus delphis; assembly: GCF_949987515.2. Classification (NCBI taxonomy): domain Eukaryota; kingdom Metazoa; phylum Chordata; class Mammalia; order Artiodactyla; family Delphinidae; genus Delphinus; species Delphinus delphis. The sequence continues at coordinate 57,088,135 of NC_082683.1, read as the reverse complement.
AGTACATGATTATAAAGCACTATTTTCCCATTTGTTAAATTCGTTTTGATATGAATTACACATCATTTTTTCCTTAGGACTATAGAGTTGCTAATTTTCTCCATATGTGTACACTTCATCTTTGACCTTTAACAAATGTCCTCTAGGCAGACCACTTACCATCCAAGAACAATGTCACAGCACCATTTTACATGCACACAAAGGGCTGAAGGCTCCATAAAAATAAATGATCCATGTTATAAGCTACATTAACCCACAGAATAATAAGCTATTGCAGCCCTGTAAATTTTAGTGCCATCCATTCAAAACCACACTGGGTCACTTTAGTATTAAATTCATAGGAACAAAATAGTAAATACACATTTTATCTGTTAAGCTGCCAGCTATATATTTTGTGTAAAAGTCTGTTAGCCTAGGAAACCTATTGAAAGGTGTATCAGGCAGTGTATATTTAAAAGCAGTGTCTCTTTCCAATACACGATTTTATGTTAAAGATACACTTACTATTAAGCATCATGTATATTTAATATCACAACCTCTACTTCAGTGCCCTAAAAAGCCTATTTTTATTTTGTTGCTTCCATTATTGAAGAGCTAATATTTGGTTCTCCCACAATTTTGTAAAGTGCAGGCAACCCACAAGAGCTTCTAGTTTTAGCTAGCAGTCCTGTGGGACTACGATAATTGTTATGAAATCATTAATTCTACATTAGCAGTTTCAACTGTCAGGTACATATAACAATAATTGCAGTTAATGAATGCTGCTTAACTTATTAAATACAAAATGAAAACCAGTATTCTTTTATACACAGCACTGAGACAGAGTACCATTGATCATTTGTGTATACCACATTGAATATGCTACCATCATTTATTGGGCAGGGTATATAGCCATATTTTTTAAGACTTCTCTTCATTAAAAAAATAATGCAGGGAATTCTAACTCTCTAATTAAAGTGTAATTAAAATAATTAGTACCCAAGGCAATATTTAATAAGAATCTATGTCTATGAAAAAACAATCCAGCAGAACCAAGACTTAGTTCCTTCTTTGGATAAAAAAGATTCTTTCTTGTGCCACCTTCTCTCCCCCAAAGAGTAAGTATACTCTTTCATACTTACAAGAGTATGAAAAAGTCCCCAAACTTCCAATTGTTTGAAATATTAGTGTTGTGTCTTTCTCAAACGTCTGGGCAATGAAACTTGTGTACAAAGATACAGCCTATTTCTTGATTTAAAAAGTATGAACTAGATTTCTTGTTTTCAGTCACTCAAAGTAAACTGTGTAGACATTTGCAAGAGCAAACAGAGAAGAATTTCTGAAAATGTAAGATGCAAAGGTATCATTTTTAGGATCCCAGAGGCATCTGCTTCCAATCAGTATGCTCTGGCCAGTCAGTTGTCCAATGTGAACCATCACAATTAGCTTATATCGTGGAATCATCAAGTCCTTGATCTGGGCTTTAATAATCTAGAAATTAAAAGCAAAAAAAAATCCTCACTTAGTCACATTGAAATGTAAGAGTCTTAATTTTCCTCATAAATATAGTGGATTTAACTGAAGACAACAGCATGATACATTTTGGATCCTTTTTTTTTTTTTTTTGGTGGTACGCGGGCCTCTCACTGTTGTGGCCTCTCCCCTTGCGGAGCACAGGCTCCAGACGCGCAGGCTCAGCGGCCATGGCTCACGGGCCCAGCCGCTCCACGGCATGTGGGATCTTCCCAGACCGGGGCACAAACCCATGTCCCCTGCATCGGCAGGTGGACACTCAACCACTGCGCCACCAGGGAAGCCCTTGGATCCTTTTAACTGTTGTAGAATGGTAGCTATAATTTCCTTCAAGCACTGGCCTCACAAGACAGGACATTTAGGGACAAAATGATAGCCCAAGCAAGAAATCTACGTTTTCTAAGGCACATGGAAAAATGATAATCCAGAGAATAGAGTTTAATGGATTTATTACATTCTTTGAAAATCTATGTTGAGATGGCTTCCCTTCAAAGAATGTTGGCATTTGAGTTATACCCTCTTGTTCATGTCTAATTAAGGGACCATACAGCTGGAGTCTCCTGTAATATGACTAATCGTGAATGCTTATTAGAGAGTTTGTAATGAAAAAGAAAGTAGAGAAAACCTGATGGAGTGCCAGCATTTTACTTGATAAAAATAGAAAGGTATTTAAAGGCCACAATGTTTGCATTTGATGGCATACAAAGAAGGTGACTTGGGGAAGAAAAAATGATTATTAAAGTGTATTTTCTACAATAAAAATTTTTTAATAAATGGGGCAGTTTTATATATTTCTTAAACAGAATACATGCAAGGGATGCACATAATAATTGTATTAGACAAAGGCTTTTTACACACACACAGACACACATAGAATATGACCTAATAAATACTTTTATAAAATAAAAATAAGCAGTTTTACTGCTACTGCAAATTAATTGCCTTCATCAAAAAGTAGGGGGTTGTGCTTTCAACAAATATTCTCATCATAGTTAACACTTTGGGAAATCATACGCATACCTCAGAAATCGTTTTAGTCATCTGTCTACAGAGCTCTGGTTCATATTTTTCTTCTTGTAGGTAGTTAGTTAACACATCTTTCAGAATATGATTGACAATGACAACAGGAAAATGTTTGGTAGGACCTGAAAATACAGATGGAATTTCTTTCAAAGAAGTAATTTCAAATCATATCCATCCACCCCATAGCTTTATTGAAAGAGGGGTCTGAGAAGGGAACTAGATCCCAGAAGAGCCATGTGGAGAGGGCTCCCTTAAGAGTAGCTTATGTCCTTCTGTTGATAGATGCAAACAGCCCAAGATGAGCCCAAAGGCAAGGGTTCACACTCTCTCTTCCTGCTGAAGTTTCCCTACGGCTGAACTTAACCAGAAGGTGACAGCCCGTGCCTAGAGTTGAGTTAGGTCAGCCTCCTGGGGCTCAGTTAATAGTATTTTTATTTTGATGATTACACATGAATTGTTCAATTAAATTTAAATCAGCCTGGGGAATGAATGTGGACAAGTAAAACAGAGACATCTGCTACGAGTATGAAAATTAACCCCGGTATTGAGTCAGCAGGAATCTCTGTTCTACAGGAGAACGACAAGCAGTTATAAACCTATGAAGGGTTGGTCCTGGTTGCTCTTGCTTCATAGGGTCAGAGCTAGGGCACCAGCCCCAGTAGGCAAGCCCCCAGACACCTACTGTGTCACCATCCTGTGGATGTTTTAGAAGATTTCCACTTGCATACGCTAGTGAACTGAGGCTAAATTTGAGAGTGGTTCCTCCCTTCCTACTTAAGAAATTAAAAAATGATACTAACAGCTTGGACTAAATTAAATAGACTATGTCCTTTAGATTGGTACCTCTCTTTTTCACTCCCTCCTACCAAGCTCTCGTATGGCATTTACCTTAACTTGACCTGTATCATTCACACGGAACTTAATTCGGCCAGGTATTATAGCGACCGTAGGCATTGTTCCCTTCAGAAAATAGTAAATTCCTTCTGTGCATATGTTTGTCCACCTACGCTTAGTACTCCTCCCTGTGATTTGGGAACAGCATCTCCCAAATGGAGGGAACTGGTCCTCTTCCCACTCTAACCATGTGGTTCTTTAGGTTCTACCATCATTTTCTTTGAGCCCAAGTCCAGATCATGGTTGATTGGCCCTTGATGGACTTGCCCCAAGCCAGGTCAATTAGAGTCCTTTCTTGGAATTTTTATTTTAAATTGGAGCTAGGAAAAGAAAAAAAAGTCAGTCCCTTTTTGGTGTTAAAAGTTATGACACGTGACTCTCAGGAACTGCTGGAGGCTGTTTCTCATAGTGGGAAGGCAGCCAGGCCACGGTGAGAGAGGGAGCCTCACACAGTTTAGGGCTGGAAAGATGGAATCCTGGGGGCACCTGAGTCTCAGTTTCTAGTAGCTCCCACTGTCCAGCTGCACCAATGCCCTTTCTGCACTTTGCTCAGGTTTGTCTTTTTAATCTCATTAAGAAGATTCTATTCTGAAAAGAATTTTAAATATGGTAGTAAACTTTTCTTTTCTCACTTCTTTGTGACCTTGGCCCTATACAGCCAGAATTATCTATTGCCTTACTCAGGCTGGGATGCTGAGAGGCAAAGAGAGAGAGTCAATATTCAGCAGTTGACTTCCAAAATAAGCTCCTGAAGCTTTCAGAATCAACTAATGTGAATGCTTTTTTTCATTTCTTTTTCTTTAGAGCAAATGTTTTTCTTTAGGAGGAAAAAATGTCTTTAGAAGTCAAAAAGCAAAGATCTGAAGAAGTATCAGGATGGAAAAAAAAAAAGAAAGAGAAACTTGTCCATAAAAATAGATTTAAGAGAGAATAGATAAAAATTTGGTTATTTAATATATCTGTGTCTTAGCTTCCCAAAAAGGAATAGTGATAAGAATGATCACATATTGTTTTTTGTTGGGATTAAAGTGAGACGAAGTATTTAAAATGCTCAGAACAGTGCCTGCCACACAAAAAAGCCACTCATTAGAGCTTTGTTATTAAGAGTGTTGTAGCTGTTATTGTTGCTACCTTATTCTGAGCAAAGAGACAGGGATTGCTCTTGCTGAGAAGGCAGCAAGATGGGCAACAGTGTAAAGGAGGGATGTAGTGAGGCCTCCACAGGCGGGAAGGACCCTGTAGGGTGGAGCAAAGTCAGCACTGAGAGACTGGCAGACTCTGTCCAACAAAGCCTCTGGTGACAGGGCCTGCTCATCTCACGAGAGTTGAGTTCAAACGATGTCTCTCTCTCTGTCTTTAGATTCTATTTTTCAATAATTGGCTTCAGGTGGACTGTCTCGATGTGCCAGCAGAGATGGCCCCCTATAGCCCTTGTGTGACGTGGTGCTCACAGTGTTTTTAAAAAATCAGGTACCTCTATAGTCATTGCTCCAGAAAAAGTCCTGTGGAGAACTCATTCCATACTTAATAGGAAATTATGTTGGATGTCATAGAAGGCTTTTCTTCTTAGTGATCTAAGGTGAAGACCTAGAGTCAGTCAGTTTGAGAAGCAATAACATATTGAATGGGGAAGCAATTTAAATACAATAGTTCATTTAGTTCTCACAGTATCCCTAGATGTGTGGACTATTATCCCTACTTGCAGATGAAGAAACTGAGATTCAAGGATGCTGAATCCCTTGCTCAAACATCATTTATTTAGGAATAGGCAAAATGAGTGTTCAGATTCATATACATTGGACCCTACAGCTCGTATTTTCTTCTGTACTCATGTTTCAGTAATTAATTAATGGGAAGAGGTAAGTGGCTTTTATTATAAGAAATATGTTTTCATTCTTCCATTCCCCCTTTTTAAAAATTATGATTTATCTCATTCTTGGTGGCTGTAATTACTTAGATAAAGGGAGGACAAACATGCTAAACATTTAAGATGTGTTTACATGATGCATGTGAAAAAGTAAACACAGTGATAGTGGTGATTGAGTTTTTCCTCACTCTTCTGGTCAGTATTCATTGTACAGATAGGAGAAAATCTTTGCCAAAGGCCCACAGACTACCTTCTTTCAGATGCAAAATAAACCCAGAAACAAGTGGAAGTGGAAATACATTTTTGATTATTAACAAAATAGCTAGTTAGATGCTTTAAAAATGGATTGTCATGTATAAAAGACTTTAATCACAAAAGAATAATTCACATGACTTTCTGAAAGAAAATATGGAAAATACTTTATACTAAGCTATTTCTAAAATTCCTTTTCTAACTTGCTTCAACACTCAGTACTTCTAAAACTGATTAGACAGTTTAGTTTATTTGGAGAAATGTTATTAAAATAGATTGTTTTGAAGAAGAAACACAGGGCTTCATATTTCAAATGCTTTATCTTGTGAAAATCAGATTCAAAGCCTTCTAGCATGCAGAGCCCAGAGTCATAGGCACCGAATGGCAAAGCTCTTTTAGTTACAGGAAGACCTGACCCAAACTTACTTTGCCTAACTGAAAAGTCTAAGAGTACACAGCTGGATGTAGGACGTGGTCTCAGGCTTCATGTGAGGGCAAGATGGCCAAAGCTGCCATAAGCCCTTATTCTTTCCAGTTTCAGGATATGAACTGCTTCTTCAACAGCCCAAACAACATTTTCTGAATTGAACCTCAAAGGCTTTGATGGCCTTGACCAAATCCCCAAATCAGTCACCGTTACATCTCTGAAGCCAGTGTCAGCTTCAGGAGGATGCTATGGACCAAAAGTGATAACGATGGCAGTGGTCGGGCTCCCCCAAAGGAAACTGGGTCAGGCTACCAGAAGGAGTATAAATGTATCTTGGTTGGCAGGAATATTAGTTGTCTACCATAGGCACTGTGAAAATACCAGTAGACAGGCTAATTATGGAGCCTTATACTCCATGTCGTCTTGGGGATTACTGTAGAAAACTGGCTAGAAGGCCTAATGGGATGTGCTGATGGTCTATAATTCTCCTGAGGTTAACTGACCACAGATGAAACCACCCTGGCCCATGGAGTCTTCCTTTGGTCACTGGTAAGTCTCTGCGGAATTTCTATACAGCAGCAATTATATATGGATTCAGATAATAGTGAGAAGGTACTCATTTAGAGAAAGTAAGTAGTTCTATGAAGAAATGTGAATGGGGAATGATAGTCACTGTGGACTCCACCTGGAGTATAGGGGCAGGTGCAAAGATTTTTGTTTTCAAAGACCCAAAACCTCTGCGGGAAAAGATAAACATCTCTGTCAACAGGGGACCAGGAATCATTTGCCTTTGTCTTAAGGCTTTTTTCTCCACCCATCAGCAACCTTGGTTGGTTTTGTTTGATAAAACTATAATGCATATCTCTTTCATTTAACTCAAGTAGATATAAAAAACTCCACAAGAAATACCCAGTGAACTCCTTAATTCAGTAATACAACTACACCTCAGTGCCGCCTAGTGACTTGCTTGGTATTTAGAAAATACTGATAAAGAAAAGTAGGCAATGGACACTGGTCCCACTTTGCAGAGGAAGAAATTAAAGCAATACCAAATCACCCAATTAATTAAGATCCCTTATATTGTGCTAGCATTGAAGACAATGCCAGGTTATCAGATATTATTTTAAGTAAATATCACCCATAAAATTAGAAGTCTTAAATAGGATGGAGTGATAAAATAACACACCCAGTTGGTAGGTGTTTTCCATCTGAACTGCGAGGTGAGAGGCATCTTCATGTTGGCTAGGTTCATCCATATAAGACACTGTACTCAGAGAGCTAAAAGCAAGGAGAAAACAAATTTCAACAGTTACTATAACAATAATAGCAAAACACCATGTTGCTCTTAGCAAAGATGTGACAGAAGTTTTATGTTTTCTCTAAAAATATTTCAAGCAAGTCCCCTGTAAATATCCTGGTAATACATTTAAAGTCTAAAACATTTTAGAGATGGAAATATTACCAGTGTAGAGAAGTCACTTGGAGCAGGTCTCAATATAGTGGTTGAAGCCCAGTGCAGTGCCTGGGGCATTTGATTATCACGAAAGTATTCATGTGTCGTTCCATTTGTGGGCTAATGGAGTATGTACAGTCAGCCCTTCGCATCCAGGGATTCACCCAGTCACGTATTTCAGTTGGTTAAATCCGCGGATGTGGAACCCATGGGTATGGAGGACCAACTGTACTGCGCCATTTTATATAAGGGACTTGAGCATCCACTGCTTTTGGTGTCCATGGGGGGCTCCCGGAACCAATGCTCAGCAGATACCGAGGGCCGACTGTACACGTTTCAAAAGCTATTGTCAATTGCATCTCTACTGCAGGTGCAAAAGTCTCTCCTCAAAGTGGACAGAACTCACAAAAGGGACTGGGGATTACGCGAGGAAGCTTAAAATGTTGGGCAACAAGCTCTTTACATACATGGGGGATTATAAGGAGTTTACTATTAAATGTACCTCACAAAATCCCTTTAGTAGAAAAAAGAAAAATGAGAAACTCATCTACATGATGAGAGAAACCGCAATTCACCCAAACTGTAGTAATCAATAAGCATCAATCACCCTTTTCAACATTAAGAAAGGGTTTTGGCTTGGTTACCAAGGCAATATAAGCTTATCCAGGTGCTGAACAGGAGACTCAAATGAAGAGTAACCCCTAAAGTCCCTCCAGCACTACTTAATCAGAGAAAATTCAGCTGTCACTAATGGCAGTCTCAGATCTCTACCCCAGTTCTCTCCACCTGTGAAACGGAGGTTAAGACAGATATCATTTCAAAGAAGAGATGATATAACAGTGTGTGTGTGCGTGTGTGCGTGTGTGTGTGTGTTTTCAGAGTGATTACTTTTATAAGCAGGCTAAGTTTTTGCTTTAATTAAATGAGAATGAGATATTTGTTCTTAATCTTTGGGGACTTTTTTTCTCTCTGCAAGGAGTTTTAAATACTTAGTTCTGAGCTGTTGGGAGTTAGTGAGCTTCCTGCAAATTGCTATTTTAAGAAAATCACGGATATTATATTTTAAAAATCATTTAATACAATTTAAACAATAAATTAAGGTTTACCCACCCAGCCCAAGAAAGTGATGTAAGACATGACGGCTGCTTTTCCACAATGGATTTCCGGATTAGTGAGTTAGTCTCCATTCTTATAACACCTGCTTTCCTCAATTTTCTGCTGCCCTTTGAAGTAGCAACCAACCTATTTAGCCACGTTGGCTGCAGGTGTTGTGAGCAGCGCCAAAGATGGTAGCTCTGCTTAGAAAAACCAATGTTGCATAAGCCCCTTGATTTTAAGATAAGCCAGGCTGCCCCAATATTGTATATGCTACTTTTTTTCTGCAAAATATTTTCCATCAATTGTCTCATTTTATCTTTAAAATACCCCCTTTAAGGAAGTAAAAGAGTCATTAGTCTGCCCATTTCAGCGATAAAGGGAACTGACAAAGTGCTTAACTGCATACACATACGAAAGGCAGACTTAGATTTCAAATACTCTATTTACCTCTGTAACAAAGTTTCATATATGATCATATCTGATAGAATGGAAATAGGGGCAATGACTACCTGAAATAATTAATTGCTGCAATTAAAAGTTACTTGCACAAACATAAGAAGATGTTAATAAAACCCTATTTCTTTTCTTCTAAATGCCATATTAAAAACTCATAGAAGGAGAAGTAGAGTTTGTATAAAACTCAAATTAGCAGAGTTAGAAGTCTAACACAAAAAAGCAAGTAATGATTTTTTGCTTTGGATACTATTGCTTTGTTATTGCCATGTTACTAAAAAAAATGATATCCAGTGCAGTTTGTAATATTATCAGTATGATATTGGTAACTGTCATAAGGGCAGCTTCAAAACCCTATTGGATGAAGATTGCTGTGCAAATAGAAAGTTTTTTAGACTGACTTTTTTTTTTTAAATACTGAAGGTGATTTCGTACAGTGCCTTTTTATTTCTACAGCAATCTGTAAACCGTGTATGCTCATTGTAAAAATTTCGAAGTGTACAGGAAAGTATAAAGAACAAAGTAAAGTTACACAAAAAAGTACTAACCTCAGTGATTATCTAACCACTCTTAATGTTAAAAAAACTTTTCAGACATGATTTTACATATGGGATCTATTATAGACGCTGTTTTTTTTTCACTCAGAAATATATAGCAGATAACTATGTCAATAGATAGTAATCTGCATCCATGTTTTAAATATCAAGACAGTATTTAATTTATGAACATACTGCATTTTAGTTAAACAGGCCATTTAGGTTGTTTTCAATATTCCATCATTATAAAGAAAACTATAATGACCATTGTGGCAGGGACTCATTTGCTTTACAATGTTGTTCTCTTCTTCCTTGGTAGCAGTACCAGAAGTTTGTGGGAATATTTCTCTCCAACTTGAAGACAAATGCTTGGACTCTTTAGTGCTACTGGGGCCATGTGGCTTATGAGCCAATAACATGTAAGTGGAAGTTATGGGTGAAAATTCTGAGAGAATTAATTCAACCAACTAAGTCAACCAGCAGGGGCCTGCTCATGACTGGACCGTGGATATGATGGCAAGAGCTCAGCAGCTATCTTGGATCTTGAGATGACGTTATGGATTGTAGATCAGAAGCTAGAAGACTAGTCCTTCTAGACTTCTTTTATGTAAGAGAAAATATATTTCTATTTTGTTTAAGCCACTGGTTTTATTTTTTATAAAAAGATTTTTATAAGAAGCATTAGATATAACTGATACAAATTTTAACTGATACAGAGTTTGGAAGTGGGATGCTGCAAGTAATAGAGCACAAAACTTGGAGTTAATTTTGTGGAAGAGACGGGGCTTTGGGGAGTGAGATTTCAGATATTTCAGATATATTAACCTGGCTTCCCTTATCATGCAGAAGGAAAATATTTGGTTAGTCTATTGATTTCTGTGCTTTGGAAATCTGACCATGTATCAACCAAGACTATAATTTCATGTAAGTTATAGAAAAATTTTACTTTTTTAAAAACCCTATTTATGGTATTTTTTGAAACTGATATCTGATAGTTCCTATATTAGAATGAGATGCCTCGGAAGAAGGGAGAGAGAAAAGAGAATAAGTTGAACAGAAAAAATACAATATATATTGCATGAAAAAAGACAAAAAGAAGACATAAAATATTATAAATGCTTGCAATTACCAATGTCAGTTCAGAATACGGACTTAGAAAAACATGTACATATTTTCTATTGATAAACAGCTTTATTCAAGCCCTTTGAAATTTTTAAAGATAAAAATGTGAGATGCTTCAAAGAACAAATTTATAATTTTAATTACCAATGCTGTATTCACAGCACAACAAATTTATTGGGTATATTTCACATTACACGTGGATGAGTTTCTGTTGCCTATGACCAGGCCTTCCCTAGTTTATAATAATAATCCTTCTTAGATACATGATCTCACTGCGAATGGAAGGCTGTAGTTGATTTTTTTAAATGTGAAAAATGTTCTTGCTGTCTATGTGTTTCATCAGCTTGTTGGCATTTATGGAAGAAAAGGATTTCAACTGGCAAAATGTGCCCAAAGGAGTTGTAAAGTTTTAGGCAGGAAGGTCGTTTAAAAGTAAAAGCAGGAAAACTGAAAGTCTGGTGTAAACTGCTGGTGAAAACAGTGAACAAATGAACTAATACTATTCTAGAGAGAAGAGTAACAATTTGTAACCAATATAAATTTCCATTAATACTTGGAATCACATGTACCATTGCTCAGGACAGACTTGAAATTAGCCTGGTTGTGGAAATAGCTGCATGAAATTGGTACACAATAACAAAAGTAACTCTCTTACTTTGTGTCCCATGCTAACCCAACAGCCTGTGTTATGATTATGCAGAAAAGAGCCAAAAAAATTAGCTAGGGAGTTGGAATATGTTTATTTTTCATGAAATTCAGTTTTCCTGAAAACATCTTACACATTTGCATGCTGACCATTCCTTGAATTACACAGAATAAGTACAAGGCATGTCTTACTGTCATGATGGTTGGAGATAGAAACAATAATGTCAATTAAATCTCACCAGCCATAATACCATCTAATTATTATTAAGAATTCATTTCCAGACATTTTCACTGCCATTATGCCTTAGATGTTTTAAGCTGCAGTAAGAGATAATGTTTGAATAGATAGCTAGCCTTGAAGCCATTCATTTAGCAGCTTAAGAAGGTCACACTATCACCTCTTTCTTCGATTTGTAACTGTGAAATGCCTGGAACTACCGTATTTTGAATGGAATCATTTAAGCATGACCCTCTCTTATTTTTTAAAATCTGTTATTAAAGTCACGTGCTGCCTCCCAGTGGGGTTATTTCAGAAAGCACAGAGAAAAAGAAGGCTTCAGGGTATAAATTTGTACATTTGTTCTTTTCTTTTTGCTTCATTCTTTCAACAGCTATTTATTGCCCACCATGTGGCAGGCAAAGTGGGAAGTACTGGGAATACAAAGGAAAATAAGACTTCCTGTGCTGGAGACACAAGATGTAGAAAACAAAATATGCATCAAAACTCACTTGGGGGCTTCCCTGGTGGCGCAGTGGTGGGAGTCTGCCTGCCGATGCGGGGACGCGGGTTCGTGCCCCGGTCCGGGAGGATCCCACGTGCCGCGGAGCGGCTGGGCCCGTGGGCTATGGCCTCTGGGCCTGCGCATCCGGAGCCTGTGCTCCGCGGCGGGAGAGGCCACAGCAGTGAGAGGCCCGCGTACCGCAAAAAAACCCTCACTTGGGAACTTTCCACCTCAAAATGTCTATGGACATTTTTATGACTATTATGCTTAAGATCAAAAGCGTACCAACTCTTCCCCCATCAGTGGAAGGTACAAGCTGTCTGTTAAGGTAATTTAGTTGTGTGTAGCCATTTAGTTTTATAGCAGTATTGCCGGATTTTTACATAGTTTTAAGATATTTTATTCACATTATGGGTCCCATCTTACAAGTAAGAGAAAGGTTGTAATGGAAACAAAAGTCAAGATATGTTTTCAAAAATGAAAGAGGAGAGAAAATGACATGATATGTGTTCTTGTGGGATACATTTTTAAGAGTAGGAATGATTCTGAAGGCCAAAGAATGAACCATGCAACCTGTGAAAAGTCTAGCTCTGAAGCGATTGAAGATAATCCAGGAAATGTGACTGACAAAGTAGAACAAATTTGAGCGGGTGAATAGAAAGTCAGAGTTAGTGTCTGAAGCCCACTGTTGGATCTCTTTATTCAAGAGAAGGTGAGGTTAAGGTCAAGAGCAGCTGATGAAACTTCTGTTGCAGCTCCTGGATGAATGCACAGTTCAAAGTCGCATTACCCTTGGCAATCATCAGAGAGGTGAGGCTGGGAGTGTGTGTGCCATGGTTACCTCCACAGTGCCATGGAGATCATCAAGGAGTGTCGTCTATCCCAACAGATGTTCAACGCAAATGATAATGTTCTTCTTCTTTTTTAATAGGTGCACAATGGAATGTTTCAGCAAGAAGGTAAAGTATACCTTGTTTTAAAAATTTGAACATTTTTCTTTTTGCTGTAAATGCATCTTTTGTCTGCAAGATGAAAGCCCTTAGTCACCCTGGACTTACATACTCGGACCTGTGAACCTAACCTGTTTGTGTTCAGGAATTAGGATAATGCAATAATTATTCATTCTACTGTCAAACAATATTTATTGAGTGACTGCTATGTGCCAGGTGCTATTCTAGGCCCCTGGGATATAAAACACAAAAAAAACCTCAAAACAACAACAACAACAAAAAACAAAAAAACCCAGAAAACAAAAACAAACTAAAATCTCTGCCCTCATGGAACCTAGTGAAAAGAGAGAGAAAAAAGACAATAAAATACCAAACAAGTAAGTTATATGCTATGTTAGAAGATGATAAATGCTACATGGAAAAGGAGAGCTTAGTTAAGGGAGCTTGAAAGTGGATGGGAGAGAGGCAGTTGTGTGTAATTTTAAACAGAATGATCAAGATAGATCTCCCTGAGCAAAGAGTTGGAGGAGGTGAGGAAATGAGCCATGTGGATGTCGGAGGGAAGGGTGTGTCGGGGGAGAGGAAGGCACATGCATAGGCTTCGAGCAGAAGGCTGCCTGGTAGTTTTGAAAAAGTGCATAGAGGCCAGAGTAGCTGGAGAAGAGGCAGCAAGCAGGAAGGTGGAAGGAGATGAGGTTACCAGGGTGTCAGGTAGCTGGACCATGTAGAGTTTTGTGGGCCATCTTAAAATCTTGGCTTTTACTCTGATAAAGTGGAAGCCTTTATAGAGTTTTGAGCAGAGGAATAGCAAGATCCATGTTATATTTTACAATGATAACTCCAAATGTTGTGCTGAGAATAGGCTGTAGGGCAGCATGTGTAAACACAGGGATTCCAGTTTGAAAGCTTTTATAGTAATCCAGGGGAGAGATGACAGTAACTGCTAGGAACAAAATTGTGTCTCTTCAAAATTCATAGATTGAAGCCTTAACACCCCATGTGAGTATATCGGAGATAAGGCCTTTAAGGAGATCATTAAAGTGAAATGAAGTCGTAAGGGTGAAGCCCTGAACTGATAGAACTGGGCTCCTTACGTAAAAGAAAGAAACAGCAGCATTCTTTCCTCCATGCAAGGACACTGTGAAAAGATGGCCGTCTACAAGTCAGGAAGCGGGCCCTCACCAGCACCTAACCAAGCTGGCACCCTGATTTCAGACTTCCAGCCTCCAGGACTGTGAGAAAATAAATTCCTATTGTTAAAGCCACACAATCCGTGGTATTTTGTTATGGCAGCTCAAGCTAATACAGTGACCTGGACCAAGTCGGGGGGTAAGTGGTAAGTAGTTGGGTTCTTTTTTTAAAAAATTAATTAATTAATTAATTAATTAATTTTTAGTTGAGTTGGGTCTTTGTTGCTGTGCGCAGGCTTTCTCTAGTTGCAGCGAGTGGGGGTTACTCTTGGTGGCGGTGCGCGGGCTTCTCATTGAGGTGGCTACTCTTGTTGAGGAGCACAGGCTCTAGGCATGCAGGTTTCAGTAGTTGTGGCGTGCGGCCTCAGCAGTTGTGGCTTGCAGGCTTGGTAGTTGTGGCGCATGGGCTTAGTTGCTCCACGGCATGTGGGATCTTCCCAGACCAGGGCTCAAACCCATGTCCCCTGCATTGGTGGGCAGACTCCCAGTAGTTGGGTTCTGAATATATTTTCAAAATTGAGCCAACGGAATCTCCTCTTGAATGGGAAGGAAGGTAGTTAAAGATTTAAGTTGTGAGATGTTGAGTTTGCAATGTCTGCTAGGTACTGAAGTGAGGGGTCAATAGGCAGTTAGACCTATGAGTCTGGGGTTTGGGAGAGATGTGTGGGCCGGAGATATACATCTGGGGGCATAGCACCATGTCTCAGTCACTAGACTGGAGGAGATTCCCGAGGGGACAAGTGTAGGACAAGAGAAGAAGGGGAGAAAGGGACAAAGTGCTCCCTGAGGCACTCCTACATTAAGAAATTGGGGAGAAGAGGAGGGACCAGTGAAGAAGATTGAGAAGGACTGACCACTGCATCAGCAATGTGAAAGTCATTATGATCTTGACAAGGGCAATGCCACAAGTTCAGGGACAGTCTATTTTGTTCACCACTGCATCTTTGGCACATAGCACAATGCCAGTAACCCAGGCAACAAAAATGTGTTCAGTAAACAAAAGACATGATGCAGTGATGAAGTCATTGTTATTCTCATTTCATAGATAATATATTAAGACAAAGAATATTAAATAGTAGCTAGTTAACAGAAGATCAGGGATTCAAACTCAGGTCTAGTTTGACGCCAAAGTTCTATGTAACAATAATGATCAACACTTGCTCTGTTCTTTGATGTGCCAAGAACTATTCTAGTGCTTCCATGTATTATTTTAATAAATTCTCAACATGCCCGAACTGACAACTATTATTTTTATCCCATTTTGTAGAGGAAGAAACTGAGGCAAAGAAGGCTTAATAACTTATGCAAGACCAGCAGCTTGTAACTGCTCACACTGGAATTGACCCCAGCTAGCGGTGGCAGAGCAGGCCTCTGAGTCACCCGTTCGACTCCCCAACTAAGCTCATGCTATTCCATTCACTCCTTCAGAGATACAGTTGACAACGTGGGGGTTAGGGGTGTTGACCCTCTTTGCAGTGGAAAATCCAGTAGAAGTTATGGTTGGCCCTCAGTATCCATGGTTGCATTTCCTCAGTATCCTTGATTCCACATCCACAGCTCCAACCACGGATCGTGTAGTACTGCAGTATTTACTATTGAAAAAAAATCCACGTGTAAGTGGACCTGCACAGTTCACACTTGTGTTGTACAAGGGTCAGCTGCACTGCAATAGTTAGCCAGGGCTGCCATAATGAAGTACCAAGTCTGGGAGGCTTAAACAACAGAAGTTTGCTGTCTCACACTTCTGGAGGTTAGAAGTCTGAGAACCAGGTGTTGGCTGGATTGGTTCCTTCTGAGAGCCATGAGGGAAGGATCTGTTCCAGGCCTCTCTCCTTGGCTTGTGGATGGCCATCTCCTCCCTGTGTATCTTCACATCACCTCCCTCCAGGCCTGTTGGTGTCCAAGTTTCCTTTTCTTATAAGGACACCAGTCACATTGGTTTAGAACCCACCCTAATGAACTCACTTAAACTTAATTACCTCTTTAAATAAGAGGTAATTAAGTTTACATCTTATTCCAAATAAGGTCACATTCAGAGGTATTGGGGATTAGGACTTCAATGTATGAATCTGGCAGGGGTAGTGGGGTACAATTAGCTCGTAACGAATAAAAATACTTTCATGAGGTCTCTAAATTCTAGGGTCAGAGAACCACAGTTGATTTGCTCTGTCATCTGGGAACTGTGATATGCTGGCCAGTCACTTTACCACAGCAAGCCTCAGTGTCCTCAGTATATGGGGATAATAGGGCATGTATATCCCTATTTTTTCTAAATACTGTTAGATTTCTTTGCTGAATGCCTATATAAGCTATTATTCTCACTAGCCTTGCCAACATATGGTGTTATTCTCCCTTCTTATGTTTTGCCATTCAGTTGGGTGTAATATGGTATCTTGTCTTAATTTGCATTTTTCTCTTTCCAAGTGAATTTAAGCATCTCTTCACATTCTGCTTTGCCATTTGGGCTTTGCTTCTGTAAACTGCTATTCATCTCTTTTGATTATTAAAAATTGTTTTCCTGCTTTTTAAAAAAATTGTTAATATGCATGAGTTTACAAATATATATCTTCTACTGGCCTACAAACTGTGTCTATTGTATTCTTTGTTGAACAGACATACAAGTTTTACTGTAGTTGTATTTATCAAGTTTTTTTTTTAATGGTTTTAGTTTTTCATTTTGGGATCTTATTTAATAAATCTTTCCCTCCCACAGAACAGAAAGATATTCTATACTTTCTTCTATTAGCTTTATAGCTTTCCACATTTCAGTCTTCCATCTGGAGTCTACCACGCAAATGGTGTAAGAATCCAGCTTCATTTTTTTTCCCTTCATATAGTAAGCCAGCTTTTTCCCAAAACAATCTATTAAAAACCCATCATTTCTCATGGAAGAAATCAAAGAGGAAATAAAATAATATCTAGAAACAAATGACAATGAAAACATGATGACTCAAAACTTATGGGATGCAGCAAAAGCAGTTCTAAGAAGGAAGTTTATAGCAATACAATCCTACCTCAAGAAACAAAAAACGTCTCAAATAAACAACCTAAACTTACACCTAAAGCAATTAGAGAAAGAAGAACAAAAAAACCCCAGAGTTAGCAGAAGGAAAGAAATCATAAAGATCAGATCAGAAATAAATGAAGGAAAGAATAGCAAAGATCAATAAAACTAAAAGCTGGTTCTTTGAGAAGATAAACAAAATTGATAAACCATTAGCCAGACTCATGAAGAAAAAAAGGGAGAAGACTCAAATCAATAGAATTAGAAATGAAAAAGAAGTAAAATTGAGACTGCAGAAATATAAAGGATCATGAGAGATTACTACACGCAACTATATACCAATAAAATGGACAACCTGGAAGAAATGGACAATCCCTAGAAAAGCACCACCTTCGGAGACTGAACCAGGAAGGAATAGAAAATATAAACAGACCAATCACAAGCACTGAAATTGAGTCTGTGATTAAAAATCTTCCAACAACAGGGGCTTCCCTGGTGGCACAGTGGTTGAGGGTCCGCCTGCCAATGCAGGGGACATGGGTTCATGCCCCGGTCCGGGAAGATCCCACATGCTGCGGAGTGGCTGGGCCCGTGAGCCATGGCTGCTGAGGCTGCGCATCTAGAGCCTGTGCTCCGCAACGGGAGAGGCCACAACAGTGAGAGGCCCGCGTACTGCAAAAAAAAAAAAAAAAAAAAAAATCTTCCAACAAGAAAAGACCAGAACGAGATGGCTTCACAGGTGAATTCTATCAAACATTTGGAGAAGAGCTAACACCTATCCTCTCAAACTCTTCCAAAATATAGCAGAGGGAGGAACACTCCCAAACCCATTCTATGAGGCCACCATCACCCTGATACCAAAACCAAACAAAGGTGTCACAAAGAAAGAAAACTTCAGGCCAGTATCACCGATGAACATAGTTGCAAATATCGTCAACAAAATACTAGCAAACAGAACCCAAGAGCACATTAAAAGGATCATACACCATGAACAAGTGGGGTTTATCCCAGGAATGCAAGGATTCTCCAATATATGCAAATCAATCAATGTGATACACCATATTAACAAACTGAAGGATAAAAACCACATGATCATCTCAATAGATGCAGAAAAAGCTTTTGACAAAATTCAACACCGATTTATGATAAAAACCCTCCAGAAAGTAGGCATAGAGGGAACTTACCTCAACAAAATAAAGGCCATATATGACAAACCCACAGCCAGCATCATTCTCAATGGTGAAAAACTGAAACCATTTCCACTAAGATCAGGAACAAGACAAGGATGTCCACTCTCACCACTATTATTCAACATAGTTTTGGAAGTTTTAGCCACAGCAATCAGAGAAGAAAAAGAAATAAAAGGAATACAAATCAGAAAAGAAGTAAAGCTGTCACTGTTTGCAGATGACATGATACTATACATAGAGAACCCTAACGATGCTACCAGAAAACTACTAGAGCTAA
The DNA here is from genome assembly GCF_949987515.2 of Delphinus delphis. Taxonomy (NCBI): domain Eukaryota; kingdom Metazoa; phylum Chordata; class Mammalia; order Artiodactyla; family Delphinidae; genus Delphinus; species Delphinus delphis. Next base: position 57,069,520 of record NC_082683.1, on the reverse strand, counting down.
TCAATGAATTTGGTAAAGTAGCAGGATACAAAATTAATGCACAGAAATCTCTTGCATTCCTATACACTAATGATGAAAAATCTGAAAGAAAAATTAACCATTTATTATTGCAACAAAAAGAATAAAATACCTAGGAATTAACCTATCTAAGGAGACAAAAGATCTGTATGCAGAACACTATAAGACATTGCTGAAAGAAATTAAAGATGATACAAACAGATGGAGAGATATACCATGTTCTGGGATTGGAAGAATCAACATTGTGAAAATGACTATACTACCCAAAGCAATCTACAGATTCAATGCAAGCCCTATCAAACTACCAAAGGCATTTTTCACAGAACTAGAACAAAAAATTTCACAATTTGTATGGAAACACAAAAGACCCCGAATAGCCAAAGCAATCTTGAGAAAGAAAAACGGAGCTGGAGGAATCAGACTCTCTGACTTCAGACTATACTACAAAGATGCAGTAATCAAGACAGTATGGTACTGGCACAAAAACAGAAATATAGATCAATGGAACAGGTTAGAAAGCCCAGAAATAAACCCACACACATATGGTCACCTTATTTTTGATAAAGGAGACAAGAATATACAATGGAGAAAAGACAGCCTCTTCAATAAGTGTTGCTGGGAAAACTGGACAGTTACATGTCAAAGAATGAAATTAGAACACTCCCTAACACCACACACAAAAATAAACTCAAAATGGATTAAAGACCTAAATGTAAGGCCAGAAACTATCAAACTCTTAGAGGAAAACATAGGCAGAACACTCTGTGACATAAATCACAGCAAGATCCTTTTTGACTCACCTCCTAGAGAAATGGAAATAAAAACGAAAATAAGCAAATGGGACTTAATGAAACTTCAAAGCTTTTTCACAGCAAAGGAAACCATAAACAAGACTAAAAGACAACCCTCAGAATGGGAGAAGATATTTGCAAATGAAGCAACTGACAAAGGATTAACCTACAAAATTTACAAGCAGCTCATGCAGCTCAATATCAAAAAAACAAACAACCCAATCCAAAAATGGGCAGAAGACCTAAATAGACATTTCTCCTAAGAAGATATACAGATTGCCAGCAAACTCATGAAAGGATGCTCAACATCACTAATCATCACAGAAATGCAAATCAAAACTACAATGAGGTATCACATCACACCAGTCAGAATGGCCATCATCAAAAAATCTACAAACAATAAATGCTGGAGAGGGTGTGGAGAAAACGGAACCCTCTTGCACTGTTGGTGGGTATGTAAATTGATGGAGAACAGTATAGAGGTTCCTTAAAAAACTACAAATAGAACTACCATACGACCCAGCAATCCCACTACTGGGCATATAACCTGAGAAAACCATAATTCAAAAAGAGTCATGTACCACAATGTTCACTACACCTCTATTTACGATAGCCAGGACATGGAAGTAACCTAAGTGTTCATCAACAGATGAATGGATAAAGAAGATGTGGCACATACATAAAATGGAATATTACTTAGCCATAAAGAGAAATGAAATTGCGTTACTTGTAGTGAGGTGGATGGACCTGGAGTCTGTCATACAGAATGAAGTAAGTCAGGAAGAGAAAAACAAATACTGTATGCTGACACATATATATGGAATCTAAAAAAATAAAAAGAAAAAACTGGTTCTGAAGAACCTAGGGGCAGGACAGGCATAGACACAGACATAGAGAATGGACTTGAGGACACAGGGAGGGAGAAGGGTAAGCTAGGAAGAAGTGAGAGAGTGGCATGGACATATATACACTACCAAATGTAAAATAGATAGCTAGTGGGAAGCAGCCGCATAGCACAGGGAGATCAGCTCGGTGATTTGTGACCACGTAGAGGGGTGGGATAGGGAGGGTGGGAGGGAAACGCAAGAGGGAGGAGGTATGGGGATATATGTATAGGTATAGCTGATTCACTTTGTTATAAACAGAGACTAACACACCATTGTAAAGCAATTATACTCCAATAAAGGTGTTAAAAGAAAAAGCCCATCATTTCCCCTTGCTCATATATTATGTTCTATATATTCATAGGTCTACTTCTAAAGTTTCTATGTATTCCACTGCTTTATTTGTCTATTTCTACACCTATTTGTTTATTCCTGTATTTATTATTATTTTTACTTACTGCAGCTTTGTGGTATATCTTAATATCCGATAGAGTAAATTCCTCCTCAATGCTCACTCTTCAAAGTTAACTTACTCAGAATTCTTTCCCTATTTATAAAATTTAGAAATGGTTTGTTGAGTTTCTCAAAACATACAAATGGGTTTTGATTGAGATATGTGCATTTGTAGATTAATCTGAGAAATATTGATATGCTTTTGTGTTAAGCAGTTTCATCTATGAATCATTTCACTATTAATTCAAATCTTCCTTAACAGGAATGCCTTTACCTGGGATCACATTCACAGGGCACTTTTCACAAAGATGCCAATGAAGGGTTATGTACAAAGATGTTCCACATGGCACTGCATACCTTGGCAGGGAGGGAAAACCAATCTGGGTGTTCATCCCTAGGGGAATGGATAAGAGCATGAGTGATGGATGTATATTAAGGACTATTATGCAGCAGTAAGAAGCAAAGAGCTAGATATCCATAGTCACATGAGTAAACATAAAAAACTAAAACTATTGAATGAGATATGAGATTGAGCAAACAAAATGAGATTTATAGCACAGTACCATTCATGTAAGTCAAAAATGCATATCTTTAAGTACTTGTTCTGTAATTTTTTACGAGAGAGTCAGTCAGGTGAAGTCACAGAAGGAGTCAGAGGACGGGTTCATGAAAACAGTTTATTATACTCACAGGTCCTAGAGGCAAGAGACACAACATGCCACACAGGACCATGTGGAAAAATGCCAGTGTGGTCAAGAGGCAGAAGACGGGAGCAAGGGAGAGCCAGGGGCTTTTATTGGGGTTTCCCAGGGAAAGGCAAAGCGGTACAGGGGAAACAGCTCAGCACTGGCCTGGTCTGAATAATTTCAGTGGGCTCTAAGCTATAGGAGAGGCCCCTAGTTGCCTGGTACTTGGCCCTGGGATGATTAGGGCAGAGAAATACTGCCTCCTGGGATGTGGGGGGGGGCCAGAGAGAACGGGTCAGGATGCCAGTTGGTTAGTTTGCATATTAAAGGCATGCTCCCTGCTGAGTCCTCGACTGTCTTTAATAACTGGCTAGCCCTGGTGCCGGGGGCAGCCTCTCCCCAGCCAGAAAGGTTTTTGAAGATGTCAAAACATCATAATACACAGAAAATTAAAAATATATATAATATAGTATTTAAGTATGTATATTCTTGTAGTATATTTAGTATTTTGTGCATCAGAGTGGGTGCCTATTGGGAGATGAGAGTGGGAGTGAGGATGGTGAAGAAGGGGAAAATCAGGCAAACAAGGGGTCCTACTCATATTAGCGATGACAATGTGCTACGAAATGAGGAATAGTTCCAACTCATCTTGGCTCCTGAGAGAAGTAAGATAATAAATGAGATGAATGGGGATAATAAAAGTACCTTCTCTACTTAACCCACAGGGTTTTTAAGAGACTCATATGGATATTGTATGGGATGTATCTATTAAGCACAACTTAATATTAGCTATTATTGTGGTTTAATTTAGGAACATGGCCAATGCAGTTTCTCAAGCTTCTCTCTCTTTGGAGGGGAGCTGTGTCTCATCCAGATCTTGTTGGGGGCTTTAGTTTGATTCAGATGGCAATAGAGCTTATCAAAAGGAGGAAACAGGCCAGGCAACATCATTTTTAACTGCACATAAGCGGCTCAAATAGTATAGGTTGGAATCATTGAATAAATTCATCACATTTAAAATGACTTGTGCATTGCCTTTCCCACCAGATTATTTCTGTGTGGTTCACCACCTACTCATTGGTCAATAAACATTTATTTCAAATGAAGCAATGAATGTAATCTTTTCCATTTTTTCCAAAAAAAGGTTACCATGTGGCTTTAAGTTTACTTGAAAAATGAGATTCTCGAGAGAAGAACAACCCTAGAGTTAGTCACCTTTATATGCCTTACATGTGGCACGAAGTGGAAGCTTAATAAACCTTGAATAAACGAATAAGTGGAAGAATATAATGTGGCCTAACTACTGCATTAGATGCCACCAGTGGGTTCAAGTGGAGAGCTCTGGGATCCATCAAAGTTCTGGTTCATGATATCACTGTAATTTTGGTTTGAGGCAAAAGAGAGACTCTTCAGTCTTCAATCTTAGGCTTGACCTACCAGTTGAACTACTGGCCTCAGAGATAAGAAGCCTGGATATCATGTCACATTATCCTGGGAAAGTAATTTAATCTCAGGCTTCTATTTCCATTTTAAGGATATGAGAGCAGCACATCTGTTCAAATACTCTTTGAAAGCTGCCAAAGCCTGTTTCCAACAAGAAAGACGTCATTGTAAATACCTGCTCTTACCCATGGATGGGAAACAGAAGGTTCTGGTGAAGGAGTAGAAGAGTTTCATTGATGCAAGTTACACGTAGACAGCCAATTTTCAGAGAATGAGAATTTTTGACTGTAAACAAAAGCCCGTTTTGCCACTTGCTGATTCTGTAGCTTTGGAGCCTCAACCTCTCTAAGCATGTTTCTTCATTTGTAAGATGAAGATGCTAACTGCATCTCTCTTATAGAACAGGGGTCAGCAAATATTTCTGTAAAATGCCATATAGCAGATATTTTCCACTTTGCAGACCCTGCACGTCTATTGCAACTACTCAACTCTGCCATTATGGTGTCAAAGCAGCCAGAGACAATACATACATGAATAAACATGGATGTGGTCCAGTAAAAACCTTATTTATGGATACTGAAAGTTGAGTTACTTATAATTTTCACATGACAAAACGTATTATTCTCCTTTTGATTTTTTTCAACCATGGAAAAACCTTTATACAAAAACAGATGGCAGGTTGGAATTGGCCCTCGGGTCATAGTTTGCCAACTCCTGATACAGTGCGTCTCTGAAACAAAAATGAGGTCATAGTGAGGGCTCAGTAAAATTTAGCTTAGCACCCTTATTATTATCAATTATTTAACTGAAAAGCAACAAAATTCAAAATTATAGATAAAGTGTGATGACAACTAGGTAGCTATAGGAAGAAATATGCCAATGAGCTAACAGTTATGATGTTGGTATAGTAAAAACCAGCTTAAAATGTTTTTTTTTAAAGAATAAAGCATAAAAATTACCTCATAATGAAAACATAATTTACATTAAAGAGACAAATCTAAAAACAATTAACAATAATTATATTGAATATAAATTCAATCTTCCTTTTACAATTCAGAAGGCATTTCAGGTATCCATTATGCCCAGGGATCAATGTTAAGCGTTAGTTACTTCTATAGAAGACCACAGAGAAACCAAGAATGTGGATGAACTTATGCTAAGCTTATGCCACATCTAAGAAACTGTTTTCCAAGTAGGTCTACCTCCTATGCTTCTTTGCCCTCCTTATCAGTGTTTACTGTTATAAAGGCCAGTAAGTCCACAGTCTAATGAGAGAGATAGACAAGAAAACACCCAAATACAGTACCACGTAGAAGGCGAAGGCAGCAGGAGCAGAAAGGAGGAGCATCCGACCCAGTCGGAAGTGGAAGCGGTTGTAGTTGCGTAGTTATGAAACCGTGGGTTACATTCATTTCATCTGCCTTCGCTAATCAAGGTTGTTTTAAGACTTTCATGTCCTCCAAGCGGTGCATAACCTAAACAATAAGATGTTTGCCCAAGTTATTGTTTAGGAACTTGGAGTCAACTGCATCTAATTCGAGGTCAGCTGGTTAAGGCTGGATAGGACCACTGACCCTTCAACTGGGCAGACGCTAGTGTCCAATCAGTGACCTTTTAACATCAGAGGGCCCAAAACTCCACCCTCAGAATGTGCAGAGGGCTGTAGGCTAGAAACATCTGCACAGAACAACAATTACTGCATCTTTTCCCAATCACCTTTCCTCACCCTCCCCGCACTTCCCATGCCTCATACCACCCTGCTTCTTTATTCTTTGTCCCATAAACTCCCGATCCCCTTGGTTTTGAGGAGGTGAATTTGAGATTTGTTCTCCTATCTCCTCGCTTGGCTGCCTTGCAAATGAAAACTCTTTGCTGCAAACCTCAGCATATTAGCGTTTTGGCTTGTTGTGCGTCAGGCAAAATGAACCTGTTTTGGAAACTGTGATAGAGAGCTTCTTGGAGAGTTGGAGATGGAGCTAAATTCTGAAGGAGGAAAAGAAGGAAGCCAGAGTGTAAGACGAGCATTCCAGACAGGATACCCCATGGGAAAGCAACGTGAGGCAATGGCTGGAGGCAAGGCAGAGCATGGAGGGATTGTAAATATGGAAGGTGGGAATGGCCCAAGAGTAGGATGCAAGCAGGATAGTGGGGAAGACGGAACTAGAGAAGGCAAGAGTCCGTGGGCCCTTTTGGCCATACTCATGATTTAGGACTGTATCCTAATCCTTAAATTGTTCCTTGACCTATAAGTCTCAGCTATTTCATAGCAAAATGGTAACAATGATGTCTACCTAGTAGGATTAATGCTGGGGAGATTAAATGACATAATGTATTAGGTCCTCAATATACTTCAGCATATGCTTTGTACTATTGAAATTAGTCTATTCAAAAAATTGTTTTGAGATAACTTTCAAGTGAAAGGCATATGTTTTTCCAAAAAAACACTGCAAATTCAAAACAATGCTGCATTTGATAGCCACTAAGTTTTCAGAGTTTTTCTACTAGTTGAAGACACATTTCAGGAAGGAGAATCACCCATACATTCTGGTCCCTGGCAAGGATGAAGACGATGGAAAATAAGTGGGAGTTAGGGTTAGGAGGCAGCCTCCTAAATGGCCTCTGCATTGCAAGCGTGCTTGGAATCTGTTCATTTGCCATTTAATAAAAAAGGCTCCAACAGAGGATCCATTCTGAATATTTTGTTTGAGAGTCCCTGTTTCTAATTTTGAAATATATCAAGATAATTATCACTTAAATGTATTTGTTAGTAAAAAAAAAATCTTTCCTCATGTGTTGCTAAAACTATTTTCGTGTTCTTGTTACCTTTTAATTTGTTTTTATACTTCATCAATAAAATAAGAGTGATCCTTAATTCTTCAGATTGGACCATGTTCTGATTCTATATACTTGACTTTCTTATTTGCTTTGAAAGGGAAGAAGTAAATGAAACTTATGCAAGTAGGGATGATAGTTTAGTTTTTGGATAAGAACAGTGCTTTTTAAATCATGGGACCAGGATTTATGTCAGATTATTATTATAATATTTGCTCCTAAAAAGTTGAATTTAAGCTAACAATTATTTTAAAATAATTTAAAAAAACTCTTACACTTAAATCTTGGAAATAGCAGTCAAAATGACTTAGGATCAGAAGCAAAAGCTATAGAGGTTAATTATTCTCCCAGCTTTACTTCTGATGTACACTGAGATTGCTACTCCTTTATATTTCCTATCTGTGAAAGAGAGCATTTGTACAGGACATGTAATCCACAATCATCTAGGGTTGAAAAGTAGAATTTTGAGTAAGTGTATTAATACATTCTGAGAGCAGAACAATTTGGTTTCAGAATTCGAACGTAAATCTCTTCCAGTTCTTCTGGTCTCTGTTCCAACAGACACACCAGCTCCTGCTTCCCAATCATGGGGATTAATATGCTACATCTTTCTTTCTTTCTTTTAAATTTATTGATTGGGAAGCTCCTGCTTCCCAATCATGGGGATTAATATGCTACATCTTTCTTTCTTTCTTTTAAATTTATAAAATTATTTTATTTACTTATTTTTGGCTGCATTGGGTCTTCGTTGCTGCGCGTGGGCTTTCTCTAGTTGTGGCGAGCGGGGGGCTACTCTTCGTTGCGGTGCGTGGGCTTCTCATTGCGGTGGCTTTTCTTGTTGCGGAGCACAGGCTCTAGGCACGTGGGTTTCCGTAGTTGTGGTTTGTGGGCTCTAGAGCGCAGGCTCAGTAGTTGCAGCGCACGGCCTTCGTTGCTCCGCGGCATGTGGGAACTTCCTGGACCAGGGCTTGAACCCGTGTCCCCAGCATTGACAGGTGGATTCTTAATCACTGCGCCACCAGGGAAGCCCTGCTATATCTTTCAATCGTGTAGATATTTTTAAGAAGGAAAGTTTATAATATAAATTAATTGACCTCTGCATTGGATAATTTGTTTGGTTTTCCTCCCGATGGCAGTCAAAAAAAATGCCATGAAAGTATTAAAAATTAATTCATCTTTTTTAGGAGAGCAAATGCAATATGTAGCAAGAGCCAAAAAATGTACTTATTATGCTTTGACCCACTAATTATACTTCGGGGAAGAAAACAATCAGAGACTTCTTATATAGTAAAAAATTTAAAAAGTGGAAACAAACTTAAAATGCTCAATGATTGGGGAATGGTTAGCTAACCCAGAATTATAAGCTGACAAAATATTGTATTATGCAACCATTTAAAAGGATATGCACAAAGACTATGAAAATACATTACAAAATTTGTTTAAAATAATGCTAAATGCATTGTATATGTATATATTGATTACAATAATGCAAAAACGATGTATTCATATAATATTGAGGAGAAGAATTCAGGAGTCAGTTAAGAAGTAGCTGGTCTACATTGCATATGACATTCTTTTCAGTAGGTGATTTTTTGGGGTAGTCTCTGAAATAGTAAAAAATGCTGCTGTGATCAACTTATCACTTAAATTTCCTTGTTCTTTTTCTCTGTTTTCTTTTTCTTGGTGCACAACACAGTGATTTAGTATTTCTGTACATTTCCAAATGATCACCACGATAAATCTAGTTACTATTTTTTCTCGTTCTTTTAAAAAATATGGCCCCCAAAGATGACCTAAACCTTGTACTTGCCCATTTTTCTCCCTTTTTATGTCCCAAAGGAAATGCATTTTTTTCCTCCTGATAAATATTATGAACCTGTTTATTCAGTAATTGAGTGTGTTAATGGACATCCAGTCACTCACTCTTTGGTGCGCCCACGAGGCTCTTTCCGCCGGAACTCATGACTACTTAAAGAAGACACACTGCCCCTCTTCTTCAGTAAATGAGCCGTTCTGTCTTTAGCAATGTCTGACATCATCATAACCTATGGAGGAAAACTTTTGTAAAATACTGAACAAAAGATCTGAAAATATTTTAGTATAACACAGAGACTCATTCTAAATAAAGTACACAGATCTTTTTTTTTTTAAGCATTTTGGAATAGGGAAGTGGGGTTTCCTAAAGAGTGATTTTTAGTATATGTTGTTATTCTGGTCAGTATAACTGGAAATATGATAACTCTTTTTAAAAATATTTCAGAATTTATAAGAAGTAGAGACTTCCTTTTTTGTTTTATTTTTATTTTTTTGGCTGCACTGCGTGGTATGCGGGATCTTAGTTCCCTGACCAGGGATGGAACCCGCTCCCCCTGCAGTGGAAACACGGAGTCTTAACCACTGGACCACCAGGAAAGTACCATCTGATAACTTTTATTTATGCAATAGCATACTTAATTCACACAAGCATACATTAAGCTGCAACAAAAATACTTAACTGCAGTAAAGTCACTGAGAAATGATAGCCATATGTAGAAGAACGATATTAGCCTACACCAGAAAACAATATTTTTATTGCCTCCCCAAATTTAATTTCAATGATATTTTGCTAATTAACATTTGTTGTTGTTGCTATTACTTTAAAAATTAAGATGAGCTGCTTCTCCAAAGGGTATTTTTTTTTCAAGCAACAGTGATTTACTTTGTAAAGAGCAAACAGAACTTTTTTTTTTTTTTTTTTTTGCGGTACGCCGGCCTCTCACTGTTGTGGCCTCTCCCGTTGCGCAGCAACAGGCTCCGGACGTGCAGGCTCAGCGGCCATGGGTCGCGGGCACAGCCGCTCCGCGGCATGTGGGATCTTCGCGGATCGGGGCACGAACCCGTGTCCCCTGCATCGGCGGGCGGACTCTCAACCACTGCGCCACCAGGGAAGCCCAGAACTTTTAATGAAGTAATTTATTGGAAAACCTACCTCCTCTCACAAATGCTTGTGAAAAAGCTGGTAATGGACTTCCCAGAACTTGGACTGTAACTCTACTGCCCTATTGCCTACATACAAGTTTAGACATTCATTGGAATTATTTTATAATCTGTAAATCTGAGAGCCCCAACAGGGAGACACTGTGCTAGGCACTAAAATAGAACTAAAACAGTCCCTGCCTTCAAAGAGCTGGCAGTTGAAGTGGGTAGGGCAGACAAGAACACAACCTTAAACCCCAGTGTGATCAGTGTCAGGGCAGACAGAGGCAAAGGGTACTGAAGGGCACACAAATACAGCAGAGGTACTGTGTGTTAGGAAGCGAGGCAGTGTGGGGGGTGTGTGATTGTGGACCTGTGTGTGACAGTGTGTGTACATGGGTGTGAGCATCTCTATGTGAGCATATATATGTCTCTGTGGGCATGTGCTTGTGTGTATGAGCATGAGTGTGTCCCCATGAGTGTGTGAGGCTGTGTGTATGAGTGAGTGTGTACATAAATGTGTGTGCCTGTGTGAGTGCCCATGTGAGCATCTCTTTGTGTATGTACCTGTGTGTATGAGTGATTATCTGTGTACCTGATTGTGTGCCTTTGTATGTCGGTGTGTGCACCTTTGTGTGTGATGTGTCTGTGCACTGAATGCATGTGTGTTTGAGTGTGTCTGTGTACATGAGTGTGCCTGTGTGAGCGTGTATATGTGTGAACAAGACATACTGAGCCTGTTTAAGTGGGTCATTCAGGTTCCAACCTTAAAGTGACACTGACAGACCTCGGTCTGCTCACCTGTTTCCAAAGCTGCCCCGCAGGCCAGAATTGGGACCTGGAGGTCCAGAGGGGCTGAGGCCGCCGGTGTCGCCAGACCTCAGGCAGACTGCTCAGAACTCATGCTGCTCCACGATCGGACCGGCTGGCCAGCTCTGCACTGGGCAACACTGTGAAGCCGAGACACACAGGCGGGCAGGAAACTAAAGGCCAGGACCTGCTTCCAGTTCCAAAAACTGGGGCCACTTTTTTCTTATTTCTTGGAGGGAGGAGGAATAAGGCATTAGAAAGAGAGGTCGTGGACAAGGCAGACAGGCCATTTCTAACACAAGGCCCTCCCCGCTTAGCCCCCTCGATCCTCGAACTTGCATTTTGCCTCGGTCAATCTTCTCTGCTCCTGCCCAGACGCTCTGCGGAGAGGTCGCACTTACCTAAGGCAGTGCTGGAGACGCAGACGCGACTCGGCGGGGGTCCTCCCGGACCACGGGCTCTTCCGCTGCCGGGACCAGCGCGGGGCGAGGCTCCCGTCTCCCAGGCTTCCCTCTGCCCGCGAATGCCTGCGCACTCCCCCTGGACTCCGCGGCCTGTCTCCAAGGTGACCTTCTCAAACAGAGTCCTTGGCTCGCCCCAGGCAGACATAGTAGTTGCGTAGTCCTCTGAGCCGCCTGAGGATGTAGAGGATCTCCTCGTCACTGCCCAGAGGGGGCTGCCCTGAGCCTGGCTGTGCCTTGGGGTGGCCGTGAGCTGGAGAGAAGCCGAGTCATTCTGTAGCGAGGGGGACATCTGGGAACTCAAGGGGCAGCCCTGAGAGCCCTCATCAGTTTCCTTTTGCAGATGTCAGGGGCAGGAGTGGGAAATGCTGCCGGTTCCTAGGACGGGAAGTGCGAGGTACAGAGAGAAAGGAAAGCACCCCTTTCCCTTCCCCCGACCCCTGATCTGCCTTCCACCACCCCAAGGCACAGATGGTTGATAATAGAGCTCACATTTACCAGGTACTGGCAAACAGTTTTAGTTTTATCTAGTCCTCCCAATAACTCGTTCAAGAAAGCACTGTTGGGACTTCCCTGGTGGCACGGTGGTTAAGAATCCGCCTGCCAATGCAGGGGACACGGGTCCGAGCCCTGGTCCGGGAAGATCCTACATGCCGAGGACCAACTAAGCCCGTGTGCCTAACTACTGAGACCGCGCTCTAGAGCCCGTGGGCCACAACTACTGAGCCCATGTGCCATAATTACTGAAGCCCGAGCACCTAGAGCCCAGGTTTCACTACAAGATAAGGCACCACAACGAAGAGTAGCCCCCGCTCGCTGCAACTAGAGAAAGCCCACGTGCAGCAAGGAAGACCCAACACAGCCAAAAATAAATAAATAAATAAAGGAAATTTTAAAAAAAAAAGCAGAAAGCGTTGTTAGTCCTTTACAGATTTAGAGAATTGAGATTCTGAGATATTGAATAATATGCCCAGGGCCGCTTGGAACTCATCGGCTTATCGTTTGGGCATTACAAACTTTCACGTTACACTTTCCTTGACACCACTCTCCCCAATCCTTAAAGTTTACGAAGATTTGAAATGGAGGCTGTTTGGGGTTGAGAACCCACCTGACATAAATAATAGGCCCTTCCTCCTTAATAACTATCCCTCTTCTAACCCCAGAGCCCTTCCCCCAACCCAAAGCAAACAAAACCAGACCCTGAAGGGACCTTCACATAGTGGGCAATCATTGGAAATAGAAAAAGATGGTGCCCTAAGCACCTAGCTTGGTGCATGTCCATTAATGAGTGCTCAGTGCAGCTAGAATTGGCTGTCAATAGCAATACATCTGCATAACGGTAGAGCGCATAAGGATTAGGATAGCATTGGAGAAAGAGCATTAACATTTTCTGGCCCATCTCAATCCCTATTCACATAAAAATAAGAACAGGAAAGGATTGTTGACTATTTACTATATAATAGTTAGGAACTGTTAGGTGACTGATAAATATTATCTCATTTAATCTGTTCAGTGACCCTAGGATAAGGGAATAGTAACTCTATTTTTTTTTAAGATAAGGAAATGAAGAATCATTGAGTAACATGCTCAAGACTATAGTTAAATTATAGAATGAGATTTGTCCAACTCTATAGCCCTTGCACTGTGCCAGACCTTCTGCCCACCATGCCCACCCTAAATATGCAACGAAGTTTTCCAGAAATGTGGTAAAACTTTAAGAGGCTGGTAATAAAAGAGGTTCACAACTCAACTTATTTTTGTTTTTCATTTATTTTCCAGAAAAAAATCACATTTAAATAGTAACTTACTTATATATTTGATCTTGTTCTCAAGTATAATTAAACTTTGTCCTGCAATGGGAACCCTAGTGGCAGTAATGTGCCATGATAAATAATTGCATATTTAGGATTTTGTAAAATGGGTGATTGGGAAAATTATGAAGGAAAAAACACTTGTAAAAATCATTATTTACAAAAAATGATATCCACACCTTTTCTAATTTATAAGGCAAGTAACATTAAAATGTTCTCATGGTTATCTTCAAGAAGTCAATATTACACATTCGTATCACCATTGTTCATCAGAGAGCTTTGGGTAGTTCTGTGAAGGAACAAATCCCTGCTTTTTTTTTGCTGTTTTTTTCTTGAGCACGGCACATAAGCAGTAAAGATTTCATCACAGCTACAAGAATTAAGTATTCTCTATTGAATTACACATGTAGGAAAAAGAGCCAGCCATCAATATTTTAACTAATTTTAAAAGTATATTTGAGTATTTTACCCCAGAGTTTTTTTTTTTTTTTTAATAAATATTTTATGCTCAAGGTATTTTGTGAAAATATGTACTCCAACCAAGGTCATAAAGACATTGTTTACTTTTGCTACAAAGATCATGGAGCACTCTAAATAAAAGCTACCACCAACTCAAAATATACACTAACAGCATTTTCTTTAAGAAAGACAGATGACTGAATTTTATTACCTTTAGAAATACAACAAAATTTCTCTGAGATTCTTTTCCTAGTTTCTCTTATTGTTAAAAGTACAAAAAAAAATCAATGCCTTCCATTGCCATTTAGTAGGCACAAAATTAACATTTGATCATTACATTCATACAGATCTCTATGCAAAGTGAAAAAAAAAATCCTTTGTATATTGAAACCCAATGCTCTTCAAACAGTTTAAAAAGCCAGCTCTACAAATGACTGCTTGGCCTGTAGTGAAGTCCTAATGAATTAAAAATTGAACTATATTTAGAGAAATGTAAAGTGATTCAGCTCTACCCTTTTCTGTCTGATAACAAGACAGTTTACCCAGGAATTATTAAAGGAACTTTGTTGATTTTTTGTGAAAATGATTTGCAAAATAAAGCAAAGCAAAAAAGAACTGCTTAATGCTCATTAATAGAGTGTAGAGTCCTGCAAAATCTATACTAAATAGTGTATTTTTCCTAGGTTTAACTGAAATGTTTTTCATATAATTTCTAACAAGATTATGTAAAAATGCAGTCAGCATCAATCCATCATGATTCAATTTCTTAAAGTGTTTAGATAAAGTATTACCAAAGATTGTTTACTAGTATTAATTCTACTCTGTAAAGAAATTTGGACCATCTTCAACAGATAGCAGCATGATGTGATGGTCATAAGTGCAGATCCTAAAAATAATGCGAAAAATTTAAAATAGTAAAACAATTTTATTGTTTTGTTTTGAATACTTTAGGTGATAAAGTTAAATTCACTAAGATATACTTATGAAATTTAAAGTAGATAGTAAATCATTTAAAGTGGCAGAAATTTTCCTTAGAGTTAAAACAAAAACCCAGAAGCATCTTTCCAAAGCATTCCTGGTTATATTATTTGAAATTGCTGAAAGATATGTAAACCAGTGTTAAAAAGAAAACTTTTCTAAAGTTTCTTCAAGATGTGTTTAGAAAGAAAAGTGTTTTTCTGATCCAAAACTTTCTTAAGCTTCATTAAAACACTAACATTTATTATCAATGTCTAAGGAGTGGGTTGGGACTATGATCTAGGATCATTTATTCTCAGACCACAATGAACATTTGCCAGAAGCAGTAGTCCTGAACATGATTTGGAAAACACTGGAATACAGTGAATGAAGTAGAATTACCCTTTACTTATTTTCTTTTGCCAATTAAGGGACACATAAAAATATATTTGCTTTTCATTGAAACGTCTTTTCCTGTAAGATCAAAGATGTATATAGAACAGGCAATGTACTGCACTAGAGATAGAAGGAGACGATTAGAAATACTATAAATCAAAGGAAAAATAACATTAGAAGTTAAGCCTAGAGAATAAGTTATTATACCCATGATGGATGTCAACAAGGAGGTGACTTTCTCTCCTAGCAATACTCATTTTGGATAGACATCAGATATTAAACATGAGGGACAGTCAAGAGGTCTGACCATGGTCAACTCAATAGACCCTAAAATTTGATCTTTCAAGAAGGATATTTGGTATTCAGTTAGATATTTAAAATGCAGCTCTAGCCTATAGAAGATTACAGAACATCAAAGAAATAGAAATGCTAGTGGGTTTTGTTGTTTGGTTTTAATATTTGGAGACTTAAACATTGCACTCCTATCTCATTTTTCCTCCATACATTCCACAGACAAAAAGTAATGTAATGGTAGCCATGTTTGATTCACAAATGAGCAAATGGCATTTAACTACTGTTTGCTGAATGAAAAAAAAAAAAAATGGAAGGAGCAGGAAAATACAATAAAGCCTGAAGAGAGAAGTGCACATAGTAAAAGAGGTGGGGTGGGTCATCAGAACAGTCTCTTTAATCAGTGTAACAATGATTGACTTGTTCATTCATATCAACAATTTAATTTGACTCATTTTAAGGAAACATCATGTTGACAACTTTTAAAGCGATATTTAGAGATCACCGTAATTTTGATACCATAAAAAAATTATGCTTCCATTTAAAAAAAATTGCTGACCAGAAAACCATGTAGCAAAATGAATACATTTACACTGAATGGGATTTTGCTCAAATGCATAATCTTTTGGAAAAAAGAAAGTTAAAAAAAAACAAACAAACAAGAAACCACAAACGCATCTCCTTAGTAGATACAGGCACATTTTACTGTGTCATTCAACTTTAACTGACAGACTGTGATTATTTTGAGGAAAAAAAATGCAAAAATGAAAGCAATTGGTGCAACTGTTTTGGAATGACAGTTGTCCGTGCTTATAAAGCATCCAATTCAAAGGCCTACAAAATAAACAGTGTCAGCTCACAAGTTAGATGCCTGTGTCCCTTGCATGAAGGGAGCCATGTTTTAGGACATTTTATTTGGAGAATGACAGCTTGCAACCTACCTACTTCTTTTAATCTTTTAAGACATTGACAAAAAGGACAGAAAAATGACAATGAGAGAATGCATTTCAGGTCAGTTTGAGATAGCATAAAAGAACTCTAAGGAAACAAGGAATTTTCCTAGAAAAATCCCTCTACCTTTTTTTTTTCTTCAAGATTGTAGGAAGCTAAGTGGACTGAATGAAAAAATAAGCTCACTAGAAAAATGGTATTCAAATGATAATTGAATGTATAAAATGTGATGCAATGTCAGAGCTAAGAAGTATTTGAGAGATCTACTAGGGCAGTGATTCTCAAATTTTGGGTGCTGTCAAAATACATATTCTTAAACCCCACCCCTACAGATTTATTTATTCAATATCAATTTATTGATGCCCACTACATTCTAGGCTCTGGGGATATAGTGGTAACTAAGCCAAAATCATTTCCCTTGTTAAATAAATGATAATACAAGTGGTCCACAAATCATGCTTTGAGAAACATATTCTTTTCCAAGAAATTTGCTTTTGGAATTATCCTTATTTTGGTATTAATTTTTCATAGCACCTTTTACCTGGGTACTTAGTGGAATATGTATAGTAAAATAAAACAGAAGAGTTCATTTCCCAGAATGAACAAGTAAAACAGGTCAAGGACTCCCACTGCTGTCAAGATAACTGGGTTACTTCCAGCTGCTGTGTCACTTTGGGCAAATTATTAATTTGTTTAAGCCTCAATGTCACCATTTGTAACTTACTAATTAAAAAGAGTATCTACCATTTGGGGGTTGATATAAAGATTAAGTGAGCTAACATCTATAGTGACTGGTACATGGTAAGCACTCAAGAGAATATCTATTTTTACTGTATATCAATTACTATGATTGTACAAGTTTTTTTTAAAGCCCGCAAAGGTGGATGTCTCTGAGTCAACTAGAACCATGGAACTTCTGAGGTGAGAGAAGCTTTATAGATCATGGCTGTGTTATTATGGTATTTAAACAGTGCTCTGGAGGACCAGATTTAAACTGCTGGAGGAACTCCTTCATTGCTCTGAGCTGTTTTGCCTAACAGGATTCCATGTGCAATTTTAGCAGAAAAAAGTTTGGCTGTTAAGAAAAGCTTGGAAACCACTGTCAATCTCAACTCCTCATTCTAAAGGTGAGAAATTAAAGAGGGCTATGATTTGTCCAAGGTCACACAGCAAGAGTTAGTGGTAGAGCTAATGTAGTTGCCAGGCTTCTTTGAAATGAATATTTGGAAATGGAAATATGAGTAATTATGGCCTCAAACACTTTGCAGATTGAGATTCAGTAAAAATACATAAAAACAAAAATAAAACAACTGTAGTTTGACTTTCTGGAGGGGATGGTTCCTCTCTATTCACTTGAAACCATTTGAAATGTGGACATCCTTTCTTTACAGGTGAAATGTACTTCCAAATACTATGCAGTGAATATTCATTTTGGCTGTATGTGTAGAGAAGAATAGAGCTTTAAAAATAATTTAAAATTTAATTGTTTGGAATTGTATGTTTCAATTATGCTAAAATTCAGACTAATTCTTAAGAAAAAATATTTTTTAAAATAACATGAAAATATGGAATTTATTTGAAAAAAATATTTCCCATGTTGCAAAATAAAGCATTCATACTTTCTATCTTGTTAGAGCAGAATCTTTTTTAATCATAATGCTCAGGAAATGGTGTTCTGGTTAATGAGAACCCTTTCTTTTTATTTGAACCCTTGTATTGAAAATCTAAATATGTACTAGCCCATTTTGTTTTAGGAATTGATAATGAATCTGACTTAGTGTTTCTTTTATAATTACATTGTCTAGGATCATTTTTCCTAACACAAATTATTATTGTACAGTACTTTGGATACAGGAGTAACAGGAGATTATAAACTACAAGATTAAAAAAACCCACCACAATCTAAATCCCTGATATGAGTTAATTGTGTTATTATATGACCTATTTTCTGAAAGAAGAAGGGATATATTCTCTATGAAGGTTCTGGTATTCAATAATAATAATAAAATTTCAAAATTAATAATTTTGAAATCTCTGACTTTCATTCTGTTTCATAAAGACCAATTATGGAATCATAGGATATCTTCATAGTTTCAAATTTAGTGCCTAGAGACATTTGAATAATGTAGAGATCATTGTAATCTGTTTTAAATTACATTATATATCAACCAAATTATTCTATGAAAAGAAAACCCTTGTGTTTAATTACTAATTCACTCTAGAAAGATATAAAATAAAATAAGATATAATGAGCAAGACATGAGAACCAATAATATTTATACACTTTTAATATGCCTTTGTGTTAATATTCAATATGTTTTCTCATGAACTGATTTCTTAAAAACATATTTTTATATTCATATGCTGGATAATCCTCAATTTTCTGTTACTTACTCTCCATTGGTTTCAGTGTCTGAAATTTCCCCATGTTTCATGGGATTTAAAAGTTTGCATTTACTATTTTGGTTACAAAATCAAATTGAATATCTTTGCTTAAAGTGAGTTTATTACTTACTTGTTCAAAAAACTTCAACACCAGAGACTGTTTGGCGAGCCAATTGAGAGTTGTTTGAACAGTAAGATTTCTTCTAAGGTAAAACAGGTCATTTTGAACATTCTCTTGGTAGCAAGCACTGATTGAGAAGTACAAATATTAATTTAAAAAGTTTCACTATTAACAATTGTCAGTCACAATCTCATTTTAAATGTAAGACTTACAAAATTTAATTTAATTCTAAAATTTAAAGGGGCTAAAGGTTCTTTGTCAAGCATGAATGAATGTAAAATA
Organism: Delphinus delphis; assembly: GCF_949987515.2. Taxonomy (NCBI): domain Eukaryota; kingdom Metazoa; phylum Chordata; class Mammalia; order Artiodactyla; family Delphinidae; genus Delphinus; species Delphinus delphis. Next base: position 57,050,534 of record NC_082683.1, on the reverse strand, counting down.
AAATTTATCAACTAATGATGAATATAACAACTTAATAATTATAATTATTTAATAGTATAACCTAGAGTAGGAATTAGTTTATGTTTAAAATAGGTTCTATGACTTAAAGGAAAATTCATGTTTTCAGATTGTAATGAAGGAAGGTTTTACAACTGGGACCCCTGAAGAAGAGCTTCTTCATCCCGAATTCCCATATTATGAGGCCAGACTGAGTAATTACAGTTTTTATTATACCTTGCAACAATGAAATCATAACATACATTTTTGATAACTCTCTTTTTGATTCCCCAAGAATGGCAAAGATTTATAGTTACATACAATGAATCTTATCCAAAAGGAAATTTATTGCACAATAATGTGGTTAGAATTTGATTTATAAAGCTTATTTTCTCCTTCCCAAATGATATAAATGATGACAATTAAAATTCTCCTTCTGGATTTAAGTAGGGGACTAAAATCTTTTTTTTCTGAGATATTTAGACTCAATGTTTTGGTTCCTATTGGTAAAGAGGAAGATGCTTGGTACCATTCCCCATGCTGGATGGGAGGCACTCTCTGTATAGAGTTATTGTGCAAAAGTTGTTAACCAGTTCAACTATGGAAATCCTTGAAATTTTAAAATCACAATTTTTGTTTTAGTCTGATTATTCAGTAATCTCCACATCTGCTAAACTGTGGAGAGAGGGGGAAGTAGTTAAGACTTCGACATCTTCTTTACTCTTGATTATAATTTCATAAACTTTAAATATGAATTGCTTTCCCTTTTTACACAAGTTATAAAAATAAGAGGGCCTGTTTACACAGTTTGCATTTTTATGAAATTTGCAGTTTGAAAAAAAAGCTTTTTAAAAAGTGGTAATTAATGCTTTTCTTTGAATATGCACATGTACCTTAGAATTTTTTTTTTCTGAAATAGTTTCTGACTTTAACCCACTAAATATTTGAAGATAGAATTTTTATTTAGCACTAGAGTAAAACATACTAAGGACCGAAGAAAAGGAAGTTTTTTTCTGGTTCCACTGAATTTTCTTTGTGTGTGGCACCCCCTTATGACAGCTATCAATATTATATTTAAATTTTATATATTGACAAAATGCAATCTACCTCTGTAAGCATTGTGCCATTCAACAGTACTACTATTAAATTTACATACCACAGTTTAAATTACATCCATTTCAGGAATGGTAAAATGCTAAAACTCAAGTATAACTGCCTTACTGGAATGAGTACAATTTACAAATACAATAATTACATTTTAAAACCATTAACAATATTACACCTAGAAGTAAATACTGTAGGACTGGTCATCATGGTATTGTGTGAGGGAAATCATTGCTGAAAGTCATTGACATTTCCAGCAGATATACCCCAAGTGCAGATTTTGGTTTGTTTTCATCAAACCAAAATTAAAACCTGTTTCTCATACAGTAGTTCTCCATTATATGAATCCTCCAAATCCTTGCATAAGATTTTATTAGTTATCTGCCAAGTATTTTCCTGCAAAATAAAACAACATATCAACGGTTACCTGCTAGTTCCATAATGTGGTTATTATGTGGGTAACATTTCTATTCTTCCTGCCCTACTCCTAGAAGCCAATACTATGTAATTGAAGGGTACAATACTAACATAAAATACATAAAGTTTATTGTTTTCAACTTTCCAGACCAGCTAGTTGCCTTTTTACATTTCCATATAGGAATACTTTGCAGAGGTTTGGGTTGCCCAGAATAGCTTGGAAGATTTGTTCCTGGATGGGAGAATCCAACTTCTTATAGAAAGAGTAACCATATAATTTCCACCCTGGGCCATTTTTGAGAACAAAATGAGTGCAGTTAATAATTACGTCAATAAGGCAGACATAAAAACCAGGATGTATTCCAACAAATCATTGACCAAGATAATCACCTTAATATTGGGGAATCCCCACCAACAAACTCTCGTGTGTGCCAAAAACCTGTCTCATTATCACATTTCAGCTCTAGGCAACCACTTCTGATCTCTGGTCTAGACTTTTTAAGGTGCTATTAAAGTGAAGATGGATCCTCTTAGATCTCAGCTAAGCCTAGACAAGTCTAAAATCTATGAAGACCTGCTGAAGAAGAAAAGTTTTCAGGTAAGAGATAAATTCAAAATTAACATTCATCTTGCTTGTCAATGTAACAAAAGTAGGATTTACCTCCATTAACCTCAGTGTACACACCTATATAATGGGAATGACAGGTCAGTCCCATATAAGAAATAGCCAGAGCCATGATAAGTATCCAGGACCTTCCTGATTTCTGATTCCCAGTTTCATTGTCCTATTTTTACTTCATTCAACAGTTGGTTTGCTTTCTGATTGTGATGGGAAATGGGGATTGGGAGTGGGGAAGAAGAGGAGGAAGATGATCAGAAAATCACAACCTATTCCTTCTTAAGGAAGAGTAGCTAAGGCAACATTATTGTTTGCAGATGAAACTCACAAGATACCCACTTACCTGCAGCAAACCTTTTCTTGATGAGTGAAAATCTATACCCTGCTCCAACAAGTTCAATGTCACAGCCAGAAAGGGTGCTTCCTTCACTTGTAAACTGCACAACCAATGGGGAAGGTTTGCTTGGGCCTTCAGATAACTGAAATCTTGCCAATAAAGAGCCCACTCCTACAAAAAGAGTATTATTACAAGATAGTCAACACAACATTCTGGATATAACTTTGGAAATTGTATTCAAAGTTAATGTGCAAAATCGAACTTACTAGAAAATAGTATATGTTTCAGTATAAATAGAATAAAATTTATCATTAAATATTATTCATGACTTTTTTGCATGCTGATAAAAATGTAATTCAGCCAAATGGTACTTCAAAATTTGGAAGCATGCTGCTTGGAAGGCAATGTATTTTCCAGTTTATGATTTATATCAGAGGAAAGTGAAAAATATCTAACATCAGGGAGTGTGAGATCTGATACAGAATGGAAATATGCCTCATTAAAAGCTCTTCTCTGCTTAAAGTATGGTCTGTTTGATGTGGGGTCTTGGGCAGAAAAGAGGTAGCAGAGGATTCATTGAAGAACTATTTTCTTTTATTGGTTAAAATAAGTATATACCAAAGTGAACTGAAATATTTTGCTTACTTTTAGTGCTAAATGTATTTTGGTTAATAAGTTTCTAATATCTGAAAGTTATTTCAGCTTTATATAGTAAATAAAATAAGCCTGTGATTACATTACCTCCATTTTCTGACTTCTGAGAAATATCAGGAATCTTCCACAATATTCTGTGCTGTTCAGCATTCCTAAAAATAAAGTAGGTAAAAGACTTTTTCATATGCAAGGGTTTCTGTTTAATGGATGTCGTATTTTTACAGATAGTGTTAATTAATAAAAATGATCTTAAAAATTTTAGCTACAATTAAAGCATTATCTATCTATCATCTATCTATGCATCCCTTCCTCTTTCCCTCCCTTCTTCCATCTATCTATCTATCTACCTACCTACCTACCTATCTATCCTTTCCTCCTTCCCTCCCTCCTTCTATCTATCTATCTATCTATCTATCTATCTATCTATCTATCTATCTATCTATCTATGTATCCCTTCCTCCTTCCATCCCTCCTTCCATCTATCTATCTATCTATCTATCTATCTATCTATCTATCTATCTATCTATCTACCTACCTACCTATCTATCCCTTCCTCCTTTCCTCCCTCCTTCCATCTATCTATCTATCTATCTATCTATCTATCCCTTCCTCCTTCACTCCCTCCTTCCATCTGTCTACCCATCCATCCATGTATCCATTCATCCATACATAAATACTCTCCTTTCTCTTTCCTTATTGTAACTAGTCACAACACTGTCAGAGAGATAAACATTTAGAGGACAATGCAGTTAAATTTTTTTTAACACATCTACTGAATAAATAGATGGGAAGTGTTAGTTGATCAATTAATTCAGGTAATTTAAATTGGAGCTGTCACATGGCTGACATTCTTTTTTTTTTTTTTTTTAATGTTCTACTTTTTGCTTCTAACAATCATATGGAAAAACTGGAGTATTTTTCCTTAGGAGAAAAGGCTTTTTTTAACATCTGCTATTGGTACTCAGTGTCTATTCTGTTTCTGTTCCCATACCTTCTCTAGTGTGCCTTTTAATAGTCCAGAGGCTGCAAAATGAAACTCAGACTCCCTTGTAATTAGGGTCCTAGATGCAGATTAGGGTCCATCAATTATAGGTACTACTTGAGATCTGGCGGATAGAAGGGAGGCAGAGGCCATTTTCCTGATGCTTTTTGGGCTGTTTTCTGCTGGTCAGCAGCCTAACTGAGATGTGGGGATCTTGTTAAACAGTGCTCCAGTCCAGTCTCAGTTTTGTAGTTGTTGAGAAGCAGTTTAGGCAGTGCCAGTAGGAGCTTTCTTATCCTTGGATTCTCATGAGGGTGGTGGGTTCTTGAATTCAATGGCTCCACTGACAGCCTTCTAATTTCTCTCCTTCCTGGTTGTAGCAGAGGTAGCAGCTCCCCTGGTGGACCAGTTCTGCAATCTTCTGGGAAATATTCTTGGAGATCCAGTCTAAAGCTTGTTCCTCTTTTTTTGTGTGAACATCTAAATCCCTGTGTTAAATCATTTTCTGCTTGAAATTAGCTATAGCAGCTTCTGTTTAATGCCCTGAACCCTGACACCCAGGCCTGCTGTGATCTCTTCCTGTAGGAAACACAAATGCTAAAAAGTCTGTGATCCCTTTGCCCAGGAGCCCTTTGGTGAAGAGGAAAGGGACTAATGGCTCCTTACCAGACTGCTGGTGGGAGCACAGCCTGGAGCTTGGTTACCCCTCCATCTATGGGGACCAGGAACTGCACATTGTTGAGGGCCACGGCCGTTGTCATTGCATCCGTATTGTATTTGTAATCTATGCGCAGGTCGGTGCTTGCCGGCTCACATCGCCAGTTCACTGCCAGGTTCAGAGGTGTGGACTGAATGCCCTGGGCTGACACCTTGCCAAAGACAGGAAGGAGAACACTTAAGGCTTGAATATTAATCTGAAACAAACCCAGAAGCTATTATTATCTCCCAATGGAATATTCTTAGATATCAAAAAGTCATAATGTTGTTTGCGCCGCTCACAAACGAGCACTCAGTAAAAAAATCACCATGAAGGGTGCCGTATGAGTGAGTGCTGGGCGCTTCAGGTGAACTGTTACCGATTAAAAATATAAAATCAATTATTAAAGTTTCTATAGCACTTTAGAGTTTACAATGCACTTTATGTCAGATAGGGAGCTGGTAGCACACTGGTTAGGAGCTGAGGCCAAGAAGGCAGCCAATCCTGGGTGTGAGGTCGTTTTTCCTTTCTTTCTTTCCCTTTCTTTCTTTCTTTTAATTGAAATAGAGTTGCTATACAATATTATATAAGTTACAGGTGCACAATATAGTGACTCATAATTTTAAAGGTTATACTCCATTTATAGTTATTATAAAGTATTGGCTATATTCCCCATGTTGTACAATATATCCTTGTACCTTATTTTATACCTAATAGTTTGTACCTCTTAATCCCTTACTATTGCCCCTTCCCCTTTCCCTCTCCCCACTAGTAACCACTAGTTTGTTCTCTATATCTGTGAGTCTGCTTCTTTTTTGTTATATTCACTAGTTGGTTGAATTTTTTGATTCCACATATAAGTGGTATCATACAGTATTTGTCCTTCTCTGTCTGACTTGTTTCACTTAGCATAATGCCCTTCAAGTCCATCCATGTTGCTGCAAATAGCAAAATTTCATTCTTTTTTATGGCTGAGCAGTATTCTATTGTATACATATACCCCACATCTTCTTTACCCATTCATCTATTGATGGACACGTAGGTTGCTTCCATATCTTGGCAAATTGTAAATAATGCTCCTGTGAACATGTATCTTTTCAAATTAGTGTTTTTGGTTTTTTCAGATATATTTGGGTGTGAGTTCTGATTGTCACTTCCAAGCTGAGTGATCTTTGACCAGTCACTAAAAACTTCTCTGTGCCTCAGTTATTTCCTCATCTGCCAAATGGGAATGCTAATATATATTTTTTAATTTTTAAAAAAGTTTTTGGCTGTACCGTGTGGCATACGGGATCTTAGTTCCCTTACCATACTCATGCCCCCTGCACTGGAAGGGCGGACTCTTAACCACTGGACTGCCAGGGAAGTCCCAGAAATGATAATAATATTTACGCCTAGAGATGTTAGGAAGATTGAAGAAGAAGTTTTATATGAAACACTCGGCCTAGTGCCTCACATACAGTAAGGAGTTAACATTTTAATACATGTTACCTATTAATATTCTTATCATATTTGCTCTTCACAAACCAGTGAGTTAGACAAAGGTGAATTTGACTAAGGAAAAGCCAGGCTTGAAGAAGCAACAAAAAGTTATAAGACAATAATATCAACTAGAATCCTGGGCCCACAGTGAAAAATTTGCAAGGTTATTATTTCTATGTACCTTTTATAAGTACACACGCACAGCAGGGGCTGTGTGGGTGGTGTCTGTGCCCTTGCAGTTTTACTCATGGAGTATGAGTTTTGCTGATTTTAAAGAATATAAACAGCTCTTTATTGGCCTAGTAATGCCTGCACATATGGACACCACGTGGACCTGAAAGCAGGCTGTGCTTAAAAGTCAGGCATGGTTTTGCTGCAGAAACAAACCCAGACGTGGATTCTTTTATAAAATGACAGACATGGCTTTTGATGACATAATTTTAGTTTGATGACCATTATAATAAAAGCTTTAAAACTTTATAATAATCTCTATGATAAGCTTTATAATAAAGTTTTTAAACTTTAAATATTTTTAGCAGCCCAATCCTCTGCAAATGCACTTTTATTTAGAAGTCTGTTATTTAAGATAAGCTCAAAAGCAGAGCAGACCCACTCTCCCGACCCATTTCTATACTCTGTCCTTGGCAGGAGTTCTCAACTTCTTAGTAGCTCCTCTACCTGGGGAGGTGCTTTATGGCTATGTGATTGTCCCAGTTACTGGGAGGGTGCTACTGGTGGCCAGAAAGTAAACATGATGTGATTTGATCTCACAAAATGCTAATTATGCTTCCCAGCCAATCCCTTGCATTGCTGAAAAACAATAACAACAACACAACTAAACCACAACAAAAGGGATTCCTCAGAGCACCTTTAAAACAAAATGTCAGGCCTAGGGCTACTTACATTTCACAAAGTACTTTGAAATGTGTTAGGGTGTGAGTGTCTCACAGCCTATAAAATACCTAGGTAGGAATCATTTTTTCCTAATTTGCAGATGAGGAAACTGAGGCTCAGGGACATTAAGTGCCCAAGGTCAGTGGACAGTAGGAAGCTGACTTAATTCCAGAATTCAGTCTCTTGCCTTCATTATAGTACTTTACACCAAGCTCATATTACAATAGGTGAATTCTGTCTACTTTCTACATTTTGTTATAATGTCCAAAGCTTCAATGATATTGTTCTTAGTAGAAAACCATTATATTCATTTGTACTTTTGTGAAATGTACAATTACATAGATGCTTCACGTTCAATGGTTCCCTTAGAACATGTGGTTTTCAATCCACAGCGTGCATTATAATCATTTGGAGGACTTGTAAAAATATATACACCTACGTCACATCCTGAACCAATTAAATAAAAATCTCTGGGAGTGTCAGGGCCCAGTAGATGTCTCTGTCTCTGTCTCTATCTTTATCCCTCTCCCCTCCCCCCTCCCCATCTCCATCTTTATTTATCTATAAATAGATTTTTATATAGACATCTATCTATCTTTATATCTGTGTCTGTGTATAATTAGCACCAGTTCAGAATCAGCATTTGTTTATAACCTCCCTGGTGATTGTAAAGTACGCTCATGTTTGAGATGCACTGATTTCTATTAAAGTACAACTTTCAGAAGAGATCAAGTGGCTAGGAATCAGTGGGATACTCAAGCTCTATAGGATCCTGGTTTGAAACAGGCTTATTTATTAAATCAGTAATATTTTGGGGTAAAGGGAAATCCTAAATACAAAAAGAAAGTTCTCATATCCTGTAATGTGTTGTACCAAATATTCTCATTAAATTATTTCTTAACATAAGTTTCATCAGAATTTATTTCATAGACTATCACATTATGAAAAAACACCAAGTTACTTACATTTAATCATTTAAAGTAAGAGATTTTAGTATGGTAATATTCTTAACAAAGTTACAGTGAACTATTTTGTCAATATTTGTAATCTTAATTGATGTAGTTTTCTGAAAATTCATTTTTTGGCATGTTTCCCTAAATTTGAATGCAATTTTTTACTTGCAGGTTTCAACTAATAAGAATATGTATGAATGTTCTTGACACTATATAGCCTCCAAATAGTCTTTTAAGGTTTCTATTTTCTTATAAATTGTAGCTTTTAAATAATATTGAAAGAAATGTTACTTTGTCTACTTTTATTTAATGTTAGGTATGTTGGAATATACATTTGTAATGTGAAAGAGACACCTTGACCATATAAATAGGCTTACCTGATATTTGAGCATATCCACGTTATAATATGTAGCCTGGGGCTTTTGTTCCGACACTTTCTTTAGATGAATCATCAAATTTGGCATGTTTACCCAGAATTCCTTGGTATTGGCATCATTTTGGGTATTATCACTATTCAATTGGGAAGAAAAAATGATTGAGTAGCATTTTGTAACAAACATAAACCACACAAAAAAGCATCTTCGCAAATTGTCATCTGATTTCTATCTCCATCTTTGACAATTTGTAGAGATTATATTATTGACAATAGTATAGTTTTAGTATAATTGCAGTCCTGAATGGTATTATGTTAATAGATTAATACCCATAGGGAGGCATTATTGTATTGCTATAAATCTCAGTGATTTATATCCAGTAATATTACCCAGTAATATTAACCAATCATGATGATAACTGGTTGCTTTAAACACTGAATTATTTATTAACCCAAATTTAATAGCCCTTTCTACATCGCCACCATTTCCTATGAATTAGTCGGTTAATGCAATCAAGGAGCCGAGTACATTGATTTTCTTTTGAATTTACTTGAAGAGTAGGGTCTCAGAAATTACTTAGTAAATATTTGTAAGCAAACATTTGTAAACAAATATCTGTAAACACGGTCTTTATCTCCAACTGAGGAGAAAAGGGTGATACTAAAATTATCATGTTCCTTTTTTAGCATTCACAACAGTTCCTCTAAGAGTATTTAAATCATAAAAAGTCACCTCATTTATAAGATGATCCTGGAATTTAAATGATAATAACCATGGTAATTACACTAGAGAGTGCAGTCTTGGTGAATTAAGGAGTTTTGTATTCCTATGAGGGTCATCAGTGTTACTCTGCGGCCTCTCCACAGGCCACTCCCCTCATGTCTTGTGAAAATGTTTGTCTCAATGGCAAAAAGAATCAGGCTAGAGTGTGAAAAGCATCTGCTCACTTCTCACATGATGAAAAAACTGGGGCCCAAGTGGCTCAGTAACTTACTGACATTTCACTTTCAGAATATCCTATGTAATACAATAATAGTAGCTAGAAGTTTTTGAGCCTCTATTATGTGCTAGGCACTCTGTTAGATACATTATAAACTATATCATTAAAATCTACCCTGCAAAAGAAGAATTATCTTCCTTTTTAAAAATAAGCATATGTTATAAAAAGAGAAAATTAGAGGTCACAGAGACAGAAGGGTGTGATACAGTGATAAAGGCAGGTCGAAAGTAAGTTCCTATGGTTCAGCCTCCAGAAGCCAAATGTATCAAGAGCTGAGTCAAAAAAAACATCAGGGCCTTGAAACTGCTTCTGGTCAGTTAGGAACGAGTGGTCGTGGGCACCAAGTCTCAGCAGGACCCCTGTGGTTCTGTTGTGCCTGCTATAGGTTGTTGAGGACAGAGAAAACCCTGTGCCTCTGGGCAGGAGGAAGTGAATGGAAAAGACTCCTGGCCCCTTGTCCTTGCCCCTGGCCCAGCTAAGCTAAGGATACTGATAAGTGTTGTCTAAACTGTTATTCTCTAAAACATCCAAGTTACCCAGAGCCTCCAGAGTGGTAGCTACACAAGGAGGCTGGAGCTAAGAACAATAGAGGTTCAGCAAAATTAAGTAATTTACTTAAGGTTGAACAGTTAATAAGTAAGAGAGTCAAGATTCCAGCCCAGGTCAGTCTTACTGCAGGTCATACTTTCCCACTATACCAAAAGAGGTGTGGAATTAATATCCAGCAATATTTTATTAATTTGCGCTAAGTAAATCCAAATAACTGAGAAAATCCCAATTATATGTTTAATAACAAAATAAGCTAAGTCATATGTCTATGATAATTCCTCAGAGAACTTGCTTTAAAAAAATAGTCAAGAAAGGTTTGTCAATCAAAAGCTTGCACAGAGATGCAATTCTTGAATACTCATAAAGCCTTGAGAATTCTTCAGACTCCATTGGTTTAGCGATTGTTCCTGAACATCCTTTGTAAGCCAATCCCTTTCATAAGGGAAAAGTAGAAGTAAATTTCAATTTGGTCCCTGTCACAGGGATTGCAAACCCAAATGTCTCCAGGGGCCAAGCTGCTAACCTAAATAAGTCTTTCAGTAAGGATAACTGAGAAGATTGGCTGGGTGTAAGATAACAGATGAAGAAAGGCTTGAACAGCATTTGAGAATAATGCTTGGTTCCATGACCTTTTGAAAAGTAGGGGTGGCAGCAGGGGTGGTGGAGTGGAGCTACATACCAAAACCAAATAGTCTCTAGGACTGATGGGTCACCAATCACAGCCCTGACACAATCATCAAATACTTAGAGTTAATAAAGTCCAAATTAATAAGAATTTTTTTGTTTTTGCTTTTGTTTTGTTTAAAAAACAACTTAAGGGTCCATATAATGTTTTGTCACACAAAACATTCTCAGACTGATATTTAGTTCAATTCATAAGACTGATATATTAATATAAGTATAAAACTCTGACACATATGCCTAAGAACTTGGCAACATAACTGCCTAAAAGTGCAACAAAAGCTATAACTATCACACCAGTGATATTTACAGACAAACTGGTGAGATGGTGGCATGTAATTCCTAATTTCAGATGGAGGAACCTAGAAAAATAAAATTAACTCGCTGTGAGGCTCACTGTGAACATCAAAAACACGGAAGGAAACTGAAATAAGAAGTTCCCAATTTCCAATCTTGATCATTTCACATTTATTTTTCATTTAAAGGGTGAGCATTTCTTTTGTATTTTTAAGCCTGGAATCAAGTTTGCCAATTAAACCATCGCAAGGACCAAAGAGAAGAAGGTGATCTTGGTCATCACCTGAAACACCTGTGACTGTTTTTCCATCACGGGAGCGAAAGAGTCTCATTCGGGCAAGAGAAAGAGAGTGACTGTATTGGTCCTCAGATTCCAAATAACCTTTAGTTATTTCTACATAAATATCCAGCTTGACAAAATTCTCTAAGTTATAGTTGAATTGTTCATTCATTCAACAAAGACTACTCAAGTCCTTATTAGGCATAGTGGAAGGTACTGAGGATACGGTGGTGAACCAATAGATGTGTTCTATTCCCTCATGGATTTTACAGTCTAGTGGGGGAGATGGATGGATGAAGAAAACAAATACATATGTAATTATTAGTTTTAGTAAGTGTGACAAAGGGAAGAATAGGGAAGATTGAGAGAGAATAACAAGGCGATGTGATTTAGTGTGGGAATGGGGAGGAGAGTGGGGAGGTCAGGGGAGGCTGAGTGGAGCTGAGATCTGAAGGATGAGTAAGAGTCCGGTGAAGAAGGGTGGAAATCCTGTTGGAGGCAGAGGAAACAAGCATACAAAGTCTTGATGTGGGAAAGGACTCAGCAGTTCCCAAGACTGGCAGGTCTGGCTGGAGCTACAAGGATTCTGAGGAGGATGGTGGGAGATGAGGACAGACAGACAGGCAAGAGTGGATGACTCAGGGTCTTGAAGGCAATGGTAACAAGTTTGGATTCTGGTACAGATGCAATGGGAAGCCATCAGAGGACTACGAGCGAGGATAACCTGATTTACCTCAAAAAAGGTCATCTGGTTATTGTGTGTAAGAGTGGGGCAAGACTGGATGCAGGGAGGGAAGGAGGAAAGCAGTTGCTGTGGTCCAGGGAAATGACAGTCATCATTTGGATAGAAGAAGTGATGATGACAGGGAAAAAGTGGCCATTTTAGAAAGAGAATTTTGGATGGAATATCAGGACATTATTGATGGAAAAAACTGTCAAGAATGACTTTTTTTTGTCTCATCCATTGTCAATAATTAACTTGTAGAGTGGATCATTTTTTAGTAGCATGTATATATGTGTGTGTTGTGTGAATGTGCATGTGCGTATATATATATATATATATATATATGATAAAGACATCAAATTCAGATTTAATAGGAAATGTGAAGAAGTGTATTTATGTAAACAAATTCACATAAGCTTCTTTGATGCCATACATGTAAAGTTCCATCAAAACAATCATCATTACGGTACAATGAAATTACATGTTTAACAAAGAGATTTTCAAGCTTATATGAAGAGTAGCTCACAGTTCAGATATCATTTGATTTTAGAAGATGCTAATACAACTAATGGACTTTATTCCTTTTATTGGGCTCATTTTCCACCATCCTCATCCATTGTCTACCAGTGATAAGCAAAACAGACAATGACTAAATTGTCACTAATGCAGATTTCATTACTCTAAATGTCTCTTTAGCCACTTGAGATAGTTGGCCATTAAAATACATATATGCACACACACACAATCACCCACCAACAATTTTTACAGCTGGTAAAAGTTCTGGGATTGAATCTATAAACATATCTGAATAGCGGTAATTTCAGTACAGTGTATCTCTCTCGCTAAAGTACATCCCTCATCTAAGAATAAGGTGCTAAGCCACACACATCTCTAAAAAATTTGTGCAAAATATATTTACCAGCAGAGAAGTTGGGGATTTGGCAGGACGTGTTCTAACCTGCTGAAATTTGTCACCCGAAAAGTCAGGGCAGCTGGCGATGGGTTGTTGGCAAAGTGTCTGGTGATGCCGGCAGGAAAGGACAACACCATTTCTCCAGTAATCTTCACGATACATCTGGCATATCACAACACGTGAGAGGAAAGAGAGGAAACCTAGGTCAACATGTGAATCAAAGCAGTTGTGAAAAGCAAAGATTTCTGTAACAATATGACACAGCAGAAGAGAGGAAAAGTAAGCTCTTACAATATCTAAAGAACTGAGGACTCAAAGGTTTATTTTAACACGTCTCCAAAAAAGGTGGCTATTTTGTTGAAGGTGTTTTTGCACCGTTAGAAGAAAAGTGCAGCTTTTTTCTTTCTGTAGAAAAGTCTGTATGTTCACCTCACAAACAGAATCATTTATTCTGGTGATTCTCTCTCTTTGACTGCTGAATTGATGGCAGCATATTTGACGATACTAAATTGCACAATGTTATCACACTATTCACTGGGACTTATTTTAGTTCTCTGAGTAATGTGATTGATGCCTTGAGTGTGTTCTTTTATGGACACATGGGGTAAACTTCCTGCTTCCCACTTAATTAGATCTTTATTCCATTAACTTGTCTATCTGGTTGAAATTATAAAATCAGTCATATATATAAGTTAACACAGTTGGATGATAATTTGGAAGGAATAATAATCCTTTCTAAAAAAGGGCTTTATTGAAGTATAGTCGATATATAATAACTGGTGCTTATTTATAGTGTAAATTTCCATCATTTTTGACATAATCTACATCTATGAAACCATCACACAATCAAGATAATCAAGATATCCAACGTCCCTAAGAGTCTCCCCCTGTGTTTTTGTTTTCCTCTCTCCTGCCCTTCTCCATCCTTTCCCTCTATGTGCCTTGGTAATTACTAATATATTTTCTGACATTACATATTAGTTTGGACTTTCTAAAATTTTAGATAAACAGAATTGTAAGGTGTGTGATTTTTTTTTTTGGTCTGATTTTTTTCCACTCAGCGTAATTATTTTGAGATTCATCCATGTAGTGTGTGAATCAATAGCTCATGTCTTTTTATTGCTGGGTGGAATATGGATATACCACAGGTTCGTTTTGAAAATTCATTCACTTGTTGAAGAACATTTGGATTCTTTCTGTCTTTTGCCTATTACAAATAAAGCTGTGATAAATATGCGTGTACAGCCCGTGTATGGGCACATGCTCTTATTTCTCTTGGATAAATATATGACTGGATCACATGATAGGTGTACCTTTAACTTTTTAAGAAACTGCCAAACTGTTTTGTGAAGTGGAAAATACAGCTGAGCGTGAGTTTCAGTTCCTCTCCATCCTCACCAACATTTGGTAGGATCTGTCTTTTTATTTGTCATTCTCATAGGTGAGTAACAGTATCTTACTGTTTTGGTTTTTTTTTTTTTTTGCGGTACGCGGGCCTCTCACTGCTGTGGCCTCTCCCGTTGTGGAGCACAGGCTCCGGACGCGCAGGCTCAGCGGCCATGGCTCACGGGCCCAGCCGCTCCGCGGCACGTGGGATCCTCCCGGACCGGGGCACGAACCCGCGTCCCCTGAATCGGCAGGCGGACTCTCAACCACTGTGCCACCAGGGAAGCCCTCATTGTTGTTTTAATCTGCATTTCCCTAATGGCTAAGGATCTTAGCACCTTTTCACGTGCTTATTTGTCATCAGTTATTTACTCAGGTGAAGTGTCTGCTCAGATTTTCTGCCAGTTTTTAAAACTGAGTTTTCTGTTCTCTTATTAATTTGGTTTTTTTTTTTTTTGGTACATTCTGGATGTAAGTAATTTATCAAATACATGCTTTGCAAAGATTTTTTTTCCCAGTCGGTGACTTGTTTTTTTTTTTTTTTTCTTTCTCTTAAGAGTAATTTGAAGGGCAGAAATTTTAAATTCATCAATTTATTCTTTTATGGGTTGTAGCTAATCACTTTACTCTTTTGGAGTCTTATCTGAGAAATCTTTGCTAAATCCAAGGTCACAAACATTTCACCTATGTTTTATTCTAGAAATTTTTAATTTTTAGTTTTACATTTAGCTTTATGATCTATTTTTGGTTAATTTCTGTATATTTTCTGTGCGGTATGCGTCCAAGTTCATTTTTTAGTGTGTGGATATGGGTATCTAAATGTTCTATCACCATCTGTTGAATTTATCCACTTGGTAATTTTGTTGAAATTCAGTTGTCCATATATGTGTGGGCCTATTTCTAAATTCTCTATTCGGTTCCATTGACCTATTTTGTCCGTCTTTACACCAATCTCACACTGTCTTGATTGCTGTAGCTTTAAAGTTATTCTGAGATCAAGTAGTATTAGTCTACCAACTTTGCTCTCTTTCAAAATAGTTTTGGCTATTTTAAGTTCTTTGTATTTCCACATGAAACTTAGGATCACTGTGTCAATTTCCACATAAAATCAGTGGAGTTCCAATTCACCCTTTACTGTCTGCTCTGAGAGAATTAGTATTGGGCTGTTAATATATTTTTTCTTTGCCAGCGTAACAGGCACTATCTTACTTTTTGTCAGTAGAGGGCACTAGAAAGACATTGCAGGAAGAAGAGACTTTTTCCCCTTCCTGGTTCCAGTGCGCTTGCTAGGCAGTCCTCTGCAGTACTCAAGGCTTTCCTAGAGCTAGGCTCCTGCAGTGCAGGAGGCACGTGGCACCCAAGAGTGTGGGTACTGCAACCCGTGTGGCTTTGCTAGTGCCCAGTGACACTGGCAGCTTCCACAGCCTCTGGCTCCTGAGGTACGTGTGGCTGGGCTGTCCCAGTGCCCAGCTCTTTTAATGCAGATGGGGTCCCTGGTTCCAGGCTCCTATCATATGCACACCTTCTCCATAGCCAGCTTCTGCCGTGCATGGTGGTCTGCGGTACCCACGGGCCATTAGCTTCCTCGGGCACCCTCCTCAGCCAGGTTTGCAGTGGAGTGTGCTTCAGTGAGACACCTCCCACGAACACCTGTGAGTCTGCTGGGCTCTCCCTATGCCATGGCCTGGAAACTCTCCAGGAAGTCAGTTGGGGCAATCATAATCTCACCTCTCAGGGGTCACTGTCCTTCACTTGAGGTCCTGTGTCTTGCAAATCATTGTTTCATATATTTTGTCTGTTTCTGCAGTGTTTTCAGGTAGAAGGGTAAATTGGTCCCTGTTATTCCACCTTAACCAGAAGCAGAAATCTCAAAAAGATTTTTCTTCTTTGGGAAATGGTAAATATTTAAAATGAGTGAACTTCTTTATAACTTTCCTGTACATCTGGATAATTGACCCTTGTACCATTTCTGCAACTTTAAGTTCAGGAGTGTACTTTCTAGAGAAATTGAGGTTAATAAATGAACATTTCGCTCACACTTGAATATAGGAAACTGTTTGCCCCATAGTCACCTTCTGTGCTGTGTAATTGTGATTGACGAGGCACAGTGGCTCAGATGAGACGGTCCTTGGCACACATTCAAAACAGCTTGTGTGGAGAACTGCTATAGCCTTGTATGTGTAAGGCTGGGTTTGGGGTAGAGGTGGAGGGCAGGTGAGCTTCCTAAAGGTGCCATGTGCCCCTCCTCCCACTCAGATAATATCATCCCTAACTCTGAACTGCTCTGAATGAGAATTCTGGTTTCTGGAAGTTTGCGCCTCCATCTCTGCTGCAGAATATTGCTGAGCTCTCAGTTTGGTGCCAACTCTGCTATCTTCCTTCTCTATCTTTCAGACCCATAAGGCTTGCTTGATTTACTGGTGATGAATTGGTGCTAAGCCTGGACTTCCCCTTAAGCTGAGTCTACTCTTTATGTTTTTCAATATGTGGGCAAGAAAAATTTTATTTGACGACTCTAGAAGAAAATAATAACTACTCAGAGCGCTTGTTAAACTAGACTTCAGCACCTACCATCACTCAGTCCACTGTTAGCAGTGGTTGCTCAAATTTTTTTTAATTGGTAAGAAATCGGCTCAGTTTCTTTTCCAGGTTGCTCAAAATGAGCTCTAAGTGGTGTCTTGGTGGAGGATAAAGTTTCTCTTTTGAAAGAAAGTCAGCAAGGGGAGGAGGTGGAATTTATTAAGTCAATAAACATTTATGGACGCCTAACTATGTAAGCTGGGGTTGTTTGTTTTTGTTGTGAGTGGGGAGGCAATTAAAAAATGAGCAAAAGACATATATACACTAATATGTATAAAATAGATAACTAATAAGAACCTACTGTATAAAAAATAAATAAAATAAAATTCAAAAAAAATGAGCAAAAGAGCCCCTGCCTTCAAAGGGCTTACAGTGTCAGATGGACTATGAGAGAAGTAGTCAGTATAAGCCGATAGGTGAAGCACCCAGGCTCATCAGTTACATTACATTTCTTTCTCTTTTTTTTTTGCGGTACGCGGGCCTCTCACTGTTGTGGCCTCTCCCGTTGCGGAGCACAGGCTCCGGATGCGCAGGCTCAGCGGTCATGGCTCACGAGCCCAGCTGCTCCGTGGCATGTGGGATCTTCCCGGACCGGGGCACGAACCCGTGTCCCCTGCATTGGCAGGCGGACTCTCAACCACTGCGCCACCAGGGAAGCCCTACATTACATTTCTGAACTGCCTCTCAATTGTCAGAGTCAGATCTTTGGTGATTTATTAATCCATCCAGTGTCTAAGTCGATCTGAAATTTTCTATATAAAAATTAATATTTTCAACCTATGCTCACTCACTAAAGGAAAGTCTTTGTTCAACAGTAATGATTGTTCCTATCAGTGTGTGATGTGGCTACATTTCATGTGAGTTTAAATCATGGAAATCCGAAATACTGCAATATGGAAATATTGACACAGGTACTTTATGAAGTAAATTTAAAACCATATGAATCCCCACAAATGAAACATCTGTCTAGAATGGCAAGATTTCCAAGTCAACTGGTCTAGAGCCTTGTAAACTGGGTTCTCCCTGTTACCACAGGCAGCATCATGTTAGCTGGTCAACAGAAACACTGGCCAATTTTGGTCAGGAAATGTGTGGATTTGATTTATGTGAGGTCATCAGAAATATATCCCTCTCATAAAGTATAAGTTCTACTGCTTTGATAACTAAGCTCATGGTTTTCTGTTCAAGCATACACACTTCTGCACATAGGCTGCTTCCCTTCCCTTATTTATCATCCCCTTTTATTGACTTGGGTACCAGGCAAAAACTCCTTTTCATATTCAAGACTCAGTTCAAAGGCAGCCCTTTCCAAGGTCTTCCTTAATATCTTCTCCATTCAGCCCTCTTTAGTTTTTCCTTTCTTTAGTTTCCTTTGACAAATGGACAGATTTTTTTTTTTTTTTTTTTTTTTTTGCGTTATGCGGGCCCCTCACTGTTGTGGCCTCTCCCACTGCGGAGCACAGGCTCCAGACGCACAGGCTCAGTGGCCATGGCTCACGGGCCCAGCCGCTCCGTGGCATGTGGGATCCTCCCAGACCGGGGCACAAACCCGCGTCCCCTGCATCGGCAGGCGGACTCTCAACCACTGAGCCACCAGGGAAGCCCAAGGACAGATTAGAAAAAAAAAAACTGCTTTGTAGTTTCTTGCACATATTTACTACTGTGAAGGCAAGTACTGTGTCTTAGGTTCTGGGAAGGCAAAGGTATAAAACACAGAACCCAGTGCAGAGTAGGAACTCAATAAAGTATTTTAAAAATAAATTCATACATTTAACAATTATATATTGGCTGCCTAATCAATGTACCAGGCATTGTGTAATGCACTAGAATGGGCAGTGAGAAACAGGACAAATGTGGTCTTGAGCAAACTTCTAGTTTAAGCAGGGAGATATACACTTGAATAACTAATTGAAATATGGTGATAAGGGAAGGATAGACTATAACTGAGAAGCCTAAGGTTTTCTTGGGAATTAGAGAATTCGTTCCTAGCACAAGAGTTGTTCAAATAGGAGCTAATAACGGGAAATATGTTTCCCCCAGGTGGCAGCAAAGTCAAGGAGTTCTCTGCCTTTGAGCTACTGAGAAAGACTCAGATGCCAGAATACCAGTAGTAGATTTTTGTTTCCAGTGTATGGTCTGAAAACAAATGGGGAAGTCTTTGATACAGGATGAGAGAGAACCACAGGCAAAGCAAAGCCACGTGCGTTTTCTGCATCATTTCTCTATGTGGCGCTGTGTTTGGCTTTATCCTCCTCCCCACCTCTCCCCGTGATGGAACTTTTGAACTTGAGTTGTTTCTTTGAAAGTGAATCACAAAGGAACAGCAATTAAAGTGATTCACTGCTTGGAGATGAAATTAAATTTAGAAGAATGTCACTTCATGATCTGTTCATAAATTTCAGATCTCATAATTTCAGTGAAATATACTGAATCTCCCATCTACCAATATACAGTATACACTACAGCTACTTACGGCAATATAATTGAAAAAAGACTCAATATGTGCAGTCATCCACAGATCAAAGGCTCAGTTAATTTGGAAGGGCATAGGAAAAGCACTAGTATTAACTTGGCTCAAGTACCACATCACTGGAATGCTAAAGTCATGGACACCAGGCTCACTGGTATAGACCTCCGCAGACACTTGTCAGAGTGTGCTGGGGAAACCGAAACAAGATGAAGGACCCAGCTTGTATAGGGACAGGTTCGCAGGTGACTGGTAGGCTGCTATACCACTTCTTGGGATTTAAAAAAGATTATTATTAAGGACTTCTTAACTCCCATTGCCCCATATCTACACCTCTCCTATAGTGGACTTTGCATTATATTTATGTACAAGTTTTATTTTCCATATCAATTGTCTTCACCACCAATATATCCCTGTCTAGCACAATGGCAGCCACATAATAGACATTCTGTAAATGTTAGGTGAGTAATTCAACTCAACTTGTTCAGCAAATATGCACTGGGTTCTCCATGCCAGGCCCTGTTTTAGGTACTGAGGATATAACAATGAACGAAATACTTAAAGTCCCAGCTCTCATGAAGCTTACACTCTAGTGGGGGAAGGGACAGACAGTGGACACTGAAAACATGGAACATGTTAATTAGCATGTTCATTAACTAGAAAACAGGAAGTATGTTAACTACGAGGGAAGAGAAAGTGAAGTAGGGAGAAAGGAAGTGTTGACAGCGGAGAGGGCAGGAGAATTGCTATTTTACATAGAAGGTCTCTGATAAATCTGCTGAAGAATCATGAAGGAAGTGAGGGGGCAAGTCACCCAGATAGTTGCGAGAAGATTTCACTAAGGCGGAAGGAGCAACAAATGCAAAGACCCTGAGGTGCAGGTGGGGTTGGGCTGATGAAAGAAAAACAGCCATGAAGCCAGAGTGGCTAGAGGGGAGTGATTAAGGACGAGGGTGACGGAGGCAAGATCAGAGAGGTGGCAACTGGGATGGGTCGTGAAGGATAAATCTTATAGACCATTATGAAGCATTTGGCTTTAACTTTGAACAAGTTAGGAAGATTTTGAGCTGAGGAGTGACATGTTACATTGAAAATAGATTTCAGGGGGGACCAGAAGTGGAAGTACCCCTACTACCAATTGGATCTCTCTGAATAAATGAATGAATAAACGAATGAATGAAAGCCAATTAGTAAGCAGACAAAAAAGCATTCATTCTCGTGTGATCCTTAGTGTTTTTCACTCCATTATAGACACCTCTCCACATTTTCGACTACTCATTTTTTTTAGGGTGTGTTTCTACCTGCAATTCAGGGAAGCCTGAGCTTTCTAAGGTCTGGGTCAGTCAGTAATAAGTAGTCTTTCAAACTGGTGTGACAGAAAGTCATGCAAATTCTTTACTCAAAGAAGGGTCTACAGAAGAAACATGTATGTATGTATACAAAGTCTGTATACAACCTAAGCTAATGATGCTTACTTTTCTCTAACAGTTCAAATGCATATTCTGTATGAGGAGCTTTTAGTTGCTGTTGATGCATGGTCAAGGCAAATGATCTTTCTGCTCTGAAGATGAAAAAGAAGAGATGTGGGAGAAACCAGAACGCTATAGCCTGAATGCTTGTGTTCTCCCAAAATTTATATATTTAAACCTAATCCCTGATGTGATGATATTTGGGACATGATTAGGTTATGAGGATAGGGCACTCAAGAATGAGATTAGTGCCTTTATAAAAGAGACCCACAAAGTTCCTTAGCTCTTTCCAGTATGTAAGATTCCGATGAACCAGGAAGCTGGCTCTCATCAGATACCGAATCTGCCGGGGCCTTGGTTTTGGACTTTCCAGCCTCCAGAATTTTGAGAAATAAATTTCTGTTGTTTATAAGCCACCTAGTCTGTTATAGTAGAGCAAATGAACCAAGACACCAGCGTCCACAGTATTTGTTTCTCTGCAAAACTCTGGGCCCAGAATAAAACCTAAATGCTGTTTAAAAGGATGTTTAGGGAGATTGATAGATGTCAGTGGCTAGAACGGAGTGCAGTTACTAATTATATTAGTTTTCCAGCATAATGTTGTTAGATTTAGACTTAAAAAAAAAAAAAAGCTAGTGTTTCTGAAATGTAAAGAGGGTTAACAATTAGTCATATAGATTTTCACTTAAAATAGAGTTCCAAGTTCTAATTATACTTATCACTCTTTCAAAATTTTTTATAAAATAGTCTAGTGTTCTATATGCACATTTAATTTTTTCTCTCATCTTTATTTCCATGGCTACCAAGGTTTTCTAAGCTCTAGTCCCTGCAAGTAAAAAATAAAAAGCAATTCTTTCCTCACCTAGGTTTGTCCTTTGTTTATACATCAGATTCAGACCTGGAATTGTATTAGTGACACACTTGAAAACCAGTTTGACTTAGGTGTTTAGTTTTCAGTGTAGACTAATAATCGCCCTTAACTTTTTTTTTGAATCTGAACCCCTTTGTGAAATTGATGAACACTGTAGAGTGTCTATGGACAAATGTGCATGTGCACACACACATTAGATATGAAATATAATTTCAGGGGATCCATAGACTTCCTGAACCCCATCCATGGGACACCTTATAGAGAAGCATGTACATTCAGGTAAAGCCCATTGTCAAGTTGTACTGATATAAGTGTAATCAGGCTCACGTAAATAGAGAGTGGTACATTTTTACCTAAAGTTTTTACTTTGCTGTGATTATTTTTTGGCTAGCTTTTCCTTACTTAACAAGGGTAACACATAACTTGTCCTCTTACGTATCTGCATGTTATGGAAAGGTGGTTTTATTCCAGGTTCTCATTCCAATGCACCATTGTTTCAGTTTATATGTGGGTGACTCCCACCCAGGAAAGACTAAGACAATAAAGACATGATCTAGACATTTCCTTTTGTGAGATAATACATTTTCTCCTTGCTGATGGAGTTGGTTGGGTTTTCTGTAACCTGCAACCAAAACTGAATCAGAGATTTCTGTATTAGATTAGATTACTGGACCTTTTGGCATATTTTTTTAAAAAGCAGTGAATTAATATTCCTAATCAAATTAATTCTAGGTAGGCCACCTGTTACTGTTGACTGGTTTTTTTTTTTTTTGGTTTTAGGATATGGAATGAAATAATTATATGTAGGGTGTCCCCACTGAATTGGATAGAGTTTGGAGAATACAATGGACCAAGCCCCAGGCTTACTTGCTCGGATCTGCTCCCTTGAAGTAGGCATTGACCGTTTCTGTAAATGCTGCTGCAACAGGGAGGGTGTCCTGGGCTCCCATGGTTAGGGGGCTGGGTCCCCTGGAAGAACCTGCATGAAATGAAAAATCTTCATTTAATATGGATCGGAGCCATCTTAGTACATGTGGAACTAAAAGACCATTAAAGGATTAGAAGATGAAATCTAATTACTGAAAAAAAAAGCAATGTGCTAAGAGCCATAACTATATATTCAACATAGAGCTCAAGTATTTAAAAGGAAATATTTGGCTGGTTTACAGACAAACACACTCGAAATTAATACAACGATGTATTTTACTACAGAAAAAAATCCAAGCAGAAGAATAAAGTCATAGGGGGTTTCAATGTTTTACATAAAGCATAAGGCAGTATTTGCATGACAGTTTGTACAGCAGGTAGTTAGTAAGAAAATTATTAGCTTCTTATTTAAGCCTTCACCTTATACAATTGCCCACACACTCAAAACTGTTTGCATTTCTTCATTTTAAAGAGACAAACAGCCATGCAGCACAGTGTTACACATTGTCCTTCTCTGGGGCGTTTCCATTTCAAAAAGTCCAATTACCCTTAGATCAAGTAGGCTCAAGTGTACATGTCCCCAAACATACACAACCCAAACGTCCACCTTGACTTAGCACAAACACATCAATGCATCAATTCACATTATTAAAAATAACAGTTTACTGACCATCTACTACATACCAGGCACTACACTGGATACCTTACAAGAATTACCACATTCAAGCCCCACATCAGCCCTGTGGGATAGGCATTATTATTCCCATTTTACAGAAAGAAAACTGAAGCTCAAAGAGCTAAGTGACTTGCCCAAGATACAGTTAGTTAAGTGGCAAAACTAAAATTCAAACCTAGGTTTGCCAGCCTATAAGGCTCATGATTTTCCCTATGCTGTTTTTACCATATTGTTTGTCTAAATGAAACATTTTCCTGTATGTTTTTGATACAACTTGAGGTTTCCAAAAGGAGCGAAGTTTAGGACTGTTGTCTTCATTAACAATCTCTAGACATGGTACTGAAGAGTCAAGTTTTATAAGGACAAAGTATTTAATTATGTCACACATTCACTGCTTCTCCTTCTTATCACACAAAACACATTTACTCTTCTCCACCTCATCACAGACGTCGCGTTATGCTTTTTATCTTTTACCTTTAGTCACTTTCATACTCTTCTCTGACTATGAAAAGATCTACCTTTGTATATTTCCCTCCTCAATAAAGTTTCCCTTGTTAATTCTAGTTCATCCTAGTGTCTACATTTTCTATCTTCCCTTGTCTTCCAATATCTTGGATGTAGTAATGGATCACCAACAAACACTGGCTTATTATCTGCTATGTATCAGGCATTATGGTAGGTGCCGGGGATTCAGAGATAATTAAACATAATCCTTGTCCTCAGGAAATAGGTTTTTGTTGCTTACGAGCCACGCCTCGAGTGGTATTTTGTTACAGCAGTCAGAATGGACTGAGGCACGCAGTCTGGCCCAGATCTACCCTTCCTCACCTCTTCCCTCTCTTTCCAACAATGCTATGCCCTAGCTGTGTTCACCTCTGGGCACTACAGTCCTTACTGTGGGTTTAATCAATAATGCCAGAGAAGGAAAAAACATCAAGATTTTACAAAGAACCCTTTTACCTTAAAGGATCCACAGTTTACAATTCTAATTTCTTCACATCCCTATACATTGCAGTTAATACGCCATCTTCTATTTTACTTTTTTCATTTATTACACAATTTTTCTTATTGCTATCTGGTCTACATATCATTTCCATGAGTATATATTATTCTATAAAAATTCTCCAAATGTTGGGTCATTTCTAGGTAGAAATTATTCTAGATCCATCTTCATATAAATTGGTCTTTTTCTTTTAATTATTTTTTTAAGATATAGTTTTATTACTACAAAGTGGGATGACCCAACCATAAGGCAGATAAATTTTTGATTGCTAAGAATGCCAGATTATTTTATCTTATTTTTAAAAATAAATTTATTTATTTAATTTATTTATTTTTGGCTGCGTTGGGTCTTCGTTGTTGCACGCGGGCTTTCTCTAGTTGCGGTGAGCAGGGCTATTTCTTTGTTGCGGTGCGCGGGCTTCTCATTGCAGTGGCTTCTCTTGTTGCGGAGCACGGGCTCTACAGCGCAGGCTCAGTAGTTGTGGTACATGGGCTTAGTTGCTCCGTGGCATGTGGGATCTTCCCGGACCAGGGATCGAACCTGTGTCCCCTGCTTTGGCAGGCAGACTCTTAACCACCACGCCACCAGGGAAGTCCCCCAGAATATTTTACGTAAAAATTATACTCAGTGAAAATGCTATTAGTAATAAATGAATGCTTCTGTTCCCCTGCAGTACCTTAGAGAGTCTTTGTTACTATGATTATTGGAAAACTAGGCTAAAACCAGGAGAGTGTCTAAGATGCTGAGAAATTCAAACCTTATGGCCTAAGGTGACTAAGAGGGGCCTCAAAACTATTTTCAAATATCTGAAATAATATTACCAGACAGTGACTCTAGGGACCAGAATTCATGGCCATGGATCTGCAAGTTAATAGCTTTGTGACCTCGGGCAAATGAATTATCTTTAGGTTTTCTCAACCATGAAATGAAGGCAATAGATCACATCATCCCTGTGTGTTAGGATTCTATAGTTTTAAGTTGTTTATAGGAATTTAAGGAGTTTTAAACAGTAGGAACAATTTTCTCACACAGAAATAAGCTGCTTTGAAAACTGTATCCCTTCACTGGTGGTTTTAGTGAACCTGCCAAATATTTACTGGGTCTCTACTCTCTGTAAGATAGTGGTGGGAACACAGATATGCAAACTTTCAGGAAATAAGATACAAGCATATAGGAAACCCAGTAACAATATCATATACAAACAAGAGCTTAAGACAATAGCTCAAGTGACAGCACTATGAGTTTTTTTCACTACAAGATTAATTGTCCAATGAGCAGAACAGGAAATTCTGCTCCTTGATTTAATAAAAAGAAACTCAGACTCTGGTGTCACACAGACTTGTGTGTGAATCCCAACGCCTCCACTTACAATCTGCTGTGACCAGGAGCAAGCTATTTAATCTGTCTGTGACTCAGTTTCATCTTTAAAATAAAATATCAATAGATAATAATATCTATATTAAAGGTTTGTGGTGGACATCAAATGGGATATCCTTAGCGTGGTATATACTTGAAAAAACATCTTCTTCTTGTTTTTGTTGCTGTTATTTTGTCAGGGTGAGTTTTACTAAGGTTGTTGAATTAGAGTTGGTTCTTTGAATTTGAATAGTTATTGAGGTAGAGAATGAAGGGAGGTACCACAAATGGTACTCCTCACTGAGCAAGGAGATAGACCAACATTTTCAGGTTCCTTCCAACCCCAAATTTCTTTTATCATAAGAGCAATGAATTCTATCATGCACGTTTAATTTTTTGTGTATTACATGGGTGGCTCTCATATCTATTCAAGTCGCTTGATATAATGCTTGGACTCATAGGAGATGAAAGTTGGTTGAATGCATATTTGTCTGTTGATTCATTCGAATGTGAGTTCCTGCAATAAGTAGGCATTGTGCTAGTTGCTGAGGGATTCACAGAAATGTATGAGATGTACCCCTCCCTTCATGGAGCTTGTAGGATAAAAGGGGACTATAAGGGTAAATACAAAAGAAAGACAAAGCACTACATGAAGTTAGATAATATTGATAGCTAAGTATTATAATTATTATATTATTAATGATTATTTTTAAAGAATTCAATGTCGAAATAGTAATTATTATGTCTGTCCTACAATAAAATAAAATATCAAACACTAATATGGCTTTTTGTTCTTTATACATTGAGGGGATAAACAGGTTCAGTATAATTATCTCTGTTGCACTAGCCCAAGTTCACTCTGCTAGTAAGTGGTAAAGATGAAATTCAATCCTAGGTCTCCTAGTGCTACTAAGAACTATTCCTGTATTACCTCTTAATCCTGATGATACCCCTATTAGGGAACTACCATTGTTATCCCTGTTTTCCAGAGGAGAAAACTGAGGTTACAAATCATTCAGTAGCCTTGCCCACAGTCACCCAGTTAGTAAGCAGTAAGCACAGCATTGGGATGCAAACCTAGTACTTCCTGACTCTGGATCCTGAGCTCTTACCTACACTGCTCATGGAACATGTAAGTCAGAACAAAATTATGTTAGACATCTGAGGGTGCATATGTGGTCCCCCAAGAAGGACAAGTTGCTGCCATTACCTTGTCGAGTTCTGACAAAATAGCAATTCCAGGGTCCTGGAAAGCAATTGTCATGCACACTTAGGGAGTTCTGAGAAATGGAAGAAGGCACATAGAGTCACTATCATGTGATGAAATTTTCTGAAAGGCAGTTTTCTGTGACTCTCATTACCAAGCAAGGTTATACACACACACACACACACACACACACACACACACTAAGGCTAAAGAAAAATTAGTATGACATCTTTAAAAGAAGAGGTCATCCTACTATATAGCACAGGGAACTATACTCAATATTTTGTAATAACCTATAAGGGAAAAGAATCTGAGAAAGAATATATACATATATATATATACATATATATATATGTAAAACTGAATCACTGTGCTGTACACCTGAAATGAACACAGCATTGTAAATCAACTGAATCAATAAAAAAAGAAAAAGATAAGGTGGTTAATTTGTGAAAGCATTTCCTGAGTAGTCAACTGAAATATGAATGTGAGTATGGAGTAGGGGCTGTGTATGTAAAAATATGAAAGGAGAAAGGGAAAAGGGAGAGCGATTTTAGAAGAGAAAGGGAAAGATACAAATAAAAAAGAGGGAGAAAAGGAAGCGAAATACCCAGGTACAGAACTTGAGTAAGAGTACAAGGTTTACTTGATAAATAAATGGCTGTTCGAGTCCCGGGTTCCAAAGAGACGCCTGGTACTACACCACTGCCAGTCTTTTGTGTGGAGGGGAAGTGTGTCCTCACGGTGTGCCCAGAGCAAGCCTGTCCGGTCCCCCTGCCCCCCTGTTCGGTACAATTTACTCCATTTTCTGTATAATGTTTTCCACTTTGCAAAGTTGAAATTTAGAACTTTTTTCATATCAAACTCATGAAGAAGACTTCTTTTGAGTTGTTTTAAATATAATATGAATTTATGTCAGAGTAGTGCTTCCCTCAGGGGTGTTTGTAGCGTTTGTCACTATAGACTTAATAAATGGTAATAGCTGTTATTGTGTGTTAACTCTGCGTAATGCTTCATATGCATTACCTCCTTCAATTCACACAAACACCTCACCAAGTAGGTGCTATTTTTAACAACCTTTTCTTACAGATGAGAAAACTTTGGAGGTGTAAGTAGGTCAAACTCAGAGAGCAAGTGATCTATACTTTTAGCTATTATGCTTTGCTGTTACAGTAAAGAATCTAGAACCTCTTCGGAGGCTGTGGGCTTCAGTAGTGACTGTGCTTCTTAGTTAACATCTGCCCTTGGGCAGGTCACTGATTCTAGCTGCATCCCTATTAAATTGGGACATCAATGTCAGTGCCGCCAACTTTATCTGACTGTAAAGAGGATTTGCACTTACAAATGTCAGGAGTCAAAAGAGCTGCAAATTTTACTCTCTTTTCATCTGGGTTTGGAAACAGTCACTCTGAAAGTACAACATGAAGAATGGACAGCAGGAGAGGGCAGTCTTGTTTGTTTAGAAGACCATTACCAGCCTTGCAGCCTACCAACCCGAACACCTGCTGCTCCACCAGGCCCGCTGTACACGCAGGGCAAATGACCCTTATGTCCAGGAGTGAGAACGCAGGAGACAACGAACAGATGGAAGCAATATACAGCATCAGAATGCATGAAAGAAGAGAGGAGAAATTCCAGGAGTTGTATGAAGAAGCAGAGAGTGGGAACTGGATTAGCTTTTTCTAAAACAAAGCAAATCATATTAGTAGAATTAGTAAAAAAAAAAAAATTATAGTCAGTTCAACTATAATTTATAGAGTATATTCTGTATAATGTGATAAAGACAAAAATGTTGGAATCAGATTGAATTAAATTTGAATCCTGACTTTATCACTTACTGCGTTACCTTGGGAAAGTTACTTAACCTCTCTCATGTCCACCTTCATCATTTTGTAAAATGGAGATAGTACCTTCTACAGATACTGTGAAGATTACATATGATGATATAGAATGTCTTTGTTATCTGAGGATAGTCAGTATCAGAAAAAAAAGTCACTTAGAAATGAATGCATTTAAACGGTTTCCAAAATTTCAT
This sequence comes from Delphinus delphis, assembly GCF_949987515.2. Taxonomy (NCBI): domain Eukaryota; kingdom Metazoa; phylum Chordata; class Mammalia; order Artiodactyla; family Delphinidae; genus Delphinus; species Delphinus delphis. Next base: position 57,021,603 of record NC_082683.1, on the reverse strand, counting down.
AGGATATAGTAATAAAAAGGCTTGACTTGCACTCTAAATTGTCATAAACTAACTTTGTGAAAACAATCTTTTATTAACACACTGCAATCAAATAATCAGTGAGTTCTTAGAATGAACAAAAATGATTTGTGTTGATATTTTGAGGAAAGGCATAGTTTTCTGATAAATTGTATTATAGCTTCATACAACAATCTAGTTTCAGATTTGGTTTTCTTTCATGATTATAAAGTGATCCTATATTGCAGGGTTAATTGAGAGTTTTATACATTTTCCTAAGGTTCTCTCAAGTTCTTGATTTTCTTTTGAAGTGGCTATGATGTAAGCTTCCTTTATTTCTTCTTTTTCAATCATTAATAGTATTATTTCTGCTAAACCCTCAATTGATGATGACTTTGAATATAACCTAAGGAGCTTTACACCATCACTTTCCTTGACTTCATGGAATCCTGTATCCTTTCTAAGATTGGCAATTTCATTTTGCAATGAATGTGCACTGCACCTGCATTGTGTGTCCATTATTTGTTTCAGACATTTATGGAAAAACTGACTACATCTGCATATTATGTGATGAACGGTGATAGATGCTAGGGTAAACTGATTTTAGAATGGGGACTAATGTTCTAGATTAATACTTTCATGTCGAGTTGGTCTTTACTTTCCTACCAAATCCAGTAACTGCAAAGACACCTATAAGGACACTAAAGTAAGGAGTTTCGCGAGTATATGTAAATCTGAGTGCCTCCGCATAGTAAATACTCGATAAGTAATAGCCATTATCATTAACAGAGAAGGAGAATTTGCTGGGCAGTTACAGTATGTAATATATTGTTTCAGGCTGCCCTCAACACCATATGCATTTAGCATACAAAGTAAGATAAAGAGACGATTAGAAGCTTTTCTTCGCCCAGTAGAAAGAATTTTATCGTGGGAGCTTAACTTGAGAAGGTGAGTTGTACTTTTGTGACCCTGTGAATCTTAGCTAGCTGAAGTGATGGTTAATAAAGTAATATTACTTTTTTAAAAATCACGGCAACTTTGTTTAAAAATTTTTAGGATAGGTTTGTAAGAAAAGGAGTCAAAGAAAAGTTATTACATATAAAATTTTCTATTCTTTTTTCTCTGCATCTTGGAATGTTACAACTTTACATAAACTAGTTGACTTAAATTATTTGAAATTTATCTTATATGTGTATGTTGTATGTGTGTGTATATGCTGCATATAAAAATGTACATGTAAAATATTTTGTGTATTTCGGTATATTTGTATACTTTTGTCTCTTTTAGAATTCTAGGTCTAAAAATTCTGTATCTAATGAATGCTGTAGGTTAATCTCATAAATAACAATGCTGTGATCATAGCTAAACTGAACATATACTTTTTGTATCCCAGGACTATTCTAAAAGTTTCACATGCATTACCTTACTGAATCCTCACATTAAAAAAAATATTATTATTACTATTTTGCAGATGACAAAACTGAGGCTTAAGAAAGTCTGAAAGATTCCCTAAGTGCTAGTTTGGTTCCTCACATCCTGAAGTAAGTGGCATCAATTGACTTGCTAAGTGCCAAGTGCCAGTACAGAGGAAAAAGGGCAAACCTCAAATGAGGAGTCACCAACATTACTGAGTACTTGCTATGGGCTACACACTCTCGTTTATGCTTTACACATACTGCATCATTTAATTATCACCACAGTCCTGTGCCCACATGGGCACTACTACATATTACAGATCAAGAAACTGCGTCTGAAAGAAGATAGTCTTTTGCTCACATTCTCACCGTAAGCAGTGGAGTTCGTTAGGATTCAAACGAAGGTCCACTTAACTCCACGCTCCTTCCACATAAGGAGCCCCATAGGCTTGTCTCGACTCACAGTGGCTTTGGGTGAGTTATACTTGTTACATGCTTTTCAGTGTGCAAGGCATACACCTTCAGGAAAATGAGGAAGGCATACTTAAAGTCAGTTATCATAGAGTAGAATTAAGGACACTGAATTTCTGGGTAGGTAAATAGGATTAGAGTTGTTTTCAGTCTTCCTCTTCAAAAGTCCCTGCTCACCTGCCTTGGAGAGATATACATATATGTAAAATATATACATATATAAACATATAAAAATATATTTTATGTGTAAAATGTATATATACACATATAATATATATATATTTCAAGTGCATATAATTGCTTTTCAAATTCCACTTAGTCCATAAACATGTGATTGGTTAACGTTTTTGTTGTATTTTATAGAGAATTTTCTTCAAACTGGGTCTTTGCTTACAGTTCTCAAACCATCATCCAACATTAATTAATGCCGTATTTAATTAACTTCCTAAAACAATATGGTTGACTCAGAAAATGGGAAAATTATGTTTCCTTTTCATCATCAAAGTCACATCAAGCATATTCAACACAAGGACTATTATTAGACATGGACATAAGGCAGGAGACAAAGCCATTATGAAAACGTCTTCAGTATGAGGACGCACATGACCAAAACCTATACAACTTCATACAGACAATACTGAGAGTGATTAAGCATCTGAAGCTAAGCCAGCTAGAGCGCGGTATGACAAAGAATGTGGAGAAGACATGAAGAGCTACTCTATGTAGAACACTTATACGGGATGGCCATTGTGCCGAATACTTCACACGCATTATGTCTTCTACTTTCCAAACATCTCTTTGAGGTACATACCATTATTAGGCATGTGTTACCATCGAGGAGATTGAAGCTTAGTGAGATTAAATAATTTGCTCAAGGTAACTTGCTCTATAGTAAGTAGAAAGGTGCTGTGACTGAAACGAGATCTAACTTCAATTGTATTTTCAGTGTTGGCCTGTTCATGTTAAAAAGCTTTGCTCCAACATCCAGCTGGATGCACAGTATGCATTCTCAATGGGGCAGCTTCTCCCCAAAAGGGGTAGAAATTGGTTCTTAGGGGAAGGTGAAGGAAATCTTTACCTTTTTATGTATGAAGCACACAGATATTCATACAGTACATAACCAGGTGTACAGTACATCTGTGATATTAAAATTGTACTGGGGAGCAATGAGGGGGCAACAAAGGTCTAAAAAGACTCTGTGGGTAAGGGAAGGGGGATAATGAAAAAACAGTTTGAGAAGATCTGGTTTACAGCTTTAAAAGGGTCATTGGTTGTGGATGTCCTTTACACCTCATCAACTCTCTTGGGAAAAACTTTACGGGACTGGTTTTGCTAAAGGATAATAATGGTTTATTTCTTTCTTCAAACTTCCAGAGTGAATAATATCTATGGGGCTGAAATTATGGGTGGGCTAATCAAGATCATTGGGAAAATATCCAGTAAGGACCCCACAGAGGAACCATAAATGGCTAAACATTTGAAAACAAGTTCAGCCTCGCTAGTAATCAAAGAAATACAACAGGAAGAGAGAAATAATTTTTTATCTTTTCAGATTAGAAAAGATCTGAAAAAAACAATACTTCATGAATGTGAGAATATAATGAAATAGGCACTGTAATATAATGTTGATGGAAGTAAAAGTTGGTATAACCTTTCTAGAAAACTGCTTGGCAATGTGTATCATGAGCCTTTAAAGGTGTCATAAATTTAGCCCATAATTCCAATTTTAAGGATCTATTCTAAGAAAATGTCTTAAGGCCAAAGAATTATGTGCAAAGATGTTCATGGCACGTGGGAGAACTTGAAGCAATTTAAATGCCTAATAACTGAAGTGAAATAAATCACAATTCATGACAGAATAAAATGCTATGCAGATATTAAAAGGTTTTCAGTAATTAAAAATAGAGCTAAAACAATCACATATCACATTTTACCTATTAGATTGGAAAATATGAGAAATACTGACATACCTCAGTGTTGCTAAGTGCCTGGAAAAAATGTTAATCATAATGCTGGTATAAATTTTTGGATGGACATTTGGCAATATGTAGTATTATTTTAGATGTGCATACCCTTTAACACAGTGATTCCAGTTTTAGCAGTTTATCTTTTGGAAAAATTCACACAAGTACGTGAGGACATAGGTTTAAGGCTGCTCACTGCACCATTTCACACAATAGCAAAAAAAAAAAAAAAAGAAAAGAAAAGAAAAAGCCAACCTAAATATCCATTAATAAAAGAAAGGTACATGCATACAATATAATACTATGGAAACATTAACATGATTATATAGATGTATATGTATATATACACACACATACATATCCCAAACACTCCATATCATAAATTTAAATGGCTACTATTGAATGCAGGTTATAGAGCAGAGTCTATCTTCTATCTGCATAAAACCGTACATACTTCCTTGATTGTTAAGAAACATAATTTGAAAACATGAAAATATTAAAATTTCTGAAATTGAGATGCATCTTGTAATCAATGTCAAAAGAAAACTGGCAGCTGCTAACAGAACATGTTCCAGAGTTGTCTCTGCTTGTACTTGTGGGAATGTAACCTTGATTAGAAGTGATCAGCTCATCTCGAGGTCCCCTCAGTTGAGTTATTTGAATTGACAGCCTCTCATGTGATTAAATTTGGACCCTTATTTTCCCTTAAGAATTGTTTTTAAAGATTCCACCTGATGCAGTAATAAAGTGAAAAGTTATTTGTACACAGAAGATAAACTGTCACACACCAAGCTATGCAACGGCAGGCAGGAGAAACTGCCAGATTCTTTGAAAAGTAAACCATGGAATTTCGAAAGATGGGACAAGCAGGTTATGACTGAATTATGCATCATGAAAGAATATATAACTCAGGTGCTAAAACTGTATCTGTCAACAACTTCTGGCTGACTTTCAAGAAAGTTACCTTTTGGCAATTTATAAATAAACTTAGGAATACGAATCCAGAAAAAAACCTTGGAATTTTTGATGTGCCCCCAAATGAAACCATAAACATCAAAGAGAATAAAAAGATCCAGATTATGAACATGCTGTATAAAAAGCACCAAGTCACTGTGATATTAACTATAACTGCTGATGGCCAGAGTGACTTAGGTGTACTTTTAATTCTGAAATTGAAATAAGTTTAGATTCAATTTCTGATGGTTATACTAAAGATAGTGGCTTGCAATTTGTCTGTTATTGTTAGTTAGGAAAAAAATGCCTTTATACTTTTAATGAAGCTTATTTTGCACCTGAAGTGTTGTTAAACCAATGGAGCACATCCCAATGGATGGCTTTTTGGAATCAAGTAAATGCAGCACGCGCGCGCACACACACACACACACACACACACACACACACACACACACACACACGTGTGATTTCAGCATTGTATTTACTCTTTTTTTTTCAGTTCCAGGATCTTTTTTCTTTAACTTTATTGAGGTACAATTGAGAAATAAAATTGTAAGATATATAATGTGTACGTGTGATGATTTGATCTACATTTACATTATGGAGGATTCCTCCCATCTAGTTAATTCACACGTCCATCACCTCACATATTTTTCTCCCTTCCTTCCTTCCCTTCCTTTCCTTCTTTCCTTCTTTATTTCTTTTGTGAGAACATTTAAGTTCTTACTCTCTTAGCAAATTTCACTTGTATCAATACAATACAGTGCCATCAACTATAGCCACTACGTTATACATTAGATCCTCAGACCTTATTCATCTTATAGTTGAAAATTTGTACCCTTTTACCAGCCTCTCCATATTTCCTCTACATCCAGCCCCTGGCAACCACTTTTCTACTCTCTGTTTCTATGTCTGACTTTCTCTTTTCTAGATTCCACATATGAGTGATACCATGTAGTATTTGTCTTCCTCAAGATCCACCCACGTTGTTGCAAATAGCAGGATTTCCTTCTTTCTCTGTATTTACTCTTTTATCTATACTTCTCCATATTGTTTGAAGTTTTAAAAAGTAATGTGCTTACATCAATTTCACAATCAGAATAAAACAATGAGCTATTTTCAAATACAGTTTAATGGCATGGGGGACATTATCATACGTTAAAGTAAGAGAATGCATACTTATATACAGTATGAAAATATAAACTACACACACACACACACACACACACACACACACACACGAGTCACCTACACAAGAAAAATCTTAGAAATAAAATACACCAAAACAGTGGTTATCTATGGTTATTAGATTATAGATTATTTCATTTTTTATAGCTTTCTGTTTTTCTAAATTTTATATAATGAGCATGATTAGGGATAGTGTGGCAAAAAATATTATAAATAGAAGATGTGGTACATATATACAATGGAGTATTACTCAGCCATTAAAAAGAATGAAATAATGCCATTTGCAGCAATATGGATGGACTTGGAGATTATCATGCTCAGTGAAGTAAGTCAGACAGAAAGACGAATATCATTTGATATTGCTTATATGCAGAATCTAAAAAAAATGATACAAATGAACTTATTTACAAAACAGAAACAGATTTATAGGCTTAGATAACGAATTTATGGTTACGGGGAGGGGAAGTGGGGGAGGGATAGATTGGGAGTTTGGGATTGACATGTACACACTGTTATGTTTAAAATAGATAAACAACAAGGACCTACTGTATAGCACAGGGAACTCTACTCAATGCTCTGTAATAACCTATGGGAAAAGAATTTGAAAAAGAATAGATACATGTACATGTATTGATATAAGTGAATCACTTTGCTGTACACATGAAACTAACACAACATTGTTAATCAACTATACTCCAATATAACATAAAAATCTAAAAAGAAAGAAATTGAGAGTTATACTAGGATCTTAAATAACTCTGAAGCTTCTACATTTCTCCTTTATTTCTTGAATGGTTTCTGTTCTTACAGTCAAAAAGTAGATGCTGGTAATTTTGAATTTTATGATATTTGATATTTATGAATGGAGAGGCATAAAGAATGCTGTCGGTCTTAGTCTGACTGCCTGAAAGCCTGCTATTTGAGCCACCAGTTTCCTGGGGAATGGGCTGTGAGCAGAGTCCAAAAAAGGCAAAATCTAGGAAAGGAGTAATCAACATTAAGTAACTCATTCTTCCCCTTCCTGGACTCACCCGTTACAATGATGACTGCAACTCCGGAAAGTCACCAAAACATCTTTGAAAAATTAACCTCACCCTTGCTCCTTTGTGATACTTCTCCAGAAAAAACTTTCGTGTTTCTCAAAGGCATAGTTCAATGAGCCTCTAAATCAAATCTTGAAGCAATGTTGCAGTTACTCTGAATATAAGACTGAGCAACACAATTGTAAGTTGCACACACTGTCTGTGTGAATGTGCCAGCAGGAAAAGAAGCCCCAAGGCCATATTTACTAATATCCTGGTGACTCAGTACAGCAGAGCCAGCAGAAAAGGAACACGTCCATGAAAATTCCTGTCTGCTGAAATTCTACACTCTAGCAGAGATTATTGCCACATACATGTTGCAAAATAGTTGAAGATACAAAAGGGTTAAAATCTTAAGGGCAATGACTTATCTTAATGCCTTATTTTGATGACCTTAAATCAATCTTTGATTTAATAAATAAAGCAATGAATGTAAAATTCTTAGCAACATAAAGTATTCATTAATGTTAATTATTTTAAGAAATGATTATATTTGTATAGTACTTTATAGTTTACAAAGGCCTTTCACAAGTAATTGACTAACGTCTATTAGGAGTATGTTTGATATTGATGAAATATAAACATTCCACATACATAAAAGGGCTTAGAAATGGGAGATTCTCCCGAGTCTTGACATCACCTCTTTGAATCCCTTTTTCATTCACTGTGTCAGCTCTCCTCTCTCTAGTGGGTAAATCAAAGGTCCCTTTCTCTGTCTGGGGGGGTCAGAGTCAGGAGTACAATGTATGGGCTGTCTCCATCTGTGGACAGCTCTTCTTAGAAGACACATAATAAAAGACTATTGTACAAACTAGTATGTGTAAAATAAGTTACAGGGATATATTGTACAACACAAGGAATATAGCTAACATTTTATAATAACTTGAAATGGAGTATAACCTTTAGAAATTGTGAATCACTATATTTCACACCTGTAACATATAATATTGTACACCAACCACACTTTAGTTAAAAAAAAGCTATGCATGATGAAGGCTCACAACTATGCAAAGGTAAAATAGATCCTTCTGGTGATTCTCAGCTTCTCCACTCTTTTCTCAGGAAGTTTGAAGTTACTTGTCAAATTTGCTGAAATACCTTGATTTACAAATTCCTTAATAAAAGAAATGGTAACAGATTTTCTTCCAACATCTCCCATCAGCATGAACACAGCATCCCGAGGAGTGTATCACCAGGCAGATCATTAGCCTCAGCGAGGTAGCTTTAATGATTGGCTCTGGTGGAGGCTGGTGGTAGGAGGTGAGTGTAGAGCAGGAGGACACATCCTGCTTCCACGGGATTCTCCTGCTCCATAAGCAGCCAGAAAAGAGGGCCCGTTGTCCCTGCTGACAAAGAGCAGGGGGCCATGTAGCAGCTCACAGCAGATTGAGTTGCCAGATTCTTTATGTGGAAGACTAGAATGCAGCAACCCGACCTTCTTCAAAGCAGGCAATAACTAAACAAAGCAGTCCAGGGATATGGGAAGGTGGACAACGGTGGTAATAGCAAATCATTATTGAGCACTTTGCATGCACTGACCTCGTACTTGACTATTTAATCTTTACTACAACCACTACAACACTATGAAATAGGTTACTATTTCCTAGTAATACCATAACTATTCCAATTTCCAGAGAAGAAAACCAAGACTTAGGTTAAGTAGCTTCCCTAAAGTCACATCATGCTTAGACTATAATTTAGACCCCGAAGGCTAATTCCAAAGCCAACGCACGCGCATACACACACACACACTTTCTCCCTCTCTCTAAATATATATATATTCCATATATTTTTCTCTATCTCTATGGATATATGTGTGAGTGCATGCATGTGTGTACACTGAAAGTAAACTAATATAAATTAAATGGGGACTTTGTCTATTTCTAATATCTAGGATAATACCCAATATGCCTTTAGATTAACATTTATACATTGTGTAAGATTTTTATTAGAACTCTAACTCAGCAAAACATTTTATCTTTCTTTAAAGCGGACTCTGTGTAGACTTAAAAGTCATGCCTGTCTCTTCTTCTGGAAGCTCTCCCTAACTTCTGGGCCAGGTTGTCTTTCTGCTCGGTGCCTCCCAAAACACCCTATCTCCTGAATTATAACAATCTCTGCACGTTATTGTAACAACTTGTTTAATGTCTTTTCTATGCTCCATGAAGGTAGAAACATGCTTTTCTTGTTCCCGACTGTAACCCCAGTATCTTTCATAGTGCTGAACACATAGTAGAGGCTCAGTAATTACTTGCTGACTGAATGAATACAGCCACAACAATATTTGTCCTTATAGCAATATTATCAAGGCCGTGTTCTACAAATTTGTTCATTGTTTTCCCTATCAGATACCTACTTATTGTAGAATTAGTAAACATACTAAACCTTAGCATTTTAATCAATTTTGTGCGCATACATATAAACATATGTAGACAGTCCTAATTCCTGCTAGAGAATATTAACTGCGAGAATGTCTAGACACATTGCCGCTACCATGAGGAGGAGTTTAGAAACTCTATAATGTCATAAGAAGCAACTAATTGCTCCTTTTGAACATGACTTATATAAGTTTACCGTGGGGATAGGCAGGGAACTTTAAAATTTATTGCAAGAGCTCCTATTTCATGGAAAAAGAAAAATGAAGTGCCCTATTAAAAGAAACAATTTTCTTTCTATTTATAAGCCAAGAAATACAAAATTTATTACTCAATTATTTGTAAGGTTTATACAAGTCATTACGTTTTTGTTTGATGTACTCAACAAATATTAAAGATTCCTTCAGTCTCAAATGATGGTCAGTTTTGAGTGTTCACGTCTGTGGGTCAGAAGGAAGAGATAGAAGCTTACAAGACAGATGAGAAGGACACACGCCCAAGAGAGGACGAAAGGCGTGGACAGGCAGCGGTCAGGGAAAAGAGGCAGGATGTCACCTCTACGCTAACTTGTATTTGCAATAATGGCCTTCTAGAAGCTGGTATCCTCCTTCTAGGCTTGGTGTCTGCAATTTTCCTATCTGTTACTTAGGTGAACGGTCATACTCAGAGTGCAGCCGGGTGAGCCGGTTAGGCGCTCTCCCCCGAACACGAGTGACCGAGAGACAACAGATGAGCAAAAGATCTAGGCACTTAATATATACCACAAAAACCTGTCCATTAAATATCCTGCATTCAAAATTAACCATTAATACTTGTGTGGCTATTTAAAGAAAAGATACAATGGAGCAAGTTCCAGGTTACAATGCATTCCTTTTCCCATATGGTTCCTGATACAGGCTTGCCCCAAGGCTAAACCCTTACCTCCCTGGATTCAGTCCTCACCTCTAAGCAAATAACTCCCACGTTTCCACAGTCTGTTTACTCCTGGACTCATACTATATAGATGGTGTGCAGGACTTCAAAGCTGAGACGTCTCCAAAGAAACTCATTTTTTCTGACCAAATCTAGTGCTCTCGGAGTCTCCTTTCTCCTGGTTTACAACAGTACCCTTCTCCCTGTGTCTCAGAATGGAAGTGTTCACTTATTTTCCACAACCTACTAGATGTCAGATGTTTCTACCTCAATGGTGTTTTCCAAAGCTCTCCGTGAAAACGGTACCGTCGGTTCTTTCCTACTTCTCCCGAACTGCTTCAGTAAATCCCCAAATTTCTCTGTGCCTCTAATCCTAAAAGTCAAAGATGATCCTACCAATTTCTTTCTCCAAAATTTCTCAAAGTTCCACCTTGCATAAAGATTGTAATCAAATTCCTTCTCTCAGTATTGAAAGCCTTTTGGAATATGATCTCCACTTACTTTTCAAGATCATTTCTTAAAACATTCCTAGCCTCTCCCAGTGTTTACTGAATATAATGTAGATATCATTCCTGGGTATGATGTGGATATCACTCACCTTAACGCCTTTGCTCAAGTCATTCTTCAAACTGGAACAATCTTAGGTGTCTGAAGTCCTCCTTGTACCTTACTGTCAGTCAGGTCAAAGTCCCTGTGTCTCTAAAAAGCTTTCCCAGATTCCTCCCAGTTAAAAAAAATCTATCCATTACTCATACATTTCCAGCGTGTTTTTAAAATTCTATTATGACATTCACTACAGTATGCCTTTTATAGAAAATCCTAACTCTTCTATTTCTTGTGAATTCCTACAAGGAAGAAGCCATATTGTTTTACCTCCATAACTCCTTCACAGGGGAGTGTGATAGCTCTCTGATAGCTAAGAGCAGCTCAGGGAATGCTTGTTAACCACTGAAAGAAGAAATACAAGAATGAACAGTCTTTAGTTTTTCTATTCTATTCATTACTAACCCTAGTTCCCTTTTCCTGATCTAGGGAACTATTTAACTTATGCTTCAGGTTTTGAAATTGTCTACACATAACAACTCTTCTTTGTGGGGCTTAAGGCTTTGTGCTGTTCTTATTTGTTCTTCATTTGGTAACCCCAATCAGATGAGAAACACTACGATTTAATCTACTTTTGCACCCAGACAAGTGTGACTGAAACTCAGGGTTCATTTCCTTTGTTGGGGAATAAAAGACTTCAATCTTGAGCAAAGCAAAGGCTGTCCAACATTTACATATTTTAAAATTATTGAATTATCTTCATTTTCTTTTGCATGAGGGACACATTCAGAAAGAACTGTGTATTTTGGACCATATTAGAAGAAAATACACCATCGGTGAGTCTGATGGGGATACAAAAGGAAGCTCCTGGCCTTAGTCACTACCAGAGACCCAAGAGGTCACTTTAGAGACCAGGAAAATACCAGAAATAAACAAATGCATCTTAGCTACAGAACCTTCTTGGCCCCTTCCCTTAATTCTCCTCATTCAGTTTGAATGAAAATTCAAAGTATGAAAAATAAAAACATTTCAGAGCTACGAGTAATAAAAAGACATGGAGGAATCTTAAATTCATATTATTAAGTGAAAGAAGCCAATCTGAAAAAGGCTACACCTTGAATAATTCCAACTATATGAGATTCTGGAGAAAGAAAAACGAGGGAACCAGTAAAAAGATCAGTGCTTGCCAGTGGTTGGGGGACTGGGAAAGAATGAATAACTAGAGCACAGAGGACTAGGGCAGTGAAAAAACTATGTAGGATATCATAATTACAGATACATGTCATTACACATTTGTCCAAACCAATAGAATATAAAACACCAAGAGTGAACCCTAATGTAAACTATGGACTTTAGGTGACTACCCTGTGTCAATGTAGGTTCATCAATTGTAACAAATGTCCCACTCGGATGAGGAAGGTTGTGCATGTGTGAGGGCAGGGGGTGAATGGGAAATCTCTGTACCTTCCTCTCAATTTTACTTTGAACCTAAAACTGCTCTAAAACATAAAGTCTATAAAAACCCAAAACCAAACCAAAAAGCCTTTCATATCATGTAGTATGTTAGTAAACCAAACACACACACACACACACACACACACACAAACTATCTTAACTTGATTTTCCTAATTATCCTACCAGGTGGGTATTATACCTTCCACTTTAACAATTACAAAACAGAAAACTCAGAGACATTAAATTCTCAAGATCACATAGTTATTGAGTGGCACAGAGAAGATCTGAATATTATAGTGGTTAGGAGCATTTATAACATAACACTAACTCCCTCTGAACCGATTTACCCACTGACTAGCTGTGTTATTTTGGGGAAGTAACCTGAATTCTCAGTGCCTCTGTTTACTCATCTGTAAAGTGTGAATAACGATAGTGCCCACTTCACACAGTTGCTGTGTAGATTACACGAGTTTGTGGCCAGGGAGTAATTAGCAGAAGATGAGAGCCATGGTAAGGGTTTATTGGTGATATTGCATCAGCAGTATTGGTATAAGCAGCAGTACTCTGGATATGCTGAATCCAAATAAAATCACCTTTTCACTAAAGGGTACCCTTTGCTTGGTGACTTGGGATAGAAACTGCCACCTACTCTTAAGCTTTCCCACAAGTATTTAATTGGATAGAATTCTGATATGAATTCTGTACCTTCACATCATCCCTAGCAACCCATTCATAATTCGGCCTGGACATCAGGGCTAAAACAGGGAGCACTTTGCTGACTACGATGTTAAGAAACACATATTAGGTCTTTGTCCCAGTTCCTGGCACAGAGCTCCTCAAACCCTTGTCATTTCTTGAGTGAGAGGGTTAGTGGGGGCTTTGGGGTTATTCATAAAAAGTCTCTTTTAACCATACCTGAGTCCATACTAAGGAGGTGACTCTTGGAGGATGGGGGCTGGTTGGTTAAAGGGTTGAACTTTCTGTTCCATCTCCCAACCTCTGGAAGAGGAGAGAGCCTGGACATTGACTTAATCACCAGTAGTCAATGATTCACACAACTGTGCCTACCTAATGAGCCTCCCATAAACCCCCTAAACACTGAGGTTTGGAGAGCGTCCGGGTTGGTGAACACATCAACGTACTGACAGGGCGGCACACCCAGAGAGGGCATGGGAGATCCGTGCCTCTACCCCCATACCTCCTCCTAGTCATTTCTTTCATTTGCCTGTGCCTGCGCTGTATCCTCTAGAATAAACGGGTGATAGAACGTAAAGCTCTTTCCTGAGTTCTGTGAGCTGTGCTAGCAAGTTATCAAAACCCAGGAGGTGGCTGTGGAGAGCCCTCAATTTACAGGCAGTCCATGAGAAGTACAGGTGACTTGTGGGACTTGTGACTGGTGGGTAAAGTGGGGGGCAGCCTTGTGGGACTGAGCCGTGGGGTGTGCCTAACTCCAGGTAGTTACGTCAGAATTGTTCAGTGTGAAGGGAAACACCCCACATGTTTGGTGTCAGGAGTGAGTGGAATAAAGAGAGAGGCTTCTCTTTTACTGACTTTCTTGTCTATCTCCAGCATGACAGTCATACACAAAACATGTGAGCCAAGGAACCTGCCCCAAAGAACAGGAACAAGTGAAATATCAGCATGTTGGTCAATCCCAGAGATTTTCAGAACCAGGTCATTAATTTCTTGTGAAGAGGTCGAGTGAATTCTGAAACCCTCAGCAGATCTACCTGGTGGAACATTTTGCAGGTTCAGCTCCACTTGAATCTTCTTCACAGGTTTAGGCTATTTTAAAAACTGTGACCTTCATTTATGAATAGAAAGGGCTTTACATTTTATATTGACAATGTACTTTACATAGAAAAATTCAGAATAGCTAGGAAGTGCGATTTTAATATTTTTAATGAAGACAGTCTTGTATCACTGCTTTTTATGTTTCTATATTGTTTCCCCAACTTAGTTGTACTTAACACTGTGACTTGCAGAGTTGGGTACTCGATAACTTTACTGCATTATTGATTGAAAAGGGCCTACAGTGGGGTAGGGGCAATTAGCGGACACTTCCCACTTGAAGAATATTGTGAATTTAGCAAAACAGCTGCTTCCCAGAAAATTGGTTATGCCTTTCAATTTTTCTTTCTTTAGTGACTCTCAGATGAATGAATTACTATCCTCCTGGTCATATGTGAAAAATTTGACCTGTTTGCTTCTTACAGGATGCTATTACTATTGTCAGGGCAAAGAAAGTTGAGTGGTCCATGACTATGATTATGTCTTACCAAGTTTTAAGCAGGGATATTTAATAACCTACTGAAGGAAGTCAGAAGTTAAAAATATCCAAGTGTTACTTTTTTCACATGGACTACATAATTCCAAAGAGGAAAATGTAGATCCCACTGTATAGAGACATACTTTTCCTCTGTGGGGTCTAACCTGGATAAAGAAGAAAACTTGAATGTAGGCTTGGCTAGTGGACTGAACGAGAGTGGGGTGGACATGAGACTAGAGGTTTCAACAAGGTCAAAGATAAGGTGTAGTCAGGGGACCAGGAAGCTGGAATGTTAGGAGAGTTGGAAAAACCTGCGAGCATCACCTATCTCAAGGGGCTGTTGCGAAGGCTGAATGAGATCATGGACGCGGAGCAGAGCATCAGCCTCGGTCTCCAGCTAGGAGCCTGGTTTCAATCCCTTCTCTGCCTCTTCTTGGCTGAGTGATCTTGCAAAAGTGACTTATGTTAGCTGAATCTGAATTGCCTCATCAGTGAGTTGTGCAGATAAAATGAGATAGTAGATAAAATGTACTTTTTGCATAGTAAGAACTCAGGTGTTAGTTATTATTATTCATTACTTTTATTACCTCAGGTCCTCTTATTTATTTATTTTCACCCCCAATATGTTCCATTCTCCTTCCCTATTTTATTTTTTTTTTCTGTAGAACTTAGGCTGTAAATTTTACTTGTTTATCTTTTTACTTTTGATTCTCCACATTAAAATGTAAGCTCCATGATGACAGGGAATTTTTCCTGTTTTGTTCCCTACAGGGGAGTGCCTAGGACAGTGCTGGCACACACATTTAGTACTCACTAAATATTTGTTGAATGAAAGAATCATTGTATAGGAGTATAGGAAGGGGGACACATGGTTAGTTCTGAGATAGCCAAAATGACACTTGTCAGTAGGGACCATTTCCAAGATGTGGCCAGAGGTGTGGGTTAATGAGTGGAGGGAAAGTTTATTGGAACTGAAGAAGTCAAGAGGCCGTGGAGCGAGGGTCTTGGGTGGATCATCCCCACCGAATCTATGACACAAAAAGAAGCTAGGGAGTGAGGCGGAGAAGAGGGTGAAAAGGGGCTGCCAGCATCCCTAAGCCTGTAGATGAACGCAGAGGAATGCTCCGTAGTCAGTGGTGGACGGCCGTAAGTAAAAGGTAGAATGAGCAGATGGCTGCTTTACATTATGGGGAGTGGGAGTTGGAAGTAGCAATGGGGAGTTGGGAGAACTCGTAGTCCCATGACACAGGGCCCACAGAAGACTAAGGAACTTTCCGTGGAGAGAGCTAGAGGAGAAGAGATGGCCCCTGGAGAGAGCTGGGATGCAGTTAAGGAAACAGGTGGGCGAGTGTGGCAGAGAGCCTGGGAATGCAGAGAAGGGTGTTGCTAAGGACATGACAGTCCCACAGGTTGGTGGGAGTGAGACTAGTAAACAGGAGCACGGAGCTGTCTTGAGAGGAGAGTGCAAGTGGCTGTATGCACAGAGGAGAGGTGACACTCAAGAATGTATGGCTGTAGGTCGTCTTTTTTTCCATTACCAGATACAAGATGATTTTGTAGTTAAATAAGTTAAACAAAGAGAGGGACAGCACATTTCTGGAAACATCTTGATGTTCAAATGCTCTACAGAATTATTCAAATATCTAACAGTCACATCTTCTACTTGTTATGGAAATATCTTTCCCTTCCTTCCATCTCAGAAGAATGCTTGATAGTTTCAGTTGGATATACTCCTGGATGAATGAATTTAAACAGTTACCACCTTTCGTAACCTTCACCATTTTTTTTCAGCTCAACTTAAATAGGTTAAAATTTCAGTGAATTTTTTAAAAATGAAATTGTTTATAAAAGTAAACCACTAAGACAAGCTTTGGAACTCTTCTGAGTTAGAACTGTCATCTAATGCTTTTCTATCTCTCTTGTTAAGTTAAATTTGGAGGTGTGAAGCATCTCAAGCTATCTCCAAATAAGTTCATAAGGCAAAGTTCATTAGTGAGTTGGTTGATTGGTCAGTGACTCAGACACTCACTGGGTAACAACAATGCCTAGAGCACTGTAAGAACAAAGCAATGGATAAGACAGGCTAAGGTTTTGAACATGATAGAAACACTATTTAGATGCCAACAAATAATAATTTCAAAGCTATTTGGAACAAGTGAATATTTTGAGCTGGGAATCTTTCTTCCTCTTCTGCATTCCCTGAATAAAGAATTGAAGATAAAGATAATTAACATTAATAATAACAAATGTAGGTAAAGCCAGAGTGCCTTAGAAGAATATACTAAAAGTGCTACTCAATAAAACATGTTGAATGACAGTCTTTTGGGAGTTTAAAATTTGGGTAGGGGCACTGTTCTCAAGGCATTTTAACATGTCACTGTTTCTATGCCATTTTATCATCACAGCAGAAAATTTAAAAATCATTCCAGGTTGCACTAGCTAAAACTACCTGAGACGAATGTACATAAATGATGAAAACAAAGTTTTCCATTCTTAAAATGTAGCCATCCTTGTGTCATTTTTAGTTCCGGGGGTAAGGTGTCATTTTTAGTTTCTCTTAAGTCTTCTCTTGAAGTTCACTGTAACGTATTTTCATCTGCATGAGCGTTTCTTGATGAGAAGACTAGGGACACATTTATGAAACAGCTGCTCCTATAGTCCCTTAAGAAGCCTTGCCTATACTTTCCAGCCTTGAGCAAAGTCCAAGATGAAGCTAACACAGAACTAGAGATTCCAATTAATTTCTATTCAACTCTTTCTTGTATGACTTCTCTTGGCTTAAATTAAGATGCTTAAGGAATTTGGATCTTACTAATTAAAATGGCAATGTTACCAACTTTAGATACCCCAAAATCTACTAACAAATATTTTTTTTCCTAAAAAGAAAAAAAGGGGCTCACATTGTTATTCCATACGTTTATTAATACTTATATTTGATTAATGATGTGGATTTTAAAAACAAACAAACCAAAAACCAAAAGTTCTCTTTAGATTGGTATCTTCAGAAAAAGTCTACCTCTCTCTGGTTAAAGAAATCCAACCCAAAACACAAGCAAACCAACCAACAGATACTCTAAAGCCAAAACAAACCACACCAACAAAAAATTATGAAATATATTTTTTGGAGCCCCAGATGTTACTTGAAGGTTGCCGGTAGCATATGGCTTAATTTCCTGGTTAAAGCAGAGTAAACTACAACTTCTAATGTGGCCAGACTGAACCAGAGAAAGGGCCTTTATGTATGCAGGTATTGGCTATAAGTCAGGATCACCAACCTATTCAACCGTAGCTTCTGCTCTGAGATGTGCTGATCAGTAAAAAGACACGTGGGCACTTTTTAATTCCATCTGATTCGAAGAGAAAGTTTAGCAGGTCATAAATTTGTGGATTTTGCATCTTGGTTATCACAAAATTAATGGCCTGAGGCAACGAAGTTTTCTGACATCATGTGGAAAATATGCATCTTCCCTTAAAGACTGCCTATCCACCTGTTCTCTGCCTGACCCAGGATAGACATCAAGTATTTGGGAAGCTTTAAATCATACAATATTTCCTGTTGCTACCCAAGCTACTCCAAGCTAAGGACTTCCATCTCTGGGACCATCTTGCAAGGAAAAGTCACTGTTAAGAGAAAAAAGCCACACCACAAAAACTACTTCAAAATCTGTATCAGTCATTCTGATTTTTTACAGTGGTGCTAAAACACACACTTAGGTTAAGAAAGTTCTTTTTGTTGTCATGAAATATAAGATGTTTAATATTTAGGTTCAATTCTAGAGTAGAATATTTTTTGGCCAACTTTTTATCCCAAGATAAACTTAGCTATTTAAAATCGTAGAAAGCAGAGTTTTAAGTGATATGTGTAAGACAGTCCATTAATTAAGTTGAACTACTTAATTTTTCCTATACAATAGTTTAAACAGGCCATTTTATCAAATGCCTGGCCTGTTAAAATGATTTAGAATTTAAATATAAAACAGAAGAATGCTAATCCTTAATACAGAATATAACAAATTATCCAACATTGAGGTTAGATACCTGACATTATATTTATGTATATTTTCTTTCATCTTCTAAAATGGCAAGTCCAGTGGTAGCTGTACATTTTACTAGTCATTCCAGTTTCAATTTCCATTTCAGAAGATGTAAATAGAACTTACTAAAATACTTTTTTTCTTTTCCTCACTTTTCTGACCTCCTATGCAGCATTCCTTGTCATAAGAATATTTACACATTTACATTTTACAATAATGGACGTTGTATCTGAAATATTAATTATCCAAAGCAAAGTTAAATTCCAATTCCAACCAAAAATGTCCTTATATTTGTTGCATTGCATTTGCAAAAGAGTTAAGAAAGAGCCCTGGTTGACAGAGTTAAGTTCCTTGCCCAAAAAAGGTGTTTGTTTTTTTTCAATTTAACACAGTTAATTAAGTAACCAATATTAACTGCAAATTAGCTTTAATTTTTTAATATGAAAAAATCGAAGATCCCGTACAAACCAAATTCATGGAATATTTTCTTTAGTATTTAATATTTTCGAAGTAGCCATAGCATTTTTATATAGAAAGTGAGACCAGGTCTTTTGAAGAGAATTGGGATTTAAAAATGTGAATGGGGAAAAGGCACGAGGGGAGGATAAATTAGAATCTGGTATGCTATGCACTACTTACCTTCAAAAGTCAAATAAAACTTTCCTCTGTCAAACCAAACGAGGGAAGGCTGTTCATTCTCTGCATGGCCAGGAGTTGAAGCGGGATGGGAAAGGTTAAGGAGAGGGAGAGAGAAGGACACAGTATGAGTTACAGAGCAGGTCATTCATCTCACTAGGGGGGAGGGCAGAGGCACTGCATGCCGTTAGCGTGCAGGAAAAAGGGAAGGCTGGCAATCTATTATTATTGTTATTTTGTTTTCAGTTCGGGAAACAGAAAGCAAAAGCAAAGCTATGGAGGCCTAAAGGGATGGGCACGTGTTGCTGGTAGCTTGGTACTCGGTGCTGGTGCGCATGGAGCAGAAGTCTTCCTGGCCATGCAGGGGCGTCAGCATATTTTAACTGCACGAGTTTGGCCAAACTGTCATTCAGCAATTGCTGTATTTATTTCATCTTCAATGTCATCCCCTTCTATGTTTTCAAAAAGATGAACTCGGAGTTATAGGTTATATAAAACTTAGCTGAGGTTTTCAATAACAACAGCATTGCATATCAACTGAAAGTTCATGGAAGATGTCATATTTCTTCCATCCCCTCCCCTGGAATCACCTTAGGCATCCAGACACAAAACACCCTTTACCTACGTACCAAAGAGAAAACAAGATTACTAACGGTGCTCTACTATATTTTTAATTAAAAAGCCGTCACTGGACACATAATTCTGAGCAGTTAAATTATTCCTCCTTCTGTAAATTCACAAAGCAATAGCATCTCACCTTTTTGGAACCTTTTCACTGAGAAACTGTCATGCAACCTGCGGCTTTATAAAATGTTCACTCAAAAAACATTTCAGTGGCATGAGTTACACGATGAACAGTAAACAGACGGTGCATCTGATCGGCACTGGACACTCATGAGGCGAGGAGCATGTCCATGAAGTTGAGCATTCAGATGGCATAAGGGCTTGGATTTTTAAAGTCTAGATATCTAGAGATCACTCGGCTAGCACCATACCTGCAGGCGTTTCACAGCGCCTTTCAAACGAGGGCAGTTTGTCATAAAAAACATCATCTTCTGACACTATGAACCAAAGAAATATAAAGGAATGGAAAACAAAAACACAAATACAAATCTCAAATGAAATCAAGCAACACACTTTACTGATCGAAACACAGGAATGATTTTAATGGAAAAGGAAACAAAACCTAAGACACTGAGATTATGGAAAGGGTATAAAAAAGTGATGTGCTTATTTCATGATAAGCCTATGAGAAGAAATGGAAATCTAAAAAATGCCAGATGTTAGCATCTGTGAATTCACTGAAGTCAGCTCCATGGAAGAAATCATACCCCCACCTTTTCAGGGAGTTGTTAAAAGCACTATCATTAATAATTGACTCGTGCAGGTGTATTTCACTCAGACACAATTCTCAAGTGGCTGGACATATATCCATCAACAGAACCTCTGGACAGAGTGCTGACAGCTCAATGGGATCACCCAGCATGCACCTTCCTCCCCATGGGGAAAGAGGAAGCTTTTAATGAGACCATAAAAATGCAACAGTATGAATCTGAGGTCCCTGAATGAAGTATCCCATTTCAACTTCATCAATATCCAAATTCAATTTGCCTTGCACTGTACTTGGTAGTTATGGATTGTTAATTTTGAACAGCATTATTGTAATTCCATCTTTGGCTATGGTATCAGGCATGGCCAAATGTCTTTGTAAACTGGTCACAACAGTTGCTCTGAATCCCAACCGTTCTGGATCTCTGTACACGGTCTCCCTCCTCACCAACAAACAAATGTAGACAATTGAAGTTTTATTCTATGTGATTTAGATCAATCAGTGCCACACGTCTGAAGGGTATTATTATAACTTTAATAGAAAATTGAATAAATTCTGTACAAAGACCGGTAAGGGAGAATTTTCCCTAGAACGCAGAGAAGTAAGATAAGGAAATGGATGAGGGTAGTAAAATTATTTCAAAAACTCTGCTTCTTGGAAAATATTCTACTAGCTTGCCTCCTTAGACTTAGTGAATAAGGCAGGGAAACTATTTCTTTGTCAATTCTTAAGGCTCTAGGATAGCACCTGTCAATCAGCTTTTAATATACATGTGGCTTCCTTGGTGGCTAGAATAAGCAAATGCAACTCCTATAATATCTGTAGGAGAGGAAAAAGAACTGGCCCTAAGAAGGATACCCCATAATATCTCCAGAAAATAGGACACAAAAAAGTTACATTGGCAGAAACTGAATGTAACAGTGCCTTTTCATACCTATTAGTGGGGAATGGTGGAGAATATTCCTTTCTTTTGAAGAACTAATTTCCTGTTTACAATCTCCTTAAAATGAGGAGCCTCCAATACTGTCATTTGTTCTTTGAGCTGAAGTTACAAAAGAATGGTTCGTAAGGGCTGAACAGGGTGGCTATCATTTTTTATTGTGGTTGTAGACATTGAGCGCTTAGAAGAAAACATACTAAATAAATCAGAGAACTTAAAAATGGGTGGTTGCATAGCTCTGTGCTTAATTTAAATAAGGGCAACACTCAAATCAAGTACAGAAGAAAAATTTCCTTAAGAACTAACCATGGAAATTGCCTCAGATTGATCTGAGATAGGGAAGTCAGTACTGGAGACAGGCATTTCAAAAAAAAAAAAAAAAAAAGGCAGAAGGAAAAAAATACTAAACTGTGAGAATTTAAAATTGGGATCAAGAATATCCACCTCCAAAGGTCTTTCTTTTTGTCCAGAATAATTGATGTTAATATAGTTATATTTTTTAAAAAGCTTATCTAAGTCAGAATTGCCACCCAGCTTAGAGAGACAAAGACTTGGAGGAAATATTTTAAGTTTTAAATGCTATGACTAATATTCCTGTACTGAATACAAATCACTTTTGCTCAAAGATCTACACCAAAGGAAGCATCAAAGTCCATCTGATGCCCGTAAATGATTACCTTTCATTCATTACAGATTCCTGGGATGTTAAAGATGTAATTTAAAAATGCATAATTAACAGTGAAGGAATATAATTCATAGTGAATTTAACAATGAAGAAAAATTGTCTTCAGGGTGGTCTTTTTGCATTGGGGTACCAAAGGAAGGTTTTGCAAACATCGAAAAAAATGACTATCACCTATAGAAATAAGAAACAAATAATAAATTGGATATATACAATTAGAGATAACTCCCTGTTTATCTCTATCTCTAAATGTCTAGGAATTTGTTTCTGACAATAGAATAACTTTAAACACTTTCTTTACTCACATAATATTAATAGGATTCTTCCCCCCAAATCAAATAGTGAAGGTCCTGTGAGCTTTGTTCAGTACAAAAGGAGTTTATTGTATTTCATTGATTCTACTATGTGTACTTTTTAACCTCTCTGGAAATGGGATGGGTCTTAAAATCAATATGATAAGGAAGTATTGCACCTTACCTCAACTGGCAGCTTTCTCCGCCCTTTCTCAGTCATATGGAAAATAATAGTGCATCTTCTGATTGAAGGTAACTTAAATTCAGCGACATATAGTTGCAAAGGGACTCTTCATTATTTGAATGTGACAATGCACAGAAAGTCCTGTTTTCCATTTGGCATCAGATTTACTACTTTATAACCACAGGTTTCATGAAGAAGATTTTATGCCTGAAGTCTGGCAGGAGCAAATTCTTACTTGAATTGTTGTGTAGGAAGACCAGACATGCTCTTAAAAATTTAATCCCTGAATTACATTAAACTTTGCAATAAGCAAGTACAAATAATAAGTATCCAGTTTCTGCCACACATGTCCCAATTTTGGCACAAGTGTCACAGGAAATGTCAGAAAAGTATCTTGGTGGAGGGAGGGAAATATTGAGCCATCGATGTCAGGAATTTGCTGCTGAAATTCTATCTCCCCCAAGCCATCTGATTACATTAAGTTGATGTTCCAAGGCAGTCATGAACAGTCAGCACCTTAGTGCTGAACAGCCAAAGCACATCCTCTCCAAAAAGAGATAAACAATGTTACACAAGGTGCTGCTGGGCGGTCGTTGACAATGTATTTACTTCAGAGAGAAACGGCTGTCAGGTGACCCACAGCAGCAGGAAATAAAGAACAAGAGAGTGAAGAAGATGAAAACCAAACAAAAATAACAGACCCAAACAGATAAAATCAGAATGCTCCTCAGCAATGAAGCAATGTGACCAGCCTCTAAGGTGGCTTTTTCCTCTTTTTAGTCCCTCTGTGGTTCATCTTAAAAGAGTGCATACTAGCTGTGTTAAGAATCAGAGTCACTGACCAGGATTTGAGATTTCTGCAGCAGGGAGCATGAGAACACACGGTACAAAACGTGGCCACAGGTCAAATGCTCTGTGTGTGCAATTTTCTCTATGAATCTCAATGAGTTGAAGGAATAGGTTAGATGGTCATCTGAGGTCACTTGAGGTCTGCTTTCTGAGTGACAGTTTATTATCCTTACTTTCCTCTCTGGACCACCAGGAAAATCACAGAGAGTGAGTAGAACAAATGACCTTGAGGAAAAAACAACAGAAAAACAACAAAGCAGGAGTGGGGGAAATGGCTGTAGCAATCAAGAGTATTAAAGAGAGTTCAAAAATAAGGTCAGAAGTTACAGAAAAGACAAAACAAAACAGCGACAACAACAAAACCCAGAGAGAAACTAGCTAATAGGCATCTAAAATTAGGGAGCCCTGAATTGCCCCAGCTGATGATGCAGGTAAAGAATAGACATGGTTATATAAATGGTGTTAAATATCTGTCTGTTAACGAATCATATGAAATTGGATAACTGGCTATATTTTCACCAAATCTGAAGAATTCTTTGGGGCTGATCTGATTAAAAATGTAGAGCACGTGATATGGTCGAAATTCTCTTTGGGGGCCTAAGAGGCACACCTTAACTTATTTCCCTGGGAAAAGAGGGATTTCTTCTCCAGAAGAGCTTCAGGCTTTGATCAAATTACTCCTCCCATGGGCAACTCTGTAGTGTGCTCTTTTTTTGGCAAGTAGCAGCAGGAATTTATTTAGCTTTGGTTAATGATTCTCCCAAGCAATGCAGCATGAGCCAGCTGGTTTATAATATGGGAGACTTGGAGGGCATTCAGACAATAAAGGAAGACAATGGGAAAAAATGGAATGGGAAAGCCCAGGTCAGAGATACCATGCAAACATGAGAGAGGAAGCAGGAGCTATGGAAGGTGGGTAAAGAGGTGTAGACAGAGACCGGCCTTGGGAAGAGGGAAGACACTCCAGGCAAAAAGAGGCATTTAAACCTGGGAAAACCATCCAGCTGAGCAGCCATTCTCAACTCTTCACTTTCATCACACCATAAGGAAAGAGGCACAAAGGCATTTACTGAAAATGCCAGCAATGACTTATTTCTTGGGGAAAATTGACCGCACATCACTGAAAAGCACTACAAAAAATGTCGAAAAGTTTTCTCACGTCCCACAGTGCCCATGTTTATACCATCTGTCAACATAAGGAGAACCAAAGTGATGAAGAAATGAAAGCTTCAAGAAAATAAAAGTTCTAAATTTTGTGATTTCTGATGCGTTACACGGTTGGAATTTAAAAAAACATTCCCCCCTCAATGGAGACTATTTTCATTATAAGAAATAATATCTAAATTATAGGATCTTATTTGACGATTTCTTCTTTACTTTTATGAATAGCTCTGTATGGAAATAGCATAAGAGAATTCCTGCAAAACACAGGTGTTCACATTCTTTTATTTGCTTATTTGCTTACTTAAAGCACTTTGCCTTCTTTGCTGAGAAGGTGCTTTTAAAAGAAGAGTCAGATGATAGTAGCAAAACACACAGCAAAACAACTTTGATCAGAAACATTGGGCGTTAGGGTTTTCAGATCATAAATAATAGCCAGTCAAAACCACAAACAGATTAGAAGAGAGGAGATAATTTTTACCAACTGTCGGGGTGGTGGCTGCACTCAAGGAATTGGTGGACGATATTGAAGAAGTACTTTCAGCTCGGGCTAGGGGTGCTATCGGAGGAGGGCTGGAAGAATGGATGGGAGGGCTGAAAGGTCGGGGCTGCAGGGAGAAGAAAAGAAATGGAAAGTTAGATTCACAGGTCTGCCCTCCATGTTTTTAGGGTCTCCCGGCCCCAGATATGACAACTCAGGTTCTTAAAAGAGAACAGGTGGCACCATTTTTACACTGAAGTTGATTCGATCTGTACAGGAGCTTGTGGATGGAGCTAGAGGAACCATCAACCGTAATGCGCTGCACTCAACAGGAACATCACATTTAGAGAAGCTGAGGTCTGGGGTGTGGTCAGTGATGTTTCAGGAGGATGGCCTCTTATGCCCCCAGGAGTTAAGCAAGTAACATAATGTGAGAGCTTATACCCACTGAAAGATATTTGAATACAGAATACTGTACTCTGCTAGCTAAACCAGGTATCAGGGACATCACCAGTCTGTGACTCCTGTGTGCAGATACCAAAGAAATTTACCTCTGCCAGAAGTCTCTTAATTGTTCACACAGAATGTTTCCCACCCCTCAGCCTTAAAACATGATGCAAGAAATGTCAGAAAAAACTCATTGGGTCATACCACCGTCCTTTATATTCACATAGTGTGCCTACCACCGGTAACTTCTCTGTAGTCTGGGGACAGAAATCAGGACTTGCCCTCCCTTGGAATCTTCCAAAATCAGATAAATATGGTGAAAGGAAACACCTCCCATTCTAAAGGATTTAGCACAATTGAGCATTATTATCTTAATTTTCATCAAACCCACTGTAGAAGAACTAAGGGCCCCAGGATCCTATTCCTACTATTTTCGACCTTGGCTTGAAAGATGTTAGAGATTTGAGGGCAACTGAAACGTACACTCTGATTGCAGTGACTGTCTTTCAGATGTCACCTGTCAGGGCCATTTGTACAAGCACTGTAAGTAAGACTTAGACCTGAAGTTGAGATGACCCGCATTCAGGCACTTGGACTCCTGTTTGTCATTCCCACTGGATGTTTCTGAGCAGGCCAGGGCAGAAGGGAACATACCACATCTCCGACTCCAGGCTTCCCTGGAGGTAGCTTTGGCCGAGACGGAGGCCGGGGAGGAGGTGGAGGTGGGGTCGTGGTGCTGCAAAGAACCAAGGGGGTGGCTGGCCGAGCAGGGGATGATGCACCTGAAAAACAAGCTGGTGTTAAAAATGACTAGGAACGCAGGTGGCCAAAAGTGCTGTCATCACTGGATCCCGCCTTCCCCATTCCCCAACACAGTGTCAATCACAGCCATTTTTTTCACCTCAGCAGTTAGTACAGTCAACTCTGTAGCACATGGGGTTTGGGTTTGTTTTTTTTTTCAATAAAGAAAAAAAATCACTAGGTTGATGGCAGAAGCTGAAGCTCATTGCCTTTTGTTGTCATGTGACACCCAGTGAAAGGTAAATCCTTTTATTACTCCCTGTGACAGAAAATATATTCTTAAGACTCTTTTGGCTGGGTGGGCGGGTATCCTTCATTTTGACCATGGTACACACCAAACTTATGATAAATTCTCTTGATTTTTGCATATTCAGAATTTATTTATGTCCAAGATGAAAATGGAGGTTAGAACTTGAAAAAAAAAGATTTTTCATATTATATGTATATATACATATATATAAATATGTGTGTATGTGTATATATATATATATATAAATATTTATGTATATAAAACACAGAAGAGAAGTATCCTTCTTACTGTGCTTCAAGATATGAGTGCTAACTTCATAAATGTAAGCAAACACTTGATGGTAAGCAAAGGACAAAATGTAAGAAAGTAAATTAGATGGTACATGCATATTTTGTGTGTAGAATCTTAACAGAAACACATTGAATTTAGAGGATTTTATTTTTCAAACGTGGCTAGGTAGGAATCTGTCTGTGTAGAGGTTGCCTGCGATGATTTTTGTGATGATTTTTAAAAGAGCCCTTGGATTTACTTTTCTGGCTGTCAATGACAAGCATGTGAAACACAGAGGACACACAGAGGTTGGCATGCACGCTGATGAGCACACCAGAGAGGTCTCTAGACTCAGGGGTCTGCCTGTGTTCAGTCATCTGTCCGGGATACACGGGTAAACTACTTGGCTAACAACCTTAAGAAAGTCAAATCAATATTCCAAACTGTTCTTGTTCAGTCAGAGAACTTCCAACTGCTCCTGAGGTTTTTTTCACTTTGATTAGAAGCACAGGTATCAAATCACTCCAAGAAAAGTCTAAGAAATTGTGCCCCAGGAAAATATCTCTCCCCAACTAGCCTCCCCTCCAACATGTCACAAAACTCTGTTCTCTGGAGAATCCTAGACCAGCACCTCCATGTCCAGTTTTCAGATTCTCAAGGAGATTTGGAGTTGAGCAGCAAAACCCATCACCTCAGCATCTGCTCCCATCTTAGGCATGTCCTGGAGGTGAAAATCTTGCTCCTTTGTTTAAACAATTTGAAATGTTGAGTGCATTGTGTTTCTCTGTGTTGCTTATTCTAAGTGTAGTTTCATCGGTGCGAAACCCTAATAATTATTACCACCCATCCCTACCGATACCTCCTCTCCACCACTACCAACTTTTTATTGTATACTCACTTTTTATTTTATTGGGTCAGCATCTATGTTAGGCATTTTACATGCATTATCTTATTTTACCCCCACAATAAGCTTTGGAGGAAGGTACTTCTACTATCTCAGTGGAAAGTAAAGCTCAGAGATATTCAGTAACTTGCTCAAGGTCACGTAGCTCAAATGGTCTATGTAACTACAAAGCCTGAGCTTTTAAATGCAGTGTCTTGTAGCTTTAGGTGGACCTTAGCCCCATATTTTGCACAAAGGTCTTCTTTTCGCATGGATAGACTGTATACTTTTCTCTCAATATAAATATTCTTAGTCTTTGGCTAATCTTCTCTGAATAAAAGAATAGGGTATATTTTGACAGGTCCCACTACAAAGTTTTCTTTATACCCAGGATGTTTTCAGAAAACAGAAGTGACAGCAAAGAGATGGGAAATAAATCTTTACACAGCAAAGTCTTTGTCAGGAAGTTTTATGGAGCTTTTTTGAGGGTTCTACTTTGCTGGAAAACCATGCTATAGGAGCGGGTCAAAATGTCTATCCATGGGTCTATTTCCAAGAAATAGTCTTCTGAGTCAATCTCAGGAAAAGGTCAGCTGTGGGATTTTGACTTCTCTGAGCCTCAGCTTCCTCTTTTAAAAAAATAAGACATGTTTCTACTTTGCAAAGGGGTTGTCACAATTGGAATGGACAATGCTTATTAAAGTATTTACTAAACTATAAAATACTACACAAATGGAAGGCAGTTGATGATGGTAAAGATTGTTTTTTGATACAGGTACGACTAGAAGCAAGGAAAAAAGTGGCTAGTTAACTGGTTTCCTTTTCCTTTTGCGGCACGTTTTCTTTACTGTTTTACTCACTTTTTCTTTACTGAATTGATTTCATTGATTCGTTGTGCAGTTAGAAGATACTAAGGGAGTGTTTAAGAAGCAAAACCTGCTTGACAGAATACACACATTCAGCAGAGAGTAGTCAGGGCCTAAGGAGTATTTCACAACTGTACTAACGTTTCACACGATTTTGTGAGATTACACAATTATTTTGTATTGCAAAAATATAGAGGGTTATTATTTGTACATCTCTATCCTCATTCTTCTACCTTCAATTATACTTTCATTTTCCCTTCAAGCAGTGTTTATTCCCAAGAACAATGCTGGAAAATAATTGGACAACATTGTTTAACTTTAAAAATCACATGTACATCATTTGAGTTTTGTGAGTTCAGAAAAGTTGGCAACCATTGACACGCTCTCAATCCATCTGCTGCTCTCAACCTGGAGTTCGATCATAGCTTTGGTATGAGAACCACATAAGGATGACTTCAACTTTCATCTCTCTTTTTGTGTGTGTGCTCGTGGGTGGGGGAGGAGAGTGGGGGGGAGAAGTGGTAAATCGAATCCAACAGACCTGAGGTCAGACAGATACTGGCTTTGCTATTTATTGTTTTGTAACGGTGGCAAGTGCTATCTTTCAGCATCCGTTTCCTTACCTGTAAAATGAGGCTAATACATCACAATGTTGTGGAGGAGAATCAAATGAATTAAAATATATGCACTTCGAAATATGTGAAGAATCAGTCTTTCCCAACTTGTGTTCCTTAGGACACAATTATACCATTGCTTTGAGGAAAGTATTAAACATATGTGGGAATGGTTTCACACTGCATTTCTTTTTTGGTGACCAGCACATTAAAAGCCCTAAAACAATACTGTCCAACAGAGCTTTCTGCAATGATGAAAATGTTCTGGAACAAGTGCTGTCCAATAAGATAGGCGTTAGCCACATGTGACCACTGAGCACTGAATTGTGCCTACTGCATCTAAATAACTGATTTTTAATTTTAATTAATTGCCATTAAGATTAAAATAGCCCCACGTGCCTAGTGGCTTCCATATTAGACATGTAGTTAGGAAATATATTTGTTTCATTCAACCCCAGGTAGCTCAAAGTTATTTGCTTATGGGGGGTTGTATGTGTGTGTCTGTTTGTGTTTAACATGCTTTACTATTGCTTTAGTTTCCCCAGTCGGGAAACGTTGCACTGAACGTTCTATCTTTACGGACACCTCTCTTTCCCTGGTCTCCAAACTTGCTGCAGGCCAAGAAAACACTTTCCCCATTCCATCCCCTGGGCACACACAGCCCACATAGGAGAAGAGGTAGCCTTTGCCAAGAATCAGTGTCTGCATTCCAATAAAGCAATGTGTTGGCCGAACTATGTATTTTGAACTTTTGCCATAAGGAAATTAAAGTTCTTGGAGCAAATTCTTAACTTCCAACTTTTTCAATAGCAGGTAACTCTTCTGATTCACGAGGCCTGAGTACCGTCTAAACTTGGTCATTGGCAGTCATCTCAGTGTGAATGAAATTTTTAAAGTAGGCATAATGGTATCTAATTAAATATAGTTTGAGGTATACAAGATGAGTTATTCCCATCAGGTTAAGATTTAAGAAGCAAGTAGTGATAAGCACTATGAATCTTTAAAACATGAGACCGTATCCTATTCTTTTAATCCTAAATTTACATTTCTTCCAGTCTGTGTATATTTCATCAATAAAAGATTTACAAGCAAATAAACTGGGACTTAATTAAGGAGATAATGGTGCACAGTTTTATTTATTCATGAGCTTCATTGGCCCAGTTCGGTCTTCTATTTAGAAATTCAATCCTTTAATACCAGCAAAGTATAGTTTTTTTCCAGCACAGTTATTAAGAATTGATAGTCTTTACTGGTAACATTTTCAAGTAATTTTAAATAAGAATATGGAAACTAAACACTAAAACAACAAAACTCCCAAGGATTCTAGAAAGAAAGCTAGAGCTTCTCTTGTCACTCATTAGCTCAGTGGTCAATTCAATCAAACAAGCATCTCCCAGAGCCTTGTGGAAGGTGTTGGAGGAGCTGGGTGAGTAACAAAGCTCCCCTCCCCCAACCAGAGGAGTTTACTTTGAGGAGAGCATAGTGGCCGGGCCACTGGAGAGAAGGCATTATTCCTTGAAAAGTTCTTTCGGAAGACTCAGAGCCTGGCCCAGGAAAGAGAGTCCCATCCAACGCAATGGAAACATGCCCTTCTTTGACAGAGGACAACTAGCTTCTTTGGGGTTGAGGTCTGAACTGAAGGTTTTACCTAGGGGCCCTTTATTATCTTTACAGTTAAGTAAGAACCCCAAAGACCTAAAAAGGAATAGAGGGTGGAAGTGAGGCTCTAACTCTCCAGAATTATAGAAAGGAACACAGAGGAGTAGGTTTGGAGAGAAGACTTTTGGTGATCTTGATGACACTGTGCAGTACAGGTGTGTGTCAGTCTCAAATAAGTTTGGGATGTTTTGTCACTAAACCTTACAAGAGTGCCTGGAGGGCATAGTGGTTGAGAACACAGGCTTGAGATCAGAGAGACCCGAGGATGAATCCCAAGTCTACCACCTGCAGCTGTGTAAACTTGGGCAAATTACTAAACATCCAAGAGCCTTGGTTTTTCGATCTGTAAAATGGGGGAAATAAGAGTATTCACCTCATGGGGTTGTTGTAAGGATGAAATGATGTGCATAAAGTTCTTGGCATGAAGCCAGGACAAGAAACTATAGCTGTTGCTCTTATTGGCAAAATAACGGCTCTCAGAGGTCCTATAGTAAAGCAGCCTGCCGATTTTGTTTTAACATACTTTCCCAAACTTAAATTTTAGTACTGCACTCTTTTTCCTTCTTGGTGGAAGAAGGGCACACCTAAGGATATAAAACACTGATTTTGTGGGCAGTGCATGTGACTCTCCAGTCCTCTCCTTGATCGGCTTGGATGCTCTCACTTTAAAGCACAGAGCAGTTTGCAAACCAGAGCAAGCACTGAAAGATACTCCATTGAAAGCAGAAGCAATGATGACTATTAGAATAGAGACAAACGTCTTTCCTTTCTGTCTCTTACTGGATCTAAATAACTTAGACTCGGTCGCCTCTTTCAAAGAAAATAAAAAACAAATAGTCCTTGACACCCCTGCAAAGGAACCTAAACCAAACCCACAGGAACAGTTGGGAAGGCACTGGAGGATCTTGTCAGAAAAACAGGAGCACCAATGGAATGAATAATACAGAAGCTGCATTAGAAAAATCTTGGTCCTTCTTGGATATGCTTGGTAGTTCCCATCCTTTCATAATTAGAGAGCACAAAATGAAGCTTCAAATAAGGGAAACCAAAACATCAGATTCAATGTCAACATGTGCATTTAGAATCCCAAAATGTACATTTCTGATAAACTGCTCCATCACCTGTCACTGTACTTAGAGTTGACCTCATAGGCTGATTGAGCATGTCAAATGATGACATCAGAGAGCAGTTTGTTTCAGTGGCAGCTTGATTAGGCTGGGGATGCAATAAGGCAGCCTCTTTTTTTGCTGTCCTCTAAAATCTCTTTTTCAAACCCTACTTCTTTTTCTCTGAAGTAATTAGAGGAGTTAACATAGTTCTCCCACCATAAGGAAAATAAACAGAAAAAAAATAGAAGAAAACGCATTGATCTACAAAAACTAGGACTCTTGAAAAAAAATACAAACGATTTATAAGCTTGTAAATTGAATAATGTCTGAGGATCTAATGTATAATGTGGTGACTATAGTTGATAACACTGTATTGAATGACTGAAATTTGCTAAGAGAGTAGAACTTAAATTTCTCACCAAAAAAAGAAAAAAAAAGGTAAATATGTGAGGTGATGGACTGTGTTAATTAACTTGGTGGGAGGAATCCTTCACAGTGTATGTGTATATCAAATCATCAAACTGTACACTTTAAATATCTTACAATTTTGTCAGTTGTATCTCAATAAAGCGGAAAAAACCGAAAAAAACCCAAACAAACTAGGGATCTCGTGGAGGCATCTGATGAGGAAATCAGACATTAAACATGAAACTCATTTGCTGTGAAACCTGTCTTTCTAGAACTTTTCCTGAATTCTAAACAATGACATCACAGCTTTCTTTAAAAAATATACACCTTAACTGCAGGGTGGAAGGCAGGGCACTCCTAAGGGCTGCGAGTGCAGGGCAGGACACATCCACAGACTTGCACTATGACCGTGAGCATTCGATGCACTAGTACATGCCACAGGGCACAGGACACCCACGCCAAAGGAGGGATGGCTGAAGCTCTAAAGCCAACTGCCAGGCAGGAGGAGGGCGTTGCTCACACTGCAGTAGCCACGGCCATTCCCGGTCACACGAAGCACACTCAAACATAAGACGTACCACTGGTGGTCCCCGTACCACTGCCCGAGCCAGGTCCGGGGGATGAAACCACAGTCCTGTAGGTGGGTGGTGGTGGGGCAGGCGGAGTTGCTCTCTGCCCCAGACCCAAATCTTTAGGAGATGAGATTGTTTCTAAGTAATCATCTTTAATGAAGGCCTGCTCAGCGACTTTCTTCTGGACTTCTTCTAAGTTGAGTGGCGATGGTACATTGCGAGGGGGACTTGGAGGTCCTGGGGGGCCAGGAGGGCCTGGGGGGCCCAGAGGCGGGGAGTCAGCTGGGTTGTCTGAGGCAGCTGGTGGGGACACCACCTTTTCCCTTGGAGTCAACTCTGGAGTAACACGTTCCGGGGATGTATCAGAAAAATGGACCCACTTTTCTTCAGCATTAACAGCAACAGACTTGGGGGACAACACAGGGCCAAAAATGCTGTCCAAGTCATTGATTGATGGTAGTTTTTCAATTTTGACCTCTGTGGCTGCCTGGTCATTTCCTGTGGTTAAAGTAGTTGATTTTAAAATTTAATTGACTTTGTTAAAATTATTTGTATGGGAAGTGGGAGGGGTGAGGCAAAGCCTGGTAAATAGATTGTCTTGTGAGGTGCCTAGGTAGGCATATTTCACAATGGAAAATCTTGATTGGAGTTGAAGGGAAGGGAAGAGTTCCTTGCATCTACAATATGAGTATCGCCTTTTTTGCTATTATTTACCCTCGTGTGGGGTGACCCGAGTTGGCTACTTCTACATCATCGAAAGCACTTGAGCACGCGACTGCCCTCCAAGGCTGCTTACAGGCATGCAAAGTGTGGTCATTCTGAGAAGGCAGTGTTAGGTTCACAGAAGTGTACAAACTCTGGAACTGGAAATTCCAAAAGGGAGGTCCCTTTGGAAAATCTGGCCTACTGAAATACAGAGGACACAACCAAAAAAGAACTGATAGCTGGAAATGACCCTCATTTGATAAAGATTGTCTACTCTGGCATATTAAATGAACATGTTTCCTGAAACTAATGACAATATCTGTTAGTTAAAAAAAATATCACATCATAATTAGTTGTATAGCCTCCACCTTGAACACACCAGAAACACAGCACAAAGATTATTTAAAGAGATATCCCCACATGAATATTTACAAACATACACATACACACTCCACACACCACACACACATAGGATAATGAGAATACATTTACTACTTATTAGAACTGTTACATACATACCTGTTTAATAGGGAAGAAAATTATAAAAACATCTTTATAATTTCTTTTCTCAAGTCTAACCTGTTAACATCGAAGGCATAACTGATATATATCTATCTGAAGTCGCAAAACAAAAAAGTCTGTTTTGCTTAAGTATTAGCATTAGCTATTCTTTTTAATTCTTTTCAGTAATAAGAGAAAAAATTAAAACTGTCTTCTACAGCTTGGCAGGAAATACTTGATAACAATTGAAATGTGAGGAAGTGTACCTTTTACTAAACCGAGGTTATTTAAATTAGAAATTGTTACCTAAATAATTGCAAGGCATGAGCAGAAGCCACTTTACCTTTAAATAACCTTCTAGCTATAAGAGCCGGCTTAATATTTCCATATTTCACATTTGAAAAGAGTTAACCTTCAAGGTTCCAAGGCTACAGATAAATGGGCCACAATATTTATAATTTTGTTGCTGGTAGATTTGTTTATCTCTAACACATTCATGGGAATCCAAGGGGCCAAAATGATTTGAACTTGCAAACACCTTTACCTGTGACACTCTGGATGACTGTTGGGTCTGAATCAATGTAAATTTCATAAATGACTATGTCTTGCATTTACTCTTGTTGATAAATACCCCACTCTGTAGCTATCAAACTCACCAGGCTGCATAAATAGCTAAGGATGAAGCTGCAATAGAATTCCAAAGGTGATGAAGAACTGCATTCTAAGGACCCAGGCACATAAAATAACTACTATTGTCTTTTTTTTTTTTTTTTTTTTTTTTTTGCGGTACGCGGGCCTCTCCCGTTGCGGAGCACAGGCTCCGGACGCGCAGGCTCAGCGGCCATGGCTCACGGGCCCAGCTGCTCCGCGGCATGTGGGATCTTCCCGGACCGGGGCACGAACCCGTGTCCCCTGCATCGGCAGGCGGACTCTCAACCACTGCGCCACCAGGGAAGCCCACTACTACTGCTTTTGACTTGCTAGTCCAGTAAGACTAGGTAGATTATAAACTGTAGGAATACATAGTATTGATTTTAATAGACGGTAAAGATGTGCCTTAGAAATTATCTGTCTAAAGGCATGCAGCAATTCCTTGCCATATTTTATCATCCTTACACATCTCTTTGCCGTGGGATAATAAATACTTTAATAACTACTGGGAAGCTTACCTGTATGCTGCATATCCCGGGAACCATTCTATTATCATTGTGGACGATACAGTTTTAATTCTAGAAAGAAACTTATTGGTTCTTGGAACAATACAAATTATGCCTTTTAATTTGTAAATCATTACAGTGAGATCCAATGAAATGAAATGTCAATTGAACAATGACTTTTGATATGGAGTTTGTTTTCTTCCATCTCACAAGTAAGTGTGGCCTTTGTTCAACAACATTATACAGAGAAAACATGAGTTAGGAAAGTGAACCCTTTTGTGAAACCTGGGAGTGATACTTTGAAAGAAGTCTACATAGTGAAATGTAATGGCAATAAAACTAAACGCAAACAGTTTCATGTTTAGTCTAGCCTATAGCTTCCAACACATCAAGAGCATGTTGAGGTACGGGGCCACTGCTGATTGCATCCCAGAGCAGAAAAAATAAAGCTTACCTGGTCCAGTTGTTAAGGGGGAGCCTGTTCGGGGTGGAGTGGCTGGTACGTGTTTTGGAGGCAGTGGTGGAGGTGCTGCCAGGAGATAAGAAGCCAAGCATTGCTGATCACACTCTCCCTAAGTTACACAGTATTCCCTAGGTAGGCAGGATTGGGGCTTTCGCTCATACTTCTGCCATTGCAAAAGGAATAGCCATTAACAATCCATCTTCTTTAAAGTTCAAAGCTAAGGGATTGAAGCAGGACTCATTCTTCCATTTTATGATAAGAATTTGTCAAGAGAAAGTCAGATAGTAACAACAATAACACCATCATTTCATTCATTCGTTCCTTTGTTCAATATGCCTCAAGTACCAATGAGGTCCCATGTCCTGTACTAGGAATGAAGGACGTGGGTTTGACTACAACGAGCCTCTGGCCTCAAGGAATTTACTACTGAATGAATGAAGATCATGGTCACAGGCAATTACTGTCCAGAGTATGATCAAGTACAATGAGAACAGCTTGGGTAGGGGCTCAGGGGAGGGTTTTTTTTAATAGAGTCAGAATATTATGGCTTGGATGGAGTCTGGAAAGATTTCTCAAAGTTATATGTCTTAAATTTTGAGTATATTTTTGAAAGACTGAAGCAAAATGATTTGGATCAAGGAAGAATGAACAGATTCCTTTGATGAAATTATAGCTAAAAAAAATCCATGAGATAGAAAAAGTATTGTATTATAGCCCCAACCCAGAGACTCATCCTTCTGAACCGGGCTTGTCACTTTGTGGGCCAAAGTTAAGAATTTCAACAGGTACGCTGTTTTCTTATTCTTTCTTTAAATGTATGTTTTCCTCTCACTGCTATATTTGGTAGATTTAATGAGTTCACTTTTTTCTTCAGGACTTCTTTCCCCAGCCACCTGGAGTAAGGGTTGGGGGCATTCTGGAATAAGTGGAGATGATGGCTCTCTTTGCTTTGAGATGAAATTGCCCTGATCTCCTATCTCAGCTTCTCTCTACCATATGGCATCATTTCTTTTGTTCTCCAATTATCACTCTTTCCTCTCAATGTGTCCTCTCTGTTCTCTGTAGCCTCAGTTGTTCTGTAGGCCTAGCAGAGACCTTATCTGATTTGGTTATCTCTGTGTTGTGCGCTAGCCCATGCCTGGAGAATAGCAGGGTCTTTAGTTCACCTGCTTATCACTCCTACATAAACCTATTGAACGAATGAATGAGCCTGTGGGACGTCAGAAGAAGCTATAGATTCCAAGTTACTTATTCTGCTTTATTTATTACATGATTCCTGTCTCAACCAACTGTCCTAGGTCCCTGTAACTCTAAAGCTTATCAGGATAACATCTCTTCTTAATGTTAAACAGTCCAAATGTGGCTTATGTAGACTTTGTAAGGGTTGCCTAATTTCACTATGCAGGCAGACAGTAAAATGAGTCACTTATTTTTCCACACAGAGCAGACCCATAACTTACTTCCAGTGGGAAAAGGCCTTGTTAACTTTGGCGACTCCGTGCTTGGATTAACTGGTTGGCCTGGACCCCATATCTCAGGCTGATCTAAAAGAACTGGAAACATAAAAAGAAAATTTCCCAGGGTGAGTTCAAAAAAGAAACGTCCTGAGTTTAGAACTTAAAATTTCAATTTAAAGTTGAGTTTCACAAAATTACTTCTGTCTTCCCTCAGTCCTAGCAAATTAATTTAGAGATGTGTTGTTCCTCATTCTTTTCAAGCAGAGAATGGACATAGGAGCAGAGTGTGTGTGTGTGTGTGTGCGTGCACACACACGTGTGCGCAGGGGGTGTCTGTGTGTGCACATATAGCTAAATAAAAACTTGCAAAACAGAGAGTCTGCATTCTTTTCCTGGTTGGTCACTTAAGGACATTCTAAATGTCAATACATGTACTGGCTCCTTTCTGTCACCCACTTGAAAATCCAGGCATTACTCCCATGGACATTTGTTTTAAGTTGGTTTATTTAAAGTTTGCTATGAATAGGCTTCAAGAATGAAGATGCCTGAATTCTGTACAGCGGTTCCCACCTTTAAAGCATCTTACGGGGTCTTTAAACAATCCTTTTCCAGTATCATAAAGAGAAATTAAATTATTCAAAAAATGTTTGGTGAACATATTAGGAGAACCAGAAAAATAAATAAGTCCTTAGGCATCTAAAGTAAATCAGGGCAATTAGGTATTAGGCCTAAGGGCACTGAATCTAATATTTCTTTTTTTTTTTGGTTGTTGCCATGGTAACAATGTAATGAACTAGCTCTTCTCAGCACCTATCATGTGCCAGGGTCTGTGTAAGTACTGCTTGTAATTCATTAGGTTGTAAAACAGGCTGGGAAGTCAGTTGGATGTGGATTTGAATCCAGCCTCTATGCTTACTCTAGGACCTTGGGGAATTCGTGTAACCTCTGAACTTCCCTTCCTTCAGTGTAGAGATAATAAGAGCAATCTCAAAGAGTTACTAAAAGGATTAAAGGAGGTAATGTATATAAATATAATGTATATAAAATACATGTAAAACACTTATCACAAGGCCAGTAGCTATTATGATATATTTTAGTCCTCACCTCACCACCATGTGGTTGATATTGAGGAAACCAAAGATTACAGTGATTAAACAACTTGCTCAATGACATACATGGTGAAAGTAGCAGAGCTAAGATCTGATCCCAGGCGTGCATTCCTAACTCCAAAAATATCCACTTTCCTCTCAGGCCTTGTAAACTAGTGATAGAAGAATCAATAAAGAAAGTAAGAGTGAGTAGATAAGAAAAGTAGGTGCAGATATTGGAAGAGCTAGTATGTTCGGTGCAAATGTTGGAACTTTACAGAACTTCAGGGGCTGAAACCACCTAAAGAACAATCAAGACAGGCTCATTGACAAGTTCAGGTGTGTATCTCCTCTCCACCACAAACCTCAATGATGGTCTTAGCTCTGTTTTGTTTTAACATGAAAGCACACATTCTCCAAAGTTGTGATGTAGCATTTGGTTTT
The DNA here is from genome assembly GCF_949987515.2 of Delphinus delphis. Lineage (NCBI taxonomy): Eukaryota > Metazoa > Chordata > Mammalia > Artiodactyla > Delphinidae > Delphinus > Delphinus delphis. Next base: position 56,982,694 of record NC_082683.1, on the reverse strand, counting down.
TTGTAGATGCAGTGTGGGACACCACTTTGATTTTTACGAACTGTTTTCTATTTTGTCTATCAGGTTTATATAATGTTATGGGATTTTTTAATAGGTAGATTCAAATGCAACAAATCAAAGCCCACCTTCAGTCACTACACATGACTTTATGTCATTAAAAGTGAGACTGATCACAGATCGGTTAATAAGATAACTGAGAACCTCACCGCAGGGCCACCTTTATTTATGGATTCTAAGTTGTAGACATTTAAATCACTGAAGGAGTATTTAGGGATGTTCTTTATACACTTTGCTAACTACATTGTTGAAAAACATTCAGCTGTGGCTGGCTGCTAGCTGTCTCCCAGGATCCATTCTCCATTTCTTCTACAGTTAAAGTTAAGCAGGCCATATGGCACTAAATTCTTTCTGATGGGCTCTGGTTGGAAGTGATGTGTCTCTCTTCCAGGTTTTGCTCTTACAAGAATTGACAGTGAGTTCCATGGGTCCTCCCCTGCCCCCCCTTCTTCTGATGGTGAGAGCTGGAGCAGCCCCCTTGCACCCAGAGATGAAGGCCACATGCGGAGGATAGAGGAGCCACCCAACCAGTCCTACATTGTGTACTTCGAGGCTGTTTACATGAAACAGAAATAAAATTCTATCTTGTTTAATTCACTGTACTTTGGAGTCTCTTTGTCACTGTATCTTAGCCTACGTACTATGCTTTCAAGTCTTGTTGTCCTTAACACTTATATCTAATTTCCTTCACCAATTGGTCCTAGAAAAATCATCTTTGATTGTACATAACCATAGGGTCTTAAATCAAATGATTTCTATAAAAACATCCCATATTATCAAATATATAGCTGCTGGAGATCCATGCATTGGACATAAATACATTTTAGGAATAGATGAGATCCCTTTCATAAAGAGTTTCTTTTATGTCAGCAAGGTATACATTACTCACAGCCATCCAAAAATGGTTAATGTTTAAAAGTTAAAATATTTAATTCTAGGAATAAATATTTAATAGGTAAACCCAACAATAACAGCCAAAATGATATTTCTCCCATAACATTTTATTTCTAAGTTGCTAAATGATTTAAGGTCATTCCTGGGTCTTGAACCTGCAAACAGTGTCTATTGTGTGAGTAAGACAATTGACACCTTCACTGATGAGGTCGACAAGAGAGAAAACATGGTCAAAGAGGCTATATCACAATGACAGTGACTATGATGGGGAATTTGAAGGTCTGGCTCCATAATAATGGCTGTTTGGCTAATAGAACACTTATTCCCCATCCAGTGAGTTGTAGAGATTTGCAGTAATTCTTATTGACCTCTTTTGAAGAGTGAACTTGTTAGCTCTTAGCTACTTCTGGAAGTAAAGTTTCAAATCCTGAAATGCTAGAGGTCTGCAAACCAAATTCCCATGCTGAGAGCACACCTAGATCAGAACTATCCTTTCACATGAAGATCTGGTGATACATTACAAACATGCCTCAAAACACATTTACTCTAGGTAAGTTATACTTCATTGAAAGGAAAAACAAATCTACAGATATACAGAGTTTTTCCTACCTTCTGTCTTCTGTTCATCAAAAGCTGATTCTAATGGTGGGCCAAAGAGGGGAGCAAGTGCCATGGTGTCATCTGGAGGTTTTCTGCTGAATCACACACATTACAGCAAAACATAGAGAAAGGAAATATTAATGTTAAAAAAGATATAAAGCTTTCAAATATTTTCCACAGTAAGGCCGATGTATGTGTGTGCACTTATGTACATATATATGTATGTACTCAAGCTCCTGAGGGGCTAAAAAGTATATTTATGAAGAGGTCAAATGTTTATGGACAAAAGAATCAGTAGGAGGTAAGATCCCTCATTCTCAACAGGGGCACAAGGGGCTGGTCCAACAGAAATAAGATGAAGAGAGAAACTCTTTCAAAGCATCTGAGTCTCTATACCTAGAAGAGATTATTAAAGATAACAGTTTATTGCAAAGCACCTTCTTCTCTTAAGATCTCAAAACCCATTTATATCTGTCTTCACCACATATCTGTGTTGTAGTTAATGTGGTTTTATGATTAGTGAAAGTCAGGCACAGGGAAGTTAAGAAACAAGCCACCAGGAAGTTTGTGTTTGAATAAGAAACTGAGTCTACCAGCTTCTAACTTCCATCCTCCCCTGACCGCCCCACACAGTTGACTAATTATAACTTCCTAATACCTTAATACTGCACATTAGAAAAAGAAGAGCATTGAGAAATCAGGGGGGGAAAGACAGGTAGTAAGTTAGACGCTCATCCTGTCTACTAATTATTACTTAAACTGATTATTAAAGAAAAGCTGCATAATTATCTCCATTTCTTCCCCAGACCTGATTCCCTTCATTGATCCTCATGAGTTCTGTGTGTGTTGGGGGATAAGAGGTGAAGAGGAGAGGGGAGGGGTTAGAGAAGGAGGGAAAGTTAAAAGGATCCAGCCTTTAGATAGAAATAGGAGTCTTTGGGGGAAACATTGCTTATGTGCACAATACTTACTTATCCCAAGGATTACACAGTGTAAAACACAATGCTTTGCCAAAAACAAAAAACAAAATAGAAGATTCCTTTGGTGTGTGGCAGGTAGAATGTATCACAAAATTGTAGCCAGCTCAACAGGCTACTCTTTGTAAGGCAATATAATCATATTTCAGATCAGCATTCCAGACACCAAATGACGTCTTCATGTAGACGTTTAATCCTCTTATTAGTGAGGGGCTCCATATTCTGATAGATGTTACTTTAGATGACTACAGGGTACTTTCCTAAAGATCTCCCTCAGGCTGCACTTAGGAGAAATGATAACATATTTGAAACTGCTGTGACATACACATATGGGCAGGCCCTTTGTTATTAGATGCTGAGACTTTAGCCCAAAGGAGATTTGTTTCATTGTTAACAGTGCATGATGCCTTGCATAAAACACAACTAGTGTTTTTCATGCTCACCTTATGAGTTCTGGAGTTGGTGTGGAACGCCTGGGTCTCGCTATTTCTTCACCTGACGCACAGGACAAAGGGAATTTTTAGGCATATTTTTACCATGTTTTTTCTTTTATGTCTTATGAACTATGTTTGGAAACACTTAGAGATTTAAGTCCCATCAATAAGCAACTCCATGTGAAAACTTTGCAAAACAAACCCAGAAAACAAACCCTCTCCCCTGGCAATGCAACAGCCATATATTAGGCATATGTAGTAGCATTTTCTTTGGCATTTATAAAACTAGTTAACCAGGGAATTACCATGATAAGCCAGCAAATGGAAGATGTGTACACTGTAGAGCTTAGTGGAATAGCACACCATTCTTTCAATGCCTGCTGCCTTGATCAGTTCTGCTTTTCAATTACCATAAGAGAATACTAAGCCAGGCCATATGTACATAGTGCATGAATCCAGCATTCTCTGCCTGTTTTTTTCTTGAAATGCCAAGAAAATGTTATACCTTTAACTAGGAACCATTCATTTAAAATTTCCTAGAACGTGCTGTATGCAGCAGAAGAAAATCATGCCACATGTATATTATAACCTATTTCATATCGCTTTGGTTTACTAAGATTTTCACATCAAATAACACAAAAATGGGTAAGTTGCATCTACCTTCAGTTCCTTCAGCCCTCCTCCTCTCCCTACCCCAATCAGCAAACACACACTTGATTAAATTCATTTCTAAAGTCAAATGATACAGTAAGAGTTGACAAATATAGGAAGAAAATAGCAATGTTTACCCCAAAACATATTCACTTTCAGGATCTAAACATTAGTCATTCAGAACCCACAGAGCCCTTTTATCATTACAAGATTTCTTTTATCATTACAAGATTTCTTTGCTGTAAGAGTAAGACATTTGTAAGCCTTAAAAATCAAGCCCAAGAGTGTATAAGTCGAATGTATATATGCTCCAAGATCCAAGGAACTGTTCCTTCTTTTAAATCGTACTCTATTTCTGGTAGCTAAGATATACTTACTGGATAAGTTCCTTTTAATTGCACCCTAGAATTAGAAATAGACACTATAAGGTTTAAGACCACATATATGTTATGTACAATATGTATATTTCTGTCATTTCAATTAAACTGAACTCAAAGAAATGCAGTTGGGGAAAAATGAATTTTTTCTCAGAATTGCATTCAAGTTGGAAATTGTAGACACACACATATAAATCAATTTTTCATTTTATTCAAAGATTACAGAGAGGAAAGAGAGTAAACAATAAGTCTTCCAAACCAGAAGAAAACCCTTACCTGGGTAGATTTGGTAAATTAAAGCAAATATTGAATAGTCTATTAAAAAAAAAACCCTTGAAATCTAGCAGTCAGGAAAGTAAATCCATGTTTAACTTATGTTTAATGTTTAAAAATTACAGACTGTATGAGGAGTACTCTCTGCTCTTATCAGATGGGGTCCATAAGTTGCTTGTAGAAACAGTCATTAGTTACGAATGCAATTTTTAAAGATACACGTGGAAAATGTTAAAAAGAAGGAAAACTTGAAGGTATTACCACTGAGTGGGCTGTTCTATTCAGGGAACCAGAGAATTCCATTCTTTCCCACCTGCCCTTCCTACCCCAATTTCTTTCACTTGCCTGCCATGGGGGCACCAACCTATCAAATGGGTGTCAATTGGGTGTCATTCCTTTAGCTCAAGGCACTGTGATTCTATAGGAATGACAATTTCCCTGTCAGGAATAATCTGAGAAGGTCATTTTCAGATTTATAAGGCCCTAGGAGAAAATTATTTTGACAACAGAAGATTGATTCAAGTTTTGATTCAAAACTGCTGTGAAAGGTCCTTAGCATGTGATGCTTCCAGAAAAGCAGACCACTAGAAGCGTGGCCTCATAAGATGGGACATGGCTTGGCGGGGCCTCCTTAGGAGAATGACAGGGGCAGAGTTCAGGTTGGGGAAGTGGAAGTATAATAAAGTTTTCAAAAGGGTATGACTATGAGTTTGGTGGGTGATAATCAAACACATTTTTTTATACTTTCCTACTTTGGTGAAGGCTCAACATGGTGGTCACAGATGTTTTCTTCTCTCAAATGATAATATAAACAACTCAGGACAAGATGTAGCACCTCTGTAACAGAACTATAAGAAGGTTCTTTCCCTCTTTCCTAAGGATTTATCAGAATTTTGTCTCATTTTGAACTCATTTACAATAGAGGAGCAGTTTCATACTGAATAAGATCCACTAGATGTTTTTTAGTGACTTGCATGTATGTGTTATATAGAGATTATTATACATTATTAGTAAAAACTTTTTAATAAATATTTTATTTATTTTAATAGATAAACACTTTAAATCAGTATGTGTAAGTTAACATGTTCATTTAAATTAATAAATATTTAAAACAAATATGATCATTTAAATCAGTTATGGTCATTAGAGGAGTTTTGATGTGGGTTGGCTTTTGGAAAATAAGACTCTGTAGACAAAATAATAAGAGAACACATTGTTTAAATGGAGTTAAAATGTTTTTCTAGGTTGGAGAGCCTCAGATTGTCAGATTTTTATTAATAAAATCTGAAGGAAAAGATCAGGTGGAGGCGTTAGGTCCAAGTAGTCAATCACGAGGTTGACACTGAGGGAATAGGACCTACCTAGTATAGTGAGACCTGAAATTCAGGAGTTAGGGGACCCCAGAAGCTGTATTGAAGACCTTTTGGTCTCTGTCTTACCCCTTTCTTTATAATGTAATATTCATGAAACCAAGAAAGATACAAAGCTTCTTTGGTGTTCATTGCTATCCATCATTTCCCGGTGTATCAATTCATTTGATAGATGTTTATTGTTGAGAGGCACTAGACAAGAAGCCTCTGTAATATTTTATTAAATATTCCGTATGAATGAACAATCATCAGTGAAGAGGAAGAAAGACATGGCAGAAATATGCAAGAAAACCGTTGTTTAGAAATTAGAAAGAATAAAATCATATCAATTTAGAAAGGAACAGATGTTCAAACAATAAGCAGGAAACCATTAGCAACAGAAAAGCAAGTCCCGTTGTCCCATGATCCGGCATACAGATTTTGATGGCCTTGCTGTCGAAACAGGACAACTCTAGAACAAGGTTAAGGTGATGTCGACCACATAAAGCACATTCAGGAAAAAAGCCTATTGAATTCTGAAACTTCTCCTCCCCAAGCGACCACATTTTCTTCCTTTCAAGGACTGTCTTTATAGGTAGACTGTGAATAGACTTCCTGCATTTTGCCTTAGTTATTTCACTCTTTTTCTTTTTTTTAAAAAAGGAGTAACTTGTCATAATCTGAGCTGTGACCCCACTGCTGGATTGGAATCAGCCACATAGTCCCTGTAGGTGTTATCTTTGATCATCAACTACGTGGCTTAAACAGAGAACCACAGCTTGTCAGCTGGCGCAGAGTATTTGTCTCAAGTAGTAATTGACTGATCAACTTGGCATAGGCCTACTTTCTGACAGCATTGTTTCAGTTCCATTTCCTCTCTCAAGGGACTGACTGGGCAGGTCCGGGTCATTTCAAACATAGCAAAGTCTCTTCTTCTTGTTGCCTCAAATTTATCACACTGAGGAAAATAACAGATTTACTTTGAGCAATGCAAACTAATACTGATTTGCCTTCAGTGATGAATATATATGTGACAGCCTAGAAAGATTGACTTGAAAGTACGTCTCTTCCTCCCAAGATAGAAATTATGATTGTGTATGACTGTATATCAGTACACTGAACAATTTGAGTTATGGTCCAGGGACTTATGTTAAATTCAGGCTTAAAAACAATGTGGTTTACAAATTCTTTCCTTACTTGCCTTACAGTTTTCTTATCCTTTACTATCACCTTGCTATAAATTTCTATGGTGATTTCTGGACAATCTCCAGCCCTTGTACACACACACACACACACACACCACGTTTTTTACATTTAGCACTAGGAGTTGGGGTACCTATGTATTAGTTTAATTTGTTATGGAAAAGTGCTCTGATGATCCTAAAACATGCTCTTGACACATATAAGACCAGAGACTTTCAGCCACTAAACCTAATTCATCTGCCTCGTTCATACTGGGTTATCATAAATTTAACAAGAAGCCAACCTGGCCACCTTGCCTAGGCAAGAATTATCTCTATACATGTTTAAGGTAAAAATGTTGAGGATTCTTACCGGGCTGCGCCTCTGTGATCAGCAAAAAGGAAGAGAGAACAGACACCTAGTCAGAGAATGATGGATCAGTCAACAGGCTTGGGTAATAGAAGATTTCATAAACAGCTAACTAAACACACACTCCAGGTAATCAGGCCAAAGGAAGACAGGCAGTCATTGTATTTGTGGCTTATTTAAATCATAATGAGGTTTTGGAGAACCTTAAGGAGAATCTATCCATTGCATAATATAGCTTTGCTAATGAGGATGTACTGGTTTCAGTTATGTGTACATACAGACAAAGCAGAAACATACAAGAAAATTTTACTGATAGATTTAAATGTCTTGTCATACGGAGTTTTTCTTCATATTGTTTGAGGAGGGGAGTTTTAGAAACTGGGTAGTACAGAGAAAACTGTTTCCCCACACAAAAGGGTGTTAGCAAACATCATAGACACGATGCATTTCCCACATAATTCAGGCTTTAATCGGAGCCTCCAAAAATCAGAGAGCAGGATTAGAGACACCTCTTCTTTGCCTGGCTCTTCTCTTTAGTGTTCTGTGGAATGAGTGCGGATGAGGACTTTTTTAAAGTATATGTTCTTGGCCTGGTGTGATTTGGGCAGCCTCACCCAATGGGTAGAATGTGGTGGGGAAGACAAGGAGCTCCTGACAAGCACAGGTGCGAATGATGAAAATTGTCCAGCACCAATAAAACACTGGTGGACCAGATGATGCCTGGAAAAACACAAAATGCTGACCTACGACTTTTTTCTTTCACTCCTCAAGCCTTGATCATGGCTGCTATCAATTTACCCCAACAATCTCTGGTTGCTCTCCCTCTTTGGGATTTTTCTGTAGTAACAAGAGTGACTATGATGTGAGTAGGGAAAGAGCTGTTGCTCAGTTTCTCTTTCAGGATATGGGCTAGCTTGTGAATTCACCAGAGGCTACCTGGGACCCAGTACCAGCCAAATTCCAAAATCCAAGCAAGAAGCACAAACACAAAAGTATCTAGCAGGTTGCTTAAATGAAAAAGATGATTCTACTCTCCATAACATAGACAAGAAATAAAAACCTATAGTCTTTTATACCTACTCCAGTCGATTTTACTTGTAATATTTTAGATATTATTATTTGCCATATTTTTCCAGTTCTGTTCCATACGGATCCCATCTTTCTTATAAATCTGTCTATATGCATGGATGCAATTTAAATGAAATTAGAAAAAGGACAAGTTAATATGTATTTCTGGGCTTACATTCTTTTACTGACGAATTCATACTGTGTTTTGAGAGGAATCCAAGCACTCTTTTATATATTTAGACTTTATAATTCTTTAATGACCAGGCTAAAGTTCTTCACTAGAGAAGATGTGGGCATTTATGATTTTGCTTTAATTGCATGTCAAACATTTCCTTCTTAAAAGCAGCATAAAATACAGTAAAGAGGGGATTAAAACTGACACAATTTCCCCCAAGATGATTATGAGAAATAATGCAAAATGTGTATTGCAACCATATAGAGGCAGAACCTTAAATTCAATAAACTTTGTTAAGATTATAGAGAACAACACTGTTCAAAATAATTTCAATTATATAAATTCACCCAAATTAAGTCCAGTGAATTAAAAACCTATATATTTTAATCAATAGTTCCTGCTTGTATTTTTTCTAGTAAAAGATAACATGAAAAAAAGGAACATCAAGGAACATCTGTTGAAATTCATGTAGTCACATGCTTATTAACCAAAAGCCAGAAGACCCAGCTAAAAACTATAGAAAGGTCAGACCCAGAAAACCTCAAGGTCCACAATTAAAAGTGATCTGAAACCTGCAAAATAAAAGGAATTCCAGAAGTCAAATTGAAGGGCTTTCTATACACTAATTATCGCCATTAAGGAGCATAAAGCAGTTGTAGGTTCTGCTGAACACGGACAGCAAAATCATTATCCGCCAGGAGGGGAGAGCCTTTCCTTTTAAAAGTTTTATTTTACTCTTTCTCCTGTCATTTCCCAGGAACTTTGAGGCCTTTAGCATTCTATCATTGTTCTACCAATGTATAGAATTTGCTTCAAAGGCGGAAGGAAACATTCAGTATCTGATCTTGATATATTCTGTAAGCTGAACAGTCTCCATGTTAAATCACAAACTCAAAAGCTTGCAGGGCAAGGAGCAGGGGTGCTGTGCACGAGGGAATGAGAGTTTCACAAAGCTTTGGTGAAATGGCCACAACTCAGGGGCCCCATGCTTGCAGCACAAAAATATGGGCCTAATGCTGCCAGATCTTCAGAGTTGTCAGAGAAGACGCATATCTTGATTTTTTTTTAACTTCAAAGATTCTGGCTTTTAAATGGCATTAAAATTGTTTTTAACTGCACGACCAAACAAAACATCTATTCAGTTGTTCAGAATCTGCAGGTGGCCAATTTGTCTCTGATTGCAGACATTTGTATCACACATAATAAGCTCTCAGCAAGTTTTTTTTTAATCTACTGTTATTATTATTTCACCTGACTACTCAAACAGGGATTTTGCAATTGGTCTATTTGTTTTCTGAACAAATTTCTTGTGTTCCTAATTAAACATTAATTGCTCAATTCCTTGACTTCTCTTGACCTTCTGATGCATTCTGGAGAAGGTATTGAAAAACATTTTATTTTCCCCTCTATTTTTATCTTGATGTTCAACTTAGAGATAAGTCTTAGCTTGTATTTTGAGGCTATTTTCAAAGTGGGTATGATTTGGTCACTAGAATGAAGATCTTCGGTCAGAACATTTTGCATTTCTAAAATTTATATAATTGGCTATATGAATACGCCTTCCTAAAAGAAAATTTACATTTACTTCAGTAAATGTCCTCACAGCACCCACAGTGTCCTTACCCACACGAGCTTTGTTTTGTTATTTTTCTGCACAAAAGGATTAATTTAAATTCAGCTAAGTAGGCTAACTTAGTCTTTGCCAATGCGGGTAAGTCTTTTAAGATATTTATAAAAAGAAGTAACCAAACACAATCTGTCCGGCTTGTCAAAGTCACTAAATAACCAACCTCAGGTTTTGAAGCTTTACAACATCCTCATTTGCTAAAATTCAGTGCTATAGGGAAACAGAGGAAAATACGTGTAAAGCCACAAAGCACCCAACAAATATTATTTTTATACAGTCTAGTCATAGCAAATTCAGTCATTCATGGTAGTGAATTTTCTAGGAAAGAATTAGAATATATGATGATTATGTTTATTATTATGGTCCTAACCAGTTTCTTGTTTGCTTTCAAATGCTTCAGGGTGAAGATAACCTCTCTGACAAGCACCTATTTGATGTCCCCACCCCCGCCAACTTTTGTGTTTGTCTATATTTAAATTTGTTCCCATATCTATTACAAGTCAGATGACTGTGAATGCCTGCCAGATCCAATAGGACTTGGTAGAGATGATCTTCCGAAATTCCATTTAGGAAGAGACACGAAGAGCCTATTACTAACCAAGATATCACTAAAAGTTGACTGGTTTGAACAGCAACAACGTGCGCATTGCCAAAGAAGAACGAGGCAGGGGAGCAGGAGAAGGACTCATCCTTAGAGGCACAGCTAACAATGCAAAGGAGTACTTGTAGTTGAAATTGCTGTAAGAACAACAGGAGGAAAACCAATGAGGAACAAAGAGTTTTTAAAGCACCAAGGATAAATTTCAGACTACGTAGTCCTGTCAATATTTGAAGTGGTCAAATCTGGATAATTCAGAGAAAGATTCAGGGTCAAAGAGAATAAATGAAATGGGCAAAATACTGTTGACTGAAGAAAAAAAAAGCACAACGCGAGAGTTGTGAGTTAAGTTTTATTTGGGGCAAAGTGAGGACTATAGCCTGGGAGACAGCATTTCCGATAGCTCTGAGAAACTGCTCCAAAGAGGTAGGGGGGCAGGTCAGTATACATGTGATTTTGGTGAAGGGGGAGTACATGCAGTCAGGCACATATTTTTTGCAGAATGTTGCTGCTAGTCATGAGGAGCAGCCATCACCATGAAGGATTTTAGTGCTTTTCTATATACGAAGAGATGCAACAGTTGGGCTCATAAAATCTTCTCCTGAAAATATCTAACCATCTGAAGTTCTGCCAGTTTTTCCCAGAGCACAGATTGCCTCATTCCTGATCTCCACCCTGAACTCCTTTCAGGGAGTGTTGAAGGTCAGCAGCTGCAGTGGCTCATAATTTAATCCTTGTAGAGGTAGATGGAAAGTACCAATTTATAGTTGGCAATACAAAGAAAGGTTGCTGAAGCGCACCATCGATATGTATGTCACATAGCATGTGACCCAGAGTTGACTCGCAGTTACACAGAAGTGGGCCATTCAATTTAGTAATAGTAATAGTTACAATTGTACTAATTTTATTTTTGGAAGCAATGTCATTGGGTCCATATTTTGACAAATTGTAATATTTTCATTCTGTCTTTTGTTCTTCCTGTGTCTTCTGTTCTTCCTTCCTCAAAAAATCACATGAAATTGTTACCAGTACATTTCCTGCATGTGGTACAGAGACTGCCAGGCTTGGGTCAATGGGCAGGATGGGAGGTTTAGCAATAATTACAGCATCCACTTAGGTGAGGTCAACAGACAACCAACTACTTCTCGGTGTGTGTTAACATGGAAACACAATATTTTCATATTTTCCACTGGAGAGGTCACGTGTGTCAGCCACGCATTAGCATCCTGTTCCCATAAATTAGGCAGCTGAGATAAGAACAGTGCATTTTTTTTTTTTTTTAGTAGATCTGTTTCATTGCTGCTCTTAAAAAAAAAAAAAAAGATGTAGGTACACCCTAACAGATCTGTACTGCCACTGAAAATCACCCTGGTGTTTAAAAGGACAATGTAAGAGGTGTTTTGCACTTTATAAAGATCTTCTTTTTCTGTCTCTGACAACTTCAGAAGGGGATAATTTTTCTGATTAATTGAAAAAAAAAAAAAGACGAAAACAGGACAACTTCCCTTTCCTAGGCCAGCTTCACAAGCATCACTCAGGATGCTATCATGTTGTACATTCAAAGAAAATTTAACAAAGAAATGTTTGCCTAGCCCACGGTAAATATATGTAGCTTGACTAACCCAAGTGGAAGCTGCAATAAATGAAACTTACTACTAAAATATTTGAACATATGCCTGTGATTGAGGCAGAGGTGAATCTTTACAAAATTACCCTGTGGCCCTTAATAACAGGTTTGGAAAAATCACTTAGCAACCAGCTTCCTTTTATCCCCATGGGGCATAATTAGACTGTGTCCTGGTTCACAAAGGTTTGTTTTTAAAATTCAGAATCTTGTTTAGGTGTTAAACACAGTCAGTCATTAGATATGCGGATGATGAAAATGAACAGAATAAACAATGTTTGGCCAAGATGTAGAAAGGATTTGTTGTTTCTTACCGGACTTTTCCTCTAAAAGCGTAGGCATGAGGAGGAAAAATAAAGAGAAAATGAACGAGGTGAAATATTCAGGAAGATACCACTCAAGGCTCAGAATAACCTTACTTAAAGCAGCTCTCTAAGGCATGGCTTTTATAAATGCTCCTGTGGATGTCTGATATAGTCATACCCAGGCTGCCAGCTTTATACCACCCCAAAACATGCTGCTTGGCCATACTGATTGTTTTGAGCTGTAGGCACTTGAAAACAGCAAAATCAGGAGAGACTTTCTATGAACAACCCTAATCTGCCTAAACATAAATCTTCCAATTGTCATAAGGGTTTCACCAACCAGGAAGGACTGACTCAACATAGGAGTGGAGACCAGAAATCAACACCATACCCAGACAAACTCTGTCACAAACTATCATATCTCCCATCTATGCTTCCAAGGGTCCATTCATCTTCCCTAAATTACTCTCCCTTAAGAAGCCTCCATCCCTCTCCCTTTTCCCTGTTAAGACGGTATTTAATCCTGAATTCTGAAGACACCTCTTCGAGTTGCTCAATTTTCCTGAGTGTTTGCCAGGTATAAAGGAATAGACATGTTAATAAACTTATGTTCATTTTCCTCTTGTTAATTCTGTCTTTTTGCTGAAGAGTCCCAGCTGAAAACCTAAGATGGGTTGAGGTAGTTTTGCCTCCTGTCCAAGTTCAAGTGCTAGAGGACATAGGCGTGGTCGCCATTTGAGCACATTCTAAGCTCTCTTTTGAATGGTTTACTTTTATCAAATAGATTTGTACTTTCAAAATAGAGAATTATGCTTTGTAATATTGAGAGGAGCGGGAAAATTCCATGAATGCATTGCAGCCAAGCATGAAACTAAAATGTGAGATTTTCCCAAAATTCTAATCTTGTCAGGGAACCTGGTACCTAGTATCTTCTCCCAAGATACTCTGGCTAGAACCATCAGTTTTTCCATCCCATCCTTCATTTGTCCCCACCCCGCATTGGGCAATGACAAATTATTTTCCTGGTGAGTGGTCCCTGGCCCCTGGGAATGCTCTTTTCTTTCCTCCACAGCTGCCTTAATGAGGGCTTCATTTCTTGCCGACAGTAGTACTCCACCAAGCTCCTCCATATTTCATCTCCTAAATCCATCCTTTGTACCATCCCTAGAATTATTTTCCAAAAATACTGAAGTCAATGTATTACTCTGCCCTGCAAAAACTGCTCTATTATTCAGAAAATAGAATGCAACCTCCATTCTGTAATTTAATGCCTTTGTGGTGGGCTTCATCTTACCTTCACTCCCTCGTCTTCCACTGTTGTCTGTATGAAGCCTACACTTAGCTGCAGACACTCCTTCTCGTCTCCTGAACTTGTAGTACACTCACACTTCCCTGCCTTCTGCTCAAGCTGCTTCTTCAGCCTTGATGCCTTTTCCCTCCCTCTCAATTACCATCTTACTTATTCTTCAGGGCCAGTAACATATCCTCTATGAGGGCCTTCCCCAAGGGCCTTTCCAATTAGAATAAATTGTTCCCTGGCATTTATTAGCCTCAGAGAAAACAGAGGTACAAACGGGTAGTATATATTTTTGCAGTTCTTATTTTGTTCTGTATTATTTAGATGTCTCCATTCGATTATTAGCTCCCAGTAATGGTTATGAATAACCTCTGTCTAGCCCCAAACAGAGTGCAAGTCACACAGTAGGCACTCAAAGCATGTCTATGAATTTTATTTTTGTGGTCATTAAAACATTATACAAATGTTTGAAGCATAGTGTCTTTTAAAATATAGAAAGATGGGGGGCTTCCCTGGTGGCACAGTGGTTGGGAGTCCGCCTGCCGATGCAGGGGACACGGATTTGTGCCCCAGTCCGGGAAGATCCCACATGCTGCAGAGCGGCTGGGCCCGTGAGCCATGGCCGCTGAGCCTGCGCGTCCGGAGCCTGTGCTCCGCAATGAGAGAGGCCACAGCAGTGAGGGGCTCGCGTATCGCAAAAAAAAAGAAAAAGAAAAAGAAAATATAGAAAGATGAATTGCTCTCTGAAATAAGGCTGAATTGTATATAATATATAGCCCAAGGGGTATGGCCCCAGTTGTAATGGTTCCTTCACCAGCTCCTATAAATGTGTCACTTAGCTCCTATTTAACTGTTGATCTTTCTGCCCATTAGTGACCTCAGGGGCTGATGTGTTACCAAGGCTCCAAGGAATTAGCACAGCTTTGCACAAACACTGGTGTAAAGCTATGTGACCAGCTCTCAATGCTCTCCTATAGCAAAAAGAAAACGAGTGTTTCAGCATAACTGAGGCTCAAGATAGGGCCCACATCCTAGGTGCTGCTTTCAGACCCAGACCCTTGCGAAGTAGCACAGAAAAATGAAAATGCTTAAGGTCCAGGTCCTTGATTTACAAACAGAAAGAATTTTGGGGTTAAAATCAAATAGCTTCAAAGAAGTTGTCATGGAAGGAGGTGCAAAAGTTTTTATGTATTCAAATTAGCTTAACCCCTTATTTTCTGCTTGCTTTTGCGCAAGACATACTGTTCCTCAGTTCCTTAGTTTGTAAAGTAGGGATGATTGCTATCTTATAGAACAGTTGTGAGGATTAAAAGATATGGATGATAGTGACAGATAAAATTCACTGAGAATTTACTATTATTGTTTTACCTTATGAGGTTGGTGTCATTATTATTTCTAATTTACCAGTGAGGAAAAGGAAGGTCAGTTGCGTTCCAAGGTCACGCGGTTACAAAGGATGAGAGTGGGACTAGATCCCAGCTTGTCTAACTCCAGAAAGCCTGGGCAGGGGTGGGCTCATGGCACAACCCAATTCCCCTGGCCCTTATCAGCACTGGGATTTAGAAACAACAGAGCTAATAGCTTGCAGATCACAGAGCCTGGAAAATAATCTTGGAGTTTTCCAATGGAAGGAGTTAAATAGGTCATGCCTGTCTATCATAGCAGGTCACAGGGAATGAACTTTTCAGAGAGTGAGCTTGTATTTTTAGGCATGGTGTCAGATCTTAGAATTAAACTCTGATTATATAGGTAAATTTCTCAGCCTCTTTCTAGAATTAAGTTCATTTTATTAAATTAGAATCAGAAGAATAAACATGAACACATGAGTGATAAGGGCCCTCCCCTCCTGCCCACTCCAGGCTAGATGATGATTAAACCATCTTTATTCAATATGTTGTTTTAATTGTTAGCAGCTATCAACACCTAGGCTATGGCTGTTGGGCTTAAGAGTTTCTTCAGAATGTTAAACAACCAAAGATAAAACATGACAAGACAATTCTCCTTTGGGGAAAGCAAAGATATTTCTTGATTTAAAATGAACTAATAGCATCAGAATGATTTTTAATTATGGAAAAGATAATAAAAGAAACAAAAAAGACATGTATACCTCCAGGTACTCGTGTTCACAGAAACAAAGTCAGTGAATTTTTGGATTGAACAATATATATACCTAAAATATAACCACTGTCTCTAAGTGCAGGGATGTTCCTGTCCTATGGCCTGAGATAATATAATTTTCCAATTTGCAAGCCTTGTTGAAAGGTAGCTCATCCTTATGATCCAGGAAGCTTTCCAAGGAGCACACAGACCCCTGCCCTCTGCGGATGGAGTCTCTCTCTGGCTGCACTATCCTAAGTCACTTTCTAATGCAAGTAGTCATTCAAGTTAGGGCTTGTTGAAGCCTTCATTCTGCATGAAATCTGCAGCATTTAAAACTGAATTCTGTTGGAGACCCAGACCAAAGCTAACTGAGGTGAATAGAGAAAATATACACCAGAGTTTCAATGATCCTTACATGGAGATTTTGTGCTCTAAATACACCCCTGTCCTCTGAACAAGGAACTGAGCTGCCATGGGAATTTTTGGCATCGAGTTTCACAGAGTGGGATCAAGACACAAAAAGCCAGATCTAATTTAGAAGCTTTTTAAGAGTCCACAATTGTTTAACCTTAAAAATAGGATAGCTATATTTTGAGTCTATATTTTAGCTAATGAGATTTTTTATAGATATAACCACTTCCTATCAGTTATGTATGAATAGTCAGGTATTCACAAGGAGCAAAAGGATTATTTATTCATTTATTAAACCATTAACTGATATTTATTGGGTACCTAATAAAGACCAGACACTATTCTTGGTACCTTGGTGAACAAAACCATAGGAACAACAAACAAAAAACTTCAATGAGCTTTTTGGGGGGCAGGGGAGGAAATAGATAATAAATAATAAATATAATAAGTAAGCAAAGTATTTAGTATTTTAGAAGATGATAAATGCAATTTTAAAAAGTAGAAAAAATATAAGGGTTTGGGAATACCAGGGTAGAGAGTTTTGTGATTTTAAATAAGATGGTCAGGAGAGGCCTCATTGAGAAGGTGACTTGAACAAGCATCGGAAGCTGAGAGGGAGGTGGCAGTGCCAGTATCTAGAGGAAGAGGGCACAGCCAGGGAGCTGGGAGGGGTGGTGTGAGAAGGAAGAGTGGCAGGTGTTAGTCTGGGGTCGTGGTGTCCCCACCGCGAGGGTCTTGAAGGCCAATGTGAAGACTGGCTTCGCTCTGCTCCCAATCAGGAGTTCTCAGCATGGACGTTTAGTCACTCTTGGTTGCTGAGAAGAGGCATTGATGAAACAGATGAAACAAGACCAGAAAATGCCTGGATGTGACATATGTTGTTGTTTTTCACTACTGTTTGGAAGCTTCTTTTGATTCCCCATGTACCATGCTAAAAATAAAATAAAATAAAGATGGGCTTCACACAGGCTGGGAGGTAGAGAGTTTCAACTGGACAAAACAGAATGAGACCAGTCCATGATGCCTTCCCTCTGTGTCGGCCACTTCAGGACAAGTAGCTCAGACTGGCGTGCACAGCTCTGTACCACAACTGTGCTGGTGGCTGATTTGAAACAGTAGTTCTTAAGGTCCAGTTAGTGACTGTCCTTTAGATAATATAAGAGACAGAAGGAAACTTCACCTTCATTCTGTTTAGAAATGAAATTTCCCCCAGTCTTTGAGGAAACATTTTCTGACATAATTAATATGGGTGATTCGCACTCTAAGTTTTTTTTTCTAAAACAATGAAAAAGTACATTCATTGCTGTAGATTATTTCTGGCACTAAAAAAAAAAAAATTCTCCTTTAAAGAACAAGGGGATAGATCCTTTTTTCTTATACTGTTATACTTATTTTTATACTATTATTCATACATTTATAGAAACTCTTTAGTATAAAAATAAATATAACAGTGTAAAAAGATAATAAAGTATCTACCCTTTATTCTCAAGGTCATGGACCACTAAGTGACTGAAATCTGAGATGAGAAAGCAGACATCTCATTAGGATGTATGGGATTAGGGGAAGAGAATTATGACAAAAAACTGGCAGCCTCAGAAAAGGACACATTAATAAACTTTAGAAAAGAACCTACAGATAACTCCTATAAGAGAAGAACAGTTATTGTTCATACTGATCATCCATCTGATAATGAAGAAAAACTTGGTTGAACTGAAGGGGAAAAGATAAAAAACTTTCTCTCTTTATAAAATAATGCGAGGGATATAAGTTGTCTTATATCCCAGTGAAACACCAAGTTCCGTATACTTCCCACAGTGAAGAGCACCCTTCTGTTCAATCAACCAACAAATTTTGTTTTGTTTTGTTTTGTTTTTGGCTGCACCGCGTGGCTTGTGAGATCTTAGCTCCCCAACCAGGGACTGAACCGGGGCCCTGGCAGTGAAAGCGCCTACTGGACTGCCAAGGAATTCCCAGCCAACAGGTATTTTCTAAGTACCTATTATATGCCATTCAGTGTCCTAGACTCTAGAGGAAAGGCCCCATTAAGGCAGGAGTAAGAACCTATAACTTCTGGGTGCAGGATGAGTTGTCATTAACCCAACACTTGCTGAATTGTTCACAAGTTATGTTTCTGTTACAAACTTATTTTCCAAAATGATTGCTTCTTTACAGGGCCCATTCTATCCCGAATACACCATTAACTAATAAAAATGGTTTTAAATTCAACTCTACACTGGTAGGACTAACACAACCAAAGCAGAAGACCTTAAAGATAGAAAAATTAGTCTTTTGGATTACAATTAGCATTGTAATTAAAAGATTGAAAGCATATAATTCAAGATTTGCTACCTCTGGTTGAGGACATCCTAACATTTTTATGTGTGTCAATATTGTAAGTCTATTGTTTCATTCAATTAGATTTTAAGTTGGTAACAGAAATTGAGGGTTAAGGTCTCTGACCCTGGTGTTCATGTTTCTGGAACCCCCAATCAGATTAGGTTGTCTGAGATAGAAGAACACAATGAAAGAATCTGCAGTTATGCAAGGAAACTCTAACTCTTACATCTCACAAAGGGAAGCAAAATACCAGGTACTCAGAGGGTACAACCAGTATTAGTTGGAGAAATAATAACAGAGGCAATCCAGATTGAATTAATATTCTGCTCATTTTCAAGGAAATCAGAACATACAACAGCTCAGGGATTTCTTCTTACCATCGTAGGCTGGGCATAAGGGTTTGGAAAAATGATATTTTAATTTTAAATGTCAGGGAATGGAAGCAACAGAGAATTCCCTAAGGAAAAATAGTTAGTAATGAAGGAAAGAACATACACATATCAGATATGAAACAAATTCTTCTGCGAGTAAGTCGCACGGCTTACTATAATGCAGGAAAGAGAAGAATATATTTTGAAAAAGGAAGATCCCACCCATCTCCCCAACTATCCTTCTCTATAAGGCCTGGAAAAAAAAGAGATACATCTCATGTGCCAACTCCAGAAGATTTTGGCCAGGCTGCTTGCAGCTCTGTCTAGAGGGGGCTTCTCAGACTACATCTGGGATGTGGGATCTAGTTGCAATGTCTGCTGAGGGTTTGGAAGGGGAGTGGCAGTTTATATGCTTCATGCTTGACATCCCTGATCTAATCCCAACCCAAATCATGTTTGATGCGTTGAAGCCAAGCTGAGCCTCTCCCCTCCAACTCGTTGTACTGGAGGTCTGGGCTGAGCGCTTAGCATCAGAATGCATGCAATCTTTACCTTCCCCTTGCACCGTGCTGAGTTTCTACCAGGAGTGAATGCCAGTGTGTAGGAGACTGGAGCTCTCCTCCCTCACAGATGACTCTTTGTTTTATACTGAACTCAATGGGGTGCTGAACCTTCTGCCCAAGTGAGGACAGGAAAGGGGGTGGTGTTACCAAGCAGCAGCAAATTCAGGGATTTTGCTCGCTGGCAGGCTAATTTGGGGGTGGGGGGGCACCTGGAATAGGCAAACAGCACCAGACTGTCCTCAATTAAAAGCTGTCTCTCCCTCCCCAGATTTTTTGATTAAATAACTCCATTATGGATGGCAAATCTCCAGGAACAAGATTAAACTAATTGCCCCTTCATAACTCCATGTCAAATTCTTTAATTCCTTGTATCACTGAATTTTGCAGGGGAAAGAGAGGAGGCAGTAGCACACATGCCAGGCTAGGTCAACTCCTACTCTCTCATCATTTCTATCAACCCTCTTCTCCTTGACTTTGCTCAAGTCCTCCCTCGCTATTTTTATTCTCTTTCTTCCTCCCACAAGTCTCTGAGCTTAAGGAAGAGAGAAATGGAGCTGAAAAGGGAACTGATACTTATAGAGCCCCTTCCTAGGTGATAGGCACCGAAGTGGGCATTTTGCAACATTATCTCATGTCATCTTTACATCAGTCCTGAGAAGGTAGGCATTACTGTTCCCATTTTACAGACTTGGGAACTGAGATGCTGAGTTAAGGAGCTTGCCCATGGACACAGAGATAATAAGATACGGACTCAAAAGCCTGTGTTCTCTCTACTTGACCAATGGGCTTCAAGGAAGTGCTCTCTTTCTTGGTCCCCTTGCTATATCATCAACCTGCCCCTAAAACAGAGCACTTCACGTAGAGATTCTTGGGCCAGAATATGCACAGCAGAGTATTAAAGTTGAGAGGAATTTAAAAATAATTGAATCACAGACCCTGATTCAATGTAGATGAGAAAATATACTGTGGTGGTTTTTATTTGTTTTTTTTTTTTTTTTTTAATATACTGTGTTTTTAACTTGGCAGAAAGGAGGCAGATGCTGGAGTTCAAGTCCTGGCCCTCGAAACTTCAGCTGCCTCTTGATCTTTTGGAGTTGATGTCTTCCGTAAAATAAGGTGAGCACCACCTCCCTGCCTACTTAACAGTGTAGCTGGCTCATTACATCTTTCTGATCATGACAGCTTTTGTAAAACATGAACCATTATTATAATGAACCATCCATATAAAAAATGCTTGCTGATTGATTGATTAGGGGAACTGAAATATATGAGTCATATAAAAACAAGGTGTCTTTCTTTAACATTTAAAACAAAGGTGACACAGAAGCAGTTAAGCCTGACTGACCTATCAGCTCAGCCTTGCTCTCTTGTCACATGGAACACAGGAGAGAGTGTATGTAGAGTGACATGGGCTCTTTAGGCACCATTATAGTGATAGCCTTCAAAGGGTTTGTGAGTAATCAGAAATTATTTGTAAAATGTTTTGTATGATTATTGAAATTTTAATTTTTTCCTCTGGAAAGAGAAACAGTAGCTTTCATCAAAAGTAGTATAATATAGTGGGTAAAATTTTTGAATTGGAAACCAGAACTTCTGAGTTTAAATCTCAGCAACTTCACTTACTAGCTGTGACATCTTGGGTGAATTAATTAATTCTTCTATGCCTCAGTTTTCTCATCTGTAAAATGAGGGTAATAATAGTACCTATCTCATAGGGTGGTTGTGTGGATACATTAATGAACATATGTGAAGCAGCTGAAACACAATCAGTAAGCAAATTTTCATAGCTGCCAACCAGCAACACCATCGCCATCGTAAGTTCTCTAAGTGGTCTCTGACCTTAAGGATGTTTATGAGTAGTCACCAGGAGACACACTCCATTGTTCTGATTAAAAATAGCTATCATTTACTAAGCAACTCCTTTGGGCCTTACATAAATATACTTACAAAGTACTAACTACTTTACATGCACTACTTCCTTAATTTTTATAAGGATACTATGAGATGAATAGTATTATTAAAATGATTTTACACCTGATTAAGCCTTGACTGGGGCTTAAAGGTTTAAGTAACTTACCCAGGATCATGTGGATAATGAGTGCAGAGCCAGAATGCAAACTTAGTTCTGACTTGTCCCAGAGCAAAAATTTGTAATCAGTATAGAACTAAATGCTTCTAGTTAAGGACAACTTCTCAAGGTAAGTCAGCAGTGATCCTCGACTCACCGAAGAACAAAAGTAAAGGAATCAACGGCAGCTCATGACACAAGGAAAAGATGATATTGCACCAAGAATTAAAATATAGCATCTGTCTTTTCAATTCCAGGAAAGCTATGAGAGCCACAAGATTCAAAGCACCTAGGGAGCAAAGCATGTCGCTGAAGATGTGTCCCTGTGGGTTCTGGAAGAAACGGAGATGTCTACCTCTGAGATCCTGAGAGGAGTGAGGAAGTCAGGAGACTGTGAAATGGAGGCCAGAGGGGAAGCTGACCACATAGGTCCACATATTCAATCAGGACTGAGTGAAGACAGGACCACAAGGGGAAGTTCAACCTCTATGTACCGCTTGTGACATCAGCTATACATTGTTTTCTGATAAGCTTGTAGTTAGTTAGCACGAAGGTTGGACCAAGTGTGTCCAATATTTCTGATGCTAGCTCTCAGTGCCTGCTACACAGAAGGTGCTTACTAAATATTCGGTGAATTGATTTGAAGAGGGCTGGAATATTATGTCATTTCTCCATGAAATAAATTTGGTGGGGATGCACAATGTAGGATCCCATTAGGAATGCTAGCCTTCAGTACGGTCTCCTGAAGAAGCACCACACTTATTCAAGGGATTTTGTTAAAACAAAATTAGGAATGCTAAAACAGGAATGCTTCTGGAGTGAGCTTCAAAACCAATCCACAGGCATCACAAAATAAGCTATTTTATTAACACATTTTCCCAGTTTGATACTCAGAGTAATTACTGGTCTTGGCTCTAAATGACTTTTGGTCATTTGGGTTTTCTGATTTATCACCATTAATGATATTCTTAAAAATATGCCCCAGGCTCTGCAGACAATTCTAATAACAACAATCAAATAATCCCTAAATGTAGCATCTGAGTGTTTTCTATATTAACTCATGCCACCCTTACAATAGCCCTGTGAAGTAGGTATGGGAGTTATCTTCACCTACTAATGAAGAAACCATGACTCAGGTTTTGTAACTTGTGCAAAGCAACCCCAGGTAAGAGGCAGAGCCCAGTTATTTGAGTAATTGTGACATCATTGGAATAAGTGTCTATTTGTATCTCCCTCAAATTATCTTAAAGGGAATTAATGGTATTCCATTGTGTATTGAATTTTCATTTTGTTGTTTTTATAAGGGCATATTTCCTTATAGTCCAATATTGCACCCGTTAATTTATTTAGCCCCTTTGAGAAATTTTTACTTTTTAAGGACAAAACCACTCATGGAAGATATAATAGAGGTTTGCTTCTACCCTGAATGTAAGGAGTGTGGTATCAAGGGAAGCAGATAGCAGAACTCTTTATCTCATATCTCTGCTTCCATCTTCTCCTTTAAAGGAAAGATCTTTACATTTTATTAGCAGAAAGAGATGGACTACCGTGTAAGGTAGGTGTTCATTTATTCCCATTTTAGACATGAAGAAACTGAGACTCAAATAGGTTTAAGAAACTTGCCTAAGTTTGCAAGAGGTTGAGTTCAGGTCTAACAGATTCTAATATCTTTCCTGTAAAATAAGCTGGCACTGTATGCTAGGTCCTTCAGGGGTTAAGTACAAAGTTTCTATTTGTGTTTAAAGAAATATCAATCACAAATGTCCAGTATGGAAAAAATTGATTTAAAAGTAGTTCCTCTAAAAGGTGGAGATTTGGTTCAAAATTAAAGTCTAAGATAGGCAAGAGACTGCCCAAACCTCTTTAACTGAATTCAAGACTTGAGATACAGATACATTATAATCCAGGATATGAAAAGACAGAATGCTTTTAGGGCAGGGGACTAGAAATGGGGGAGCAAAGCCATGACTCTCAATAAAGGGTCAAGAGTTAGATTTAAAAATTATGTATATACAGATATAGATAAATACATACATACATACATACATATTAGTGTGATGGTTAATTTTATGTGTCAACTTGATTGGCTGTCAGGTACCCAGATTAAACATTATGTCTGAGTGTGTTGTGAGGGTGTTTCCACATAAGATTAGCATTTGAATTGGTGACCCTCCCCTATGTGCGTCAGCATTATCTAATCTATCGAGGGTCTGAATAGAAAAGAGGTGGACAAAGGAGGAATTCACCCCCCTTTTCTGCCTCATTGTTTGTGCTGGGACACACCTTGTCATCTTGGGCCCTCAGACTGGAATTTGCACCATCAAGTCTTCTGGTTCTCAGGGCTGAGGCTCAGATTGAATTATTTCACCAGCTTTCCTGGGTCTCCAGTTTGTGGACAGCATGTTGTGGGACTTTTCAGCCTCCATAATCACGTGAAGCCAATTTCTTATAATAAATCTATCAGCATCATCTCTCTCTCTCTCTCATCTATCTATACACATATATACATATATCCTGTTAGTTCTGTTTCTCTGGAGAACCCTGAACAATACAACCAGTAATAAAGAAACAAACAACTGCAAAGTACTATGTACACATCAGGTACTGTTACTAGGATATTCTGTGTGCTTTCTTCATTCACTCATTTATTGAATAACTATCTATATGCCCAACGTGTGCCATGTACTGTGCTAAGCACAGGGAACAAAAAGTCAAAGAAGATTTGATTCTTCCAGAGACCAACCATAATCTACAGAAAAATTCCATAAGGACCATTATTACCCTCACTTTACAGAAAAGGAAATAGAAGCTCAGAAGAATTATAGGACTTATCTAAGGTTACATAGGTAGAACATGGCAGACCTGGGTATTATTATACGGCTACCTCCTATTAACCCAAGATTCTAGAAGAAATTATTTATACAAATGGCCAGAAAGCACTTGGAAAAGAATGTGGTAACAAGAGGTGCCAAAATATGCCATGTAGATTTGTCTTCAGAAGGGTTTCTCCCACAGCTGTTAGGAGTGCTATTGGCAGACAGCCTTCAACTGTCAACACTTCAGGATCTGACTCAGCTGCAGAGAGCCACCTTGGCGAAGGTCATGCCCCTTTCTTAGCCTGCCCATATTGGAGCACTAGCTGTATAAAGGTTATCGATCTCAGCTAAATCCAGGACAACCCGGAAGGGTCATTCTAGCTCACAAGTTACCCATGTGATTAGCTTAGGCTGTTGTTGGATGTGCAAAACAGCTTAACTTCTCCCTCTGCCCACCCTACCCCACAGGTATTGAGCCCAACATCCTGCACACTAAACTTGGAATCGGAGTCAGCATGCTGCATGGAAAACCTGTTGAGAAAAGGAGGCACTCTGTCCTTTTTTCAT
This sequence comes from Delphinus delphis, assembly GCF_949987515.2. Taxonomy (NCBI): domain Eukaryota; kingdom Metazoa; phylum Chordata; class Mammalia; order Artiodactyla; family Delphinidae; genus Delphinus; species Delphinus delphis. The sequence goes on along the minus strand of NC_082683.1, from coordinate 56,957,604 downwards.
CCTCCAAAGAGCACAACTATAACATGAACAAAAGTTACACAGAGACAGCATTTGGGTTTAATAAATTTCTTTCAACAATGAAACAGCCTTCCTCAAAAAGCAGTGAACTTTGTAAGATAGAAGGAGCACTATTACTGTTGGAGGCATCTCTATCAACCAAATAAGTTGGTATTTTACTTAAGTTTGTTTCTTTTCATCCTTCTGCTGGCTAACACATAGCATAACATAACTGGTATTTAGAAATTAGTGATTAGAATTCTCTAAAAGGAAACTTCCTAGTTTCAATAGGTTCTGGGAATAATTTTAAGATAGATGGGGAGGAAATCCCATTTTCCAATAACTCCCCAAATTTATCTGATTATTTAAGATATAGTGGCACAGAAACTGTGTCAATATCTACCAATATCCATTCACTCCTTTATCTTTTAGTAACAGAACCCTGGATTTTAGCTGGTTATATGTGTATCCAGCCAAAAACTACATTTCCCAGACTCCCTTCCAGCTAATATGGCCATATGACTAAATTATGGCCAGTGGGATCTGGGGGGCAGTGATGGGTACAACTTCTGAATTCAACACTTAAAAGAAACCACTTGCCTTTTATTTTCCCTTTCCTCCATCCCAAGGCTGGAACATGGAGGTGTTTCGTGATGGTAAGGCACCAGCATCCTTGAAAAGGTAGAGCAATAATACAGAAAGTTCCTGGGTTCTTGAATGACCCCTGGAGCAAGACTCTATTACCCATCTGGACTGCCTACCAGCTTTGACTCTTTTGTGGGATAGAGATAAATCATCCATTTATTTAAAGCCATGACTATTTTGGTTTCTGTTAAAGCAGCTCTACCAATATTCTAACTCATACAGATCCCAAATCAACAACTAAAACCTGGGTGATTTTCCTTCTTTACCATATCAGCATGATATCTTACTAGGAGACCACAACATGATAAGAATAGAAATTAACATCTTTTGCCTGTGAGTTGACCTCTGCATCCTCCTGTCTTCTTTTTTGGTGCTTGGCCTTGTCCTGGTCCATACTATACTTGATTTCTATATAAAAATCAAGGGCCCAGGTGAGATCTGGACTAGAATTATGTTCATTTGTCTGTAGAGTAGGATTTTTGCCAGTCGCTAAAACCCTGATTTTCTATGTTGCTGAAGCTTTGTTTTGGGGAGGAGTAATTTTCAGATAGGTTTGTTTATACTGTATATACACATAGATATATATGACACATTCATCCATCCATTCATTCATTTCATTCATTTATCGAGTCATTTGACCATGATGTGTATACAGGAAACCTATCCAAATAAAATGAAAATCAATTCATGATAAGAGATATCAAATGGGTTACAATTCATTAATACATATTCACAGATAGATGAAAAGAACAAGTGAAACACAACTTTATCTTAAAATTATTCAAAAGAAATAGAAATCAGAAATTCAACATAAGACATTGTTATGAATAGCTTACCATTTGGAATTTTCTTTATTTCTAGTAGTGTAACAATTGATGCTTTTGTAGCGTAAGAACCATAGCCTAAATGAAATATTCTGATATATCATTAACTGGTATAGGTCCTATTTCTCTTTTTGTACCTGCATTAAGTGTAGCTGTGTGAATGTCTGATTGCTTGGCTGGAAACATCTAAAGCTGTGCAAAGCATTCCTCATTTTTATCATGGCACTAACTGGATTTCAGAAAGTTATTTCTATTTATCCAGTTCTGGAGATAAAGTTCTACCTATGTCATTGGTGAAATACACCTATATTTGGTTATGGGTTATCTAGAAGAGGGCATGGATTTTAAAGCCAAGAATATGTTTCCAGTCCAATCGCTCTTTACACTTATGTTTATCCAGAAACGTGCCTACCTTTCCCTAAAGCAACAATCACAGCTCATTTTCTTACAGTAAATGTCAAAAATCACAACTCTTTGGGAATCAGAGTAATGAGAGAGCCAGGTTCTCACATTAGAGGGAACCAGCTGGGAGTGTGGAGGCAGTAGTCGGGGGGGGATCCCTTGGTTTGTGGGGCTGCAGGAATTGCCTAACCCTGGGATTACTTCTCTGGGTGTCTCCATCTAGTTTTAACATTGTTTCCCTAATATCATTTTGTCAGTCTCAGCCACGTCATGTCAATATATCACTTTAAAAACTGGTGTTGGGAAGAGCTCAGAGTGACAACCACTCTCCTTGCTGTACCCTCATTATCTGGTAGGAGGAATGACTTGGGCAGGCATATCCGTTTTGATAGATGGGACTTCCCCTTTCCAAGAGTCAACTAGCTTTCAGCAAATATATCCCACACATGTCTGGGATCGTTCTAATAAGTTTTCTTTCACAGAAATTTGTTCACTGAACCCCATGAACTTGCCTTCTTACACTTATCCTGGTAGCTTTCAAATGACCACTAGGTTTATTACACTCTATAGAGAAGTGGATATAAACTGGTTTCAGGCATTGAAATAAACTTTTACGATTGATAAAAAATGATTTAGTAAGTAAAAAATGATTTGAAAGATGTTAACTGAAAAGTGAAAGTGTGTACAGTTAAAATGCCCCTATTACTAGAAATCACCTGTATTGTAGACCAACATGTGAATTTAAAATCTGTACCCTCCATGGCAGAAGGGAAAGAAAACTAATACATGTTATGCCTCCCTTTTCAAGAAAACATCTTAAGATGGCAAGTGAGTATGATTAAAAATTACCTGAAATATCATTTGCTGTGGTTGACTACTATTAGCAATCATGTTAGTTGACCCTAACCGTAGTGGTAAAGGCCATTATAAGCACTAAGCACTAAAGAAGGCATCTTTGTAGACTTTATTCATCCCAGGCAGGCAAACATTTATTCCCAAAGGATGGGTGATTACAACTCCTTTAGAAAGGTTAGTCGAGATATTCCAGAAGCATCTCAAGAATGGTTCAGCATTTATTAATTACCTCGTTCATGGGAAATGCTGCAGGGAGAGCACATTTCTCTAAAGAAGATGCCAAGAAGCCAAGAACATCTTAGCTCCTAGTATGAGAGCCTTCATCTGCTCTTCACAGCTATTTTTAGAAAACAATTGCAGCATTTATCAAGTACTACAGAGAAAACACTGTAAATGTTGGAACTCAGAATGCAGCAATTAGAGAAATTTAGTAGATGAGAATTGGAGAAGGAAGTACAACTTGTAGAAAAATACGAATTTGATTAATATAAATAAGGCGTACCTGTATCTGAGGTGCCTAAATGATGAGATTATTTAAGACAATTTGATAATAAAATATAATGAAGCTTATGAGTTTTAATATCTTTTTAGACTATGATCTATGATGTTAGATTAATATTTCTTTTTGAAGCATTAGCAATGAAAAGGGTTTTTATTTTCCTAAAAAAAAGCAATTTTCTTGGTTTTCTTTCCATGAGTTTTTATGTTTTATATCATAAGAGATGACATTAAGATGTGTTTTTAAAAATCGCTATTAGTAAATTTGTATACTTCATATCGTTTTTAATTGTTTCAGGAGTAAGTCTGGATAATCTTTATGTTATTCTTTCCTTCTCTGAAAAGTGATTGCAGGAAAACATCAAAAAGAAATGTGATCTCGTGCATTTTTACCATTTTGAAAAGCACAGAAACTGCAATATAGAATGAGCATAACTTTCCATGGCTAGAACGAGCTGCTTCAGGTTTATAGACTTCATAAAATGGTGACCATATGCAGCCTTCAGTTTAAGAAGTTTCTGATCTACTTAACATGTATGGGCAGAGCACAGTTCTCTGTCCAACCTCACCAAAGCTTGAAATAAAATCCACTCACCACTGGTGATGGGGAAAGTGCAATGTTGCCTATTGATGCCTTCAGTTCATCTACAGTTGCAGCATTCTTAAGAATGTCTTTAGCTTGCAATGGCTTAATCTTGATATTAAACTTCTTGTGTGATTCTTCTTCCTCTTCCGATTCGCTTGAAGAATAAAAGTGCTTTCCTTTGGTAGGTAGAACACAGTTAAAGATACATAACTCTTTTTTTCTACTGGGAGGCAATGATGAGTATAAGACATGAGTGACTGCACATAGAGGCAGCAGAAGTATCCTTAGATGGTAGAAAATCAAAGCAAAACAAACAAAAATCAAAGGGTAAAGAAGGAGAGAGTTAGAATTTATTCACCTTTCCTTGGAGCAGGATTAAGGATGGTGAATTTCAAGGAGCAATGGTTACAAAGTTGGCCATTTGTGTCTCACTCAGCACACACAGTGACAGGCGTGACAGGCCCACGGGAACTTCCTCTTACTGTGGAGACAGGAAGGCCTCTCTACTGATGATTTGTGATGATTTTTAACTGCTTCAGAGTGTGACCTGCTCTTACCAGAGATGGTTTGCAGGCAAAGCACAAGTCAGAGCTATTTTCCAGCCACCATTAGTGACGTTGTCGTATCGGATTTCAGCAGACAACCCAGTACCCGCAATTTGTACAACTGTTTTTCAGCACAACTTTTCTCTTTCTCCTCACTCTCTCTTTTCTATGAATAGAGCAAGGCAAAATGCCTGCTTGTTAGTGATCAGGCTGTTCTCTGTGCTGCTTATTCATCTCTAATACAAGGGACAACAGGACTTGAGAAGCTTGGGTTTCAGCACCTTTTCAATACAAAATTTATCACCCTGCTGAGAGCAAATGAAAATGAAAATTAAAATATAAAGAAAGGATATAGCCGGGTTCCTCAGGTCTGATGCTGTAGCCTTCTTCATCCAGCTCAGGTGAGTTCTATAAAATACAAGTGCACATTAAGCAATTATTATCCTGACAATGATAAAGGAATTATTCATTTTCCTTCAAGCGTCTTCCAGTTAAGGGTATAGACTTGTCTCTTGTTTTGGAGGTGAGTGCTGGGCCCTATATGTTTAGATATTTACTCACGGATATTTGGAGAGTCTTCCTATTGGGAAAATAAACTAGGAATCAACTGTCAATGAAAGAAAACATTCAAACAGAATTTATCATGCATTTCCTGTAAGCCAAAGACTATGCTGAGCAACATGGCAGGGATACAAAATGCAAATTATCTTTCGACTGTATTCTGGTAAGCAAAAGTTCAAAAAAATATGAAACACAAAACATCAGTGATAGGAGTTTGAAAGGAGAGGAAATTTGTGAGGTTTGGAAGAATTAGAGAGTCTGTGTGTGCCTTTCGGGCCAGATGGAGAGGAGAGGGGAGTCAGTGGTGAGGAAGAGCCTGTACCGAGACACCAAGGCAGGAATGGACAGTATGATTCCTGTAGGGAAAAGGAGAGGCAATGGTGACAATGACAGGACTGGAAAGGAAGCTGTATGGTGGGAGACCATGGAAAAGAAGACCATGGCTGGGGGCTGGGGAGCAATATGCTGGGGGAAGAGTCTGAACTTGATATGGCTACTGCAGCTTCTCAATTAAGGTAGGACACGCTGAAAGCAGAATCTTAAGGAAATATGCTTCAGGATATATTGGGGACAGAAGAAACTGGAGAAAGGAAAACTAATTTAAGATGCTTGCATCAATTCAGGTGAGATGTGCTAAGTAAATGACCAAGTTGTTTGTGGTGGGAAGGGAAGAATCAAGGACATTTGGAAGGACAATTTGTTAGTTCTTAGTAACAGACTGGTCATAAGAGAAAAAGAAAATGGAAGGTTCAAGAAGACTCTGAGATTGCTATCCTCAAATTCTGGGAGTACTCCTGGCTGAACTCATTCTAACAGAAGGCGAGTAACATTTTTAGGAAAAAGACAGGAAAGATAAAAGATAGTTTGCATGACTGGGATTAGAATTATCATACTTTAGTTCCTATTATATGATAAGTACTGTGACCCACGCTTTATTTTACTGTCCCTTCATAACAATCATATGCAGAAAGAATTATCCCATTCACCAAGGAGGAAACTAAGAGGAATTAGACGCCATTTCTCAAGGAAACACACCCAGCAAATGGTAGACCTGGGCCTTGATCCCAGGTATTTTGAGGCTCAACTCTATGCCTGAGAGAGGAAAAGGGTGCAGAGTTCAAGGGCAGCCTCTTGTAGTTGAGGTCATAGGCCTGGAAGTAAAGAAGACAGAGCTGGAGAGAGAGATTTTGGAGTCACTGAAGCAAAAGACATACCATGACCATGGAGAGAGAAGCGGGCCTGAACGCCATGGAAAAGCTGCCATTTATTGGGCATTTATTGTCTCCCTCTGTCCTTTCAGTACTCAAAGCTACTTTTAAAATGCAAGTGTATTAAGGTTACTTTCCTGCTAAAAACCTGTCCCTGGCTTCTCACTGCACTTAGAATAATAGTCAGCACCACTGTGCAGCCCACAAGGCCCTGCCTGATTCTCACAAGGCCTTCTTCCCACTATTAACGTTTATGATTTGATTGCTGCAAGCTCTTTCCCACTTCAGGGTCCTCATAAATGTCCTTCTCTCTGCCTGGAAGTCTCCTCCCTCAAATGTGCAGTCAGTTAAACCTACTTAAACTTTAGGGCTTTGCCTGAAGGCCACATCCTTCCCTAGGCCTTCCCTGCCAAAAACACGATGATATAATCTATTAAGAATAAAACCTTTATTATTACTTAGAGAAAGTGGAGTCTAGTGTATAATTACAAGCACAATTCCTGTGACCTGAGTATTTTTTAGGACCAAGCAAATTCGAGGGAAATTCTGCTTCATTTAAACACTTACATGTTGACAGGACAGCACTAGGGTTTAGAGTTTAGATGGGGTAGCAGAAGTACTTGATGAGTAATTTCGTATTTTAATTATCATGCTTCTTGTTTGCTTAGAGTATCCCATTCCTGTATATTAAAGAATTCTACAAAACATAACAAAAATCTTTCTGGGTGAAAAAGTGTTAATTTTGAGAAAAGAAATCATCCTTCCTTAATATCTTTAGTAACTTCCTTTATAACATTATTTGTGAACAATTTGGATGTAGGATAACATAGGGGCTATCATAGATCTAGGGAATTAAACTGCTAAAAATATCAAAAGATCTCAATTCTGGGAAACAAATATAAGAGAGGACCAGGTAATGAGGTTGACAGAATGACATGTTTTGGACTGCACGAGTGGCATGAAGAATTTAACCTTTCTGAGCTTCAGTTTTCTTTTCTCTAAAATGCAGATAATGTAGTATTTACCTTCTAAGGTGGTAAGAATTCAGTAGCATATAATATTATAAATGGTGGTTGTTATTATAAAAATAAAATTCTTCTTATTAACAAATGTGCAAAAGCATTAACATCAATCTTAATTCTTATGAAAGGGGAGGCTGGGCCAGACAGTCACCTAAGGTATAAGTACAAAGGCATTCTGTAGGGATTGTGAATTTGGGCACTTACTATGCAATAGAAATGATTTTGGATGTGAATATGGTCTACACGTTTTCTATGATTAGAAATCTAAGAGCCATTGTGTCCATTTTGTTGTGGTTGGTGAAGTGTGTGGTGATGAGGTTAATTGCTTTCTGGGGGAATTATGAGGAGAATTTAGGTCTCAGCTGGGATTCACCTTCGCTCCTTGAGAAGCAACAAGTGATTGTCATTTGACCTAAGAAAAATCTGTACCACGAGGCTATAATAATTATCATGAGCTATGGTGTGAAGGTTTGTATTCTCCCCAAACTTATATGTTGAAATCCAAACCCCAAGGTGATGGTATTAGGAGGTGGGGCCTTTGGAGGTGATTAGGTCACGAGGCAGGAGTCCTCATGGTTGGGGTTAGTGACCTTATAAAAAAGACCCCAGTGAGGTTACAGCTAGAAGGTGCCTTCTATGAACCAGAAAGTGGGCACTCAACCAGACACCAAATCTGCTGGTACCATGATCTTGGACTTCCAGGCTCCAGAACTGTTAGAATTAAATATCTGTTGTTTACAAGCCATTCAATTTTTAGTATTTTTGTTAGAGCCGCCCGAATGGACTAGGACATTATGAAATCAAGGCCCAATACTGAAAGCCACTTAGAAATATAACCAGGACTGAAACATCTGGAGTTAATATTTTAAAAAGCATTTTTTGAACACATATTACAGGCTAGGCAGCCTACTGAAATATTCTGCAAATAATTAGCTCAATGAATCCTCGCGACAGTGCTATAAAATAACTACTGACTTCATTTTTGCTGGCCAGCAAATAACCAAAGCCACACATAGGTGATATATGGAGGGGCCAGGACTTGAACCCAGGTCTAATAGACTCTAGTGCTGTTAACTGCTACCTGTGCCGGCATGCTAACTGTGCCGGCACTTCCTAATGAGGTGTTTCACTTATTTCTGTGTCCTATTTTAAATACAAGAATGCCTCGACTCGTTTTCACATTCTGAAATATTTATAAAGACAAACAATCTTCTGATACTCACGTATCTTTCCCAATCAATTTCCGCATAAAATCCATTTGGTGCCCCATTGCTTTTCTTCTGTAATAAATTTGAAAATACGTTTAGAAGAGAAACAATTGAATGAAAAAAAAAAAGGAACAAAGAACACTTCACTCTTATCTGTATTTAGCAAGAGCTATCCAAATCCAACACTAGAAAGACAAATTAGAGCAGCCTATTAAGCAGCCACATTGGTGTAACTGAATGGTAAACTGAGCTGCTGTGACACTGCATAAAAGAACTTACACACTTATTCCACAAAAGACTGTAGGATACCTAAGCATAGAGATATTAACAACTAGCTGTTCAAATTTTATTCAATTACTAGAGAGTCAGCAGCACCTACGTTATAATTTAATCCTCTATACCTTAGGGGATATACCCAGATGTATATACACATTTAAATGGAAATATTTTGACTTCTACATTACTCTCATATACAATTAGTTCCAACAGATCCAAAGAGTATTCATCCAAGCCATTAACTAGTCTTCTTTTAACTTTTCTGACACTGACTCAACTTTTTCCTAACTACCCACTTGACAGAATATAAAGGAAATCAGCTCCAAATTAGTTAATTCAGCCTGTAAGTTTTAAAAATAGTGCTGATATTCTTTCAAGTGGCTTTTCTTACCAAATTATTAATATAGAATTTGAGGATTAAGAGTGGATTTCTATCATCCATGCATCCTAAGCCTCCATGAGCACACATCATTACAAGTGACTGGGTATCAGCATTGTCCTCTCAGGGTTGTCTTAAAGTTCTATTTTGGTCCCTAGACAACCATGACATGTATGGCCATGAGAACTTGACCAAGGATGTGGCATCATCCAAATTGAAATTCCTGGGATTCTCTACTTCTTGTGAGCAAAGGACAAAAACGCAAATGAGGTTTGTAATGGACAGTCCATTCAACAACATTCCTGTAGTTGGCACATGGAGCAACAGTATGTCACAGAGCACTCGCAGATCTCACAACAACACGCATCAGATGCTGACGTGACACACGGGGCTTGAGGACAGGACACGTAATTTCGCAGTCACAAATGAAGGCCAGTTGAAATAAAATGTGAACAGCTGACACTTAATTTGACAAATAGGCAGGAGAAGAAAGCTTTGCATCTATGCATATAGGATCACTAGAAAACCAAATCAGAGGTAACCTAGTAACCATCATCACTGAGTAATACTTACTGCGTGTTGAGTGGGCACTCTAAGAACTAACAGTTGTTTAGTAAGGGTGAAGTGCCTAGGGAATAATGTGTTCATTATCTTCCTCTCTCTTCCTGTACACTAACACTGTACTGGAATTTACAAATGCAGCAACTCTGCCCCACCTCCACCAACCAGCGCCCCAGAATACAGGGCTGGTACCCCTCTTCGTCTGTGTCTTGCTCCTGACAAAGATAATGTACTTCGTCAGACTACATCATTTTAACCTTCTCACAGAATTGCCTTCATTGAATTAGTGCTTCAATGACATTCTTTCTTCTTGGAACAAAGCTTGCTTTAAAAACCTGCCACATCAACTCTGCACCTGTATGAGCTATGAAGCTGCTTTTGAGGACATGGTCCATCGAATAATGTGCCGTCTAATAATAAAAAAAAAATCTCTCTCATAGTGAATGGACATGGTTCCTATTTTCTTTTTGTCATATTTGCTTTCTTTTAAAATTTCTACTTTACCAATCTGTTTGCGTATGTCTTCTTTGCAAAATTCTCCAAATCCTTCTTAGATAGTATGTATAATAAATTCAAAATACAAATGTAATGTATAATAATAAGAAATCAAATAAACTAAGCTGATCTCAAAGAACTAAACTGATGAATTTTGTGATCAGTATAGTACTATTAATAGACCTTTTAGTTATCAAACAATTCTTCAATACAAAGAATTGTTATCTGAAAACTAAAGAGATTAGATAAACTACTGAGTTCAAAATTTTCAAAGTTCTACAGTTGTTTGCTTCCATGATAAGCTCATCTCCATAATCAAAGCCTTTCAAAACCAAGATAGTTGATATGTTCAGCTAAACAAAAACAAAATAAATATATGTGTGTGTATGTTTCTTTCCTGACAACATATACCCGACATTATGACTAAAAAAGTTCCTCGATTTTTTGAATTTTCTAGATCTGGGCTGAGTGAAAATTTCCCAGTTTCCATGGAAACCAATGGAAGATTGAGATAAAGAGAAAGCAAAGCCTATAAAAAGAAATTTTCCTTTAAAATAGGAACATTTTAAACATAAGTACTAAACACAAACAACAAATCATAAAAATACATTCTTTGGGGCAGACATTCAAAACATATGCAAACATACACACACACACACACACACACACACACACAGAGATTCATTAGAGAAATTGGCAATTTGGCCTCATTCATACTAGTGAATTCTTACAAATATATTTGGTTTTGCAAGTGGATATTATCAAGTTAAAGCTAATCCAGAACCTGGCTGAAATTCTTCTGGTCAAACTCCAAGGAAGAAACAATTCTCCTGGTTTAACCATTTAAGCAGCTCATAGTGGTAATATGGAGGTAATGGCTCTATTGATTTTTCAATTGGAAAACAGTGAAAAAGCAAGGAAGTATGTAAGTTAAGTGGGGAAATATTATTTAAAAACTAAGCTTACTATTTAAAGCAACGTTGGCTATTCATCAACATATAAACAGTGATTTTTCTCTTGGAGTATAATTATTTATTCTTTTAATTCTTTTCCGTATTTTCTAAAATTCCACAATTAGCATAAATAACTTCTACAACTTGAATATATGACTGTTATTCAAAGATAATTGAGGCTTACAGCAATGTTGATCATGTTTTAATAGGTATATTACTTTGGTCAGGTTTATTATCTGCTCTCAGATAATATCATGGTTTAAATCAATAAACGTAGTAACAATTGTGTTCAATTACACATTCATCAAAGTTCTTAATTTCCTTCGTGAATGCTCTTCTTTTCCAAGGTCAGATCATGGCCACATAACTTTCCTTGGTGAGAAGTATTAAAGGCACATGATACACTGCCTAAATATAATCTTTTTGCCATTGAGACAGACTTGACTCACTTTGTATAGAACAGCACTATCCAATAGAATTGTCTGTGAAGAAGTAAATGTTCTGTATGTGTGCTGTCCAATATGGTAGCCACTAGCCACAAGTAGCTGTGGAGTACTTGAAATGTGACAAGTGTGACTGAGGAACTGAATTTTATTTTTGAATTAAAACATTATTTATTTACTTAATTAAAGTATAGTTGATTTATAATGTTTCAGGTGCATAGCAAAGTGATTCAGTTATATATATATATATATATATATATATATATATATATATATATATTCTTTTTCAGATTGTCTTCCATTATAGGCTATTACAAGACAATGAATATAGTTCCCTGTGCTCTACAGTAGGCCCTTGTTGTTTATCTAGTTTTATATATAGTAGTGTGTATCTTTTAATCCCAAATTCCCAGTTTATCCCCCCCCCTTTCCTTTGGTAACCGTAACTTTGTTTTCTATGTCTGTCAGTCTATTTCTGTTTTGTAAATAGGATTTGTATCATTATTATTTTTTTTAGATTCCACATATAACTGATATCATATTATATGATATTTGTCTTTCTCTGTCTGGCTTACTTCACTTAGTACGATAATCTCTAGGTCCATCCATGTTGCTGCAAATGGCATTATTTCATTCTTTTTTATAGTTGAGTAATATTCCATGGTGGAATATTCCATGGTGGAATTCCAAGATGTGGTGTATATATGCACCACACCTTTATCCATTCAGCTGTCGATGGACATTTAGTGAGCACTGAATTTTAAACAGCCACATGTGGCCGCCGTGTTGGACAACACAGTTATAGTTGTTGCATAGTCTGGGACAGGATCAGCATCCCAAGTCCATTGTCAAGTACATTAGATCCCACAGGCCAAGGTCCTGCCAAATTCCTGATGTTACTGAGGTGGTGCTTATCCTAATAAACAACTACTCAATTTGTATGGTGGTGTTTATATTACAGCCAAGGCTTTCTTAGAGATAGCATATTCTTTTTAAAATTGGAATCCCTATCCTTTGTGTAAGACATAGGAATCACACGTCTCTTATGCCTGATCACTTTTTAAAAGTATATTTGGATGTCAACATATAGAGTCTATTTGGTTGATTTAAAAATTGGCCCTGGGTATTCAGGAAGTAATTGGGAAATATTATCTGAGAAAGAGTCTTCTTAAGTGCTACTGTTGTTTTCTTCAAATTTCAAATTGGGATTTTACTCACTGTTTCTACAACCCCTTTGATATCTTAAACTAAAATCTGTTTCCTTACCGAAACTTTTTTTCCTCCTTCACGTGCGCACTCTGCTTTGCTATTGTAGGGTGGTTCATGTGGGCTGGGCTGCTGCAATTGATTGTTTTCATGTAGAAAAAAGTTGTTAAAGGATCTGTTTGTTCTTCAAGACACATATAAAGAATCACATGGAGTCAGCAAGCATACCATAGAAGAAATAATGTCTAGGCCAAATTGTAGGGCCTACCAATCTTGGCAGGGTTCTTGAAGCAAAGAGTGGACTTTGGGGCCCATAATGAGGCTCTATTCAGCAGGCCGGTGTGGCTAGGCCAGGAGAAGAAGGGAAGGAGGAAGAGGCACCCCAGGCACTAGGGATGACGTGGATCGAGTCCTCACTCAGCCGGCACTTAATTTACAGGTAGAGAACAGACACCGGGACACACCAAAGAGACTTAATAAAAATGGTTGCATTTTTAATGGACGTCTGAAAAGGCTAGCTCCATCATATATTCCCCTGGATCAAAGCCTTCCTGGGAGACATCAATACACACAGCACACACAGTTGACAGCTCCAAATCCGGACCCTTTCTTGCACACGTGTTCAGGATGAGCAGAGATCTCCTCACAGCAACGGCCGTGACCCCCAGTGCCCCCAGTCTAGGTGTGGATGGAAATCTGAACTGCTTAGGAAAAACTTAGAGTGTATCCTGCACAAAACAGAGTTTGTCTCTGGGTTAGACTGCATCATCACACACAGTTGCCTGAAGCTTCAGACATCGAGACAGACAGCTCGGCCGAGGGTAGGCATTTTCAGCCAGTGGGGAGCAAGGTAAGCCCATCTTGATACGTGCAGCCTGGCCACAGAGGCTCTGTAGATAAAACCTCAAAAGCAGTGTCACCAGAGATGGGCTTCACTGGATTTTTGAGAAACTGAATTTAAATAGTTAAATCTGTCGTGTGGCCCCTGCATTGACAAAGTCGTCTATAAGCATTAAATGGGCACACCACAACCTGTAGTTTGTAGAACCACATTAGTGAAACCATAAATTTCCACTTCAGATATTCAAAAAGCAATAATTTGAAAGCTAACTCAGCCACATAAACGTGGACTGGCTCCACAGACACGAGGTCTTAAAGAAATCAGTCTGAGTTTGAAAGAAAATCAGGTTGAGATTTCCAGGGACTGAATGCGAACAGAAACTTGGACCCCTACAGCACTGGTCTCATAAGACGTTCTCAAAATTTGGTGACCATAGTATGTGGAGAAAACTTAAGGTACATTTCCAAATAGTAAAATTAGCAGCTGGCCAATAATTTCCAGTTACCTAGGAAGCTGTACACCCTGTTTCTGAGAACCTGCATTTATTTCGAATGCAGCCTGTTTTCCAAACAGGTCTGTATTATTTCCTGAGAAATCGAAATTAAATAATTCTTCCTTCCTAAAATCATGACCATTCATGGCATTTCCAATTAAGGAACAAAGAAGGCACATCTGCTGATAAATAACTTGATGTGACTGAGAATGGTGACAGTGAAGGAGGATCGGGGAACTCAGGGATGAAGCCCTGACTTAGGGTGGGCAAGTCCGCAGAATCATGGCTGGGCTTATTGACTCAGCACATACTCAGAGTTGCCTGCTACACGCCCGCCAGGACTGTGCCAAGCACTGGGATGCATGTTCTGCTCGAGATTTAAACTCGTGGTCCCTAGAAGACCAGAGAACTCTGAGATAGCAGTGGGGCCTTGGGAGACAATGAACAGCAGGGAGGGAGGAGCTTTAGAGAAAGGAAAAAGGACAAGACTGAGGGTGCCACAGGGAGAGAAGCAAGAAACAGCAAACCAGCCTGGAAGCAGCAGGGAGGGAAAGCAGAGACTATCTCACAGAGCCTTGCAAGGGTCAGAATGAAGGGAACAAGAGAACTCAGGGAGGGGACCAAGACAGAAGCAAAGAGAAGACACAGAAGCAGAGAGTACCTGAGACAGAGTTAACGAGAGGGCTCTGAGCCAGAAGCAAGAGGTGAGGAGAAGCTGAGTCTTCTGGGTCTTTTTTTTCCCCTGCTGAATAGAGCCTTGATTATAGTGTTACCCAATGTCTGATAAATTTCAGTCTACTTTCTTAACATTTCATGGCGAGAACTACATGAATGCAAAAGGCGTCCCAAAGCTAAGAACCTTGAGTCAAATATGGGAGAAAAACTCCTACCATAGCTACAATTAACACCCCAATTTAGGTCTAATATTATAAAGGGTGATTTTTCAAGAAAATATTTTTAACTATCTGGTTTATTTTCATTCCCACTTCAGCCCAATGAGCCTAATGCGAGTCCCTTTTTTTTTTTTTCCTTCAGTAACAGCTGTTCTTTTGAACCTTCTGAATAGGCATCTGATTTAGATTTGAAGGAAGTCATTTTAGAAGCTGGTGCAGACTCGCATAAGCACAACTCAGATAAATCCAAGCCCATGCACCACAGATTTCTTTAAAAAGCAAGAAATCTGGTGACCAGCAAGGAATCAGAGTTACTGTTGAATCTAAACCCAGTGGACACATTTTCCTCCTCCAGGCTGTAAATTCAGGCATAAATGGTTTCCAGACTATTCCCTACTAATGAATTTAACATAGAAAATGTATCTGCAGCTCAACTACGAAAGAGGAAGAGCTTCTTTCAATTTTATTGGATCTCAGATCCATTATGACTTTGTGGCCTCTGCTGGAGAAAAACATTCTCATATAAGGAGCTCTTATATCATTAAATAGGAAACGAAATAACAGTTGATGGTAGCAGCCCCTGCAGGAACTGTCTGGCTTCTGACCCACCATATTGATGACTGGTTTGCTTGCCTACTCTGGGGCAGGGTTTTTGGTGAATGCAATAAATAAGTTTAACTTGACCAAGACTGCATTTATGTCCCATGCAATGACTACAAAATTTACAACAAAAAAAGTTGTAATTGAAAAGTCATTTAAGCTAATTTTTTTCCCCTTGCAGAAAAAAAAAAAAAGAAGAAGAAATGGGGCTTTAAGAAATTTAAACTAGCATAGGTTGAAGTGCAAACCTACTAATAATGGTCATTTAAATACTTACAATTCCATCTCTATCTGGTGAACCTCTGTAACAAAAAGAAATTGGTAGCTATTAGGAAAATGAATCATTCTTGCTACATAGTCTCAAGTATGACAATAAGAATCATTAACCACCTTTCTCCCCCCTCTCACGAGTTCCAACCCCAGTAAACCTGGCTAATGAAAGCCAAATCAAAATGGATTGGTTGAGTGATATTTGAGTGTGGGGTGTGTGTATGTGTGCGTGGGAGGGAGAGTCTCATTAAAAACTGAAATCCAAAAGGCACAAGTTGCTGGTGCAGTGTCTTGAGAGGAGAATTCATTAAGAGCTGTCCCACTCAGCAGCCTTCTATTTAAAACTACCACCAGGAATGCAAACCCATTTGTTCTCTCTCATCTTCTCCCCATAAGTGGTCTTGAATTTCCCCCTATAAGAAGGAACTTCTTATACTTATAAGAAGAACTTATAAAACTACAAAGTAGTTTTCAACTTACTTTAAGAATCTATATTTTCTTCCATATTTCTAGAGTTACTGCTCCTTTGATTACAGAACAGGAAATGGAGGGCAATTTTGCTAAATGGCTTGCTTTGATGACTAAAGTCCAGGGTATTTAATCCATGGTGAAGCTAGGCTGCAGTGCTTAAGAATAAGGGCTTTAGAGTAGGATGAAGCCAGGTGTCCGGACTCTACCACCTATTAGCTCTCTGACCTTGAACATATTGAGTATTACTTAGTTCTCTAAGCCAGCTTAAATATGATAAGGTATATAAAGAACTTATAATGGTTCCCGACACATACTAAGTATTCAAAAATGTTTGTTTGTTTGTTACAGGTTTTTTCCTCTTCCGTGATGTCTCTACCCTAGGAACACAAAACTGTTCACTTGCAGCCATGTTAGACTTTATAGCCATAGAGGAAGGGTATTATTATTGTTACTTTGGAAAACTGAGCTGGAGGAATCGGAGAAAGAGAGAAGAAAAAGAGTAGTCACTTTATAACTTCTTATATTAATTAATTCTGTAAGGAGCTAGAAAAATATTATTCTATTAACATGGAGACCAGAATTATGCTTAGATGGGGACCTGCATTGTTTGGAAGAAAACCTTAGTAAGTGCCTGGGTGGACTATGAAATCTTGAAGAGTTTGGTGTGGTTGGAACTGTTCCTTAGCAGGTGGGACCAAGTGACAAAATTGTTTATTGCTTCATAGGGTGGGACAGAGGAGAGAGAGAGAAATGCAGAGTTGGTGGGACATCTTCTTGGCTTCAAGATGTGATTCCCCTTCCCCACCAACACCCCCTTCAAAATTAGCAGAATATTCTACTTGTATTACAAAACACTTGATGGGAGAGCATCATTTTCCATAATCATTTCTGTGTCCATGTGGATACAGGGATGAATCAGTGATACAGGGGCTAGAAGCAGAGAGGACCCTGATATTGAAAGACCATGGGAGTTGACAGAAATCTTAGGATCTTTGGACATTCGCTGGCTATGGGAAAAAGTTGGTTCAAAGAAATTTCATCTAAGATAGAAAGATAGGAAGAGTCTTAGCCAATAAAAGTTATATATAATTCATTGAACAACTATTGAGTGCTTATAATAGGCCAGGCACTAGGCTAGGGTCAGGAGATAAAATAATGAAGAAGACATGCTCATCATAGAGAGAATGAGACAGGCAAGTAAATCCAGTGGGTTATTATGGCCGTAGTAAACCCAGGTGGTAGGAAAGTACAGAGGAAAGGTACCAACCCATATTCATCAAAGTCAATTTTCCCTAGATTTGTACACTTCAAAAAATGAGCATTTCTTACTAGGATTTCAGCCTCTGCCAAAGGAACTGATAGAGAGGAGATTGCATCAAATTTTGCATAGGACACATCCAGAGGCACTGATCCTCGTGGGGTTGTCTTTCGGGGCAGGTGATAGATGTGGAGAAGACAAGGCTCTGGAGATAGTCCTGGCTGTGGTGTTGCCCACTATTGGTCCAGGTAGAAGGGCATAGCTATAGGGGAACTTAAATGGGAGGCCACTTGGTCTCATGCATATTACAGCTCTAGGGATGGCACTTCAAAAATCTTAATCAGAATAATTGTAATTGTACATAGCAGCGTTGGTATCTATTCTGATCCTTTGTCTTATCCACTGATGGAAATAGGGCTGCTGCTTCCCCGTATGACAGCAGTAAGCATGGTGGTATCGTGCACTAGCTATAGTGCCCAACTGCCCAGGTTCAATCAACTTATATTTCCTAGTTGCATAACCTTGGACCAGTACTTCACTCCTTTGTGTCTCAGTTTCCTCATCTATATAACAGCCGTGATAACAGCATATAGTTCATAGGGTTGTTAAAGGATTCAATAAGTTAATATAAATGAAGAGCCCGGAATAGTACCTAGAACATAGTAAATACTCATTAAATGCTACCTAGAATAAAGTTATTATACAAGCTGACCTAGGATGGGGAGTAGAGAGAGAGATTTTAGCAGCCTCAGACAATGGGGCATGTGTCCTCAGTTTATTGCCTAACCCCCTTTTATTAAGTTTTATACATTTTTAAATAATTTTTTTTTCTTTTTAAGAGCAGACCCATTATATTTACTGATTCTGTTTTAAAACTGATCATCTACCAGGAACACTTTGCCTCTATTTTAAAAAGTGACAGTCACCTCTTGCCACTGCTGCCTTTTCTCTTTTACCCTCCTATTGGTCTTGAATATAATTTTGCCCATCTATTCTTTTTTTTTTTCTGAGTAATCAAAGAATAGGCACTTGACTCTGGACTAGAATACTGGCTCCATGTCTTATTTTTCTGGGTAGCCTTCAGCAAGTTACTTAATTCCTTTTGGCACTGATTTCTCATCTCCAAAATTGAGATATTATTTCTAACCTTGTTGAATTACTATGAGGGTTAAAAAGGATATCAGTACATACAAAATACCCTGCACAGGGCCTGCCACGTAGCACAGGCTCCTCTCTCCTTTCCTCTTTCTATCAGCCATTGTAACGTTGATCAAATCAGGAAGCTCTGGTTCTAACCCCACTCTATCTAAGGACACTCAATCAACTGAAGTTGGAACTGGCAGCTACCATAGCAGGTTACTTGTCAACCCTCACGGAGTTGCAACGGCCCTGAAAACAGTTTGTATCAACAGGGTTTCAGTGACTGCAGACTAACATAAGCATTACCTAAATCTGAAGGGATAGCACATTGCCAGAACATTTCTCCAGCCTTCTGCAAGAATGATATATGACCCAATTAGAGAGCAGGGGCTCATGAAAAGCAAAGGTTTACACTAAACGTCTTGTCCTTTGACCATCACTGCTGGTGGAACCAGTTTATAGCTAATTTGCTATCACCTAAGTAAACTGGGGCGCTCAGATGATAAGAAGTAAAGGACAGATGCTTGGGATTTTACAAGAAAATGTCTTGTTAGAATATTTCAGAGAGATATTGGGCATCTACACAAAGCCATGAAGAGTAACTTCCTCATTTTCATGTTTTTAGAAGTGGTGATGGAAGAGTGGTACTTTGGCCACCTGTAAATGAGCTCAGTCTGCCCTGGGGAGGTTGTTTGACCTCTTTTTCCTTTTGAGGGAGCTTCTTTCCTTTCTAATTTTCTTCACACACCAGAGATTATGTATAGTCAGTTACAGAAACCATCTCAAAGAAAAATGGATTTGTTTTCTGCTAATGATGTTCTCCTGAGATATGTCTAATAGTGTCCCCCACAACACACGGCACATTGTAGGTGGCAAAGGATTCTGTTGACAGACGGACTGCTACAGTGTCTGGCCTTTTATGGAAATCCAATTCCATCTAGTGCAAACTGAGGCCCATTAGAGGAAAGTGTATTCTAAGTCCGTGGAGCTATTGGCAATGCTGAAACCAGAGCCCAGGTCTTCCGACTCTGGTGAACGAACCATCTCCTATTCTGGTTAATGTATCAAAGTTGGCAATTTCTTAAGAAATAATGAAAATTATATAATGCTCAGAAAAATTTTTTTCTAATTTAATCATTTAGAAAAATTGGCAAGACTAGAGTAAATACAGCTTCCATGAAATAATTATTTACTAAAAGAAAAAACACAAAGAAAAGGTAAGAACAGGGGACTTAAAACTTGATATCTGGACAAAAAATAGCTTTTTACCCCCCAATCCTTTACAGTCTCTGGTTTAAAAGCCTTCAAGGCTTCAAGGTTGCCCACTGCCTAAGGAAGGAAGCCCAGACACCTCAGCCTGGCTGGTACTTAAAGCCCTTCCTATCTGGCCCTGATCTCCTTTGCAGCCTTGCCTCCCACTATTACATTTACGTGTGGCCGACAAGTAGACAGACTGCTCTGTTTAGCTTGTCCCGAATACCTACTTGGCTTTTCCACATCTCTGCTTTGGCTGTTGTCCCTTGGCATGAAACGCATGTCCTCATCTTCTTGAAGGCCAAAATCAAGGCTCCTCCCTCTTTGAAGCTTCACTGATCATGTATTCAAATATGAGCTTTCCCACCCTCCAATTCCCTGGAAATTCCAATTCTAATCGCTCCTAAGGAACTTACCACATATTAATTTGTATTAATGATAACAGGAGTAGTGGCTGCTACCATTCACTGAGCGTTTACTAAGTACGTGTTACCACGGTAGTCATAACAAATGTTAGCTCTTTTAGTTATATGAAAGATACTTCAATTTGTGTGATAGATATTCTATTCCATGAATTATAAATTCTCAGAGGACAAGCCCACAGGGCAATTCTCAGCACCTTGTGATAAAATTTCTGCACGATAAAAACGTACAGAATGAAAAGCTAAAGTTGCTTTTTTTTTTTTCTTTTCACCTGTGCCTAAACAACTATTGATTTTTGCATTTTCTAACTTTCTTTCAGGGCTTCTTGTCAAATAAGGGGTTTTATAGGTTCATTATTCTGCTATACAGCAGACCACAGCAGATCTGCGTTTCCACACGGTCACAGCCAGCTGATGCTGAGCAGTGGTGCTCTCCTTAAGTACATACGTAGAATCAGTGTCCTTTTCTTTCTTCCGTATTCCAAAGGCCTTCCTTGTACGTTTTTTCAATCCTGTGGGAAAACAACAAAAGGTCAAAAAATCTATTTTCTATTTGAATGTTCCTAGCAACATGCAAGTGAACATATTTTTAAAGTTGCAATATATTAGTTAAATTTGAACGTTCAAAAACCCGTGAAAGTTTCTTCATGTGTATGCATGTGTGTGTGTGCATGTGCATAGGATTCATTACTGTTTTTCAACAGATGTTTATCAAGGACATGGCACTGTAAGTTCTTAGCCCTATGAGCAATGTAAGAATATTAAAAAAAAAAAAATGGAAAGGAGATCAGGACAAAGTACAATAAAGTAGGCAAGCTTTTCTTAGACTATTGTTAGCCATCGCCCAAATTGGCGCTGTGCCAAGAAACCCCATCACAGACTTAGAAGAACAGTAATTTCCAGGGTAGGCGGATTCTGGACACTAGGATAGTTCCAAGACAGAGATTATGTAAACCGTACAAAACAGCCACATTGGCCTGACACTTCTTTGTATCCCATATTCCCAGTTCATCTTTTTCTACTTCCTCAATTCAGTGGCTATACTGGATTCTCTGAACATCCCCAATATCTGTTCTCCTGTATCTCTTTTCTCTTTATGTGGTCCTTGCCACTGGCTGAAATGCTTTTCCTGTTTTGTTGATATTTACAACTTCCATATGTGCCTTCACAGCCCAGTCAAATGCCCCCTCCTCTGTGAGGGCCTCTCAATCTTCGTGCTGTCAGAACTGACTATCCTGTGCTCCCCCAAATGTTGCTGTTATATGTATTACAATATATCAAAGCATTCCACTTATTAGTTCCTACGTCAGTTTCCCTCATAGACTGTAAGCCTTTCTAGGACAGAGGCCAAGGATACCCTTGGTATGTCCTCTACGCCAAGTAGAGGAACCAGATAATATTTGTTGATTTAAGATGTTTTCCAGGAAGCATCATTCAGGTGGTATTGGGGTAAGAAGTCTCCTTTTCTTCCATCCTGGACAAACCAAGCCTACTCTTGTATCTTCTATTCTTCTCCTGTCAAGGCTCTGTCAGGGATTCCTATCTCCCACGTGTCCTGTAATTACATATGTGGCTTGTGTGTTTCTCATGTTAGTCAGTATTATTCAAATATACCAATGCCTATATAGTCAAAACCTTAGACTTGTTACTGGTGGTTTGGAACTTCATCCTGACAAATTAGAGCTGGAAAAGTCACTGACGTTCAGGATTTGTTTGGCACTACCAGGTGGATCAAGGGGAAAAACACTGACAAAATCAGAGATTTGATGACATCTTTTTTTAAAACATGTGAGTCAGCCCAGACCACTCAGATGATCTGAGTCATTCATTATCTGGCTCTTAGGATACTACTCAAATATAATCTCCAAAATGCCTCGGTTTGTCTAATTTTGTATTTGAATAGTCATTCCATTTAAGATGTTTAGGTCTTTAAAATGTCAATGTTTGTTTAAAAAAAAATCTCCTCCCACATTAAGCTATTCTCCATTACCCTCCACGTGAAGAGTTTATAGAAAACTTATTGACATTTAAAACTACCCACCCATAATATTTAGGAACACCTCCTCTCTGTTCATTTTTAATTTTGATTGTGAAAAACTTCCTTCTTCTCACCTGTAATTGCCTTATCTCCTTATAGGGACAAAATATTGTAGTTAAAATCATTTTCCTCCTATAATTGTTCTTGGGCTTCAAGTCTCTTACTTGGCTTCTCCATGCTTCTAATTCAGCTTTGGAGTCACAATGAATGCTATATTCACCAGTCACTACTGGTTTTTATAGAATTATAAACCAAATGCTATTATTATCTTATGTTTTCAAATTACTCTATTTTCTGCAACTTGACCATGAGACAAGAGATAGCATGCCCTACCAAACAGATGAGAAAATACAGACAAATTCCAGTAATTCTTGTATTAAATTAGTAACAGAGCAGGCAATAGTAATTTTCCATAGACTCTGTCCTGTTTTTGACCACCAAACTTGGATAATAGCCAACATGAACTAGGTCATGAACGTCACGAGTTGTCCATTTTCCAGTGAAAAGTGCCCTGGATCAGGCTTCAGGAGACAGAGTCCATTCCCAGCATCATTTCTAATTGTGTAGATGAGTATGAGTTACATTCTTTTTGTATTTCCATCTCTCAGTGTACAACAAATCAGCCAGTAATAAGGAATGAAAGAATTTGCATATGTTCACAAAATGCAATGCCATTCTGTAGTTTTAGTTTCACTGAAAGTCATATTTCCCATATGTAAAATACATTCCCATATATGGAACATAAATAGGAATACACTAGAGATGTGACATTCCAGAAAAACAAAACTAATCGAATTATTGCATAAGAAAAAACACGGAAGACTTTTCCCCCTTGAAAGGTGGAAAGATATGAGAAGTTTATAAGAGTATGAAGAAAACTCTGAAAGACTAAAACAAAGTTATGAAATATAAAAGTTATTCGTATCTTAACAGCTTTTTGAGAAGACCCAGGAAGAAACAGTCATACCAACCATGTTAAAAGTGAATGGAGAGGTGTGGTCAAGTCTTTTGAGAGTTTATTTAAAAATATTCAAAGAAATTCTTCAGAAGAGAGCAAGGACAGTCAAAAATCTTACAGGAGTAACAAGTTTAAGACACTGTGTCTGGTAAAATGATAAGCTTAAAAAACAGTATATCCAATGATTTTTCACTTCTGACTCCAATATAGTGTAATTGTTTTTAGGCTGGGTCATGAATTTTTGTCAACTATTTCTTTACCAAAAATAGGAGGGAAAAAAAATCAAGTGTCTTTGAGAAATGAAGTAAATAACTTTTCCCTTGCCAATATCAAAACAAAGAGATCTAAAGAGAAAGAATTTTAAGGTCCTGATGATCTGGGGCTAGAACAGTTTTCTTCCAAGCTATGGAATTGAGAACATCCTCCTGTGTGCATGCAGAACTGGGTCGGAAGTCTGGCCTGTGCCTCTTAGCGTCCCTTCACCTAATTTAGATTCTTTTAGCTTCCATTGGTATTATGGGAGAAGCTAGCAAAGTCTGGGAACAACAACAACAACAAAATTAAAAACAGACTGAGCTTTAAGAGGGTAGGAGAGCTTATTTCAAAATAGGTAGTCCTGGATATGATATTACAAGATAGTGAAATAAAGAAACATGCAGAAACTGACAATAGTGACAGCACAAATATATATAGTAATATTTGTAGCTATCATTACTGAGGTCCTACCTATGGGCCAGGTACCAGCTGCTTTGCATATGTTGACTCATTTAATTTTCTTACAAACCTTGTGAAAAAGTAGGAGATGTTTTCTTTGCAAATGATGAGCCTGAGGGTTCACCTGAGTTAGGTTTTATTTATCATCATCTCTAGGGAGGAAATTGGAGGCTCCTTCTCCCTCCATGGATCCCCAAAGTACCTCTGGACTCTGTCCTAGGTTCCTTTACACTCTCTCCCTGGGGCAATTTCATTCACTCACATGGTTTTATTTTCCATCTGTATGCAGATGAACCCTAAATCCATAGGTCAGATCCAGTACTATCTCATGAGCTTCTGGATATACAGCACTTCTTCTCATGCTCAAACTTCTACAAAGAGACATCAGGTTTCTTTGAAAGCCTTTAGGTGCCTATATATATACATATATATGTATATATATATATACATATATGTAATCAAACCTCTAAAGGTATGTCCAATTGATTAGTTTACAATTATTTTCTGAATAAAATCTCCCTTAAAATGAAATAGTTCTCCATGAACTAATGAATGGATAAACAAAATGTGATGTACCCATACAATGGCATATTATGCAGTCATTAAAAGGAATGTGATACTGACACATGCTACAACATGCATGAACCTTGAAAACATTATGCTAAGTGAAAGAAGCCAGATACAAAGAACCACCTATTGCATGAGTCCATTTATGTGAAATATCTGGAGTAGGCAAATTCACTGATACAGAAAGCAGAGTAGAGGTTGCCAGGGGTGGAGTAGAGGGGAAATGAGGAGTGACTGCCTAAGTGGTACAGAGTTTCCTTTTGGGATGATATAAAAGTTCTGGAACTGGATAGTGGTGATGGTTGCCCAACACTGAGAATGTACTGAATACACTTAAACATAGCCAAAATGGTAAATTTTGTCGTTTGTATTTTATCACAATAAAAAAGAAACAGAATAGCTCAAGCCAGATTATTCTGTGACCAGAGGGAATAAAGATAGGAGGGAGTGAAAAAGAAAAGAAAGAGACAAGGAAGATTGGCTTAAAAGTTTGGAATCTTTTTTTTTCCTTTTTATTTATTCTTTTGTAAAGTTGTCAAATATTTAGTTAAGAAACTGGGAGCTATATAGTCACAAATCTGTGTTCATGATGACCTTCACCATCGCGAAAGTGATATGTCCGCAAGAATTTACAACTACAACAACCCTGCAGCTTTTCTCTCTCACATAATAGCTGTTTACAAAAAGCTTGTCATAAACACATTTTTATGTAATGTTCCTTTCAGCTTTTCTCATCAGATCACAATGTTATGTTAATCCCTACTAGACGGTAAGCTCTGTGAAGTCAGCCACTCTACTATGTAGATGCCTGTCTTTATTTTCACTGCCCCATAGTGTTTCACGAATAGAACATTCCTTAAAATGATTTACTCAATTGTGTTAAAACAGAGGCATTATTTCTCACCTTCTTTTCAGACTGCAAGTCAGGCCATTGGAAGCTTATGAAATCAATTTGTTAGGGTGAAACTTCCATTCGAAAATAAAGTAGAAGAGAAAAACTAAGTGTGCATTGCCTGTAGAAAGGATGAAGACTGCATCATGAAATTCTTGGCCTCAGCTGTGTGGGTGGTGAGTGTCTGCAAACTGGGTGACCATGTAAAATATATTTCTTATGATAACTCCAAAAAGTTTGAAAGTCTTTTAAAAAAATAAACCTTTCTTTTAAAAGTCTTTTAAATTTAAAACACAAATTACTGTGTTCACTATGTTTTTCTCTGAAATGTCTCCTAATTAAAAAATAAAGATACCTTCCTGACTTTGAATATACAACTCCACAGGTGAGGAAGAAATAATACAGCAAAAATTTACCTTTATCAATTTCCTTCTCTCCCAAGTGTAACTGTTCTATAGAGGTTCACTAAGCAAACACTAAATTCTAAATTTGAGCCTTTAAATGTTACAATGAAAACAGAATTTGTCAGAGGGCTCCTCCAAAACAGAAAATTTAGCCTCTATACTATATACTAATTTTAGGTAAAACATCAAAATCTGATACTCAAAAGAAATACAGAGTTTTTGCTTGGTTGGTTTCACATCTTCTATTTCTTAAAATTACAATTGAAATATTTTTCCCTAAAAATGAAGGCTAGTTCTATAGATGGACAGATTGAGATAACAGTCCTGGAGTTGTGTCCAAAACAGGAGAAATCAAGGTGTGAGCATCCTGTAGGCAGGAGCTGAGGACCAAACTCACAGAAGATTCTGCTGGCCTTCACAAGACGCTCTCCTGCCACATAGGAGTGAACGTGGAGAGTCCTGCCAATACCTCCTCTTTTCTCTCCTTGTCCTGAATTCCTACCATTCCACTGCTAGTTGGTAAGACAACAAGAAGAGGTCAAAGGTAGACTGGTCACCATCCTATCAGCATGTTGGCAGCAAACTGGTTTATCTCCAAGATAACTTAAAGGGACTGGGATGGGAAGAGATGTGGCACTATATTATATTACCTTCCTCACTTATGTCACAGTCTTACACACTGCTTTCACTAACAGCTCTTTATTATGTTAAACCCCCCATATAAGCATTTTGCATTTAAAATTGATGAAAAGGTGTCACTTTTGCAGATCATGTTCCTGGGGTGTACTTGATCCTTCTTCCCACTCCTCTACAAACAGTACTTTTGAGCAGAGCTTGGACCAGTCATGGCCTGGGCACAGAGCTGGCTCTAAGAGTGACCTAGAGCTTTGGAAGAAAGAGGAGAGGGTGGCAGTGACAGCTGTTTAGGGTCAGTATGTAAGACACAGTTCACAGAGGAATGCAAACCATCTTCTCGTGTATCTCCTCCAGAAGCATGAAGATGCCCCTCCCAGATACAGAGCAGGAGACGTGGTGGAAGGGAGCAGAAGGACTGCTTTCTTTGGAATCCAAAGATCTGGAATCAAATCTTTTTTTTTTTTTTTTTTGCGGTACGCAGGCCTCTCACTGTTGTGGCCTCTCCCGCTGCGGAGCACAGGCTCCGGACGCGCAGGCTCAGCGGCCATGGCTCACGGGCCCAGCCGCTCCGCGGCATGTGGAATCTTCCCGGACCAGGGCACGAACCCGTCCCCTGCATCGGCAGGCGGACTCTCAACCACTGTGCCACCAGGGAAGCCCTGGAATCAAATCTTAATTGGACCTCTTACTGGCTGTCATTTGCAGCAAAACGTATAGAGAATCTGAGAGGCACTGCGTTACTTTCAATATAAGATTCATGTCCTCCCAGGACATGAGGTTTGGAGGAATAGCCTCAGTTTTTCTCTCTGTAATCCCTAGGAGTGAGGGGAAGGCAGCGCTGGTTCACTGAGTCCCTCATACGTGTCACGCACTAAGCATTTTCACAAACTAACACTTTCAACAAGCCCAGACAGTATTACTAACCCCTACTTTATGGATTAAGAAATAAACTCAAAGTGATTAAGTTCCTTTTCCAAGATCACCAAACAAACAAGTTAGATAAGACCAAGATTTTGAGCCAGATCTGTATGCCTCCAAGCCAAGCGACTTATCGGGTAGTCCCGATGCTTCTCTCGGTACCCAGGGCCATGCTTAGTACACGGTGGACACACCTTCCATGTTTGTCTTAACACCTTTTTAAAAAGCCACTGAATGTTTGTATAATAATTAAAAGAAAAACCAAATGACTTTTCTGGATGTTTGCAATCTACATTCCATTGATGTTTAGTGTTTGAATATTTATTTGTATATATGGAGGTATCAGGGAAAGAGAAGGAGCCCTAAGCTGCATGGGGTGGACCTATCTGACAGCATGTGCATTGGGGGAGGGGTGTGGGGTGACCTCACCACATTTTTAGGTGAAGAATGTATACAGTGGCACATTGAAAAGCTAAATTTAGCCCAAAACACACATCATGAATAAAAACCAATAGATGTAATTTGTTAAGTACTTAAGATGTTTCAGGAAATTCATCAGGAACTTCCTTATCTTAGCTCAACACAACCTTATAAAGCGGGAGCTATTATTATTGTATTGATTACATACCATGGGGCATGAGGAGTGACTGGTGTCAGGTCACACAGGTGGCAATTGACGGACCACATTTCTTTTTTTTATATTCATGGTTATAGTTTATTACAGAAAGGCTTATTACAAATTAAAATCAGCAAAGGAAAAAGGATGCTTAGAGCAGATTTCAGGAAAAAACCAAGTGCAAGCTTCCAGTTGTTCTCTCCTACTTTTGCATGGGTAGTGCTTAATTCTCCCCGTAGCAATGTATGACAACACATGTGAAGTGTTGCCAACCAGGAAAGCTCACCTAAGTTCAGAGTTTTTACTGGGGGTCAGCTCACATAGGCATGGAACACCTGCATGACTGACCTGAGGTTTTCAGTCTACAGTCCCCTAGATGTCGACTGATAAACCCAAAGCTTCAGGCATACAAAGACAGATGCTCACCACAACTCACACTGTTAGACTAAACTATCTGCTATGGCTGAAGGTTTCAGATATACAGTGCCACTCTTATCAGGCAGGGTATTCCAAGGGCTCCCTCGGAGTTTAGTTCCCAGCAGTTGCGACAGACCACATTTCAAAGTCCCCTCTGCCTAACTCCAGAGTCTATGCGCTTCAAGTCTTTGGAATATCTTTCTGTTGGTTGACAATTCGTCTTGCCTTCTTATCAAAAAACCCAAAAACCAAAAAAACCAAAACCTTGATTTTTTTTTTAATTGAGAAACATTTTTAGGGAAATTAGGCAGTACATTTGTTAAACACAAAGACTGTGTTTTGCATGTTTAAATCTTTTTGTGCTGCCCAGTGAACATAAGGAGACCCAATAAATGTTTGCTAAATGGATTATTTCTGTAATAAATGTAAATTTTCAAGCTTGAGTCTTCGTCAGCTTGGAGGGTTACTCAAAGGTGAATCACATGTAATGGAATTACTTATTTTCTGCAGGAACCCAGGCCAAACATTTGGTCTCAATAATAAAAAACAGGCAAATTTAATTGCCCTGGGCGTAATGCCACATATTGACAGCAACTCTCACTGGCAATGTCTATTAATTATAATGGCCACTGTATTTCTGTCAGGAAAGATTAAAATGCTTTGCGTATTAGCTCTTCCCCTAAGTTTTAAATATAGGTACTATAATCCAATTCAGATTCTTTGTCCTAAGAAGGTCTTACAGAAAAATGTAAGACCAGTTAAGATGAAGGCCACTCTCTCCCAAGATTTTTTATGATATTTATGATTTCCAGTGCCTAGACTATTGCCTAAGATATGGGGACGCTTAATAGAGGTGAGTACCAGGGAATATGAAAAGTCAAGTTCAGTGTCGAGCAGTACCTGGCACAGGGTAGTCACTTAACAAAAGTTTGTTGGTTGCTCTACCCATTTCCAGATTGTTCAAAATTGGTATGCATGTGGTCTGAATGCTTTACTTTCATTTTTATGTGACTCAAAGGAAATCCAGGTGATCTTTGTACTTAGCACAGAGCCTCTTTACAGTATGGTACCCCTTTATTCTGAGCTGAGCCTATTGGGGGAAATATGCATCTTAATGACACATTCCATTGGTGCTGGATTGCAAAAGAGGCTGATGTGGATGCCACCTTGAAATTCAGATTTGATATACGGGAGTTCAGGTTAGTGCGCTGAAATGGAGATGACCGTGAGACAATTAAGACTTCAAGGGCTAAAAATAGTAACAACTTTTTTTGTGTGTGTGGTATGCGGGCCT
Organism: Delphinus delphis; assembly: GCF_949987515.2. Taxonomy (NCBI): domain Eukaryota; kingdom Metazoa; phylum Chordata; class Mammalia; order Artiodactyla; family Delphinidae; genus Delphinus; species Delphinus delphis. Next base: position 56,927,844 of record NC_082683.1, on the reverse strand, counting down.
CTCACTGTTTTGGCCTCTCCCCTTGCGGAGCACAGGCTCCGGATGCGCAGGCTCAGCGGCCATGGCTCACGGGCCCAGGCGCTCCGCGGCATGTGGGATCTTCCCAGACCGGGGCACGAACCCGCGTCTCCTGCATCGGCAGGTGGACTCTCAACCACTGCGTCACCAGGGAAGCCCAAATAGTGACACCTTTTAAAGAAATATTTGATCCTTTGGAGACATGGAAGAAATGTTGAAAAGAAAATGGTCATGGAACAGGTTTGCCACAAACGAACTTAGTATTTGCTATGCCAATATCAGTGCAATGAAGGAGTTGAGTGGGAATGGGAAGAATTTTAAGCAGGTGAACAACTTCTATTAAGCTTTAAATACAGTATCAAGATCCATGGGAAACATGCAGTTGTAAAAAAACGTAGGAGCTTTGAGCTCTGAAAAACTTTTGTTCAAATCCCATCTTCACTACCTCCTGGGGTAAGTTACATAACTTCTCCGACTCTCAGTTTTTTCAGCTATCTTAAAAGGTTTTTGTAAAGTTTAAATGGGTGTAAAAGCTTCGTATCATACATAAAATATATTGTGCATCATTTTATGCATATTTTTCTTGCTTTTCTTGCAGTTTTGATAGTTACAAAGCAACTAGAAATCAGCTATTTTAACAGATTACATAAAAGTAACTAAATGCCTGATTTCAGCACTTACAGCATCTCCCTAGCTCTATTCCTTTAGAAATAAAAATACAACATCAAAATTTGAAAATAATCAAATTTTCAAAATCTCAAGCTTCTCCTGGTTACAGCTATAAAAACAAAACCAAGATCAAGAAATGTAATTTACTAACATCTATCATAAAATATAAGTGGGGATTTAAAAACTCACAGTAAGAAATACAACAATCTCCTGAAGCAGGAAAATACATCATTGATGAAGCCTTTACTGTGTGCAAATCTACTCCAAACTTTAATCAGCTGGTCATCCCAGCATGATTTGAAAGTAAGCCAGTGTTACTTTTACTTGGGTTAGTGGTATATAGAATTTGTTTTCTGCTCCTACCAGGTAGGGAGAATAACACTTCAAACACTAGTGAAATTAATTTGACGTGTTCCTTGGGAACCTTGTTCTGTAAAATGGTTTTCCTCTTATTCTCTATTTCTCTCCCTCATTCTCTTTCCCCACATTCATTGATTCTCTTCTCTCCCCTCCATCTCCAGTCCCTCCCCAGCCTGACACTGACACGTAAACAGAACTGAAGTTTAACGATCCTGCACAGAAGGATTCTGGTTTTCAGGCATAAACAAATCACCAAATCTCATTTCAGGCATAAACAGAAAAATTCACCAAATCTCATTTTCCAAACACTCCATTTTCAACAAGAAAATAAATCCAAAAGAAAGCAAACTGCACAACGACAGAAATGCTTTTCGTATGCTCTTGTCTTTTCATATTTCATCTGGAGAGGAAGGAGCAAGTCCTTTGGTCAAATTTCTAAATTGTTACGACATGTGGCATTTAGCGCTGTGAATTAAATTCTTCAAATGTGAATTAAAAAAAAAAAAGCTGGAACATGTCCTACAAAGAATCATTTTGGTTTAAGTCTAACCTACTACATGGAGGCAGAGAGGTGAACAAAGGAAAGGAGATTTACATGGCATGGCTGACTCAATACATCACAGGTTATTAGCAAACCTTATTTACTGGGAATCCATGACGTCTACTTTCTGAAATGGAATGGAAATGGTTTAAAAAGTTAAAAACATATAAACATTAAGTTGGTTTTTTTAAAAAGAAGATCAGTTATCAGAGAAACATACACAAAATAAGGGTTTAAAGGAACTAAATACAGAATTCGCGTCTAAGTCCTTTTGAGAGGTCTCTGGAATGCATGTGGATTGATTCTGTTTGTAAGATTTATAATCTCATCATCATCATCATCCATCTATCTAGTCACCTGTCCTCTATACATTTGCCTGCCCACCCACTCACCCATCTATCCTTTGGCTCTACATTTCAATAGGTAACAAAGTTCAATGTCATGAAATTATGCCTGTTGTATAATATAAATCTACCAAGTTGCAATGAAAATCTACTCTCCTTTAGTCTATTCTCATTGGAGGTAGAAAATATCAAGTCCATCCTCTTGGAAAATTAACCCTTGGTAGGCTTCTTGATTTATTAAGCCATGCCCTCAGCATCTTGGTAGACTAAACAACCATGTTACTCTTCCCTTGCTTCATTTACCAATGTTATATTCCAATCACTTAAATTCATGTTTGTTACTCTACAAATGATCTCTGATTCTAGGTCTGCATATTTACCTAGGAAGCTCAGATGGCAATTTTCCCCATTACTGGTCAGTATTCTCTTCATCAGTTTCTCAGTGTTGGGCAGGGAGATAACTCTAGTCTTTTATTCAATGCCCAGAGTCATGCAAGCTCCTGTATTTGGGATCACTATCAGAAGATCTCATCTTCTCCTTTGATGGTTGATAGAACAGGAACGTATTGGACGTCTATCATGTGCCAGGGCCTCTTCTGGACTCGAGATACAGTGTCTAATATGACTCTTGAATTATGTGAAATCAAAGATAAGTTACTGGGCTTCCCCGGTGGCGCAGTGGTTGGGAGTCCACCTGCTGATGCAGGGGACACGGGTTCGTGCCCCGGTCCGGGAGGATCCCACATGCCGCGGAGCGGCTGGGCCCGTGAGCCATGGCCGCTGAGCCTGCGCGTCCGGAGCCTGTGCTCCGCAACGGGAGAGGCCACAGCAGTGAGAGGCCTGTGTACCGTAAAAAAAAAAAAAAAAAGAAGAGTATCCAATCCAGTGTAAATGGTAAGGTCTCTCTCTTCCCTTGTTTGCATGAAAAGGGGAGGAAAATCCATTTTCCCTAGCAAAACATCTAAGAGCATATTTTCCAATTTCTTCCTTTGGGTAGCATTAACTCTAAAATTCTATAAAATCTTGCTTATTTGCTTTTCAACAATCTATCAAGATAAGGACAAGTGTTTACACGAGGCATGGATAATCTAAACTGGAACTTCCTCCTTAGCCAGTTCCTTTGCCAGAGGTTCCCTCTCCATGGAAAATAGTACCATCATCCCTCAAGATGCTCCATCCAGAAATCTAAGAAGCTATCTTTGACTCCTTTCCCTCCCTCTCCACAGTCAATCGATCAGAGAGTGCTGTTAGCTTCTTATGTACATCCAGTCTGTTCACACAGGCTCCTTCCATCTCTGTCATCTTCAAGACACGGCCTCTAAGATTGTCGTGGAAGGGAAAGAAAGCATGAGGAAGTTACCTGGGATACTTTACTACCTCAGCCAGGAGGGACAGAGTTATGCTTATATACCACTGACCAGAAGGGTTTGGGCTTATATACCATCTGGTCTCACCTAGATGTAAGAGATGCTGGAAAACAAAGTCCCTGGCTGTGAAGTCACTCCCCAGCAACAGCTCTGCGCTGTGGAAAGCAAGCTTGGCTCTTTGGGAGTCAGCTAGCTGTCTCTTCCAATCCCTATACACAAAAGCCTCACCTCCCATTTCACTTCTCTGCAGCTGAGAGCTCTAGTCCCACATAATTAATTGATTCTGCCACTTGCTACTTGTGTTACTGTCAATAAATTTATGCTTCTCTCGACCTCAGTATTCTCATCCACAAAATGGATCTTATCTCATAGGGTTGCTATGAAAACTAAATGAATCATGCATGTAAATTGTTTAGCAAATCAATGGCTTATCACAATCAATATTTTCTAGAAACTGAGTCTGGATATAAAATTCTTAAAATAATTCTTAAAATTGTTGGAATAAAAAAAAATCTATACTATGGTTTACTGAATTATCTTTTCACCATAAAGGTAATGGTTGAAGAAGATTTTGGAGATTTTTGTTTCCTTTTTTCCCCCCTAAAATCCCAGTTTAAGCAAAACATTCTTGTTCTTTGAAGAAGCTTTTAATAAGCCTCCATTAAAGAATTAAAAAGGGGAAATAACATGGCACAACTGATAGGCAGTTAAATCACAGAATATCAGGGTACAGATTAACTAATAGATAAGAAAAACTGAAGTGCTGGGAGACTAAAGCAACATGCCTCCAGCAACACAGAAAATTATAGAGAAGGCTGGATTCAAACCTTTGTCCCTTTACTTTAGTTCAATATACTTTACCATATTGCTTCATTATGTATGAGTGGGCATAGGTATGTGTGTGTATAAAAAATAGCCTGGCATTCCCTGGTGTTCCAGAGGTTAAGACGTCACACTTCCACTGCAGGTGGCACCAGTTCGATCCCCGGTGGGGGAACTAAGATCCCACATGCTGTGCAGTGCAGCCAAAAAGTTAAAAAATATATATATATATATTTTATATTTATATAAAAAATATATAAAATAAAATATATATATTTTATATATACATATATATATAAAAGAGAGAGAAAGTACACAAACTATCTCCCATAGTGCTCTAGAATGCCAAGTAGTTTTAGGTTTGAATAGTTTTTGTTTCTACTTCTATGCTAAATATATCTCATTACTTTCTAAATGTCTAGAACCGTGTCATGAATCCCTATTTGCTGAATAGCATTCCCCCAACAATCTGGGTCACAATTCCAGTGACACTAATACCATTTTAAGTGGAAATTTGGCATAACGTTTTGACTAAATTTTCTGTTAAGTACTCTAAAAAGACTTTTCATTTCATGAGACTATAACCTCAAAGGCAGAAGGAAGTAAAAGGTGACTTTTATAATGATAAAAACAAAACAAAACAGAAAAAAGTCATTAGAAATGGGTTTGTAGAAACACCAAGATCCAAATGCTGAGTCTGAATTAAGCTAATTATGTGGTCCCTTCCGCAAATGTATGTTTTTCTTCCTGGAACAGTCATGCTAACAAGAGTAATTCTATGCGAAATTCAAAAGTTTGCTAGCATCCTAGTCAGGCTGCCCCACATATTTCTCCTCTGCAATGCATTTGAAAACCCCAAGTGACTGTAGTTCCTTCTTTTTTACAGCCACCTAAATACATGCCCAACCTTGGTTCACCTCCGCCATTTTGTTTAATTAGAGGCCCCTCAGTGATTTCAGCGGAATTCAGTCTGCTCTGAAGTTACCAGAAGACAGAGCTCCTTGCTTAGGTTGGCATTTCAGACATGGTCTATCATATTTCTCTAGTTTCATCTCTCACTATTACTTGTAAACACTCCGCTCTGCAACCGAATGAAAATTCTCCTCATTCCCTAAACAAGTGTGCACGTCTGTGGCGTATGTATTAGCTTCTATTTTGAGGACTCTCTCTTTGGACCACCTTCTCTTTAGCAGATAACCACAGGAACCCACCTATGCTCCAGCTGGTTCATAAATACCCCACCACACCTGCAGGAGGGTCTCCTTCAGAACTGATTTTTTTCTCTTGGGTTCTTCCAAAACCTAAGACTCCACAATAGAAATTATCAAATTTTGCCTCATATGTCAGTTTACAGTGTCTTTTTCTTTTGGATCTTAGGCTGCATGAGGACAGGACTCACTTCTCATTCATCTTGGGCCCCATCAGTGAAGCTAATTCAGTGCCCTGCAATAATGTCAACTAAGTTACCTTTGAATTGAGAAAAGGGTTCTAAGCCAAGCCAAGGCTCAGGTGTCAAAAATGACCTTCTCTATCCCTGCTGGATATAAGCAAAAAAATCAGGAGCTTTCAAGTTAAGTCTTCTTCCATCACTGAGAAAAGAAACTCCACTAAATACTTGCTAATCTTCACGTATACAAGCGTACGTATCATAAGTACAGCCAACATCCTAAAAAGCCAGCAGAGTTAATGAAGAAGTGAAACAAAGGTGAAAGAAGGTATACTAGTGTGTGTACACAAATAAGATGTACTAATGCTTGTGTATACAGCACAGAAGAGATCCTCAGTTTTTCTCATTGTCTGTTCCCTCCTGTTTTAAGGACAGAGACAACAATCTTACTAATCTTCTTTTCCAGACCAGAAGGGCAGCAGCTAATTAGAAGGGGTCAAAGAGGCAAAGTTAAGCATAGGTAGCAATGGCAGCTGCCAGAGAGGAAATGGCCCATCACACTCTTCAGAAAACGAGAGGGCTTTTGTCATCAGGCTACCAGCCTGGCTTTTAACAACAGCGCCTGATAGCTTTGTTGAATTATAGCATAGGGCATTCTGTGGTATTCTGAACAATGATAAATATAAAAAGCACTTTTTAGTTGTTTTAAGTAGTTACAAAACTGTTACTTCTCACCATCAAAAATGGGTTAAATGATGTTTGATGATCTTTGCTTAAGAAATATAAGCAATATAAGAATATTGATATATCAGAATATATGTTACATATGTTAAATATATATTTATATATTTATAATATGCAAACATATTAAAATTTCACTTTTGATATCTCTAAAATGTAATATATATTACACATAAAATATATAATATTTTTCTCTCAGAAAATTAATTTCTGTGGGGTAAGACTGGCTAGTCTTAGGGTAGCATTTATTAAACGCCTGCCAGGTACTTTCATGCATTATCTCATTAAAATGCACACCACCACACTGTGCTGTAGGTCTAATCATCTCTGCTTGGCAGACAAGGAACACTTCTTCGAGGAGTTCCACAACTTGCTGACACGGCATGGATTGGAAGTGATGGGCTGCGGTCTCATTTAGGCTTGTCGGAACCCAAGGCCTGTGCTCTTGACCCATTTGTACGTGTCTGCTGGGTGACTGGGGAGAGAGAGCAGGGTGCACACAGTGCCCTGACCGTGCACTTGCTGAAGGCACTCGGGAGACCCGGTGATTCTCCTCTCGCTCCCCCAGTTTCCTCTGCCAGCACTCCTGGGAATATCTGCTCTAGATGGTCTGCTACATTCTCTTGCTACCATTATTACAGAAAAAGATGCGTACATTCAGGAAAATGAAAAGCAATAGCAAGAACTAAGTCGGTGGTTGGCATGTAGGGATGAAACACTTCCCTTGCCACCAAGTCCTAATGTTTTGAGTAGGCTTCCCCTCTGAAGAAATTGAAGAGATTGATCAGGCATCTCTGTGACGGGGTGTCCCCTGGTGGGGGAGCATCCCTCTGGGCCTTTCAGGACTCCCCCATGATAGAACAGGTTCAGCTACACAATCAGAAGGCAAGGGAAAAAGAAGGGACTGGTTCTCTCTCTGAATTACCAGCTTTTATTTTAGCGATAGAGACAGTGACTTACTTTCTTCACTTACTCTCAGCCATCAGGTGCCGGCAAAACGTACCCTGCCACTGTGGTGCACCCTCCTTCACTCAGCTCTACTCAGCGGTAGACCGTGCTCGAAACAATCAGTCTGCTGCTTCACTGCTTAAGGGTACTCTCTAGGACTTAGCAGGTTTTATTTATAAGTAATGCATAGTCAAGGATGCTAGGCTACCTGGTCACTGTGTATAATAAAACTACAAGCCTTGGTCCCTCATCCTAAAGGAAATTGTCATTGGAGATAACCAAACAGTTAGTATTTTGTTTTGAAATATTGGAAATATGAGGAAATATGGGGAAAGTTCATGGTTAAAGGAAGGGTATTATAGACTCAAGCATGTTTCTTAAACAATTAAAACAGACCTTGGAATATCTGTTTGAATTCTGTTGAGGAAAAAATGTGATAAAAACCCCATAATAAGATAGTACAGTTCACAGAAACAATGCATGGCTCCAATCCTGTTTTCATCAGGGAGTATATTTGAGAATTCCGGGAAAAACATATTCATGAAAACGGTCTCTCTAGCTATAAAGAAATTTGGTCTTTTACTATGTAGCAGTGGCTCTTCACTTCTTTTTGGTCGCAGACTCCATTGACAGTCTAATAAAAGATAGGGATCCTCTCCACATAAGATATTGGCATAGACATCTATCTACCAACCTGTGCATATTATTCCTGCATTATAAACTGGCTAAATGTATCACAGACCTCAGGTTAAGCCCCTTCCTCTGTAGGAACTCATTTTCTTTTTGCATTAATGTGTAACAATAGCATATAATAAATGATCGTGGCCAAGACAACCCAGCAATGCCAAGCATTATGGTGAATCTTTGTCAGAAATTAAATGTTACTTAACACTTCAGAAGGCATCAGGGACTGAGTCAGGCTTAGAATTCAGTGTCTGTCCCTGGACCCATGATGATGGATGCTCTAAATTACAGTCCCTCAGCTGAGTCCTTTGTCATGTCTCACTCATGGAGCCTCCCTATTTTTCTTCTGGCTGGTCTAGTCATCCATCTGTTTCTATTACAAACAGCCACAGTGCTTTGGCTGGACCTGCAGCTTTCAAAACTGAGTAGAAGGAGGAAAGAAAACCCCAGAAGCTAAAGAGCTTGGTTATTAGCAATGATAAGGGAAGAAAAAAATAAACATAGTTCCTACTGTGTGTTAATTACAATGCTAGGCTCTCTCACTTATTTTATCTCATTTAATCTGTAAATCATTCCTGCTGGGTAGGTATTATCAATCCACTTTTTACATGCAGGTAAAAATCTAAGAGATTATGTGACTTGTGTAAGACACCATGGTTAATAAATTGCACTAATATTTAAATATATTTGTGTCTGACTCCAAGTCTAGTATTTTTCTACTATATAATGCTTTTAAAAGTACTTATTAAAAACATCTGAGATCTAACTCCATGCTTCCAGTATCTTGAAATTATCTATGTCTGAGAGACCTCAAAGCTTCCTCAGATGAAAAGTTATGCATGGAGGAAAAGGTGACGTACACCTCCTAGAACATTCAGGTGAATTCCAACACTAAGGTCACATGGTTTTCACTGAGACAAAGCAGTCGAAACCTTACCTGGAGGACTGGGTTTCCATCCAGGAGCATTCAGACTCATAATGCTTTTTCTCCCAAGATGTGGCTAATTGAACCACAGAGACAATCAGAGGTATCAGGCAGTCATGATGAAACTTCGTATCCTCTTTCCATTCACCCTCAGACACCAAATTAGCCTTCACCTGTATTTCCTTCTAGATTAAGAGTCAAAGCTTTTATGGACTGTCATGACAAGAATATCAGCTTGTTTTGGGCTATAAAGGGGTCATGAGTCATTGTTTTGCTCTATTTGTTAAGAACTCTGGGACACACCGGATAACACAGTAGTTTTGTAATATCTAGACTGATTGCCTCCCCCCACATCCCATTAAGAGACAGTCTGGTATAATGACTGTGTCCCTACTCTCCTTAAATTCATTTCAAGTGTCTAGGTTGAAAACAAAGCCACATTACAATTCTTTAGAGAGATGTCTTACAGAGGTGTCCCATCTCTTCACCTTCTTTGACAGCTTCCCATTTCTACGTCTCCTTTCATTTCTCTACCTCTTGGGCAAGGTAACTGAGATGAGGTAAGCAGACAGTCTGGGGGGCCAATGTTTCCAGAAAGTCCTGCTCATGGAGTTCTACCTGGGGAACTACTGCCATAGAGTAACTGAATAGTCAGATAAGAAAGCCTTCAGATGATGTCTTCCAAAGCCATGCTTAGAATGGACCCTGGCTTCTCCCTTGGTATCAACCTCCTGTAACTCACCTGAAAACATCTGGCAAATGCTTATTGAGCACCTACTATATTCTGGACATCATTCTAGATATTGTTCTATGGAGATAAATAAGATAGAGCTTCTGCCTTTGTGGAGTACTGCTGAGTTAGAAAAAGCGATTCACAAGTATAAAATTTCAATAGAGCATATTTGGGTATGCTTATGTGCAGTAGTTAGAGTCTATGAGAGCAAATAAGAAAGACACCCACCCCAACCTGGGGACTTAGAGAAGAGCTCCACCTGACATGCATAACATGAGTATCAAAAGATGAGTAAGAGTTAGTCTGGTGGAAACAAAAAAGTGGGATGAGCAAAAAATGGGGTCTGGACTGAGGAAACCACATAAACATAGGCACAGAAGGATGAAACAGATGACATGCATGGACAAGTAACAACAATTTGCTATCTGTTACTAAAACTAAGTAAAAAGGAGACAGTGACAGGAGATGGGGCTGGAAAGGCAGGTAGGGATCTGGTCATAGAGAGTCCTCTATGCCATACTAGGTAACTTGGACTTCATTCTGTAGGTTATTATGAAGCAAATGCAGGCTTTTAGCAATGCAGTTACATGCTTAGACTTGTATGTGGTGGAGAAGATGGATTAAGAAGGCAAGACCAGAAGTAGGGCGACCAGTTTAAAGATCTTTGCAACAATCTAGTCAGGAGATGTGATAGGGACCTGGGATTGAGCAGTGGTACAGGAATGAAGACCACAAAAGTGGATTAAAGAATTTATTTAGGAGATAAAATAGGAAAAACTTAGTGAATGACTGGATATTGGATTGAGGGGTGGGAAGAGCCCAAGATGACTCTAGTTAGAAATAAGGGGCTAAAGGTTGACTAGGGAAAACTCAAATGTCTCAAGAGTATACAAACAATCAGCTAACCCGTGGCTAATCCAATGCAATAATTTATACCTAGTTACATAGCAGCGATTGTTTATGAATTAGATATTCATCACATCATTTTGATCCTCCCAACTGTCCCATGAGAAAAACACTACTTTGTTACAGATGAGGAAATGGGTTCAGGGAAAGTTAAATGGACTTGGTCAAGATCATATAACAAAGCAGTGGTTGAGAGAGCCTCAGACTTTCTAGATTTATACCAGTAACCTAGAAAATGATTTTCTTTTTAAGTTAAACTGTATAAAATTGTCCATATTTTACCATTTTGGCAATTTCATATGGTTCGACCCAACACTCTGGTACATTCTTCAGTGGAAGAATCTTGTGGTCTGAAACCTCCATGACAGAAATGCAGGCTTTTTCTTCAGTCATCCCACCAGAATCTTTCTGTTTCTGTACTTTAGTTGTTTTCCTCCACAGACTATTCTGCTACATTATGAGATGAAATTCAGAACCCTGGGAATAAGTCCAAGGAGTAAGCTTTGGAGTCCTAGTACCTTCTCTGATCTGGAGAAGAATGGCTTTTTCCCCTTGCACTTGCCCTTCTCAGAAATCTCACCATATTTAGATCACCATCGAGTTTTCCGGGGACAGACTCTAGGTAACTCACAGGGTTCCCATGAAGGCCAAATAAGAGAATACATGTGAAGGGGATTCATAAACTATAAAGTGCTGTTTAACTCATAGTACTGTGTTGTTATTCTCTTGTCATAATGAAATAAAAGGGAGGAAGACAAAAATTTTAGTCAATATCCTTCAGACTCCTTTCTGATTCTGAGTATACGCACCTCAGCACATTCCAACATTCATCTGAGGTTCAAGCAGCTAGGCGATGATTATATCTAGCTACAGAAAATTAAAAAAGAAATACTCCATAGATACTTTTTTTATTAAGATACTGGAGGAGAGTTGGAAAGTGATTGTTTTTTCTATTTTATTTTTCTTTCCTTTCTAGACCTTACCTAAAATATTTTGCCTGAAGAGATTGGGTTTTCCTACCTTAAAAATTTATATCATCTTTTAGTAAAGGGTTTCTCAATGTGTTTCACAGCTCCAGTACCATGAGGTCTGTGTGACTGGTTCTTCTTATTCTTTTTCATGCATAGCTTTATACTTCAAATGCTCTATCAGAAGCCATACAAGTGAATATTCTAATTCCACTGCTTTCCTTTCAGTTTTTAAAATCTCCTTACTATGTCTTAAACCACTGAGAAAACATTAATTGTTCATTTTTAAAATGGAAATTGAACTCTTGTAGGCCACTAAGCAGAGACAGTCTCCGAATTCACTCACCCAGAGACTGCGGGGTTTGATATGTAAATCCTGCACAGGGTGTGAGTTTATATATCATTCCTATTATTTATCCTATATTAGTAAATAAAAATCTTTACTCGAGAAGTACCATGAAAGAACTAAAAGTTTTTCCATAGTTAGACTGAAAAACCTTTAATACCCTCTCCTTAAAGGCTGAATACTCTATTCTCACCTCGTTTTCTAAGACAAACTGTTGTCAAATAGCATGAGCTTAAAATTTATCATGTATTTTAGGACTGATTCATTTAGGCTCCACCTACAATAAGGTGAATTTTCTCATATGTTTCTTCTGATATACATGTTTGAAAAAGGGAGAAAACAAGTACACACACAAACAAATCCCACTGTTTTCCACAGACAATAACTATAGCTCATCATGTTATTTTATTTCAGAGAGGTCAGTTTTAATTTAGGACTTAATTTAATTATGTAACACTTTAAAACATTTATGTGAAACTTTTTTTAAGATTTTTTTTTGATGGGGATCATTTTTAAAATCTTTATTGAATTTGTTACAATATTGCTTTTGTTTTATGTTTTGGGTTTTTTGGCTGCAAGGCATGTGGTATCTTAGCTCCCTGACCAGGGATCAAACCTGCACCCCTGCATTGGAAGGCAAAGTCTTAACCATTGGACCGCCAGGGGAGTTCCTATGTGAAACTTTTTTTTTAAGTTCTAGGAAATTTCCAATGTTACTATAAGCAAAATATTCAAACGCATTACAAGAAAATAATCTTTTTTTTTTCACATCGTTATAATTAATCATTTTTAAGGTGAGCAAGGAGAGAACATGCAAATTAGGAGATAATCTGATGCTGCTTTCTGTTCTACACTTTGGCCATTTGGGTTTATTAGTTATGCTCAGTCTAAACACTGCAGTTGACTCTGGAATTTCAAAATTCAGAAAATCATTGATAATTTGCCCAGATTGGCAGGGAAAGCTGGGAGACCTCTATATTGGTGTCTTGCACCTAGAGGGCTTTTGGCTGTTTGGGGGGTTTCTTACACACACTATTTCATTTGTCCCCCATCACAACCATGACAAGGAGGCAGATCACAGACTCCTCTGGAGCAAGAACCTGGGGTTCATAAAGCCCAAATCAGAGAGTTCCAGTCATGTTCACACATGTGGGTCATGCAGGGAGATTTTAAAATGTTTACTTTACCAGATCTGGCTTCAGCGCTCAGGAATCTGGGGTTGAAGCCCACAGGAATTTATACATTAAAATATTTCCCAGGTGATTCTGCTGCAGTGAGTCCAAGGCTCAGTGTCTGGGAGGCTCAGGTCACAGCAGCAAAATCTAGGAACTCTCAAATCCTAAGGCAAGTTTCTGCGCCCCACCAGTGACCCAGCTTTGACTTTAAGTCCCTCTAGTAGAAAATCCCTGTGGTATGAGATGCAGAGATTCCAGTTTCTCCAGACCACTGCTTCTCAGCTCAGCCAAGTCTCCTCTATGTCCACCCGACACCAGGAGCTCCTTGGTCTGTAATAAAAGAATTACACAGGGGCTTCCCTGGTGGCACAGTGGTTGGGAGTCCGCCTGCCGATGCAGGGGACACGGGTTCGTGCCCCGGTCCGGGAAGATCCCACATGCCGCGGAGCGGCTGGGCCCGTGAGCATGGCCGCTGAGCCTGCGCGTCTGGAGCCTGTGCTCCGCAACGAGAGAGGCCACAGCAGTGAGAGGCCCGCGTACCGCAAAAAAAAAAAAAAAAAAAAAAAGAATTACACAGATACGCTTGGGACATGGCATCAGGAAGGTGAGATTTATAGAGGAAGGTGAGATTTACATATAATTAAAAATATTGTTTTACTAATATGACTATTATAAGGAAAGGCTCTATACATCAGAATGGAAGTTGAACTAGATCAGTATTTTTCAAACATCAAGCAATAATTCATTAGCGGGTCAGGAAATCAATTTACCAGGTTTTGACAAGCATTTAAAAAATGAAATAGAGTAGAAAATAGAGTGACTCTCACACAGAAAAAATAGGGTTTTTTGTTTGCAAAATACTATACTTTTAATCTGTGTACATACATCCGTGTATAAATCTGGATGTAACATGTTTTTATTACTGTAGGGGTCAGGGTAAAGTGTTTTTTTGAAAACACTAGACTAGATCATTTAGCTTCATTCCAATTATAGATACACACACACACACACACACACACACACACACACACAATCAAAAAAACAAGCCAAAAAAAAAAAAACTGACAAAAATAGTGGAAAGAGAACTCTGTATGAGTTTTACTAAAGAAGTATAAAAGTTGCTTTTACTTCTTTTGCACAGGACCAACATTGGTGCTCTTGAAGCCCAAGCACCCCCTTTGTGTTCATGTTGGGGAGACTTTTTCTCTGCCAGGGAAAGGTGGGACACTAAATCACCATGAACTGTCAACAGTAAGAGTCTCAGGGAATAAGCCTTCACATGCAAATAGTGTTTGCTGTGCACTATTCCAGGACGCTAGGTACTGCAGAAGGGCTTTAGAAAGTCATCCGGCCTAAATAATTCCTGCTTCAAAAAACAAAGGAAGAAAGAAAAACATCAAGGAAATATCAGTGGAATTAACAATCAAAATGACAGTCAGTTCAAGAAGCATTTAAGTGAGGATCTGTCCTTGCTGCCTGGGCTTGGGAAGGCAAAAAGACAGCAGAAGATCTTGACACGTCATATTGTATTGACAATACTGATACCACATACTGATATCATCAAATGTGTTGTTTGATAGAAAACTCTATCAAATTGACCAAGTGCAGGAAGGAATTGAGGGGGGAAAGACCAGAGGCCTGAGGACAAAATGGAAGGGATTTTACAGTGATCCAAGTAAGAGACAATGATGCCAATGACAGGTGGAATGGGGGAGCGAAAATTGGCAGGACCTTATCATTGAATGCAGGCAGAGGATGGACTTTTAGATTTCTATTATAGTGCCTAGAATAAATAATGATACCATGTGTTGTCCATGTGTTTAAGAAGAAAACAAGAGAATAAGTTTAAGGAGAAGTTGAGATTATAAACCTGTTAACTTTCAGATGCCAGAGGGATATGCAAATTGAAATATCCAGTTGGCATCTGGGCATAGCACTCTGAGCTCAGGGATAAGAATGTCAGAATATAAGTAGTGCTTGGACCATCATGGTAGCTGACAGCCAATCCTGAAACCCTGCTAGTCTTCACAACAACCATGGGAGATAGGCCATATAATCCCTAATTAAGAAATGAAAAATCTGAGGCCCAGAGAGGTACAATAGCTTGCCAAGGTCCCACAGTAGTGGCGGAGTAGAACTCCAATCCAAGTCTGACTTCCAAACCTAAACTCTTTCCACTATGCCATGATGCCTCTTGAGAAGAAAGTTAGGGAAAGATCTGAGCCCTGGGGGATATTTATATTTGAAAGGTTGACATAGAAGGAAGAGCTGTTTGCTCTGTCACAGTGAAAAACTGATGTTTCTGCAGCCCTTCTGCTACAAAAAGAAGGTTACAAATGTGACAATGTCCGCCTGGATTTCTTAATATAATATCTGAAACATTTTTGCAGTAAAATGTAAGAATGAAGCTAACTCTCTTTGAGCAGCTACTATACACTAAGCATTGTTCTCTATACGAGATTAAGTAATCTCAGCTAATTCTTAACCCTCTCTAAAATATGACGTTATTAACGATCTTTTATAGATGAGAAAATCAAAGCTTAGGGGAATTAAAAAGCTCACTGAAAAAAAAAGACACAGATAGATGGTATTCTAGCTCATGACTGTCAGGCTCTAATGGCCACGCACTTTCCACTTTCCACCATACCTTGTGGACTTCCAGATGAGGCATTAGTAAAATCATGAGATCAGTCACGTGAGCAAGTTCAAGTTGGGGAAGTTGGTCCTTAATGCGTTTTTTTTTTTTTTTTTTTTTTAGATGTTGGGGGTAGGAGTTTATTAATTCATTTATTTATTTTTGCTGTGTTGCGTCTTCGTTTCTGTGCGAGGGCTTTCTCTAGTTGTGGCAAACGGGGGCCACTCTTCATCGCGGTGCACAGGCCTATCACTATCGCGGCCTCTCTTATTGTGGAGCACAGGCTCCAGACGTGCAGGCTCAGTAGCTGTGGCTCACGGGCCTAGTTGCTCCGTGGCATGTGGGATCTTCCCAGACCAGGGCTCGAACCCGTGTCCCCTGCATTAGCAGGCAGATTCTCAACCACTGTGCCACCAGGGAAGCCCCTTAATGCCTTTTCAAAAATTACTTTTAATAACATTTAAATTCTTCTCACTGATTTACTTTAAAATGCAATTTCCAGTTAGGTCCTAATATAAATCCAGCCCACTTATGACTGTCCTATTCAGTGACAGTTAGCATTCAGTTTTCCCCCTGAAGGGCAGCAAGATTCTGGAGTAGGTCTTCCTGTGTCGGGCTTCTTATCTATTCTAAACTATTCTCTACACTATGGGCAGAGAGGTTTTTCAAGTCTGCAAATCTGATTATGGCTTCCCCCAGGCTAAAATCTGTCAGTGCTTTACCCCACAAATCCATCCCCTTGCATGGTGTACGAGACCATTTGCCATGACAATCTCATCTACTCACTGGCTTTCTCTCCTGCTGCCCTCTCTGCGCCACGCCACAGCCCAGAATACTAAACTACTTGCATCCTCCCTAACAATGTGCTATTTCAGCTCCTGGTTTCTGAGCACACTCTTCTTTCTGCTTTGAATTCTCTTTCTCAACATGTTCACGCAGCAAAACTCCTACTAGAGCTTCAGGTTAAAACCTAATCATACCTCCTCTGTAAAGGTTGCCTTGGTAGCATCATCTAGACAGAACCAATAACTCTTTTCTTGCTGCAACCATCAGAACTTGTGAATGCCTATTATTATTATTGCCTTATGATTAATGTCTTATTATTGCAACTACCTCATGAGTATGAGTTTCCATTTTTATGACTTCCATTTATAGGACGGGGTCTCACGCTTGCTTTGCCTTTGCATCTCCAGTTTCTAGCAGAATGATTGGCACATAATATATATTTGATAAATATCTGAGCAAATGAAAGCTATCCAAATCAAAGGAAGATTAAATCTTAGATAGAAATTTCTTGTCTAGATGTGAGTCATAGTCACACCACTTTGTAATGAATCTATTTTAGAAAATTAAACTTCTGTAAGTTTATTGAAGTGCGCCCAAGGCACAAAGACTGACTGTTTAACATGCTGCTCATAAGGCTGCATGTTAAATGCCACTAAACAAAAAGCAAAGCAAAAGCTCACCGAAGCTCGCTAAAGCTGTGTTTTAAAATACCCATTACAATAGACGTCAATGTGTCAAATCTTGTAAAAGTTCTAGCATTCATTGGACCTTGGGTTTTAATACTGCCTGCCCCTCTGGGCTAAAAAGATGGTATCAGGGATAATTTCTGTGAGGGCTGATGGGAAAATCCAGACTCTCTTCAGTGTTAAATTGGAGCTCGGCAGGTTGAAAATAGATCCCAAGTGTCCAATTCCCTGAAAGACAGAATCAACCATTTAGCTACAGGAAACCCGAGGAGAGGACATCATCCTCTGAAAGACCTCAGGGTCTCCTTGGTAACAGGAGCTGAAAGTTGTTTTAATATTGTTTTAGTGTTTATTCAGACCAAACTCAAATCCTCATGCCATAATACCGTGTACATTTTCCTCACATACTCAAAATCAAGTGGGGCAGTGATTAAATCAGCACACATATTCCTGTCGTTAAATAAGACATGGAGAATGGAAGTCTACCTCTTTATTCCGTAAATTCAAACCTGGAAGGAAGAAGACAAATGAGGATAGGGAGAGAAAGCATGGCTTTGTGAAAGGCGTCCTGGGAGGAGAATCAGGACACCAGGATTTTGTTTCAGTTTTGTCTCTAATTTCCTATGAATTTTCAGGCAAATCACTTAGCTCTGCAGCCTTAGTCACTTACCAGCCATTTAGATGGACAAGTCCCCCAAACTCCGTTAAGTCTCAATTACTTTGGGTGTAAAATTAGGCCGATTATACCTACCTTATGAGATTTCATGAGGAATAAACAAGAGAACATGGATGAAGTATGTTTCCCAATGCCCAAGTTCATTTGATGTCTAAGTAATATTTTCACAAAATAGAAATACCTAACAGCTCTGTTCATTAGTAGTTAGGTACAAATAACTTGATGAGTATTTTCAAGTCCTTAGCAACTTAGTAATTGTTTGAAAAAAAGATACGTATACACTGAAAGAAAAAAATTAACAATTTTATTATATTTGTAAATAACCACAATTACTTACTAACAGAATGTGTGCTCTTGCTGGAACACTGCCTCCTTCATTTCCTGTTCCACAAAGATTTTCATTCTTTACTTGCTTTTTGTCACAGTAACTATCTAAAACCCAGCTTTGCGAAGATATGAAGTCATCTGAAGGAAGGTAGCATGGTCTAAGGTTGAAAATGTGAAGTACCTTATGCTCATTCAGCATCTGACAGATATTATTGTGTTCCCCTTGAAAATTTAAAGTTCCCGTGGCAGCATGGTACCCTGGGGCACCTTGGCACAAATTCTGTGAACTATGGCCCTAGCATATAGTAGTTACTCAGGAGAAATCTGAACTAGATGAATTGACTCTTTCGGGTAAATAATTCTATGATTTGTTAGTTTTTTTTATTGCTTTTCATATACTAGTGTGGATAGAGTTCATGTAAAGAAAATAAATTTAAATCACCTATTTGCCCTTTTCTCCTCGATTAAAAGGTATCTTTATCTTCAAAATAAGTCACTGGTGTCAGCATCTAGAAACTGATCATCTCTGACACTGAAGGTTGCCAGTATATATTAATCATTGCAAAAGGGGTACATATCTTTAAAAATATGCACATGCCCAAGAGAACTTACTTTCCCCTACACGGGCCAGTTGTGATCATTTTCTGCTTGAACTATGAATAAATTAAATAAAACCTGTTCACAATTTACCAGCTGCATATGGCATTATTTTTAAAGGAATGTTGCATTTAAATGCAAAAACACTCAATTTGGGGAATATTTATTTATGAACAATAAAGGCATTTCAGCCAGCATGTGAATCATGCTTAAATGAGGTGAAACTGGGGGAGGAAACAAAAAGTTAATGCATAAAATCCTTTTTATTTGGCGTGGACAGGAGGATAGAGTACGCTAGAAAAATCTCATTCTCTGGGAAGGAGAAACAGCATATAAATGCTGACTCTGGGGCTCCATCTTGTGTCAATGGCAATTTACTGTTAACGTCTCTCTGAAGTGTTATGTTAAGAAGGATTCTGAGGAAAAATTCAGGCTTTTAAAAATTTAAGTGCCATGATCCACTAGTGATGATTGGAAGCATATATGCTGCATGTTTGCCATTTCTGGCTGAAATACACAGAAATCCAGAACACTCCCCCTTCACATTTTTAAGGAAAAAAAAATCTCATTTTTGCTTACTTATTTTACTGTCTTATATTAAAATTAGAAAATAAAACAAATAATTATAAACCAATACTCTCAAGTTTTAAATAAAGTTCTCAGGTTGACATATTGTTTGATCAATAGCTTTCTGCTATAATATAGACTCAGGTCAGATGAGGGAGCAAATGTATCTTTGAGAACAGTCCCCAAAGTAGCAACATTATAATAATAGTAGGAAATATTAAGAACACAGCCATGTTAGGGTTGAAAACACCTGAACATCATCATTCTCTGCTACTATTCTGAAGGAATAATTCTCTTTATCTGATACCAAATTGCTATAAAATGCAGTTGCAATTCCCAAGATCCTTATCACAGATCTTTTAAAACTCTTTTGAGATAATGCTAGATTCACATGCAGTTGTAAGAAATAAGAGAGAGCCATCTACCCTTCACCCAGTTTCCCATTCCAGTGATAAGTCTTATATGACCATAGTACAATGTCACATCCAGGAAACTGACATTTATACAATCCACCCAATTATTCAGATTTTATCAGTCTTCCATGCATTCATATGTGTTGTGTGTGTGTATTTGCGTGTTTTTATAATGCAGTTTTATAACATATGTAGATTCTTGTGACTGCCACTATAGTCAAGCTACAGAACAGTTCTATTACAAGGACCCCTTGAACTACTCTTTTTTTTTTTTTTTTTTACTTAAGCAACAGAAATTTATTTTCTCACAATTCTGAAGGCTAGAAGTCCAAGACTAAGACTTAGGCAGGTTGGGTTTCTCCCAAAACCTCTTTCCCTGTCCTACCCTTTAAGAGCCACAGCCAACCTCCCTTTCTCCCCTCTTCCAAAGCCCTGGTAACTACTAGTTTTTTTTCCCTCTCTATAATTTTGTCATTTCAAGAATATTATATAAATGGACTCATACAACATGTAACCTTTTGAGATTAGCTTTTGCAACACAGCATAATTCCCCTGAGACCCATCCAGTCTGTTGTATATGTCATTAGTTCATTCTTTTTGTCACCAAGTAGTATTCTATAGTATGGATTCCATAATCCGTTTAACCATTTGCCCTTATCGTAAAATTTATGAATAGGTTAAGAAAGTCAGTGAATGGAAATGCCAAAAGTACAAACTCTTTTACAGGCATAATGTCTGACAGAGGAACTCAGGAGTTCCCCAATATAACTTTTGCCTTTATCCTCTCATATTTTGTGAGGCTGTGGAAGGTATTTGGAAGGTACCCCAAGACCCCTTAGCATGGTGAAAATCTGATTAATGGAAACAGCATTCAGTGATAAGAAATAGTCTGTTTTTAAGCTAAGAGCAGGGACTGGTGATTTCACAGTGGCCTATTCCCAGGATGGCAAATACATTTCATTTCCAGTAAAAATTATGAGCCATTGATAGTGGCGGCCTGGAGGGCAGTGATGAGAAGTCAGAGCGTGAGTCCAGGCTCAGCAGGAACAGAAGCTAGATGGTTCCTGATGTCTGCCCCAGGCATTGGTGGAGATATTGCCACATCTGTGCTAGTTGTTTGTCACCAGTTAGAACTAAAGAAAAACTGCATCAACTGAAAGGTCAATGACCAGCATGAAGTATATAAAAACAATGTTAAGAAAATCAAACCTGACCCATGTGTCTCTAGTATTGTTTGGGCAAGGAGCTCCCAGCAAGCAAAGTGTCATTGGAAAGCTTATCTCAGTGGTGGGAAGGGACGGCTCAAGCCAGGAACTCCTTCACTGTAATCTCCTGTTCCCTTTTCTTCCCTCTCTACACACTTCAACAAACTAGCTCATTCTGAGAGAGAAAGCACTGACCAGAACAGCTGAAAGTTTCCCCTTTCCCTAATATTTGAGTGTTTGGTAAGTGACAAATAGGGTGCTAATGCATTTTATATACATTACCTCATTAATTCTCACACAATCTTGTGAAATTGGGTCCTATTATTTCCTCATTCACAGATAAAGACTGAGGCTTAGAGAAGTTTGGTACCCACCCAAGCCAGGAAAAGGAAGCCCTTAGTGTCTGTCTCCACTGCCTCCCCTGCCCCATAGCCTTTCCTTTCTCATTTTAAGGTAATAAACTAGAGGTATTTTTTAATATACAAATCTCTGGTGAGTCTGAGTCACATGGTTTCCACAATCCCAGAGCCTGCTCACCTCTGGGCGCTGGCAAAATCAAGTGCCTGGATCCCCAAGTTTAAGGACCAGACCTTGCAAATGGAGACTCAAGTGAGTTTTCTGAAGCCACTTTGCTTAGTCCTGAGCCAGCCTTCCTAAGCCACACCCTTCATCACCCTAATACACCTCAACGTAGGTCTTATCACAAAAGACAGAATTACTGGGAAAAAATTGCTGTTTTTTTTTAGCACCTACAGGGTGAGAAATTATGTTTATGTTAATAATAACAGGTCTAATAGATGAGAGTTTCCCAATGAGACCTACAAGGGGGTAGAAAGAAATAATTTTGAGGACTAAATAAGTGTTAGGAATTTATTGGGTACAAACCTTTTACATTTAAGCAAAAAAAAATTGTTTCCATTTTTTTCTTTCACATATGTTGTTTATTCCCATTAGATCATCCCACGAATACTCTTCATTCTCACTTCTAGATTTGATAGATATAGAAATATTTTTAAATTTCTAAATTTATACTCACATTGCACTTTATTACTTTATGTTGTGAAGAAGAAAAACACATTCGTGTTATTGGGTAACGAAGGATAAGATTCTTTTATTTCACCTCTCATGATGTTATTCTTTAAGAAACTTGCAAAGTTTATCAGAATATTTGTTATATTCTTTAATTTAAGAATATGATTAGATAAATAGTCTTTAAAATATGTTGGTATCTATTAACCTTATTTAGAAGAATAGGAAACCTAAGCATATAAGAGATTAAAAAAATACTTGGCAAATTGCATAGCAAATGAGGAACAGAACTGGGTCTCACTTAGGTCTGTTTTTGACCTCGAGTGGAATTCATGATGCCTTAGAGCTCACACTAATATTCCATTTTCCAAAATAACTAGAAGACAGTCTTAATAAGGGAACCGTGTGCTTAATCAGCTACTTACACTAGTAAGTACTATGAGTCAAGTGACCCCACCAACCCATGTGAAAAGTGAACATAACTGTGGGCCTAGAGAAACTCTCATTCATTGTTGGTGGGAATGCAAAATGATACAGCCACTTGGAGACAGGTTAGCAGCTTCTTATAAAACTAAATGTACTCTTACCATGCAATCTAACAACTGAGCTACATGGTATTTACTCAGAGGAGTTGAAAACTTATGTCCACGCCCAAACTTGCACATGAATGTTTATAGCAGCCTTATTCATAGCTGCCATAACTTGGAAACAATCAAGATGTACTTCAGTAGGTAAATGGATAAATAAACTGTGGTACCTCCAGATAAGGGAATATTATTCAGTGCTCAAATGAAATGAGCTATCAAACTGTGAAGACGTGGAGGAACCTTAAATGCATATCATTAAGAGAAAGATGCCCATCTGAAAAGGCTTCATACTGTATGATTACAACTATGTGACATTCTGGAAAAGGGAAAACTAAGGAGATGGTAAAAAGATTACTGGTTTCCAGGGTTCGTGGAGGTTAGAGGGGTGAAAAGGCTGAACCCAGAGGATTTTTAGGGCAGTGGAACTATTCTGTATGAGACTACAATGGTGGATCCATGTCATTACACACTTGTCCAGATTCATAGAGTATACAACACTAAGAATGATCCATAATGTAAACTGTGGACTTTGGTGATGATGTGTCAACGTTGGTTCATCATTTATAACAAATGTACCACTCTGCTGGGGGATGTTGATAGTGGGGAGGTTATATGTGTGTGCAGGTTTGGAGGATATGTAAATTCTCTGCACTTTCCACTCAATTCTTCTGCAGACCTAAAACTTCTCTTAAAAAAGTCTATTAGAAGGAAAAAAAGTGAACACAACTGGCAAAGGAAGGGACTTTCTCAAAATGGAGGTCAAGGAGAAAGTGTCCATCACCCACATATGATCATTCTCACAGGCTTACTTTGAGCCTAAGGATCATATTCTTGGCTTAAATAAGGTAAAATTATCTGAGAAAATTTTATTGTTTAACAATTGGATCAAGATTCCCTGTAAGAAGAAATCTAGCATTGTCTGGGAAATGGCTTGATAAGATGCTTTGGACTTTGGTCCTAAATCCGGAATGTGGAGTGAGGGTGTAGGATAGAGAGAAGGATCAGAGACCTCTTCTCCCTCCCTGAAGTAGCGTAGCCAATGCTCAACTTTAGAGAAGAATCAATGAACACCAAAGATTTCAAGTTTACTGTACGTGCATGATATTAAAATGCCTTTATCACCTCTAAACAATATTTAGCAAATTTTACATTGCTCATTAATGCAGAAGCATTGATAAGAGTAGATTTTTCTGTTGGGGCAGTTTGAAAAGGAGGACGTCTGAGCTACAGAAGTAGAATGTTTCTCTTATTTAAAAAAAATTCATATATATAGAACATACACTTAAAGCCAATAATTCAGAAGAAAATTATTTTCTAATGTGTCCTCTAATTTTATAGAGATTTACTACAGGACTCTGTTAATCAAACTAACAGATGTTGACAGAATCCAATTATTCTTAGGAACATACAAGGAGGATAATATTTATTTTTATCTTCAAACAGATTAGGATTACTCAAGAGGCCATCTATGCATTTGCTTAGTGCGCCAAAAACAGGAACAAAAGTTAAAGAATAACATTTCCCAAAACAAGTATAGAAAATTCTGAAATTTGCTAGACTTTCTTATCCTTATTTGACTGAATAACATCATTTTTATTTTGAATTAGATGTGGTAGTGGAGGAGATGCCAAAAGTTTTTTCAGTACCTAGGGTCTCTTGAGATCTTAATCTAATCTCTGTCCTCAAGTAATTTAAAAACTCGATGGGGAGGTAAAACACACAGGAAACAAAAAGAGAAAACACAGCATTATATCATCGTGTGGCAACTGTGTGTTTCTGCCTATGAGCACAATAGAAATTTTATGAGACATAGAGACATATAGATGAGATGAGACTTAGGTAAGGCCAGAAGGACTGGATAGGCCAGTCCTTGATATTCAGAAGAAGATATTCAGAAGGAGATGTGGAATTTTTATATCCAGAGGATAGTTTAAATAACCCACAGTTTCCATGACTTCTGAAGATGATTCCTTTAAAAAGTCTTGACTTACAGGTAATGTTTTAGGAATATGTTGTCAAACACCCTCACTTGTTGAGTCTTCAGGGCTTAGAGTCATTAGACATAAGAAATGTAGCATCAGGGGAGTGATTTCCATGGGTTTCTGAATTTTCACCACAGGTATCCTTTGGACGCTAAAAGGTGGGGAGGCATACATTCCCATCACAAGCTCAAGATCTCCTGGGAAAACTCATCTTTGTAAAATTCATGGGCTAAAAAGGCCAACAGTTTAAATTTGCTTTAAGGACTCCTGACCTTCTAGCCCAATGTTTAGGGAATTTGTTATGTATTGTTTTAAGAAAAGAAGAGAAACTGGGGTTAATGACAGAGGATATTTTTTATGTCTAAATGATTTAAGAAAACAAAGTCTAAAATAGGCATGTCTTAGCCTCTTCAGCAAACACTAAATAAATTCATTCTGTTTCCTTCCAGTCATGAGAAATCCCTGAACCCTTCACCTTCTCTTTATCCTCAAGTTACCATGTAGGTACTGGGAATCTAAATGAAGAAAACTAATGATGACATATTTAGATGCTAAATAAAACATAAGACATGAGTTCCTATTGATTAAAGCAGGCCTGTGTTTTATTGCTGGGAAAAAAATAAAGAAGATAAGGGTCCTGCTTCCGTTTCTTGTGTTAGATAGAAGCATTTTTTTCTTTTCTTCATTGCGTTTCTACCAATTTTACTCTTTTAACTGCCAGAACCTGGGAGGCAGTATAATTCTCTTATTTTACAAACTTAAAGAACATTTGATAATAATAGTGTTTTGGTTATTTCTGAGAAAATGTTCAACTGAGAATCTATTGTTAATGGTCTGCAAAGAATAAAACACAGATTAAATATGAAATCAGAAGGGAGGTAAGAATGAAGAATGAGAATGGGACATTGTGAAGGTTATCTGCACTCTTAATTGCACTTAGAGCTTTCTAGATCACAGACAAAGTGAAATGGAAAATACAGGAAGGAAGATCCACTAGAAAGAGTGAAAAATTAACTCTGTTCAATTGATTATTCTTTCTTTTCTTTTATGGTAAAAATCAAATTACCATATATTATTAGACTGAATATACCTCTGCCTTGGATCACTTGGCCTCAAATATTCACAAATCCTGCATATTAATAAATCTGTCCTTCATAAATGAAGAAAACACAAAACACCACTGCTTCACTTTCTCTTTCAACAGTTCAATGAAGTAGGGTAGAGTCTAACCTTTTCACATTTTGCAGGTGAAGGCACCAAAGGAGAGAGAGGGTAAGTGCCTTCTAAGAGGCTGTACAGTGAGTCAGGGTCAACCTGGGGTATGAGCGATAGGACTTGCATATTATTTTACTATCGTACTTGAATGCTTCAAGGGGACACATACCTATGCAGTGATTCCATTTGCCTTTAGTTAGTGGTAATAAAAGATGATGTCCTAGCAATCATTTCTCTTCTTTCATGGGGATTGTAGTGATGCAGACAGGAGCTAGCCATGAAAACAAATGTTAACACCATGTGACAAAGGAATATGCAGAAGAAAAAGACACCACTAATCTCTGCTTGTTGGGAAATAGGAGGTCTTAAGCAAGGATGTAAAACAAAATGAGGCTGAAACAGCATGGGGTTTGCTCTTTAGTTCACCTAATGAAAGGGTGTTCAGGCTCAGAGAATTATGCTTTATATGTATTTAATCACAAACTGAGGAGCTTGGATTTTTATTTTAAAATAAAAATTAGGATCAACAATTTCTACAAAGGTGAAACCCAGCCTCTAAGCGAAGAGTCAGTCCCAATGGTTGACAACCTTTAGGGTGCATCAGAACAAACTAAGGAACTCATTCAATGCAATTATTGAGACCCGCTCCCTGAGATTCAGTAGAATGGGGTTAATCTGAATTTAGAATAAGCACTTTAGGGGCTTCTAGTAAAAGTAGTTCATGGACCACACTTTGAGAATACTCCCAACTTTTCTGCTGCTTTCCAGAGCTGATGGGTCACCTATTGACTAAATCCATCTTCAGGTCTCATCCAAACCACTTAGACTTTTCTGGCATCCCATTATAGCTGGATGTTTTATTTGAAAAACCATACATAATTCAAAATACTTATAGGCATACGTGTCTCACCCTCTCCTTGAGAACCATTTTTTAGGCAGGGTGTAAAAAGCCATGTGTAATTCAGATATTTACAAACCAATGGATGTCAAACACATCAGAGACTTGATATATTAGAGAATTTTATAAAGGTATGTAAAATAAAATCACTCCCTATCTATATTTTTCCATAAATCTGAATTTAAGTTGGGCTTACTTTAAAGTAAGATGTACCTATAGGTTAATACTCATTTTTTCTAGCATAGTACAGGTGGTTGTCACTCTATTAAGGTAAACAAAGACCTGAGGGTTTAAGAATGAGATCTGGGGGCTAACTTATTTTAACATAATCTTAGATTACTCAAAGTTGATCATCTTTTTAGCTTATTTTATGCAACAATAACTCTAATTGCTTCCTATGTTTTTGATTGGAAAGAATTAACTGCTTTTCCATTAATATAAATTGGCAAAGCCCTTCAAAAAAAAAAACAAAAAAAAAACTCGTGCTCAGTCTGTGAAGTGTGTTTTCCCCTCATTTAACCAAAGACTCAGAGGTAACTGCCTTTCCCCAGATCTCCCACAGAACAATGACTCTCCATTCATATTTGTAGGCCTGACCCGGTTTCACACAAAGTATGCCTGCAAGGGATGCTGGACAGGAAAGTCCTTCTATCTTCACTTGCCAGCTCATCTGGCCACTTCCCCTGAGAAAAAAATACCTCAGAGCAAAGCCATTCATTTTCAAAGGCAACGTTTCACGATAAGTGGTGTTTTATATTATCCATACTGTTACTTTGAGTCCACTTACTCTCATTCAGAATTTATGAGCCCTTTTAAAATCAAGATGACCTTTTCCCAGATTTCTAGATAGCTCATAACCTCCTTTACCTGCCCTATGAGCACAGGAACGTAGAAGGAGTACTGAATGGACCTGGGAAAACAGTGATTCCAGTCCTGTTGTCACCACTAAATAGACTGTCTCTTCTTTCTGTGAGGTGAGATTCAGAATCCATCACCTTGCTCTCTGGGCTATACTTCAATGTTTCTCTTTTTCTTTTTGTATAATTATGATGGCAAAGTAGCTGGTGACCTGGCCTTGTTTCCAGTAAGACCCCGGTTAATTGGAATGCTGCAGCTCATTGAGATACACACTGGTTATCAGGTCCCATGTCAAGCATTTCAAATACAGAATGAGGGATTATCTCTTGTGATCTCACAAGGACCCTCAGGTGGTATGTGGGCAATGGATACTTTGTGAGGTAAATTAGATTACACTACAGAAGGATTAACCAAATTATAATCTACTTGCTTGTCTCTAATGAACATCTTGTGTCTTTCTTCATTTGATGATGTAAAATTGGGTAAAAGTCTCCAGTCTTCCTATTTTAATGTTAAAGTGTTAACTATGTCAGGACCAAACTTACGTCTGATGCTGTGTTGTTACTATGACAATCATTCTTCAGTCTTCAGTGAGGAACACAAAATGAAACTCCGCTAACTTGGAGTTTTCTCATGAAGAATGTAAAGTAACTTGGTTTGGGCTATGCTGAGGATGTGCCAGGTGAAGCATTTTAAACTTAGGAAAATGTATGGGTCCTAATAGAGGAAGTACTTTTATAGAAATAGATGTTCATCATTAATAGTTTTTATTTATTCTTTGAGTCAAGACTGGCAGGACCTACTAGGAAATACCCTGTTGACAGTTTTTATGTGCAATTAAAAGTAATAAGAACTATATTCTGGAATAATAGTAACAAAAGATAAGATCAAGATTTTCCTGTTTATAAGGCACTATTTTAAGAGTTTTATGAATATATGCCATTAAATCCTCTCATGAACATGATGAAGTGATACATTATTAACCCCATTTATATACAAGGACCAGAGATGATAAGTACTTTTCCAAGGTCACACAACTAGAAAATGTTCAAGGTAGAATTTGAAAATACACAGCCTTGACCCTTAAACCACTGCCTTAAATGAACAAACTGGCAGTTTAAACAGATTGGGCTTTGTTAGTCTAAAGTAATAATGAGGTTTCATTATTTACTCTCACATCTTAGCATGAGAAGGTCTTGAGTTTTTGCCCACTAATAAAACAAGTAATTGTGTCAAGAAAAAAGTTACAAAATAAGATTTCTCCGATTTTTTCCATATCTTTTTTTAAGCTTTGGTATCTATGATGGCTTTTCTCCAGGTCACAGTTGGCAGATCAAAAGACATGTACCAAGCACTATACTAAATGTTGAAGACACAGTAACAACAACAAATTACTGCTGTATATGGAAAGATAGATGATGAACAAATAAATAATATATCTTGTGTCAGGTGGAGAGAAATGCTATGCATAAGAAAAAGACAGGTTCAGGTGGTAGGGAGTTTTGAGGTCGTGGTTGCTATTTTATGTGGTATGCTCAAGAGAGGCCTCTCTGGCTAGGTGCTATCTGAGCAAAGACCTAAAGGAGGTAAAGGAATATATATATACCATGTGGTTATCAGGGGATGAGGGTTCCAGGCAAAGCAGAGCAAGTGCAAAGATCCTGAGGCAGGAGCAATGCTTGAAGGTACAGGAGACAACGAGGACACTAATGTGGTGAAAAAAGGTAGAAGAGATGGTGGAGCTCTAGGTTACACAGAGTCTTGTGGGCACTGTTAGGAGTTTGGCTCTTTCTCTGAGTAAAATGGAAAGCATTCAAGTGTATTAAAGAGTTGTGATATGATCGACCTTACATTTTTAAAGGATTTGCTCTCACTGTCATGTAGAGAATAGATACAAATGGGGCTAAATGAAAACAGAAATGATAATCAGGAGGCTATTAAAATAAAGCATCTGAAGGCTGACTGTGGCTTAGATCAAGGTGAAACCTTTGCAGATGGTGAGGAGTGATTGTATTTGGGACATATTCTGACAGCAGAGATAATAGGATAGTTAGTTGATTGGATGTGGTATGTGAGAAAGAGAGGATTCTGGTGTGACTCAAGATTTTTGGTGAGAGCAACTGTAAGAACAAGGTCCACATTTACTACGATAGGGAAGAGGAAAGAATGGCCAGTTGTATTTGGGTGAGGGTGTTGCCCAAAAACGCTTTGTGGGAAGAAATAACCCTTGAACCCAATGTTGAACAGGTCTTGTAACGTTAGGGAAAGATATCCCAGTAACATGAACAGATGATTTTTATTTTTGTCAGAATGGGCGCTGTGAGCCAAGGCAAAGGCAGATAAGGAAGCAAGAATGTTGGGCTTCCCTGGTGGCGCAGTGGCTGAGAGTCCGCCTGCCGATGCAGGGGACACGGGTTCGTGCCCCGGTCCAGGAAGATCCCACATGCCGCGGAGCGGCTGGGCCCGTGAGCCATGGCCGCTGAGCCTGCGCGTCCGGAGCCTGTGCTCCGCAACCGGAAAGGCCACAACAGTGAGAGGCCCACGTACCGAGCCCCCCCATCCCCCGCCAAAAAAGAAAGGACGCAAGAATGTTGTGAGAACCACAGGTAGCCTGGTAGGCCTGGAACAGAAGGTGTGAGACTGGGGAGGTCAGCAGGGCCCAACGAATGAAGAGCCTCTCAGACGTGCACTTTATTCTATAGGTCCCTTGTCACGTGCACAGGATTTGAGAACCATGGTCTGTCTACATAGCTTTAAAGTTCTTCTTAATCCCATTTGGATCTCTTTTCTATCCTATATATTTGCTCTAATTCCATATTGATCTCTTTTTCTATTCTGTGAAATGGCTATGTCTATCATTTTATAAAACCTTACAAAAACTCTGACATTGGACAGCCCCATGTCCACCATCTTATGCCTATTATCTTATACCTCAATGAATGTCCCCAAGGACTCTGACATAAAGGGCTGGGCTAGTGAAAAACGTGTGAAGCTAAACAGAGGTAGCCTTGAGAAAGGGCATATCGGCTACAGGCATAGTGGGAAGACAGGGTAGTCATGGCTTCTCTCTCTCTTCTGCCTATAAAATTCAGTTTATTGATTTTTTCTTTTATAGACTGTTCTTTTAAACATTATCAATTGAAGTATAGCTGATTTACAATACAATGTTGTCTTCACTTTACCTTCTTAAAAGAGAATGACAGTAAACGGCAACAACGAAGTTTGGTTAATCCCTACAAGTAAAGATGTATACGATTTTAGGAACCCCAAAATAGACAAAAGTGAGACCACACACACTGGAATACTTAAAGAGGAGGAGAAAAAAGTTCTGCTCTTTTTCTTTCATTAGATTTTTATCCAGAAACCGCATGCTTACTGATGCATCTCTGGATGAGCAGTGTCACCTGTAGATGCCCCCCCAAATTCTCTCTGCTTGCTGAGCTAGATATTCATTCACCATGAACAAATTCCTGGGACCACTGAATTCATATGTTGAGTAAAGGGCATGAGATACGCAGTGTTTGAATCTGGGCTTGGCCAGGACTTTGGGTTTCTAGGCAAGTCAGTTGATGTCTTTGTCTCAATACCCATTTAAAAAAATAGAATAAAAACAACTGCTTTGCCAATGTTTCAGAAAGTATGAAGTATATGAGAGCACTTTATAAGATGCTTCACAAATGGTAAAGTGCTTTAAACATGTAAATTATGTATTTCATAACATGATTAAAGTTTGTGATTGTGTTTTCGTATGTCTACTGGGCAGGACCCAATCTTTTTACCTCAGTGGTTCCCACATCAGTTGTTCCTTTGCTGCCTTTGGGAAGCTTTTTTTAAAGATACACATTCCCAGCACCTGACCCATCCCAGATATCCTGACTCAGAACTCCAGGGATGGGCTCAGGTATAGGAGCTCTCATGTGACTCGGGCGGTCAGCTAGACTGGGGAGCTATCGTTACATGGTACTGGATATTCTCCAACCCCCGCTCAACGTAAGTACATAGCAGGAACTTAAATCTGATAATGGAGAAAGATTAAAATCTAAATGTCTCTGCAAGACATAAGATCTTGAAAAAGTCATACTAATTTATAAAGGACAATGTGATATTTTGGTTAGAGTAGATCTTAATGGGAGAATAATTCCTAGAAAGCAAACTTGAAGCTAAAAATCATCTGTTCTTGAATCTTGACTTCATACAGGAAGGGAAAATGCAAAAGAAATAAAGAAAAAATTTCAAAATGTAATCTAGGATTGAGCCTGCTGTCACTGTGTCCTTCCTATTCCTCCTTTCTGTCTTTTCTCTCTCAGCATGCAGCACACACACACATACAGAGGACTGGATTCATACCATTTTTCTAGATTGCTAAGTAAATTAGTTCATCAGATTCAAATTATTAATCATTTGAGCACCTGCTATGTTCAAAGCCTGATTTTATGTAGAAAAACAAGTCCCTGGAATCTTGCTTATGAAAGAGAAACAAGTACAACTGTCACTACAGTAAAAATGAGGGAAGGTAACACCCACCAGTTAAAATAGCCTCGTAACCTCTCTCCTCTGTGTACTTCACTGTGACCAGCTTCCCCCATGGTCAGAATCAGAAGCCAGAGGCCATCAAATTAATTAGCTAATTTAAGCATCAGGGATAGAGTGAATCCAAAGTAGAGAATGGTTATCAAACCAAGATACACATAGATTAAAATAAATTGTTCAGGGTCAGTCTATGAATGAGAAGCGTTCTCTAAGGGGTTCCTTTACGTGAGGAGATGCTGGACTGCATCACCAGATGAGCCAAGGATACTCGCAAGTGTAAACCTCTGCTGTAAACACGTGCTCTGAGCTGAGAGGGAAAGGGAGAGGAGAGGCCAAGAAAGGACTTTATGGAGGAACTGATGTTTGAAATGGACTTTGAAGAATGGAAAAAGCATTTAATAAGCAGAGAGTGGAGGAAGGTGGTGCCAGTAGAAGCTTGAGCTTTATCCGGGAGAAAACCTCCCTTTGCTAGTGCACAGCAGTTCAGTAGTTATTCAGGTCCCTACATGCTGACAGTTACCCTTCCCCCAAAATAAGACAGAGCTTTTGCAACTCTAACTGCGGCAGCTGCACTCCAAGCCCCAGGCACGACCCCGCTGATGCTGCAGCCCTGAGCAGGCAGCCGGTCTGCCTGGGAAGGAGGTGGGAGGGAAAATGAGACAGTCACTGCCCTTGTCTATTCTGTAACCCCTGAAGGAGAACTCCCAGAGCCCAGACTTCAGGTGATGCATGGCTACTCTTTCAAGAACAGTTTGGCGTATGCCACTGCCCATCCCTACCAACCCTGAGAAGACGGATGAGAGAAAAGGAGGAGAGGAAGAAGATGAGAAACGAGACCACAGGTAAGTTTCAGAAAATTTAGAGAGATGGATTTTTGGAGCTAAACTAGTAAAGACAGAAGAGGTTGGTCCAGGATATCTCGGGATGTGCGTTAAAGTTTGGTGTAGTAATAAAATTAGCTATCAGTTCCTTGAGTGCTTACCATGTGCATTGGGATCATTACCTCTTTACATCTTTACCATGACCCTATACTCTCATCTCTATTTTACAGATAAGGACACTGAGGTTTGCAAAAGTAAATACTTGCATAGATTCATAAAGCTTTTTAAAGTGGCTGAATTAAAAAAAAAAAAAAAGAGAGAGAGACTGAACCCCGTTCACTGACTCCAGAAACCCAGGCTCCTAGCCCACATCATAATGGGCTTAACCACTTAGGTTCAGCAGTGGGAAGCAATTCGGTTACAATTATTTCAGTTTACCTAACAGAAAGGTTTTCTCCTTCTTCCTCATCTTCAGTGATTCCGAACTGATACATTCTCCATTAGCACCTCCTTTTCAAGAAGAAAAATGTTAATGCTAATACAGTACTCCTTCCTTGTTAACGACCTGAAAACAGTAATTATCTTTATGACTCCAGGATGACCCAATCCCAGGTCCCATCTCCATAGTGTTACCATCCATTCTCATTTTTTGACCTCTTGCTGCAATACATGAATCAATACTGATTCCCTTTGGATTTTTGCACCTTCATTCCCAGCTCCACTGTCCACATGTTCCCAGGAAGAAAAGTTCTGAAGTCAAATAAGTTGCACATTGCTCCTGGTATAAGGACAAAGCTGCCACTGTCAGGGGAAGCCTGGATCCATTTGGAGGCCACCTGATAACAAAGGCAAACTCTGTCTCTAGTTTTCTTTCCAAGACAGCCAGATGACAGGTGGTTTCCATTTAAGCTATAAACACACAACACATATTTTATTCACTTTGAAGTTTGTCAAAATCTAACCACAGATAGAAAATGAAGCCCTTGATATGATTTTACCACCGAGTACATATGTACCAGGCATGAATTATTCAGTTTCTACAGCGTTCGAAATGAAGAGACATTAGGAATCAGACTGGCCCCCTTTTCCACTTTTCTGTTGGTGAAAAGGCCTGGCATGACTTGCATGAGGACCCACACTGAGCCATGTGCAGGATGTCTCAACACACGGGTTTGAGAGAATAGACATTTACTAAATTTGTACTACGGCTACTTGCGTCCAGTTTTGAGGTTTTGGACTGTTATTTTTAAGTGGCTCATTTCTAAACAACAGCAAGTAGAGAACATTTGAGGGTGTATCTCCAAGTCAATGTAAGGCCAACTTGAATCTAAGAATGAGAAAGTTGGTCAAGTGAAATGGGGTGCTTTAAATGCACATTATGGACTTGAAGGGTTCAGAATGTGCCACCCAAAATATGTTGCTTTGGCATTTTGATTATTTTGAGCTGAAGGCACTTGAGAAAGAGCAGATTCAGGAAGAGGTCTCTGACTTCTCTCTTTCTACCTAAAAGCAGGTAGAAAAATTTCCCATGAGAAAGGTGCACTCCCTGTACCAGGGAGAGAAGAGCATCCTTATCACCAGACACTGCAAGCTGACTCCAAAATGGACCTGTACAAACAAACCTACTAAAATAACCCTTATCTTACATAGTTTCCCCCATATATTTCCTAGTCACTGTCCCACAATTTACTGCCCCTAGCCCAAGCCCCATTGTCTCGTCATATCCTCATAATTTATTGTTCTCTTTGTAAAAAGGTTTATAAGTTTTGGTGCCTAACAGCTTCTTCGGGTCTTCATTTTCCTTCTGAAAACCCTTGTGTACATGTAAAAATATTTTAAAAATTTTATGCTTTTCTCCTCTTAATCTGCCTTATGTCAGTTTAATTCTTAGGCCAGCCACAGGACTACCCCTAAAGGGGTAGAAGGAAGTTTTTCCTCCTCTGCAGACAATAGTTAAGACCGTGGGCTGTTCTTCCATCACTATCAATCTTATAGGAAATTCACACATGACCTAGTACAAGTCCTCTCACCCTCTTTACAACACTCCCTAAATTCCCAGAAGATTCTTCACTCTTATCCCCATGAACCATACATAGACATGAGCCTTCTAAGCAGAAGGTCAAAACTACACATCATGTGATCAGAACTACAGAGAGGACGTACCTTCCAAGTGTTCTGTGAGTGGCAACGCGATAAACTTTTCTCTCAAAAGACATCTCTTCAAAAAGCTCTATAGCTCTCAAAGTACATGTTTGCCCACATTTTGACAAAAAGTATAAGGTTAAATCTATTTTAGAATAGAAAGACATTTAAAATAAACAACACCATGGCTTCAGGAAAGAAAAAATTTTCATACCCCAGAGATTGGAAGGACATAATCTCTAAATAAATTTCTTGAACAAGGGCTGTTGGCAACCTTACACACACACACACACACACACACACACACACACACACACACACACACCCACACAGACAACATTGTCTTTGTTTTGATCACTTCACCATGGACTAGCAGCAGTCTACAGCCTGGTATTTGAAAACTGTATCTGTAAGCCATGGGGAGCCACTGAACGTTCTAAATGGGGAGTACTAAGAATAGATTTGTCAAAGAAAATACGTTGATGACAAAGACTATAAATTAAGGGGCTGCCCTGGTGGCGCAGTGGTTGAGAGTCCGCCTGCCGATTCAGGGGACACGGGTTCATGCCCCGGTCCGGGAAGATCCCACGTGCCGCAGAGCGGCTGGGCCCGTGAGCCATGGCTGCTGAGCCTGCGCGTCCGGAGCCTGTGCTCCACAACTGGAGAGGCCACAACAGTGAGAGCCCCGCGTACCGAAAAAAAAAAAAAAAAGACTATAAATTAAGGAGCGAAAGGACAAGGTGATAACTCCCCATGAGCTGCATATGAAGCAAACCATATTCTCCTTCCACTTAAAGAATTAAAAACAATCCAATTGTTTTCATAGATGTGCACTATATGTGCCTAACTAAAGACTGAAAATGTATATAATACAGAATTGTATTAGGTGATGAGTAAAATATGAGAAAGAATTGGAGATAAGCACACATAAGTTGGGAAGGAGGGAAAAGAGAGAGTGGATGGAGAGATGTGGGCAGGGTGGGAACACTACATCAGAGACTGGATAGCCATTTGCTATCCAGTTTCCTCTTCTTCCTGGACCACAACTGAGTTACATTTCCAAGAGTCCCTTGCAATTAGATGCGCTATGTGACACAATGAAACTTGAGTGGAAGTGATACTGGGTACTCCCAAGCTGAGAGGGCAGAGAAATGGATGTGCCTCTCTCTGCTCCCTTTCCTTATCTACCAGCTGTATACAGAGGACTCTGAAGATCTAGAGACATAAGATGGAAAGAACTTAGGTCTCTGAGTGAATGCATGGGAGACTCTTTGGCTACCAGGAATACCCGTTATGGGAATGAGAAAACAAATTTGCTAATGTGAAGCCACCATAATGTTTGAGTGTCTTTGTTACACCAGCCAGCACTACCCTAAAAACTAATGTATCCAATTCTCATGCCTAAGTTTTAAAGAAAAGTAACAGCTTTATTAAGATATAACTTATATACAATAAATTTACAATTCAATGATTTTTAGTATGTTCCCAGAGTTGTGGAGCCATCACTGCTACCTAATTCCAGAGCATTTTCATCACTTCACAAAGAAACCCTATACCCCTTAGCAGTCTCCCCCATTTCCCTCCAACCCTCCCAGCCCTAGACAACTACTCATCTTCTTGTCTCTATAGATTTGCCTAGTCTGGACACTTTCTATAAATGGAACAATAAAATATACGGTCTTTTGTGACTATCTCCTCTCACTTAGCACAACGTTTTCAAGGTTCATCAACATAGCGTGTATCAGTACTTCATTCCTTTTCATTGCTGAATAATATCTCATGGTATGGATATACCATATTGTACACTTCCGTCCATTAACCAAGCTTTTCTTATCTTTGCTGTAGGAGCTTTAAAATATCCTATCACCATACTGAAGAGGCGATTCACTCATCTGGAGAATGCACACACACATTCAAAGTCTTGTGGGTTACAGCTATCAATACCTTACAAAAAAATGGCTTGACTTAAAAGCATTCAGAAAACTTGAAATTCCTGTTAGAGTGATAACATACAAGGTACCCCAAAGTGAAAAAAACAAGAGGAAAGCACATGGTTTCATACGTTTTAATTCAAGAATATAAGGAAAAATAATGCATTGCAGCCAAACAGTCTGGCAGCAGCCTCCATGAAGATACATTCTGGGGAGGAACCCAAATAACTAAACCAAGTGTCAACAGAAAGCAATTAAGTAGAAATTAGGTATTGCTGGGTCAGGAAGAAAAGTTCATTAAAGGAATTAAATCTCAGTGTTTTCCTAAAGATAAATCCCAGCTAGTCTGAAAATCATTAAATCTTAATGACAGAGTCAATTTGTTGGTGTTGTTTACAATTGAAATATTAACATATTTCTGTAGCCTGGAAGTTTAGAATTGTGATTGCCTTTCCATGGTAGAGAAGTTAAATTTCTGGAAAGATTTACAACACAGGAGAAAAATGCTGTAAGACAGAAAAATGCTGCTTCTGTATTCACTCTCTTTAGGTCATCAGGAGGACATTCACAAAGAAAGAACTGACTCTGCAAGCATTACATTCATTTGATAGGCACTTATCAAGCTCCCCTTGTTTCCTGGGCACTATGGTGATGCTGGGAATACAGAGATATAGAGACATTGGCTTGGTAATTACAGCAGAATGTAGTAAGATCTGTAAGAGAGTCGTGGATAAAGGGGAAACTGGGAGAGAAGGACTAATCCTGACTGAACTCCTGATCTCAACGGAAAACATATTGTGTAGGGTCTTGGGGATGAGTAATTTACTACGTGAGAAGGACAGCAAGGAAATTCTGGATAGTGGGAATGGGATCCACAAAGATTTGGAGTTATGACAGGCTTAGAAAAAATGGAGTTATGCAAGGCAGAATTATAGAGAATGCAGAAGTAGGTTGAAAACTATTTTGGGTTCATTCTATAAAGGGACCTGTATGGCAAGCTCATGAGTTTAGATTTTGTTCTTTCGCCATCAGGGAATTAGCAGATTTTTTTTTAACGAGTTCCATGGTTGGATTATTTTTTAAATTTTACTATGAAAACTTATACACACACAAAAGAATAAGATGCAAATTACCATATGCATATCAACCACTCAGCAATTGTCAAGATTTTTCCACTTTTGCTTTATTTTACTTAAATGAAGGATTTTAAAGTAAACTTCCCACCTGATTTCATTTCACCCCTACATCTCTACATGCGGATATGTTCTTATCAAACCACAATCCACTTTCACATCTAACTAAATTAATAATATTGTATTGGCATAATTTAATCATTGCGGACTGAAATGTTGTGAATTATCTCATAAATATCTTTTTTATAGTAGGTTTGCTCAATTAATTTCCCATGTTGCCCTAAGTTGCAATGATTCTTAAAAATCTTAATTTAGAGCACTTCCTTTTCATCCCACCCTCTTTTATCTCCATGCCATTGACTTACTGAAGAAACCTGGTATGTTCTGGAGTCTGTCCCACACATTGCATTTATCTGTTTGCTTCCTTGTTGGTAATAACTTAACCTTTTTTTTTTTTTTTTTTTTACATTTTTCCTGTTTTCTATAACTGGTAGTTTACTCTGAAAGGCTTAGTTACATTCACCCTCAATTATTTTTTTTAAGGCAAGAGTACTTCATAGGAGGTATTACATAATTTATACTGCATCCCATTAAGAAGCACTTAATATCTGGTTGTCCCACTCACAGTGATGCTAACATTGATGATCAGATTTTCTTCCACGATGACTTTGCTAGTACAATGTGGAAGATGGACTATGGTGAAGCCACTTTTGTAGCAGGGAGATCAGGCATTGCAGCATAATAGGAGCAATGAAGTGATGTGAGGCAGGAACCATAGATAAACAGAGAGACTGACATGATAATAATTCTGGAGTAGAAGTATTGGAAGATTGGAAATTTATTATAAGTTTGGATGGGGGATGGAAATCAGGGCAGGTGAGCATGTGATGAGGACAAAAGAATGTAAGCTCCATGATAGCAAAGAACTATGTGTATGTTGCTCAGTACTAAACCCTTAATGCTTAGTACTGTGCCTAGCACACAGTAGATATTTGATAAATATGTGTTAAATCCATATATGAATGTCTTGTTGGATGGGTGGATGGGTGGATAGGTGGATGGATGGTGCTGAAGCTACTAAAATAAAAAACTAGTTGGGTGTTCACACTACTGCTAGTAGCTGGGGAGATAATATGAAATGTCCTTCAAATTTGACTTGCCTCCAAGATATTTGTCTATTAGTACCTCAGGAAAATGCTTAACATTGTAAGGTATATTCCAAATCATACAGCCCAGAGATGTAAAAAAAGATCCAAGTGAGTCTAAATTTATTCCTTGGAATGCATATCTAGATTTTAGAAATATAGGAAAGAACTTTGTGGTTTTGGAGGGCCTCAAATCATACAAGAGATTCAGGAAATTCCTAGGATGATGACAATGTGAGAATTTATGCATGCCCACCAGGAGGCATTTCACATAGTAAAGTCAAGAAACATTAAAAATAATAATAGATCAACAAAAGCAGAATCTGGTTCCTTGAAAAGATCAATAAAATCAATAAGCCTCAGCCAGGCTATCTAAGAAAAAAACAGAGATGACACAAATTACTAATATAAAAAATAAAAGCGGGGACATTACTACAGATCTCACAGACATTAAAAAGATAATAAACAAATATTATGCCTACAGATCTGATAACCTATATTAAATGTACCAATTCCTTGAAAGGCACAATCTACCAAAACTCACACAAAATAAATAGAAAATCTGATAGACCTGTATCTATTAAGGAATTTGAATTAATAAATTAATAGCCTTCCAAAACAACATCAGGCTTAGACAGGCTCACTGGTGAATTCTACCAAACATTTAAGGAAGAAATCATACCAATTATCTATAATTTCTTCCAGAAGGAAGAACTACATGGAATACTTCCTAACTCATTCTATGAGACTAGCCTTACCCTAGTACTAAAACCAGATAAAGGCATTACATAAAAAGAAAACTACAGACCAAGATCTCTGTGGACATAGATATAAAAATTGTTAACCAAATATTAGCAAATTGAATCCAACAATGTATATACAGAATAATACACCATGACCAAGTGGGATTTATCTCAGGTATACAAGTTTGGTTCAACATTCAAAAATTAATTAATGCAATCACATCAAAAGACTCAAGAGAAGAATCACATGGTCATATCAATAGATGCAGAAAAAGTATTTGACAAAAGCCAACACCCATTCATGATAAAACCCTCAGCAGACTAAGAATATAGGAGAAATTCCTCAACTTATAAAGAACACCTATAAAAAACCAATAGCTAACATAAGACTTATTGATAAGAAACAGGAGACTTTCTCACTAAGATCAGGAGCAAGACGAGGATGTCCTCTGTCAACAGTGCTTTTCAATATTGTACTGGAAATCTTAGCTAATGCAATAAGGCAAGAAAAGGAAATAAAAGGTATACAGATTGTGAAGGAAGAAATGAAACTGTCTTTGTTAGCAGATGACATGATCATCTTTGTAGAAAATCTGAAAGAATCAACACAAATCTCCTGGAACTAATAAGTGATTATAGCGAGTTTACAGAATGTAAAGTTGATACACAAATATCAATCACTTTCCTATATGCTAACAATGAAAAAGTGGAAATTAAACACAGTGTCATTTCCAAAAATAAAATACTTAGGTATAAATCTAATAAGCCAGGTATAAGAACCACATGAGGGGAATTATGCTCTAATAAAGACATCAAAGAGAAGGACCTTCAAGATGGTGGAGGAGTAAGATGTGGAGATCACCTTCCTCCCCACAAATACATCAAAAATATATCTACATGTGGAACAACTCCTACAGAACACCTACTGAACACTGGCAGAAGACCTCAGACTTCCCAAAAGGCAAAAAACTCCCCATGTATCTGGGTAGGGCAAAAGAAAAAACAGAGACAAAAGAATAGGGACAGAGCCTGCACCTCTGGGAGGGAGATGGGAAGGAGGAAAAGTTTCCACACACTAGGAAGCCCCTTCCCTGGTGGAAATGGGGGACGGGCAGGCGGAAGCTTCAGAGCCACAGAGGAGAGTGCAGCAACAGGGGTGCAGAGGGCAAAGTTGAGAGATTCCCACACAGAGGACTGGTGCCTGAGAGGTTTGTCTGCTCACCCGCTGGGGTGGGTAGGGGTTGAGAGCTGAGGCTTGGGCTTCGGAGGCCAGATCCCAGGGAGAGGACTGGTGCTGGCTGTGTGAACACAGCTTGAAGGGGGATAGTGCACCACAGCTAGCTGGGAAGGAGTATGGGAAAAAGTCTGGACCTACTTAAGAGACAAGAGACCTTTGTTTCAGGGTGTGCGAGGAGAGGGGATTCAGGGCACCACCTAAACGAGCTTCAAAGATGGGTGTGAGCCGCGGCTGCTCCTGCAGCCACCAAGAATCTGTGTAAGCATAGGTCACTATCCACACCTCCCCTCCCAGGAGACTGTGCAGCCTGCCACTGCCAGGGTCCCGTGATCCAGAGACAACTTCCTTGGGAGAACACACAGCATGCATCAGGCTCTTGCAATGTCACAGTGACCTCTGCTGCCACAGTCTCGCCCCACCTTCTGTACCCCTCCCACCCCCCGGCCTGAGTGAGCCAGAGCACACTAATCAGCCGCTCCTTTAACCCCCTCCTGTCTGGGCAAAGAACAGACGCCAGAAGGTGACCTACATGCAGAGGCAGGACCAAATCCAAAGCTGAACCCCAGGAACTGTGCGAAAAAAGAAGAGAAAGGGAAATTTCTCCGTGCAGTCTCAGGAGCAACAGATTAAATCTCCACAATCAACTTGATGTACCCTGCATCTGTGAAATACCTGAATAGACAACGAATCATCCCAAAACTGAGGTGATGGACCTTGAGAGTAACTGTAGACTTGGGGTTTGCTGTATGTGACTGACTAATTTCTGATTTTTATGTTTATCTTTGTATACTTTTTAGCACTTGTTATCATTAGTGGATTTGTTTATTGGTTTGGTTGTTCTCTTCTTTTTTTATTACTTTTAAAATTTTTTAAAAAATAATTTTTAAAATTTTAATAACTTTTTAATTTAATTTTGTTTTATTTAATTTTATTTATTTATTTTTCTCCCTTTTCTTCTAAGCCGTGGGGCTGACAGGGTCTTGGTGCTCCGGCTGGGTGCCAGGCCTGAGCCTCTGAGGTGGGAAAGCCGAGTTCAGGACATTGGACTACCAGCGAACTCCTGGCACCACGTAATATCAATCAGTGAGAGCTCTCCCAGAGACCTCTGTCTTAACGCTAAGACCCAGCTCCATTCAAGAACCAGCAAGCTCCAGTGCTGGACACCCCATGCCAAACAACTAGCAAGGCAGGAACACAACCCCACCCATTAGCAGAGAGGCTGCCTAAAATCTTAAGTTCACAGACACCCCAAAACATACCACCAGACGCGGCCCTGCCTACCATAAAGACAAGATCAAGCCTCATCCACCAGAACACAGGCACCAGTCCCATCCACCAGGAAGCCTACACAACTCACTGAACCAACCCTACCCACTGGGGGCAGACACCGAAAACAACAGGAACTACAAACCTGCAGCCTGTGAAAAGGAGACCCCAAACACAGTAAGTTAAGCAAAATGAGAAGACAGAGAAATATGCAGCAGATGAAGTAGCAAAGTAAAAACTCACCAGACCAAACAAATGAAGAGGAAATAGGCAGTCTACCAGAAAAAGAATTCAGAGTAATGACAGTAAAGATGTCCAAAATCTTGGAAAATGAATGGAGAAAATAAAAGAAACGTTTAACAAGGACATAGAAGAACTGAAGAGCAAACAAACTATGAAGAACAACACAATAAGTGAAAGTAAAAATTCTCTAGAAGGGATCAATAGCAGAATAACTGAGGCAGAAGAACGGATAAGTGACCTGGAAGATAAAATACTGGAAATGACTACCAACGAGGAGAATAATGAAAAAAGGAATGGAAAGAATAGAGGACAGTCTCAGAGACCTGTGGGACAACATTAAATGCACCAACTTTCAAATTATAGGGGTCCCAGAAGAAGAAGAGAAAAAGAAAGGGACTGAGAAAATATTGGAAGAGATTATTGTCAAAAACTTCCCTAATATGGGAAAGGAAATAGTCAATCAAGTCCAGGAAGGGCAGAGAGTCCCATACAGGATAAATCCAAGGAGAAACATACCAAGGCACATATTAATCAAGCTATCAAAAATTAAATACAAAGAAAAAATATTAAAAGCAGCAAGGGAAAAGCAACAAATAACATACAAGGGAATCCCCATAAGGTTAACAGCTGATCTGTCAGCAGAAACTCTGCAAGCCAGAAGGGAGTGGCACGACATATTTAAAGTGATGAAAGGGAAAAACCTAAAACCAATATTACTCTACCCAACAACAATCTAATTCAGATTCAACAGAGAAATTAAAACTGTTACAGACAAGCAAAAGCTAAGTGAATTCAGCACCACCAAATGAGCTTTACAACAAATGCTAAAGGAAATTCTCTAGGCAGGAAACACATGAGAAGGAAAACACCTACATTATCAAATCCAAAACAATTAAGAAAATGGTAATAGGAACATACATATCAAGAATTACCTTAAATGTAAATGGATTAAATGCTCCAAACAAAATATATAGATTGGCTGAATGGATACAAAAACAAGACCCATAAATATGCTGCCTACAAGAGACCTATTTCAGACCTAGGGACACATACAGACTGAAAGTGAGGGGATGGAAAAGATATTCCAAGAAAATGGAAATCAAAAGAAACCTGGAGTGCAATTCTCATTTCAGACAAAATAGAGTTTAAAATAAAGACTATTACAAGAGACAAAGAAGGAAACTACATAATGATCAAGGGATCAATCCAAGAAGAAGATATAACAATTGAAAATATTTATGCACCCAACATAGGAGCACCTCAATACATAAGGCAAATACTAACAGCCATAAAAGGGGAAATCGACAGTAACACAATCATAGTAGGGGACATTAACACCCCACTTTCACTAATGGACAAATCATTCAAAATGAAAATTAATTAGGAAATACAAGCTTTAAATGATACATTAAACAAGATGGACTTAATTGATATTTATA
This sequence comes from Delphinus delphis, assembly GCF_949987515.2. Taxonomy (NCBI): domain Eukaryota; kingdom Metazoa; phylum Chordata; class Mammalia; order Artiodactyla; family Delphinidae; genus Delphinus; species Delphinus delphis. The sequence continues at coordinate 56,883,819 of NC_082683.1, read as the reverse complement.
TGGCATTCCATCCAAAAACAACAGAATACACTTTCTTCTCAAGGGCTCATGGAATATTCTCCAGGATAGATCCTATCTTGGGTCACAAATCAAGCTTTGGTAAATTTAAGAAAATTGAAATCATATCAAGTATCTTTTCTGAGCACAATGCTATGAGACTAGATATCAATTACAGGAAAAAAAAACTGTGAAAAATACAAACACATGGAGGCTAAACAATACACTACTAAATAACCAAGAGATCACTGAAGAAATCAGAGAGGAAATCAAAAAATACCTCGAAACAAATGACAGTGAAAACACGATGACCCAAAACCTATGGGATGCAGCAAAAGCTGTTCTAAGAGGGAATTTTATAGCAATACAATCCTACACCAAGAAACATCCCTAATAAACAACCTAACCTTACATCTAAAGCAATTTGAGAAAGAAGAAAGAAAAACACCAAAATCAGCAGAAGGAAATAAATCATAAAGATCAGATCAGAAATGAAAAAGAAATGAAGGAAACGATAGCAAAGAACAATAAAACTAAAAGCTTATTCTTTGAGAAGATAAACAAGATTGATAAACCATTAGCCAGACTCATCAAGAAAAAATGGGAAAACACTCAATTCCACAGAATTAGAAATGAAAAAGGAGAAGTAACAACTGTCACTGCAGAAATACAAAGGATCATGAGAGATTGCTACAAGCAACTATGTGCCAATAAAATGGACAACCTGGAAGAAATGGACAAATTCTTAGAAAAACACAACCTTCGGAGACTGAACCAGGAAGAAATAGAAAATATAAACAGACCAATCACAAGCACTGAAATTGAGACTGTGATTCAAAATCTTCCAACAAACAAAAGTTCAGGACGAGATGGTTTCACAGGCGAATTCTATCAAAATTTAGAGAAGAGCTAACACTAATCCTTCTCAAACTCTTCCAAAATATAGCAGAGGGAGGAACACTCCCAATCTCATTCTATGAGGCCACCATCACCCTGATATCAAAACCAGACAAAGATGTCACAAAGAAAGAAACTACAGGCCAATATCACTGATGAACATAGGTGCAAAAATCCTCAACAAAATACTAGCAAACAGAATCCAACAGCACATTAAAAGGATCACACACCATGATCAAGTGGGGCTTATCCCAGGAATGCAAGGATTCTTCAATATAAGTAAATCAGTCAATGTTATATACCATATTAACAAATTGAAAGATAAAAACCATATGATAATCTCAATAGATGCAGAAAAAGCTTTTGACAAAATTCAACACCCATTTATGATAAAAACCCTCCAGAAAGTAGGCATAGAGGGAACTTACCTTAAAATAATAAAGGCCATATATGGCAAACCCACGGCCAACATCGTCCTCAATGGTGAAAAATTGAAACCGTTTCCTCTAAATTCAGGAACAATACAAGGTTGTCCATTCTCACCACTATTATTCAACATAGTTTTAGAAGTTTTAGCCACAGCAATCAGAGAAGAAAATGAAATAAAAGGAATCCAAGTTGGAAAAGAAGAAGTAAAACTGTCACTGTTTGCAGATAACATGATACTATACACAGAGAATCCCAAAGATGCTACCAGCAAACTACTAGAGCTAACCAATGAATTTGGTAAAGTGACAGGATACAAAATTAATGCACAGAAATCTCTTGCTTTCTATACACTAATGATGAAAAATCTGAAAGAGAAATTAAGGAAACACTCCCATTTACCATTGCAACAAAAAGAATAAAATGTCTAGGAATAAACCTACCTAAGGAGACAAAAGACCAGTATGCAGAAAACTGTAAGACACTGATGAAAGAAATTAATGGTGATAAAGGCAGATGGAGAGATATACCATGTTTTTGGATTGGAAGTATCAGCATTGTGAAAATGACAACCCTGTCAAACTACCAGTGGCATTGTTCACAGAACTAGAACAAAAAATTTCACAATTTGTATGTAAACACAAAAGACCCCAAATAACAAAAGTAATCTTGAGAAAGAAAAACGGAGCTGGAGGAATCAGGCTCCCTGACCTCAGACTATACTACAAAGCTACAGTAATCAAGACAGTATGCTACTGGCACAAAAACAGAACAGTAGATCAATGGAACTGGATAGAAACCCCAGAGATAAACCCATGCACATATGGTCATCTTACCTTTGATAAAGGAGGCAAGAATATACAGTGGAGAAAAGACAGCCCCTTCAAAAAGTGGTGCTGGGAAAACTGGACAGCTACATACAAAAGAATGAAATTAGAACACTCCCTAACACCATACACAAAAATAAACTCAAAATACATTAAAGACCTAATTGTAAGGCCAGACACTATCAAACTCTTAGAGGAAAACATAGGCAGAACACGCTATGACATAAATCACCTCAAGATCCTTTTTGACCCATCTCCTAGAGAAATGGAAATAAAAACCAAAATTAAACAAATGGGACCTAATGGAACTTAAAGCTTTTACACAGCAAAGGAAACCATAAACAAGACAAAAAGACAACCCTCAGAATGGGAGAAAGTATTTGCAAGTGAAGCAACTAACAAAGGATTAATCTCCAAAATTTACAAGCAGCTCATGTAGCTCAATATCAAAAAAATAAACAACCCAATCCAAAAATGGGCAGAAGACCTAAACAGACATTTCTCCAAAGAACAGATACAGATTGCCAACAAACACATGAAAAGATGCTCAACATCACTAAACATTAGAGAAATGCAAATCAAAACTACAGTGAGATATCATCTCATACCAGTCAGAACGGCCATCATCAAAAAATCGACAAACAATAAATGCTGGAGAGGGTGTGGAGAAAAGGGAACCCCCCTGCACTGTTGTTGGGAATGTAAATTGATACAGCCACTATGGAGAACAGTATGGAGTTTCCTGAAAAAAAACTAAAAATAGAACTACCATACGACCCAGCACCCATTACTGGGCATATACCCTGAGAAAACCATAATTCAAAAAGAGTCATGTACCACAATGTTCACTGCAGCTCTATTTACAATAGCCAGGACATGGAAGCAACTGAAGTGTCCATCAACAGATGAATGGATAAAGAAGATGTGGCACATATATACAATGGAATATTACTCAGCCATAAAAATAAACGAAATTGAGTTATTTGTAGTGAAGCGGATGGACCTATAGTCTGTCATACAGAGTGAAGTCAGTCAGAAAGAGGAAAGCAAGTACCGTATGCTAACACATATATATGGAATCTAAAAAACAATGGTTCTGATGAACCTAGGGGCAGGAGAGGAATAAAGATGGAGACGTAGAGAATGGACTTGAGGGCACAGGGAGGGGGAAGGGGAAGCTGGGGCAAAGTGAGAGAGTAGCATTGACATATACACACTACCAAATGTAAAATAGATAGCTAGTGGGAAGCAGCCGCATAGCACAGGGAGATCTGCTTGGTGCTTTGTGAGCACCTAGAGGGGAGGGATAGGGAGGGTGGGAGGGAGACGAAGGGAGGGGATATGGTGATATATGTATGCATATAGCTGGTTCACTTTGTTATACAGCAGAAACTAACACAACACTGTAAAGCAATTATACTCCAATAAAGATGTTAAAAAGAAAAAGAGACTGTAATTATGTGATGTGACTGAGATGTTAACAAACCCTGCTGCAGTAATCATTTCACAATATACACATATATCAAAATCATCACATTTTACACCCTAAACTTACCCAATGTTATATGTCAGCTATATCTCAAAAACACTGGAAAAAAATAAAGTTAATTAAAAACCTAATAATATATAATGAAAATGATGCTTACAAAAATAAAACTTAAAAGACTTAAAATAGGTCACTAAGGCAAAGCCTTTGGTCTTTAATGATGGTGTTTTCCCCTTTTCTTTCTTCAAATAACATCTTTTTAAATTTCATAGATTACTGTCTGCCCTCCTTATCCTCAGATTCTGTATCCATGGACTCAACAAACTGCAGGATCATGTAGTACTATATTTACAGTCCCTGGTTGGTTGAATCCATGGATGCAGAACCCACGGATATGGAGAGCCAACTATGTGACTTGAGCATCTGTGGATTTTGGTATCTGCAGCAGGTCCTGAAACCAGTTCCCCGTGAATACCAGTGGATGACTGTATTATCTCTTCTGTTCTGAATGTTTGAAAATATCTGGTGGTGTTCTTCCTAGTAAGGTAAGAAAGTCTGTGTTATCATATTCCTTCCTTACTACCAGATTGGTTTCAGTCATGCCATTAATAGTTACCTTTCAATGGCTTAATAAGTAAAAGGTTCATATATGTTTTACGAATTTTTTAAAAAATATAATCTGATTCAAACAGCTTTAGTGAAAATGGGGGATTTATCAGTTCACCTAAGTGAAAATTCAGGAATGGCACGCCTTTAGACCTAGGCTGTTCCAGGGACTCGAACCACACCATCAGGGCACCATGACCTTGAGTACTCAATTCTCCTTTTCCTGAAGGGACGTCCTTCTTACTCTCCACTATTTAGAGACTAGCTACAGGCCCACATCCTCCTGGGTTTATTTCAAGAGAACAGAGTACCACCAGTAGCTCCCATATTAACTCCCAGAATTCATTTCTGATTCAACCAATTTGGATAATTTGCCCATCCCTGATCCAAATCTCTGTGGTTATTTTATAAGTATCGTGTTCTGATTTGCTAGGTCTGTGTCACATGCTCTGTGCCAGATAGAGGAATGGCTAGTTCCCAGAAGAGATTTTGTATACTAGAAAAAGAGTAGATGCATTCTAGCAAGGCAAAAACTCTAAAACATTGTTTTGTACTTTGCTTTCATATTATTTTGTTGTGAATATCATCCCCACCTCACAAACGAGAAACTGAAACTCACTGAGTGGTGTCGTTTGGACTGCAGCTCAGGTCTCCCCTTTCTTAGCTTGGTGTCATCCTGCTGGACTAGATTGTGCTGCATACTAGAGTAAATATTCATTACTCCAAAAATGAATAATGGAACTCTCCCCCCAGAAAAGGTGTACTTTTTTGTTGCTGGATAAAGGAAAAGATTTTGGAGGCAAATGTAAAAATTCCCCTTTCCAAATTTTCAGTTGTTATTCAATTGTTATTCCAATTGATTCTCTGAAATCAAAATGATGGATGGAATAAGAATTAGCTCCTAAGGAAGTTGACGGCCCTAAGAGAAAACAATTGCTCATTAATTCACACTGACCTTAAAAAGATCCCATGATTCAAATAGCAAAGTTGCTGGCAGAGAGCGCTGAGGTGGGTTGCTTACCACTAAAGAAATCACCCTAGTGTCCTTTTAATAAGATTTACATAGACTCTTGGGCAGTTTCAATGTACTCGAGCCTGAATGATTAATTTTCCCCAATAAAAGAAAGACATTAAAATGAATACATCTTTCACTCAGTGTAGTGACTGGCCTGGGTTGACCCTAACTGGAGCCATAACAGCTTAAAATGATATACTGAAAATTTGCTTTTTAATTAAATGGGCTGGCAAATGGATGAACACTTGAAGTTCAGACTAGACTGTTCTGTATCAATACCTCCTGCTCTTTGCTTTCTCCTAGAAGTAGGACATGGTAGGACTAAAAAAGTTTTTCTTGACAAACTAGACTTTAAATTCTACAAGAGCAAAGACCTTTGCCTGTTGGACTCACTGCCTGGCACATACACAGACACTAGTACAGGAGAGATAAATAAAGTTTGTTGAATAAATTAGTAAGCAAACAATTCATTTAACTTTCTTAGAGGAGCAAGAGTCTTCCAGCTTTGGGATTCCACTGTGACATACTTGTTTTCTAGAACTCTAAGCCCAAATTTTGGAGTTTCAATTTATCACCCTCCCATTTAGAAATCTCTCCTTTTCTTCAGAACTCTCTTGTATTTTCTCTTCATATCTCTATCACTTGGAATTTATTTACTGTCTTTTCATTTTCATATGTGTATGTTTTTGTCCTCAATTTATGTTTCTAGATTTCAGACACCTAGGTTTATCCTTTTTATACCTCGTACCACCTCCTACATCCCTCAAATATTTAAGTTTGCATTTCCACTTGTTTCTGATAACCTGGACAGTTTTCAAAAAGACATACCCCCAAAGAAATACAGTACTCTGTTTAAAACAAAAAGTAAATGAGAACCAGGCCACAGAAAATAAGAGTCCATGTCAACAGAAGGAAGGGATAAATTCTTTCAGAGCTAGACAATTATACTTGGGCAATAAATTTGGTTTCAAGTTTTCCAGTCCAAAAAGAAAAAGGGGGATGCCCAAATTACATGTCAGATGACTATGCCTTGGCAGAAACATTTCCCCCAAGAAATTAAACCCAAGTAAAAATTTATGAGGGGTCTTTGTAATAGAAAGCAAATGGGCATTGGAGTCAGGTTGTCCTGGTTTTACATCCATTTTCTCCCCGTTTCCTAACTGTGTGACTTTGGACAAGGCATTTAAACTCTCCAGACCTCAGTTTCTTCAACTGGAAAATGAGGACTTTGATAATGATAAGCTCCACAGGGTTACTGTAAGGAGCGTTATTATTAAGCTACTTACATAATAGTAATAATACTTACTACTACTTCATGCTTACTATACCAGGCACTGTGCCAAGGTCTCTATGTGTAGTATCTCACTTCCCTCTCATTCCCACCTTGTGAGAGAGGTGACTGAAGTAGTGGGATGAAGTAACTGGCTTAAGGTTCCACAGCTAGCTCACTGTGACTCAGCATTCGATCAAAGTTAATTCCCTTTCCCTTGCATGGCCTGGTAAATATCTCCCGCCATCACATTTTTACAAGAAGAATAACCAGTGCAGCATGATTTCCTATCATTTCCTCAGGACTGCAAGCCATCCTGGGATAGCATTGGGACCTACGTAAGGAGAAAAGGGCAGATGACACAGAATCTCAAGTCTTGATAATTACACTAAATAAATTTCTGTGTGCCTTCTTCGCATGTTTATATGCATTAAGTTTAGATCAGTCAGGTCCAACCATAGTTTCCTCTGCCCCTACCTCACTGAATTTTCCCTGCTTACAGGACACAGTAACCTAGTGCCTGTCCAGCCTCATCCCATCACTCTCTGTCTCCAAGGAGACCTTAGTTCCAGGTGAGAAAGAAGTCAAAAGACCATTTACCACTTAAGTGAGTTACAGGAGAGTCAATGGACTGAGCTCAATTCCAGGCCTGCTACTCATTAGCCGTAGGACCTTAGGAAGGTCACTCTGAAACGTGAGTGTCACTATGTATCGAGAGAATAAGTTGGACAATCTTGGTAACAGTTATTGAATTACTAACTCGATAGGGAGCTGTCTCGGGGACTGCTACTCCAGGGCAAGGAGGAGATTAAAATGTTCTCAACCCCTAACTTCAACCTGGGGAGCTCCAGTTTTATTGGTTTTTTATTTACTGGGTGTTGACTTTAGTTTGGTTTAATAAAGGGCTTCTGATAGATGGAACTAAATGATTGCTAAAGGTCCTGGTTTAACAATCTGGTTTAACAATCTCAATACACATCTATTCCTGGCTGGACTGACTGCCCTAGGTGGGACTTCTATGTTACAATTTGCCACTAGTAGTAGACATGGCAGGTTTACTAAGAGAAGAGTTAGGAAGAGGCCTTTTTCCTTTTCTTTGCTACCTTCTGAAAAGAAGTAAAATATTCCAGATGATATTCTTTCTCTGAAACTAGCAAATAGATGGCCAGAGGAAGACACTGGTTGCAAGTGAGACCAGATGAACTGGGAAATTATTTACTGCTTTCAGCAAATTAACTGGAGGAAGAAAAAAGAACGCTTTCTCCCCTTTAGCACTGTGGGGCGGAAGTAAACAAAACATTCCATTCGATGTGATTCAGAATTTCCCAGATGCTAAGCCAATCGGCCCATTGCAGAGTTCTAAATCAGTAGGACTTTCCCAGAGCATCCTCAAAGCAAAGAATCGTCTCTTATGAAAGAGGCAGGGGCAGAGGGGACTGTCCGTAGGCTCCCACTCAAGAGATCTGGTCCTTCCGGCCTCTCCTCTGTCTCTCTTTGTTTGGAGCTGGGCAAATCGCTTTCTTCTCTGGTCTTGGTCTCCAAATCTGTCAAAGGAAGATTCTGGACTAGGTATGTGTTACTAAAGTCTCTTCTTGCTACAACATAGTGTGTTCCTCCAAATAACCCAGGAGTCAGCCAAATGGACAGCCCCAAGTCACCTGGCCTCTGTAACACTTCTCAATATTGAAGTAGAAATGCTTCAAGCCCCAACCCTGCAATGATACACCCACTGACCCTCTCCTCAGTACCTCCAAGGTTTACTGGGTGGGTTATATTCCTTTTAGGCATATCTCATTCAGATGGTCTATTTACACTGAATTCTTGATGTGTTTTTTCTTTTTTTTTTGCGGTACGCGGGCCTCTCACTGCTGTGGCCTCTCCCGTTGCGGACCACAGGCTCCGGACGCGCAGGCTCAGCGGCCATGGCTCACGGGCCCAGCTGCTCTGCAGCATGTGGGATCTTCCCGGACCGGGGCACGAACCCGTGTCCCCTGCATCGGCAGGCGGATTCTCAACCACTGCGCCACCAGGGAAGCCCGTGTTTTTTCTTTTATAGCTGATTTTTATTTCCTCTGTACTTCATGCTGATGTTTCAGGACAATGCCTCCTTTTTTTTTTCCCCACAATTTCCCCTAAATATCACATATTAAAGAGTAGTGGGTAATAGACTTTAACAACAACAAATAGGCAATAATAAAGGAAATGTTACATCATAGAAAAGTAGGTTACTTAAAACTAAATTTTAAATATTTCTGTTCTTAAAAATCACAAGTCATTATTATCACAGAGAACCTTCCTTCTGCCAAATTTCTTCATCGTCCCTCAGCCCCTCACTCTGTTACAGATCCTAGCTCACTGCCATTCATTCTAAGTCCTCTCCTTGGCAATTCCTGGATATTTGAAATTTTTTTCAACTTCATTTTATAGAGCAGTTCAGCTCTCTCTCTCTTTCCTAATGATGCTCCTTGGCCATGCCCTGGGGTTAGTTCTCCACATCTAAAAACAACAAAGTATTTTTTCTAATTGATTTCTCTGCGCAGTTTCACATCTCAGTTTCCTTAGCTGTAAAAAGGGGAAATCCTATTTCTGGGAGTTATTGTGAGCCTTCAATGAGATGATACCTGCTTGGCCTGCTTAGTACCCCAAATAGTGCCTGGTAGAGTCATAGTCGGTGCTCAATTAATGTTAGCTATTGTTAGCTCTTGGTATTTGCAATACTATAATCTTTCAGTATTGCTTTGAGGATTAGAGATAAAGTGAATACAGGGCCTGCCTCATGAAAGGCAGATAAAAGCATGCAAATGTGTTAAAACTTAAAGAGGGCTTACTCAAGGCCAAGCACCCTTCTATTTAAGCACATTTAATATTCACAACAGCCCAGAGAGGTAGAGTATCGATATTCTTATCTTCACTTTACATATGAGGAAACTGAAACATAAAGAGGTTAAGTAACTGACCTAAGGTCACACAGCTAGTTAGTGGCATAACTAAGATTTAAACTCAGGCAATTGAACTTCAGAGTCTGTGCTTTGACCCACCACGTCGTTCTGCCTTTTAACTTTTTTTTAGTAGCATTCATAAATAAATGAGGACAGAAGGTTCTTTTAATGCATACTCTAACTATAGGAATCTGTATCAAGGAACAAATTCTCTTAAAACACTTTTAAAAGTAGCTTTTAGCAGTTCACTAGGTCTTCCAGGAATGTTGTCAAGAAGTCTGGTTGTTTTTTCATTGTTTACTGTAAAATGCATCCAGTGTCTAAACAGAAGAACCATAGTACACAATACTGGCAAAAATCATGAGATTTCAACAACTGGATTGGCAAAGTGTTAGATTTCAGAGTTTCCTGTATTTGTTTAGGGGTATGAGCTACAAAGGTGACCTTAACTCATGAAACTTACAAGCCTGAAAAACATTTGGTATTTCAATCAAATAAAGCCAACAACAATATCAATCCGGTACTTATTTCATAGTCACACAATTGTTCCCGTCCTACACTGTAATTAAGCATCAGTGACCATCCGCCCAGTCAAAAGCTGCAGTTCAAATTATTTTCCTAAAATCAAACCAAACATTTTCGAGGTCAGCTTCAGGGATGGCTAATCCGTTGAAGGAAAAGAGAGTGTTTGGACCTTCAGGCTTCCCTGCAGGAGATCTGTGATGAGATGAGATGGTCTATTGCCCTTCTTGAAATGAAGGCCTTTTGTTGGGAAGTGTGTGTGAGTAGCCCTTGGTTGGTTGTCAACCCAGTACCCATCTCCTCCTTCCCCAGTCATAGCACATTTCCTCTTTCCAACATTACCTGGCCTTTTTTCAGTTATCCACTCCCCCACGCATCCACGTGCTTCAAGGGACTCTAACCACCTCCTCTCTGGCTCCAGCAGGGGGACCCTGATTCTCCTGATAAATCTAAACTGATCACAGTCATCTCATTTCTCTGGCTAAACCACTAGGTTAGGAATAGACCCAAGACATGAAACATGAGACGTTTGCTTGGGGCTTCTGGGAAATGTATCTGGGCTCTAAACAGAGACACTCTAGAGACAGCTCCCTCTGCCCAGGACATTGTTTTATCCAAAGGTAATGCCTGTGACAGTCAAAGCCATTTTGCAATGCTGAGAATGGCAGCATGGAGAAAAGCCTGGATCTTTGATGACACTCTGGAATCATGGACTCTGCTGCTCCTGGAGCCTGTTTTGACTCTCTCTGCTCTTTCAATTGTGTAAACTAATAAATCTCATGGTTGAAGGCAGTTTGAGTCAAAGTCAAACTTTCCCCTTATTTGAAGCTCTAAGGATTCTAAGTCCCAGCATGCATGCATGCATTTGTGCAGGCTGTGTCACTCTAAGTATTAGGAAGATAGGGTAAACCAGGCTGCTTTTAGGGAAAGGTGGTAGCTCCACTGTGAGCCAAGATGAAACAGAAACTCAGGATCTGACCAAAATGCCAAACACGGCAAACCTGTCAGCTTGCTACCCAAAGTGCGGTCCATAGACCAGCAGTATCAGCCTCACCCATGAGCTTATTAGAAACGCAGAATGTCAAGCGCCGCACCTCCCAACCCCACCACCTGACCTGCTGTGTCAGAATATGCATTTTAACAAGATTGGTAGGTGTTTCCTGTACACAGTAAAGTTGGAAAAGCATTATCTTAGGATCCTTGAGTCCTGGAAGAAAAGCGGAAGAAATGGGCCCAGCGATATGGTTCCCCAGGGATCTCTCGAGGAATTTTCAGGACTCAGCCTACTTTCCCTTTCCCTTGTCTCTAGCTGGAGGGAAGGGCCTGGACATCATGCACCCTTGTTAGCCCCTCTCCAGGTCCTGTCCTCTAAAGATTTTTCTCTTTGACTCTTTGAAATCAAATGATAACACCTGCATGGCAGGACTGTAGCTCTAGTCCTTTGCAGCCAGGTGAGAAGGAATGCGTCTCCCTGATATGATGGTTGCTGGAGAGGGCTCTCATTAAACAAAGGGCACCACACATCACAAACCCAGCCATTACTTGTGCATTCAACTTGGGGCAAGAAGAGCCAAATTGGAAAGACAGGCTATTCTACAGCTGCCAGTCTAGCCCACTGTGTACGTTAGGTGTTCAGGGAGGACCTGGTACATAATTTGTGGGGCTTGGTGCAACGTGAAAATGTAGGATTCCTTGCTCAAAAATTATTAAGAATTTTGAGCAAGTAACAGCAGGGCACTAAGCCAATTGCATGGCCCTTCTCAGCCTTATGCAACAGGACAGGTTGCACAAACATGAAGCCAGGCCTGCTCTCAGGATAAAATGAGCGGGAGAGAATATGAATGTAGTTGTCTCTGCTTTCAGAAAACCTTTTGCAATAAAAAGATATTGTCAGTGGAAGAGGTCTAAGATTGGCTCATGGTGAATAAGACTCCATGATGAAACCATTCATACTAAATATCATCTACTGTAATTATTTCTTCATTCAGACTCACCACATGCAAGGCACATTGCTAGTTTCTTGGATACAAATTTTAGAAAGAGACATCCTCCATCTTCATGGGGCTCACACTCCAGTGGGCAAACTAACATGAAAACAGGCCTATAATCTGAGGCTGCAGATTGTTATAATGGAGGAATCCAAAAATATTAAGTATTGGAAGCTGAATCACTGATCCATAAAATCTAAGGGTGTTCTATAAATTAGTAAATTTGCCCTTCTAACGAAAGGGGAGCTTTAATTTTGTGTGTGGCAAACTTTTCAAATGAAGCCAAGAAGCAGGCTGATTTAGGGGACCACAAGTTGAATTTCTTTTTCTTTTCTTTTATTTTTTTTTTGCAATACGCGGGCCTCTCACTGTTGTGGCCTCTCCTGTTGCGGAGCACAGGATCCGGACGCGCAGGCTCAGCGGCCATGGCTCACGGGCCCAGCCGCTCCGTGGCATGTGGGATCCTCCCAGACCGGGGCACGAATCCGCGTCCCCCGCATCGGCAGGTGGACTCTCAGCCACTGCACCACCAGGGGAGCCCTGAATTTCTTTTTGAGGGAGGAGGCACATCCTTTTGCCTATGTGGAAATTTTGTCTAGTGTGTACCTACTTATATTTCACCTTCATGAAATCTTGCCCCTACTCCTCCTTTCTTCACTATATCCTCCTAAAACATCTATCCCAATCCCATTGCCAGAGGTGGGCAGATCAAGTAAAGTGACCCATTTTCCTGAGGTTTTTGGAGAATGTTTGTCAAGGCGATAACGGAGAGATCTGCATTTAATGTCAGGCTGAAATTAAAAAGAGGAAGAAAAGAGCCAGCTTATTTTAGACCTTCCAAATCCCAACAATAGTGAGCAATTTTCACATCTTCAAGCACCAAAGCCAGTTAACCTTTTGTGGAGGATTCTGATGCAGGCTGCATCTGGCCAGGGCAGTTGATGGATGGGCAATGTTGGCCGTGGGTGTGGAGTGGGAGAGTTCCGAAAGCCTTATGTGAAAACCATTTGTACAAAAACCTAGTCATTTCACTGATTCAGAAGTAGAGTTTACCTTTCACATGTGGACAAGAATCTCCAAATTATAATTACTACTCCAGAGACTCCAGAGATGTGGATGCTGAATGCACCTAAACCCCTGCATCCCTACCTGGGTGATTCATAGTCACATCTTAGGACCTACAAATTATTTCTTGCTGTGAGTCTAAAATGCATGGTACGAATACTGGAAACTTGAATGCTAAAGTTGTAAATATCAAGATACAACAGTTGTCTGCCAAGCATGGACTCTGAAAACATAATTTAACCAGGTTGATATTCTCTTAAAGAACTGGGATTCACATGATTAGGCTTCTCTGAGGAAAAAGCTTTCAAGGAGAGCAAAAATATTAAGCTTGAAAATCCAATAAGGGAACCATTTGAGACATCTTGTGTTACAGATCATTTTATCCATGATGGATCACTCACCCTTTAAAAAACACTTTCTGATCTCCACACTCGTTTGAACAGGGTTCAGCTGGCATCAGAAGTAGGGCATCTTGCATAAACCATCCCGTGACTTGTGGGTGGAGGAGAGAAAGTTCTGGAGCCTTGGTTTTAAAGGGTACCAGTGACACATATCCAATGCCATGCTTTGCAAGGAAGCTGGGCACACAGCCTGCCTTCCTCCATCTCCATTGCAAGCCTGGAAGCAAGCCTGTCTGTGCTTTTGTGAATGCGAACCTACATCAGGTTGAGCCAACTCCATCAGTGGGGAAATACAAATGCCCACTTCATTTTTATTCAGCGATCAGAGGCTTGCAGTGCAGAGCTTCCTAGGATAGCATGCCAGAGAAACTCTAGGAAGCAGAGCTTCCTTAAATAAGGCGCATCCTGCCGTTATCCATGTAGCATTTTCAGAGGGCCAGAGAAGACCCTTAAAAGGAAAAAGAGGAACTCGAGCTAGGGTAAGCTTGTTATTATTTAATGCCAAAACACAAGGATAAATCTATTTATAAATAGCTAGGAGAGCATCTCACTGGGGATTCTGAATACACAAGAACTGAATCAAAAGGGCCATCTATACCTAATAAGATCATATAGTGCTTCGTTGATTGTAGAGTCTGCCTTACGAGATTATTTTTATTTTGGGGGTTAGTCTGATAATATATTCACTATTTTCCTATGACTTGCAATGATGTGAGGATTAGCACAGTATAATGTTGACAATTGCATACTCTGTAACCCCTGGGTTTGAATCCAGGTTGAACCATGTTCTAGCTTTCTTATCTTAGGCAAGTTACTTAATCTCTCTGGACCTCAGTTTTCACATCAATAAACTGGGAATAATAAAGCACCTAACTTCACAATGTTAATGTAATGGTTCAGTGAGTAAAGCATTGACAAAGCACTCAGAATAGGGCCTGACACATAGGAAGAGCTTCCTCCTTCTCCGGTCTGTAAGAGAAATGACTATGGCCAGATTTTGGCCAATTTAAAATCCTTCTTTGATTTCACTGATTTCATTCTTCTTTAAGTGTATGAAAGCAAAGCAACTCTCTAACACTAAGACCACAGAGCTATAAATTAGTACCACTGGGGTTTAAAGAATCCTGACATGAATGTAGGATACAGTAGTCAAGGATACCCTCGTGGAAGGGAGTCATATACTAATTCAACTAACGCTTACTAAGTTCTCCTTATGTGCCTGGCCTTGTGCATGTGCTCAGGATACATCTTTCTTGATGAACAAGAGGGACAGGGCTCTTCTTTGTACTTGGGCTGGACCTTGAAGGACTTGGAAGAATTCAGTGAAGAGAGTTGCAGAAAACAGTCTTGGCAAAGGTTCAGAGATAAGATAAAGATGGTAGCCATGGGAGTACAGAAAGCTTATTTGGGACAGTTTCTGCTTATGGAAGCCTAGAGACCTTGATATTGCAAGTGATAGGGAAGGAACAATTGAGGTTTCAGACAAGAACAAGAAGTAAGCAAATATGTATATACACAAGAAGGATTGGGAGGAAAACTGGGTAGCGCCTGGGAGTATGGACAGCTTGCAATGTATTTCAGGATTCCAGGAGTGAAATAAGATTTATAGTAGAGGGTGACAACAATAGGAAAGAAGAATACAGAGAGGCATGTTGAGAAGAGAAGTGATGGTACTTGGTGATTGAACCTATGAGATAGGGAGAAAGAAGAAAAAAAGGCAATTCCACGTCCGACTCCTAACCAGTTGAGATGACTAAAGTATAAACATGGCTTAAGATAAAATAGAATCTCTTAAGATTACTTAATTTAAAGATAATCAGTTTTAGAGATTGATTTTATAGATGAAGAATATCTTAATCAAAGCAGCAAATGAAAAATTAGTAGCAGAGCTGGAATGAAATTTCCAATCTAGTGCCTCTTTCTACTACGAAACCAAAAGAAAGATCACAGTATTGTATAAAAAATATAAGCAGACTCAAATTTGAATTCTCTGCACAAGCTTTGGGGCCTCATTCTGTCTGAGCCTTGGAGAAAGTACCTAATCTCATAAGATTGTGAAAAACAAAGCAAAAGATATTTAACTCAGTAGAGCTCAACGGTTGTTGGGTTCTCTCTCTTCTATACTGTACTCCAACCTTGATTAGACTCTGCAGAGCCTCATTTCTTCCGAAATTGTATGAACTTGTGGATCATGGCAGCATACATTCAGGAACTACCAGAAGTGAATTCTTGAAGCCCTACTGGATGCCTTAGAAGATTTGCTCAATGGTAATGGAAAAAGGGGTGTTTGGTCGGTACGGGAAACACGGTAATGGACTCTGTCATGTGATTCAGAGACAGAGTCATAGACAGTTGCAGCATAAACCAAGCAGCAATGAGCAAATGAGGCCAGTCCACACACATCCAGATGGATGCTCAAGAGGGGGACCACCGGCAACGGTGCTTCTAAATTCAGATACCGACCCAAAGTGCTAGAATGTCAGAGCTGGAGGAAACTCTCAATCATTTTACAGATGAGAAAACTGAGACCAGGAGAGGGCAGTGTAGGAAGGAGGGTGTGCAGCAAAGTGAAGGGAGCAAGATGGTGAGGTGTTAAGAGCACAGATACTGGAATCACATCACGTAGACCTGAGCCAAATTACTTAACTTCTCTTGGCATCACTGTTGATGACCTTATTTTTAAAATGGAAAACATAATATCATCCGTAAGAGGAGGTTTCAAATAAAATGCTTCGTGAAAAGTACGAGGCAGAGATGGCTCTGAGCATCTTCTGAATTCTTTACACTCGCCCCTCCGCACCTGCACACGAGTTATCATATGTGCACTGATGCATGACTGTTGCAGGCAAGTGAACAGAAAGCCATTGTTCCCCCAGTTTTCTGCCCAGCCTCCTAAGACCACAAGATCCAAACTATGGAGCTATTGCCAACACCCCCCTGCACTAGAAATATGGGAGGCATATGGTAAGACAGGAATTGCAAGAGTTAAGAGAAAAACAACACTTGGCTGATGTATTGGTCCCTGTGGCAGTAGGCCAACGTGCTTTGTGGCCAAGGGGAACTTGAAAAGGAAGGAATGGGAAGCACCTTAAAGGGAGAACTTGTCTTGTATTCTTCCTGGGGGAAGGGTTTTCCTTAGAGTGGTTAAAGTCATTTCTCTCTCAACGAAATGATGGGATTTCCTGATATAAATTACTCACCACTGAAAAATTTATAAAAAAATGTTATTAGGCAAGTGATTGCTAAGCTTAGGCACTAACCTAAGCACTTTATATATATTAGCTCATGTATTCCTTATAATAACCCTCTGAGATAGGTATTAGTATTGTAATGTTGATTTTAAAGCCAAAAAAACAGAACGCCAAGGCATAGAGAAGTAAATTAGCTGAGGTTTCAGAACTTGTAAGTGAAGGGGGAGGGATCTGAAGCCCAGCAGCCGAGCTCAAAAGGCTGCTGTCTTGTCAAACGTGACTGCAGGAGGGGAGCAGGAAGCGGGGAGATCACAGAACGGGAACACAGGAAGCAGCAGCACGATGCAAGCCAGGTAAGAGAACACAAAAAGAAATGAGGAGAGAAGAGAGAAGAGGCCGCATTGGAACAGTGTGAAATAGCACACAGAGCAGAAAAGAAGGGCCAAGTGAAGCGGCCAAGCATAGCGCAGCTCCGGAAACTGTGTTGCTAAATGAATTTGACAAAGTCAGTAAAGACTCATTAAAATACGTAGCCAGCAAAACAGGCACACTCAAGAGCTCAGACGGGATGATGAGTGGTGATAAAGAAGTCCCAGGTGAAGTCTTCGACTGCTCCTGACAGTGGATGAGAGCTTCACCAGCCCAACTTCCTCTAACAAGCCCGCGATGATGGCAGACATTAAACACAGAGATGACAGGATCTGGGCTCAGCAGTCCCATCCTGCTCTACTATTTCCTAGCAGCGCATGTGACCTTGGGCCTCATTTCCCTCATTTATCAAGTGTGATTAAGAATAATCCTCATTGAATGTAAATTGGTGCAGCTACTATGGAAAACAGTATGGAGGTTCCTTAAAAAACTAAAAATGGGGCTTCCCTGGTGGCGCAGTGGTTGAGAGTCCGCCTGCCGATGCAGGGGACGTGGGTTCGTGCCCCGGTCCGGGAGGATCCCACATGCCGCGGAGCAGCTGGGCCCGTGAGCCATGGCCGCTGAGCCTGCGCGTCCGGAGCCTGTGCTCCGCAACGGGAGAGGCCACAACAGTGAGAGGCCCGCGTACAGCAAAAAAAAAAAAAAAAAAACTAAAAATGGAGCTACTATATGATCCAGCAATCCCACTCCTGGACATATATCTGGAAAAGATGAAAACTCTAATTCGAAAAGCTACATGCACCCCAATGTTCACAGCAGCACTATTTTTAATAGCCAAGACATGGAAACAACCCAAGTGCCCATCAACAGATTATTGGCTTAAGAAGATGTGGTACATATATGTAACAGAATATCACTCAGCCAGAAACAAGAATGATATATTGCCTTTTGCCACAACATGGATGAACTAAGTGAAGTAAGTCAGGCATAGAAAAACAAATATTATATGATATCACTTATATGTGGAATCTAAAAAATAATACAAATGAATTTATTTACAAAACAGAATAGACTCACAGACACAGAAAACAAATTTATGGTTACCAAAGGGGGAGTGGGGGAAGAGGGATAAATTAGGAGTATAGGATTAACAGATACACACTACTGTGTATAAAATTAGATAAGCAGCAAGGATTTACTGTATAGCACAGGGAGCTGTATTCAATATCTTGTAATAACCTATAACAGAATAATCAGAAGAAATATATACATATATAACTGAATCACTCTGCTGTACAACTAACACATTGTTGTAAATCAACTATACTTAAATTAAAAAGAAAAGAATAACCCTATAGAGTTATGGTGAGAAATAGGTGATCCACCATTTATACAGTCACTAACTCAGAGCCCTGCACACATAATTACTATTATGCATAGTACTAATAATGGCTATCGTTACTACCGGCCTTGGGTGCTCTGGCCAATTTTGCCCTCAGAGAATCTACATGGTTTTGGACTATTGCACGCTTTAGGGGCATGTGCCTTATATAGGCACTTCAACTATGCTGTTGTTTTTCCTGCTCTGCCTAAAGAGCTTGTAATGAGAACAAGAAACACAGTGCACAGGGGGAAAAAAGGCAATACCTAGGGCTGTATTTATATTTACTGCAGAATAAATAGCATAAATGCTCTATTTTGGGTTTATAAATAAACTTGGAGAGGATCTGCATATTTTTACACATTTCTAAAATATGCATTTTATTATAGTTATTGAGGACTGAGCATCTGTTAGGAATATTAAAATCAAAAGCAGTGTTAAGTCTTAACTACAGTGAAGCTATTAATATGGAATTGGGAACTATAACCTTTTCCAAACCACACAGTCAGAAGAACTTTATTTCTCATATTAAACAAAAGTGAACTGGTGATTGAACTGCCTCTGAAATTCTATAAAGTAAAAATTGTATGATGTGCCCAATAGATTATTAAGCAAAAGGTGGAAATAGATTTCTCATTCTAGCATAGAAGTGCTTAAAGTACTGAAAAGGCATTGCAAATTCCTCTGAAACATCCAATATAGTTTATTAACATTTGCTTTACCATACAGTGCCATAGAAACCTATAAGGTAAATGTGAGAAACCGCAAACCAATCTGATTAAGAACAATCAGAATAAGGACATCCTGGACAATGTTTTTCTACCTCTACCATTATCTACTCATTTTTTTATTAGCCAGAAAATTTTATGTGAGGTATTATAGACGTTTTATAATATATGCAGGAACTGAACAGCAATCTCCTCAAATTCACAATTTATCTGATGGGAAGAAATAGATAAGCATGCTGTAATTGTCAGTTGTGATGATGTCGCTGTTTTTCTTGATATGGGAATATATTAACATAATTTCTCCAAGGTTAAAACGTTGAGACACAATATTACTTAGTGATTCAAACATAAGTTTGAGAGTCAGATCAGTGTTCAAGTCCTAAATATTTAGGCAAGTCATAAACTCCCTCATCCTCAGTTTTCTTATCTATATAATGGGAATAATTATCATAGTATCAACCTCAGAGAATTGTTGTGAAGGTTAAATGAGATAAATGCTTATGAAGAATTTAAGAACAGTTTATGGCATATATCAGGGGCTCGAGAAATGGTAGCTAGTTTTACATTAATAAATCTGAGCTCTACCCGAACATTCCCTCCTCCTGGGGAGGGCAGTTGTTATAGCTGTAGTTACTTGTTAAGAGCAATTGTGGAATATTTCAGGGATAATGTTATTCTTAGTCTTTCTTACATCTGGAGATCTAGTGTTGTTCTGGGACAACTATCTTTCTATAAGGTATAATTAGAGAATAGGAAGAAAGGAAGGGAGAACTAAAGTCAGTTATGAGCAACTTCAGAAGAAGAGGTGATTCGGAGCTCATGGCTATAAAAAGCTATCCCTCTCACCCATCAGCTGGAAAAATCAACAATTTACCATGCATAGATGTATGTATCACATATGCACAGACAATATAAAAAATTAAAACCATAGTTTCACAGCCTTTGGTATGAAGAAATGGAAAAGTTTGAGGATTCAATTGATGGCATAGGCTCTAAGGCAGTGATGAACAGGAAAGACTTGCTGGAAATCAGTGGGAAGAAATATTACCTCAGGCTCATAATTCAGCCAGAACAGGTGCTTATGGTGTCAAGTGGGTGTAGCCATAGGCTCTTCAAAGAGGCTTAAACAGAGAAGGAGGCATCCTCCTTTTCTTTTGGAAAATCTCCTAAAAGGTTCCTCTTCCCTTCTGAAACAGCATAGCAACAGGGCAGTTGTCATGTTGGGATCTGGATGACATGCATTTAGGAGATAAAGCAATAAGATCAGGAGATCAGGAGCTTTCTAAGGAATCCAGGTGAGTCAGGCATGGCTGGAACTCAGAGTGTGAGTGGCTAGTCCCAGAAACTACTCAGAAAGCAGGTCAGAAATTAGGTAAACTGGCAGGCGTCAGGGAGCACAGATGCAGAGCAGCTCCAGGCAAATAACCAAGAATGCAGTCAACAGACATTTTTGGAGCACCCTGTAGGAAGTTCTGGGAAAGCTCACTGAATCAAGGATACACACATACACATGGTGTATCCACACATGTGTATCCATACACACACATACTGCATGCACACACATGGTGTGCATGTAGTATTAACAATGACAATAGCAATGATGATACAACAATAACAACGATGACCCACTGAATGCAAAGGTCACAGGAAATGTGTTATAGGTACAGTGTCAGTTAATGTTTGCAACAACTTTGACTCATCCCCACCTTACCAGGTTAGGCCCCATAGTTAAAAAGCTCTGTGACATAGAAAACAAACTTATGGTTACCAAATCAGAAAGGGAATCGGGGAGGGATACATTAGGAGTTTGGGATTAGCAGATACAAACTCTTATATATAAAATACATAAACAACAAGGTCCTACTGTATTGCACGGGGAACTATATTCACTATCCTGTAATAAACCATAATGGAAAAGAACACACATATATATATATGAATCACTTTGCTGTATACCAGAAACTAACAACACTGTAAATCAACTATACTTCAATAATAAAAATAAATAAATAAAGAGCTCTGTGAGAATCCCATTCAGTACTTCCTTCACAGTACTTTGCTTGCTTGCAATCATTTCATCATCTATATTAATGTTTTTTATTAAAAAAGACATTTATTTTCTTTCAGATATATTTCATTGTTCATCGTAATGAGAACCTCTATATATTAGGTACTGAACAATACTTGTAGAATAACTATCTGAAAATTTAAAATGTCAATGTGTCTTTTTTTTTTAACATCTTTATTGGGGTATAATTGCTTTAAAATGGTGTGTTAGTTTCTGCTTTATAACAAAGTGAGTCAGTTATACATATACATATGTTCCCATATCTCTTCCCTCTTGCATCTCCCTCCCTCCCACCCTCCCTATCCTACCCCTCGAGGTGGTCACAAAGCACCAAGCTGATCTCCCTGTGCTATGCGGCGACTTTCCACTAGCTATCTATTTTACATTTGGTAGTGTATATATGTCCATGCCACTCTCTTACTTTGTCCCAGCTTACCCTTCCACCTCCCCATATCCTCAAGTCCATTCGCTAGTAGGTCTGTGTCTTTATTCCCATCTTGCCCCTAGGTTCTTCATGACCTTTTTTTTTTTTTTTAGATTCCATATATATGTGTTAGCATACGGTATTTGTTTTCCTCTTTCTGACTTACTTCATTCTGTATGACAGACTCTAGGTCCATCCACCTCACTACAAATAACTCAATTTCATTCCTTGTTATGGCTGAGTAACATTCCCTTGTATATATGTGCCACATCTTCTTTATCCATTCATCTGTTGATGGACACTTAGGTTGCTTCCATGTCTTGGCTATTGTAAATAGAGCTGCAATGAACATTGTGGTACAAGACACTTTTTGAATTATGGTTTTCTCAGGGTATATGCCCAGTAGTGGGATTGCTGAGTCGTATGTTTTTTAAGGAACCTCCATACTGTTCTCCACAGAGGCTAAATCAATTTACATTCTTACCAACAGTGCAAGAGGGTTCCCTTTTCTTCACACCCTCTCCAGCATTTATTGTTTGTAGATTTTTTGATGATGGCCATTCTGACCAGTATGAGATGATATCTCACTGTAGTTTTGATTTCCATTTCTCTAATGATTCATGATGTTGAGCATTCTTTCATGTCTTTGTTGGCAATCTGTATATCTTCTTTGGAGAAATGTCTATTTAGGTCTTCTGCCCATTTTTGGATTGGGTTGTTTGTTTTTGATATTGAGCTGCATGAGCTGCTTATAAATCTTGGAGATTAATCCTTTGTCAGTTGCTTCATTTGCAAATATTTTCTACCATTCTGAGGGTTGTCTTTTAGTCTTGTTTATGGTTTCCTTTGCTGTGCAAAACTTTTAAGTTTCATTAGGTCCCATTTGTTTATTTTTGTTTTTATTTCCATTTTTCTAGGAGGAGGGTCAAAAAGGATCTTGCTGTGATTTATGTCATAGAGTGTTCTGCCTATCTTTTCCTCTAAGAGTTTGATAGTGTCTGGCCTTTCATTTAGGTCTTTAATGTATTTTGAGTTTATTTTTGTGTATGGTGTTAGGGAGTGTTTTAATTTCATTCTTTTACATGTAGCTGTCCAGTTTTCCCAGCACCACTTATTGAAGAGGCTGTCTTTTCTCCACTGTATATTCTTGCCTCCTTTATCAAAGATAAGGTGACCATATGTGTTTGGGTCTATCTCTGGGCTTTCTATCCTGTTCCATTGATCTATATTTCTGTTTTTGTGCCAGTACCATACTGTCTTGATTACTGTAGGTTTGTAGTATAGTCTAAAGTCTGGAAGCCTGATTCCTCCAGCTCCGTTTTTCTTTCTCAAGATTGCTTTGGCTATTCGGGGTCCTTTGTGTTTCCATACAAATTGTGAAATATTTTGTTTTAGTTCTGTGAAAAATGCCAGTGGTAGTTTGGTAGGGATTGCATTGAACCTGTAGATTGCTTTGGGTAGTGGAGTCATTTTCACAATGTTGATTCTTCCAATCCAAGAACATGGTATATCTCTCCATCGATTTGTATCATCTTTAATTTCTTTCATCAGTGTCTTATAATTCTCTGCATACAGGTCTTTTGTCTCCTTAGGTAGGTTTATTCCTAGGTATTTTATTCTCTTTGTTGCAATGGTAAATGGGAGTGTTTTCTTAATTTCACTTTCAGATTTTTCATCATTAGTGTAGAGCAATGCAAGAGATTTCTGTGCATTAATTTTGTATCCTGCTACTTTACCAAATTCAACGATTAGCTCTAGTAGTTTTCTGGTAGCATCTTTAGGATTCTCTATGTATAGTATCATGTCATCTGCAAATAGTGACCGCTTTACTTCTTATTTTCCGATAATCCCAATCTCCCAATTCATCATACCACCACCACCACCCCTGCCACTTTCCCCCCTTGGTGTCCATACATTTGTTCTCTACATCTGTGTCTCTGTTTCTGCCCTGCAAATCGGTTCATCTGTACCATTTTTCTAGGTTCCACATATATGCGTTAAGATACGATATTTGTTTTTCTCTTTCTGACTTATTTCACTCTGTATGACAGTCTCTAGATCCATCCACATCTCTACAAATGACCCAGTTTCATTCCTTTTTATGGCTGAGTAATATTCCATTGTATATATGTACCACATCTTCTTTATCCATTTGTCTGTCAATGGGCATTTAAATTGCTTCCATGACCTGGCTATTGTAAATAATGCTGCAATGAACACTGGGGTGTATGTGTCTTTTGAATTATGGTTCATCTGTACTAATTTGTATTAATTTAATGTCTTTGTCACTATACTGTAAATTCCAGAAGGCCTGACGTTTGCTCACCAGAGACACCTAGTCCTGAGCACAGTATTTGGAACCTCAATAAATACTTGCTGACAATCTTGTGAATTTGTGATAGATTAAAAACCTGAGAAAGACACACAAAAAACCCCTCAAGTTTAGGCTTGCCCAAAGGCACACAGTAAGTTGCAGAGGCAGGATTTGAACCCAGGTCTGTTTTGACTTCCAAGCCTGTGTAATTCCCTGCTGTGAATACTTAGAAAAGAACACCAGAGTCCTAAGTATCAAGAAGATTGGAATAGGAGCACGTGCCACCATCAGGAAGGGACAAACGCATACAGCATTGGCAGTTTTGGCACCTGCAGGTAGGCAGGCAGAGCTGTATAGCCGGAGGTGTGCACAGGTGAATCTATTTAATGGAAGCAATAGGGACTCAGGCAATGAAATTCAGAAAGGACACAAGAGGTTTTAATGGAAACATTTGTGGAGAAAATGGAACACCGAGAGGTCAACCTCTATCAACAGCAAGGTCTCTTAAGTACTTCCTTCTTTCTGATCTGGCCTAGAGAGAAAGAGCCTCAGTGATGAAAGCCAGCCTAATACACTAACTGATTCAGTATCAAAATGACTATCAAACAATTGAAGTGCTTTGAAGCCATTTAAAAATAAGTACATAGGGGCTTTCTTGATGGCGCAGTGGTTAGGAATCTGCCTGCCAGTGCAGGGAACATGGGTTCGAGCCCTGGTCCGGGAAGATCCCACATGCCATGAAGCAACTAAGCCCAGGTGCCACAACTAATTAGCCTGCACTCTAGAACCCACAAGCCACAACTACTGAGCCCACGTGCCACAACTACTGAAGTCCATGCACGTAGAACCCGTGCTCTGCAACAAGAGAAGCCACCGCCATGAGAAGCCCGCACACCATAACAAAGAGCTGCCCCCACTCACCACAACTAGAGAAAGCCCATGTGCAGCAACAAAGACCCAACACAGCCAAAAATAAATAAATAAATAAGTTAAAAAAACAAAACAAAACAAAAAAACAAGTACATA
Organism: Delphinus delphis; assembly: GCF_949987515.2. Classification (NCBI taxonomy): domain Eukaryota; kingdom Metazoa; phylum Chordata; class Mammalia; order Artiodactyla; family Delphinidae; genus Delphinus; species Delphinus delphis. The sequence goes on along the minus strand of NC_082683.1, from coordinate 56,858,879 downwards.
ACACAAATACATATTAATATACTTTAATATCTTCAATTTTTTCACCTGTCAACATGCCTCTGAAAAATATCTAATGCCAGAACATTTGGGTTAGACAAAGAATTGATTGAATAAAGTCGAATTAAACCTCACTTTGAGTCCTCAGACCTCAGCACAGATGGTGCTGAGTAGTTGGGGGAAGGGCAGCACAATTCCTTCCAATTTCTCTTAGCTTTCCCAAAAATGAACATACAATTTAAATAAAATCAGAGTATTTATTACTCAAACACAGGTTCAAGACAATCTCCTCTCAGAAAAGCAAACAAAAAAACCAAAAAAACCCACTCAAAAAACCATAATGCTATCTCTAGCCACTCAAGTTCATCCAACATCCACAGTAATTGTTTAAAGACAAATGGAAGCATGACCTTCTGCTAAAACGCCTCCAGTGGCTTTCCATTGCCTCAGAATGAAGTTTAGATCCACCTCCATTCCTCGTAAAGACATCCCTGACGTGAATCTTGCCTTCGTTCTTTCTTGCCTCCTTCCCCCTCCTTCACTGGTCTCCAGTCACCCTGGCTTTCCTTTTGTTCCTTGAGCTTACCAAGTTCCAGGCCTTTGACCCTTGCAATCCTCACTCCTGCAGGATCTTCACATGTCACAGTGTGAAGAAGTCTCAGCTCAAATACTTTCCCAGACCCCCTAAAGTAGGATTCACCACCACTCTCCATTCTCTTCCATACGATTCTTTTTTTTAAAATTGATTTTACCACCATCTGAAATTCTCTCGTTTATTCATTTGGTTTGTTAGTCTTGTCTTCTCATAGTAGAATGCAAGCTCCATGAGAGCAAGGACTCTCTGTGTCTTGCTCACAGGTATCCCACACCTAGAACCATGGGTAGCTCAAAGCACTCCACTGCCACCAAAAAACTTCCTCTGTATCTTAGTCAAAGTTTATCAAGAAAGCAACGAGCTCTATCCTTCAATGTGCCAACTTGAAGTGGGTTGCCGTGAAGATAGAAGATACCAGAAAACTCTAGAAAAGAAATCCAGATTAAGTAATTTGATCTGGCAATTAGATTGACCAGATTAGACTTTGCTGAGATTATATATTTGGTTTTGTAACTATGCCAAGATAGATTTTAGTTGGACACACTTTTAAATGTATTTTAAATTGTCCCACTACAAATTCATCATTAGAAACAATATTTTTACCCAGTTTAACAAAATGATATACTATACTGTTCAAATAAATAATTCACCAAATTAGGAAAGGTGTTGGTCTCCTGGTATCCAAAAATGAAGAAAACCATTTGTATGCATGAAAGGTGGGAGGTATGGGGAGAGGGGTTAACTATAGCAGGGACACAGCCCGAAATCCTAGTACCAGATCACAGAACCTTAAAACTAGTTACGCCTCCCAAATTACCTAGCCTAACCTTTCACTTGAAAACAGAGTTTCCTAGATACTAAATGTAATTATTATAGCCCTAATACTATACTACATTTATATAAAAATTTAGAGCTTTCAAAATGCTTTCTCATTATATTTTGTGCTTTGATATTTATAACCTAGTGAGAAAGGCAGGAAAGTTCATATCATTTACCATCCTACAGATGGGAAAATAAAGAGATAGTGACTTGCCCAAGATACACAGCCAGAACCTTCAAATAAGACATAAAAAATCGATTCCTACCCACCTGGCAAATTCTTGGCCTCATACCCACAGCTAATAAAGAATGGTGCCAGGAGATGCTAGAATTTTTTGAATTACAATCAATTTCTCTTTCTACTCTTTGCTTTCTCTTCTCAGTGTTATATGGCTGTCCAAGGTCCCTCTGCTGGCTGGGGCAGTGCCAGGACTAGAACCCAATACAGAACTTGCACCACCTCACCAAGCTATCATATTAAATGAAAACCAAGAATTCATACTATTCCATGAGACTCAATGTGAGCCATTCTAGCTCAAAATGCAAATCAAGCTCCAGCTAACAGTATAAATGTGTAACACCAAGGAAATAGTAAAATAACGTATGATGTTATGGAATATTATGCAGCCTGCAAAAATAAGGTTTTTGGAGATTATTTCGTGAGTATGATAATGACAGCTAACATTTCTTTTTGTTATTGTTGTTGGCTGAGTTGGGTCTTCGTTGTTGTGTGCGGGCTTCCCCTAGTTGTGGTGAGCAGGGGCTACTCTTTGTTGTGGTACATGGGCTTCTCATTGTGGTGGCTTCTCTTGCTGTGGAGCATGGGTTCTAGGCTGTGTGGGCTTCAGTAGTTGTGGAGCGTGGGCTCAGTAGTTGTGGTGCACAGGCTCAGTAGCTGTGGCTCGTGGGCTGTTGAGTGCCCAGGCTCAGTAATTGTGACACTTAGCTGCTCTGAGGCATGTGGAATCTTCCCAGACCAGGGGTCAAACCCGTGTCCCCTGCATTGGCAGGCAGATTCTTAACCACTGCGCCAGCAGGGAATTCCCAACAGCTAACATTTCTTTTTTTTTTCAATGTTTTTATTGGAGTATAATTGCTTTACAATGTTGTGTTAGTTTCTGCTTTACAACGAAGTGAATCAGTTATACATACACATAGATCACCATATTGCTTCTCTCTTGCGTCTCCCACCCTGCCACCCTCCCCATTCTACCCTTCTAGCTGGTCACAAAGCACTGAGCTGATCTCCCTGTGCTATGTGACTGCTTCCCACTAGCTAGTTATTTTACATTTGGTACTGTATATATGTCCATATATACACTACCACTCTCTCACTTTGTCCCAGCTTACCCTTCCCCCTCCCCGTATCCTCAAGTCCATTTTCTAGTAGGTCTGCATCTTTATTCCCATCTTGCCCCTAGGTTCTTCATGACCATTTTTTTTTTTTAGATTCCATATATATGTGTTAGCATACGGTATTTGTTTTCCTCTTCCTGACTTCATTCTGTATGACAGACTCTAGGTCCATCCACCTCGCTGCAAATAACTCAATTTCATTCCTTTTTATGGCTGAGTAATATTCCATTGTATATATGGACCACATCTTCTTTATACAGTCTTCTGTTAATGGACACTTAGGTTCCTTCCATGTCCTGGCTATTGTAAATGGAGCTGCAATGAACATTGTGGTACATGACTCTTTTTGAATTATGGTTTTCTCAGGGTATACGCCCAGTAGTGGGATTGCTAGGTCATATGGCAGTTCTATTTTTAGTTTTTTCGGAACCTCCATACTGTTCTCCATAGTGGCTGTATCAATTTACATTCCCACCAACAGTGTATTAGGGTTCCCTTTTCTCCACACCCTCTCCAGCATGTATTGTTTGATTTTTTGATGATGGCCATTCTGACTGGTGTGAGATGATATGGCATTGTAGTTTTGATTTCCATTTCTCTAATGATTCATGATGTTGAGCATTCTTTCATGTGTTTGTTGGCAATCTGTATATCTCCTTTGGAGAATTGTCTGTTTAGGTCTTCTGCCTATTTTTGGATTGGGTTGTTTGTTCTTTTAATATTGAGCTGCATGAGCTGCTTGTAAATTTTGGAGACTTATCCTTTGTCAGTTGCTTCATTTGCAAATATCTTCTCCCATTCTGAGGGTTGTCTTTCCACCTCGTTTATGGTTTCCTTTGCTGTGCAAAAGCTTTTAAGCTTCATTAGGTCCCATTTATTTATTTTTGGTTTTATTTTCATTTCTCTAGGAGGTGGGTCAAAAGGATCTTTCTGTAATTTATGTCATAGAGTGTTCTGCTTATGTTTTCCTCTAAGAGTTTGATAGTGTCTGGCCTTTCATTTAGGTCTTTAATCTATTTGGAGTTTATTGTTGTGTAGGGTGTTAGGGAGTGTTCTAATTTCATTCTTTTACATGCAGCTGTCCCGTTTTCCCAGCACCACTTATTGAAGAGGCTCTCTTTTCTCCACTGTATATGCTTGCCTCCTTTGTCAAAGATAAAGTGACCATATGTGCGTGGGTTTATCTCTGGGCTTTCTATCCATCAATCTGTTAGTTCTATTAATCTATATTTCTGTTTTTGTGCTAGTACCATACTGTCAATTACTGTAGCTTTGTAGTATAGTCTGAAGTCCAGGAGCCTGAATCCTCCAGCACTGTTGTTTTTTCTCAAGAATGCTTTGGCTATTTGGGGTCTTATATGTTTCCATACAAATTGTGAAATATTTTGTTCTAGTTCTGTGAAAAATGCCAGTGGTAGTTTGGTAGGGATTGCATTGAACCTGTAGATTGCTTTGGGTAGTGGAGTCATTTTCACAATGTTGATTCTTCCAATCCAAGAACATGGTATATCTCTCCATCAATTTGTATCATCTTTAATTTCTTTCATCAGTGTCTTATAATTTTCTGCATACAGATCTTTTGTCTCCTTAGGTAGGTTTATTCCTAGGTATTTTATTCTCTTTGTTGCAATGGTAGATGGGAGTGTTTTCTTAATTTCACTTTCAGATTTTTCATCATTAGTTTATAGCAATGCAAGAGATTTCTGTGCATTAAATTTGTATCCTGCTACTTTACCAAATTCATTGATTAGCTCTGGTAGTTTTCTGGTAGCATCTTTAGGATTCTCTATGTATAGTATCATGTCATCTGCAAATAGTGACCACTTTACTTCTTCTTTTCCGATTTGGATTCCTTTTATTTCTTTTTCTTCTCTGATTGCTGTGGCTAAAACTTCCAAAACTATGTTGAATAACAGTGATGAGAGTGGGCAACCTTGTCTTATTCCTGATCTTAGTGGAAATGGTTTCAGTTTTTCACCATTGAGAACAATGTTGGCTGTAGGTTTGTCATATATGGTCTTTATTGTGTTGAGGTAAGTTCCCTCTATGCTTACTTTCTGGAGGGTTTTTACCATAACTGGGTGTTGAATTTTGTTAAAAGCTTTCTCTGCATCTATTGAGATGATCATATGGTTTTTCTCCTTCAGTTTGTTAATATGGTGTATACATTGATTGATTTGCGTATAATGAAGAATCCTGTATTCCTAGGATAAACCCCACTTGTTCATGGTGTATGATCCTTTTAATGTGCTGTTGGATTCTGTTTGCTCATATTTTGTTAAGGATTTTTGCATCTATGTTCATAAGTGTTATTGGTCTGTAGTTTTCTTTTTTTCTGACATCTTTGTCTGCTTTTGGTATCAGGGTAATGGTGGCCTCAAAGAATGGGTTTGGGAGTGTTCTTCCCTCTGCTGTATTTTGGAAGAGTTTGAGAATGATAGGTGTTAGCTCTTTTCTAAATGTTTGATAGAATTCACCTGTGAAGCCATCTGGTCCTGGGGTTTTGTTTGTTGGAAGAGTTTTAATCACAGTTTCAATTTCCGTGCTTGTGATTGGTCTGTTCATATTTTCTATTTCTTCCTGGTTCAGTCTCGGAAGGTTGTGCATTTCTAAGAATTTGTCTATTTCTTCCAGGTTGTCCATTTTATTGGCACATAGTTGCTTGTAGTAATCTCTCATGATCCTTTGTATTTCTGCCGTGTCAGTTATTACTTCCCTGTTTTCATTTCTCATTCTATTGATTTGAGTCCTCTCCCTTTTTTTCTTGATGAGTCTGGCTAATGGTTTATCAATTTTGTTTATCTTCTCAAAGAAGCAGCTTTTAGTTTTATTGATCTTTGTTATCGTTTCCTTCATTTCTTTTCCATTTATTTCTGATCTGAGCTTGATGATTTCTTTTTTTCTGCTGATTTTGGGGTTTTTTTGTTCTTCTTTCTCTAATTGCTTTAGGTGTAAGGTTAGGTTGTTTATTTGAGATCTTTCTTGTTTCTTAAGGTAGGATTGTATTGCTATAAACTTCCCTCTTAGAACTGCTTTTGCTGCATCCCACCGACAGCTAACATTTCTTGATGGAGCATTTACTCTGTACCAAATGTTCTTTAAGTATATTATATATGACATATATTAGAATAAAATAATAATAACTATATTAAACTCATTTAATCCTTATAGTAACCTTTTCATTGGGGATTATTTCATATAGAAGAAGGAACTGAGGCACAGAGGGGTTATATAACTTGCCTAAGCTAGCATAGTTGGCAAAGGTAGAGAGATCAGGATTTGAGTCTGGGAAGTTTATCTCCAGTTCCCCTGTGCTTAACAAATATACAGGCTGCTTAGGACAGTGGTTACAAACTAATGTAAACTGGAAAAGTCATGTGTATGAATATACACACAAATATGTGTAAATATGAACATATTTATAATGATAAAATTGGGTTCTTTGACATAAATATATATTTTGAACATAAAGCTATTAAGAGCTAGCATGTATTCCATGTTTACTTAATGCGCCAGGTAAGTTCCAAATGCAGTCTGTACATTATCTTATTTTATTTCCCCACCGTCTTGTGGTAGGTGTTATGTCAACTCACTTTACTGATAAGATTGCTGAGGTTTAAAGAGTTTCAGATTGTCCATTCCCAAAACCCATATTCTACACTCAAAAAGTTGTAACTGTGTTTGGTTATTTTATTGATGTAACAATGAGATTACTGGTGATTTCAATTTCTTCTTCACATCTTCTTTGTATCTTTTAAGTTTTCTACAATGAAACCTAGTCTTCCTTAAAATGAGAGGAACACAAAAGAGTCAGCAGGAATGTGTGAGATACTAGATTAACTGCATGCTCCTGGAACCAGAGTGTGGCTTTTGGCCTGAGTGAGCCTACATAGCAGATGGGTGCTTTGGGGAGAGCAGAGAGAACACAGTCCCCTGGGGTACTGCCTGGCATCCAGAAACCATGCAGGAGCCTTCTATGTGCCCAACAGAGTAAATTGAGTAAGTCTTTCCTATGGAGCAAATACTCTTCCAAATGTTTTATGTATATTAACTCATTTAATTCTCATGATAGCCATAGACTGGGTGGCTTGAATATCCTCCAAAGAGTCTGTTATCCCTCGACAGGATTCATTCATTCACTTGATATTTACTTAGCACTTATACAGGCCACACAGTGATAATACAAAAATGAGTAAGACATGGTCCTGGCTCTAGCCGAGTCCTTGGGTCTTTGGGGGAGACACAAACAAAGTAGGTGTAAGAACAAAAAATAGCAGCTAATATTTATTGAGAGCTTAACATTTTGCCTCAAGACTGCAACATCAACCCCACCTAAGTTTCTAGCCTGCCAGTCTGTTCTGTGGACTTTGGACTTGCCAGTCCTCACAATCAAGTGACCCATTTCCTTAAAAATCTCTCTCTCTCTCCCTCTCTCTCTCTCTTTCTCTCTCTCTCTCACCTATTGGTTCTGTATCTCCAGAGAACTGAGTGCAAAAGTGTACTTTCTGATTTAATCCTCAAGAACTTTATGTGATTAAATTACCCATGAGAAAGATACTGTTATTATCACTCTCATTTTCCAGATGAGAAAACAGGTTCACTAGCTTCTCAAGGTCACACACATGAGGTTTAACCTAGGTCAGTCTGACTCCAAAGCCAGGGTTCTTAAACCTTCTGCTACTTGGCCTTGGAGAGTGGGAATTGAGAATTAAGCACAAGGAAGGGAACATCTCACCATCAACCTGGGAGACTGTAGGAAGGCTTCCTTGAAGGGGTTGCTTTTGTTTGACCTTGAATGATCAGAACAGACCGTTACCACACAGAGAAGGGGAGGGACAGCATATACAAGGGAAAGAGAAGGCAAGGCACTTCTGTTTGGCAGGGGCAGTGAGACATGAGGGCATAACGTGGCCCATGTGTGAAAGTGTTGCACAGCACACGAATGCATTTGGACCTCACCTTAGAAGCATGAGGAACAATCAAAGGCAGCTGAGGAAAGGGATCTCTTTGATGGCTGTGAGGAGGGTGGATTGGAAGATGGAGGCAGCAATGCCTTGTCAGGTGTGATAGCAGGGGATGAAAGAGAGAGAACAGAGTCAGGAGCTCTTCAGGAAGGATAATCAACAGCTCTTGAGGACCTACTGACACAAGGCAGGCAGGAAGGAGGAGTCAGGAACAAATCCCAACAAGGACTCTGGCTTGGTTACTTGGTAGACACAGTTCTTCGAATTCGGGGCACAAGGAGGCTAAGAGAAACCTGATGGTTAAGGTCAACAGCACAGGAGTAGGGTCCTACCTGTTACAAGGCTTACAGACCACTTCCTATTATTACTACCATAACCAGGGCTGTGAGCAATTTTTCACATGTTATTTTTCAGTGACTCACTAAGGGCATTTGTAAAGGCTGGGTGCACAGCTAGACCACCAGTATTCTAGTTTTATGCATTGTATTTCAACTTACGGAAACTGCCCGTGGTAGGGAGAGAAAAGTGATATCATCTCATGTGCCAACTTCAATCAACTGGCAGAGGTAGCCTGGAATGTGATGTTGAGATAGGTGCTGAGGCCGGACAGGAAGATGACTATGATTGATTAGTGATGTCTGCCATGTTCAAGAAAGGGGCAGCATAGCACACGGACACTGAGAATAGAGGATGATAGAATATGCTAGTAACTAACAGTATGAAGAGAAGAGGGAAATCTATAAGCCTTCTCTGCAAAAGAGATGCAGCAATAATCTACTTGAAAAGCAAAATAGCAAGCAGTAATGCCTAGCCACCAAATGCTAACAGACCCACATGTAGCAAACAAGCTGAGAGAGAGCCATCTGAGAAAGTAACTGGCATTTACATCACACCCTTTCAGATGTTTTCATATTGATGACCTCATTTGATTTTCACAATGACTCTGAGGGAGGGAACCAGCATTATTGCTACCTTACAAATGAGGAGGGTGAGGCCAAAGCAGGTCCAGAACTCACTCAAGGTCACACAGCTACTCAGGAGGTACAGCCTCTTCAGGTCCTGGTCCTTCCCTCCACATGGCCCTGACTCACCAACAGCAGATGCAGGAGCCATGGCAGCCCAGGAGGCAGCTATAAATGGCCCCATTGTATGCACATTCAGTAGAGCGACGGCCCTGGGGACACATTCACTTGTGTGTCTTTGGGCAGTCACCCAATCAGCCCCAGCACCTTTGAACGTGAAAGACACCACAGGTTCCAAGTCTTTGTCTATTCACATTTTTGGAATCATTACTAAAATAAACTTTGACTTGCCCTCTTACAGAAAGAATAAAAATCCTTGGGAAGGTTGTTTCATTTGGTTTTGGTTTCCTCAATGCAAAATGAGGTTGGACTAGATTGGTTAATCTTCCAGGGTAGCACACACCATCACACTTTTATGATAATGGTCAAGGCTTTCACGGAATGTCAGTGAACACCGAGCTGTCCTTCTCAGAGAGAAAGGGCTTTTGTTCATAGTGGGAGCCAGGCTTTCTGATAAAGTGTTTTGTAGAATGTAAGCTGTGAAAGTTTAGAGTCCACTGGCTTAGTGATATCACATGTCCCTTCCCGTCATAAAATTCGAGGAACCAGTCAGTGTCATTGAAAGGAGCCCATTGGGCTAAAACACTCCTGCATTAGGTAGCCTTCTTCAGGATGGTGGCTGTTCTAAAGGCTCATGACCTGATAATAAAATTAACTTGCTTAGTTTTGAAGAAGGCTCTTGAAATACCGTGTCAAATTTAGACAATCTGCTGTTGGCTTGTCAGCCAGAGACCCAGGCCAAACAATTTCAGATTTGAGCAGGATGTTCCAATCACAGCATTAAACAAACAAAGAACACTTGACTAGGATTCAAGTTTGGCTAATAGATGCTGGCTCTGCCTTTTGGTAGGGTGGTCACCTTGAACAAGTCACTTAACATCACTGACCCCTGGTTGCCTCCTGTTTGAAATGAAGATAGTAATGCCTATTCCTACCACACAGAGATAGTGTAGAATAAAATATGTACAGAGTATGTGATAATATATACTAGACGCTGAGTTTCTGAGGATGGCAACTACAGCTGCCCCTTTTTGCTATCATATTCACTGGGCCTAGAATTGCACATAGGACTAAGGAAAAAGTTCCAGATATACCTGTTAAATGAATGAAACATTTTGGAAACTTTGAAGTATGTTCAAGTGCCACATAATTTTAGGACAATGTCCTAAGTTAGATAGGACATGTTAGATAACATGTTAGGTAACATCTTCCTTATACTGTTTGTAAAGATATGAGACATGGGTCACTCTGGGCCTTTTAAAAAAATCCTAAAATACTAGCCCTGGTACATAATAGAAATGTATATGAACCAAATAAAAATAAAAGCCTCTGATACATAGTCAAAATATTTGTGAATTGATGTGAATTGATTGTGAATTCTGATTCTGATATCACCTTATCATGAAGCTCTATCTTTTGTGTGGAAATGTTCGAGACTAGAATTGTAGCTGAACTCTCAGCTATAACTTTGGGCTTGAAACCATAAGCCCAGGCAAGAGCATGATATGCAACCACTTCCTGAAATACAGGGGAAGAATGGGTCTGAGAGGAACCATCAAAAGACAGTCACAGAACTAGGATCAGAATACCAGGCTTCTGAATGCCCACCTGTTGCTTGACACATGGATAACACAGGCCCGTGTAGAGTGACTTCTGCAAAAGGAAACTGGCTTTCCTACCATTGGAAAGGATCCAGCGATTCCACTCCTGGGTATTTGTCTGAAGAAAACAAAAACACTAATTCCAAAAGATACATGCATCCCAATGTTCGTCACAGCATTATTTACAATAGTCAAAGATATGGAAGCAACCTAAGTGTCCCTCAGCAGATGAATGGATAAAGAAGACATGATAATATGTTTATATATGTATGTATATATATATATATATATGTGTGTGTGTGTGTACATATATATATATATATATATATATATATGTACACACACACACACACACACGCACACATGCAATGGAATATTACTCAGCCATAAAAGAGGATGAAATCTTGCCATTTGCAACAACATGGATGGACTTGGAGGGTACTGTGCTAAGTGGAATAAGTCAGACAGAGAAAGACAAATACTGTTTGTTTTCACTTATATGTGGAATCTAAAAAACAAAACTAATAACCAAATATAAGAAAACAGAAAACAGACTCACAGATAGTGGTTGCCAGAGGGAAGGGTTGTGGGGGTATTGGTGATATAGGTGAAGGTACAAACTACCAATTATACAATATAAATAATAGGAATGTAATGTACAACACAGAGAATATAGTCAATAATATTACAATAACTTTGTATGGTGAGTAATCTATAAAAATATTGAATCACCACGTTGTACACCAGAAACTAATATGATATTGTAAGTCAACTATATTTCAACCAAAAAAAAGAAAAAAAAAAGAAAGGGGGCTTCCCTGGTTGCGCAGTGGTTAAGAATCCGCCTGCCAGTGCATGGCACACGGGTTCGATCCCTGGTCCGGGAAGATCCCACATGCCGCGGAGCACCTAAGCCCGTGTGCCACAACTACTGAGCCTGCTCTCTAGAGCCCGCGAGCCACAGCTACTGAAGCCCGCACGCCTAGAGCCTGTGCCCCACAACAAGAGAAGCCACCTCAATGAGAAGCCTGCGCACCACAACAAAGAGTAGCCCCCGCTCGCCACAACTAGAGAAAGCCATGCACAGCAACAAAGAACCAAAGCAGCCAAAAGTAAATAAGTAAAATAAATAAATTTTTTAAAAAAGAGAGAGAGAAAGGGGCTCATAGGTGCCTATTTGCTCTTACCTCTCTGAGTAACTCTCTTGAACATTCCCCCGACCTTTGCTCCAGACCCACGGGCCTCCTTGCTGTTCCGCCCACATTCTGAGCCTTTCACTGGCTCTTCCCCCTGCTTCTTTAGACTGCTCCTCCAGGTAATTACTTGGCTGCTCACTCCCTTCACTCCCTCAAGTCTTTGCTCAAATGTCTTCTCAGCGAGGCTTTCCATCAACACCCTATTTAATAACTGCAACCCCATCTGCCCCGATCCTTCCACTACTTCCTCTATCCCCTTTCTCCACTCGTCTCTTCTCCAAAGCCCTTACCCCCATCCAATGTACTCTGCATTTTATTTTATTTTTTCATGCCTCTCTTGCACCAAACAGGAAGCTCCGTGCAGGCAGGAATCTGTTTTATTCACTATTGAGCCTCTAGCACCTAGAACCATGCCTAACACCTAGTATTCATTCAATATACAATTTTTAATGGACACATAAATAGCTCTATGCTAAAAGCTATATAAGAGGGTTGCATAGATGCACTTTTGTCTTCTAGCACAGCAAAGATGCAAGACAAACTTGTAGCATAAGTGCAAAAGGACAGCAGAGGAAGAATAAACCAATAAAAGCAGAGAGTAATATATTTGAATCGTTTTTTGTGTCAGCAAAGGTATGTTCTGAGGTAGGATGAAGAGGAGTCAATCATTAGAATTTAAACCTTGGAGGGAGTGAATATGTGGAATCCAAATCATTCAGCAAATGCCAGAGACTCTTAGAGCTGGAAGTTCTAGAGGGATGACAGATCAATGCTCGTATTTTGTTTGCAAGGAAACAGAACCCCGGGAAGGTAAAGTAATCCTCTCAAGACACACAGCCAAGAAGTTACAACATTTAGTCTCAAACCTAAGTCTGACTTCTGGGTCCATGCTCTTTCACCCCAAAAAATCCAGTCTGCACAAATTCAGAGAACATATTGAGTTTCTAAGATTCATAGATTCTCCAATCAAGAATAATTTGGCATCTGAAAAACCTCACATACCAACACATTGCCACTGCATGCACAAATACACTGTACAATGGTACACTAGTTTACATACATTAATTTATTTAAAAACACTTTCCCAAATTCCAAGTCAAACTTTCTAGCTCTATAATCTATTATTTTCAGATCTGGTCATAAACCAGAGAAAAGGAAAGAGAGCCCCGGAATGAAAAGGAGGAATGGAAGAATGAGAAAAATGGAGAAAGGAAGGCAGAAATACAAGGAAAGCAGAAGGAAGAGAAAAAAAAATATGTACAGGATATTGACAACAATGCCTCTGGGAATGTCTTTGAATAGCTCTGCTATAACTTGTCTTTTTCCAGTATGAAATCATTTCCTTGGAGCTAATCACCAAAACAATTTAAGCTCGAGTACATATTTTCAAATGGACTATTTCTTTTCTTTTGCTTCTCAAAAGGTATTATCTGTATCTTACAATTAGTACTCCATAACACATATCTTTTCCCTAGTTATCTCATGTTTATGGATTTTGTTTCTCCAGCAAGAACATAAATTTGAGCAATTTATTTTTCTTATATCCACCATAATGCCCCAAATAATACCTTATAATGTAAACTATGAAGTCATCAGAGTCATTTACATCAGGTTTTACTCACTTAGTCAATAAACAAACATCTAAGCATCCACTCTGCATTAAGAGCTAAGGATACAGAGGGGAGATGACAGACCAGATTCCTGCCCTCATGGAGCTTACCTCTGAGTGAGAGATTTAGCCGATACACCATTAAACAACCATGAATAATAAATACAGCTCTTAGGAGAGAGAGGACACTGAGATGGACTCAGGGCCCAGGGTGTGTGTCTGGGAGCTTGGGATGACAAGGATGGTAGGGAAGGCCTCCTGATGAGGTGGCAGTATTGCTGGAATCACAAGAGAATCAGTTTACTCCATGAGCTGGCAAAAGAGTGTTCTAGGCAGGGCAAAAGCCCTGAGACAGGAAATTATTCGTTCTAGACACTCTGAGACAGGCAGCAAGGCTGTCGGTGTTAAGTGCCACGTGAGATGAGCTTGAAGAAGCACAGAAGGCCAGAGCGTGCCGGCTCCTGTATGCTCTAGATTTTAAGAGAAATGAGAAGGTATTGAAGTTTTTTTAAATAAGGAAGCAACATGATAGAAAATATTAAATAGAGATACTGAACATCTTTCTAACACCCTGCAGGTACAATTAAATGGCATACATGTTCCAAGAATGGAGATTCGTTCCTCCCCAAGTCTACACCTCCTTCCCCAAAGCTCTTCCGCTGGTGAGCAAGCCATCCTAAGCCCATAGAAATATTAGGTAGTCAGTGCTCAAACCCATTAGATCCAATACCTCTGCCCCACACCCTACTTTCTCCTCAAAGGAATCCTGCACTTAGCATGCTCCCTAATTCCCTTCTACCTATGATCTCTTCTCCAGTTAATTTCTCCTCAGAGACTTTTGTAGACGCGTGAGCTCACATCCATTATAATCCCTTAACTTTTTCAACTCCTTTACAATTATCTTTCTCTCTTTCTTAATTCCATTTGTGAGTTTCCATAAAGTGGTCACAATTAAGCAGCATTAGATATGATAAAACTGAATTGCAAATAGGTAAGCCACAAGTATGGACGTAAAATTGAACATAATTGAAAAATCCAGTGTTGAGTCTCTAAAACTTCTAAAAATACTTAAAAAAAAAAAACCTTCAAAATTTCTCTCCATCTCCTCATTGTCCTCTAAGTAAACCTTCTTCCCCTCAAGTAGCAACATTAGAAATTGAAAATACATTTAATGCCATTGTTCTCTTTTGGCTAACTACTATAGTAACTGTCATGTTCTTTATACATTTCACGGCAAATATTTAATTTCAGGTAGATAACAGGTTAACAGCCTTTGATGGATTACTGAAAGAATGCAACCATCATTTATATCATCATTTCTACAGGAAAACTTGTTTCAAGTGATCAGATCCCAAACAAACCCAGGAACATAAAAATTGAGTTGCTGACTTCCTGCAACTTGTTTATTTGAAACATGGATAGTGTATGTGCCAAATCCAACAGAAAGAATCATCCACAGTCTTCTAGCATGGTTTATCTAAGTTAATTTTTTTAAAAAAGACTACATGTTCTTTTTAGAGATTTAAAGTTGGCCTTGGGAATTGGATGGGAATTTATACATAACAGGAGGCTGTTTCCAGCCTTGAGCCCCTTAGGAAGGAGAGAAATTACATAAGGGATGGAATATATATTATAATCTCATAGGCATGCTTAAGATTTTCCAAAATATCATCACCATTTCTGGGAAGGGAACTGGTAGAAGAGTGAGAAGCATTCGCTTTAAAACTTCTTAGCTAACTAGAAAATGAACAGTTCCAGCTTCAAAATGCTTCGTTCCTTTTTGATTACAGCAAAGAAATTTCCAAATAAATAAACTTCGTTTCTAGATAGGGGAAAGAAAAGCCTTTACTGTTACAAGGTTCACTGCCACAACAGAAGATCAGTTAATCTAGAATTGTTTAAATTTTTCTAAATACTGATTTTGGAGGTAAAAGGTATTAACAAGGAATTGAGAGGTATGATTCTGTGAGTACTCACATTTAAAAGAGAGACAGATGCAACCAAAGAAACTTAAGGCCTAGCTTTCAATCAGGTTAATATACCCACCTCGATACAAAGTAAAAAGAAAAAGTTCATATTTAAAACGTTATGAGGGATCAAAAATAGGAGCTTTCTTGTTAAATGAACTTGGGTCCGAAATCCATCCTCCCATTTTTCTGCCTCAATGTATTAGTTTTTATTTTTACAATTTAGAAAAAGTACTGCAGAAGCATTCAGTGCAGAATACATTTACTTGCAGGTTATTGTGAATAGTAAAAATAATAAAATTAATTAAATTACTCTGCACATTGCAATTAAACCCTTAAAATATGCTTGTTAACTTCAAAAATTATTTATAGGATGAAACTACTGGCTGCCCCTAAACTCTTCTTTCCAGTAAAACACCTAAGAGCCTGAATAGGGAACTGAAAACACGAGCACTTCCAGTCCAGTTCCTCCACACAAGGGAAAATTTCCCAGACTGCCTTACAAATTAATAAATGTCCCTGGAAACCCTGACTTAGTTTCACTTATCTTAAAAAAAAGTAGCTAAAAGGTCATTTTCAAACTTTAATAGTAATAATATAGGAAAAACAACAGAATCCCTGAATAGTTGCCCTAATCACACAGACTGCACTGTAAGCTTGGCCAACATCTATGCCCTTTAGCAAATAATTCCCTCTGCTCATCCTCTTTCCTTCACAGTCATACTACATAAGGCTCCACATCACAGGGCATTCTTTAGGAAAGACCCAATACTAACCACTGCCAAAAAATAAAGAATGCAGGAATCAACAAATCGAGTCCCTTAAAATATACTTTTTAAAAGAAAAATATTTGAAAGGAGTCATGGAGCCACAAACTACCGATAACGTGCTTGAGGTCCCTGCAGAAGTACTTCACTGCCTTCTGTGATACTTGAATCACTGGGGAGGTAGTAACAGTTCTCTTCTATGGCCAGAATTTCCAATAGGCATTGAATGAATGGAGCTTCTACCCTGTTCCATCAAAATGAGAACACAAAATTAAACCATAAGCCATTCTGATGAATATTTGTTTACTCTTGTTTTACACAAAGTAGAGAAGTAGCTTTGAAAAGTTGCCATGGCCATGCTTTTCCTGAGCACTGGACTAAAACACTTCAGTAAATATAGAAATATATACACACAAATGCAAATGTGGGTTCTCTCCCTTTCTAAAATACTGTATATGTGTGGATGACATATGCGTGTGCAACTCTGTGTTTGTGTGTGTGTGTGTGTGTGGCATATGAACTAATTGAGAAGACAGCATGTTACCTATCTGGATGTTTGGTGACACATTCTCAGAGCCCACTGACGTTTTGGCAGACAGCTGCCATGACAGGATTTCAGGGTGCTTTTTAGGGGCTTTCTTATCTTTCCAAGGCTATCATGATAGATGGAAGCCTAGCTTCCTCTAGGGAAGAGTTAAGTGGGAATGACAACTGCTATAACACACTTTCAGAGTAAGAGCAATTCAGAGGTGAAATTCTGAGATGCAGTATCAGAAATATGCATATATTGCCAAAAAGGCTGGCAACTAAGTTGGAAGGCCATTGATAGGCAAACTGATTCCTGATTAAGGTTCCCACCAGCCTTTCTAAAGTCCCTGAACCGTGAAGATAATAAGTCTTGAATAGTATTTAAGTAGGAGCTATAGGTAGATAAAAATTATTAGTTTCATTTAAATGTTTAAGCCACTGGAAACACCTATCCAATTTCTTTTGCAAGGATCTGATGGATGGCCACCGCACCCCTAGTGTCACCTTTAATTCATAACAGTGCTCAGATAGCATCCTTCATTAGATAAATTTGGTCAACGCAGAGCAATAGTGTTAATTCAGCTCCAACACATGTCTTTGTTACAGTTCTCATTTCAGTGTAGGCAGCTCAGATAAGCTTATCACAGGGCTTCGAACTGACATTCTGTGGTGGCACAATAGACAATATTACCAAGAGAATCATTAATAAGCATCAAAAAATATTACTTCCTTCAAAGATACTTTAAGTCCATAGTTTATAAGGCAAGAAGTAAAAGGAAAGCTCTTCCACTTCCCCGTGTAAGATCAAAATCTAATCAGAACGTGTGCAGATTTATTCTCAAGAAATGCTACGTGAAATTTAGCTGGAGAAACCTAGTACCTCTATAGACACAAATTTTTTCTGAAGAGGGTAATCCACGTGAGCTTCTAATTGAAAAGTTCATCAGTAGTGCTCTTTCTTGTTTGTTTTGCCTTGTTACTCAAAGGTTAAATCCATTTTGGATTTCATTTTGAATTAATGAAAATGATTTAATCTTAGAGCATTAGTAATCTCACTTTATTTAGGCCTATATTTAAAGAACTAGCTTGAGAGCCCTTTGCAAACAAGACCAGTCTCCACAGCAAAATGATACCCAATCTCTCTTTTCAGGCTATTTTCTAAAATCTGTGGGCCATGACTGTAGAATTCTTCACTCCCCAAATCACATTAACAATGTTTGACATGATGACAGAGAAAGCAAAAAGAATTCATTTCTGCCAAATAAGTACAGGCAACGCTTCTGTTTTTTGCAACCATTCTCCTCTTATTCCATTTTGGTAAATTTCTAAGGAATGTTTAAAATCTGTAAGACAGACCTTGGCTTAAGAGGTGGCCTCTCTGCCATTTTCATGGCTGATTTGAGACCCATTATGCACTCGATTCCGCATTGTGAAATCCAGGCTGGGGACAAATTTCTGCCTGTCATCTTAGGAAAGGCCAGGAGTTTTGCACCATCCTGTAGTGTGAAAACAGAAAATCAAAGCCAGGGTAGGGCTGCCTGCTTCTTTCCTAATCAGCTTGCTGCTTTTCTGAGGCACTCTTGGTTGTCACCATCTCAAGCTTAGAAGGGTAATTTAGTAGAATAAAATAGAGTTTAAACAATATCTCCCCAGGGAAAGTTCCTCCTTACACTTAAAATTGAATGCAAAAAGGTAATCAGTTAAGTAATCATTTGATGCTTGGCTAAGAACCATTGCATGGAGAACACATTTAGGAAGCACAAAATTCTTTTTTTTTTTTTAACCTGATAAGACCCCTAATCAGAAGCCAAGAGTCCCAGATATTTTCCTCCTATTGCTCATTCTGTTGCAGTGACAGCCCCATAAAACTATAGCTTATGGACTAAATTTGTTGCACCTCTCACCCCAACAGTATGATGTAAATTGCAGAGATAAAAATATCTTACAAGAATTTTTAAACAGTTCACCGAAAATGACAGCATGCATAACTTTGTCAATGACCTCTCCTAATGTTAATTTCAGAAGACAAGTTTCCGTTGTAAATGTTTAATCAGTGTAGTCCCAGGAACCCAGAGCAGAAAACCTTATCTTCTCTCCCAACTTCTTTGCTTTGCAAGCTCTTTGCTAGCTCTGTCTCAGCTCCTTGCAAGCACTTTAGGCAAGCTCTGTAGGTTCTGAGCTAAACAAGAAGCCCTGTGGTTTGATTCCATTAGTCTGAGCCCTGGTCCGCTGCAAGCAAACTGCAGAATTTCTGCTTGCAAATCCTGGCAACCAGGTTCTAGACCAGCCACAAACACAGACTGTACACATAATTCAACACTGTTCTGCCCAAACCTTGCCTGAAGCCAGTCAACCACAGCAGAAAGCATCCTACCTTCCATCATGGTGGCAGAATTGCATTCCTTAATTTCCAAAGAGTCTGAAAAAATACAGGAGGATACGATTCCAGGTCCCAGCTAAGTCCTCACAACGCTGCTGCTGCTGTCGAGAGATCTGCTCTGTCCGATGCTGAAGCCAAAGGAGACAAGTGTTAACCCCAAAGATAGGCCATGGATGCTTGTGGTGCTGCTTCACCTACAGGCTCCCAGGAAGATGCTGCGAGAGAAAGGGAGAGGAACAGCAAGCCGGCCAAGCTGCACCGCCTGCGCTGCCTCGGCCAATCCCTTCAGCTCTGGACCGCGTCACATGGTAGCCAGCCTGCATCTCCTGACACAATACCCCCGGAGAGCACACAGAACCTATTTCCCGTCCCCATTCCCCTCCACCCCCATCCTCTCCTCTTGTCACCAAATGCACAGCCCCTTCCCCACCTGGTGACGCACTTCCCCCGCCCCTCCTCTTCGTCTTCTTAAGCCTATTGCAGCGTCTGGGTACCCGAGATTAATTATCAGACGCTGCCACCTTAACCGGGGACGCTGGCATGAAACGAGCACCTAAGTGGCTCGCTGCGGAGGAGACTTTCTTTTCTTTTTTCTTTTCTTTCTTTTTTTTTTTTAAGAAAAACTTCTTAATTATTCCGTGCAGCCTGAAGTCTTGGCTGTACACTTTCAAGCTCCCATTGCTATCTCCCTTTGCCCTGAAGGAATTCCAAATGTCAGTTATCTGTGGCCTCCGCACACATCTGTGACCCTCTCTCGCGCTCTCTCTCTGCCTCTCTCTCTCTCTCTCTCTCTCTCTCTCTCTCTCTGTCTCTCTCATTCAGGAGAGAAAAATCAATCCGGCTGACGTCACATCATAAACAATTATCCCCAAAAGGATGATGCAGAAGAAATATCACCCCAGTTGCCTTCAAAAGAGCCAGAGAATTAATCGCGCATGACACGCCGAAGGGCTGGGAACTGTCATTAAAACAAAGAAACAAAAGAACCCACCCGAGTGGGGCTCTGGAATCGCACTGGCAACGCTTGAGATAATTTCTGGGGCGGGAGGCGGGAGAGAGGGGAGCAGGCGGGGAGGGAGGCCTCAGCCCGACGGAAGCCAGCTGTGCGCGCCGCTTCCTCCCACTCGGACCTGGGCCGCCGGCCGCCGACCAGACCGCGGGGCGCAGCTCCGCTCGGCGTTCGAATCCCGCCGCCGGCGCGTCCTCGGGCCCAGCGCACACGTGAGCCACCGCGCCGCCCACGGCAGTCCCTGTAGAAACCAACTTTCTTCTCAATGACACCTTTCTCGCCAAGCGCCTCTAGCATCCGTAGTCGCCGTTAAGCCCATTCGTTCATTCCTGTGGGAATCCGGCGGGAGATAAACGTGCCGGGTTCCGGCCGGAGGGGTGGGTGGAGCCCAGGGTTACGCAGCTTCCAGGGATGGGGTCGGGGCGCCGTGCTGCTATTTAAGTGGAAAGGGTTATGACACCCCAGCTGCTTGGGTTGAGACTGTCACCCGACTGGTCCCTAGGGATCCAGGAGCCGTTAAGAGGGCCCCAAGCCCCGGGGTCTGGCTGTCCTCGTTTCCTTTCAAGCAGGCTTAGCCCTCAGAGGGCCAAGGAAGGAGAGGGCAGGAGGAGTTTAGGAGGCAAGAGGAGAAAGAAAGGAGATGGGCAGGGGAGGAAAGTCCTCTCTAGAACCCTAGGCGACAACATCCGGCAACGTGACTGAAAGGCCACTACATCACAGAACAATTCTGAGCAGCGAATGAAATAATTTTAAGAAGTATGATGCATTAGACCATCAAGGTTGAGTCTCTAATACTATTATTAATTATTTATAATATAAATATACCCATGAACTTTTGATATTGCCCAGCCCTTGTCATAGTCTAGTTCTTTCTATGAGAGCAACTATGAGGTATTGGTGGCTGAGAACTACTGAAGAAAATGTAACTAAAGGAGCTAACTGAAGTACCATATTAACAGATGAAAAAAATTCAGTTCCTTAGCAACTTAGAAGTTTTGAAAAACTCATTGTTCTCCCTAAGGACACATACTTCAATGGCCTTGAAATTTCAAAATGAAACTCTCCAGGGAGATACATGCTTGTGCCTTATTCTGTATAGCTATGAGGTAGTTGAATTTTCAAAGAGGAAAGAATTCCAAAGTAAAACCTGTCTTGAGTATAACTTACACTGCTCTGAAGACTACAAGGGTATTATAGCAAAAATCAGATCGATTAGTGTGGGAGTATTTAGCCAAATGTTTTGTAATGGTTAAGAACATGGATAGATATTGGTGTCAAACAGACTGGGGTCAAGTTCTGTCTCTGCCACTTCATGAGTTCTAGTGACCCTGTACAAGTTATGTAATTCCCTGTGACTCACAGCTTCCTTATCTGCAAAATGAAGATAATAGTACCAAGTTCATAGGACTATATATAGTACTAATAACAAATCTTTATTAATGGCTTACTGTGTGCTAAGCAGTGTTCTAAATACTTTGCCAGTAAATTACTTAGCATTGTGTCTGGAGCATAATATACCCTCCACGTTGGCTTTTTAATATTAGTATTATTACCACCAAAGGGCTTCCAGAGGCATCAAAGAAGTCTGTAGCCAACTCAGAGTTATACCACATGCACAGAGAACAGCTCAGTGAAAGATTAGGTGATGCATCCAGAGGTGTAACATGTCAGAGACTGCTCTGTAAAAGAGTGGTTACTAAATAAGATAGGGAGCTCTAAAGTAAAAAATTGGCTCAATATAAAATCTGGAGGTAAGTGTAAGCACTGAAGTGTAGGGCTAGGCAACATTGTCAAAGGTGTAAGGGGAGAGAAGAGCCAGGGAAACCCAGGCTGCCTGGCTTTTCTCACCCAATGTAAGTTTTACAATGTGTTAGAGCAAACCTCTCAGATAGATTCAATGTGGGCACACGTCAGTTTTGTTTTCGACTTGGAGCAAAGCAACTAGCCAGAGACAGAAAGATGGTTCAAAGATTCTTTTGGTCACTGGGGTGGTTATAGAAAAAAGAAAAGTGTCTCGTTAGGATTGTTAGAGAAGGAACATGAAAGGGATGTGTAGTTAAAGGTTATAAGGCCAGTATCAAGACTGGTTGAACTTTATGCAACTTTATCAAAAAAATGTTATCAATTATAAAAGCATCCGGTGAACAAAGTTCTGCTTCAAATAAAAAACTGCTCAAGTATGTTATCAGAAAAGTTTAAGCATTCTAATTTTTTCTCATAGGTTTTTTGGGGAAAAAATTGTTTTCTCAAGAACAAAGACAGTACTTTAGATTGTAACCCCAATTTCATCCCTTCCTAGGATAGTTTTTACTTACCAACAAGAAGGAGAATTTCTAGCTGCTATAATAATGGAATACTTTTTTCAAGTCTTAAATGGAAGTCAAAGGATTTGTGGAAAAGATCAGTCAAATTACTGACTTGCACCAAAGTACAGGGACTTCCCAGGAGTCTAATCCAGGATAGCGAGTGTGTGCCCAGATCACACCAGGCTCTCAGAGAGTGCCTGAGATTTGTCCAAGACCAAAAACTTAACTGCTGAAGTCACTAGACATTTAATTTTTTTCTGAGGTATTTGTATGCTAATGATGCCCTATTACACATTGTTTTTTTACAAATCCTATTATATTTTACTATGCACATTGAATTTCTTCACTATATCCCGATTGTCATGTGTGTGTGGAAAATCAGCTCATATCTCAGAAGGAGGAAGAAAATAATGAGAACTGAGTCACAAATGAAGAAGGAAACAAAATTAACACAGAAGGAAAGTTTAAAAAATGGATCCAGATATGTATCTCCAAGACAGTGATCTCAGCACGACATTGACTCTGTCCCTCTTGCTATCCCTGCTGAGGCAGTTCCATGAATGTAGAAAGGAAAATATTGTCCAAGCCCTGGAAATCAGCAAGGGTCCCACTTAGAGAATTAGATTTCCATAGGATGCAATAGGTGAGGAGCAGAAAACATATATACCCATGCTCAGAATGTTTATACTCTTTGTTAAAAGGAAAAACTCGAACTGGAACTGACATGGGCAAAGAAGGGGTCTATTTGGGTAGCTCACAATATGTGAAGCACTGCACAGCTGAGGGAAAGCAGGAATTCAATCCTCCAGGAAATGTTGTGACCAGAACCAAGTACTTACAAGTCTGTTTCTCCCAGCACATCAGCTTCTTTTTGCTGCCTAGTTTTTCTCCCTGTGATCAGAGAGCTGGCCATTTAAATCCTTTAAGCTCACAGCTTGACTATCTAAGATCTACTTCAAAAAACTCTGATTGACTCTGGCTTGGATCACTGTTCCACCTTTGAACCCATTAACGAGGCCAGGTTGATGAGGTCTCATGATAGATTTATTCAAACCAAAATTTACATTGGACTTAGTCACATGCCCACTACTGAGACTACACATGGGAGAGAGATAGGCAAGTTTCTGTGACAAACAACCTTTAATAATATGAACCCCTAATATGGTTGGAGGGGTAGAAGAGACATTGGTGAAGAAAGAGAGGGAACGATTACCAGAACAAATATGGGGAGAGCAACTATGAAACAAAAGCTGTCCATCATGTAGACATTATTCAGTACACCTAAGATAAAATTTACAGAAGGATTCATGGTGGCAGAGGGACTCAGAATGCTATACTCAATCCCATTAGGTATATCGGAGAGGTTATTTGTATATTCTCACTCACTATATCCAGAGAGACACTTGCACACCCTATAGCCATCCTTTTCCTAACTGTGGGGAAGGAGGGCAGAAAAGGGGAGAGCTGACCCTACATGTTGACCGACGGACACCAAAGACATGCCCTGAAATGTTTGCCACCCATTGGTCCAACACTGCCCTGAGAACTAATACTGCAGGAACCTCAACCAGTACTGCAGGAACTTCTATCAGCCGGGAGTACTGCTTTATCTAGACCTACATTGACAAAGATAAGTGGTAAAGATTGAATACACTAGTAGAATCAGCAGTTTCAAACGAGGGAGAAGGTAAACAAGTATAGCTCACTGAAGTAGAGGAAACACCCTCACTGAAAGCAGGGGAAATGTAGAAAACTGGAGAGGCATTTATTAAAAAATCAATTTTTTACTTTTGATACAATTTCAGGGATATAGCAGCAGTAAGTAAGAGCAGACTGCTATGATAAAAGAGCATACTGAGGGCCAGAAAGAGAGCATGGAAGTAATAAGAATATTCTTATTAAATTTTTTAAATGTTATGGTTATAATCAAAGATATGATGGATACTGCCGGCAGGGAATATTGACAGGCCCGGTGGTAATGTGCTTGAAATATAGACCCACAACAGCAATAACTGGCCCAAGCACAATGGTATTCTTTTTCTTTTTGCAGAATCATTTAACTTAGGTATAACTTTAACAGTTCAAGAAACTAGCGAAAGAGATAAGTCACTTATGAATTACGAAATCTGACAAAAATAGTTAAAAAGTAGCCCAATCTTGCTTCTGAATATCGATGCAAATCTCTTAAATAAAATAACAGCAGACAGAATCTACCTTTTCAAAAACATTATATGTATTTATATATAATTATATATATAATGTTAGACTTTATTCTAGAAGAAAAAGTCGTTCAACATTAAGAAATCTAATAAATCTTATTCACAATTAAGCTATTGAAAAGAAAATTATGTTATTATCCCCACAGTTGCTGAGAAGATATCTGATAAATTTCAACTTGTATCACTCATTAAATAAATAAAAACCTATTAACAAAGAAAGAGATAAAAAGTTCCGTACTATGATGAGATAAACAAATCTCTTCCCCACATCTGTCATCTTGTTAAATGTTGAAAACAATCTTCATTAAAATCAGAAACAAGACTTAGATCATGCTTGTTATTTAATACCGTTCTATGGATGCTAGCCAAAAAATTAGGAATAAAAGGTATAAAACTGGGCCAGAGATAGTGATATGTATTCATCACAGCATTTTCTCTATCTAGATACACAGGAAGACTCCATTTGTTGGCTTTCCTTGCATCTGGGTGGAGTTATATGACTGAATAAGGCCACGGAAATTTCAGGCCTGGGCTTTACAGACATCCTACATACTCTCCATACCTTTTTTTCCAAAATGGGAGAGACCTACTTGATCCTCATTAGACTTCTTTTTTTAATTATTACTTTTTTTTAACATCTTTATTGGAGTATAACTGCTTTACAATGGTGTGTTAGTTTCTGCTCTATAACAAAGTGAATCAGTTATACATATACATATATCCCCATATCTCTTCCCTCTGCATCTCCCTCCCTCCCACCCTCCTTATCCCACCCCTCTTGGTGGTCACAAAGCACTGAGCTGATCTCCCTGTGCTATGTGGCTGCTTCCCACTAGCTATCTATTTTACGTTTGGTAGTGTATATATGTCCATGCCACTCTCTTGCTTTGTCACAGCTTACCCTTCCCCCTCCCCATATCCTCAAGTCCATTCTCTAGTAGGTCTGTGTCTTTATTCCCATCTTGCCTCTATGTTCTTCATGACTTTTTTTTTTCCCATTAGATTCCATATATATGTGTTAGCGTACAGTATTTGTTTTTCTCTTTCTGACTTACTTCACTCTATATGACAGACTCTAGGTCCATCCACCTCACTACAAATAACTCAATTTCATTCCTTGTTATGGCTGAGTAACATTCCCTTGTATACATGTGCCACATCTTCTTTATCCATTCATCTGTTGATGGGCACTTAGGTTGGTTCCATGTCCTGGCTATTGTAAATAGAGCTGCAATGAACATTGTGGTACAAGACACTTTTTGAATTATGGTTTCCTCAGGGTATATGCCCAGTAGTGGGATTGCTGGGTCGTTTGGTAGTTCTATTTTCAGTTTTTTAAGGAACCTCCATACTGTTCCCCATAGTGCTGTATCAATTTATGTTCCCACCAACAGTGCAAGAGGGTTCCCTTTTCTCCATACCCTCTCCAGCATTTATTGTTTGTAGATTTTTTGATGATGGCCATTCTGACCGGTGTGAGATGATATCTCATTGTAGTTTTGATTTGCATTTCTCTAATGATTCATGATGTTGAGCATTCTTTCATGTCTTTGTTGGCAATCTGTATATCTTCTTTGGAGAAATGTCTATTTAGGTCTTCTGCCCATTTTAGGATTGGGTTGTTTGTTTTTGATATTGAGCTGCATGAGCTGCTTGTAAATCTTGGAGATTAATCCTTTGTCAGTTGCTTCATTTGCTAATATTTTCTCCCATTCTGAGGGTTGTCTTTCTGTCTTGTTTATGCTTTCCTTTGCTGTGCAAAACTTTTAAGTTTCATTAGGTCCCATTTGTTTATTTTTGTTTTTATTTCCATTTCTCTAGGAGATGGGTTAAAAAGGATCTTTCTGTGATTTAAGTCATAGAGTGTTCTGCCTAAGTTTTCCTCTAAGAATTTGATAGTGTCTGGTCTTACATTTAGATCTTTAATCCATTTTGCATTTATTTTTGTGTATGGTGTTAGAGAGTGTTCTAATTTCATTCTTTTACATGAAGCTGTCCAGTTTTAACAGCACCACTTATTGAAGAGGCTGTCTTTTCTCCACTCTATATTCTTGCCTCCTTTATCAAAGATAAGGTGACCATATGTGTGTGGGTTTATCTCTGGGCTTTCTATCCTGTTCCATTGATCTATATTTCTGTTTTTGTGCCAGTACCAACTGTCTTGATTACTGTAGCTTTGTAGTATAGTCTGAAGTCCAGGAGCCTGATTCCTCCAGCACTGTTTTTCTGTCTCAAGATTGCTTTGTCTATTTGGGTCCTTCTTGTTTCTATACAAATTGTGAAATCTTTCATTCTAGTTCTGTGAAAAATGCCAGTGGTAGTTTGATAGGGATCACATTGAATTTGTAGATTGCTTTGGGTAGTAGAGTCATTTTCACAATGTTGATTCTTCCAATCCAAGAACATGGTATATCTCTCCATCTGTTTGTATCATCCTTAATTTCTTCCATCAGTGTCTTATATTTTCTGTATACAGGTGTTTTGTCTCCTTTGATAGGTTTATTCCTAGCTATTTTATTCTTTTTGTTGCAATGGTAAATGGGAGTTTCTTTCTTAATTTCACTTTCGGATTTTTCATCATTAGTTTATAGGAATGCAAGAGTTTTCTGTGCATTAATTTTGTATCCTGCTACTTTACCAAATTCATTGATTAGCTCTAGTAGTTTTCTGGTAGCATCCTTAGGATTCTCTATGTATAGTGTCATATCATCTGCAAATAGTGATTGCTTAACTTCTTCTTTTCTGATTTGGATTCCTTTTATTTCTTTTTCTTCTCTGATTGCTGTTGCTAAAACTTCCAAACCTATGTTGAATAATAGTCGTGAGAGTGGGCAACCTTGTCTTGTTCCTGATCTTAGTGTAAATGGTTTCAGTTTTTCACAATTGAGAACAATGTTGGCTGTGGGTTTGTTGTATATGGTCTTTACTATATTGAGGTATGTTCCCTCTATGCCTACTTTCTGCAGGGTTTTTATCATAAATGGGTGTTGAATTTTTTCAAAAGCTTTCTCTGCAGCTATTGAGATGATCATATGGTTTTTCTCCTTCAATTTGTTAATATGGTGTATCACATTGATTGATTTGCATATAATGAAGAATCCTGTATTCCTGGGATAAACCCCACTTGATCATGGTGTATGATCCTTTTAATGTGCTGTTGGATTCTGTTTGCTAGTATTTTGTTGAGGATTTGTGCATCTATGTTCATCAGTGATATTGGTCTGTAGTTTTCTTTTTTTGTTTTCTTTTTTTTCTGGTTTTGGTGTCAGGGTGATGGTGGTCTCATAGAATGGATTTGGGAGTGTTCCTCCTTTGGTTATATTTTGGAAGAGTTTGAGAATGATAGGTGTTAGCTCTTCTCTAAATGTTTGATAGAATTCGCCTGTGAAGCCATCTGGTCCTGGGCTTTTGTTTGTTGGAAGATTTTTAATCACAGTTTCAATTTCAGTGCTTGTGATTGGCCTGTTCATATTTTCTATTTCTTCTTGGTTCAGTCTCGGAAGGTTGTGCATTTCTAAGGATTTGTCTATTTCTTCCAGGTTGTCCGTTTTATTGGCATATAGCTGCTTGAAGTAATCTCTCATGATCCTTGTGTTTCTGCAGTGTCAGTTGTTACTTCCCCTTTTTCATTTCTCATTCTATTGATTTGAGTCCTCTCCCTTTTTTTCTTGATGATTCTGGCTAATGGTTTATCAATCTTCTTATCTTCTCAAAGAATAAGCTTTTAGTTTTATTGATCTTTGCTGTCATTTCCTTCATTTCTTTTTCATATGTTTCTGATCTGAGCTTTATGATTTCTTTTTTTCTGATGACTTTGGGGTTTTCTTGTTCTTCTTTCTCTAATTGTTTTAGGTGTAAGGTTACATTGTTTATTTGAGATGTTTCTTGTTACTTAAGGTAGGATTGTATTGCTATAAACTTCCCTCTTAGAACTGCTTTTGCTGCATCCCATATGTTTGGGTTGTTGTGTTTTCCTTGTCATTTGTTTCTAGGTATTTTTTGATTTCCTCTTTGATTTCTTCAGTGATCTCTTGGTTATTAAGTAGTGCATTGTTTAGCATCCATGTGTTTGTATTTTTTACAGATTTATTCCTGTAATTGATATCTAGTCTTATAGCGTTGTGGTCGGAAAAGACACTTGATGCGATTTCAATTTCCTTAAATTTACCAAGACTTGATTTGTGACCCAAGATATGATCTATCCTGGAGAATGTTCCATGAGCACTTGAGAAGAAAGTATATTCTGTTGTTTTTGGATGGAATGTCCTATAAATATCAATTAAGTCCATCTTGATTAATGCATCATTTAAAGCTTGTGTTTCCTCATTTATTTTCATTTTGGATGATCTGTCCATTGGTGAAAGTAGGGTGTTAAAGTCACCTACTATGATTGTGTTACTGTCGATTTCCCCTTTTATGGCTGTTAGTATTTGCCTTATGTATTGAGGTGCTCCTGTGTTGGGTGTATAAATATTTACAATTGTTATATCTTCTTCTTGGATTGATCCCTTGATCATTATGTAGTGTCCTACTTTGTCTCTTGTAATAATCTTTGTTTTAAAGTCTATTTTGCCTGATATGAGAATTGCTACTCCAGCTTTCTTTTGATTTCCATTTTCATGGAATATATTTTTCCATCCCCTCACTTTCAGTCTGTATGTATCCCTAGGTCTGAAATGGGTCTCTTGTAGGCAGCATATATACAGATCTTGTTTTGGTATCTATTCAGCCAGTCTATGTCTTTTGGTTGGAGCATTTAATCCATTTACATTTAAGGTAATTATGGATATGTATGTTCCTATTACCATTTTCTTAATTGTTTGGGTTTTTTTTTATTGTATGTCTTTCCCTTCTCTTGTGTTTCCTGCCTAGAGAATTTCCTTTAGCATTTGTTGTAAAGCTGGTTTGGTAGTGCTGGATTCTCTTAGCTTTTGCTTTTCTGTAAAGGTTTTAATTTCTCCATCAAATCTGAATGAGATCCTTGGTGTGTAGAGTAATCTTGGTTGTAGGTTTTGCCCTTTCATCACTTTAAATATGTCCTGCCACTCTCTTCTGGCTTGCAGAGTTTCTGCTGAAAGATCAGCTGTTAACCTTATGGGGGTGCCCTTGTGTGTTATTTGTTGTTTTTCCCTTGCTGCTTTTAATATTTTTTCTTTGTATTTAATTTTGATAGTTTGGTTAATATGTGTCTTGGCATGTTTATCCTTGGATTTATCCTGTATGGGACTGTCTGTGCTTCCTGGACTTGATTAACTATTTCCTTTCCCGTTTTAGGGAAGTTTTCAACTATAATCTCTTCAAATATTTTCTCAGATCCTTTCTTTTTCTCTTCTTCTTCTGGGACCCCTATGATTTGAATGTTGGTGCATTTAATGTTGTCTCAGAGGTCTCTGAGACTGTCCTCAATTCTTATCATTCTGTTTTCTTTATTCTGCTCTGCAGTAGTTATTTCCACTATTTTATCTTTCAGGTCACTTATCTGTTCTTCTGCCTCAGTTATTCTGCTATTGATCCCTTCTAGAGAATTTTTAATTTCATTTATTTTGTTGTTCATAACTGTTTGTTTGCTCTTTAGTTCTTCTAGGTCCTTGCTAAACGTTTCTTGTATTTTCTCCATTCTATTTCCCAGATTTTGGATCATCTTTACTATCACTATTCTAAGTTCTTTTTCAGGTAGACTGCCTATTTCCTCTTCATTTGTTAGGTCTGGTGGGTTTTTATCTTGCTCCTTCATCTGCTGTGTGTTTCTCTGTCTTCTCATTTTGCTTAACTTACTGTGTTTGGGGTCTCCTTTTTGCAGGCTGCAGGTTTGTAGTTCCTGTTGTTTTTGGTGTCTTCCCCCAGTGGCTAAGGTTGGTTCAGTGAGTTGTGTACGCTTCCTGGTGGAGGAGACTAGTGCCTGTGTTCTGGTGGATGAGGCTGGATTTTGTCTTTCTGGTGGACAGGTCCACGTCTGGTGATGTGTTTTGGGGTTTCTGTGGCCTTATTATGATTTTAGGCAGCCTCTCTGCTAATGGGTGGGGTTGTGTCCCTGTCTTGCTAGATGTTTGGCATAGGGTGTCCAGCACTGTAGCTTGCTCATTGTTCAGTGGAGCTGGGTCTTGGTGTTGAAACAGAGATCTCTGGGAGATTTTCACCATTTGATATTATGTGGAGCTCGGAGGTTCTTGTGGACCAATGTCCTGAACTTGGCTCTCCCATCTCAGAGGCACAGCCCTGATGCCTGGCTGGAGCATCAAGAGCCTGTGATCCACAAAGCTCAGAATAAAAGGGAGAAAAAGAAAAAGAAAGAAAGAAGGAAGAAGATTAAATAAAATAAAATAAAGTTATTAGAATAAAAAAATAATTATTAAAAATTTTTTAAGTAATTAAAGAAAAAAAAAGAAAGAAAGAAGGGAGCAACCAAACCAAAGAACAAATCCACCAATGATAACAAGCGCTAAAAACTATACTAAAACAACAACAACAAATGGACAGAGAGAACCCTAGGACAAATGGGAAAAGCAAAGCTATACAGACAAAATCACACACAGAAGCATACACATACACACTCACAAAAAGAGGAAAAGGGAAATATATACATATATTGTTGCTTCCAAAGTCCACATCCTCAATTTGGGATGATTCGTTGTCTATTCAGGTATTCCACAGATGCAGGGTATCAGGTTTCTTGTGGAGATTTAATCCGCTGCTCCTGAGGCTGCTGGGAGAAATTTCCCTTTCTCTTCTTTGTTCGCACAGATCCCGGGGTTCAGCATTAGATTTGTCCCCGTCTCTGTGTGTAGGTTGCCTGAGGGCATCTGTTCTTCGCTCAGACAGGAGGGGGTTAAAGGAGCAGCTGATTCAGGGGCTCTGACTCACTCAGGCTGGGGGGAGGGATGGGTACGGAATGCGGGGCGAGCCTGCGGTCGCAGAGACTGGAGTGACATTGCACCAGCCTGAGGCGGGCCGTGTGTTCTTCATTAGACTTTGAATGTGCAAGAAATAAACTTGCATTATGTTAATTTCTATACTATGAATATACATTATATATATGTGAATATTTACATATTGTTTGCACATTATATGTGTGAATAATCTTTTATCAATGATTTATCCAAAAGTATTTTTTTTTTTTTTTTTTTTTTTTGCGGTACACGGGCCTCTCCCGTTGCGGAGCACAGGCTCCGGACGCGCAGGCTCAGCGGCCATGGCTCACGGGCCCAGCCGCTCCGCAGCATGTGGGATCTTCCCGTACCAGGGAACAAACCCGTGTCCCCTGCACCGGCAGGCGGACTCTCAACCACTGCGCCACCAGGGAAGCCCCAAAAGTATATATTTTTAAAAGAGCTAGAGGAAGAGTAATCCAAGCAGAGGACCCTCCAGGTGTAGAGGCCATCAGAAGGGAGAGAACACTGAGCAGCACTATGGCAGTCGGCCAGAACAAGCACGTTACACAAGGTGGCCAAAGGGGGCAAGAAGAAAGTGGTTGACCCATTTTCTAAGAAAGATTGGTATGATGTGAAAGCACCAGCTATGTTCAATATAAGAAATATTGGGAAAACACTAATCACGAGAACTCAAGCAACCAAAATTGCATCTGATGACCTCAAGGGTCATGTTTTTGAAGTGAGCCTTGCTGATCTGCAGAGTGATGAAGTTGCATTTAGAAAATTCAAGCTAATTATTGAGGATGTTCAGGGCAAAAACTGCCTAACTAATTTCCATTGCATGGGTCTTACCTGTGACAAAATGTGCTCCATGGTCAAAAAATGGCAGAACATGATTGAAGTTCATGTTGATATGAAGACTACCCATGGTTATTTGCTTCATCTATTCTGTGTGCATTTTACTAAAAAATGCAACAATCAGATTCAGAAGAACTCCTATGCCCAGCACCGACAGTTCCTCCTAATCTGGAAGAAGATGATGGAAATCATGACCCAAGAGGAGCAGACAAATAAATGACTTGAAAGAGGTAGTCAATAAATTGATTCCAGACAGCACTGGAAAAGGCATAGGAAAAGCTTGCCAATATATTTTTCTGCTCCATGATTCTTTGTTAGAAAAGTAAAAATGCTGAAGAAGCCCAAATTTGAATTGGGAAAACTCTGGAGCTTCATGGTGAAGGTGATAGTTCTTGGAAAAGCTACTGGAGATGAGACAGGTGTTAAGGTCGAATGAGCTGATGGATATGAGTCACCAGTCCAAGAATCTGTTTAAAATTCAGACTTTTAATGGTGACAACTAAAAGAGCTTATTTGTGATTTTTTTTATAAAAGGGAAAGAACTAGGTATGTTCTAGAATCTAAAACTGCTCTGTCTAATACAGTAGTCACTACTACATGTGCCTCTTTCACAATTGAAATGTGTCTAGTCTGATAGAAAACAAACTTACGGTTACCAAATGGGAAAGCTGGTGGGGGGGAGGGATAAATTAGGGCTTTGAGATTAACATATACACACTACTATATATATAATAGATAACCAACAAGGACCCACTGTATAACATAGGGAACTATACTCAATATCTTACAATAACCTATAATGGAAAAGAATCTAAAAAGGAATATATATGTAAATATATATAGAGAATATATACATTTTATGTTCATATATATAAAACAATGTACATATATATATAAAACACTGAATCACCTTGCTGTACACCTGAAACTAATACAACATGGTAAATCAACTATATTTCAATAAAAATTAAAAATAAATGTGCCTTGTGTGAATTGAGATGTGATATAAGTGTAAAATGCACACCAGATTTTAGAGTACAAAACAAAGAGAAACTAAAATATCTCATTAATAATTTTTATAGTGATTATATGTTGAAATGATAATATTTTTATACATTTGGTTAAATAAAATATTAGTAAATTAATTTCACTTGTTTCTCCATAGTGTGTGAACTTGAAAATTTTAAATTATACCTGTGCTTCAGTTTTGTGGCTCACATTATATTTCTATTGGACAGGGCTCTTCTAGAGACTGACAGAAAGTCAGGCTAACAAACATTGGCATAAGCAGGAGATGGGTTAATTTAAGAGGTTATGTGTTAAGGGTGTATATCACTACCACATTCACATTTCTTCATTTCTTCATCCAACAAAGAAATGTTAAAAATTATCTATGCCTAGGCACTGTGTCAAGTTTGGGAACACAAAGATGAAAGAGGCATAAACCTTTCAAGAAACCTCTAGCACAGGGGAAGAGACAGATGAGCAAACCAAGAATTACAATATATCCATTTATGAATGTTCAGCGCTAAGGCGACATGAGGAGGGACACCTGGGGTAGAGGAGAGGCAGAGAAAGCTCTCAAGAAGAGTTACCACTTGAGCTGTCTTTCAAGGGCAAGTAAGATACTCTTACAGACCCACCCTTATCCAGCCCTATCCCATCCTTTCTCTCCAACTTCAATTTCTCCTCTGATAGCCCTTTCAGTGTTCTGTCTAAATGTTCTGTTCAATGGTTGACAAAAATGCCCATAGTCAAACTTCAGCATCAACTTGCTTAAACTCAACCCTAGTTTTCCTTTAGTGACATATTTTCTCTTTCCTCCATGTCCACTCTACTGGAGACCATCTCCCTCTCCCATGCCCTACCCTTCATCCCCAACTCACTAGGTGAAGAGGGGTTGGCATTTTCTTAGTTCCCCATTTCGGCTTCATGTCAATCATTTGCTGCCATTGCCAAAAATAGCTTCTAGTTCCATCCTGCCTGCCTGCCCCCACTTTAGTTGTTTTTCTTTTTGTCAACCCCAGATCAACTCCAGGTCAAACTTTCCTCTATGTCTTCAGCAACTGTGTCACAGTCCTCCTCTTTATCTCACTACCTGTCCTTATTATTCATGACTTCAGCATCCCTTCCATCATCCAGCGTACCTATTTCACAGTTCCTTGACTTTCTCAAGTCCGATGACCTTAATTCCCTTAATTTCCATTGTATCTTAGTCACTAAAAGTATAGCCATATTTTGGACCTCATCTTTGTTTATTTTTATTCTTTCACACTGTATATTTCCCTAACCCCTAAACTATGTATCTACCCTTCCCCACCCTCCACATACCATACGTATGCCTTAACACCTCCTGAATCTGCTTTTGTTTCTTATTGTGATCCCTAGGGCTGTGATGCTTCCTTATTCACTTCTCATAGTCTTGGGAGTAAAATCTGTGGTGAGGTAAGAGGAGGGTTTCTAGAAAGCAATCCCTCCCTCAAAACTCAATGATATCTGCTCTAGTCATTTTCCACTGGCACTCACCTGTAATGCCTACTTTTATCTTGATAAATGTCATCCTTTCTTCAAGGTCAAACTCAAATTCCCTCCAGGAAACAAAGCACATGGGTCTTTCCTTCTTTAACTCCTACTACATGAACCAAATCAACTTTTCATTATATAGCTTAAGTCATCTCCAGATTATTTCTTATCTATTAGTCATTGCTCCAACAGAAATCTCTAAGAAAAGGACCATACATTCTATTTCTTTGGCATTTCCTACCCAAAGAACACAATGTTGGATGTATATTTGTTGCTTAGATAATTATTTGATAAACAAATATATCATTTTTTATTTTTCTATGTAAATCCAGTAACAAAACATTCTGCTTATTCTCATAATTTCTTTGGCAGTGAAAAAATTGAGGAGAAAATAAAACTTTCTTGTGTAATCTCCTCAGAGAGGTCCCACTGAAAATCCCAGTAGGAATATAAGCCTGGCAACTACTTCCCAGATTGGATCCAGAAGCCAGACCTGGTTATGTGGGGTTGTTATTAGAGTAATCAGAAGCAGAAACCACAGAGCACCATGATAACAGCCAGAGTTTATGAAGCATCTCATAGCATTCTATATTTTATTAAGTATTCTATAGGCAGTCTACTAAATACTTTCTGATTAGTATTTCATACAATTCCTCCAAACCTATGAGTTAGGTATTCTATTCCCATTTTACAGATGAGGAAATAAAGACTCAGAAGTAGTAAATGACTTGTCCAAGAGAACAGCAAGTATCAGAGTTGGGGTTTGAACTCACATCTGTCTGACTCTAAAGCCTATGACTTACCCTTAAAATTCAATGAGTATAATTTTGTTTTGTGAATATTAATTGGTTTGGGAGGAGGTCTAATATTCCTTATTTCCTCTGGTAATACAACTCCCTTCTTTGGGGAGAAATTCCCTTCTTCTTTCCACCATGCTCCATCATGAAGAAGAAATGGTTACTGTCATCTCTCAACATGATAATACCTCCCTACCCATAATGTTTAGTCAAGGGAGAGATATCTGCCCAAGCTGAGCCAACAATACCTGATTTCCCAGATCAGAACCCAAGCTGCCCCAATTAGAATTCTTCCCCCAAATTCAGGAAACTCAACCTGTGAGTGAGGAGTGTTTCCTGTTAGGTACTCAAACTATACGAATGTAAACCTGAAGCCATGGCATGTCCTTCACCTCCTGGAAGAAGACTGTGTGCAGGAGAGAATAAAACTGACATGGAGAGAGAGGGAGAGAGAGCCAGCCCTACTGCTTGTGAAACGTCCCCACTCACCTTTTCTCCCTTGCTGCTTCTGACCTTCCCATGGTGAGCGGAACCAATAACTTCCCCATTTTGCCCAAGCAAGTGCTTTCTGTCACTTGCAAAGGAGTCCTAAATGATTCAGCCCAACCCAGGAAGTGCTGAAGGTCAAAAATCAGTAAAAGTAAGACTTATTAGCATAATGAAGAAGTTAATGAAATATTGGAAGCAAGAGACAAAGCCAAGAGGTTGCAAATCAGACAGCACGGAGAGTGGATTAGGGGTGAGAGACAATGGAATTAAAGCCACCTAAGATCATCTATCCTGGAAGAGCTCTGTGAGACCTGAAACTATTTTCTTTTTAAAGGTCACTAGCCAAAATAAGAGTCAGCAGGTCAGCTTAGTTCAAAGACATGGATGGAGTAAGAGCAATAATCAGAATTTCATAAGATAAAATTATTCCTTTTAAGAATTAAGCCCAAATAAAGCTATCTCCATCTTAAAAGAGCATTTTTTACTGGTATTCACTACCTTCTTTTTAATGACAATTACAAACTAAATAAATCATATGTTAGACACAAGGAAGGAATTAAAAGGAAATCAAAGACATTTGAATAAGTAATATGTCATATTGGCTAAGAACTAAAGTTATACAGAATTTACTCATAGAAGAAAAAGAGGCTTGGCTCTTGGTAGACTTAATTTCACCAGGATGATGTGTTGAGGTTTAGAGTAGGTGAGAATCAGTCTTTGACAATGGACCAGACAGCCACACTAATATGGCTGAAAAAATAAGCTTTCTCAGTCTGCATTTTCATTTCAAAAATGTAGGTGCATGAGCTTAATTTCCTTACTGGGTTTACCTGGAGATCAGTGTCAAGGAGCAAGCTCTAAAATGTAAATAATTCATTGGTTCACCGAGTGGTTTTCCAAGCTACCACGGACTTTAGTGCCCTGACCTCTGGGAGAAAGGGGTGAAGGCTTGGATTGAAGCTTTTTTTAGCAAATCCTTTCCATTCAAAACCCATAAGCTTCTTGTCCTTGTCAGCAAGTGTCCAGAAGGTGCCTTGTCAACAGATCCCATTCGAGGGTAGCACAGCTGGGAGCTGACAGAAGTGGGAGGAGCCTTGGGAGCTTTTGCTACAATCTGGCCTGTGACATGAATTGAAAACTGCTTTGGTTTTTCAGCTGGAAGTAAATTACATTCCCTTGACTCACTTTCTGTTTTGTGATGTGCCTGTATGTGTACACAATATGTGTGGTTTGGACATGTACATGCACACATACAAGCGTGTTTATCAGTTGAAACTGGGCAGTGTTTTCACATAGTGCATAGTCCAATAAAAATTGTTGAATCTCCAATTGCTTCCTGTGGGTTTTGTGATCATTGCCCAGAATAAGAGCCGGATCCAATCCAACTCGTTGCAGAATCTGCCACCAATACAGTCAAGTAGTATGATCAAAAATTGTTGAGGGCTGCTAATTTAAATGGATAAATGTGCACCCAAGGTATAATATTAATCTTTCAACTTCTTTTTGCTGAAGTCTTTAAAATTAGGGCATGGCTTAGGATTTACACACAAAAAAGAGATGCTTATACAATTGCTTTTTTTTTCTCTTTAAGAAAATCATTGTGCCTCCACTTAGTCACATCATTGGAAATAGGCCATGGTGAAGTGTTTCTACCATAAAAAGGACAGATTACTAAGTTCTCTAAATCCTATCACTTTTACAGTTGACAATTAAACCAAATTATTACACCCATAAAACGGAACAAGAGAAGGTCCTTGCTAAATAAATCATTTCAGTTTCAGCATTGCTTGGTAAATAGTGATAGGGATATAAATTCTATTAAGTGAGAAACTCTACACTCTAAATTGGATACACATGGTGGACTTGAGAAATGAATTTGAGATGAGAAATATATTCGTTTTGTGAACCAAAGTAATATAGTGGTTGCTAAATTCATTAAAGCATTAGCTGATTATAATTCAGTGTGTTAATTTAATATTATGGGTGATAAGCTTTGCCCTAGTTCTAGTTATGATCTGTAATAAACCTGGATGTATATTTGTACCCCATTTTCAGGCTGTGCCTTTTTCAGTCCCTTTGAACTAACACTGTTGATACCTTTTATCTGTAGCCTCAACTGCACTTCTTATGAACCTCTTCTGACAAAAGCTGGAAAGAATGTTAGTAATTGCATTCATTCCTCCCAGCAGGTGAAGCCAAGAAGCATTTGTGTTTGCAGTGTGGTATCAGTGTACTGAGGGTCAACTCTGGATGCTTGAGTGCCCTCCATCATTTTATTCTGGTCCATATCCCTTATCTCCCTTTAGTTTTCCTCCCAGCTTCTTCAGAGGACCTGCTTATCAGGGGCTCTGGCACCTTTTCTGGTTTTACCAAACAATTTCTATGGTATCCATCTTCCACTTGCAGTTTTACATCACTGGACATAACTGCCACAGAGGCCAAGAGTACTGAATATAAACTGGCAATAGAGGATCACTCATTGTCTCAGTCTGAGTTTGTTCAAAAACATTGAGACATTGCAAGTATTGATGGGTGTAACTGATGTTTAATAATGAAGACAGGGCTTACACAAATATGGAAAGAGCTGCAGGATTATCAATCTGGATGGCTGAAGCTAGAGAATCAAGAAAGAGTCACAAATATCAGACTGAGGGAAAGGAATAAAGAAAGAAGCATACCTCTTATGGGGGGAGTTTTCAAACCAGTATGACTGCTAGGTGAAAGCTCTTGAAGAAGTCTTGAAGCCTACCACATGGGATTATAATAACTTTCCAAAAATTCATTTGCTTTACTTTACCTTCCAAATCTCAAGAAAGTTGTTCTCATTGGAAAACTCTAATCCAGAACCATGTATGGAAGGAGATTTTAGGAAACATACTTTCCAGGCCTAAAAGGGGATTTTGAAGATACTGCTAAATTGACAACAAACAATCTAACAGAGTCAACCCCTTTGGAAATTTGACAAATATGCCCCATTCCATTTAACTGCATTTAACTCAATATGTAATATAAGGACATCATGCTTTTAATTAGCACAATGCAACCATCCTTTGACAACCAAAGACCAAAAAACTCTCTTCCCAAAGAGTAGACTCAAGTCTCGTATATCATTTTAACTATCTTTAAATGATGCTTAACCCTCTTTAGCTAAGTTATACTTGCCCCATTGAAATCCTGTAATGCAAATGCTAATGCTGTATTAAAATATCTAATGTTAGGGCTTCCCTGGTGATGCAGTGGTTGAGAGTCTGCCTGCCGACACAGGGGACACGGGTTCGTGCCCCGGTCCGGGAAGATCCCACATGCCGCAGAGCGGCTACGCCCGTGAGCCATGGCCGCTGAGCCTGTGTGTCCGGAGCCTGTGCTCTGCAACGGGAGAGGCCACAGCAGTGAGAGGCCCGCGTACCACCAAAAAAAAAAAAAATCTAATGTTAGATAATACAACATTAAGAGACAGAACAGATAAGAATAATTCATTAACGTATGTAAATATAAACAAATCAAAGCAATAAGGAAGACGAGTGTAATCATTACAGTTATTATTTCTACAAGTGATGATTTGGCCATAATTGGTATTTATATCTTTCTTATTCCACTAAAATTTCCTTAGCCTCTTTGTTTTCAATAAGTGGTTCAGTCGGTTGTGGTTCTTTGCTCAATGGAATTACTCAAATCCTCCTGAAGCATCTGTCATCAGCAGTCTTGTCGTATTGGGTTTCTGTAGTTTCTCATTATCTTTTGCTAGAGGACATAAGAGTACTACGAAACACACCCACAGAATATTCTGGGTTATAGTCATGTCCTCTTTACTCCCATTTTGTAGTAGCAACATAATTTCCCCTTTATAATCAGAATGAATTACCCCACCTATTAGAGTAACACCCTCCTTTGCTATTGGTTCAGTGGCATGAGGTACCCATAGTGGCCAGATGGCACTGGTAGTTTCTACTTCATAATAATTGTTGTGTCCCCTGATTCTAGGAATTAAGATCTTAAAGCAGCAAGTCCAAGTTATAATATTGGGAATAGAAAATTTGCTAGTGGATTTTTAGGGGTAATAATGAGAGAATCCAGTTCCATTTCCACCCTGTAGTTCTTAAATCCATATATCCTGGCTATGGGTGAAATAACATCATATACTGATTGCTGATTCAAAGCATGTACAATATACTGAGGACATTTTCCCAGCCTTGCAAAGTTTGTCAAGCACCTAAAGCCCTTCATCTACAACCTATAGAGGGTTATATTGTCCCTCTGATCATTGAAAGTCTCCTCTGTTGTGGTAGCCCTTTCATGAACATTTATATGACACAAAAAATTCCTAATATTCTATGCCAATTTGGAGAATTACATCTACTTATCTCTTCTCCAGACCTCCTTGTCTACAGTTTTCCAATTTTGTGTCTTCTCACTCCATGATCATCTAGCTAAACTGTTAGCAACTGCCCACAAAACCGTATAGATCCATACCTCTGTCTACATTTCCTTCCAAGAGAAATGAATAACAAAGGGCATTGCTCAAATTTCTTTGTACTGGGAGGATTTCTCTTTACTACCATTCTTTAGGAACACCCCTGTGTGGTGCTACAGTGTTGAAGCTGCCCACTTTAAATTGTTACTGGGATATAATAGAGAATCATCTTGTAAACAAGCTCTGTGTTTGTCCATGAGCTGATCATAGAGGACTTACCATGAAGCTAGAGGTGCTGATCGAGGAAAAGAAGTCTGGTAACAGGAGTAGGGACCTCAGGAGTCTTGAGTAATTCGTCTGGGCAAATTGCTTGTGCCTCCAAGAGCTGCTTGGGCCCCATACTTGATGATGAAGTGCTGTTGTACACATCCAAATTTATAACTTCATGAGCCAGACAGCACACATGCTATGAGAAAAGCTTGTCATTTTGTCATGAAAAGCTTAGGTCACATGGAAACTCGATGGCCCATTATCACACATTCAGTCTCTTTTAGGACCCAGGAGCAAGCTGAAAGCTGTTTCTCAAAAGGGCAATAGTTATCTGCAAAAGACAATATAACTTTACTCCAAAATTCAAAAGGTCTTCACTGTTATTTATCTATAGGACTTGCCAAAGACTCCATATAGCATTCATATCTGTCATAGATACTTCACCACCATTGGTATGCAGGCTTATACGGCTCAAGTGGCAAAACAGCTTGAAGAGCAAGAAACCTGGACCTGTTGCATAGCTTTTCCTTGTCCTGTTTCCACTCAAAACTGGCAGTCTTAACAGATTACTCAGTAAATGGATCAAATCCATGTTCCTAAATGAAGAATAGATTGCTTCAATACCCAAAGAGGTACCCTAGGTGTTATACATTTTCCTTACTGGTTGAAGCCACTTGTCCTTCACTTTGTAGTGATTATCTCAATGTATCCCAGAAATTCCTAGAATTCCTAGAAATTTCACTGAGTTTTCAAGCCCTGAATTTTGTGGTCTTACCCCCTGGCATGAATGAGTTTTATTAAGGTGTACAAGGATATTAGCTACTTCCTGCTCACTAATTTCAATCAGCCTGATACCATCAATGCAGTAGGCCAGAATAATGTCCCATGGAATCACTAGATAATCAAGGTCCTTGAGCTCTAAAAGAGGAAATCGACAGTAACACAATAGTAGTGGGGGACTTTAACACTTCACTTACAACAATGGACAGATCAGTCAAAATGAAAACAAATAAGGAAACAGAAGCTTTAAATGACACAATAGACCGGATATATTTAGTTGATATTTTTAGGACATTCCATCCAAAAACAACAGATTACACTTTCTTCTCAAGTGAGCATGAATATCATCCAGAATAGATCACATCTTGGGTGACAAATCAAGCCTCAGCAAATTTAAGAAAATCGAAATCATATCCAGCATCGTTTCTGACCACAGAGCTATGAGATTAGAAATGAATTACAGTGAAAAAAACGTAAAAAACACAAACACATGGAGTCTAAACAATACGTTACTAAATAACCAAGAGATCACTGAAGAAATCAAAGAGGAAATCAAAAAATACTGAGAGACAAATGACAATGAAAGTGCGAGGACCCCAAACCTATGGGATGCCACAAAAGCAGTTCTAAGAGGGAAGTTTATAGTTATACAAGCCTACCTCAAGAAACAAGAAAAATCTCAAATAAACAATCTAACCTTACACCTAAGGAACTAGAGAAAGAAGAACAAACAAAACCCAAAGTTAGCAGAAGGAAAGAAATCAGAAAGATCAGAGCAGAAATAAATAAAATAGAAACAAAGAAAACAATAGCAAAGGTCAATAAAGCTAAAAGCTGGTTCTTTGAGAAGATAAACAAAATTGATAAACCACTAGCCACACTCAACGAGAAAAAGAGGGAGAGGATTCAAATCAATACAATTAGAAATGAAAAAGAAGTTACAACAGACACCACAGAAATACAAAGCATCCTAAGAGACTACTACAAGCAACTCTATGCCAATTAAATGGAAGACCTGGAAAAAATGGACAAATTCTTAGAAAGGTATAACCTTCCAAGACTGAACCTGGAAGAAATAGAAAATATGAACAGACCAATCACAAGCACTGAAATTGAGACTGTGATTAAAAATTTTCCAACAAACAAAACTCCAGTACCAGATGGATTCACAGGTGAATTCTATCAAACATTTAGAGAAGAGCTAAGGCTCATCTTTCTCAAACTCTTCCAAAAAATTGCGGAGGAAGGAGCATTCCCAAACTCATTCTATGAGGCCACCATCACCCTGATACTAAAACCAGACAAAGATACTACAAAAAAAGAAAATTACAGACCAATATCACTGATGAACATACATGCAAAATCCTCAACAAAATACTAGCAACAGAATCCAACAACACATTAAAAGGATCATACACCATGATCAAGTGGGATTTATCCCAGGGATGCAAGGATTCTTCAATACACACAAATCAATCAATGTGATACACCATATTAACAAATTGAAGATTAAAAACCGTATGATCATATCAATAGATGCAGAAAAAGCTTTTGACAAAATTCAACACCATTTAAGATAAAAACTCTCCAGAAAGTGGGCATAGAGGGAACCTACCTCAACATAATTAAGGCCATATACAACAAACCCACAGCAAACATCATTCTTAATGGTGAAAAAGTGAAAGCATTTTCTCTAAGATCAGGAACAAGCAAGGATGTCCACTCTCACCACTATTATTCAACATAGCTTTGGAAGTCCTAGCCACGGCAATCAGAGAAGAAAAATAAATAAAAGGAATACAAATTGGAAAAGAAGAAGTAAAACTGTCACTGTTTGCAGATGACATGATACTATACCTAGAGAATCCTAAAGATGCCACCAGAAAACTACTAGAGCTAATCAATGAATCTGGTAAAGTAGCAGGATACAAAATTAATACACAGAACTCTCTTGCATTCCTATATACTAATGATGAAAAATCTGAAAGAGAAATTAAGGCAACATTCCCATTTACCATTGCAACAAAAAGAATAAAATACCTAGGAATAAACTTACCCAGGGAGACAAAACACCTGTATGCAGAAAACTATAAGACACTGATGAAAGAAATTAAAGATGATACCAACAGATGGAGAGATATACCATGTTCTTGGATTGAAAGAATCAATAATGTGAAAATGACTCTACTACCCAAAGCAATCTACAGATTCAATGAAATCCCTATCAAATTACCAATGGCATTGTTTACAGAACTAGAACAAAAAATCTTAAAATTTGTATGGAGACACAAAAGACCCTGAATAGCCAAAACAGTCTTGAGAGAAAAAAAACGGAGCTGGAGGAATCAGACTCCCTGACTTCAGACTAGACTACAAAGCTACAGTAATCAAGACAATATGGTACTGGCACAAAAACAGAAACATAGATCAATGGAACAAGGTAGAAAGCCCAGAGATAAACCCACGCACCTATGGTCAACTAATCTATGACAAAGGAGGCAAAGATATACAATGGAGAAAAGACAGTCTCTTCAATAAGTGGTGCTGGGAAAAGTGGACAGCTACATGTAAAAGAATGAAATTAGAACACTCCCTAACACCATACACAAAAATAAACTCAAAATGGATTTGAGACCTAAATGTTAGACCGGACACTCTAAAACTCTTAGAGGAAAACATAGGCAGAACACTCTATGACATAAATCACAGCAAGATCTTTTTTGATCCACCTCCTAGAGTAATGGAAATAAAAACAAAAATAAACAAATGGGACATAATGAAGCTTTTGCACAGCAAAGGAAACCATAAACAAGACCAAAAG
Source organism: Delphinus delphis (assembly GCF_949987515.2). Taxonomy (NCBI): domain Eukaryota; kingdom Metazoa; phylum Chordata; class Mammalia; order Artiodactyla; family Delphinidae; genus Delphinus; species Delphinus delphis. The sequence goes on along the minus strand of NC_082683.1, from coordinate 56,814,666 downwards.
ACAACCCTCAGAATTGGAGAAAGTATTTGCAAATGAATCAAAAGACAAAGTATTAATCTCCAAAATATATAAACAGCTCATGCAGCTCAATATTAAAAAAACAAACAACCCAATCCAAAAATGGGCAGAAGACCTAAATAGACATTTCTCCAAAGAAGACATACAGATGGCCAAGAAGCACATGGAAAGCTGCTCAACATCACTAATTATTAGAGAAATGCAAATCAAAACTACAATGAGGTATCACCTCACACCAGTTAGGATGGGCATCCTCAGAAAATCTACAATCAACAAATGCTGGAGAGGGTGTGGAGAAAAGGAAACCCTCTTGCAGTGTTGATGGGAATTGTAAATTGATACAGCCACTACGGAGAGCAGTATAGAGGTTCCTTAAAAAACTAAAAATAAAATTACCATATGATCCAGCAATCCCACTACTGGGCATATACCCAGAGAAAACCATAATTCAAAAAGACACATGCACCCCAATGTTCATTTCAGCACTCTTTACCATAGCCACGTCATGGAAGCAACCTAAATGCCCATCGACAGACAAATGGGTAAAGAAGGTGTGGTACATATATACAATGGAATATTACTCAGCCATAAAAAGGAACGAAATTGGGTCATTTGTTGAGACGTAGATGGATCTAGAGACTGTCATACAGAGTGAAGTAAGTCAGAAAGAGAAAAACAAATATTGTACATTAACTCACATATGTGGAACTTAGAAAATGGTACAGGTGAACCGGTTTGCAGGGCAGAAACTGAGACACAGATGTAGAGAACAAATGTATGGACACCAAGGGGGGAAAGCAGCCAGGGGGTGGGCGTGGTGGTGTGATGAATTGGGCGATTGGGATTGACATGTATACACTGATGTGTATAAAATTGATGAGTAATAAGAACCTGCTGTATAAATAAATAAATAAAATTCAAAAATTAAAAAAAAAACAAGAAAACCAAAATACCATCTGATTAGGTTGATTTGATTAAAGGTATTATAAATCATTCAAGAGTCTTTTGAATTAGCTTTAAATAATATGAATTTGTAGTAAATGATTCTTGATTTATTGTATAAGAAGTAATTTTAAGTAAGTATAATCCTCAAAATAGTTATAGCAGAAATATACATTTAACAATTGTTCTATTTTGTTTAATCATTTTTGTTTGTAAAACTTTGTACTTTAATTTTTCATTAATTTAGACTTTGTTTTATATTATTTTATTTATTTTAAATTAATGGTATCTTTAATAACATGCCTAGGTTATTTTTTTAGATGTAGAAAATATGCAATCATTATCTCCCTCCAAACGCTGCCCAGTTCCTCTCCATCAACAAGTGACAGGCTGCTAAGTAGATTTCCATATGTAGATCTTTATGCATATTTATTATGTGTAATTCCAAAGATTTTTATTCATATGCAAGTTAGTATGATTATATATCGCCCCCTTTGTTTTTACACAACAGGCAGCATAATATACACAGCAATCTTTCCCTTACTCATTGCATTTAACATCTAGACTGATAACTCCCAGGTTTATAGGCCAGACCTCTCCCCCTGTTTCTAAACCTACATGTCTAACCACCTAATTGGCAACTGCACTTGGATATATAATAGCCATCTGAAAATGTACTTGTCTAAAATTGAACTCGAGACCTCTCTCCACACTAGCTGTATTTCTAGTTTTCTTCATCTCAAGTCACTAACATTTCCATTCTACCTGTTCAGGCAAGTGATGTCACCCTTTCATTTCCCCCTATTTCTCTCACAACAGTTCCAACAATAAATCCTATTGGCCCTACTTCAAAATACATCCAGAAGTCAACTGTGGCTCACCATCTCTGTTTTGCCACCATCCTCTTTCCCCTGGATTATTGCATTAATATTTGAGCTGGTTTTCCTCTCTATTTCCCTGAAGCCCACTCTCAATGCAGCAGCCAAAGTCTGCTGTATCACCTGCAAGACCCTATGTGATGGGTACCTCCTATTCTTTGGACTCATCTTTTCTGATCTCCTTCTTATTCTCACTGCTTCAGCCTCATGGCTTTTCTTTCTGTTCCTCTAACATTTCTTTCTGTTCTGTTCCTCAGCCTACTGCTTCTAGGCCTCAAATTACCTGCTTTAGTTTTTCTGTTGTCATATTCATTAAATTCTGTTTTAATAATTTTAATAGTCTTTAAAATTTTTGTTTTGTTCTTTATTTAAAAATTTTAAAATATGAGTCAGTATTAAATAGTTTGCCATTTTCTGTTTGCATATTTCTCTAGGTATTGAAAGCTATTTATTTTCCACCAAGCACTGCCTTAGAGAAATCTCATAAATTCTTCAATATAGTGTTTTCATATTCATTATCTTTATTTTCTAGATATGCTATGGTGTTGTTTTACAGTTGCTTCATGAACTGGGACTTATTTTAAAATATAGTATTAAAATTTATAGTTAGAATGAAAAAAAATCAAAACCCAGCAGGGACCATTAGAATCATTCTCACAATGACATCTCTTTGGTTCTGACTTTGTGGTTTCCCTCTTCCATCTTTTAAGGATCTTTGATTACATTGGGCTCACTCAGATAATCCAGGATAATCTCTTTATTTTAAGTCAAGTAAGTAGAAATCTTAATTCTGCAATCTGGTTTCCCCTTTGCCATGTAACAAGACACATTCACGGATTCTGGGAGTTAGGACATGGACATCTTTCGGAAGCCATTATTCTCCCTCCACACCTGTTCTCTCCCTTTTAAAAAGGACTCTAGGTCTGTGATTTGGCTCAAGTATGGGAATTTGTTAAGGAAATATGACCATCTATTATATCAGCTCATGTCAAACCTCTGTGATCACATCAAGTTTTGGTTTTTGTTTGTCTTGCTTATACAAACGAAGTAGGTGGCTCACCACGGTCCTAGGGACCCCATCATAAATTAGCCACCACTAAAGGTCTCTACAGACAAAATCATTCTAATTACTTCTTGTATCTTGTCACTCAGGGATTTTACCACCCATTGAATTCAGAGTACCTAATTCCATGGCAGCATCTTTTGCTTTCTTTGCGGACAACTGCCACTACAGAGCCTTTCTAGGATGCTGACACTGCCTTCACCAACTTATTTCTCAAAGCCTTGATGAAGGGTATGTACTCTGGACTCTCCTAGGTGATATAACCAGTAGGCCATTCATAATAAATCTACTCCAGGTTTCATATCTCCATAAGCCTCCAGATACCTTCTTCTATAGCAATTGTTCTCAAGTGGAGCCAATTTTGCTTCCCCCTATGGACATTTGACAATGTCTAGAGACATTTTTTCTTGTCATAAACTGGGGGAGGTGCTAATGGCATCCAGTAGGTAGTGGCTAGGGATACATCTAAACATTCTACAATCCAGTCTCCCTCAACCTCCAACAAAGAATTATCTGGCTCCAAAATATCAATAGTGGTAAGACTGAAAAAACACTGCCTTACAGTGTACCACAGGAATTCTGATATCTTAGCTTCATTGATTATAGACCACTATTGAGCCCAGATTTTTGTCAACAAATCTAGAAACTAAGTCATTCCCATCTTCTTGAGCTAATGCATTGTATTCAGAATCTCTAGTTGATGCATCCATATTTAGAAATTCAGTCTAATCAAATGTTATATTCCTCTCACCCTGGTCTAACATACTTAAGATCTCTTTTTTTAATTTTATTTGTACCATTTTACCAACCTCTCCCTATTTCCCCCATATTCCAGTCCCTGGAAACCACTTTTCTATTCTCTGTTTTAAAGTTTAACTTAAAAGAAAATTAGATTCCACGTATAAGTGATATCATGTGGTACTTTTCTTTCTCTGTCTGGCTTATTTCACTGAGTATAATGCCCTCAATGTCCATCTATTTGTAGCAAATTGCAGTATTTCTCCTTTTTCATGTCTGAATACTATTCTTTTATAAATATACACTTCACTTTCCTTATCTATCCATCCCTTGATGAACACTTAGGTTGTTTCTATGCCTTGGCTATTGTGAATAATGCTGCAATAAGCAAGGGAATTCAGATATCTCTTCAATATCCTGTTTTCATTTCCTTTGGATATATACCCAGAAGTAAGATTGCTGGATTTTATAGTAGTTCTATTTTTACTTTTTTGAGGAACCCTCATATTGTTTTCCGCAGTGGCTGCAACAATTTACGTTCTCGCCAACAGTGTATAAGTGTTCTCTTTTCTCCACGTCCTCACCAACACTTGTTATTTCTTGCCTTTTGATAATAGCTATTCTAACAGGAGTGAAATGATATCTCATTGTGGTTTTGATTTGCATCTCCTTGATGATTAGTGATGTTGAGCACCTTTTTATGTACCTGTTGGCCATTTGTATATCTTCTTTGGAAAAACATCTTTTCAGTTCCTTAGCCCATTTTTTAACTGGATTGGTTTTGCTATTGAGCTGTAAGAGTTCTTTATATATCTTGAGATTAACTCCTTATCAGATATGATTTTCAAGTATTTTCTCTTATTCCATAAGTTGCCTTTTCATTTCATTGATGGTTTCCTTTGCTGTGCAGAAGCTTTTGAGGTAGTCCCACCTGTTTATTTTTGCTTTTGTTGCCTTCCTTAAGATCTCTTCTTATCCATACTCCCCAAATTTCTACTGATATGAATTGATAAACCTTATATTCTGTGCCTGTGCATCTGGGTTATACTCAGTGCTGAGCTGTAGTACAGGCCTAAAATCAATAGAGGTGGTGGGAGTTGGTCTTTGTTTTTTATTGAATAAAGTTGATTTACAATGTTGTGCCAACTCTGCTGTACAGCAAAGTGACTCAGTTATATATATATATGTATGTGTATATCTATATGTATATCTATATGTATGTATATATATATATGTATGTGTATATATATGTATGTGTGTATATATATATATATACATTCTTTTTAAAATATTCTCTTCTATTACGGTTTATCTCAGGAGACTGGATATAGTTCCCTGTGCTATACATTAGGACTTTGTTGTTTATTCATTCTAAGTGTTGTAGTTTGCATTTACCAACCCCAAACTCCCAGTCCATCCCTCTCCCTTCCCCCAACCCCTTGGCAACCACAAGTCTGATCTCTATGTCTGTGAGTCTGTTTCTGTTTTGTAGATAGTTTCATATGTGCCATATTTTAGATTCCACATATAAGTGATGTCATATGGTATTTGTCTTTCTCTTTCTGACTTACTTCACTTAGTATGATCATCTTGAGTTGCATCCATGTTGCTGCAAATGGCATTATTTTGTTCTTTTTATGGCTGAGTAGTATTCCATTGTATATATGTACCACATCTTCTTTATCCATTCATCTGTTGATGGACATTTGGGTTGCTTCCATGTCTTGGCTATTGTGAATAGTGCTGCTATGAACATAGGGGTGCCTGAATTATAGTTTTGTCTGGATATATGCTCAGGAGTGGGATTGCTGGATCCTACAGTAATTCTGTTTTTAGTTTTCTGAGGAACTTCATACTGTTTGGTGGGGGGTGGTCTTAAGGATCAGCATTCACCTACAAGAAAGATATCTCTGAAACAGTCATTACAGATTCTGCAGGCAAGAAGAATGTAACTCTCTTACATAGGGAAGGAAAGGTGATTCGACTGGCAAGGGAGGCTCAGGGGAATCTGGAAGTTCCAGGTCCTCAGTTTAATTAAAATATAGCCAGATCTTCTCATTCCAACTTTAAAGGTCCAACTCTTTCCCAATCAGTGGCCTAAATTTAACATGAGAGAATAAAACTTTGGATTTGGTTGTCATAAATTTCAACTCTGAGGCTATAGGAAATAGGATTTCCTTTTGGACAGTCATGGAAGTCTTCTGATTATTTATCTACCTTTGAGCTGGAATATTAGAGCCCTAAGTGCAGCTCCTCACCCTCCCTATGTTCTCTATTACATTTAGAAGCAACCAATCCATCTGACAGTACATTATTTCCATTACAGTGTTCTATTGCAGCAACTTACAGCCTTGACTCCTATAGGTACTTGGCTCCAGGTGACTACAGTGCTCATTTAAGTAACTGTTTTGCTACCACCAGCAATAAACTACTAATGATTCATTACTACTGAAAATGAAGGTTATTAATACCTTTAAATCTAATCAGGTCAGAGAACCAATGCAAGACTCCCATCCACAAATTTCTGTGCCCTTAAGACTACTTTAAATAGCAAAAGTTGCATTAGTTTGGGTTTGGTTGAGAAAACAGAGCTATAAGAAGTTTTATGAAAATAAGTACTTTAATACAGGAATTAGAGCTTACAAAATGGAAGGACCTAGGGGATCTGGGATATCTGGCATGCCAAAGCAGAAGAATTGGAGAAACTTTTACTGTGACATCAATGAAAGTCCTGGAACAGAGAAAGAAAGCTGCCACTTGAGAAGTCTGGAAACCCTGTAACTTAAAAGTAAAAACTTCAAAAGGTGTTTGAAAGCCTGCCACGTATGTCTGCTAGACCACTCCAAATATAATAGCTTCTGCTTCACTTCTGCTTTCCCGGATCTCATGCAAGTACCTTCATTGGCAAATTCTAACCCAGAGACTTACAGATAAAGGAATCCTGGGTAATGTCATTCTTGGATTTAAAGGGACTGGTGGTGACGGTGCAAAGTTGACAACAAATGCAGCACATTCACCCATTTTACAAATACTCTTGAATCTCTGTTGTTAAACTTTGCCACCTGTAACAACCCTGGTATTTCAATTCTTGCTTGTTTGACCACAATCTGCTTTTGAATATCCTTCCTAGCATTAATGAATCAGATTCTAAAAGTGACTGTTCAGCGTTTGATCTGAAGATTTGTTTTAACTCTGCTTTTTGGAACACTACCCTGGCATGGAGAACCACGTTTCTGGATTGAACTAGGTGGTTTATGTGTTTGAACTTGATTTTGCTTTGTTAATCCTTTGGGCTCTTGAAAACCAAGTCTTCATGGTAGCTGCAGATAGAAGTCTTTCTGCGTTTCCTTTGCTCTGTGATCCCGCCACCCCGATTTTAGTTCAAACATCACATCCTTGGAGAAGTTTAACCTGACTTCCCATAGATCTAATCTACCCTGTCGAATCAGATGGATTACATTCTCACAGCAGTACTTTGTAGTGCCTTACAGCACTTATCATAGTGTGTACTTTATACTTGTGTCATTATTTGATAAAGAGCTCTAACTCCCACTGAACTATAAGTCACAGGAGGACAGAGACTATGACTGTTTTGCTTACCGTTACGTCACAGTGCCTGACACATAATAGGCGCTCAGTAAATATTTGATGATGTGTCATCTGATAGCCTCATGCCATCCCTTGCAAAAGTGACAGCATGATATAAAGAAAGGAGTGCTAATAGACCATCCGGAGAGCTCGGTTCTAGTTCCACCTCACTTGCTACCTTGTTAGATGAGCTTGGGCAGGTGACTTAAACTTCCTGAGTTTCAGTTTACTCATTGGGAAATGAAGCAGTTGAACTGAAGGGAGGTCCATTTCAGTTCTGAGCCTGTGACTTTTTTATATGACTGAATCTTGTACATAGAATTTTCTTAAAATAGGATATACTATCACATACTCGCATTGAATATGGGGGGTATGGGAGATGGGGCATTCTGAGATGACCCCCCAATTTTTAGCTTAGATGATTGTTTTTTTTAATATATCAATGAAAGCAATCAAAGTTTGTAGCATGAGTCATGGATCTTTCTTTGGATTCAAGATTAACAATATCTTCCTTATTTTTATTAATTTGGGTCAGTTTTATTGGACTGCACTCACACTACCATTTTTCCTGAAAGGTAGCAGTGTGCTTTAGAGGAAAATGCATGGGCTGGGAATCATATAGATTTAGTTTTTGATCCTGATTCCTCACTTGCTGGTCATCTGATCATATGAAGTAACTTCATCTCCGTGAACCACAGGTTTCTTTTCTTTAAAATGAGAATAAGGGACTTCCCTGATGGTCCAGCAGTAAAGAATCCACCTTCCAATGCAGGGGATGTGGGTTCAATCCCTGGTCAGGGAACTAAGATCCCACATGCTGCAGGGCAACTAAGCCCATGCACCACAACTACTGAGCTCATGCACCTCAATAAGAGAGCCTGTGTGCTGCAACTAGAGAGAAGCCTGCATGCTGTAACTGGAGAGAAGCCTGCGCGCCACAACGAAGACCTGACGTAGCCAAAAGATAAATAAAATTTATGTATCCTAAATTATTCAAAAATAAAATAAAATAAAATGAGAATGACTACAGTATAGAATTATTATGAAAATGAAATAGATCATAACTGTGAGTATCTAAGCCCAGTTGATGGAATAAAAGTGGCACTCAAAAACTTAATTGAGTTTACAAATAAGTAAATTCAGGCAACAATTTCATGTGTGTGTATGTTGCCTAAGCTCATGTGACTGGAGCACCTGTTTCTCAAACCTTCCTGGATCTCAGGTCTGCCTGGCAATCCTGTGGAAAAGGAAGATAATAAAGGATGAAAAATGATAGTTCAGAAAGGAAGCCATGTGAATAAAACTAGTAGGCACATACATGGTATAAACAGTTCTCAGTATCTAAAAGAACATTAAGCACTTTGTTTTTTATTTCTTTAATCTCCTTTAATGTTTATCTTGGAACTGCATTGAGCACAATGAACAGCATTTTTACATTATAAGACTTTCAAAAGGGTAAATCAAAATACTATTTTTAATTAACCAAAATGCTCAGAGAAGAGCAGGATTTTGGTTAACTGAGAAAGAAGTCCAACAAGCACTTTTTTCTACTTTAAACTTGAAAACCTTTCAAGAATAATCTTTTAAAAGTTTCAAGCTATAGTCTATAAAATATGTACATTCTCGGGAATTATTTCGTTGTTGATCTCTAAGGATCTATTGAGAGGTGTGTTATCATTGATTATCAATGATTCATTTAATCTATTATATTTTCATAGTGTCTAACAGAACTTGCTAGATGCTAGGAATACAAAGACAATAGGTATAATTTCTTTACTCAAGATTCTTATAGTGTAATGCTATGAATAGTAAAAGTAAGAAATTACTAAACATAAAAGTGATTGTTTTAGTTATTGTTGTTGTTATTTAATTATAGAAGCTTTTGGACACCACTGACAGGCACAGAGGAGAGCCGAGGGGCCCTGGGCAAAATGAGAAGGGTGGCCCAGTTCACCATGAATGTCCATTGGGCGCGGACTAAGCCTGGCCCCAGTGAGCCAGACGTCACCATATCCATCGATCACCCTCAAAGATAGAGAGAATTTTGTCATCTCCAGTGGAACTGAAGATAAGAAAGAAGATAAAGGGAAGAAGAGGACTTCAGGAAAAGTGAGTAAAGAGTGCTGAGAGAGGGCAGACAGCAGAAGCAAGAAGAACTACAATCCCACAGCCTGTGGAACAAAAACCACATTCACAGAAAAATAGACAAGATGAAAAGGCAGAGGGTTATGTGCCAGATGAAGGAACAAGATAAAACCCCAGAAAAACAACTAGATGAAGTGGAGATAGGCAACCTTCCAGAAAAAAAATTCAGAATAATGATAGTGAAGATGATCCAGGACCTTGGAAAAATAATTGAGGCAAAGATCGAGAAGATGCAAGAAATGTTTAACAAAGACTGAGAAGAATTAAAGAACAAACAGAGTTGAACAATACAATAACTGAAATGAAAACTACACTCGAAGGAATCAATAGCAAAATAACTGAGGCAGAAGAACAGATAAGTGACCTGGAATACAGAATGGTGGAATTCACTGCTGCAGAACAGACTAAAGAAAAAAGAATGAAAAGAAATGAAGACATCCTAAGAGATCTCTGGGACATTAAATGCAAAAACATTCACATTATAGGGGTCCCAGAAGGAGAAGAGAGAGAGAAAAGACCCGAGAAAATATTTGAAGAGATTAGAGTCGAAAACTTCCCTAACATGGGAAAGGAAATAGCCATCCAAGTCCAGGAAGCGCAGAGAGTCCCATACAGAATAAACCCAAGGAGAAACACACTGAGACACATAGTAATCAAATTGGAAAAAATCAAAGACAAAGAAAAATTATTGAAAGCAGCAAGGGAAAAATGACAAATAACATACAAGGAAACTCCCATAAGGTTAACAGCTGATTTCTCAGCAGAAACTCTACAAGCCAGAAGGGAGTGGCATGATATACTTAAAGTGATGAAAGGGAAGAACCTATAACTAAGATTGCTCTACCCGGCAAGGATCTCATTCAGATTCTATGGAGAAATCAAAAGCTTTACAAGCAAAAGCTAAGAGAATTCAGCACCACCAAACCAGCTCTACAACAAATGCTAAAGGAATTTCTCTAAGTGGGAAACACAAGAGAAGAAAAGGACCTATAAAAACAAACCCAAAACAATTAGGAAAATGGTCATAGGAATATAGATATTGATAATTACCTTAAACGTGAATGGATTAAATGTTCCAACCAAAAGACACAGGCTTGCCGAATGGATACAAAAACAAGACCCATATATATGCTGTCTACAAGACACCCACTTCAGACCTAGGGACACACACAGACTGAAATTGAGGGTATGGAAAAAGATATTCCATGCAAATGGAAATCAAAAGAAAGCTGGAGGGCTTCCTTGGTGGCGCAGTGGTTGAGAGTCCGCCTGCCAATGCAGGGGACACGGGTTCGTGTCCCGGTCCAGGAGGAGCCCACATGCTGCAGAGCTGCTGGGCCTGTGAGCCATGGCTGCTGAGCCTGCACATCCAGAGCCTATGCTCCGCAATGGGAGAGGCCACAACAGTGAGAGGCCCACGCCAAAAAATAAATAAATAAATAAAGCTGGAGTAGCAATACTCATATCAGATAAAGTAGACTTTAAAATAAAGAATGTTACAAGAGACAAGGAAGGACACTACATAATGATCAAGGGACCAATCCAAGAAGAAGATATAACAATTATAAATATATATGCACCCAATATAGGAGCACCTCAATACATAAGACAACTGCTAACAGCTCTAAAACAGGAAATCGACAGTAACACAATAGTAGTGGGGGACTTTAACACTTCACTTACAACAATGGACAGATCAGTCAAAATGAAAACAAATAAGGAAACAGAAGCTTTAAATGACACAATAGACCGGATATATTTAATTGATATTTTCAGGACATTCCATCCAAAAACAGCAGATTACACTTTCTTCTCAAGTGAGCATGAACATTATCCAGAATAGATCACATCTTGGGTGACAAATCAAGCCTCAGCAAATTTAAGAAAATTGAAATCATATCAAGCATCTTTTCTGACCACAACGCTATGAGGTTAGAAATGAATTACAAGGAAAAAAATGTAAAAATCACAAACACATGGAGGCTAAACAATACATTACTAAGCAACCAAGAGATCACTGAAGAAATCCAAGAGGAAACCAAAAAATACTGAGAGACAAATGACAATGAAAACACGACAATCCAAAACCTATGGGATGCAGCAAAAGCAGTTCTAAGAGGGAAGTTTACAGCTATACAAGCCTACCTCAAGAAACAAGAAAAATCTCAAGTAAACAATCTAACATTACACCTAAAGGAACTAGAGAAAGAAGAACAAACAAAACCCAAAGTTAGCAGAAGGAAAAATATCACAAAGGTCAGAGCAGAAATAAATGTAATAGAAACAAAGAAAACAATAGCAAAGAGCAATAAAACTAAAAGCTGGTTCTTTGAGAAGATAAACAAAATTGATAAACCATTAGCCAGACTCATCAAGAAAAAGAGAGGACTCAAATCAATAAAATTAGAAATGAAACAGGAAAAGTTACAACAGACACTGCAGAAATACAAAACATCCTAACAGACTACTACAAGCAACTCTATGCCAATAAAATGGACAACCTGAAGAAATGGACAAATTCTTAGAATGGTAAAGCCTTCCAAGACAGAACCAAGAAGAAACAGAAAATATGAACAGACCAATCACAAGGAATGAAATTGAAACCATGATCAAGAATCTTCCAACAGGCAAAAGTCCAGGACCAGATGGCTTCACAGGTGAATTCTATCAAACATTTAGAGGAGAGCTCACACCCATCCTTCTCAAACTCTTCCAAAAAATTGCAGGGGAAGGAACACTCCCAAACTCATTCTATGAGGCCACCATCACCCTGATATCAAAACCAAGCAAAAATACTACAAAAAAAAGAAAATTACAGACCAATATCACTGATGAATATAGATGCAAAAGTCCTCAACAAAATACTGGCAAACAGAATCCAACAACACATTAAAAGGTACATACACCACGATCAAGTGGGATTTATCCCAGGGATGCAAGGATTCTTCAATATACACAAATCAATCAATGTGATACACCATATTAACAAATTGAAGATTAAAAATCATATGATCATCTCAATAGATGCAGAAACACTTTTGACAAAATTCAACACCGATTTATAATAAAAACTCTCCAGAAAGTAGGCATAGAGGGAACCTACCTCAACATCATAAAGTCCATATATGACAAACCCACAGCAAATATATTCTCAATGGTGAAAAACTGAAAGGATTTCCTCTAAGATCAGGAAGAAGACAAGGATGTCCACTCTCAGCACTATTATTCAACATAGTTTCAGAAGTCCTAGCCACGGCAATCAGAGAAGAAAAAGAAATAAAAGGAATACAAATTGGAGAAGAAGTTAAACTGTCAGTGTTTGCAGATGACATGATATGATACATATAGAATCCTAAAGATGCCACCAGAAAACTACTAGAGCTAATCAATGAATTTGGTAAAGTAGCAGGATACAAAATTAATGCACAGAAATCACTTGCATTCCTATATACTAATGATGAAAAATCTGAGAGAGAAATAAAGGAAACACTCCCATTTACCATTGCAACAAAAAGAATAAAATACTTAGGAACAAACCTTCCTAGGGAGACAAAAGACCTGTATGCAGAAAACTATAAGACACTGATGAAAGGAATTAAAGATGATACCAACAGATGGAGAGATATACATGTTCTTGGATTGGAAGAATCAATAATGTGAAAATGACTCTACTACCCAAAGCAATCTACAGATTCAATGAAATCCCTATCAAATTACCAATGGCATTTTTTACAGAACTAGAACAAATCATCTTAAAATTTGTATGGAGACACAAAAGACCCCGAATAGCCAAAGCAGTCTTGAGGGAAAAAAAAAGAGCTGGAAGAATCAGACTAGACTACAAAGCTACAGTAATCAAGACAATATGGTACTGGCACAAAAACAGAAACACAGATCAATGGAACAAGGTAGAAAGCCCAGAGATAAACCCACGCACCTATGGTCAACTAATCTATGACAAAGGAGGCAAAGATATACAATGGAGAAAAGACAGTCTCTTCAATAAGTGGTGCTGGGAAAAGCAGACAGCTACATATAAAAGAATGAAATTAGAACACTCCCTAACACCATACACAAAAATAAACTCAAAATGGATTTGAGACCTAAATGTTAGACCGGACACTCTAAAACTCTTAGAGGAAAACATAGGTAGAACACTCTTTGACATAAATCACAGCAAGATCTTTTTTGATCCACCTCCTAGAGTAATGGAAATAAAAACAAAAATAAACAAATGGGACATAATGAAGCTTTTGCACAGCAAAGGAAACCATAAACAAGACCAAAAGACAACCCTCAGAATTGGAGAAAATATTTGCAAACAAATAAACAGACAAAGTATTAATCTCCAAAATATATAAACAGCTCATGCAGCTCAATATTAAAAAAACAAACAACCCAATCCAAAAATGGGCAGAAGACCTAAATAGACATTTCTCCAAAGAAGACATACAGATGGCCAAGAAGCACATGAAAAGCTGCTCAACATCACTAATTATTAGAGAAATGCAAATCAAAACTACAATGAGGTATCACCTCACACCAGTTAGGATGGGCATCCTCAGAAAATCTACAATCAACAAATGCTGGAGAGGGTGTGGAGAAAAGGGAACCCTCTTGCACTGTTGGTGGGAATGTAAACTGATACAGCCACTATGGAGAACAGTATGGAGGTTCCTTAAAAAACTAAAAATAAAATTACCATATGATCCAGCAATCCCACTACTTTTTCTCTGGGCATATACCCAGAGAAAACCATAATTCAAAAAGACACATGCATCCCAATGTTCATTGCAGCACTCTTTACCATAGCCACGTCATGGAAGCAACCTAAATGCCCATTGATCGATGAATGGGTAAAGAAGGTGTGGTACATATATACAATGGAATATTACTCAGCCATAAAGAGGAACGAAATTGGGTCATTTGTTGAGATGTGGATGAGTCTAGAGACTGTCATACAGAGTGAAGTAAGTCAGAAAGGGAAAAACAAATATTGTACATTAACGCATATATGTGGAAGCTATAAAAATGGTACATATGAACTGGTTTGCAGGGCAGAAATTGAGACACAGATGTAGAGAACAAATGTATGGACACCAAGGGGGGAAAGCGGCCGGGGGGGTGGGGGTTGGGGTGTGATGAATTGGGCGATTGGGATTGACATGTATACACTGATGTGTATAAAATTGATGAGTAATAAGAACCTGCTGTATAAAAAAAATTTTTTTAATTAAAAAAAAACTAAAGAAATAAAATTTTAGAAATAAATATTAAAAAAAAAGAAGCTTTACGTTTTTAAAATATAAATCAGGTTAGTTTCCAAAGGCTATTTCTGAACCCACTTGTTTATAACTTTAGAATGTTGGAAGAGGTTTTTACATGTATTTCCTTGATGCAGTTTTAACTAAAGTGAGGTATGATTTGTCCCTTCACAGTTTTAAAGCCACGTTCAAATTGGATGTTGTCTCAGGGAACTTTTCCCAAAATAGATCAGTTTCATCTACATTAAAAATTAGCAAAGCCTGTTGATCACCAAACCTCCCTCATACACCCACAACCCCCCCTACACACCCACACACCCACACCCACACACACACACACACACACAGACGCCACACCCTGATAATCTCCAAGGCAACCACAAAATGCCCCAGTGTTTGTTTGCTTCCTCATCACTCCTTTGATATTTAGAGTCCAGTAGGTGTTGAACCATTGCACATTCAAGAGCTGCACTAGAACTTTCCATCAAGAGCCTTTTCACCTTGTTTAGTCTTTACTCTTGTAACAAACTTTGAATCTTCTCCTGAATGAATATTAGACTAGTGGGCTTCCAGCATGGATGCTGACTCTCTAGCCACACATGTAGAAGGTTATCCATTTTGCTCATAACCTTCTTCATATCTTGCTGAAGCACTGTATTTGTTGTCAATGGCATGATCTAATCTCTGTCCTTTCAGAAGCTTTCCTTCTCATTATACTGCAAATTCATCCATTTGCAATATTCATAATCTTTTCACTACTTTCTAATTTTAAATATTCATCTTGTTTTTTATACATTGTACATATACACCTCTTACTACTAGCATTTACCACACATTGCTCATGGTAACTAGGGAGATATAGGACAATTATCTGGAAGCATGAAGGACCTACTTGAGGTTCTTGGTCAATATTTTAAGGTGATTTCTGTCAGCACGGTTGAATGTTTTCCCCTAGGCACCTCCAGCTGAGATGTGGGTATGGAATAGAGGAGAATTGGATTTAGCCAGCGTTGTAGTTTTGCCTGCAGGTAAGATGATGAGAGAGATGGACAAGAGATTTGTGCAAGTGACTACAAACATTGACCTTGGAGTTTTAAGCTGGATAGGAAGAAAGAGAATATATTGAACCATGAGAAATAGTGATGATAGAATGATCAATTGATTGGAGATGAAGAGTCAAAGATCATTGGAATCAGTTGTGAGGGTAGAGAAAATGAGCTGAAAAGATGAAAGATGATGATCAGAGTGGAATGGTATGATGGCTGGGTTGCAGGTAACAATCTTGACAAGGTCTACAGTTTGACTTGGGGAGTAAGGAGGCTGAGGTAGGGTGGACAGCAAGATCATGAGGAGAAAAGACATTAAGGTTGTGAGCAGCCATACTGTGAAAGCGTCACATATACATATATTGAGATCACCAAGAGTTAAGATATAAGTAGTATGGAGAGCACGAGAGTGAGCCAGGGACTGCAGTTGCCAAAAAAAATGAGGAGATGGGGTGATAACATGGGAGTCAGTAGATAACAGCCAGGATTCCACTAGATACAATAGTAATATTACTAAAAACCTCAGAACTGAGCATAAAGACCAATACTCACATTTTAGCCCATAGATCTAGGCCAGTAAAGCACTAGAACCATGAATAAATCAAGCCCATTGACAAATTTTTATCTGAGGGACAATACACTTTGTAAAAGTTTGGATTAGTTGTCAGATAAAAATGGAAGGAATCGCATAAAAGTCCAGTTTCCACCTTCTCTTGAAAAATGGAAAGTTTTGTCAATATTGGACTCAAACTGACATACAGGAATAATACAGTGAAGTTGAGTGCTGACTGCCCCATCAAACAGGACACACTCGCTCCAGTTTACCACAGTCCCCTCCACTCCTTCGTGTCTCACTTGGCCTCTTTTACCAAGTTACTTATCAGTTTACCTATAGGCATTTGAGTTTTTAATCCTGTGTCAAATCAATAGACAATATTTTGGCCAAATGACTGTAAAAGATTGCTAAAGCTATGCTTAAAAGTGAATCTCATAGAAGGAAAAGTATTTACGTGTTGGAGAGCTCTTTTCAGTTGGAATTTAAATTTACTGAAGTTTTACCACCTTGCCCCACCACTTCACAAGCAATTATCCTCATTGAATCAACATTCCTAAATTACAATGCATTTCAAACTATATTCCAAATATATTCTTTGTGTCATAGAGATAAAGATTAAGAGCCTTTATTAAGGCTCTTAAACATACCTTATGCTCAACCTCTTAACTTATAAGAAGAGAATGGAAGGAAGCGTAGGGAGTTAAGGTTAGATGTTCAAGGTCATGAACCATGCTGCATGGCATAACTGGATTTAAATTCTTGTCTTAACTCCTCCAAATTAAATTTAAAAATAATCATTTATCTTGTTTAGGATCTTTTCGAAATACCTTTGTTGTAAAATATTGCAAAAATTATTGCAAAAGCTTACAGAATTTAATACATTTATATATGTGTACTTATCACCCAGCTTTATTAAAATTTCAAATATCTTTAGATTTGGGAAAGAAATATTTTAGATAGAGTTGAAGCCCTTCCCACATGTTCACCCCAAGTCTCTTCGCTTCCCTTCCTCCTCAGAGGCAGCCATTATGGCAAATTTGTTATCTTTCCTTTAGGAAGGCATTTAAAAGGAAATAAATTCTAAAAGTAATTATATTTATGGAGATTTTTATTCCTACTAAGATGTGTGAACGTACAGTGCTAAAAGGAGAATGCATATAGAGTTTATTTACAGACCAAAATCACCCTACAAAGGGAAATGGAGCCATTCCAAATATGCCTCCAAGCGAAGTCCCAAATTGAAACTAAGTATTACTGACTCAAGACAATACATGAGGCTCATTGATTTCCAATACATGAGGCTCATTGATTTCAATAATAAGAACTAAATCCTGTTTCTCCAAGAGTAAAAGTGAGGAGAGATGCTTCTAGGCAAGGCCAGGTTCATGGGCATGCAACCTGTGCGGTCACACAGAGCCCTACAGCTCAAAGGGTCCCACACTTGGTTTAATGCTCTGTTATTGCTGTCTTGAAATTCTGGATAATTTTTGAACAAGGGGCGCCACATTTTCATGCTGCACTAGGCCCTTCTTATTATGTAGCTGGTTCTGGTCTCGGGGCAAGTGAGAGCCAAACTGAACCTTCCATCCCCAACTCTGTCTTCCTAAGATGTAGTTGTCTTCTAGTGACTCCTGAGCTGACAGTGGCTGCCAAATTTGCTTTTTCCTCAGGAGGGTGCTGTTCTACCTTTAATACTCAGTTCTAATCTTAGATGCAGACTTCTTGCCTAGTTTCCCATGCACAGCTGTATATAAAAGAGGGAATGTTTTAGTAGGGTTTTAAAGGCCAAGTTACTTCAAAAGGGAAATGGACATGGAAATACAGGTAGGTAAGAATTACAGTCATTTGCTGAGCTCTTACCTTGTGCCAGGTGCTATGCTAAGCAGAGTAAATGTAGTATTTCTTTTTTCTGTACAACACCTTATGAGATAGATGTTATTATCTCCATTTTACAGGTAACAAAACTGAGGACCAGAGAGTTTAATTACCTTCCCAATGGCAGATAGCTAGTGAGAGGAAGAATTAGAATTTGAGCCTTGTCCTGTCTGCCTCCAGAGACCATGAATGGGAGGCTTTTGTTTGTTTGTTTTAACCTCTCTAATAGATAGATCTTACTTAATCTAATCATTCATCCTTTGAATAAATCATTTTCTTTTGGTATTTCAAAAATATCTTTAGAGCAAAACATCAGAGTAAGAGGGATCAATTAGTCTCACTGGATCAATGGCTTTCTAAGCTTAGTAAATCCCAGGTCATCATTCAAACAAGTGCTCCAGGAAAATTCCTTGTTTCTCCATGTTAGAGGCCTTTGAGGCAGCTCACAAATGATTTAAATCGTGAATAATCTGTGAGTGTTAAGGTGCTATTTTTGCCAATAGCTTTAATGAATGTTTAATACATTCTAGATGCCATTTTAAGTATTTCGCATACATTGTCTCTTTTAATTCCCACTATCAGCCCTATGAAAGTGGTATGATTGCCATTATCCCCCTTTTGCCAATGAAGAAACTGAGGTCCACAAATTATATATATATATATATATATATATATATATCTCAGTGAAAAAAATGAAGGTTGCATTGATAAATTAACTTGTCCCCAAATGCCTGGTAATATTTCCTCTACTCTCACTTTAATCCATTGTATAATGTGTGTGGTTTTATATCAGGAGGTACTGAAATTTGGAGGATTATGTTATTCTGTGCTGTGAATAGGGTGTTCTGTAAAACCTGATTCAAGTAATATTCTTCTGAAACAAGCTTGGGCTGCTACATTGCCAGTCTTTTGTTAGATCTTTGGTGATCCCAGCCAAATTGGCCTTTTGCTTATTTTAAATTAATCTAGGATCTTAAAGAGTTATACATTCTAAAAGAAGAGAGGGCTTATTAATACTGACAGTGAAGAGACACAGAGAGCAACGTTTCTTTGCTACTAAAAGTAACTACTCATACAGCTCATAGTCACAGACCCAAATTCAGGCTTTCTTTTCAGGTTGCATCCTTACCCAGCTCCAGGTCTGCTTCCTTTTGGAAGGAGGAACTTTTCTCTGCCACCTCCATCACTACTGGGACTACTCTAATTATCCTCAACATGTACATGTCTCAGAGTACGCTTAGTTACGTGGCAAGCAGGTAAGATCTCTATCAGCAACATAAAGATGCTCTCCAAAGGCAAGATCTCTATCAGCAAGAGAAAGATGCTCTCCAAACAATTCAGAAGGCCACCATTTGAACCCTTCCTGCTTGCCCTAGAATAGACTTCTTTTAAGATGATTGAACATGGGGACAATTATTCCATTTGTGTGAAACTCTTATACAGAAGTGTGGTCTTGTTCAGAATTTTATCTTTAGTTACTTTCATTCATGAAACATTTCATAGATCACGCTCTCCATCATATTTTCCTAAAAGAAAAATATTTTAACATTTTAAAAAATATCTGGAACAATAAATCTTTATAGAATTATTTTTCTTAATTGAGCTATTCTTATAAGTGTTAGCATAAGAACATTTCTTAATCTCTGACCCCAAATCCTGCAATTCAAAAACAAATTTTAAAATGAAAACATTTTTCCAAATTAGCAACAAACATATGTGATTTGTAAACCTGTCCAAAATTAATATCTGTTCAACTGCTTGTCAAATGACATAAATATATTACACATTTTGATAAATACTAAGCATAAACATTAAAATTCCATTGGCACTGAATCTCTTAACATAAAGGATAGTGCCTTTTTAAAAAGTTAGTTTAAAAATTTGTGGAAAATACTAATTTTTGCTAGAATGAGTCAAGAACAAGCATCAATTCTATTGCAATTTTTTTTCATTTTTAAAGATATAGATGCTTGAGGAATCTTTCCTGTAAGTAAGTAGATGGAAATGGAAAGAGTTTTATTATAGAAATGTCACTCAGTTCTTGTAATTCTTTATGAGTTATGTGCTAAAAATTATATAATGATTCTTTATCAGGCTTTGTTTTATAGTCAGTTTCCAATTTGAGTTCTCTTAATTTCTTCATCTATGTTTGCAAACAAGGAACATGGAACCCACCAAAATTGGAATAGAATTTTTTATCCACTCATTAAATATACTCACTTTCTCCATATCCACACTAATATTTCAAATTGTTCTTTTTGTGTGGTACCCTGAAGGTGTTTATAACCTAGGGAATTTCCCATAGCAATTTAGAATAAGCATGATGTTTGGCTATTTTAGGGAAAGTAGAAAGAAGGAAAGTGTTGAAAGGGATTCTAGCCATGGGTGCCTTTTCATATTTCAGGAAAGAGTATGAATGGAAGTTAGATATCTGGAAATCAATTCTTCAGAACTACACTTGGAATGTTTCAATTATCCATAGGAATATATATATCTTGCCACAAGCTATGGGAAACCATTAATAACATTAATCAAGGTAGTGATATGTTCAGGTTTGAGCGTTAGAAAGATCACTGTGGCTGCAGAGGAGAGAGATCAACAGGTTGGGGGTGAAATGAAGGGACAGGTACCAGTGGCTAAAGGAGTAAAACCAAGACATTGTGACATTGTCGCAATGTGACATTTAGACATTGTGAGCCACAGAAAGAACTTGGAGTTAGGGAAGTGCTAAAATTTGGCTACTAGTGGCTCAGAACTACAGACTGGCACTATTAACTCATGATCTCCTTGAGATTTTATATCCATCTAGATCATAGGCATTATGTAGAATGAATCCTAGGGAACAATGGAATAGGAGATATATATATATATATTACCTTGAGAGTTCTTTTTTTTTTAATATGCCTTTATTGGAGTAGATTTGCTTCACAAAACTGTGTTAGTTTCTCTGTACAGAAAAGTGAATCAGCCATATGCATACATATATCACCATATCCCCTCCATCTTGAGCCTCCCTCCCACCATCCCTAACCCACCCCTCTAGGTTGTCACAAAGCACTGAGCTGATCTCCCTGTGCTATGCGGCTGCTTCCCACCAGCTATCTATTTTACACTTGGTAGTGTATATATGTCCATGCCACTCTCTCACTTTGTCCTAGCTTACCCTTCCCCCTCCCTGTGTCCTCAAGTCCATCCTCTATGTCTACATCTTTATTCCTACCCTGCCACTAGGTTCATTAGTACCATTTTGTTGTTGTTGTTAGATTCCATATATATGCATTAGCATACAGTATTTGTTTTTCTCTTTCTGACTTACTTCACTCTGTATGACAGACTCTAGGTCCATCCACCTCACTACAAGTAACTCAATTTCGTTTATTTTTATGGCTGAGTAATATTCCATTGTATATATGTGCCACATCTTCTTTATCCATTCACTTGTTGATGGACATTTAGGTTGCTTCCATGTCCTGGTTATTGAGTTTTCAGTAATCTCAATTCAAAAAGAAAATATCACAAATTGAATAATTTCCTAGATTTCTGTATGTTTTGGAAGCTACTAAAATAAATCAACTTCTATTCCCATTAACAAATTCTTTACTTGGGGTAAACTGGCCTAAGTAATATGCTGTAAACTATTCTACCTAAATCCTATGCATTCTTTAAGGATTATCTCATATCTGATCTAAGTTCTGAAACCTCAAACGAAACCAATTTACAGCAATCTCCACTTTGTACTAATTTGTTTACAAGTTAATTTCTACTACCCTGTATTTTTCCATTGCATCTATATTGTCTTGAGACTTCTCTTTGGGGGTTGTAATGGACTGTTATAAATTATGGACACTTAGTATTTAGTCTTACAGATGTTTGTATCTTGTACAACCTATGATATATTTTTTTTAGTTGGGGTATAGGTGCTTTACAATGTTGTGTTAGTTTCTGCTGTACAACAAAGTGAATCAGCTATATGTATACACATATCGCTTTCCTCTTGGACCTCCCTCCCACCCCACTCCCGATCCTACCCATCTAGGTCACCACAGAGCACTGAGCTGAGCTCCCTGTGCTATACAGCAGGTTCCCACTAGCTATCTGTTTTACACATGGTAGTGTATATGTGTCAATCCCAATCTCCCAATTCATCCCACTCTGCTTCCCGCCACCTGTCCACATGTCTGTTCTCTATGTCCAAATCTCTATTCCTGCCTTGCAAATAGGTTCATCTGTACCATTTTTCCAGATTCCACATATATGTGTTAATATACAATATTTGTTTTTCTCTTTCTGACTTACTTACTTCACTCTGTATGATAGACTCTAGGTCTATCCATGTCTCTACAAATGACACAATTTTCATTCCTCTTTATGGCTGAGTAATATTCCATTATATATATGCACTACACCTTCTTTATCCATTCATCAGTCAGTGGACAGACATTTAGGTTGCTTCCATGTCCTGGCTATTGTAAATAGTGCTGCAATGAACATTGGGATGCATGTGTCTTTTTGAATTATGATTCTCTCAGGGTATATGCCCAGTAGTGGGATTTCTGGGTCATATGGTAATTCTATTTGTAGTTTTTTAAGGAAGCTCCATACCGTTCTCCACAGTGGCTGCATCAATTTACATTCCCACCAAGAGGGCAGGAAGGATCTCTTTTCTCCACACCCTCTCCAGCATTTATTGTTTGTAGAGTTTTGATGATGGCCATTCTGACCAGTGTGAGGTGATACCTCATTGTAGTTTGGGTCTGCATTTCTCTAATAATTAGTGATGTTGAGCATCTTTTCATGTGCCTCTTGGCCATCTGTATGTCTTCGTTGGAGAAATGTCTATTTAGGTCTTCCGCCCATTTTTGGATTGTGTTGTTCTTTTTTTTTTTTTTTTTTTTGATATTGAGCTGCATAAGCTGCTTATATATTTTGGAGATTAATCCTTTGTCAGTTGCTTCCTTTGCAAATATTTTCTCGCATTCTGAGGGTTGTCTTACCTCATTTATGGTTTTCTTTGCTGTGCAAAAGTTTTAAGTTTAATTAAGTCCCACTTGTTTATTTTTGTTTTTATTTTCATTACTCTAGGAGGTGGGTCAAAAAAGATGTTGCCGTGGTTTATGTCAAAGAGTGTTCTTCCTATGTTTTCCTCTAAGTGTTTTATAGTGTCCAGTCTTACATTTAGGTCTTTAATCAATTTTGAGTTTATTTTTGTGTATGGTGTTAGAAAGTGTTCTAATTTCATTCTTTTACATGTAGCTGTCCAGTTTTCCCAGCAACACTTATTGAAGAGACTGTCTTTTCTCCATTGTATATTCTTGCCTCCTTTATTATAGATTAGGTGACCATATGTGCATGGGTTTATCTCTGGGCTTTCTATCCTGTTCCATTGATCTATCTTTCTTTTTTTGTGCCAGTACCATACTGTCTTGATTACTGTAGCTTTGTAGTATAGTTTGAGGTCAGGGAGCCTGATTCCTCCAGCTCCGTTTTTCTTTCTCAAGATTTCTTTGGCTATTCTGGGTCTTTTGTGTTTCCATACAAATTGTAAAATTTTTTGTTCTAATTCTGAAAAATGCCATTGGTAATTTGATAGGGAATGCATTGAATCTGTAGATTGCTTTGGGTAGTATAGTCATTTTCACAATATTGATTCTTCCAATCCAAGAACATGGTATATCTCCCATCTGTTTGTGTCATCTTTGATTTCTTTCTTCAGTGTCTTATAGTTTTCTGAGTACAGGTCTTTTACCTCTATGAGATTTTAAGTTACAAGTATTGTAGGCTTCTGAAGATGGGACCAAACTCTAAGTCTTTTCTGAGGCATGCAGAGTATCCAACACAGTGTCACACAAAATGGATCCCATAAATGCTTATTAACTGATTCAATTATATCTCTTGGGCAGCATCCCTATCTTTATGACCATTTAAAGAGGCTATCCTCTTTCTCCAAGTTCTCTTTTAAACATTAGTTTCTATGTTTCCATAAAACCATGGACTAATCAAGTAAACATGAAGAGAAAGTTGTCAGGTCACTTCATTATAAGGCTCATTTTATAGGCACCTCTATTTAACACCATTAAAAACAGGGTTTCTGCACCACCCCAAACTTTATTATTTGGTTCTAAAACTACACTGGGACTTATAAGTCCAAGGATGAAAAGAGATACAGGAAGGGAACACCTATTTAATGCCTACTCTGCAATGGAAAATTTATGCACCCTGTCCTATCACACCAGCAGTCTCTTGGGAAAGGCTGGGATGACAAAACACAGGAGAATTAAAAGCCTCTGCTCTCAGCAATCCTGTCTTGACGGCTCTTTCTAATCCTCAGGAATATTCCAATATTTGATATCTTCAATTAACCCAGACCCTGGGCACTCACCTAAGCTTTTATAAGGAGTTCTTTATGGGAAGCCCCAGTATAAGATCAAGGGAGTGAACATCTTGCCCCAGTTTCCCAAAGATCATTCAAACTATCAAATTCTTTCTAGTAGCAGAGAGAAGGAAAGTTAGCAAGAATAGCAGCTCCAAAAACTTTGGCTAAAGTTGTAGGTGTAGTTGAGACCTCAGGCCAGCTTTAAAGAAGACTATAGTAGCTTCACAGTCTCTGGGGCCAAGGCCAGTGGCTTTCAATGTAGATAGACTCTAATAATGGTTTTCAAGCTGAGTGTGGGGCTGTATCTAGAGAAAGGTTGTATAAGGCTGAGGCAACTTGGCTTTGGGAACCAAATGATCTGTATGTAGCAACCTGCGTCTTGGCTTCTTGGAATCTAGCTGAGGGTAGTCTTAGAGAAGCATGGAAAAGAGGAAAGAAAGGATACTACTAGCAAATGGTATTACTAGAAGAGGAAAGAATACTATTGGACATTTTTGGAAAAGTTGAATTTGAATCTTGATTCTGTGTCTTTTTAATTTTGAGTTAGGCACTTAAGCTCTCTGAACTTAAATATCCTTTTTTTGCAAAAAAAAAAAAAAAAAAGAGAGTAATGATACCCTGCGTATACCAAAGAACCATCATGAAGATCAAATTTATTTCATCAATTCTTTAAGCAAATATTTATCACGTACTTTCTATGTGTCAGGCACTCTGCTACATGCTGGGGATACACTGGTGAGCACAGATGTGCTTCTTGGCCTGATAAAGCTTTAGTCTAACACAAGTTTCTCAACCTCAGCACTATTGATATTTTGTATTGAATAATGCTTTGTTGTGGGAGGTTACCCTGTGCCTATCCTGTAGCAGTAGCCTCCCTACCCACTAGATGCTAGTAATGTCTCTGCTTCCTGTCATAACAACCAAGAATGTCTCCAGACACTGCCAAATTTCCTTTGGGAGGAATAATTATTGCCAGTTGAGAACCACTAGTCTAATGGGAAACAGGTGGCTTCTGAGAAAGGGAAAACAAGTTTCTTTCTTCTTCTGGATGTTAATTAGGAAGCATTTCCTGGTGGCGGACATCTTATGACCAAAAGGGGAATTGGCTGATGCTGTAGTGGCAAAATGAAACGATGGAAGAAAACTTGGGGTCCTGGTAACACAATAAAAACTTAATCCCTGGAGTTTGCCCTATCTCTGGACCTCTGGATTTGCTGCTAATTGAGATATTGCATTTCCATATTGTTTAAGTAAAAGAGTTTCTGTTGCTTGCAACTGTGAGAATCCCAATTCATATGGTCTTTCTTCATCTCTTCTTTCTTCATCCATAAAATGGGGATAATAAAACATTCTTTGGATAAAATGTTTATAAAATATATTGCCCACTGTTGGGCATCAAGTAACCAGTATTATTATAATGACTAGATTTATTTTTGATCTTTTAAGACACTCATCATCATTTGCATACATCTCTGTTTAATGCCTATCCTTAATATGTGCATCAAATATTAATTTTCCTCATGGATTTCCTCAGAGAATCTTCCTTCAAACATACAGTGCAACTTACCAGTCACTAATATTTGTTAACCCAATAATAATGAATGTCTATAATACTTAAAGCTGCAGCATTCTTGGTAACCTGACTGCTCTCACCTCTCTATATGTGTGTTCACTCTTCAAGTTGTATATCTTCACTATAGTGTATTATTGCACGTCTGTCCCTTTGGTGAGAAGAGTCACTTCCCAAGAGAGACCTGAGCTAAAACTTATCTCCAGCCAGGAAGGATCATGGACATTATGACCCTTCCAGTGATGTAACATTAAATGTCCTTCTTACCCACACTGCAGTAGCCATGCAGGAAGTTTATGATGGAGATAATTAGTGCTCACCATATCCAGCTTTCCTTTCTTTCCTGGGCACAAAGGAACATGTCCCAGGCACTTACAGTTAAGTGGAACCATATGACTAATTCTGGACAGTAGTCTGTGTAGTCTGTGACACAGCAGTATTTGAGAGTGGGTGTCATCTCTGCAATTCTCCCTTTTGCATCTTTGGAAGCTATTTTTTCCGGATGGTGTAGCCACAAATTGGAAAGGGCCTGGATCCCCGCTTGGAAGGGAACAGCCTTGAAAAGCTATCTGACCTAAAGGAGACGTGAGTGAGAAATAAACTTTTATGTGTAAGACCACTAAGGTTTCTGGGGTTACTTGTTACCTAAAAATAGCCAATCCTGGGGCTTCCCTGGTGGCACAGTGGTTGGGAGTCTGCCTGCTGATGCAGGGGACACAGGTTCGTGCCCCAGTCTGGGAAGATCCCACATGCAGCAGAGCGGCTGGGCCCGTGAACCATGGCCGCTGAGCCTGCACGTCCGGAGCCTGTGCTCCGCAATGGGAGAGGCCACGGCAGTGAGAGGCCCGCGTACCACAGGGGAAAAAAAAAAAAAAGCCAATACTGTTTTAATACAAGGGTGTTCCTACTCATTCATTTCATGTCACACATCCTGGAGCTACACGAAATCCCTTCTATCTGGAATCATTTGGGAGGCAAGTGCTCCACATTAGTGAATTTTCCAAATACCCGAATGGAACCAGTATGGAGGGGATGTGAGATAAGGGGTTTGGAAAGTTTTTATTTGGCTGTGTATCTTTTTGTCCTATGGCCCTGGAACATGGTTAAATTGGGCCTGACAGCTAATTTAGGTTAACTTTCTCTTGGAGTGCTTTTGTGGGCTCTATGAAGGTGCTGTGCTGATAGCACCCTCTTCCATTTTGTTTGACCTAGGAAGATTCATCCTTATTCTAGATGGTAAGACTTATGATTAATTTCTCAGTTTCCAGGTATCTTTTTACTCCTCCAGGTCACTCTATTGAGTAGCGCCCAAGAAGATGCCATACTGATACTGTCCTATGTGGCCCCCACCATCTATGGAAAACATTCCTGCATTGTTTGCCCTGATAAACACTGGAATAAAAGCTGGTCCCAACGTAGCAGTGCTCTCCTGATTCTGGGTCCCTACACTAATCAGTCAACCTCTTTCCTACCTTCTACTTAGCCCACAGTCCTCTTTTGCTTTCTTAGACACGGGTTTTCTCCATGACATCTTCTGACTGCAAAGGACACATAAAATATCTCCAAGTGGTGCCCTGGAAGATTCCCTCACTAGGATTGAGGTAAGAAGATTGTAACTGTACTTCTACTTCATAGGAGGCCAGGTAGAGACTCACAGCAAGGCAAATGCACTCCTCAAAGGTATCTCCTTTCCCATTTTTTCTGTCTGACCCCACATTTATCTTTGATTTGACTGAGGGTTTAAAGAGACCTGGACTAGTTTCTAAATCTGCACATGGTAACATACGGAGGGAAAATTCTATCTCAGGCTCATTTTGCCATTCTGATATGTACAGTACAAGTGCTTTAATTGATACTAAGATAGAGCAAACAAGCCCCATGGCAACATCTTGTTACCTGAAGCTTACCTTTTTAAAGCAGTGGATTCTTTCTATTTTAATAATTTTTCAGTGACACATATTTTAAGTGTGTGCTTAAATTATTTACAGATAACTAAAAATTTTTATTATGCATGTTAGTTATCATGCCTAAAAATTCATACCTTTCAGGAGTACTGACATGTGTGAATTTGCTTATTTCTATATCAAATGGCCCCAAATGACTATGCTTTAATAGTTACGTCACATGAAGAAATTTGGGGTATATGTATGGAAGAAAAAGAAGACATATGAGAGGCTTCCGGGAAGATGGTGTTAGAGTAAGACGCGGAGATCACCTTCCTCCCCACAGATACACCAGAAATACAGCTACATGTGGAACAACTCCTACAGAACACCTACTGAACGCAGGCAGAAGACCTCAGACCTCCCAAAAGGCAAGAAACCTCCCACGTACCTGGGTAGGGCAAAAGAAAAAAGAAACAACAGAGACAAAAGAATAGGGACGGACCCGCACCAGTGGGAGGGAGCTGTGAAGGAGGAAAGGTTTCCACACACTAGGAAGCCCCTTCGCGGGCGGAGACTGCGGGTAGCGGAGGCGGGAAGCTTCGGAGCCGCGGAGCAGAGCAAAGCAACAGGGGTGCGGAGGGCAAAGTGGAGAGATTCCCGCACAGAGGATCAGGGCCGACCAGCACTCACCAGTCCGAGAGGCTTGTCTGCTCACCCACCGGGGCAGGCGGGGCTGGGAGTTGAGGCTCGGGCTTCGGTCGGAGCACCGGGAGAGGACTGGGATTGGCGGCGTGAACACAGCCTGCAGGAGGTTAGTGTGCCATGGCTAGCCGAGAGGGAGTCCGGGGAAAAGTCTGGACCTGACGAAGAGGCAAGAGACTTTTTCTTCCCTCTTTGTTTCCTGGGGCGCGAGGAGAGGGGATTAAGAGCGCTGCTTAAAGGAGTTCCAGAGACGGGCGCGAGCCACGGCTAAAAGCGCGGACCCCAGAGAGGGGCATGAGACGCTAAGGCTGCTGTTGCCGCCACCAAGAAGCCTGTGTGCGAGCACAGGTCACTATCCACACCCCACTTCCGGGGAGCCTGTGCAGCCCGCCACTGCCAGGGTCCCGGAATCCAGGGACAACTTCCCGGGGAGAACGCATGGCGCGCCTCAGGCTGGTGCAATGTCACGCCGGCCTCTGCCGCCGCAGGCTCTCCCTGCACTCCATGCCCTTCCTTCCCCCCGGCCGGAGCGAGCCAGAGCCCCTAAATCAGCAGCTCCTTTAACCCCATCCTGTCTGAGTGAAGAACAGACGCCCTCCGGCAACCTACATGCAGAGGCGGGGCCAAATTCAAAGCTGAGCCCCTGGGAGCTGTGAGAACAAAGAAGAGAAAGGGAAATCCCTCCCAGCAGCCTCAGAAGCAGCGGATTAAAGGTTCACAATCAACTTGATGTACCCTGCACCTGTGGAATACATGAATAGACAATGAATCATCCCAAATTGAGGAGGTGGACTTTGAGAGCAAGATTTATGATTTTTTCCCCTTTTCCTCTTTTTGTGAGTGTGTATGTGTATGCTTCTGTGTGAGATTTTGTCTGTATAGCTTTGCTTCCACCATTTGTCCTAGGGTTCTATCTGTCCATTTTGTTTTGTTTTTTTCTTAATAATTATTTTTTATTTTAATAACTTTATTTTATTTTACTTTATCTTCTTTCTTTCTTTTTTCCTTCCTTCCCTTCTTCCTTCCTTCCTCCCTCCCGCCCTCCCTCCCTCCCTCCCTCTTTTCTTTCTTTCTTTCTACTTCTACTAATTCTTTCTTTCTACTTTTTCTCCCATTTATTCTGAGCCATGTGGATGAAAGGCTCTTGGTGCTACAGCCAGGAGTCAGTGCTGTGCCTCTGAGGTGGGAGAGCCAACTTCAGGACACTGGTCCACAAGAGACCTCCCAGCTCCACAAAATATCAAATGGCGAAAGTCTCCCAGAGATCTCTGTCTCAAAACCAGCACCCATCTTCACTCAACGACCAGCAAGCTACAGTGCTGGACATCCTATGACAAACAACTAGCAAGACAGGAACACAACCCCACCCATTAGCAGAGAGGCTGCCTAAAATCATAACA
Source organism: Delphinus delphis (assembly GCF_949987515.2). Lineage (NCBI taxonomy): Eukaryota > Metazoa > Chordata > Mammalia > Artiodactyla > Delphinidae > Delphinus > Delphinus delphis. Next base: position 56,784,622 of record NC_082683.1, on the reverse strand, counting down.
AGTCCACAGACTTGTGTCATAACAAGTCCACAGACTTGTGTCCATAACACACGACCAGACGTGGACCTGCCCACCAGAAAGACAAGATCCAGCCTCATCCACCAGAACACAGGCACTAGTCCCCTCCACCAGGAAACCTACACAACCCACTGAACCAACCTTAGCCACTGGGGACAGACACCAAAAACAACGGGAACTACGAACCTGCAGCCTGCAAAAAGGAGACCCCAAGCACAGTAAGATAAGAAAAATGAGAAGACAGAAAAATACACAGCAGATGAAGGAGCAAGATAAAAACCCACCAGACCTAACAAATGAAGAGGAAGTAGGCAGTCTACCTGAGAAAGAATTCAGAATAATGATAGTAAAGATGATCCAAAATCTTGGAAATAGAATAGACAAAATACAAGAAACATTTAACAAGGACCTAGGAGAACTAAAGATGAAACAAACGACAATGAACAACACAATCAATGAAATTAAAAATACTCTAGATGGGATCAATAGCAGAATAACTGAGGCAGAAGAACGGATAAGTGACCTGGAATATAAAATAGTGGAAATAACTACTGCAGAGCAGAATAAAGAAAACAGAATGAAAAGAACTGAGGACAGTCTCAGAGACCTCTGGGACAACATTAAACACACCAACATTCAAATTATAGGGGTTCCAGAAGAAGAAGAGAAAAACAAAGGGACTAAGAAAATATTTGAACAGATTATAGTTGAAAACTTCCCTAATATGGGAAAGGAAATAGTTAATCAAGTCCAGGAAGCACAGACAGTCCCATACAGGATAAATCCAAGGAGAAACATGCCAAGACACATATTAATCAAACTGTCAAAAATTAAATAAAAAGAAAGCATATTAAAAGAAGCAAGGGAAAAACAACAAATAACACACAAGGGAATCCCCATAAGGTCAACAGCTGACCTTTCAGCAGAAACTCTGCAAGCCAGAAGAGACTGGCAGGACATATTTAAAGTGTTGAAGGAGAAAACCCTGCAACCAAGATTACTCTACCCAGCAAGGATCTCATTCAGATTTGATGGAGAAATTAAAACCTTTACAGACAAGCAAAAGCTGAGAGAATTCAGCACCACCAAACCAGCTTTACAACAACTGCTAAAGGAATTTCTCTAGGCAAGAAACACAAGAGAAGGAAAAGACCTACAATAACAAACCCAAAACAATTAAGAAAATGGGAATAAGAACATACATACCGATAATTACCTTAAATGTAAATGGACTAAATGCTCCCACCAAAAGACACAGATTGGCTGAATGGATACAAAAACAAGACCCATATATTTGCTGTCTACAAGAGACCCACTTCACACCTAGAGACACATACAGACTGACAGTAAGGGGATGGAAAAAAATATTTCATGCAAATGGAAACCAAAAGAAAGCTGGAGTAGCAATTCTCATATCAGACAAAATAGACGTTAAAATAAAGACTATTAGAAGAGACAAAGAAGGACACTACATAATGATAAAGGGATCAATCCAAGAAGAGGATATAACAATTGTAAATATTTATGCACCCAACATAAGAGCACTTCAATACATAAGGGAAATACTAACAGCCATACAAGGGAAAATCAACAGTAACACATTCATAGTAGGGAATTTTAACATCCCCACTTTCACCAATGGACAGATCATCCAAAATGAAAATAAATAAGGAAACACAAGCTTTAAATGATACATTAAACAAGATGGACTTAATTGATATGTATAAGACATTCCATCCAAAAACAACAGAATACACATGTTTCTCAAGTGCTCATGGAACATTCTCCAGGATAGATCATATCTAGGGTCACAAATCAAGCCTTGGTAAATTTAAGAAAATTGAAATTGTATCAAGTATCTTTTCTGACCACAGTGCTATGAGACTAGATATCAATGACAGGAAAAGATCTGTAAAAAATACAAACACGTGGAGGCTAAACAATACACAACTTAATAACGAAGTGATCACTGAAGAAATCAAAGAGGAAATAAAAACATACCTAGAAACAAATGACAATGGAGACAGGACGACCCAAAATCTGTGGGATGCAGCAAAAGCAGTTCTAAGAGGGAAGTTTATAGCAATACAATCCTATCTTAAGAAACAGGAAACATCTCGAGTAAACAACCTAACCATGCACCTAAAGCAATTAGAGAAAGAAGAACAAAAAAAACCCAAAGTTAGCAGAAGGAAAGAAATCATAAAAATCAGATCAGAAATAAATGAAAAAGAAATGAAGGAAACGAAAGCAAAGATCAATAAAACTAAATGCTGGTTCTTTGAGATAAACAAAATTGATAAACCATTAGCCAGACTCATCAAGAAAAAAAGGGAGAAGACTCAATCAATAGAATTAGAAATGAAAAAGGAGGAGTAACAACTGACACTGCAGAAATACAAAAGATCATGAGAGATTACTACAAGCAACTCTATGCCAATAAAATGGACAACCTGGAAGAAATGGACAAATTCTTAGAAATGCACAACCTGCCAAGACTGAATCAGGAAGAAATAGAAAATATAAACAGACCAATCACAAGCACTGAAATTGAGACTGTGATTAAAAATCTTCCAACAAACAAAAGCCCAGGACCAGATGGCTTCACAGGCGAATTCTATCAAACATTTAGAGAAGAGCTAATACCTATCCTTCTCAAACTCTTCCAAAATATACCAGAGGGAGGAACACTCACAAACTCATTCTATGAGGCCACCATCACCCTGACACCAAAACTAGACAAGGGTGTCACAAAGAAAGAAACCTACAGGCCAATATCACTGATGAACATAGTTGCAAAAATCCTCAACAAAATACTAGCAAACAGAATCCAACAGCACATTAAAAGGATCATACACCATGATCAAGTGGGGTTTATCCAGGAATGCAAGGATTCTTCAATATGCGCAAATCAATCAATCTGATACACCATATTAATAAACTGAAAGAGAAAAACCATATGATCTTCTCAATAGATGCAGAGAAAGCTTTTGAAAAAATTCAACGCCATTTATGATAAAAACCCTGCAGAACATAGGCATAGAGGGAACTTTCCTCAACATAATAAAGGCCATATATGACAAACCCACAGCCAACATCGTCCTCAATGGTGAAAAACTGAAAGCATTTCCACTAAGATCAGGAATAGACAAGGTTGCCCACTCTCACCACTCTTATTCAATATAGTTTTGGAAGTTTTAGCCACAGCAATCAGAGAAGAAAAGGAAATAAAAGGAATCCAAATCAGAAAAGAAGAAGTAAAGCTGTCACTGTTTGCAGATGACATGATACTCTACATAGAGAATCCTAAAGATGCTACCAGAAAACTACTAGAGCTAATCAATGAATCTGGTAAAGTAGCAGGGTACAAAATTAATGCAGAGAAATCTTTTGCATTGCTATACAATAATGATGAAAAATCTGAATGTGAAATTAAGAAAACACTCCCATTTACCATTGCAACAAAGAGAATAAAATACCTAGGAAAAAACCTATCAAGGAGACAAAAGACCTGTATGCAGAAAATTATAAGACACTGATGAAAGAAATTAAAGATGATACAAATAGATGGAGAGATATACCATGTTCTTGGATTGGAAGAATCAACATTGTGAAAATGACTCTACTACCCAAAGCAATCTGCAGATTCAATGCAATCCCTATCAAAGTACCACTGGCATTTTCCACAGAACTAGAACAAAAAATTTCACAATTTGTATGGAAACACAAAAGACCCCGAATAGCCAAAGTAATCTTGAGAACGAAAAACGGAGCTGGGGGAATCAGGCTCCCTGACTTCAGACTACACTACAAAGCTACAGTAATCAAGACAGTATGGTACTGGCATAAAAACAGAAAGATAGATCAATGGAACAGGATAGAAAGCCCAGAGATAAACCCACGCACATATGGTCACCTTATCTTTGATAAAGGAGGCAGGAATGTACAGTGGAAAAAGACAGCCTCTTCAATAAGTGGTGCTGGGTAAACTGGACAGGTACATGTGAAAGTATGAGATTAGATCACTCCCTAACACCATACACAAAAATAAGCTCAAAATGGATTAAAGACCTAAATGTAAGGCCAGAAACTATCAAACTCTTGGAGGAAGACATAGGCAGAACACTCTATGACATAAATCACAGCAAGATCCTTTTTGACCCACTTCCTAGAGGAATGGAAATAAAAGCAAAAATAAACAAATGGGACCTAATGAAACTTGAAAGATTTTGCACAGCAAAGGAAACCATAAACAAGACCAAAAGACAACCCTCAGAATGGGAGAAAATAGTTGCAAATGAAGCAACTGACAAAGGAGTAATCTCCAAAATTTGTAAGCAGCTCATGCAGCTCAATAACAAAAAAACAAACAATTCAATCCAAAAATGGGCAGAAGATCTAAATAGACATTTCTCCAAAGAAGATATACAGACTGCCAACAAACACATGAAAGAATGCTCAACATCACTAATCATTAGAGAAATGCAAATCAAAACTACAATGAGATATCATCTCACACCAGTCAGAATGGCCATCATCAAAAAATCTACAAACAATACATGCTGGAGAGGGTGTGGAGAAAAGGGAACCCTCTTGTACTGTTGGTGGGAATGTAAATTGATACAGCTACTGTGGAGAACAGTATGGAGGTTCCTTAAAAAACTACAAATTGAACTACCATATGACCCAGGAATCCCACTACTGGGCATATACCCTGAGAAAACCATAATTCAAAAAGAGTCATGTACCAAAATGTTCATTGCAGCTCTATTTACAATAGCCAGGAGATGAGCAACCTAAGTGTCCATCAACAGATGAATGGATAAAGAAGATGTGGCACATATATACAATGGAATGTTACTCAGCCATAAAAAGAAACGAAATTGAGTTATTTGTAGTGAGGTGGATGGACCTAGAGTCTGTCATACAGAGTGAAGAAAGTCAGAAAGAGAAAGACAAATACCGTATGCTAACACATATATATGGAATCTAAGAAAAAAAAAATGTCCTGAAGAACCTAGGGGTAAGACAGGAATAAAGACACAGACCTACTAGAGAATGGACTTGAGGATATGGGGAGGGGGAAAGGTAAGCTGTGACAAAGCGAGAGAGAGGCATGGGCATAAATACACTACCAAACGTAAGGTAGATAGCTAGTGGGAAGCAGCCGCATAGCACAGGGAGATCAGCTCGGTGCTTTGTGACCGCCTGGAGGGGTGGGATAGGGAGGGTGGGAAGGAGGGAGACGCAAGAAGGAAGAGATATGGGAACATATGTATATGTGTAACTGATTCATTTTGTTATAAAGCAGAAACTAACACACCATTGTAAAGCAATTATACTCCTATAAAGATGTAAAAAAAAAAAAAAGAAGACATATGAGAGATATAAAACCATTCTTTAAACATTTGAAGGGTTATCTGTACAAGAGAGATTAGAATTATTTTATGTTGACCTGTGGGCAGAATCAGAACCAATCCATGTGGAATTTTGGCTCAACATGAGAATGAACTTTCTGATGAATAAAACTGTGGCATCAACTGGCTGGCCATTTACCAAACCTGTTTCTCCTCATCCTGGACATGTAGTTAGACAACATTTCCCAGCCTCCCTTGCAGTTATGTGTGTCCATGTGATCGAGTTCTGACCAATGGAATGTGATATTTGTTGTTTCAGGCCTGGTCCATAAATACCCTTCTCGTACAATCTTCCATGCTCTTTCTCCCTCCACCAGCTTGATGCTTGTGATTCTGAAAGTCTGAAAGCTAGATGTCAAAGATGGAAAAAGTCTGGGCCCTGAATCAGTGCTCAGAAGGGAGCCTGTTACCGATCAGGTAATCTACTTTGAACTTTACTAACTTTATTTGACTAGATTATTTGTTACAGATACTAGCACTGCCGTAACTAACTTAATAACTGTGAACGTAATGGGCTCCATTGGGAAATTCTTTTTGTGACCAAGGTATCCCTTCAGCAAGGGTGACTTAGAAGGAATTAAACATTTGCACAAGGGTTGAATTACATGTTCTGAGTTTCCCTCTAATCCTGAGATTTTTATTATTTTATTCACTCAAATATTTTTCGAACTTACTGTACTTGCAGACTTTCATTTAACAATTGAGAGCATGGCTCCTTTTAATGGTCCCCAAATTTCTCTTCTAATTTGCTGCTTCTAAACTGCTCTGAATATTTTAGACAACCAAACTTGTTAACTCTGGCCTTGAAATAACAATCAGTATGCAAAGGGCAGTTTATGAATTTTTATATAGAGAGAATGATTCTCATTTTGCAATTTATTTACATGCATATGCACACAAAAGAAAAAAGATTAGAATGAAATACAGTAAGTCCCCTACATATGAACCTTCAAGTTGTGAACTTTCAAAGATGCAAACATGTGTTCGCATGTCCAATCATGTAAGCTAGTTCACGTGTCTGGCATACATTGTCACGTGCATGCATCCTCTGCAAGTGGTTGTGCTTTTGTGTACTTTACTGTACAGTAGTGTACAGAGTACAGTAGTAGAGTATCTTTATTTCAAGCCCAGGAAGTCCAGAAGAAAGCGTAAAAACAGCGGTGATGTAGCTGGTACTGCTAAGCACCAAGCGATAACGATGGAAACAAAAGTGAAAACAATTGAGAGAGTGGAGCAAGGCGAAAAGATGGTAGACGTCGTTCATTCTTATGACATGAATCGTTCACCCATTGGCCCAATTCTAAGAAACAAGGACAAGATCATGGAACATGTGAAGTCTGCTGTGCTGATGAAGTCGACAATAATACTGAAAAAGTGAATAAGAAGAAGACAGTAATATGGAAGAAGAAAAATGATGGAGGAGATGGAGAAACTTCTCAGTGTGAGGATGCAGGATCAGCATCAGAGTCGAGTCCCACTCAGCTTAATGCTGATTCAAGAGAAAGCTAAAAGCCTTTATGAAGACTTGAAGAAGAAACACGGCAAAGAATCAGAGGGTGCATTTTTAATGCCAGCCATGGCTGGTTTCGTTGGTTCAAGGCTAGAGCCAAACTTCACAATGTAAAAGTAAGTGGCGAGGCAACGAGTCAGATACCATAGTTGTCTGGGAATCTCCTGAAATGCTTCAAGAAATTATTGATGAAGGCGCATATTTACCTGAGCAGGTTTTTAATGTGGATGAGACAGGAATGTACTGGAAGAGGATGACAGACTGAAGTTATATCAGTAAGGAGGAAAAGTTGATTCCAAGCTATAAAGCAGCAAAAGACAGGCTAACTCTGTTGTTAGGTGGCAATGCTTCTGGTGATATGAATCTGAAGCCTGTCTTAGTTTATCATTCAGAGAACCCAGGAGCCCTTAAAAACATAGCCAATGGCTCTCTTTCTGTTGTGTGAAAGAGTAACCCCAAACCCTGGGTTACACAGGCCATTTTCCAGGACTGGTTTTTCCACCACTTTATCCCAGAGGTAGAGAAATATTGCTTAGAGAAGGACATTCCATTCAACATTCTTTTTCTGCTCGACAGTGCTCTGGGCTACCTCCCATTCATGGATGACTTTCATCCCAACGTCAAAGTAGTGCATCTGCCACCGAATACTATGTCACTCATCCAATCTATGAACCAGGGAGTTGTAGTGACTTCCAAGAAATACTATTTACGACACACTTCTCATCAGACAGTAAAGGCAAGTGACGAATCAAGAACAAACTTGCAACAATTTTGGAAGACTATAACATTTACAAGGCCATAAAAAATTTGACTTTGCTTGGCGTGAGTTTACAGCTGTCACCATGAATGGGGTTTGGAAGAACCTTTGCCCACAGTTTGTTCACGATTTTCGTGGATTTGAGAAGGTGGATGAGGAGTCCAAAAAGGTCTTCAGTAGTTTAGTGACCCTCAGCGAGAAGCTGGAGCTAGATCTGCAAGAGGACGACTTCATTGAACTCCTTGCTGTGCAACACGAGGAGCTTACTAATGAAGACCTGATGGAATTGGAGGCCCAGAGAAAGGATGAAGAGAGACAAGAGGAAGAAGGAGTAACTGAAGAACCGAAGAGATTCATGACAAGGGAAATGGCAAGGGGATTTTCTTTATGTGAGGAGGCACTGTTAGTTTTGAGGCACAGGACCCGAATGTAGAATGGTACATGAAGGTTGCAGCAGCTGTTCAGAACGCAGTCCAGTGCTACTGTGTCATCTATGATGAGAAAAAAAGAGCTACTGCCCAGACATCACTGGATTGTTTTTTCAAGGGGGTAGGTAGAATTGAACCCAGCAAGGAACCAGGACCTGTGCCATCAACGTCAGGCATGAGTGAAAGTGCAGGTTGCGCTCCATTTCCTATTGCTGATGACCCTTCAGCTCTACCATCTCCCACCTCCTCTCCCTCCTCCAGTCAGTAACTCTTCTTGCCTGTTCACTCGATGCCAGCCCCTGTATGCCGGCTGTTGTACTGTACTACTGTACTTCTCAAGGTACTGTCCTGTAAGATTAAAAGTGTTTTTTGTGTGTTTTTTTATGTATTATTTGTGTGAAAAGTATTGTAAATCTATTACAGTACAGTACTATATAGCCGATTGTGTTATTTGGGTACCTAGGCTTACTTTGTTGGACTTAACGAACAAATTGGACTTATGAACACACTCTCGGAACAGAACTCATTCATAGGTAGGGGACTTACTGTACACAAGATAGCAAAAGTGGTAATTTCTGTATTCTGGGATTACTGTTAATGTTTAACATTTTTCTTTAAACTTTCCTGTACTATATTTTATTTAAACTAAAAAAGAAAAACAGATTTTCTTTTCATAATCTAAAAAAATCTAATAACTATTAAGGTTACTTTAAAAATTTAAAATAAATAGATTTTAAGTTAAACCTGTGAGGTATGACATAAGAATACAGCTCTGACTATGGATTTTGTCATCAACATTATGTCCAGATGGTGAAACCCTAGAGTGAAGAGTTCAGGTGATCTGCGACATGACCTCCAGTTGAGGGATGCTGCTTTACTGTACACACACCTCAGTTTTAGCTTTATCCATCACCTGGCCTCCATTTCTCATTGCTCTATAAAAAGGAAGAGCAAGGGAGAAGCAGCTGACATTAGGACTATTTATCCCATTCTTTATGGCTCATTTCATTAACTGATTGTTTACATACTACCTATTGTGACCTCGTGGAAATCTTTGACTGGAACAATTATTCACAATTGCAGGCCTTAAATGAATGCCTTTTTTGATGGATAACTTGATGGGGTATTACTTTTTATTCCCCCAGAATTCTAATTGGATAACTCATTATAGCTCTCCTTTGTTTTATTACTCCCCAAGTTCCAATTTACCTTTCGATAACTTTTTGGTTTATTTGTTTTTCCCCTAAAATCTGCAGCTATCATTTTACATATGATGTTTCTCTGATCTATTTTATTTCTATCCTTAAAATGACTCAAAAACTAGCCATGGAAGAAAAGTCAATTTTTGCAATATAATTAGACAACGGAAAATCTGATTTGTTGCCTCCTCCTGCCTCTAAGTCACAGGGAAAGTCTATAGATTAACATGCCTAATTTGGAGATGCCAAGTTAGTTATGAGAAGAGCCAGCCTGGGGTTTACCCAAACTGTACTCAGTGCCATATCTCTGCCACTGGTGATGGACCACTGTTCTTTCCAAGTTCATATGTTTCCATAGACTGGGTTTTCATGGCTTTGGCCAAGTATGCTAAAGAGCCTTGGTATGTCTATGGTGAGCAGAGAGTTTTTAGCAATGAAATGATTCAAGCAGCTCTGACTCATTCTGAACACAGAGAACAAATGTTATAGGAGCCTTGAACCCGGTGTGTCTATGCTGTTCCTGCAATTGGTTGACAGTTAAGTCCAGATGGCTCAAAGTAGCCTTCCTGGATCTTGACTGAGACCAAACGGGTATATTATGCCTACACTTAGAAATATTTTTTAGACCAAAAATCAGCAACTGGCTCTGACAGCATAAGGAAGATAAAGGTATTCAACATAGATAATGATGATGATAATGGTGACAACTAATACTTTGAGGGCACTGTCCTTTTTTTTTTTTTTTTCGGTACGCGGGCCTCTCACTGTTGTGGCCTCTCCCATTGCAGAGCACAGGCTCCGGACACGCAGGCTCAGCAGCCATTGCTCACGGGCCCAGCCGCTCCGCAGCATGTGGGATCTTCCCGGACTGGGGCACGAACCCGTGTCCCCTGCATTGGGGGGCACTGTTTTTTACATGTATCAGTTATTTAATTCTCACAGCAATCCTGGGTGGTAAATACGTAAACAATCAGTTAATTAAATGAGTCATGGGAAATAAACATTATTACTTTTTTACATCTAGAATAAACACAGTTTCTCCCTTGCATTCTCTTTTAATAGAGAAAGGAGAATTGGAGGCAAGTGAGGAATGTTAGTATTCCTATATCACAGATGAGAAAGCTGAAGCACAGAGAAATCAAATTGCCTGTCCAAAGTTATATTGAGTATTTAACATTGGAGTTTAAATTAGGGGACATATTTGATACTGGAGACATGACGTGGGTGTAATGATAATAATTTTCCTTTTCATACATTACATCTAATCTTTGTAATAACCCTGGCAGGTAGGTATACCATCCCCATTTTACAGTGAGGAAACTGAGGCTCAGTTTTAGTGAGTTATTCATGGTTGCATAGCAAGAAATTGGTGGAGCCAGAGGAGATGCTCAGCTTTCTTTGACAAAAAAGCCTGCACTGTTTTACTAGATCACACTGCCAGACACATACTTCCTGAAGTTGGTCCTAAACCTTCTTTCTCTCTATTCCCTCCCTTTTCATAACTTGCCCAAATGTTAGTCAAGGATATAATTCAAGAAAATGAGAAAAATCGGATTTCAAGTAGATTAGAAAACAGGAAAATTGCCTTGTTTTTTTCTCTTCTGGATTTAGATATGGGGTTTAGAGTAGAATACTCTAGCTGTTTAAAAGTGAATAAATAGTAATAATACTAGTCAAATAGCATCACTGGGTAGATGAGAAAAGATGAAAAGAATAGAGGAAATGAAATGTGGCTTAATATGATTGAGGATAGGCTTGCAATAGGAGGAAATAGGTATTGATGGAATGGAAGTCTGGGAAGATTTAACAGAACAATTAATTGAAAATTAGACTCAAAGAGCATTGTGTAATATACATACAAGATCAGTTACACAATACACACAGTTTAAGGATCAGAGCCACTGCTTTATAAACACACATACACACACACACAAACACATGCACACATATCCTTATCTAATGAGGTAGGTCTCTCAAGGAAAGAGTCTTTTTCTGCATGTGTAGTCTTTCAGGAGAGAGAAATGAATGATAATAGCATAAATTGATAGCAATTATTAGTTCAAAGCACTACCCATCATGTTCATTTCAGATTTAATATTTCAGATTCAATAGTACAAATGCAGGATAGTATTTTAACATGATTTACAAGCATTTTCAATAAAAATAATTGAAAAACATTAGAAAAGTCTTTTGGTTTATTTTCCAATTACATCTTTCATGTAGGAATTTTGGCAAATAAAAAAAATAATGTGAAAGGAAAAATAATTTTTTTCATTAATCCTTTCCAGAAATAAGTATTGCTAAATCTCTGGTACAAATATATACATGTATTTATTCAGCAGGTAGAAGAAATGCTATTAAAAATTAAAAACTGACTGCAATTGCTCCTGCCTTCTAGATTAATGGCAAAATTCTTATTCAGTTGATAGATTATTATTCTGGTTTATTTGCAGAGAAGGAAGAGGAAAAGCTGCTGATGGATCTTTTTGGTGACAATAGATAATGTTGTTACCATATACCACCAACACACTTAACACAGAACACAATTTAGATGGGCAAGTGCAGGGCAAAGGAGGAGCTGTATGTTCAGGACAAAGGATGAGGAAAAGTAGAAGGAAATTCAGTAGCTCAGATTTCAGGGAGGTCTAGCAACACGGTGGGAGGCTGTGGGTACACAAAGCAACAGAGCCAGTCAGAAACTGAAAAGAAATGCAAGACTGATGGTTGCCAGATTTCTAGGTCTGGCAATATCTGCCTTTGAACTGGAAATTGCTTCCTGTCCTATATTTTATCTATTGATTCTTCTCCAACCCAATTTTCTATTAAGATTTCAGTAAAATTCCATTACACAAAAAAGCTTTGTGTCTGTGATACTTTGGATGAAAATTATGTACAATGCATTTAAAAATCAAAATCATATTGTACATATAGAAATTTTTCTTATTGAAGAGCTAACTTTTAAATAATGAATCCCTTAGTTTTGGTATGTATTTTGATATGGACATGAATATATTTAGGCATATACCTTTGCATAGAATTCTATTTTCTTAATGACAAATGTCCAAAGTCGAGACACAGCTTGGCTGCCACTGACACATTTTGTTAAGAAAGAGTTATGATTATTATATCTTTATTCACACGTTTTATTCTCTTCCAGTTAATCAATTTGTACATGTAGTTATCAATCCTGGCAGTTTCACTCAAGTTGATTCATCCATATGATAGCTAAAGTTGCCACCAAAGTAGCCCTAACCCTTCTGAGTTCTGAGTCCTTCTCAGACTTGGTCTCCTTAGAGATTTGAACATCCTTGCCTTTGACCTTGACCCCTTCTGAGTCTGCTAACCTCTAAACCTGGCAGTGGAACAGGTTAGAGGAGCTGAGCAGCAAGGTCAGCAACGGTCAGCTGAATCAAAGTGGTTAAACGTGGGGATCTTGCCCTCAGCTCCATTCATGCTGGTCATTGAGGTGCCTATGGAAGTCAGAAGGGTCTTGAGAAATGATATTTTTCCAGCTGTAAATACTACCTTATTTGGTCCTTGTATTATCTGTGAAATATAATTGTTATTATTATTCTCTCTATAAAGATGAAAAAACAGGTTCAGACCAGCTCCTGGTCATGAGCTAATATGTGGCAACCTAAGGTTCTGTTAACTTGTTTTGCTCCTGTTCCTGCTCCCAAATTCTTGAAAATCCTGAAGAACAAACATAATATAGTTTGAATTATATCTCCCTGATTTTATCTCTCTCTTCCTCTTCTCACTCTGGTGCAGTTGTTAAGGGGATTTAGGCCAAAAGGAAGTGGGAGGAAAGGAAGGTGTCAGAATGGGACTTTGTACCTAAGAGTTAACTACACCCTCCTGGGAGCAGAACCATCTGAAATGTCTGAAATCTTAGACTGTGAGTCTGATGCTTGTGGGGATTTTGTGGTCTCCTAAAATATTAATGACCCATCACCAAAATATAACAAAATAGAATAGAAGTACTCCGTGTGACTTCTAAGTTTGAGAGGCACTCATCTTTACTTTCCCAGAGTCAAGTATTTCACAAACATTACCTTAGTCATCTAGCACAGTTTTATTCATTCCGCCTTGAAGAGGAAAAAAATCTGAAATTCAAAAAGACTGCAAATTTGGGTCAAGGTCATACTAAAGCAAGACTATAATGAAAGCAGGCATAATTTAGTTAAGTTCTGATTCATCTGGGCAAATGCCTAAGGCTATAGACTGCTGTGTGGCAATAGCCTTCTATTTGCTCTACTTCTTCTTCCCTATCTCTCTACTTCCTCTTCCTTCCCTCTACTTCCATCCTTCCTATCTCTCTGAAGAGTAAATAGCATGTAGTTTAGCGTGGTATTTCATGTTTGCCCCTAATCTAGCTTTTCAACTTTCACCAAACACTTTCTGAGCTGTGCACATCCTGTGCATTTTTAGGTCTCCATGGCTTTCCAAACAATGTTCCTTCCTCCTTGAAGCCCTTCCATCCATCTCCAGTTTCCACAGGCCCTTTGCTTCAAGACTCACCTCCATGATTAGCCATTTAAGAAGCTTTCCCCAATCTCTGTTTCTCCCACTCCATAGTATTTTTTCCCTCTTTTACATCCCTTTCTACCATTGTAGGGGATATCTTTGTTTTGACTATCCTGAGACCTGGCTACACCAATTTTTCTTCCTTCAACATTTGCTATGATTTTTTCAATGGCAGTTCCTTTATTCTTATGGTTTCTTCCGGCCACATTTGACTGGTCTAGATGGGGCTCCCATCTACAGTCAGAAGTTTATTAATCAGTCTTAAGATTTTTTAAACCAGAATTGAGGAGAAAAAATAGTCAGGTTCTTTCTGGTGGCCAAAGTTGTTGGGAGTCAGATTTGGGAAATGTAGGTAGCCTGCCATGTGCTTTCACAGAGAACAGTACTGCCTAAGCTGCTGAGCAATGAAAAATAAGGAGTTGGAGAAGAGAAATAAAATGCTGGCAACATCCAAGTCCTGCTTCCCGTGGTTTCTGAGTTGAACCTTCCTTGCAGACCATGAGCCAATTTGCCAGTTTGTTACCTGTTGTCTCTTAGCTCCAACCTACATTTCTTTAGTCTATATACTGCATTTCCTAGACCCCTACACCAACAGGCTCTTTGATAGCTTGCAGAAGGCACTAGAGAAGGATAAGAAGGCCCCAGAAGAGCAGGGTCTTCTTTTCTGTTTTCTGGTTGTTATTATCAGTGTCTTCCCAGCAGTGACAGTTTGCTACAGCTTCCAGCTTCTTTGACACTCCCAGTAGCTGATTTATTGCACCCCCTCAGAGAGCTGGAGTGGGAATGGCCCCTTCCTCAAAGTCTGAGCATCAACTCAACATTCATTGTTCTGAGATCCAGGGTTCTAGAAATGCACCCCTTCTGTTTTGGCCCCCTGTTCTGGAGGAGGTAGCTTCTTCTTGCAGTTACCATCTCTGTTCCATTTTTGCCCTTTCAGCTTTCCAACATCTGTGAAACTATTTCCTATATATTATTCCCTCAGATAGCTAATTATGATTTCTGTCTTTCTGACACATCCATTAAAAAAAACTCCCCTTTGGCTATTTGGGGACTTTTGTGTTTCCATACAAATTGTAAAATTTTTTGTTCTACTTCTGTGAAAAATGCCATTGGTAATTTGATAGGGATTGCACTGAATCTGTAGATTGCTTTGGATACTACAGTCATTTTCACAGTGTTGATTCTTCCAATCCAAGAACATGGTATATCTCTCCATCTGTTGGTATCATCTTTGATTACTTGCATCAGTGTCATAGTTTTCTGAATACAGGTCTTTTGCCTCCTTAGGTAGGTTTATTCCTAGGTATTCTATTCTTTTTATTGCAATTGTAAATGGGAGTGTTTCCTTAATTTCTGTTTCTGATTTTTCATTGTTAGTGTATAGGAATGCAAGAGATTTCTGTGATTAACTTTGCATCCTGCTACTTTACCAAATTCATTAATTAGCTCTAGTAGTTTTCTGGTGGCATCTTTAGTATTTTCTATGTATAGTATCAAATAGCCAAAGCAATCTTGAGAAAGAAAAATGGAGCTGGAGGAATCAGGCTCCCTGACTTCAGACTATACTACAAAGCTACAGTAAGCAAGACAGTATGGTATTGGCACAAAAACAGAAATATAGATCAACGGAACAGGATAGAAAGCCTAGAGATAAACCCATGCACATATGGTCACCTTATCTTTGATAAAGGAACCAAAACTATACAATAGAGAAAAGACAGCCTCTTCAATGAGTGGTGCTGGGAAAACTGGACAGCTACATGTAAAAGAATGAAATTAGAACACTCCCTAACACCATACACAAAAATAAACTCAAAATGGATTAAAGACCTAAATGTAAGGCCAGACACTATAAAACTCTTAGAGGAAAACATAGGCAGAACATTCTATGACATAAATCACAGCAAGATCCTTTTTGACCCACCTCCTAGAGTAATGGAAATAAAAACAAAAATAAACAAATGGGACCTAATGAAACTTCAAAGCTTTTGCACAGCAAAGGAAACCATACACAAGATGAAAAGGCAACCGTCAGAATGGGAGAAAATATTTGCAAACGAAGCAACTGGCAAAGGATTAATCTCCAAAATATACAAGCAGCTTATGCAGCTCAATATCAAAAAAAAAAAAGAACAACCCAATCCAAAAATGGGTGACAGACCTAAATAGACATTTCTCCAAAGAAGACATACAGATGGCCAAGAGACACATGAAAGGATGCTCAACATCACTAATCATTAGAGAAAAGCAGATCAAAACAACTGTGAGCTACCACCTCACACCAGTCAGAATGGCCATCATCAAAAAATCTACAAACAATAAATGTGGGAGAGGTTGTGGAGAAAAGAGAACCCTCCTACACTGTTGGCGGGAAGGTAAATTGATAGAGCCACTGTGGAGAACAGTATGGAGCTTACTTAAAAAAACTAAAAGTAGAGCTACCATATGGCCCAGCAATCCCATTACTGGGCATATACCCTGAGAAAACATAATTCAAAAAGATACATGTACCTCAAAGTTCATTGCAGCACTATTTACAATAGCCAGGACATGGAAGCAACCCAAATGTCCATCGACAGATGAATGGATAAAGATGTGACACATATATACAATGGAATATTACTCAGCCCTAAAAAGGAACGAAATTGAGTTATTTGTAGTGAGGTGGATGGACCTAGAGACTGTCATACCGAGTGATGTAAGTCAGAAAGAGAAAATCAAACACTGTATGCTAATGAATATATATGGAATCTAAAAATATGGTACTGATGAACCTAGGGGCCGGATGGGAATAAACACACAGACGTAGAGAACAGACTTGAGGACACAGTGGGGATAGGGAAAACTAGGACGAAGTGAGAGAGTAGCATTGAAATATATACATTACCAAATGTAAAATAGATAGCTAGTGGGAAGCAGCTGCATAGCACAGGGAGATCAGCTCGATGCTTTGTGACCACCTAGAGGGGTGGGATAGGGAGGGTGGGAGGGAGGCCCAAGAGGGAGGGGATATGGAGATATATGTATACATATAGCTGATTCACTTTGTTGTACAGCAGAAAGTAACACAACATTGTAAAGCAATTATACTCCAATAAAGGTGTAAAAACAAAACAAAATAAAACAAAAAAACTCCCCTTTTTTTTAAGGTGTTCAAACTGAGGTTCTGTCACTTGCTATCATATCCTTCCTGACCAACACAAGCATGCTTTATGATTACTGTTTAGAGTAGCAGCCACTCTGTCCTTAATGTTTACTATATGCAAAGCACTGTGTAACTACTTCATATGAATACTTTTATTTAATACTCTCATTGTTATGAGATAAGCATACTAACCAAAGAGGCCCCCTTCAGCACTCATCTGTTATCTTTACCCGGCTCTGTACACACACACACAAGCACACACACACAGGCTCACACACTGTGTTCCCACAGGTACCCAGAGACACATAAACCCTTTCCCTTTCTCTATCAGCAGTTATATGGGCAGACTTCATACCTGTTATCAAGGAACTGGCTTATTTCTAACACCAAAGGAAAAAGGGTTTCTGCATGACTGAATGAAGTGCATCTGATATGTGAGTGATATTGTCAAAAATACCAGACCAACCATGTGAATACTCTCTACGGGTCCCTCCACCAGCCTGGTAACTGTGGAAGGCAGACCTGGAACAAGGGGCCCTGGCTTTGAATAGACTATCTTTGCTTTCCAGAAACTTGTTTTAAAAACGAAGCCTTGCAAAGGAACTTTTGAATTTCCAAGGCCAGGGACAGAGGGCCTTGATCTCATCTAACATGTTAAACGTCCAAATCTTTTATCTGGATACCTTCCTATAGATAGGAGGTAACCACGGTCCAGGAATAACTGCAGAACAAGTCCAATATAGAATCATTCACTGGGCGCCAGAACATTCTGTTTTGATTCCTGATTCTAATACAGCATCCTCACTGTGTTATATTCTTATTGTTCAATCTAGTAAAGCTTTTTTGATAAGGGGTGTGATTTATACATAATATTTGGAGATAATTGCCTAGCAGGGACCAGTAATAATTCGATGAAGGGCCAAGTCCCTCACTTGTTCTTTTTTCACATCTGAGAACACTGAGGCACAGTAAGGTTGATAAACTTACCAAAGACCACACTATTAAAAAGTGAAAGATCTAAGCTCTGAAACGATATGGCTCAAACCTCATGCTTTGAACCATTATATCTCACTGCTTATCTCTTCAAAACTGTGATCAATACATGATTTCTTTTTATCCCTTCTCCACTCTTTAATCTTGCCCTCAATTTACAGGGCAGTGCCTTGCACTGACCAGAAACTCAAAGATTAAATGTTGAATATCTTTTAAAAAAGCACAAACAGGGCTTCCCTGGTAGCGCAGTGATTGAGAGTCCGCCTGCCGATGCAGAGGACACGGGTTCGTGCCCCAGTCTGGGAAGATCCCACATGCCGCGGAGCAGCTGGGCCTGTGAGCCATGGCCGCTGAGCCTGCGCGTCTGGAGCTGCAACGGGGAGGCCACAGCAGTGAGAGGACCACGTACCGCAAAAAAAAAAAAAAAAAAAAAAAAAAAAAAGCACAAACAACCACCCTCTGTGAACTTAATCATCTTCCTCTTTGCTCTGAGGGCTTTGATGAAGGCCCAAGCATTCATCAGGCAATCACATCTCTGAGACCTCTGCCTCGTCTCATCCAGAGCTGTTCTTTTTTCTGTGTTGTATAGTATATCATCTGTTTTACATAAGATGTTGTCCAGGAAAAGGGCTTCTGCTACCAAAACAACTTTAAAATCCTCTGATACAGAAGATTCTAGGAACAAGTAAAAGGGAGTGTCTATATATATATATATATATATATATATATATATATATATATATATATATATATGTATGTATAATTTCTTTTCCCAGACACTTACCCATCTATGGTACTTAAAAAGTTGAGCTGCTAAATCCTTAGGGACAGGCCACTAGTACTATAATACTGATGGCAGTAGAAAGAGGTGAAAATTGGGTGGTAACAAAGGTGGCAGAGTACATGGCAGAATAGGAGTGTTTCTCTTGCTGCACATCTTCAGAGAAAACATGATTCATGTGCCTGCACCTCCAAGTGGCATTGCTGGCAAGGATGAAACCTCTGGGACTGGCAGGACAGAGATCAATGGAATTGCTTAGAGGACCCTGCCCAGCCTGGCTTCTGCTAGGTTCACTTTCTCACTTTTTTCTGGTCGCTGTTCACCTGTCACCTCCATAGAGAGCCTGCCCCTGACATGCTATCTATCAAAACATCTTCTCCCATTAGTCTTCCAACCCTACTCTGCTGCATTTGTCTTAACTTTTTTATCTCTATCTGAATTATATTATATATTTGCATTTTTTATTTGTTTACTGTCGGTCTCCATGCACTAGAATGTAAG
Source organism: Delphinus delphis (assembly GCF_949987515.2). Classification (NCBI taxonomy): domain Eukaryota; kingdom Metazoa; phylum Chordata; class Mammalia; order Artiodactyla; family Delphinidae; genus Delphinus; species Delphinus delphis. Next base: position 56,765,346 of record NC_082683.1, on the reverse strand, counting down.
CTCTGTGAGGGCAGGCACTTTGTCTATTATATTCACTCGTTTCCCCAGTGCCATAGACACTCAATTCAACATTTTGTTGATGGATGGATAAATGAATCCCAGATTTTGTACTTGTCTTTGGCAGAGCTAAAGCTCTATAACTTTATGCATTTCAGAAAGGGTTTGGAACATACCCCTGGCCTATGGGGTTTTTTCCTTCTTTGCCAAATTAAGCTAAAAATGACTTTTCCTATCACGATTATTAAGTTTACACTGTGCATCTATGTTCACAACTATCGGGGAGATAGAAATCCTTAGTAACTGTGAAGTTAACTTTGATTTACATTGAAAAACCCTGATATTCTCAAACATATTAACGTCTCATTTATTTAGCACCCATAAATTTGTAATGGTATGTGCATTACAAATTGGTCTGAAGTATATTTTCTCTATTATTTGAAGTAAGGTTTTGCTGTGTCAATTGATAGTCTGAACAAGATTGCAGGGAAACTGATTAACTACTTAACAAAATAAATTCTCATACAAGTTTTTTTTAGAGTATTCAGCAATACCAGCATATCCATGTTCCAATGGTTTAAATGGTTCATCTCTACTGAGTAAAGCAGATCCAATAGAACCTTGAATTGAAATGCTAACTTTGGATCTTGTTTGACCCTTAAAACAGTACAACTTTGCAGAGGCTGGGACATGAAATTTCTGTATTCCATTTTTGGCAACAAAATTTAAGAAGGAATTAACAAAAGAGATGCATGAAAAGATGATCCCCTTGATGGCTGAGACACAGATTGCACCTCTAAATTCCTCAATTTCCTTTACTTGTTCATCTAGAACTTATGACATGATTGTCAGGCAAACTCATCTAGTTCCTAAGTCAGTCCTGACTAGGGCCAGAGGCATATTAGCAATCTTTGCTCCTGTCTGTAAAAAAATAATTTAAATAATAATATTGACCATTTCCTGAATATTTACTACATGCCACACACTGAACTATGAACTAAAATAGTATTTCCATTAACCTTCTTGATAAAGCCCATGAGTTAGGCATTATGTCATTTTACAAATGGGGAGACTGAGGTTCAAAGAGGTTTATTAATTTATGCCATGAAGTCCCGTAGCTGGTAAGCAGCAAAGCCAGGATTTAGAAGCAAATGCTTTTAACCCTCAAGTCACTGGTCTTATCCAGCGCACCAAAGGTAGGTGGCCTTTGGTGCCATAAACTCAGCCTCAGTGTGATGAATAAACCCTGTGTGCCCTGGTATCTTCCATGTTTTTTCCCTCCAACACTCTTGTGGCTATCCCAGTCCATAGGCCTACAGCTTTGCCTTGGTTTCTCTGCCTAGCCCTGTAGTTATTTCCAGTAACAGCTACTGGCTAGGCCCAATATGTAACTCAGATTTGGCATGTTTCCCTTTCCTAAGGCAACTCCCAGGGACATACTCCACCCCACTGATGAAAACCCTTTCATTCTCATGCCAGTCAGAATGACATCTGAGCTTGCTCAGTCCTTAAAAATGCCCATTAGTGCCTTCTCCAGGCTCTGTAGACAACTTAACTTTCCCTCATCCCATCCTGAAGACCATGCCTGCCATCTTTTTTGTTAAGGTTCCATCATGTCTTGAGGTCTAATCCATTTTCCATAGATTAGCCCAAAGACTTCTTTGGCAGAGGCTTTCTGCCCACATCATTATTTTCATTTCTTTCTTCTAGTGTAATGATTAAACTTGGTCAGTAGCAATTGTTTATCCAAGAACTTAGCAAAACAGCTATTGCTGATTGCAGTGCACCTGGAGATTCAGCCTTGTCAAATGGTGCATTCTTATTCCAGGTGGATAAACTAATAGGGACAGTTGGCTACCTGAAATAATTGAAAATCTTCTAAGCTGACATTCTAGGTAAATTAACTTCCTCCCTTTCCTTATCTCCATCTTTCTGCCCAATCCACTTGCTTCTCCCAGGCAAATTTACTCAATATTCTTTTCGTGTCATCATCTTAATCTTGCCATGAAGACTTCTTCATCAAGCCCTTGGCCCAGAACAATTCATTTCATCCATTTATTATGTGACCATCTTCTAAATGTATGATTATCCATAAAACTCCATCTGAAAAATTGGAAGGGAGGTTGCAATTATCTCCCAACTCTACCTTTTTTCTAACCAAACAACTATTCTTTCTCCTCCTGTCTTTCTATGTTACAAACACATTATCAGTTAACAGCAACTATCAAGATTTCTCTAATGCATTGGTTACGTCTCCAGTTGCAAAATAATACAAAATTAAACCGATAAACTGTATTTTAATAAAATACAACGAGTAGATTTAATTTGATTCATAAAGAGTTTTAGATTTCTATAATTAGGACCTATGGGGACCTTAAGAGTCAGGCAGTTGGTAATAAGCATTATGCTGGGCAGCCAAGGTACTGGACTGGGTGTCAAGAGGACTGAATTTCAGTTCTATCTCTTCCACTAGTCCTCTGTTATATTGGACAATTCTTTCCATATTTTTGGATTCTCTGAAAATACAAAAACTTGGACTACATGATGTCCTAGGTTCTGAAACATCCCATGATTATAGCATATTACAAACCTGTTTAATGTTTTACTAAGGAACAGATGTTAACTTAAGATTTTTTAAAATTTCATTGTAATCTACCACATAATTTATTTCTACACATTCAAAATTTCAAAAAATATTTCTTTAAATTAGACAATTGAGGCTCCTTGTACTCTATTTCCCCTTTATTATCCCGAAGTCTATAATAAAATTTCATTTGAGTGTTCTAGTCCTGCGTCATCTGGGATAAGAGATATGAAGAGACAGGCCCAGTGTCCCTGCTTGGATAGGAGCGTGAAAGGGGTGTGGGTCAGGATGGAGATGTCAGGGACAATCAGTGACTGACCCCAAAGGAAAAGATGAATCTCTGGGACAGATTTGATTCACCAGCCACCCATCACCACTGAAAGATTCTTCTTTTGGTTGCAACCTAGAAAGCTACGGGTTTAATATTTACGAAGAAAGGAAGCTTTTCACTTATGTATTTAACTTTCATTCATTTTAATAGAGTAATTACTACATGCCAGGCAACAGGCTAGGAACCGGAGACACAGAGAGAGGAGAGCAGAGGAGCCCAGTGTGTAGAGACAAGCATTAGCCCAATAATACAATTACACCATGTGGTAAGTGCTATCATGGCTCTGGTGTAACAGGTTCCCCCTGTCCACACCGTTTGCTCCCCTCTGATGCTCTTTACTCTACTACATGGTAGCAAGTGAGTGTGTGTGTGTGTGTGTGCATGTGAAGATCTGTGCATGAGAACAAGGTCCCAGTCCTTTATCTTAGCTAACATCTTTGCCTAGTTACAAAAGGATTTCCGTAGCCCAGGATTTGATATCTCACAAATGGAAAGGGATGCATTTCTTATTCTGTGAGTGAGGAAGACTGTGGATTCTCTGCTTTCAGATTACTCTCTATATCAACAAGATCTGATTACATCACAAATCACCTACAAGCAAGCACTCTTCACCTAAGTAAATATTATTTTCTTCTAAGATAACTTACATCTCTTATGAGTTATGAGGCTAATGCATTTGTCCTATTAACATAACTTTTGACCTTGTTTCTTACAAAATAATAATCCTGGAAGGATACTGTTAAGAAACATCTGACCTCCTCCTAAACTTACTTATATTATAAACCCCACTATATTAGCTTGGAAAATCTGTGTCCAGACCAGATGGACCTGACCTAAAATACTCTTTTTGATCATATTATCTCTCCCAAGATAGAAGATTAAAATTGTATATGTGGAAGAGCTCTGTTCACCCAATTCATCCAACTAAATTATGAAGGAAGATAAACTGAAGAATCTGGCTTTATCTAGGGCTTTTGTTATGGGAGTTGCTAATAAGCAATGGCAGCAAAAATCTAAAGACCATCTCATTGAGAGAGGATCTAGAGACCCCACCAGAAAACACCCAAACCCCATGATTCAAGCCGATGTCAACCATTTGTATGTTTGATCCTGTTGGTTCATTTAGTTACTCATGAAAATGTGTACAGCATTATCTACCATGCATGCAAGATGATGGTAAAGACAGAAGTATTCTGATGTTGTTTACAATCTAGCTGACTCTTTTATCTATCACAAACATATAAACAGTCCATGTTTATTAGCTGTGATATCCAAAAGATGTATTTTTCTTCTTATAACACATTGCTTCTGCACTAACAATGTAAGAGATCTGTGTTATTCAGTGTTGGCTGAAAATTTTCCAGCACTCTTGACTATTGAGAAGAACACAGAGAAACATGATTCTCTACCTAGTTACTGATTCTCCCTTGTGTGGGATAGGAGGGTCCAACAGGTGCTCTGGAAACCCATTAAAATAAAAGCACATTTGTGAAAAGTGAAGTCAAAGGAATAAACTAAATTTCTTAGCATATGACCCAGTCTGGAATCTGTGGTTCTATTACTCTCATGGCCTGGTTTCACTAACTGGAGTGTTCATAGAAATGGTATCAGAAGAAGACCTGTGCACATCTCAGCACAGATGCTGGCAAAAGTCCGACCAAATAGAACTCGGCTCTATAACTGATTGAACCAAAGTAACCCAGGGCTGAGAAGCTTGCAGTTTCCTGAAAAGTCTTTAATGTTGGGACTTTGAGATCCAATTCAGCTGCATTTCACTGCATGTTAATAGTGTTCTAATGGGATGAATCTTAAATGTTGTTGGCTTAGTTTTTGAGAGTTTCTTGAGTGTTCTTAAGCCTTGTAGAATGGTGTTCAGAAAAATATGTCTTTAGTGTGCTGGAATCTTGCTGAAAAAGCTAACAAACTTAGACTGCATTCATTGAAATTTAATATGAAGTTGAGACCAGACTACAAAGGGAGTGTTGTGTTCTGTTCTGGGTGCTGGACTTCAACAGTGACATTGACAGTTATAAAATGTAAGGTACAAGAAGTGTCACTCAGGAAGGAGCCTAGGAAGAAAGTTTTACAAATAATAGTTGAGATCATACTGGATGTTTTCCCTGAAGATATGAAGACTTGGTGTTGGTGAAGATGGCAGGAGCTTGGGAAAAATCGAGTTACAAAGAATTGGCTTGTTTAGGTTTACTCCAAAAGGATGCATAAAGACTCACGCAAGTTTCTGGTAGACAAATTTGGGGGTATAAAATCAGGGAAAAAACCCCAGAGGTATTCAAATATAGAAACAACTGTCTCTTAAAACAGAATCCACCCCAGGCTGTGATATTCCAGGTGAAGCTGGGGACTCCACTCTCTGTAATCTGTGATTGGGGGAAGTAAATCTGATTTAGGTACAAAAGGTTAAGGTCTTGGAGTTGGGCACACCTGCGTGTGTATATCACGTCCATAACTTCTTGGCTATAAATATAAGTAAGGAATTTACTTTATCTGAACCTGAGTTCTGTCATTTTAAAAATAGAGGTAACACTTTCCTCCACATGTTTGTTTTGTAATGAATGAATAAGACATTGTATGTCAATGGTGTATTGAAATGCTTAACACATAGAAAGCACCCCTGAATCACTTGTAGGGCTCCTTTCAGTTTTAAGAATTCTAAATTCTGAGAATGGTGCAGGGAGTATATAATATTTTTTGCTAGGTAACTTTTTCTGTACTTTTCTATCTTTTCTTGTACATATTATGGTCCTGCCTAAACATGTCACTTATTGACTGGGAGTACCTTACATTAAAATCTGTGATCAGAGGTTCTGAAATCAATGTAAGGTTACTCAGGAGATGTTTGATATGTTTAGTATTTCCATTATGGAATCATGAGTGAGCTCAAGTTAAGATATTCTGTTTGACTTTGCCTTCAGTATTGGGGGAAAAAAATCCCATGACACTTTACTGCCTCTTGGGATTTCAGGATTTGTGTTTTGGATTTCCTATAAAGTAGCTCTATTGGAGAAGTCATTTCAACTCTGATGACCTCATATTCCTTATCACGAAAACAAAAATGTGGATTAGATAATCTTTAAAACCTTCCCATCTATAAAAATAACAGGATTTTACTATATGGTCAACTCTGTCAATATTTTTCTAGAAAGATTAGCACCTTGGAAAATGCAATTTGAATTCCAAAAAAAATTTATGATGGCAGAGAACTAGGAAGAAAAAGTGGAAAATTGTTCACTGGAAACTAATAAAGAGAAAAGTAAATTGTACTAATTCAAGGTTAGAAAAATACCAAATTTGGATTACATAAGAGACTTCAAATATACATGAGTCAGGAAGTAAATAAAGAATAATGAAAAGAGATGCACAGGATGTCCTGGAAGACCCAAATCATGTATGAATAGGTCAAGAAAACCTTCAAGGTCCCTTCTTGATAGAGGAGGAAGGGTTTGCCAGATGGACCAAGAGAGAAGACATTTGGGGCTCATATCCAAGTGTGTAAGAAAGGACATGCTATATTTCAGGAGTAGCAAGTGGGACCAGTATGTCAAGAGTTCCAGGTGTATATAAAAAGGCAGCAAAACATGAAGTGGGAGAAGGAATGGGGTCAGAACTTGAAAATGAGTGTTTATTATTCTCTTCTCAAAAAAAATTTAGGCGTGTGTAGTTACGCAGGGGACTTGATAAGTACTGCACAAAAAGAACTAACCAACTGATTTCTTTCTTTCCTACCTGCCTTCCAAAAGCGTTGACCATGCCCCTGTAATAGGGAGGGCAGACCTTGCATGAGATACACCAGATATTCAAATCCTCACTCGAGGCTGCAAGGCATCCTTTGTCTGCACAATTCCATGGTTTGGGAACCTCAGTCTATGTCCAATTTACTCAGACCCCCAACCCCCCTAAAATGTGCTCCATCCTGCTTGGGTGATCTGATTCAGCAGGCAGCCCAGGCTAATATCATTCTTGGTGCCATCCTCAGGAATCTCAGGTAAACTCAGGACATGCTGCTTCACTATGCTCCTTTTTCAGCTCTGCTGTTTTCTAGTTCTCTCTTCCCCTGTTCAGAGTGATAAAGGGTCAGATTAATAAGCCACTAGTCAAGCACGTTTCTGACTAGGGAATATATTCAGGTCTCCTCTTGCAGGCACCCCGAATCTGTATGAGCTATTCTCCCAGAGCCCCCTAAGGAAGAAGTGAAGCCACCAGCCACCCTTCCTTCACAGGTGATAGTGAGGAAGGAAACAGCCCCTCTTTGTGAGCTCTGCACTTTCTAAAGGGTTCACTACCTTTTACCTTCCTGGTTCTTCTTTTTTTTTTAATTAATTAATTTATTTTTTTTACATCTTTATTGGAGTATAATTGCTTTACAATGGTGTGTTGCTTTCTGCTTTATGACAAAGTGAATCAGTTATACATATACATATGTTCCCATATCTCTTCCCTCTTGCGTCTCCCTCCCTCCCACCCTCCCTATCCCACCCCTCCAGGCAGTCACAAAGCACTGAGCTGATCTCCCTGTGCTATGCAGCTGCTTCCCACTAGCTATCTACCTTATGTTTGGTAGTGTAAGGTTCTTCTTATAACAACTAGAGTTTGGGCAGTTTTGCTGCCTCCCACAAAGCCCTTCAGGCAAGCTTCTGGAGACCCTTTGTTCTTAAAATGTGACATAATTTGCAGAGTCTTTTGCCCTAAACTTTGGGCCTTAATTGCCCACCTGACGTCTTATACTGTTTTGGAAACTTTGTGGCGCCTATAACTGTGCTTTGCCTTTTAGACTTGGAAGTTTAGGAAATCAGGACAATTTAGAGGATTACTATCCAATCCCTTAATTGTTCAATGGAAGAGCTGAGGTCCAAAGACATGAAGTGGTCTGTCTAAGATTACATATTTATTATTGGATACTGGAACCATATCAGTTAGGTTGCTCTTGGTTGTAAGAAACTATAACTCTAAACTGGTTTAAACAATAACAGAATGCATTGTATCATGTAACACGAAGTCCAGAAGTGGGACAGTCTACAAGGCACAATCAAGAGCTCTGACCGTATCACTTTGCTCTTTGCTCTGCCCTTCTACCAGGTGTCAGCTTTGGGTCAGGCTCTCATCCCTCATGCTTTCAACATGACTGCTCACTGTAATTGTAGCAAAAATTATTCCTTGTTCTTATCTAACCAGTGAAAGAGATTCTTCCCTCCAACCATACAGTGGAAGTCCTTCTTTGTAATCTGATTGAGCCAAATTGGACATGTGCTCAATCCTGCACCAATACAGCCCCTGGGGGATGCCTGTGCACTTATTAGCTTAAATCTGGGTCCCTGAATAAATCACTAGCTAGCGGATGGTATTACTCTAATTGGCTTAGTTGTTAGGATACATTTTTTGGAGTGCAGATAAGTTCAGCTATTCCTGAGATACATATGACTGTCAAGGAGTGGTGAAGGATGGTTATCTAAACAAAATTAGGAAGGAGGAAATGGATAGTGTATAAACAACAAACAGTATCAACTATAGGAACCCAGGGACCCCATATATTCCAGTCCTATGTTGATTGGCTGATAAGAAAGAAGAAAGATGAAGGACTCTGGAGCTTGTACTTGAGAGAGTACCACATTCAGAACAGTGTGGAATCCTTCTTATGAGTAATGACGCTGAGCCAGTCCAAACAGAAAATAGCTAACTAAAGAGCAACAATTTTATTCTGCTGCCAAGACAATGCCATCTTCTATGACATCACAGGTAGATACAGCAGCACGTTTTATCTTCTGAAGTTGCCAAGGCAACATAGTCTGACCATGACAGTAGAATAAGGTGGGCAGCGTAGAAACTGACTTTCTTTTTTTCAATATATTTTTTTCACTATGAAAAGCAATTTAGACTAAAACAAAACTTATTGTTGGAGAATATTTTAGATACCCGGAGATAGGTTAGCCAGAGATAAGGTAATTAATTTTTTAATTCAATATTTTTTAGACATTCTTCAGTGGGTTAAAATGATCAATAAATTATTATGGGTTGGAGCCTTCTATGATGGGTCTCAGTTGTTTTGTTTTACTTCTTTGTCTAAGTCTTTTTGATTTTTTGAATTTCTTATCAATATGACACAGGTCTGTGCAGATCTGGCTTTTTTTTTTTCTCTTGAATTTTTTTTCTCTATCAACTTCTGCCCAGCTCTCTTGAAGCTAACTGATGAGACTCATTCAATATTTTTTTGTACTTATATTCCACAGTGCCTATGATAGAACTAGACAAATAGAATGTATTTAATTAGACTTGTTGGTGAATTGCTCTTTCCTTGTGTTTTCTTATTTTACTTTATATTCCACCACCAATTTTCTAAATTTATTTTTCTTACTTGCTTCTTTTTAGTAGAGATTTGTCCAAAACTAATAATGGATTGAAAATGCAGTTTACAAAACAGCATGAATCTCAGTAAAGAAGCATAACTTACAATATCTGTTTACCAGCCTAAGATGTAATTTGGTATACCTCTTTCATCTTTTCAGTTAGTGACTGAAACTTTCATAACCCTAATAAGCAACAGAAAGCCCAGCATCTCCTTCCTCAGGTTTCAGCACTAACTGTAAGAAATATGGGGCTTTCTCATTCATTAATTTATTCGTAGAAAAAAATAATTATGGCATGACCATTATGTGCTAGGCACTGTTGCAGATGCTGGAGATACAACAGTGGAAGAGTTCTGCTCTCAGATACTTTTAGATAGAGAGAACTAGGAAATCTATGTGCTCTAGCACTGATGCTTTGATCATTTCTACATAGTTCACTGTTGAACACTCATTCTATACCATTAGGTTAAAACCTGTCCACAATTAGGTGTTACCTTTCCATGTCCAGATCCTTAACCAGTGTTGCATTAGCACCTCACCGTGAGGTCCAGAGTTATTTTATCTTTGTTTGAATTCGTAGCCATTTCCTCCAAAGCTTATAATTGAATCAGGAAAAATAAATCTTGCAGGCATTGTATTTGTGTGAAATGATTTCCAGGTAACTTAAGTTTTTTAAAGTAACTTTCACCATGGCTTAAACTTTTTATAGTGATCATGCATCAAATTTGTAAACAAATAAACAAATGAACAAAAGAACAACTGAAAATAATACATCTGGAGGCTTCTAGTCTCCATCTAGTATATAGAAAGCTGAAAAAAAATGTTGCTTCTAACAACAGAAGGTTCCAGAAAATCCAACAAAATTCTAAGTTTTCTTAGGAAAACCTGGACAGGGGGAGAAACCACTGTTATGAGAAAAGCAAAAAATCCTGCCCAGACACTTCTCCCCTAAGGAACAAATACTTAGGTTGTCAGTGGAAGGGCAGCAAATACTTTGTCCCCAGAGTACAGGTGAAGACTCATTTCGGCTGAGGGAAGAAAAAAAGAAAAAAACCTCTATGACTAGAGAATGGGCAGGGAACTGGACCTGGCTCAGACAATTTGAGGTCTCCTATTCTGGGGGAAGGCAAGACCACCAAGTTTAAACTCTGAGATCCTTGGATATAGAGCCTGCCTAAGAATGAGGCAGAAGCAGGGCAACAGAGAATACCTCCCACATCCCACTACCACTACTGTGCTAGCAACCACCAAGTATCAAGTAATAGTAGTCTACTGCTGGGTGAAAGGCAAGAGTATAGGAGAGACAACTTCTCTGATATGCAGGTGAACAGGGAAGGTGTAAAGCTGAGAGTAGAGCAGGAACATTGAAAAACCATCTGGCAAACCAGCCCCCAACTTAAGCACAATGTAATACTAGGGGAATGAAACTGGTGAGACACTAAAGCAACAACAAAGTTGAAACCAGCTGAATTTCTGATCACGTTGACTCAAACCCCAACAGAAGATGTTATTCCTATTTGCAAGCATAAATAATATGGATATTTATTACACTCTCTACTGTTCTAGGTACTATATCCCGCATGCAATAAAAAGATAAAAATAACCCCTGTCAACAGTGTCAACCACTGTCAAGATAAAAATAACCACTGTCAAAACAATCAACAGGATCATACCCAGTAATTACCCAAGTATTGGGACTATCAGCCAGGAATTTAAGTCAACAATGATTAATATATTAAATACACTGGGAGAAAAGATGCACAACGTGCATGAACATATGGGGACTATCAACCCAGAGAACTGAATACTGAAGTAGTATGCCAAACAGAAATGCTTGAAATAAAGGATACAGGTAGCAGAAAAAGAACAACCTAATGGATACATCAGGGGAATCAATACACCTGAGGAAAGAATCAATAAACTGAAGAAATTACCCAAACTAAAACACAAAGTAAAAAAAGGAAACAGAACAGAGAATTCAGAAACTATGGAATAAAATCAGTCATCTCATATATGTATAATTGGAACTCCAGAAGGAGAAGAGAGAATGACACGGAAAAAAGTATTTGAAGAGATGACATCCAATAATTTTCCCAAATAATGAAATATATCAAATCACAAATCCAAGAATCTCAGAAAACGCTAAGTACAAAAATACCAAACACATGCACACCTTCCCCCCACCAAGAGACATTATATTCAAACTACTGGAAATGAAAGTTTAAGAGTAAATTGTAAAGGTATTCAGGGAAAATAAGACATATATAGAGAAACCAACCAACCAACCAAATTACAGCAGACTCCTCATCAAAAACTATGCAAGCTGGGAACCACAGAGTGGTACTATCGGAGTGCTAAAACAAAATCTGTAAACCTATAATCCTATACGCAGTGAAAAGACATTTAGAAACTGAAGGAGAAAAAAAGACTTTTTCAGAAAAATAAAAGCCAAGAAAATTCTTCTTAGCAGAACTGCACTGCAAGGAATGTTTAAAACAGCTCTTCAAGGAAAGGAATGTGCTACCAGAGAGAAAAGTTGATGTACACAAAGAATGAAGATCTCTGGGAATGGTGAAAATAAATGTAAATATTTTCTTTTTAATCACTCTGAAAGATAATTGACTATCTAAAGTAAAATTAATAATGATGTATTATGGCACATGTAAAAGTAAAATGTATGACAGTGACAGAACCAAGTATAAGTGGGAGGACTAGGGAGCATGTACTATGAGGTTATTACATAACACTTGAAGTAGTATAATACTAGTTTAGGAAAACCATGCTTCATTAATGGTGAACATTGTGAACCTTGGAACAACCACTTAAAATAAAATGTTTTTAAATGATAAGTTTTAATAAAAAATATATTAATTGTTACATCAAACATAAATTGTTTAAACAACAACTAAAAGAAATTATCAGATTTGATAAACAAGCAACTCAACTATATGCTCTCTATAAGAAACTCTTTTTAAATACGGGTTAAAAGTAAAAGAATGGAAAAAAGATTTGCCATAAAACACTGATCGAAAGAAAGCTAAAAAGGGTAAGTATCAGACCAAGTAGACTTTAGAACAAGAAATATTACCAGGAAAAATGAGGGACATTGCATAATGCTAAAGGGGTCAATTTATCAGGAAGACATAACGATCCTAAATGTGTATGAACTTAACAATGGGGCTTCAAATTATCTGAAGCAAAAACTAGTAAAATAAAGAAAAAATTGACAAATCCACATTATAGGTGGAAACTTCAATCCTTCTCTCTCAGTAACTGATAAACAAATGGACTTTTAATATCAGTAAGTATAGAGAAGATATGAACAACACTATCAACAAACCTGATCTAATTAACATTAGCAGAATACTCCTTCGAACAACAGCAGAGTACACATTATTTTCAAGTGCAGGTAGAAGTACACGATAGACTATTTTTCTGCAAAATGTTTCCATAAAAAAAACTTCAATTAATTTAAAAGAATTGAAATTGTATAAAACATGTTATCATATAGAAATAGGACTGATCGTCAACAGAAAACTACCTAGAAGACCCTGAAAAACTTGGAAATGAAACAACACAGTTCTAAGTATCCCATGGTTCAAAGAGCAAAACACGATGGAAATCAGAAAATATTTTTAAATAGATGAAAATTAAAACACAATATACTAAAATTTGTGTAATATAGCTAAAGCAGTATTTGAAAGGAAATTGCTGCCCTAAGATGTTTATATTAGACAAGAAGAAAGGTCTCTAATCAATAAGATAAACTTCCACTTTAAGAAAATGGAAGAATATTTTAAATCCAAAACAAACAATAGAAGGAAATACTACAGATCCCTACAAAAATCAACAAAATATAAAGCAAAATAATGAGAGAAATCAAAGCTGGTTCTTTGAAATCAGTAAAAGTCAATTAATCTCTAGCCAGTCTGATCAGAAAGGGGAAAGTCACAAATGAGAATAGTGACACCTCTACATATTCTACAGATATTAAAAGATTCTAAAGGAATATATGAGCAACTTTATTCCAATAAAGTAGCTGCCATGGGCTGAGTGTTTTCAGGAAAAGCTTGGCTGGGTGTTTTAAGGGACTGAGTGACCACAGAGTAGAGAACAAAGAAATTTTTGTGGATGATGAAACTGTTCTATATTTTGATTGTGGTGGTTGCACGACTATATGTGTTTGTTAAAATTCACAGGACTGTGCATTATAAAAAAATTCTATTTAATGTAAATTCATGAGTTTCTTTAGATTAAGGATCTCAATCGTCATTGTTTCTCAATCATCCTTGACATATGTAATAGCTATCCTTAACTTCTGGGCTTTTTTAACCTCTTGTTTTTAACTTATGTAGATTAAAAAGCTTAGATATCAAAAATTTTAGTTATTAAAAATTCTTTTCATGAAGATTGGAGGAGATTATTCAGACAGGATAACTATATGCAATGCATGATTGGATCTTGAACTGAATCCTAGAACAGAGAAGGACATTATTGGGAAAACTGGTGAAGACTACAAGATAGAAAAATAGAGTCTGAAACATGATTTTTAATTTAAATATATTGCTTAAACTAGTAATGTATGTAATTCAAATGAGAACAAGATTTAAAATTAAAGAAGAAAAAATACACCACGTCTTTGTGCTGGTGCAACTGAAGGAAGTCCCAGCATAACCCACCACTGGCCACCTCCCGAGTTGACTTGTGTACTGAAGCAAAGGACATAAGACAGGAAAGATGTGCTGCTCCTGAATGTTTGTGGCTACCCTGGTCTCTCTTGACTCTCTATTCTGGGATATGTGATATTACTATTTAACAGAAAGGAAAGCTTAGAACTAGTCCAGGCAAAGATAAGTGAGAGATCTAAGCCTCATCTCACCCTTGTCACAGACCTCTTAATGAAGCTTTGTGTGCGCCAATGGCAAAGAATCTGAAATCAAGAAATCCATAACTTATAACATTGCACATTTACGTTTTGCATATGACAACTCTTTATTGTAGAATGAAACATTTTCTTGTTGACATAGGCACCCATCACTTCCTGGGCAGGTAACATTTTCTTGTTGACATAGCCATCCATCACTTCCTGGGCAGGTCTAGAGCTGCTCATGAATTTCAAGGATCAACTCCCACACTTCTTTTGCAACCCTCATGTGTTCACCACACAATCTGGCATTTACCTCTTCCTTCACATACAGCATTTGAGCCGTTTCTTTTTAGAGATTATCCCATAAAACTTTCTCAAATCTATTTATCTGCATGTCCTTGGTGCCCCTCAGTCTTCTGCCAGAATTTCTATATAATTGGAAGGAGTTCAGACTTTTTTTTTTTTAAGGGAAACAAGCTTCCCTGAGTATTTCCTCAGTATGTTAATGCATCCACGGCAGAAAGAACTGGCTGGTGTCCCCCATCCCTTAACGAACACAGTAAAAATGGGTGCATCACCAAATTAAAATAATTTAATCTTGAATCTCTTTGGAAGCAAACATCCAAAAGGGAGCTAATGTTATTCTTTTATGATAAAACTTTTGTCTAGATTTCTCTAAGAAAATGACTGCAAGATCAGGGAAACTTCTTGATAGTTGAAGAAATTTTCCTTTACATTATAGGTTTAGATTACACTGCTCCCCAGCCACCATTCCTCCAAATTAATGACTTTTCTAAGGATATATACATATAACTGGTAAGAATTTTCAAGCCATATGCTTAGATATGTATAGGAAATAAAAATTTTTTCCCCTGAGAACTAGACCCAGTTTCTTCCTTAAGAAAGGAACTGCTCCATCAGTAATGGGACACATGTGGCCAATTCAGAGTAAACTTTGACATCTTAGGCTTTTTTAGATGATTTAAGGAAAGTATTGTCCCTGCACACTTTTTCCTCAACCGTTTTTCCTCTGATATGGCACCTAGGTTTCTGGTGGCCCTCAGAGCCTCCTGACAATTACATGATGGAGGAATTGTACTAGCTCCCGGGTACCCCCAGCTCCTCCATCTTTCAGTGTCACATCCACATCCTCTTGGCTACACCAGAAATATTTTGCTGCTCTCACTGAGTGAAGGAGCTCAGAGTCCACCTCTGGCTCATTGGCCTGGGATCCTCACACTGCATCTCCACTCTACTCCCATAACCATGATGATGTGGAAAACTCCCCAGCTTCTCCCCCCTCCCAGTACAGGTGGGAAGCCGAGCATAGGCCTTCACTAGTCTAACACCCTCACATTTCTCTGAGTGCATTATCATCCCTTACATCCACCACTTTGACGTTGAAGGAAGGACAGAGATCAGTGCCACATTTCAAAGCCCCTCACCAGGTTCTCTTCTGAATTTCTTAGAACTCTCTCTTCTCAACTCGGAGGTATTTTAACACCTCCTCAGTGTTTGTGCTTACTTATATTTTTGCGTGTGTCATGGGGGATGAATGAGACAATGGAGTGGAAAAAAATAACTAGAAAAATGTTCTTAGAAATCTACAGTGTATTCCAAGACCTCAGCTTTTTTTTTTTTTTAATAGATTTTATTTTTTAGAACAGTTTTAGGTTCACAGCAAAATCAAGCAAAAGGTACAGAGACTACCCCTTACAACATGGGTATGCCTTCCCTATTCTCAACATACCCCACCAGAGGGTCCATTTATTATAACTGATGAAGCTACATTGTCTGTAAATGTTCAACTAAATTGAACCAAAGTTCATACTTCACATTAGAGTTCGCTCTTGGTGGTGTACTTTCTATGGTTTGGGTCAAATGTATAATTACACATAACCGGGATTATGGTACCATACAGAGTAGTTTCACTGCTCTAAAAGTCCCCTGTGCTTCACCTATTTATCCCTCCCTCCGCCTAAGCCCTGGCAGCTACTGATGTTTTTACTGTCTCCAGAGTTCTGCCTCTTTCGGAATGTCATAAATTTGGAATCATACAGTATATAGCTTTACAGACTGACTTCTTTTACTTAGAAATAGGCACTCTTCTAAAAGATTCCACTATACTTCATTGATGCTAGGATGCATCATTTGTAAGATACATTACTGTTTTATGCGCCACTAGGGGAAAATACGCTACTAATTGAATACGAGCAATGCTTTCTTGCATTCTGAATTTTATTTTATACTAATCAAAGATGACACTTAATGGACTTTTTTAATCAGAGATCACAATCGTTCACACATTAAACAGGAAAATACAAGTGAAATAAAGTATTTAATGTCTTTCTAAAACTCATTTATCTTTGGAGACTGTCTCTTAGTAACTTTTGAGGGTCCCCACTTCAGAATTCCTGTTCCAGGATTTTCTTCCAGCCCCTGACACCCATTTTCCAGTTTTGACACTGGAGCTTCCGGCACCTTACTAGAAGAGCATTTTCCAACAATCAAGAGGCACGTTGCTCCTAAAATCATCCTGAGATGGCTTGTGGCCTGACACCTGGAGCGATTGCAAGGGTCCTGTCTCCCCACCTCAACAGCAGTCTTAGCCCAGGAGCAGCCGATTACAATTTCATCAGGACCACAGTGTGGACATCAGCGGGTGGAAGCCCCACTCATTGTCAGCACATCCTGATTTTAAGATGTTAAAACAAGAAAAAAAAAAATGCTCTTAGAATTGATGATATACAGGTAAACCATCTAATCTTCACACCCCTCTGAGGCAACTACAATTATATCTCCATTCTACAGTTAAGGAACCTGTCTTCGTCTGTTCGAGAGGTTATAACAAATTACCATAGACTGGGTGGCTCATAAACAACAAAAATTTATTTCTCACAGTTCTGGAGGCGGCTGGAAGTCCAAGATCAGGGGAGCAGTATGCTCAAGTTCTGGTGAGGGCCCTCTTCCAAGTTGGTTAAGAGGTTTTATCGAGTTTTAACCTCCTTCCCCCTTTACCAGTGGGCAGTGGGTGAGGTTGAAAGTTCCAAACCTCTACTCACTTTTTCTGTTTGGTGACCAGCCCCAACCAGAGGCTATCTAGGGGCCCCACCCTAAGTCATTTCATTAGCATAAATTTAGCTGTGCTCAAAAGTGAATGACAAAAAACACTCCTGCCACTCAGGACATTCCAAGAGCTTCAGGAGCTTTGTGCCAGGAGCCAGGGACAAAGACTAAATGTATTTCTTACTAGGCCACAAGCCCAAATGTCCATTGATGGATGAATGGATAAGTAAAATGTGGTATACACATACCATGGAATATTATTCAGCCTTACAAAGCAATATAATTCTAATATATGCTACAACATTCATGAACCTTAAAAACTTTAAGTTAAATAAGCACAAAAGAGCAAATGTGATGTAATTCCACTTGTAAGAGGTACCCAGAATTTGACTAAATTTACAGAGACAGAAAGTAGAATAGTGGTTATCAGGGGCTGAGAGCAGGGAGGGAAGAGTGGAAAACTATTGTTTAATGAGAATAAAGTTTCATTTTGGGATGATGATGCCAACGAAAAATTGGCACTTGTCATCTGCCTCTACAAGGATTAGGTCACTAGCTACTGTAGTCGTTGACCTTCAACTCACCCCGAAGTGAGTTTGGGGTGGAAATCAGGAATGAGGCACTCTGTGCTCTGGCAAAACAGGCCTTCAGATAGTTACATATTTTCCAGAGAAGATTTTATGAGCCCAAATTCTTGCATCTTCTCACATCTAGAAAAGCACTGAAATCATTAACAGAGACATCTGCTCCTCGTGACGAGCAATATAACCTCCTGCAAAAAATGTGTGCTTGGGGCCTCCCTGGTGGCGCAGTGGTTGAGAGTCCGCCTGCCGATGCAGGGGACATGGGTTCGTGCCCCGGTCCGGGAGGATCCCACATGCCGCGGAGCGGCTGGGCCCGTGAGCCATGGCTGCTGAGCCTGTGCGTCCGGAGCCTCTGCTCCGCAACGGGAGAGGCCACAAGAGTGAGAAACCTGTGTACAGAAAAAAAAAAAAAAGTGTGCTTGCTTGCATGTATCCCCTTTCACCAAAATCACATATATACTGACTGCACTCACACCTTCAGAGAAGTTCCTCAAAGCTATCTGAGAGGCTATTTCCAGGCTATAGTCCTCATTTCGCCCCAAATAGAGCTTAATTCACAAATTTCTAGAGATAGCTGGTGGTGATGGTGCACAAAACTGTTAACATACTTAATACCACTCAATTGTACGTACACTTAAAATGATCAGAATGGTAAATTTTATGTTATGTATATTTTGTGCCAATAAGAAAAAGGAAGAACACACACACACACACACACAAATGCACTATATGAGGCTTTGTTAAAGAATTGGATGTTAAGATATCAAGTGAAGCACCTCAATCTGTTGACTTTCTAGCCACCCTCCCTTGATAAGAAACTGTAGGGAAGCATTATTTCATGGTGTCTCCAGGGTCCTCTGGGAACTGTTTCCACTGAAAACATAAGACCTGGCTTTGAAGCAAGGAATCCAGGAGATTCCAAGAGTCAGGGTAAAGAATTTGTGAGCAAATTCTCCCTCGTGGCTGATCGTCTCCTAAATCTAAGGACTGGTTATTCTTTTTTGAGTAGTCCATTGTGTTCAGTTTCCTGATGAGAGCAAGGTGGATGTTCAAATAAGCTTCACCTTTTAGTTGGATGTAACCAGTTTTGCTCAAGTTATTTATTTAGATGTATGGCACCAACTGGTATGGGCAATTGTGTCCAACCAAAATTCATGGGTTGAATTTATAACTTCCAGTATTTCAATGTGACTGCATTTGGAGATAGTCTTTGAAGAGCTAATTAAGTTAAAATGAGCTCATTAGGGTAGGTCCTAATCCAATATGACTGGTATCCTTCTAAGAGGAGATTTAGACACATACTACACAGAAGGACGACCTTGTAAAGATGTGGAGAAGACAGCCATCTGTAGGCCATCTGAGGCCGTGGAGGGAGGTCTTGAAGAAACCAAACCTGCTGACAACTTGCTCTATAACTCTAGCTTCCAGGATGGTGAGAAAATAAATTTCTCTTGTTTAAGCCACTCAACCTGTGGTATTTGTTACAACAGCCCTAGAAACTATACACAGTCTTTGAGGGAAGACTCTACTTGCTACAGATTGAAGCAAAAGAACTTCTTGGATAAAAACTGTGGTATTTGACTAAACATTTCTCCCCAAAGGGTAAGCTTGTTCCTACCTATATAATTTGCTTTCCAGGTAAAAACACAGGACATTGTACACTTTTCTTTTGATACTAGTAAAAGACTGTGAGCTCCTACTTGCAGGGACATACTTCATTTCTTAAGTTGTTCTGTCAGTCTTTATAACAGACATTGCCACTTTTCTAGTGCACTGCTAAAGTGCTATAGCTTCCATTACTAAATACCTGTTTGCTCTGTTTAAATTTTTTTTATTTTCTTTTATTTGTTATACATTCAGCTAGAAATGAATTAGCTTGATCTTGGTCATCAATTCAAAAGGGAGCCCTCAGGTGGTTATAACCAATTGTTATAAAGCAAAACTTATAATGAGATTCAGAGGAACAAACAGAGGTACAACATCTTCATGTCTTTGGCTGGAAAAAAATACTGAAGTACTGGGCAAGATTTTTTTAAAACATTTTTGTGTAAAGCAATATTCTATGTGTTTTACATGTAATAACTAATTTAATGCTTACAACACCATAGAGACTCTTATTATCCCTATTTAATAGTCACAATGAGCTTATTTTACTTGCCTCTAATCACGTAGCTGAGAAATGGTAGCGCCAACTTGTGAGTTCTGGCCTTGTGGCTCCAGGGCCCACCCTCTCAATGGCTATTCTTCAAGTCCCCCTCCCACTTGCACACCAATTTTTACTTGTGAGACTCTGGTTAGTTATGTTAGAATTTGCTTTTCATGATCTGTGTCTCTTGGTCTTTTATTCATATATACCACCTCTTTATCTCTCTGGGCTGCATTATAGGTAATTCCTTCAAATTATATTTTCCAGCTCATTGTCTCTTCAAGTCTGTTTAACTTTCTGTTTCACGCAACCACTGAGATCTGTGTGTGTATTTGAAATCTACAAATCTTATTTGGTTCTAAAACCTGCCTTATCTTTTTTAGTATTCTGGGTCTTGTTCCTTATTTTTTATTTTCTCTCTGATTTCTTTGAAACTTTTGCACATGGTTATTTCACATTTTCATCATATCATTACAATATCTGCAGTCTTTGGAAGGTCTAAGTCTTTATTGTTTCTGCTGCCTCTCAGTTATTCCTTGTATGTTTTGTGGGTTTTTAAAAAAATTGTGGATTATAGTTTATTGAATGAATCTATGAGAATCCCAAGAGCCTATGTTGGACATGTTGATTGCGAGGATGTGAACATTTTCTTCCAGGCCATCTCATCTTATAGCTCCCTCTTCTGCTCGCTTACTTCTTGCTTACTGTTACTATTACTGTTTATTTAATTCTTAGACCCTCATAAATTTCCCTTCACTCTAATAAGTGCTACAATGCATTAACATTAGTTTACTGTGTTTGTGTAATTCATCATCTAATTATATTTTATCTGGAAGGCCCTTTAAAGTAACTAGTTGACCATATTGCCAGAAATTGATAACCACATCTTTCTTTCATAAGGTAAAATTTTCTAGGCAGGCTGAGTGTGGGTTGTCTGAAACTCTAAAAAATTTTTGCATGCATTCTCCAGGAATATAACACAACTTCTGGTTATCTACGTGCAATCATTCCAGACTCTTTGATTTTCTAATGAAAGAAATGAAGGTTAGAGGGGAGAAATGACTTGTCCAAGTTATTTCTGCAATTGAAAAACAAATTTAATAAAAGAATTAGAACTGATCACTAGGAACAAAGAAACTTTTCAGGTTTACCCAATGGTCTGTGAATTAGACTCAGAAAAAAATTGAGAGAAAATGGCAAAATAAGAGCTCTCCTAGCAGCAGACTGCTTGGCCTGTCTGAGCAATCCAGGATATTCAGCAGAGACACCTTCTCCACTCGTTTGGGGTTCAAACCACAGTTCTTTCCAACTTGAATCTGATCAGCACTCACAAGCTGGGGTGATAAATTGGAAGGAAAGAAAATTTAACAATTGATCAGATAACTTGTTGTGTCCTGGACACATAATAAGTTACCTCATTCTAGGATTCCATGGGAATGACCCAGATCTAGATGCTTTACTCTGCAAGACTCAAGAAAGCATATACATTTGCATTCTTAGACTGATAACAACTGGCTTGTCATATTCCAAGGGAAATTTTGCAAAAGTCTTGCTTGACCAGAAGTGTCCACATCAGGAGCTTGGGGTTTAAAAGGTCTCAATTTTGTGGGCTCTGAGAAAGCCTGAGATCACTTTAGATCACAGATGAAGGAGTGAGGAGGGAAATCTGTCTTAGCAACTTGTCAGAAGCCTGGCTCACCTTTTTGTTATGAAGACAGCAGATTAGGGATGCCTATAAACTAACATAGACAGATCTTTCTGAAATCAGTGTATAAGTTTTTGTAAATAACACTTGTTATACCCCCAGTGGCTAGCGTAAAGCCACACATATCAAAGGCTTTCAAATAAATACTTGTTGATTGAATTTGTTATGAAGTAAAAATTATTGAACCCTGTTTCTGAGCTTTAGTGACAGAATTGCTTTGTGCCACTGGATGGTGCTATAAAACCACTCACAAATACACACAATACAGCTTCTGATGCTTTCTGGCCTCCCAAGCATGAGCTATTTCTCTGTCTCAGCTTTTCAAATGACCTTAATCTGGATATCATGCACTTTTCTTTCTGAGAAAAGCTGAAAGCATTTCCAATTCATTCTTTATTTAAACGACTTTATTTTTGTAGAACAGTTTAGGTTGACAGCAAAATTAAGAAGATACAGAGATTTCTTATACATCCCCTACCTGACCCTTGCATAACCCCTCTGCATTATCAACATCCCCCGCCAGGGTGGTACACTTGCTACAATTGATGAACTTACATTGACCCATCATAATCACCCAAAGTCTTCAGTTTACATTAGGATTCATTCTCAGTGTTGTTCGTTCTGTGGGTTTCAAATGTAGAATGACATGTATCCATCCTGATATTATCGTACAGAGTATTTTTCACTATCCTAAAAATCCTCTCTTTCTGCCTTTTTATCCTTCTCTCTGATTCATTCCTGAAGGCAGGGATTGTTCCAGCAACACTTCTGCTAAAATTGGATCCATGCTGGGAAGATTTCTACAGCTCTGACATTCGGATGATAGACACATCTATGGAGCATTTTGTTGTTTTTGTCAGGGGTGGCAGTTGTAGATTAATTAATAGAAAGAAAGGAAACCAGGAATTCTAGGCTTTGGGTCCCAGACCCAACATCCCCTTATGACTTTCCTCAAAGTGAAAATGTTTAACTTGACCAATGATTTTCAAATTGTGCTCTTGTTCCTCAGTGACCTAAGGATTCTTCAGAGATACTTTTGGCTACCAACGGGTGTGTGTGTGTGTGTGTGTGTGTCTGTGTGTGTGTGTGTGTGTGTGTGTGTGTGTGTGAGTGTGTGCAGAGGGGGAATGAGAGCAGGACTGATCCTTCCAACCCTTTCAACCAGAATAGCTCCATGTCAGGGATGGGGATAGGAAACAAAATCTTTTTGTTGTCATTGTTTTTAAGAATGTTACCCTCTTTCAGAAGAAAATTTGAACAAACTACCAGGCTCAAGGATCTCAAAGGCCCTTCCAGTCCTAACAGCCTATGGTTCAAAGTTCTTTCATTTCTTGGTTGAATGTTTCACCTTGGTCGACCTGCATGCAGGCTAAGAGGATGAGAGGCTCTGGATTAGCCTGAAAGCAGCAGGCAGGTCTGTGCTCACCCTCAGTGTCCTTTCCTTAGTGTCGTCTCCTTCCCGTGACCATGAGTGCTGGCTGCCTGGCTCAAACAAGCCACGACTTAGGAGGAGGTCTTTGGAGAAAGATTGGAGAGACACAGAGCACTGTGGTAGTACAATTAATTGAAAAGATACCCACTTCTTATAGTGGCCTGGGGAAAGTACATAGGCAGAAACTGAAGGCCAAGGCCCTGTAACAGGAAACCATCAACCCAGGGCCGACTGTGCATAGAGGCAGGAGCCAAGTGTACACAGAGAAGAGGGTCCCAGAGATGGGCAGGTGAGAAGACGATGTCAACCAGTTCAACAAGCATGTTTTGAGTGTCTTCTGTATGCTACACTCTAAGGATACAGAGAAGAATGTAAGGAGATATAAAGAGATGGGAGACAGACACATAAATGGAGAGCCATCAGGCCATATGTAAGTGCTTTGGGAGTGAATGGAATAGGTTGTTAGGGCAATTGAGAGAGAAGGTACTGAATCTAGTTGGTGGCTTTGGGAGACATCCTGGAGGGACAGACACCTAAACTGAATCTCTATTGACCCAGAGACCACTGCTGCAATCATACTTAATGAAAAGGCTTTTATCAGTTTTTTATGAAAGTTGTTTTAAATTAATTTTTATTGGAGTATAGTTGATTTACAATGTTGTGTTAGTTTCTGTATGAAAGTTTTTAAACTCAGACTTCTGTATATCTTTGATGGTTGCTTTCATCCCATAGGTAGTATTAATAGCTACTCTTCATTAAGTTCTAAGCATAGTGCTAAGCACTCTACATATAATTCCACATTTAATCCTCACAACAATCTCATGGTAGAGGAAGGTATTAAGACCCTTACGTTGGAAACTTTTTCTGGAAAACATCAAGCCCATACAAAAACCTTTTTTTAAGTATGATTATTTTTTTAATTAATTTTTATTGGAGTATAGTTGCTTTACAATTTTGTGTTAGTTTCTTCCTGTATAGCAAAGTGAATCAGTCATACATATACATATATCCACTATTTTTTAGATTTCCTTCCCATTTAGGTCACCACAGAGCACTGAGTAGAGTTCCCTGTGCTATACAATAGGTTCTTATTAGTTATCTATTTTATACATAGTAGTGTATATGTGTCAGTCCCAATCTCACAGTTCGTCCCTTCCCCCCTTGGTAACCATAAGTTTGTTCTCTACATCTCTGACTCTATTTCTGCTTTGCAAATAAGTTCATCTCTACCATTTTCCCAGGTTCCACATATAAGTGATATTATACGATATTTGTTTTTCTCTTTCTGACTTACTTCACTCCGTATGACAATCTCTAGATCCATCCACATCTCTGCAAATGGCACTATTTTTTATCCGTTTTATGGCTGAGTAATATTCTGTTGTATATATGTGCCACATCTTCTTTATCCGTTCCTCTGCTGTTGGACATTTAGGTTGCTTCCATGTCCTGGCTATTGTAAATAGTGCTGCAATGAACATCAGGGTGCATGCACCCTTTCAAACTATGGTTTTCTCCAGATATATGCCTAGGAGCGGGGTTGCTGTGTCATATGGTAGCTCTCTTTTTAGTTTTTTAAGGAACCTCCGTACTGTATAATTAGTTTCAGTATACTCATCACCCAGTATGAACAGTTATCAACTAGGAGCCAATGGTGTTTCATTTATACCTCACACATTTTCTGATGTCAGGAGTATGTTGAAGCAAATTTCAGACATCATGTCTTTTCTGTACATAGGTCAATGCCTTAATCTAAAAGATAACAAATAAATGTAACCACAAGTCTGCTGACAGCTAAGATGGAGTTAAGGGACTGGATTCACACTCCTGCCTGAAATAACCAAAGAAAAAGACAAAATACGTGAAATGATGTTTTTTTTAATACAGTGGATATCAGACAATGAAGGACAATGATATCCCAGATACGAGGAACAGATGAGGTATGCCCTCCCCTTGCCCTGCTTATCTCCCTCAGTTCAGCTGTGACAGGGCAGAGGAGCACAGAGAAGCAGGATGGGGTCCCTGGGCAGCTTTTTGTAGAAGTGATCATTTGACTGTAAAATTCAAATGGAAATGCAAATGACTCAAAATAGCCCAAGTAACTTTGAAACAGAAGAGCAAGGTTGGAGAAGTAGTACCACCTGATTTCAAAACTTATGATAAAGTTACAGTAATGAAAACAGTGCCATAATTGGCATCAAGGTAGGCAAATAGATCATTGGATCAGAACAGAGGGTCCAGAAGTAGATCACATGTATGTGACAACTGATTTTTAATGAAGCACAAAGGAAATGAGTGGAGAAAGGATAATCTTCAACAAATAGTTCTGGAACAAGTAAATATCCATATGCAAAAAATGAAGTTTGATATATCATGTACAATATAGAAAAAATAACTCCAAATGGATTGGAGACTTTTGTGACCTTGGGTTAGGCAAAGTCTTCTTAGATATGACATCAAAAGCATAATATGCAAAAATAAAAAATTGGTAATTTGGATTTCATCAAATTTTAAGACATGTGCTCTTTGAAAAATCCTGTTAAGAGAATGGAAAGACAGCCTACAGCCAACAAAAGATATTTGCAAATCATATGTCTGATAAAGGACTTGATCATATATATAATCAAGTCACTTCACCAAAGAAGATATAGATATAGACGTAGATATAGATGAAGATATAGACATAGACGAAGATATAGACATAGAGGTAGATATAGACATAGAAGTAGATATAGATGTAGATATGGAAAATAAGAACTTGAAAAGATGCTCAACATAATTAAGCATTAGGGAGATGTAGATTAAGGCTAGAGTGCAACCCTATTACAAACCTATTATAGTGGCTAAAAATAGAAACAATGGACCATGGCAAATGTTGGCAAGGATATAGAGCTTTAACTCATATGGAACGCGGAAGAAGTTTGCCGAACACATTGCCAGTTGCTTTGCTTTGCCAATGCTGCAAGGGGATATCTAGCTAGGGAACCAAAATGTGAGGTAAATGCAGTAAAATCAGACCTGAGAATATGGTCATTTGCCTCCCAAGTTAGGAACATTGAACAGTGAGGGACCCTGACAGATCCGGGAGTTTTGAGGTTTAGTGGGCACATAACACAGAGTAGGCTTCAGAGGGTTACTAACTGAACCACATCTGAGGGATCCTCCTGAAAGAAGGTAGGCAGGGATGTCTCTAAACTGGTATATACATCAGCAGGACACATTTTCTTACCTGGACTGTCAGTCTTCACAGTTCAAATCCCCATCATGAATGGAAGTTTGATATTGCAACTCATCTGCTAAGAATGGAAGGGAAATTAAAGGGGGAGAAATATTGGATGCATTGTGGATGTTGTCCTGGTGAGGATTACCTAGAAGTGTGAGGAAAACGCTATAAGTATTTTCAAACAAGCAAACCAATAAATCAAGTATTTAAAAAATATCATTAAGTTCTTATGTCTGATCAATAACTTAACACTATGAATTAACAAGGCAGTTAGTTAATAATGAGTATTCGACTTCAACAGTTGCATTTTTAGCCAGAGAATCACACATTCAGGATTCAAATCATGGAACCGAGAATTGCAAAGTTTTTAATTGTTCTGGACACAGCTCTTTGGGCCCTGCTGCCCTTCCCCTTCCTCCTTGGTCAAAACTGTGAGGTTGCCTCGAATAGTCCCTTTAACCATCTGGTGCCTTAATGTTCTCATCTGCAAAATAGAGACAAATATTATTGTTCTCAAAGAGCATAATAGGGGCCTAATATCTATTCCTTAAGTGAATTAATAGACTGGTTTCTTCAACACTTAAGTGCTATCACAGGTCACATCAGTGACCATTATCTTCCAGGAACTCTAAACCCTACAGAGGATGTAAACTATTTCCTGACTCCAACTGTAAAAACCAACTTCCTCATTTCAGTAGAAATCACACCATTAGCAACAAGTCAATACCATAAAACATGCATTTCCCAATATGGATATATTTTTCAAAATTTCTCAGTGCTTTTTTTTTTTTTTTTAAGTTGGAATGAATTTCAACAGCCTCCCAGCTGTTACTGCTCTTTCACATAGGAGCAAAGTGAAACCCTGAATAAATGAATGACTTGCTTATATTTACATAGCACAGACCCTGGGACTATTGATCTTTCTTCTATCCAAGAGCAAGTATGAGTAGAATTACCCATCCTCAATTAAATGCTAGGATAAATATAAGTACCTAATGCCCCATTAAACCTGCTCTTGGTACCACGTGGTAGAGGTGAATCTGTTGTAAAAATTAACTGAAGGGATGGTAGGAGCCATAGTGATAATGGAGTTTGGCCACCCAGATTGGTTTAATCCCCCATCACTTTGAATTATCCTGAAGTCCTAAAAAGTCAACAGGCAGGATATATCAAAGAGGGAGGATGTGGAAGGTCTGTTTAGCCCTGAAGGTAGGGCATTAAGGCCAAAACACAGGATGGCTTCAAATCCAAAGAAATTGTTGGTGGGAGCAGTGATGCTGGGGAGTTGGGAGTGGGGGAATGAGATGAAAAACTTTCATGGAAGTCTCTCCCTGCTGGGAGACACATCCCAGCCAAGCCAATCCTGGTGAGACCTGGACTGAGGAAGGGGGAAGTTGTTGAAAAGTAAGATGGGTCCTAATCCAATGGAACAAAAAAGCTATTTCCAGAATATGGAAACAAGTAAAAGGAAAGAAGATGTTTACCTGGGGGTTCTAGGTTATATTCATGGAAGTTACACATCTGCTGCTTTGAAATGTATACTGTCTCAAACAGATATCCATGGCTGGATTTCCGGTGAATAGACAGGAAGCTCTGCCCCATGTTTTATTTGCCTGTTGGGTCTGCAATTATAAATGCAGTTAGGAGATTAAAACTGGCCATTCCTAGCCACACCCATTATTGCTCATCATAATCTCTGAACAACAAGAACAATTATAGGTCAGAATCATAGAAATTTAGAGTTAGAGGGACACCCTGAAGAGGGTTTCTATCCTTGACACTACTGACATTAAAGGTGCAATAATTCTTTTTATGAGAGACTGTTCTGTGCATTGTAGGGTGGTTAGCAGCATCCCTGGCCTCTACACACTAGATGCCAGTAAACAGCTCCCCAGTGGTGACAACCAAAAATGTCTCCAGATGTTGTCAAATGTCCCCCGGGGGTGGGGGTGAAATCACCCTCTGTTGAAAACCACTGTCCTAGAACACTGTACCCAACCCCTCTTACAACTTGTACTCATAAAAAATGTAAATATTTGTATAGGACAAGGAGTAAACTGGAGGGACTCTGAGAATAGCTATGTAAGCCTCAGTGAAAAAATTCATTACACTTTATACACTTACAGGAAAAATAAAATACAGAATATTAAATATTTAAATTTATACAGAAATTCTAAATAAAATCATTTCAAAATTTTAAATGAGAAATTTGAACTTACTTCCACTGACATATCTTTTTACTGACAGATATTATGCTTGAAATGATTTTATGCACTGTTGATCAAGATATTTTAATAATGATCGCTTCAAATTCTTAGGGGTCTCTATCAACAAGGAATTTCAGTCATACAAGCAGATGATTTAAAAAATTTAAATCATTGGGGCTTCCCTTGTGGCGCAGTGGTTGAGAGTCCGCCTGCCGATGCAGGGGACACGGGTTCGTGCCCCGGTCCAAGAAGATCCCACATCCGCGGAGCGGCTGGGCCCGTGAGCCATGGCCTCTGAGCCTGCGCGTCTGGATCCTGTGCTCCGCAGCGGGAGAGGCCACAACAGTGAGAGGCTCGCGTATCGCAAAAAAAAAAAAAAAAATTTAAATCATTGTTTATAGTCAATTGAAGATTTCTAACTTTTGATATTAAATAACCTAATAGCTTATCCTTTTCTTATACAGATAAATCAGTGTTTAAATTTCTTATGATAAAGTGAAAGTATTTCAAATTTGAACTTTTATCTATCTTGTGTTTCAAAATAATAATGAAGGTTGAATTTCTACGTTGCATGTGTACGGTACGAGTGGCTGTCCTGCAGCCAGTGTGGAAACCACTAAATAAGCTTCTTGTCCATCAGCTGCAGATGGACAAGAGAATCTGATACATGTGAAGACAGAAATCCTGGGCTACCATTTGTCACTGGGCAGACCAGAAAGCCTCACCCTATGTCTGCACCCATCTATCCCCAACTGGCTGCATCTTGGCCTAAGCTTCAAGCTCTGGGTACCTGGCAACAAACTCCCTTCTGGTCCTTAGACTTTATCCAGGATGGTTATTGGTGTGCTCTGAAGCCAGCTGCTGAGATACCCAGGCAGTAGAGCACCTTCTTGGCCACACTCAGGGCATCATGGTGAAGCAACACATGGTAAATATGGCACAGTGTGCTAGTTGTCTTCTCTGGGGACTGTGAGGCTGGTCCTTGGACTCCAGAACTGCTAAGACCACTCCCCAAGGAGCAGTGATGAGACTCCTCTCGGTTAGAGGCACCTGGCTGCAGAGTCTCAGTTACCAAGTCCCATAGGTCACTCTGAGTGTTGAGAGACTCAGTAATTCATAGCACACTTGGAATTCATCTGCAGCACACAATTGTAACATGGCACACAGCTTCGGAAGCTCTGCCTTAGAGAATTCTTCCTGGCTCTAGGTGGGTACCCCATGGCCCAGAGAAGGGTGTGAGTCACCCCAGGTCACATGCTAAGTTAATGACAGAGCTGGGACCGGAACTTAATTCTTCTGGCTTGACATACCACAACCATGTAGATCCTTCTCTTCTTGTCATTTTTTTTCCCCTCTGCGTCTTCCTTCCTCCCACTGACTCATTTCACCATAAATTTCTCATGTAACTAGCCTACTAGTCAAAGACATTGGCTCGTACAACACCTACCACAGGGAGGGCAGTGTTTCTCAAGCTTTGGTGTGCATAAGAAAGGAAGTTTAAAAATGGGTATATTTTATTGTGTCTCTGTGAAGAAACTTGCCGCAGGAAGAGAGAAGAGTGAAGATTTACAGTAGAGAACATTAGACAATATTTTCATTTTACTCCATCTAATATCTTTGGCTGCATCTTACGCTGAACACTACTAGATCTTGGTGACCTGTAAAGAGACACGGTGACCCAAAGGCTACAAATATGCAAGAGGTCAAAATAACAGATCATTTTGTCTGAGAAAAAAATGGAAATAATTTCAAGTGCTTGGAGAGACATGGCAGTGGTTTCCAAACTCCAGTGTGCATGAGAATCTCATTGGAAGCTTGTTTAACTTATCTCAGCAAGTAATTCTAAATCAGTTGGTTTGGACTGAAGCTGACAGATCTGCATTTTAACAAGCACTCTGGGATTATCTGATTGAGAAATGCTAAAACAGGAGTAAGACCTTAGAGCTTGATTGCATTATATAATGGGGACATTGCAAAAGGTGAGAGGAAAATGATTTTTGTAATTAAAAAAATTCTAGTTTCTTGGGCTTCCCTGGTGGCGCAGTGGTTGAGAGTCCGCCTGCCGATGCAGGGGACACAGGTTCGTGCCCCGGTCCGGGAAGATCTCACATGCCGCGGAGCGGCTGGGCCCGTGAGCCATGTCCACTGGGCCTGCGCGTCCGGAGCCTGTGCTCCGCAGCGGGAGAGGCCACAGCAGTGAGAGGCCTGAGTACCACAAAAAAAAAAAAAAAAAAAATTCTAGTTTCTCTAAGGTAACTCATATTCAGGATATTCATGTTGTAAATTATTCCTTACAGATAAAAAAATTCGTCTCCTTTCCCTCTCTGCTTTCCTCCTCTACTTTCATCTATTTTGAAGCTGGGAAAAAGGGACTTTGGGTATTTTCCCTTAAACGAACGCAAGCCATTTATATAAAAACCCCATTCCAAGTGGAATAGCCAAGCTCCAAGTTTCCCTGGTCTTCTGAGCCTTTTACCCTTTGCTGTGCACCCCAAGTTCAAATACCTGTTAAGGCTCCCCTTGTTTTAGGCATCGCTTGTGTTAGACCCCCCACTCCCTGTCCCTAGGAAAGGTGAGGCAGACAGTGAGAGAATAGGATAAAGGTGGTGTGCTAGTGACAGCCTATCAGAATGTAGGATGTGGGAAAGCTCAGAGCACCGCTGGCCAGTTATGGTAGAGAAATTGCCCCAGGAAACCACAAGACAGAGTCCATAATGTAGGCCCAGAAATGGGTTCATAAACACATTTTTACCCTGAGTTAATAATTTTCTTCTCAAAGTCCTTCTAAATAAACCTTACGTGTGTACGTGTACATCATATTATATTGTTATACATGTGTTATGTGTGTGTGTGAGAGAGAGAATGATTACTACCATCTTACTCATGTGTAAAGAGAAGATTAAAAGCCCCTGATGTACACATCAAATACCATGACGTATTTTCATATATATTTTCTCATTTGAGCCATACAGAAGCTTTGTGAGGAAGGTAGACTTGGTATTATTTTTCTCATTTTGAGGAAATGGAGATTTAGAGAGTTAACATGTTGTGTAACTTTGAACAAGTTATTCTTACTCTTCTAGCTTCTGTTGCTGTTTTTTAACCTACAAAGTCGGGGGATTAGCATAGCTTAATCCCATGGTAACAATATATCATAATTAACTTAACCCAAATCACACAGCTAGAAAAGAACTTTAACTCATATCTTCTCCTTCCAAATTCAGTGTACGTTCTTCTACACAAATGGCTTATCAGTGAGGATGGCACTCAGAGCAGTTAACTGGAGTCCCGCAAATCTTGCTGTACCCAGCGTAATGAAGACAAGAAAAGTCCCTGTGCAGCTGTCCGTCTCAGAGCCAGAAAAGTCTGTGTGGACCGACCTCCTCCGTGTGGTCATGTGTTCGGGCTACCCTGAGGAGATCATCTGGCCCTACTCATGGGTATTCCCATGAACCCACATGCTCAGTGTCCAAGAGTCAGGCTGTGGTGAGAGGACCGGGAGAGCAGCAGCAGCCTCCCATGGGATGGTTCCCTCTGCCAGAGCAGGGAGACAACAGCTTTCAGGCAGGCACACCTGCATCCATTAGGCCTTAGTTTTTCTGCCTCCCCACTTTGCAAGTGAGGAAATAGTACCTTCCATGCAACACCCAACCATGAGATATCTTGCAGTCTTGCAAGGTATCATGCAGTCTTGCATGGCATGGCAGAACAAGTCAAGCCTGTGAGTTAGAAGATCTCATCCTAGTTACAGAGAGCTGTGTGACCTTGGGAGTGTCACTTAACCTCTTTGAACTCTGATTTCCACATCTTTGAAACAAATTCAGTTGGTCAAATAAACTCTAAGACAGGTGATTCTCAAGCTTTTAACAGACATTAAGAATGACTTGGAAGATTTGGGTATAAAAATGGGTTTAGTATCATACAGGTTCATCATATTAAACACAAATAAGAATGAACACATCTTACATATTATAGAATAAGATGAACACATCTTACATATTATAGAATATATTGGATATAATAAATAGAGGAACTGATCAATTTATACATTGAATTTCTTTCTAGTTTCCAAACAGACAGTTTTAGCAAAATGTTATTCCTCAGTGTACATGTGTGATTAAACTCTTTTTGAATTTCATCCAAAAAAATCACTTGGGGTTAAAACGAGGGTGCTTGTGAGGGTCTTGGTCCCTATGATTCTGATTCAGTAGGTTGAAATAAGGCACAGGAATCTGATTTTTTAACAAGCACCCAAGTAATTCTGCTAGAAGTGGTCTGTAGACAATACTGCAAGGCTGAGGGCCCCTCCAGCTCATGCTGTGTGGATTATTCAGCTCTCTCTGTAGTTTACCAGTCATCAAGTGCTGGTGAACATTCAGGCAAATTATCTGCCTCATCCACCCCTTCCTTTGTATCCCACA
The DNA here is from genome assembly GCF_949987515.2 of Delphinus delphis. NCBI lineage: Eukaryota > Metazoa > Chordata > Mammalia > Artiodactyla > Delphinidae > Delphinus > Delphinus delphis. Next base: position 56,732,424 of record NC_082683.1, on the reverse strand, counting down.
GCAAAGACAATTTTATGTCGGTATGACAGCAGTGACCTTTGATTTGAATTCCTGCTTCCATTATTTTGTCCTCACATCCTCTTATCACAGTCTGTGTATATTCTTAACATCTTCTCGTCAAAACCATGCAATGGGTGTTGGTTGTCTGTAGGATGAAATCCAAACTTCTTAATCTAGCAATTGTCTCCAAATCCTTGTCTTCCATGGGTCCTCCATAGGAATGCTCTGCACAAAGAGAATCTGACTGCTGAAGTCTCCTGAACGAGCCTGTGTGTCCTCAACACCAAGCCCTTTGCTCATATTTTGTCTTCCTCCTGAAACTTTCCCCTTGACTCCTCTGTATCCACTGTCTAAATTCTATTCATATTTTGAAGAACAGCTTTAAAGTTCACCTCCTTTAGGATGTATTTTCTGACCACTCCTCTTGACCGTGAGCTCTTTATTCCTTTAACTAGCCCAGCACCACGAAACGATCATTCTAACGTTTCTACCTACATTGTGTATCTCCATCTCCTCACTTGCCTAGAGCACAGTGGTGTCTCTAAGTAGTTACGCATTTCTGTATCCTCCACAAGGCTGTGCACAGAGCAGGTATTCAATTCAGATGTACTGCACAGTCTTTTCTCACAGAAGGCCTTCACTGTTTCAACAACAAAACTAGTATGAACCTGAGTGAGCTAAATTAACTTCTGACATTTTTCTCTGTTTGCGAAATACAAGAACCAAAACAGGATACTCCTCATCCCAGGATGTTACAAGAAACCATTTTTTCAAAATGAATAATTGTTGACCAAGAAACAAAATGAACAGGTGTATCTGCCTGCTTGGATTAAGAATGCTTCCTCTAAGTAATAACACAAGCTTTTTCCCGTCTGTGAAGGATTTCCTGGCATCCTCAGCCATACTTGTTGCTGTTAATGATAATAACATTTATTGAACATTACGAAGAATCATATACATTATTTTATGTAATTTTCACAACCACCCTATGTATGAATCATTATTAACTTTCTTTTATAGATAATGAAATTGAGACTTAAGAGATTAAACAGTTTAACAAAAGTCACCAGTTGGTGTCAGAGCCAGAATTTGTGCCCAGGTCAGTCTGATCCCAAAGCTTAGGCATTTGGTCATTACATTATCTTGCTAAACTACCATCTTGCGGACCTAATATCACAGGGCCTTTCAGTTGTTGCTTGCAGGCTAGTTATCTGGGGAAACTGTAAAATTGTTGGAAGCCAGCTGTGTCTTTAAAGCCTGGCACATAATAGGTGCTCAATGAAACCCGAATAAACACAGACTGAAAGGGAAGATAAGAATGTGACAGATTATAACATGTTCCAGGCCAGGTGGTTATGACAAGTGCTAATAAGTGGCATCAACAACGTTGAGAGGCAGAAGAGGGAGGGAGTCCCTTCAGCTGCCATCAAGAAAGGTTGCGTGGAGGAGGTTGCGTTTGAGATAGCAATGCCCCTTTACCTGAGGGTCCCTTCCTCAATACCCTTGTCCTGTACAAACTGATCAGTAAACATCATGGTATGCACAGCACAGGGTCCTCAACCACTTAATCACTCAGATGATCTGTGTGTCACTTGGGTTCTTAGCTATAACCACAGGAACCCACCCTAACTAACTTAAGCAAAAAGGAATTTACTGAGGATCTTTGGGAGCTCACAAAATCTCCAGGAGGACCAGAGAATCAGTGTGAGGAGCTATTCAACCAGAAAGAACACTCAAACCCTCTGTGGACAAGGTGTTTACACCACTCCACGACTGGGGACAAATACCTCAACCTACAGGGGTGATGTTAGATTGAGAATGCCCGAATCTCAGCCAATGCTGTACCCCAAAGCTGGACGCTCCAGCCACCCTTTTTATTAAAAGATGGAGTCCATGGGGTATCTGCATCATCACACTGGTCTCTTCCTAATCAGAGAGTGTGAGGTTGCTGGGGGAAGCCCAGATTTATGTACTGACATTCGAGCTTCAAGATAGGCTGGGAAAAAGACTCTGGCTTCTTACTTGGCACAGCAGAATTCAGAATGCAAGCCACTCTCCCAAATGTAGGAATGTAGTTCAAAAGATGCTGAGGGGTTCTATGAGGGATACCAGATGTTAATATCGTATAACAACAAGAATAGCTGAAACTTCCTGAGCATATACTATGTGCTAACCATTTTACATACATTTCCCTTTCTTCCTTGCAAGACCACACAACTGATAATATTTGTATCCCCATTTCACACAGGTGGATACTAGGGCTGGGAGAGGTTAGTTTAAGGCCATACGACTGAGGTGTTAAATTCTATACCAGATTAAATTACAGGTCCTTCTACTTCCCTGAACTTCCCCTATCATAACAGTCTTCTTATCTTGTTGTTATTATGTACTTAACAGCTGTCTTTTCGGCTAAGTGCCATGAGCATACAGGAGGCCTGTTTCCTGTTATATCCCCAGCACCTGTGATATTTATTCATTAACAGATACTCAGCTTCCATCGTGGGTCTGGCACATTCAAATGGTGACTCAACAATGATACACTGACTTCATCTAACATGCCAGGCACTGTCACTAGGTGCTGAGGGTGCTGTTGGAACAAGATAGGCAAGGTCCCTGCCTGAGGGAGACAGACAATCAACAAATAAACAAGTGTATAAAATAACTGGAAGTAATATGTGCTATGAGGGAAACTAAAGCAAAGGAGGGGATAGAGAGTAATGGGGTGGGGTGATGAGGAGAGGCTCTGCTGGGATGGTGTTCAATATAACAGAATGAAGGAGAGAATGACTCCTTTGAAAACCTGGGGAACCATGATCTAGGTGGTGGGAATAGCAAGTGCAAAGGCCCTGAGGTGAGAAAGAACTTGGCCTCCAGTATGGCTAAAGCATAATAAATAAAGGGGAAAGTGGTTGGAGATGAGTTCAGAGAGATAGGCCAGGTTATATACAGCCTTGAAGCCACTGCCTGATATGGAATTTAAATTTTACTCAATACAAGGGCAGCATTGGAGGGTTTCACGCAAGGGAGTGCCATGATAATGCTTTAGTTTTAACTAGATTATGGCAGAGGCTGTGTGGAAATTAGACTGGGAGTGGGGCAAGATTTGAAATAGGGGGGTTGTATAGGTATTTTAGCAGTAGAACAGGAGAAAGAGAACTTGGACTGGGGTATTGGGGATGAAAAGAAATGGCTGGGTCTTCCCTGGTGGCGCAGTGGTTGAGAGTCCGCCTGCCGATGCAGGGGACATGGGTTCGTGCCCCGGTCCGGGAAGATCCCACATGCCGCGGAGCGTCTGGGCCCGTGAGCCATGGCCGCTGAGCCTGCGCGTCCGGAGCCTGCGCTCCGCAATGGGAGAGGCCACAACAGTGAGAGGCCCGCGTACCGCAAAAAAAAAAAAAGAAAAGAAAAGAAAAAAAAAAGAAATGGCTGAATTGGGGGGTCTATTTTGAAGGTGAAACAAAGGGGTTTCCAAGTGTATTCGATTGGGGGTGGAAAGAAAACTGACTTGAGTAACTGGGTAAATGGAGATACCATTTCATGAGGTGCAGAAGACTTGGGCGGGAGAAGCTTTGGAGAAAAAACTCAGATGTTTCATGGTACTTGGATGTGGACACCTTGAGGGGCTTCCAGGATTTGAGTGGAGATGTTCAGAGGCATTGGATGGATGGATGTAAGAGTCGGGATTTGAGGCGAGAGGTCAGGACCAGATGTACAAACATGGGAGACGAGTATATAGCTGAAGTTTCAAGTCTTAAGACTAGATGATCACCTTAGCTAGAGTTCAATAAACTTGCTAAATATTTAGGGATAGAGATTGTGTTGAAACATAGGTCTGACTCAAAGCCTTAAGGCACATAACTTGCAACATCCTTTCTGAACTTCAGGACAGGAAGAGGAAACAATTTTACTGAGGGAGAGAGAGATTGGTAGAGGGATAGAGACACTGAGGGAAAAAAGGGGTAGATAGAGGAGTGCCAGATAAAGGGGAAAAACGTGAAAGGGAGAGGCCAGCAGGGGATGGGGAAGAAGAAGGCAAGAGCCTACGGTTTGTGGCTGGGACTCCTTTAATCTTTCGTGATTTGTGTACTTACAGTCACCCTCTGCCCATTGAGTGCTTTTCTTGGTTTTGTTGACTACATCTTCTAAAATTATTCATGGCGCTAACTTTATAAGACCTCTTGGGAGCAATTTATTTCTATTTGGTATCAGGAATAGCTATCTTTTCTTGAGAAATTTAAAGCAAATCCTGAGAAATCTAGGGATCCCATAACTAATCAGATTTTCTTTTTTTTTTGGTCATGCCACGCACCTTGCAGGATCTTTGTTCCCCAACCAGGGGATTGAACCATGCCCCCAGTAGTGGAAGCGTGGAGTCCTAACCACTGGACAACCAGGGAAGTCCCACTAATCAGGTTTTCTTTTTGTGTATCAAAGCCTCTTAAGTGACATTTTTGCATCAGCCTAATTTCAACTCCGTTTTAGGCCCCAATCATGTTTGTCTTTTTTTTATGTATATGTGCTTCTTGTTTAAATTTCTTTGCTCTTTTTAAATATCCTTAACAGTTACATCAACTGCTCTATGGAGCAAGGCAGGGAATAACAAACACATGTGACAACTGAAAGAACCTTCTTTTCAAATCATCTGTTCCATTGCCCCTATAAACACACTTGTCAGACGTGTGTCTCAACTTCTGGTAGAGAAATATGTCCCTCAGGTCCACCCAGGGACTGTCCCCCACATTTCTGCTCTGTCTTTCTTTCCCCAGGAGAGGGAGTAACTGAGCTCAGTTCTCCTTCCTCCAGTCACTCTACGAATGAAAAGTAGGATTATCTTAACTATTTATATCAGGAGTAAAAGAGGCCCAAATGTTACCAGCATCACTTAGCATCACCTCTTTGGTCAAATCCAGACTAGTGTAGCTACTGCTACAACCAATGCAGTAGCAGGGGTTGCAGCTTGACAGTTTAAGTTGTAATTGTCCTAGGATACAGTTCCAAGCATATATGGCAGACTGGTGGTTTGGGCCTCCAAGTTTGTGTCCCTGTGAAGGACTACAATCTGAGCCAAAGTCAGCTCACATCTGGAATGGAGAGGTCACCACTCTCCAGAAACAAGGTTATATCATGGAGTCTTTGGCATTGGTCATGACTGAAGACATCAGTGCTACAAGCCTGAACAGGAAAATGGTAGCCAAGAGCACTACATGAGATGAGCAACTTCCTAGGGACTCCCAGAACAAACAGGGAGGAGTTTGAGGAAACTGGAAGTACTGCAATAGCAGGTGGGGGAAGAACCAGAGATATACTGTTTTGATATGGAGTTATTGGTTTGGCCTAGAGAAATTCTAGTTAAAGACTATTTTGCAAAAGAATTTGATAATAACAGCATAGACAATGTTTATTTAAATCTGCTTACGTTAGCGTCCATGAACACTGGGGTAAATTTCCCTCTAATGCAGAAGAAGCCTTTAAGAACTCACTCACTGTTGGGAATGGGAAAGCTGTACACTGGAGAAGGGAGATGTGTTTCCAGTAATCGATCATTTGTTTGTGAACATTTATTAAGAACTGATTACAAGCTTCTACTGTGCTTGGGGCAGATCTACTTATAGAACAAAATGTGGTTGTCATGGAAACTGCAGATAGCTGCAGTCCTCTCTGGACCTGAATGAGGAGCTAAAACCCCTCTGACCAAGTTATTGTCTCTAGTTAAGAAGCCCAGGAGCTTCAAGACTGTTCAAGTCAATACTAGACTTCTGATTTTATGCACTATTCCCCCATTTTAGTTCTGAAATGAACTGTGAAATCAGGGCTCTTCTGATGAAGAGGACGATAACGACTCAAGCAGTTGACACACTCCCCAAGGTCTGTGTTGTCTTTTTTGAGCGTGCAAATCCACCCTTGTCTTTGCATTTGCGTTATCCTAGCTTACACTGCAGAGAGAGCAAGGGGCTAAGAACAGAAGGCATCTGATATATGAGATGAACTAGGGTGAGTTGATCACATAATATGTACTTCTGTTTGGTTCACACTAGTGATTTAAACAAGCCCAGAATCCCAGAGACAAATGGCAGAGACTAAGGATGAGTGGTTCACCCTTCTCTTAATGTACCTGCCCTCGCAAATTCCAGCTCTACTGCTTAATGGTTCTTTGCCATTAGGCAAATCCCTCAAGCCCTCGGAGCCTCAGATGCCCCTTATGTTAAATGGACAGATCAGTTATTAGATCACAGAGTTATTTGAACAACAAATGAGAAGCTGTGTGTAAAAAGTTTTTGTTTTTGTTTTCTTTCAAATATTAGAACTTAGTGGTAATTTTACTTAGCTTCATGGAAAGAGGTTGGCACCCTGGTGAGGGCTATGTTTGCATTTATTCAGCTTCGCATCCTCAGATTCTGGCACAGTGCCTGGTTTACTGTAGGAGTTTAGTAAATGTTTGTTGTTGAAGAAATGAGAAAGGGTTGTAGTCGCTTTGCTTGTAGTCATTCTGATATTCAATTCCAAGAACTGGAAGGGAAGTCTCAAGGTCATCTGATCCATGACTCTGCCTCTGTCCGTAAAGAAGAGGTAGGTTGGTATAAAATGAAAGCTCTTCCAAGGATATGACTGTCCATGGATCTCATGGCTGATCAGTGGGGGCTTTGGATAGAAGCGCCAATAGGACACAAAACAGAGTGGAATTGGCCTACCTCTAGATGAAATAGGCTGTTTTTTGCATGGGTGCCAGTAGATCTATCTTCTCTAAAATAATTCCACCATCCTTATGTTCCTGTTGGTTTATGGGATCATGTCTCTAGAAGACTCCAATTGAAAATACAATTATGTTCTCAGAGAATGGTAGCTTACAAAGTCATTAATAAGTACTTGAATCAGCAGAGTAGGGACCACTGAACAGCAAGATTTTCAAGGGAGGGAGGAGGGATTGAGGGTAGATTTGGGGTTATTTCTTGAGGACCATGAACAAACCGGTGTGCCTAGGTGGGTCCCAGACAAGCTGGGAGCATCTCAAAAGCACCAGGGAAAAGAGGACTCAGAAACTGTGGGATGGACATCTAAGGCAGATGTGGCAAACTCTGTCATTTTGACCAATATTTAAGGTAATTAAAATTCTCAAAGCAGGAACATGATCATCACCCCACAGTTTCAAGTGAAGAAACTGAGGCCCAGATCAGTCAAATGGTCTGTTTAACACCACTCAGGTTATGTAGCAAAAGTGGTACTAGAGTTTATTTCTTTTGACTACTAATTGAGTTTTCATTAAATTCTACTGCCTCCTTGACTTGGACAACTGACCAACAAACCAGTGACAATGAAATACAGATAATACTAGCAGCCCTCTTTCATCATGCTACGCTGTGTAGCAGGTATTGTGCTAAAGAGCTGAGAAACACTTTGTCACTTATTAATTATCACCTCATTTTACAGATGTGGGAAATGAGTCGTGGAGGGGATAAAATTACGTGCCCACACCCCTGCAGCCAGTGAGAGATGGAGCATGGACTCTAATCCTGGTCTGTCTGCTGTCAAAGTCTGGGAGTGCTCAGAGCTTTTGCAGTAAAGGATCTCTGGGTTGGAAGGATCTTAAAGATACCTTGGCATAACTGTCCATCGAAATCCTTCTCCAATGTCTCCCTAAATGCTTTTCTATGTGTTTGGCTTAGAGAAAGCAATCTCCCTATTTCCTGGGGCAGATTGTTCCATTTTAAGACAGTTCTCATTGTTAAATCACCAAAGGGAGAGATTTTTATTCTTTCAGCAGCAGATACAAGAACATTTTCACAGGAAAACACTTTGATAGCCTCACTTGAGACCAATCTAAGCCTCTTGAGGTCTGAGAGTTGGCTGGTGCCACTTTAAAACCAGGACTGTGTAAGAGAGGATGAATTGTAGCTCTCAGAGGGCTTGGAGAATGAGAGTATAAAAAAGGAGGAAAGGAGGTAGGGTGAGTAAAATGGTGGCATGATAAGCACTTCTTCGTGTCTCTCCTCTTTAACTACTACTCCCCAAAACAAAACAAAAACAAAAAATAAAAAAAACTTATGCAAAGTCTAAAAAACCCTAAAACATTTGTTGGATTTTTATAGAAACCTTTGACAGGGTTGGCCTGGGGGTATTCCCAAAGGAACAGAGATAGTGCTTGTATTCGGGGAAGCTGACCATATGAGCATAATGGGCAGAGGGCTGGCAGATGACTCTATGAGGAAGCTTGTGGTTGGTAGAATGGAAGGTTGTAGTATATCTAATGAGATTTTATAGCCTACAAAGGCCTCAGTTGTTGCTTGACTTACAGTTACAAGAGTTCTCCAAGTTATTGCACTTATGTTTTTTCCTTTAGCTGGATTGTTTCAGGTAGAGAAGAGGAAAATTAGTCCAGTAGATTCTTGACATCCAAATGAGACACTTTTTGAGACTTTCTCAAATCCTCATCTTCACGACTATTGCCATAGACCATGATCTCCTATACATTAATCTGTAAAAGGAGGGTAATAATATCCGCCCAACAGGGCTCTTTGTGAGAATTTAGTGAAATCATGTGTTAAGTAGAGATAAAACACCATAGAGAATCTGATGCTGGGCAGTCAGCTAAGCTCACTCATTTGCAATGACTTGCTTTTCATAGTGTGATCCACATTTATGCCTCAGCAGAAATTTTAAATGGTGACACAGCATGGCCTTTGGAGGGTAGCATGAATATAACTGAAACCTCAAATTTGAAAACGTCAAGTGCCCAGATTCACCTATGTCAAGCAATGTATTCAAAGTATCTTCCATATTCTCTGGGTTTGAAACCCTCAGATCTTTGCATGTTAGCCATCAGTTTCACACTTAAAAAGATGAATGATCCAGAATAATAGTGCCATCTTTTCTTGCCAGCTTTTTCCCCCAGCTAACAATGATCTCATCTCTGAGGTCTAATTCTCCCTCATATCCAGGAGCAGGCAGTAACTATCGATTCGATCTCCACTCCTTGCCTCTCTGTCATCAGCAGAGCTATAAAGAGATGTTGTGTACCTGGCTGGAGTCATGTTGAGGACCAAGGGAAGGACTGGGGTCAGAGATCAAAGCTTGTCTGGATGCCAGGTTTATGAACTAACATCATCTTGTTTTTTGTCTCCCAGGGGAATTGTGAGAGGCAAAAACTGCACTTGTTTGATTAAAGAACATGAATCTTAAGATAGAATGAGTGAGATTGGTATCATAAATAATTTTGGGAATGATAGGTGGTCACAAACACATTGTAAGCATCTGTGGGTGAGCCGGAACTCTAAGACTGCACGTTTACACAATCTACGTGAGGCCCTGAGCGCCCCGCATGGGATGATTGACTCTCCTTGGAAAGTGACCAGCTCAGGTCCCCCAGCCCTCTGAAGATAAGACAGGGGAAGCGATGACAAGAGGGGAGAAGCTGGGAAATTGCATTCCCAGGAGGATCACAGGGGATCAGCAGAATGGCTCAGGAATGTTATTTCTTGCCGGAAAGACGTGGCATTATCTCAGAACCATCTGGTGGCAGCAGGAACAAGAAAGGGGAAGGAGGCTCTGAGCAGTGGTCACGTAGCCTTTTCTTACTGTTTGCAGATGCCCACAATCAAGCTATTTCCTGACAGAAGTGGGTCAGCTAATAGCCTGGGTTCAGGAAAAATGGAGCTTCAAGGCATTAGAGAGATGATCTGCAGAGACAGTAGGATTCCTCTACCAAGAAACCTTAAGAGACACTATCCAAAGCTTCCTGTAACACGGGCAAAGTCCCCAGACTCGGGGAGAGTGTAGGGTGCCTCTGATCTTTGGTGTGAAATTGATCTGGATTCAGGAGGGCCAGCTCTCTCACAGCCTCAGTGTAGGATGGCATTTATGGACTCCAGGGTTCAATCTGGCTTCTATATACCTTTTAGCCCACATTAGTGATTACAGAACTATTGGATCAGTTCCCAACTTTAAAATATCAAGGTATTTTACATAGAATGCAGATTTCTGGCTCCTCTGAAGAATGGGAAATCTGACCACTCTGGGCCCACATTCTCACATGGCAACACTTGGCTGGAATTGAGCAGCCTCTGTCCCAGAAGCAAGGGATTTACTCTCCACTACCCCGTATTCCCTACCTAACCACTTCACTTAAAGCCCCTGTAGGCATTTGTTTTGTGACTCTTGCCCTAGAATGCAGTATCAGTGATGACAAGGAATGTGAGCATGTCCCCCGAGTGTGCCTCTGTCTCCAGCACATGTCTGCACAGGGCTGGGCAGTGCACAGGCATTTAATAAATATTTTCTTAATAACAGATGGTAAGTGAAGACAGTTCTGTCGAAGCAGGTCTGCATTTAAATCCAGGCTGTGTGAGCTTGGGTAGATGATTGAACTTTCTAAGCCTCTGCTTTCCTCATTTATGAATTAGTACTGACCTCATAGCACAGTCTGAGAGAAGGAATGCAAAACATTTCACGTGGTGTTGCCCAGACTGAGCACCCAATAAATATTTGTTGAATGGCTGAAACCATGTTCAGTCACAGAGTTGTGATCCCTGGGCCTCCTTTTTTGGATAAAGTAGAAATTATTTCATGAAGCGAGCATGGGAATTGCAAAGTGTCAGAAAAGAATCACAAATGACAACCAAAACAGTGGTTCTCGTGGGGGTGAGGGATTGCTGGGCAGGGAAGGATAACTTGTGCCTCCGTTTCATTGTTAACCATCAGGGTAACAGCATGATGTGTAGCACTAGGGGGGAGCAGCTGGGTGAATTTTAGGGGGATAGAGTTGGGGTTATGAGTACAGGACTTGGAGATGTGTAATGTGTGCTAGGCACTTGGCTAGGCTAAGAAATCCATTTGAGACTTCAGCTTCCTCCATTAGAAAATGAAGATCATGATGCCCACTGTTTGGGGTTTGGTCTGATTAGTTAATATGCAAATCCATATAATATGCTTAACATGTTGGTGAGGACATAGGAGATGCTTAGCAAATGATACAGTTATTGGTACGAGAGGGAAAGCACTGCTTTGAAGTTCACAGTCCTGAGTGCTGTTCTTTTTTTTTTAGTTTAGTTTTTTTTTTAATTGAAGTATAGTTACTTTACAATGTTGTGTTAGTTTCTGGTATACAGCAAAGTGATTCAGATTTTATATATATATATACATATATATACATATATATATTCTTTTTTCCATTATAATTTATTATAAGATATTGAATATAGTTCCCTGTGCTGTACAGTAGGTCCTTGTTGGTTATCTATTTTATATATTTAGTAGTGTGTATCTGTTAATCCCAAATTCTTAACGTAACCCTCTACCCTCCTTTCCCCTTTGGTAACCGTAAGTTTGTTTTCTATGTGTGAGTCTGTTTCTCTTTTGTAAATAACTTCATTTGCACTATTTCTTAGATTCCACATATAAGTGATATCATATATTTGTCTGTCTTTGTCTGACTTACTTCACTTAGTATGATAATCTCTAGGTCCATTCATGTTGCTGCAAATGGCATTATTTCATTCTTTTTTATGGCTGAGTAATATTCCATTGTATATATGTACCACATCTTTATCCATTCATCTACTGATGGACATTTAGGTTGCTTCCATGTCTTGGCCACTGTAAATGGCGCTGCTATGAACATTGGGGTGCATCCTTTCAAATTAGAGTTTTCTCCAGATATATGCCCAGGAGTGGGATTGCTGGATCATATGGTAACTCAATTTTTAGTTTTTTAGGGAACCTCCATACTATTCTCCATAGTGGTTGTACCAATTTACATTCCCACCAACAGTGCAGGCAGGTTCCCTTTTTTCCATGCTTTCTCTGGCATTTATTATTTGTAGACATTTTGATGATGGCCATTCTGACTGGTGTGAGGTGATACCTCATTGTAGTTTTGATTTGTATTTCCCCAATAATTAGCAATGTTGAGCATCTTTTCATGTGCTTATTGGCCATCTGTATGTCTTCTTTGGAGAAATGTCTACTTAGGTCTTCTGCCCACTTTTTGATTGGGTTGTTTGTTTTTTGCTTTGAGTTGTATGAGCTGTTTGTATACTTTGGAAATTAAGCTCTTTTTGGCCACATTGTTTGCAAATATTTTCTCCCATTCTGTAGGTTGTCTTTTCATTTTGTTTACGGTTTCCTTTGTTGGGCAAAAGCTTGTAAGTTTGATTAGGTCTTATTTGTTTATTTTTGCTTTTATTTCTATTGCTGTGGGTGACTGCTTAATGCTATTCTTTATTCATCACCTTACCATGTGACCCTGGGCCATCCAACTTCCTGCTCTAGGACTCTGCTTCCTGTAATGTGAGAGGGTTAACTTGTGTAGTGGATGCTGTGGAGTGCCACCCCAAACTACCTTCAGAACAGAGGTATTCAGTACCCCCAGCAGCAGGGAGTGTTTGTTGGTTGCTGATGGCCCATGGCTGAGTTCCTGGAAGAATTGCTCTCAAAGATAACTATCTCATCCCAGGTTCCACACACCTCTCCCTAGGGGTGTGTCTATGCAGAGGTTCAAAGTACAGAGAAGCTAATTTAGGACATCTCTGAAGGGCCATCCCAGCTTCAGAGCTCTCCCATGGGATCAGCTGAATTCTCTGTTTCATTGTAATTCAACTTCTCCTCTGCCCAGTCTCCTTTCCCTCATCCCCTTATAGATGTTCCTGAGAGCACTTACCAAGAATTTGAGGGTATAAGTTTCCCTTTCAGAATATATTTCCAGGAAATATGACCAATGGCAATTTGGGTGATTTCAGCTTAGTCTCTCTGAGCTCAGAATTGTTTGCCTTGCTGTATTGCACTTAGATGACAAGGAGTTGGTGTGTGTTACAGAGGAAGATCAAAGTTATCTTCCTCCGAAATCCTTAATATAGACTCTAGAGAATTCTCTGTGAGAATTTTAAAATAACATGGGATAAAGGCAAATATTTTCTGGAAGGCCATGAGGATGCAAGGAAGTGGCAGGCCTCCTCTTGTGCAGCTGATGCAGGATTTGGGAGTTTGAGACACACACAGGGCAGCTCAATTAGATAAGCCTTTCAAAGGCCTGCATAGAAACCCGGCAGGGAAATCCTGCCTCAAACCTCGGGAAATGACCAAGGTTTCTTCCCCAAAATGCAACTGCAGGTTCTGCTGAGACCATACCTTCTTGCCAGCAGGAGGAACAGAATTCGGTGGATGCTGCCTCCATTCCAGAGAGAGGAAATTAGGAAAATCAGCTGGGATGGGAGAGCCAGTACTGTCCGGCAGCACTGCTTCTTGCTGACAGTTTTATCCCCAGCATCAGGCCTGTTTGTGCTAGGAATGGTGAGGAAAGCCCGCCTTTTCTTGCAGAGAATTAGGCATCTTAAGCAAGGCAGGATGACCCCTAGGTGTCCCTTCTGTACTCGAAAGGGGACAGTGTGCTCAGCCCCTCAGAGAATGGGTCTGGTCCCCTCCAAGCACTGCATGTGCAAAAGGAGCCGCAGTGGCAGCTGGTGTTTGCACACACTCTCCCTGGGGACCCGATACTCAGAGTCATATGAGTCTTCCGTCTGGTTCAGAAGCAAAGATGCAGAGGCAAGAAGCTAAATTCATCCTTCACGAAGATTCCCACAGAGGAAAGCACCTTGTCTAGAGCTGGAGGAGGCCAAGATGGGGGGGTGGTCTTAGGGTCTGAGCAAATGAGGGGAGAAGCAGGAGGCCCTCCTGCAGGACTGGTACAGGATATCCTCCAGAGATTCCTCAGGCATCCAAAGGACTTAAGGACATGTCTTGGAATCAGAAAACTGATTCTTCCTTGGGCAAGTTCTTTAATTCCATAGACTGTTTATTTCCCGTTCTGTCTAACAGGGATGATAGTAAGAGTCCTGGCTTCATAGGTTGCTGTGAGGCCTAAGTGAGGTCACATATGTGTCTAGAGCACTTAGCTCAGGCCCTAACCCTCAGCACACACCCTCTAAAGCATTGCTGTCTTTAACCTCATTCTCCAAGGTAGCTGGAGCTGAGAGGTGCAGACTGGAGGAATCTGGCTTCTAGGTCAAGTGTCCACCAAGAGTCAGTTTAAGAGACCCTGTTACACATAGAGACTCATGCCTGCAATTGTCATTGCACCCTGACGGGGTTGTCCTCCTGTATTTAAAGTCTGAATCACCATCATCCATAGAAAAAGATGGTCTTTCCCTTCCAATATTCCAAACTAGCTTCTACAGGTCCCTCTTAATTTCTATGGCCATCTAGTTTAAATCAGCGCAAGGACCCAGCAGAGTTGTTTTTCTCCATTATTGATGCTGTTATTACAACTAACTTGGATTTGTTCAGTGCCTAACTATGTGTCACCTCATTTAATCCCCATGCTCACTAGTGAGTGAGGTAACTCCATCACATGGAATGAAAGTCTCAAGGAAAGCAAATGCTGGAAGAGAAGAAGAAAAATGGAGTAGAAGCAACATGGTAGCCAAAAAATCTCATTCATGAGTACATGTGGGACCCCTCCTGGGGACTCCTACTACTGGGGCGTACTCTCTGGGACCTAAAAGTTCTTCATTAACAAGTGGAGACAAGAGCTAGCCACAGCTCACGTTACAGAGTCCTTCTGAACTAGCTCCTCGTCAAAGGTTTTGTGTTTTACTATAAAACACCTGCAATATCCTTCTCCATATCTCCAGGCCTGGATTTTGCTTTGCCAAAGAAAACAAACTTCACCTCCTACCCCTTCACATTCTCCTTCACATGGGAGCTCAGCTTTTTAATTGAATCTTTCAGTTCAGAAGAATCTAGTATTGTCTGTGAGAACACAGAAGGACCTCTTTGTGAGCATTTCTCAGAAGCTTCCTTGGGGGTTTCCCTAATCAGAGCCAGAACTCTCTACTAATGCCTTCCGTTTCTGGGGGATAAGCCAGAACCTTCCCAGATTTCTTTTGTTCTGGAGAGGCCCCTAAACACAGCAGCCAGCCTGCGTGCCTGCCTTTCCTTTTTCCCTCTCTCCTTTATTTATTTATTTTTTTTCCCCTTGTGTGTGTGTGTGTGTGTGTGTGTGTGTGTGCGCGCGTGCGTGTGTGTGTGTGTGTGTGTTTTAATCAAACTCACTTCCAAGTCCTGGCTTTACCACTGTCTATCTGCCCTTGGGCAAGTTAAACTCTCTGAGTCTCTAAAATGTATAAAGTGATTTCTAATACCTCTTTCAGCCCTAAAATCAAATTTAATGCTAATATCCAAGATAGTAAATAAGAGCTTGGGCATTGGAGTTGGTCAGGACTGGGTTTAACTCCCACCTACTTTGCCACTTACTTCATGACCTTGGAGTAGGAAGGCACACATTTTTGGGGCCTCAGTTTTTCTAGCAAGGAGATAGAATTGACCTCATATGATAAGAGGGTTGGATGCGGTAGCGGTACTGAGCGGTACACTTATTATGTGCCGATTCTGCTCTAAGCTCTTTACATGTGTTGACTCATTTAATTTGCATGATATCTCTGTAACGTTTCATTTTGTTAGGGTCTCTGCTTATTTTTCTAGCTTGTTGAGAGTTTTTATTTGCGTATTTTCTTTTTTTTTTTTTTTGCTTATTTTCTTATTTTCTTATTTTATTTGCTTATTGCTTATTATTCAAACATAGGAAGTGATGGAATTAAGTTTAAAATAAACAAATTAAAATTCTGAACTATAACCCAAGTGGCTTCTCTGTCTTCATTCAATATGTTCTTTAAAAATATATTGTAAAGCCTATGGCCAAGAAGACAGCACTAAGCAAGTAGTGCTAAACCTTTGTACATTAGAACGCTAGAGTTGTTGAAATATACAAATAGCTGATGGCAATGCCAGACAAACGAAATCTGAGTCTCTGAGGGTAGGGCCAGGTATTGACGTGTTTTTAAACTTCCCCTGTTTATTCTAACCATCGGCCAGCACTGAGAACCACAGCCCTATGTCATGAGTTTAAGGATACTCGCCTAGACTAATAAGCTGTGAAGGGATGTGGGTAAAGTGATTATCAAATATGACTCTGGCTTATCACTGCACTCACATTTCTGCAATTAACCTAATTGTCAAATCTCCCTCTAAAATCAGAATCCATTCTTTTTAGCATGTTCCTGACCAGGCCACTACAGTAATCCTCTCAGACAAGTGCTGGCTCCTAGTGATGACCATTTTCATGCCTAAATGTTTAGAAATATCCTCTAGGGTTTTGCCCAAATCAATGGCTAGGCTTATCATTTCTGAAATTCAACTTTTGGAAAATTAGAAACTGCTTATTTCCAGTCTTCTGGAACCTTACTCCACACTTGTCAAAGATCATAGAAAAATGGCTCTCTCATCAGACCTGTAAGCTTTCTCAACCCTATGGGTTATAACACCTATGTATTTACAGGCGAAAAGTTAAAGAAACTTTATACTCCTTTCCTATTCCTTGCTTATTTCAGGTTCTACATATTCAGAAAGGCTGGGGGTGGCTGGCACTGACAGCGCACTAACAGCTCTTCTGAAGAAATCCTCTTCACAAATCCCCTCTTAATCTTCAGCATCCCAAACCTCTTACCCTCTCAGTGTGTTTGAGTTATCCAACAGGCTCCTGACTACTTCCTGTTTGCAGGCCTTCTGGGTGGACAGCCTCAAAATTTGCTTCAGTGTCTAAGATCTAGGCTATCTCGGTACTTTCGTTTACATCCCAGTTATCACACCTAGTAAATGAATGCAAAATGCAAAACTGCCCACTTGGCTGTTTCTGTAAAAGTCTATTGCACAGCATTCATATTTGAAGCCAGCTTGTATTCTCCAAAACCTTCCTCTGTGTCCTGGAAGCCTGATTCAACATAGCCTACGTGTTGGCTGTCAGTCCCCTGTGCTAAGAGTTTTCGCAGTATACAGAAAACAGGTCAAAAATCTGTTGTGAATAGATGAAATAAATTGGCCTTTCTATTTTTTTCCTTCTTTCTTACTCTAAGGAATTTCAACTTTTATTATTCCCTGATTATATTCCCCAATTTCCTTTCCATACTAAGGGAGCTTACTATTATGGAGTCCATCATGGGGGATTGTTTAACATTTTAATTCTTATAATCCTCACAAAATCTCCTGCAGGTGAGTGCTACTTTGTCTATTTTACAGCTTGGGAAGCAGACATTCTGAGTTATTAAGTAAACTGCCTATATTCTGACAGACAGCAAGTGGCAGAGCTGTGAGTCAAACGTGGGTCAGTCTGAGCCACTGTATGTTATGCAGACACTGTTAGAGCAGCCAGCTCCAGCCTATCCCAGGCATACATCATCAGTGGATGATACTTATTCCCACTGGATCCAGATATACCCACAGAGTCCCCAACACATTATTCCCATGGCCACTCATTACCTTTCAGAGTTGGCAGGCAAGCGGAAGACTTCGTCATTTCTTCACAATATGATGGGTACTGTTGTATAAACCATATCCTAAACAGATGACTTGAATTTTTACAGTCTATCAAAAATCCTAATTCTTTTGAACTAAATCCCTTTCCATTCTCTTAGAGCAAAGACTAATTCTGGGTACTCACTAATGTTCTGCACACTCTAGTTTCTTCCTAGCTTTCCAGCCTCATCTTGAATCTCTTCTCCCCTCTATTTCTATCCTCTAGACACAGTGGGAATCTTTCATTCCCTCAAATAATCTATGTTCCCTTATCCTCAGGGCCTTGGCACGTGCTGCCCTTTCTCTCTGTAATATTTATTTTCTTCTTTATCTGGTAAACTTCTCATCTTCCTTTAGACCTCCACATGCTGTCTATTACATCCCAGCTAGATCAGATCAGACCATCCATCTATCGTTTTTAACACTCTAGAACTTTTTTTCATGCAACTTACCATGGTTTGTGAATATGCACTCATTGTGTTGTTATTTAATCAATTCTATCACTTCTCCATTTACTTTCAAAGCCTCAGTGTCTGGCACATAGTAGGCAGACAATAAACAATTACAGACCAATGTCTTCAAGTTTCAAATCATTATAAGAGTCTCCTGAAGTGCCAGTTCCATTTCTCCTTTGAATATTTCAAGTATTAACCATAATAAATATGCAGAGAACCTGTCAGGAAATAATGCTTTTATGAAATGGAGCCACACCAGTCAGATGGCAACTCCCCTTTCCCTAGCTGGCCCCTAGTCACATGAACGGAAACATGCTCTCTTGCTGGGCTATTACATTTCCATCCATAGGCAGTGGGTAGAGTGATAAAAGAGAAAATGGAAGTGCTGGGGCCAAGCTGGGATTTGAGTTCCAGCTCTAATACTCTGTAGATGTGCAAAATTTGTCATGTGGCTAATTTCCCTAGTCCTCAATTTCCTCATTTGTAAAATCCCTCATTCATAAGATTCCTGGGGAAACACAATGGGCTAATGAATCTGAAGCATGCTCCCAGCACAGAGACTGGCTTGTTGTATAATACTACCTTCCCCCAGGGTACACAGCATACCTGGGAAAACAGCAATGAGTTTCTTCAAACAAGTTATATGATTAAAATAGTTGACATTATGTTATGGTCCGTGGTCTAAACATTCCTCATGTATTAATCTATTTTAAACTCACAGGACCTGAACCAAGATGGTGGAGTAGAAGGACGTGCTCTCACTCCTCTTGCAAGAACACCAGAATCAAAACTAATTGCTGAACAATCATCGATAGGAGGACACTGGACTCACCAAAAAAGATACCCCACATCCAAAGACAAAGGAGAAGCCACAATGAAATGGTAGGAGGGGGGCAATCACAGTAAAATCAAATCCCATAACTGCTGGGTGGGTGACTCACAGACTGGAGAACACTTATACCACAGAGGTCCACCCACTGCAGTGAAGGTTCTGAGCCCCACGTACAGATTCCCAACCTGGGGGTCCAGCAATGGGAGGAGGAATTCCTAGAGAATCAGACTGTGAAGCCTAGTGGGATTTGTTTGCAGAGCTTCAACAGGAAAGGGGGTAACAGAGACTCCACTCCAGTATTGGGTTGCCTCGGGCAAAACAACCAACAGGGAAGAAACCCAACCCCACCCATCAGCAGTCAAGCAGATTAAAGTTGTACTGAGCTCTGCCCACCAGAGCAACAGTCAGCTGTACCCACCACCAGTCCCTCCCACCAGTAAACTTGCCCAAGCCACTTAAATACCCTCATCCACCAGAGGGCAGACAGCAGAAGCAAGAAGACCTACAATCCTGCAGCCTGTGGAACAAAAACCACATTCACAGAAAGATAGACAAGATGAAAAGGCAGAGGGTTATGTACCAGATGAAGGAACAAGATAAAACACCAGAAAAACAAATAAATGAAGTGGAGGTAGCCAACCTTCCAGATAAAGAATTCAGAATAATGATAGTGAAGATGATCCAGGACCTCAGAAAAAGAACAGAGGCAAAGATCGAGAAGAAGCAAGAAATGTTTAAAAAGACTGAGAAGAATTAAAGAACAAACAAACAGAGTTGAACAATACAACAACTGAAATGAAAACTAAACTAGAAGGAATCAATAGTGGAATAACTGAGGCAGAAGAACAGATAAGTGACCTGGAAGACAGAATGGTGGAATTCACTGCTGCAGAACAGAATAAAGAAAAAAGAAGGAAAAGAAATGAAGACAGCCTAAGAGACCTCTGGGACAAAATTAAATGCAATAACATTCACATTATAGGGGTCCCAGAAGGAGAAGAGAGAGAGAAAGGACCCGAGAAAATATTTGAAGAGATTAGAGTCGAAAACTTCCCTAACATGGGAAAGGAAATAGTCACCCAAGTCCAAGAAGTGCAGAGAGTCCCATACAGAATAAACCCAAGGAGAAACACACCGAGACACATAGTAATCAAATTGGCAAAAATTAAAGGCAAATAACAATTATTGAAATCAGCAAGGGAAAAACAAAAAATAACATACAAGGGAACTCCCATAAGGATAACAGCTGATTGCTCAGCAGAAACTCTACAAGCCAGAAGGCAGTGGCATGATATACTTTAAGTGATGAAAGGGAAGAACCTACAACCAAGGTTACTCTACCCAGCAAGGATCTCATTCAGATTTGATGGAGAAATCAAAAGCTTTACAGACAAGCAAAAACTAAGAGAATTCAGCACCACAAAACCAGCTCTACAACAAATGCTAAAGGAACTTCTCTAAGTGGGAAACACAAGAGAAGGAAAGGACCTACAAAAACAAACCCAAAACAATTAAGAAAATGGTCATAGGAATATACATATCAATAATTACCTTAAATGTGAATGGATTAAATGTTCCAACCAAAAGACACAGACTTGCTGAATGTATACAAAAACAAGACCCATATATATGCTGTCTACAAGAGACCCACTTCAGACTTAGGGACACATACAGACTGAAAGTGAGGGGATGGAAACAGATATTCCATGCAAATGGAAATCAAAAGAAAGCTGGAGTAACAATGCTCATATCAGATAAAATAGACTTTAAAATAAAGAATGTTACAAGAGAAAAGGAAGGACACTACATAATGATCAAGGGACCAATCCAAGAAAAAGATATAACAATTATAAATATATATGCATCCAATGTAGGAGCACATCAATACATAAGGCAACTGCTAATAGCTCTAAAAGAGGAAATCAACAGTAACACAATAATAGTGGGGGATTTTAACACCTCATTTACACCAATGGACAGATCATCCAAACAGAAAATTAATAAGGAAACACAAGCTTTAAATGACACAATAGACCATATTGATTTAATTGATGTATATAGGACATTCTATCCAGAAACAGCAGATTACACTTTCTTCTCAAGTGAGCATGGAACATTCGCCAGGATAGATCACATCTTGGGCACAAATCAAGCTTCAGTAAATTTAAGAAAATTGAAATCATATCAAGCATCTTTTCTGACAACAATGCTATGTGATTAGAAATGAATTACAGGGAAAAAAATGTAAAAAGCACAAACACATGGAGGCTAAACAATACGTTACTAAATAACCAAGAGATCACTGAAAATATCAAAGAGGAAATCGAAAAATACCTAGAACAAATGACAATGAAAACACGATGATTCAAAACCTATGGGATGCAGGAAAAGCAATTGTAAGAGGGTAGTTTTAAGCTATACAAGCCTACCTCAAGAAACAAGAAAAATCTCAAGTAAAAAATCTAACGTTACACGTAAAGGAACTAGAGAAAGAAGAACAAACAAAACCCAAAGTTAGCAGAAAGAAAGAAATCATAAAGATCAGAGCAGAAATAAATGTAACAGAAACAAAGAAAACAATAACAAAAATCAACAAAAGTAAAAGCTGGTTCCTTGAGAAGATAAAGAAAATTGATAAACCACTAGCCAGACTCATCAAGAAAAAGAGGGAGAGGACTCAAATCAATAAAATTAGAAAAGTAAAAGGAGAAGTTACAACAGACACCACAGGAATACAAAGAATCCTAACAGACTACTACAAGCAACTCTATGCCAATAAAATGGACAACCTGGAAGAAATGGACAAATTCTTAGAAAGGAATAACCTTCCAAACTGAACCAGGAAGATATAGAAAATATGAACAAACCAATCACAATTAATGAAGTTGAAACTGTGATTAAAAATTGTCCAACAAACAAAACTCCAGAACCAGATGGCTTCACAGCTGAATTCTATCAAACGTTTGGGGAAGAGCTAACACCCATCTTTCTCAAACTTTTCCAAAAAATTGCAGAGGAGGGAACACTCCCAAACTCCTTCTATAAAGCGACCATCACCCTGACACCAAAACCAGACAAAGATAGAAAATTACAGAACAATATCACTCATGAATATAGATGCAAAAATCCTCAACAAAATACTAGCAAGCAGAATCCAAAAACACATTAAAAGGATCATACGCCATGATCAAGTGGGATTTATCCCAGGGGGCAAGGATTCTTCAATGTATGCAAACCAATCAATGTGATACACCATACCAACAAATTGAAGAAAAAAAACATATGATCATCTCCATAGATGCAGAAAAAGCTTTTGACAAAATTCAACACCAATTTATGATAAAAACTCTCCAGAAAGTAGACATAGAGGGAACCTACCTCAACATCATAAAGGCAATATACGACAAACCCACAGGAAACATCATTCTCAATGGTGAAAAACTGAAAACATTTCCTCTAAGATCAGGAACAAGACAAGGGTGTCCACTCTCACCACTATAATTCACCATAGTTTTGGAAGTCCTATACATGGCAATCAGAGAAGAAAAAGAAATAAAATGAATACAAATTGGAAAAGAAGAAGTAAAACTGTCACTGTTTGCAGATGACATGATACTATACCTAGAGAATCCTAAAGATGCCACCAGAAAACTACTAGAGCTAATCAATGAATTTGGTAAAGTTGCAGGATACAAAATTAATGCACAGAAATTCTTGCATTCCTATACATTAATGATGAAAAATCTGAAAGAGAAACACTACCATTTACCATTGCAACAAAAAGAATAAAATACCTAGGAATATATTTACCCAGGGAGACAAAAGACCTGTATGCAGAAAACGATAAGACACTGATGAAAGAAATTAAAGATGATAGCAACAGATCGAGAAATGTACCATGTTCTTGGATTGAAAGAATCAATATTGTGAAAATGACTATACTATCCAAAGCAATCTACAGATTCAATGCAATCCCTATCAAATTATCAATGGCACTTTTTACAGAACTAGAACAAAAAATCTTAAAATTTGTATGGAGACAAAGAAGACCCCAAATAACCAAAGCAGTCTTGAGGGAAAAGAACAGAGCTGGAGGAATCAGACTCCCTGACTTCAGACTATACTATAAAACTACAGTAATGAAGACAATATGGTACTGACACAAAAACAGAAACACAGATCAATGGAACAAGATAGAAAGCCCAGAGATAAACCCACGCACCTAGGGTCAACTAATCTATGACAAAGGAGGCAAGGATATACAATGGAGAAAAGACAGTCTCTTCAATAAGTGGTGCTGGGAAAACTGGATAGCTACATGTAAAAGAATGAAATTAGAACACTCCCTAACACCTTACACAAAAATAAATTCAAAATGGATTAGAGATCTAAATGTAAGACTGGACACTACAAAACTCTTAGAGGAAAACATAGGTAGAACACTCTTTGACATAAATCACAGCAAGATCTTTTTTGACTCACCTCCTAGCATAATGGTAATAAAAACAAAAATAAACAAATGGGACTTAATTAAACTTCAAAGATTTTGCACAGCAAAAGAAACCATAAACAGGACGAAAAGACAACCCTCAGAGTGGGAGAAAACACTTGCAAATGAATCAACAGACAAAGGATTAGTCTCCAAAAATATATAAACAGCTCATGCACCTCAATATTCAAAAAACAAACAACCCAATCCAAAAATGGGCAGAAGACCTAAATAGACATTTCTCCGAAGAAGACATACAGATGGCCAAGAAGCACATGAAAAGCTGCTCAACATCACTAACTATTAGAGAAATGCAAATCAAAAGTACAGTGAGGTACCACCTCACACCAGTTAGAATGGGCATCGTCAGAAAATCTACAAACAAGAAATGCTGGAGAGGGTGTGGAGAAAAGGGAACCCTCTTGCACTGTTGGTGGGAATGTAAATTGATACAGCCACTATGGAGAACAGTATGGAGGTTCCTTAAAAAACTAAAAATAAAATTACCATATGATCCAGCAATCCCACTACTGGGCATATACCCTGAGAAAACCATAATTCAAAAAGACACATGCACCCCAATGTTCATTGCAGCACTATTTACAATAGCCGAGTCATGGAAGCAACCTAATTGCCCATTGACACACGAATGGGTAAAGAAGGTGTGGTACATATATACAATGGAATATTACTCAGCCATAAAAAGGAACAAAATTGGGTCATTTGTTGAGACGTGGATGGATCTAGAGACTGTTATACAGAGTGAAGTAAGTCAGAAAGAGAAAAACAAATATCATATATTAACACATATATGTGGAACCTAGAAAAATGGTACAGATGAACCGGTTTTCAGGGCAGAAATTGAGACACAGATGTAGAGAACAAACTTATGGGCACCAAGGGGGGAAAGCAGCGGCGGGTGGGGGTGGTAGTGGTGTGATGAATTGGGGGATTGGGATTGACATGTATACACTGATGTGTATAAAACTGATGACTAATAAGAGCCTACTCTATAAAAAAATTAAATTAAATTAAAAAAAAAAAGCTGGGTCCAAAGAAACTGGAAGTTTAATCAAGTCATTAGTTCATCATCCAAATATCACATTTTCTTTCCTGAATCCATTTAACATCTCTTTTTACTGTTTCAAAACCACTTGTGCCCAGTGGAGGTCTATGAGCTGTTTCTGGGAGGTCATAGAGAATCCTCTGGAGACCAAGAGGCACTGGGGCAATGCAGCATCATATTGTCTTTAGTAAGAATTTCTGAACATTTAAGGACTATTGCTATTTATTTCTTTTAATACCACTCAGCACAACCTGTAAACTATTTTTTTTTAAACTAAAATGTTCTTGTTTAGTTACCCCACACTAGCTGAGGGACAAGATAAACAGTTTTTACAAATCTTGCTATTTCTTTTGTTGTAAGCATGCTGTTGAAGATACAGATCGTTACACAGCACAGTTACCATTACAAGAAGTCCCAGGAAATATTCCTCTCTGACTTCACCCTCCTGAATCATTGTGGGGATCATAAACAATTGGACAGTTTCTATATACAGACACTGGGAATTGTGTAACTGATCACAATGTTTCCCTTTTATTGTAGAATTGACTACTGAAAAGCTCAGAGTCAAACTTATGACTGACTTTCTATAGCAAGTGTGTTAGTTTTATAATAGGCACTAAATAAATA
Source organism: Delphinus delphis (assembly GCF_949987515.2). NCBI lineage: Eukaryota > Metazoa > Chordata > Mammalia > Artiodactyla > Delphinidae > Delphinus > Delphinus delphis. The sequence continues at coordinate 56,707,621 of NC_082683.1, read as the reverse complement.
AATAACTCACAAGAGCCCTATGAAGCAAGCACTAGTATTAACAGCTACATTTTACATATGAGGAAACTAGGTTAAGAGAGATTAAGTAACTTACCCAAAGTCACAGAGCTAATCATGATTGGGCCAGGATTTAAACCTAGTCAGTTTATACTCTTTTTTTTTTAACACCTTTATTGGAGTATAATTGCCCCACAGAGGTGTGTTAGTTTCTGCTTTATAACAAAATGAAACAGCTATACATATACATATATCCCCATATCTCCTCCCTCTTGTGTCTCCCTCCCACACTCCCTATCCCACCCCTCTAGGTGGTCACAGAGCACCGAGCTGATCTCCCTGTGCTATGCAGCTGCTTCCCACTAGCTATCTATTTTACGTTTGGTAGTGTATATATGTCCATGCCACTCTCTCACTTTGTCACAGCTTACTCTTCCCCCTCCCTGTGTCCTCAAGTCCACTCTCTACGTCTGAGTCTTTATTCCTGTCCTGCCCCTACCTTTTTCAGAACCATTTTTTTTTTCAGATTCCATATACGTGTTAGCATACAGTATTTGTTTTTCTCTTTCTGACTTCCTTCACTCTGTACGACAGACTCTAGGTCCAACCACCTCACTACAAATAACTCAATTTTGTTACTTTTTAAGGCTGAGTAATATTCCATTGCATATATGTGCCACATCTTCCTTGTCCATTCATCTGTCAATGGACACTTAGGTTGCTTCCATGTCCTGGCTATTGTAATAGAGCTGCAATGAATATTGTGGTACAAGACTCTTTTTGAATTATGGTTTTCTCAGGGTATATGCCCAGTAGTGGGATTGCTGGGTCATATGGTAGTTCTATTTGTAGTTTTTTAAGGAACCCCCATACTGTTCTCCATAGTGGCTGTATCAAGTTACATTCCCACCAACAGTGCAAGAGGGTTCCCTTTTCTATACACACTCTCCAGCATTTACTGTTTGTAGATATTTTGATGATGGCCATTCTGACTGGTGTGAGGTGATACCTCATTGTAGTTTTAATTTGTATTTCTCTAATGATTAGTGATGTTGAGCATTCTTTCATGTGTTTTTTGGCTATCTGTATATCTTCTTTGGAGAATTGTCTACTTAGGTCTCCTCCCCATTTTTGGATTGGGTTGTTTCTTTTTCTGATATTGAGCTGCATGAGCTGCTTGTAAGTTTTGGAGATTAATCCTTCATCAGTTGCTTCATTTGCAAATATTTTCTCCCATTCTGAGGGTTGTCTTTTCGTCTTGTTTATGCTTTCCTTTGCTGTGCAAAAGCTTTGAAGTTTCATTAGGTCCCATTTGTTTATTTTTGTTTTTATTTCCATTCCTCTAGGAGGTGGGTCAAAAAGGATCTTGCTGTGATTTATGTCATAGAGTGTTCTGCCTATGTTTTCCTCTAAGAGTTTGATAGTGTCTGGCCTTACATTTAAGTCTTTAATCCATTTTGAGATTATTTTTTATATGGTGTTAGGAAGTGTTTTAATTTCATTCTTTTACATGTAGCTGTCCAGTTTTCCCAGCACCACTTATTGAACAGGCTGTCTTCTCTCCATTGTATATTCTTGCCTCCTTTATCAAAAATAAGGTGACCATACATGCGTGGGTTTATCTCTGGGTTTTCTATCCTGTTCCATTGATCTACATTTCTGTTTTTGTGCCAGTACCATACTGTCTTGATTACTGTAACTTTGTAGTATAGTCTGAAGTCAGGTAGTCTGATTCCTCCAGCTCCGTTTTTCTTTCTCAAATTGCTTTGGCTATTCGGGGTCTTTTGTGTTTCCATACAAATTGTGAAATTTTTTGTTCTAGTTCTTTGAAAAATGTCATTGGTAGTTTGATAGGGATTACATTGAATCTGCAGATTGCTTTGGGTAGTATAGTCATTTTCACAATGTTGACTCTACCAATCCAAGAACATGGTATATCTCTCCATCTGTTTGCATCATCTTTAATTTCTTTCATCAGTGTCTTATAGTTTTCTACATACAGGTCTTTTGTCTCCTTAGGTAGGTTTATTCCTAGGTATTTTATTCTTTTTGTCACAATGGTAAATGGAAGTGTTTCCCTAATTTCTCTTTCAGATTTTTCATCATTAGTGTATAGGAATGTAAGAGATTTCTGTGCATTAATTTTGTATCCTGCTACTTTACGAAGTTCATTGATTAGCTCTAGTAGTTTTCTGGTAACCTCTTTAGGATTCTCTATATGTAGTATCATGTGATCTGCAAACAGTGACAGCTTTACTTCTTCTTTTCCAAGCTGGATTCCTTTTATTTCTTTTTCTTCTCTGAGTGCTGTGGCTAAAACTTCCAAAACTATATTGAATAATAATAGTGTGAGTGGGCAACCTTGTCTTGTTCCTGATCTTAGTGGAAATGGTTGCAGTTTGTCACCATTGAGAATGCTGTTCACTGTGAGCTTGTCATATATGGTCTTTATTATGTTGAGGTAAGTTCCCTCTATGCCTACTTTCTGGAGCGTTTTTATCATAAATGGGTGTTGAATTTTGTTAAACTTTTCCTGCATCTATTGAGATGATCATATGGTTTTTCTCCTTCAGTTTGTTAATATGGTGTATCGCATTGATTGATTTGTGTATATTGAAGAATCCTTGCATTCCTGGGATAAACCCCACATGATCATGGTGTATGATCCTTTTAATGTGCTGTTGCATTCCGTTTGCCAGTATTTTGCTGAGGATTTTTTCATCTATGCTCATCAGTGATATTTGTCTGTGGTTTTCTTTCTTTGTGACATTTTGCCTGGTTTTGGTATCTGGGTGATTGTGGCCTCTGAATAAATTTCGGAGCATTCCTCCCTCTGCTATATTTTGGTAGAATTTGAGAAGGATAGGTGTTAGCTCTTCTCTAAATGTTTGATAGAATTCACCTGTGAAGCCATCTGGTCCTGGGCTTTTGTTTGTTGGAAGATTTTTAATCACAGTCTCAATTTCAGTGCTTGTGATTGGTCTGTTTATATTTTCTATCTCTTCCTGGTTCATTCTCCAGGTGTTATGCTTTTCTAAGAATTTGTCCATTTCTCCACGTTGTCCATTTTATTTGCATATAGTTGCTTGTAGTAATCTCTCATGATCATTTGTATTTCTGCTGTGTCAGTTGTCACTTCTCTTTTTTCATTTCTAATTCTATTGACTTGAGTCTTCTCCCTTTTTTTCTTGATGAGTCTGGCTAATGGTTTATCAATTTGGTTTATCTTCTCAAAGAACCAGCTTGTAGTTTTATTGATCTTTGCTATTTCCTTCATTTCTTTTTCATTTATTTCTAATCTGATCATTATAATTTCTTTCCTTCCACTAACTTTGGTGTATTTTTGTTCTTCATTCTCTAATTGCTTTAGGTGTAAGGTTAGGTTATTTATTTGAGAAGTTTCTTGTTTCTTGAAGTATGATTGTATTGCTATAGACTTCCCACTTAGGACTGCTTTTGCTGCATCCCATAGGTTTTGGGTCATCATGTTTTCATTGTCATTTGTCTCTAGATATTTTTTGATTTCCTCTTTGATTTCTTCAGTGATCTCTTGATTATTAAGTAGTGTATTGTTTAACCTCCACGTGTTTGTATCTTTTACAGGTTTTTCCCTGTAATCGATATTCAGTCTCATAGCGTTGTGGTGAGAAAAGTTACTTGATACGATTTCAATTTTCTTAATTTTACCAAGGCTTGATTTGTGACCCAAGATATGATCTATCCTGTAGAATGTTGCATGAGCACCTGTGAAGAAAGTATATTCTGTTGCTTTTGGATGGAATGTCCTATAAATATCAATTAAGTCCATCTTGTTTAATATATCATTTAAAGCTTGTATTTCCTAATTAATTTTCCTTTTGGATGATCTGTCCATTGGTGAAAGTGGGGTGTTAAAGTCCCCTACTATGATTGTGTTACTGTTGATTTCCCCTTTTATGGCTGTTAGTATTTGCCTTATGTATTGAGGTGCTCCTATGTTGGGTGTATAAATATTTACAATTGTTATATGTTCCTCTTGGATTGATCCCTTGATCATTATGTAGTGTCCTTTTTGTCTCTTGTAATAGTCTTTATTTTAAAGTCTATTTTGTCTGATATGAGAATTACTACTCCAGATTCTTTTTCCATTTGCATGGAATATATATTTCCATCCCCTCATTTTCAGTCTGTATGTGTCCCTAGGTCTGAAGTAGGGTCTCTTGTAGACAGCATATTTACAGGTCTTGTTTTTGTATCCATCCAGCCAGTCTATGTGTTTTTATTGGAGCATTTAATCCATTTACAATTTAAGGTAATTATTGATATGTGTGTTCCTATTACCATTTTCATAATTGTTTTAGGTTTTTTATTGTAGGTCTTTTCCTTCTCTTGTGTTTCCTGCCTAATTAAGTTCCTTTAGCATTTGTTCTAGTGCTGGTTTGGTGGTGCTGAATTCTCTCAGCTTTTGCTTGTCTGTAAAGGTTTTAATTTCTCCATCAAATCTGAATGAGATCCTTGCTGGGTAGAGTAATCTTGGTTGTAGGTTTTTGCCTTTTATCACTTTAAATATGTCCTGCCACTCCCTTCTGGCTTGCAGAGTTTCTGCTGATAGATCAGCTGTTAACCTTATGGGGATTCCCTTATTTATTGTTTTTCCCTTGCTGCTTTTAATATTTTTTCTTTGTATTTAATTTTTGATAGTTTGATTAATATTTTTCCTGTCATGTTTCTCCTTGGATTTATCCTGAATGGGACTCTTTGCACTTCCTGGACTTGATTAACTATTTCCTTTCACATATTAGGGAAGTTTTCAACAATAATCTCTTCCAATATTTTCTCAGTCCCTTTCTTTTTCTCTTCTTCTGGGACCCCTATAATTTGAATGTTGGTGCATTTAATGTTGTCCCAGAGGTCTCTGAGACTGTTGTCAATTCTTTTCATTCTTTTTTCTTTATTCTGCTCTGCAGTAGTTATTTCCACTATTTTATCTTCCAGGTCACTTATGCATTCTTCTGCCTCAGTTATTCTGATATTGATTCATTCTAGAGAATTTTTAATTTCATTTATTGTGTTATTCATGATTGTTTGTTTGCTCTTTAGTTCTTCTAGGTCCTTGTTAAAAGTTTCTTGTATTTCCTCCAATCTATTTTCAAGATTTTGGATCATCTTTACTCTCATTACTCTGAATTCTTTTTCAGGTAGACTTCCTATTTCTTCTTCATTTGTTTGGTCTGGTGGGTTTTTACCTTGCTGCTTCATCTGCTGTGTATTTCTCTGTCTTCTCATTTTGCTTAACTTACTGTGTTTAGGGTCTCCTTTTCACAGGCTGCAGGTGTGTAGTTCCCATTGTTTTTGGTGTCTGCCCCCAGTGGCTAAGTTTGGGTCAGTGGGTTTTGTAGGCTTCCTGGTGGAGGGGACTAGCGCCTGTGTTCTGGAGGATGAGGCTGGATCTTGTCTTTCTGTTGGGCAGGACCACATCCGGTGGCATGTTTTGGAGTGTCTGTGACCTTATTATGATTTTAGTCAGCCTCTCTGCTAATGGGTGGGTTATGTTCCTGTCTTACTCGTTGTTTGACATAGGGTGTCCAGCACTGTACCTTGCTGATCATTGAGTGGAGCTGGGTCTTATCGTTTAGATGGAGATCTCTGGGAGAGCTTTCGCCATTTGATATTATGTGTATCCGGGAAGTCTCTGGTGGACCTATGTCCTGAACTTGGCTCTCCCACCTCAGAGGCACATGCCTGATACCCAGTCAGAGTACCAAAACCCTGTCAGCCACATGGCTCAGAAGAAAAGGGAGAAGAAAAGAAAGAAAGAATAAAATAAAATAATTAGAATAAAAAATAATAATTAAAAATAAAAAAAATTTAAAAGTAATTTAAAAAAGGAAAAAAAAAAGAAAGATAGAAGAGAGGAACCAAACCAAAAACAAATCCTCCAATGATACAAGCACTAAAAACTATAACAAAAAAAAGAAACAAAACAGACAGACAGAACCCTAGGAGAAATTGTAAAAGCAAAGCCATACAGAGAAAATCACACACAGAATCGTACACATACACGCTCACAAAAAGAGAAAAAGGAAAAAATATATATATATCATTGCTCCCAAAGTCCACTGCATCAATTTTGGGATAATTCGGTTGCCTATTCCGGTATTCCACAGATGCAGGGTACATCAAGTTGATTGTGGAGATTTAATCCGCTGCTCCTGAGGCTGCTGGGAGAGATTTCCCTTTCTGTTCTTTGTTCGCACAGCTCCCGGGGTTCAGCTTTGGATTGGACCTGCCTTTGCGTGTAGGTTGCCTGAGGGCATCTGTTCTTCGCTCAGACAGGATGGAGTTAAAGGAGCAGCTGATTTGGGGGCTCTGGCTCACTCAGGCCGGGGGGGAGCGAGGGGCACGGAGTGCGGGGCAAGCCTGTGGCAGCAGAGGCCAGTGTGACGTTGCAACAGCCTGAGGTGCGCCGTGCGTTCTCCCGGAGAAGTTGTCCCTGGATCACGGGACCCTGGCGGTGGCGGGCTGCACAGGCTCCCAGGAGGGGAGGTGTGCATTGTGACCTGTGCTTGCACACAGGCTTCTTGGTGGCAGCAGCGGCAGCCTTAGCGTCTCATGTCCGTCTCTGGGGTCCGCGCTGATAGCCGTGGCTCGCACCAGTCTCTGGATCCGTTTAGGCGGTTCTTTGAATCCCCTCTCCTCACGCACCCCAAAACAATGGTCTCTTGACTCTTCAGCAGCTCCAGACTTTTTCCTGGACCCCCTCCTGGCTAGCTGTGGCACACTAGCCCCCTTCAGGCTGTGCTCATGCCGCCAACCCCATTCCTTTCCCTGGGATCTGACCTCCGAAGCCCGAGCCTCAGCTCCCAGCCCCCGCCCGCCCCGGCGTGTGAGCAGACAAGCCTCTCGGGCTGGTGAGTGCTGGTCTGCACCGATCCTCTGTGCGGGTATCTCTCTGCTTTGCCCTCCGCACCCCTGTTGCTGCACTCTCCTCCGTGGCTCTGAAGCTTCTCCCCCTCCGCCACCCGCAGACTCCACCAGTGAAGGGGCTTCCTAGTGTGTGGAAACCTTTCCTCCTTCACAGCTCCCTCCCACTGGTGCAGGTCCCATCCCTATTCTTTTGTCTCTGTTTTTTCTTTTTTTCTTTTGCCCTACCCAGGTATGTGGGGAGTTTCTTGCCTTTTGGGAAGTCTGAGGTCTTCTGCCAGCGTTCAGTAGGTGTTCTGTAGGAGTTGTTCCACATGTAGATGTATTTCTGATGTATTTGTGGGGAGGAAGGTGATCTCCATGTCTCACTCCTCTGCCATCTTGAAGCTGCCTCCCGGTTTATACTCTTAGACCACTACATGATACTATCTCTTGGCTGGAAATTTAGCAAGGAATCCTAGGCAGTGAAAAGATCATTAGCTTTGGAAAGAGAAAAATCTCCCAGTTTTACTATTCACCGGGTGACCTGGCCAGCTCAGTTCTCCATTCTCTAACATGGGGATTGTGGGACTTCCCTGGTGGTCCAGTGGTTAAGACTCCATGCTTCCAATGCAGGGGGTGCAGGTTCGATCCCTGGTTGGGGACCTAAGATAGCACATGCCATGCCAAAAGATAAAAATAAAATAATAAAATAACATAAAATGGGGATGGTGTTCCCCAGCCCACCCTCTAGCGTGAGAGCCATGTGAGAGGATGAACGTAAAAGCCCTGCACACACCCAGCATCAGACAAACATTGGCTCTTTCCTCTAATGACAATCAAATCTGTTTCTTTCATAAAAATGTGAACTTTGAGTTTTCTTGCCAATAACCTGGGAAGGGTAAAGAGAACTTTGGCCCTTGACCAGCTCTAGAATTTCTCGGATACAAATTGTTGACATCGAGCCCACACAAAGCTGGAAACTCCCACAGGGATAACTACACAGGCTGTGACCCAGCATAGATTTCCCCTGAATTCTACAGTTTCAACACAACTGAGGCTCTTAGAGAGCAAAGCCCAAGGTTCTGGAAATACAGAGCCCAGCATGGGGGAGGGGAGCACTGCTCCTTTGAATAGGAGGGAGTCTTGATCAGATTTAGCAGACAGGGCTCCAGCCACACTGCCCCTGCCCTTCACAAACTTCATGAACGTCACTCTAGGAACCTCCTTCACACAGCTTTACCCAGATAAGTGTTCTTAATAGAAAAAAAAATTCTGACATTGGCCCTTTGATTGCCAGAGTTTCCCTGGACTATAAAGGACAAGGGTCTGCCCAAGGTGGCCTTAGGACATATGCTGAGCACTCTGAGTCCCAAGAAGAGGTGGGAGTCTTCTCAGTGCCTCAGTCACAGCCGTAAAAGTGAGAACAGAATGGATCCTATCTCCTAGAGTTACTCTGAGGATGCAGTGGGGTAATAGATGTTCAAAGCTTAGGACAGGGCTTTGCCCTTACTAAGCACTCCGTGAATGTGAGCTGTAGTTGTTGTGTTATTACACTTGTCTTAGATCACACAGCAAAGTAAGTAAAGAAACTAGAATTGGAGCAAAGATCTCACAGAATCACAAGCCCAGCTCTTTCTGTCCTGCGAAGCAGCCTCTCTCTGGTACGTCTGAGCCTCAGTATCCTACTTCGTGGAGTGAAAGGGCTAAGCCATGTTAGGGAATCTTATAGGACATGTAGTATGAAAGAGTCTCCCCCAACTCTCCACCCCACCACAGATTCCACCCCCAGCATCCCGCTTCACTAACATCCTTCCCAGCCCCTCATCCCTCTGGGTTCTCTCTACCCTCACAGGCTTCCTTCAACTCCAGAAAGTCCCTGTGCCATAGAAGCACACACACACAGAGTTTTCTGATCAGTGCTTTCCTCTGAATTCCCATGTTTTGCTAGGCCGTGGACTCTGCATGTGGCGTCTCTCTGTCAATAGGGTGCCTGTGACCCACAGCAGTCCTGAGCTCAGGCATGGCAGATCTGACTCTGTCCTGGCCTGGGTCAGCTTGGCTAGTAAAACCAGGGCAGTGTTCCAGATCTGCGTGACTGAGGGGCGAGGAGCGGGATTTCCATGGCAGCAGGTGTGTAAGGGCCATGACACTGAGTTTGTGGGCATTTGGGCCTGGGAAGGCAGCATGGGCTGGGGGAAGCCTGACTGCCGGATCAGGCAGGAATTTTGGAAGAATACAGAATTCCTTGTCTGCTTCAAGTTAGATCTTACACAAGTGACTTAGCTTCTCTGAGTTACAACTTCTCTGCAAGTGAAAGATCTTACTGCCCTCCTCGTGGGCCCTGGGAAAGATTAAGAGGGCAGTTAGTGTAAAGCATGGGGCAGAGACTCAATAAGTAGCTGTTTAATTATTATTCCGTTCCTCTTCTCTTCTAATATAAATGCAAATAATGGATCTGGCTCCCAGGAAGATGAAAAGAGAAAGAAAAGATAATAATAATTCAGTGTTATTCATGCTCCATGCAATATATCCTTTTATCTTCTCCATAACCCTACAAGATAAGGATTATTATTATCCTCATTTTATGTATGAGAAAACGGAGGCTTGGAGAGGATAGGTAACTTGCTCATCATCACTATAGGAAGTGGTGGAGTTGGGACATGAACACGGGCCTCCAGTCCCAAGCTTATCCACCACCCAAGCCTTTCTGACACCCACGAACTGAGCTGGCAGCTCTCAGCCAAGCAGCTGTGGACCAGGCCTCCTTGCAGCCTTTCTGGCAGAGTTTCCTGATAGCTGAGAATTCCTCTCAGCAAGGTTCTGCCACTTCTTCTCTTGGTTTAGTCTCAGCTTCACCTTTTTCTTTTGAAACCATAGATCTGTCAGCTGTCCACGCTCAGCCATACAAGGAGAAAATGCACAGCCAGGGCAGGATTATGGTCTTGGCAATCCAGACCCTCCTCCTGAGGCTGTCCAAACTGGCCTGGGTCTGAGGCTGGAGGCATTTGTTGACTCTGGCTGTGGTCCCCCAGGATGTGCTTCTAATTCTCTTCATGGGTCAGCTTACCCACCCTTGGTCAGTGGTGGCTCATCCTCTGTCAGGGCTTGGACCTTGCTTTGTCCGTTTCCTACTCCTTCCCACTTGCCCACCCCTGCTTTTGACTTCCCACAGTCCCTGGGTTGTGGTTATACCCTCCACTTTCTGGTCTTAAGGTATCAAGCAGGAATGGCCAGAGCTTGAGATGAATGGGAAAATTGCCATTGGCCTTCCATGTCCCCAAGAGCACCATGACTGCACAGGGACCCTCCAAAATAGTCTGAGCTTTGGAGGGATACACCTTCTACACCTGCAAAGAATACTTGGCTTCTCCAATCATCAGTTTTCTGGTTTCTTTGTCTGAAAAACGAGGGAATTGAGTCAGGTTCTTGCTAATGCTCCTTCAAGTGCTGACATCCTATGAGCTGGTGATTAAGATTTTAAACATATTTTTAATCCTTTTCTTCTTTTTTTTCTGATTATAGAATAGTGCATTCTAATTGTAGAAAATCTGAATAACATAAAAAAGTGTAAAACAGAAGCCAGTCGAAACCTTATCCCTCAGAGAAACTTAATATTAATGTATTGGTGTTAATTATTCTTTTTCTTGTAGTATACATTTGTGTGTTTAATGTGGTTTTTGTTTTATATATTTATTATACAGTTTTTAATAAATTTAACCTAAATATATAATTAAATATTATTCAAAAATATTAGTTTGATGGCATCATAGAATCCCATCATTTATTTATTTTCATGGTATTGGACGTTGAGGCTGTTTTAAGCTTTTTTTCTAATTTAATAATATTATAGTGAATATGTTACATATGATATTATAGAGCAAATATCGATAAATCTATGTGTATACTTAAATCATTTCCTTAGTCAGTTCCACTTAAAAATAGAATTACTAAGTTAAAGGATTAGAATTAATTTTAGTACCCAAATCCCTTTCAGAAGACTTGTATTGATTGATACCTCTACCCAAACTGAGTATGTGAGAATGTGAGTACTAATTTTACTGGAGTCTCAGTATTGGATTCGATTTTTTAAAATAACTTTGTCAATTTGAGAAATGGTATCTCATTGTTACTGTAGCTTGCATTTGTTTTGTTACTTTTAAGGATAATATTTTTCACATAATGACAGGCCATTTTGATTTCTTTTTAAAATGAATTCTCTATTTATGGGCTTTACTCACTTTTTGAGTATTCATCTTTTCTTTTTTATTGATTTTTGAGAACTGTTTATTGATTTTGAGTATAAAAATCATCCCTTATTGATCTTTGGGAAGGCTATTATATAAAAAATTATATCCTTTGCCTTTCATATATGTGACATATATTTTCTATATTTATTGTTTCCTTTACTTTTGTTTATAGTAAATTTTAGCACATATATTTTAAATTTTATGGAGAAGAATTGATCAATCTTTTCCTTTATTGTTTCTTTCCTTGTTTTTATGCTTGGAAAACCTATCTCCACCTTGAGATAAAAGAGTGTCCTATAATTTCTAATAATTCATTTCTACCTTTAATTCTATAACTAATTTAAATTTAGCTCATATATAATATGAAATTTGAGTCTATTTTTCTGTGATGATTAATAAATAGCTACAGGTTTGAACTGTATGAATCAACTTCCTTTGAAAAATGATTTGATATGAAGTCTCTATCACATTTTGAAGTCATATATAAACAATTCAGTTTCTAGACTTTCTCTTCCATTGTATATGTCCATTTTCTTACCCTGTAACACTGTCCCTTGTCTTAATTATTATAGTTTTATAATAATTTTAATTACCTGGAAGTTCATATTGTCCATAAATTTTTCTTTCAACAGTTCTTCAGCTATTCTCACTGCTTTGATATTTCAGATGAATTTTAAAATCAGTTTGTTAAATTTCTCCAAAAAACTACCATTGATTCTTTTTTGAAATTACATTAAGTTCATATGCGAACCTGAGGTAAATTTAGATTATTATGACGCTGAGTTTACCACTCAGGGATATAGTATCTATTGCCACTTAGAAAAGTCTTCCTTTATGCCCTTAAGTTCCAATTTCTTTCTATAGCTCCTGCCTATTTCCTCTTAAGTTTGTTCCTACCTATTTTAAAATATTTTTGCTATACTCTTGTAACTGTGATCATATTTTTTATGACATTTTGTGGTTATTATTTCATGCTGATTATTTAGCATTAAACATGACTGTTTTCATTTAGCATTACATAATCAATAGTAATCGTTTAGCTTTAGGTGATAGCATACAAATCGCACGGAAATAGCATTTCTTCTTTCTTACTGGTGCTAGGAAGCAGGGGATTTGCTTTTATTCCTGTTCCTAAACTCTCCCCACCCACCAAGAGTCAAGTATTCATTTCCCGCACATACTGAGTGTCCTCCGTTTGTCCCATGCTGTGCTTGGCAGTGGGGCTCAGCACCTTCCACCTTAAAGTCACCTCTCTGAGTTTGCCCTTCCAAGTCCTCTGCCCCTTTAAGTCACAGTGAGAGGTTGGGTGTGTGTATTAATAACACTTTCTGGCTGCCTCACGATGCTTATTTGGAGGCTTCCCGGATTTGGCAGCATGGGCTTCCATTTTAATTAGCTTCTCAGGAGGTCTTTGCACAATTCATGAGACAAATAAGCCTTCTTTAGAAGTGAGAAGCCTGGTGCATAGTGGCCTGGTCTCCTGAGTAAAACTTCTGGGAGCCTTGTTTCTGGGAAGGGTGATCAAATTGTGACAGAGGAAATGGTGGATCTGGCTCAGCTCACTATGGATGAGAAGCTTGGCTGTTTCTGGAAGTGAGTGGCAAGCTAAGCCTATTAGAAACTCGAAAGGAAAAAAAAAATCACTGATTCTATCTTTATTTACTTTTTCAATATTTCTTTAATTGTTGATTTTTGGCACTCATTTTGATTTGGGGAAATATTTTATTAAAATATTTATTTCTATTATTAATTTATTTATACTGCTGAGCTTTTTTTGGTGTCCCTTTCAGTTCTGCAGCTGAGTTGAGTGCCTCACTCTCCTCGTTCCAGTCCTGACCCTGCTGGAAATGCCTCTGGAACGAATGGAATTGTGGGTATCCCCCCAAAGCCATGCCCATATTTAGCCTCTAGCATCTGTGAATGTGACCTTATCTGGAAAAAGGGACTTTGCAGATATAATTGAAGATGATCTCATTATCAGGGTGGGCCCTAAATCCAATGACAGGTGTCCTGATAAGAGAGAAGAGAAGGCGACACAGAAGAGGAGGCCATGTAAAGACAGAGGCAGAGACTGGAGTTATGAACCCACAAACCAAGGGCAGAAACTGGAAGACACAAGGGGGATTCTTCCTGAGAGCCTTTGGAGACAGCACAGCCCTGCCAACGACTTGATTTTAGAATCTTGGCATCAAGACTATGAAAGAATAAATTTCTGTTGGTGCAAGCCACCAACCTCCTGGTCATTTGTTATGGTAGCCCTTGGACATGATTACAGCCCCAAAGGCAGGTGTGTTGGGAAGAAGTTTATAAGTCATACTGAGGAGAAACCTCAACCATCGGGTCCAAGGCAGGGCAGCTGCCGGTGTTGCAAAGTATGTAGAGAGAAACAGAGGTGCAAAATAAAAAGTTAAAGACAGCTTCTGGTGGGTTAAATGGGCATGTGTGTATGTGTAAATTTCAGTTGACTCATCAAATATTTGAGCACTTTCTCTTTGCCAGCCCCTTGTGTGAGGCAGTATGTGGCCCTCACACACACGTGCACATGCTCACCGGGCACAGACATGCATGATTTAAAACAACATTAAAAGACAGACTAAATTGTGAAGGTACAATAGAATTCTAATCAGCTCTTCCCAGAATACTTGCCACAGTTCTTCCAGCCTCCTAAGGAGACCTAGCAAAAGCTTCCCTCTGTGATTTCATAACACCCTCTCTTTTCTACTAACGATGTACTTTCCCCACTGCGTAGTAAGGAAACCTTCTCTTACCTGCCTCTTACCTGCACTAACTGTGGGCTCAGTGAAGTCAAAGATTATCTTTTAAATCTCTATTTCCCCAGCACTATACACACACACGTATATATACACGTGTGTGTGTGTGTATGTGTATATATATATATATATATATATATATATATATATATATATATATATGGAAAGAATAAGTTAAGCCCAAACCCCAGATAACATTTTGAGAGAAACAATCAAGGCCCCCCAATGTTAGATGTGCTAAGTGAGGCCAACAAATGTTAACTTAGAAGATTTTTAAAAAGCAGAATCCCTAATAAACAAAAATGAACAAACAAAAAGAAAGGGCAGTATGTGCAGTGGTCAAGCTTACAAATTCCAGGTCTGAACTCCTGGGTTTATGTCCTGTCTCTACTTTTTATCGGCTTGTCTCCTAGTTCTCTCATCTATAAAATCGGACTCATATAGGTATCTGTCTCGTTGGACAATGGTAGGGTTTAGATGAGTTATTATATGTAAAACTTCAATGCATTTTAATTAATATTACCCATTGAATTTAAAGCTTTTAGCAATGTAGCATCCTTATGCAGACTATCTTATAAACTTTATGCTACATTGTTTTCATTTTTGCTTAAAGGGTCAGTTATCTTTTTAAAAGATTTTTAAAATTAAGAAAAAATTATATATTTAGTGGTATAGTTGTCATTTCTGGGGCTCTTCGTTTCTTGGTGGATCCAAGTTTCCATCTCGTTTCCTTTTCCATTTGCTTGAGGATTTCCATTAACATTTCTTATAGTGTGAGTCTATTGGCTACATGCTCTTTCACCTTTTGTATGTCTGGAAAAAACCTTTGTTTCTCCTTCATTTTTGAGAGGTGTTTTCACTTGCTATAGAATTCTTGGTTAACAGTTTTTCTTTCAGTACTTTAAAGATGTTGTTCCATTGTCTCCTTGTTTCCATTATTTCTGACAAGATATCTGTTGATATGTTTATCTTTTCTCCTCTATACATAACCTAATTCCCTGCTTCACCTGCCTTGGCTACTTTTAACATTTCTTTTATCACTGGCTTTAAGAAATTTGATAATGATGTGCTTTGATGTCATTTTCTTCAAGTTTCTTGTTCTGGGGTTTCACTGAGCTTCTTATATTTGTGGGCTTATAGTTTTCATCAAATTTGGAAATTTTTCAGAATTTATTTTTTAAAAGATTTTAATGAACGCCTCCCCCGTCCTCAGGGACTCCATCTACTCCTTATTAGCCCCCTTGCAGCTGTCCTGAAGCACAGTGATGATTGGTCCATTTCTTTTTTTTTTTAATTCTCTTTTCTTTTTGTTTCAGTTTGAACAGTTTCTGTCACCATGTCTTTAAGTTCACTAATCTTTTCTTTTGTAACGTCTAATCTGCTACTAATCCTACTTAATGTATTTTTATATCTTTCTTATCTCTCCTTAACAATTTGAACATAAGGAATACAGCTTCAACTTTATTTCTATCTCTTAATTCTAACATTTCTACTAGGTAAGTGTTACTTTTGTTTGATTGATTTTTATCCTCATTATGGGTGGTATTTTCTTCTTTATGTGCCTGGCAAGTTTTCATTAGATGCCATAAATTTTGAATTTTACCTTGTTTGGTGCTGGATAATTTGTATTTCTATAATATTCTTGACCTTTATTCTGTGATGCAGTTAAGTTACTTGAAAACACTGTGATCCTATGTTTTTTTTAAGATTTATTAAAGGAGACTATAGCAGTACTTTATTTGAGATTAATTATTCCTTACTCAAGGCAGTTCATCCTCGATACTCTAACTAATGCCTCATGAATCATGAGATTTTCCAGTCTGGCTGGAAGGTACAGGCACTCTTTCCAGCTCTATGTGAGCACAGGTGACTGTTATCTCTTATCCATTCTAATAATTCTTACCTTTGACTTGGGTTGTTTTCTCATAGGTATGTGATGATCAGTACTCTGCCATATACTTGAGAAGGGCTTTCAGCAGACCTCTGAGGTTCTGTTAAGCTCCCTCTTTCCTGATACTCCATCCTGAGAACTACAGCCCCCTTGTTCTCCTCTGACTCTCAGCTCTATCTTCAACTCAGGGAGTCAGCTGGGCTCCGCTTGGGTTACATGGCTTGGAAATTCTTTCACGGGAGATTATTGGGCTCACCTCACTTGTTTTCTGTTTCTCAGAAATCACTCCCCTTCATTGACTAATGTCTAGGGTTTTGAAAACCACTGAATCATAATTTGTCAAGTTTTTTTATTTTGGTTGTTTCAGTCAGGATGGTAAACCCAGTTAATTTATATTAAATGGAAGTGGAGTCTGAGACTGCATTTTAAAATTTCATATGTCCTGGCTCCTGCAAAAGTCTGATTCATAATTTGTATTTTGCCAAACAAGATATTCTGATGGATATTCCTTGTTGTACACCAGAGGACTAGATCTTTGATATTCAAAGTACTGTCCATGTACCAGCAGCATCAGCATCATCTTGGATCTTGCTAAAACATACAGAATCTCATGCCTCACCCAAGATCTACTGGTTCAGAATCTGCATTTAATAAGATTCCCAGTTGATTTGTATGCACATTCAAGTTTGAGAAGTACCAGGCTGGCTAATTTCAAAGTTTCCTTCTAACTAAAGTTCTTTTTGCCTGTGAAATGGGTAAGATGGTTTCTAAGAGAGCAAGGGACATTGTGGGAAAGTTGTATGTTAAAAAGTATGTTAAAGACATAATTTTCTAGGGTAGGTTTTTCATATTAACTGCAAAAGTCCTAACAAAGGAAAGAATAAAAGAACTAACAAAGGACAAAAAGGACAAATAAATACTCACTTGACTAACACATAGTTTTGCAATTATTTGGTTAATGTTTCTCTATATGGTTTATGTATTTCTTTTGTTTTTCACCAATCTATCCTAAGAGCCCAGACAGTGCTCCGCATGTGTCAGGCACTCAGTAAATAGTTTTTGATTGACTGAATGACCAACAGACTGAAAGATTAGAGACACTATCAAGGTGGGTGTTTTTATGCCTTTAAGAGGGACAATTTAGACACAGAGAGCTCAAAGGGACAGAATAATTTGACTCAGAGAAGATGGCTCAGACTACCTAAGAAATATTAATGTTCAAGAGAATTTCATAAAGGAGGGTGTCCCAGAAAGTTTATTCAGTAATTCAGTACACATTCTTTGTAACTGAGAGAAGTAACTGCAATTCCATGTAATTTCAAACAAAGAGGAAGAGTGTGTTACAGAGGAAATAGCAGGCAGTTTTGGAGAAAGTGACCATGCCGACTCCAAATTTACAATAGCTGAGGACACAAGTCTTGGGGCAGCAGCTTTACATATAGAAAGAGCCTAGAGTTTCACATCATGCAGATCTCCCCTTGAGTCTCTGCTTTTCATCAGTCCAGTGAAATGACTTGAGGCACTTTCTTAGTCTTCTCTGGGCCTCTATAAAACTGAGTTGGTGGAGATGATTATGATGGTAATCATGGTAGTGGCGATGCTGTTGTAGCTGGGTGACACATAACTTGTATCTCAAGGAGGCTTTGTAATAATCAAATGCAGTGATGCCTATGAATGGATACTATAATGTTTATTAAGTGCTATGCAAATGATCATTATTCCTGGATTTTAGAAAGGAAATAAGAAAAACTCATATGACTGCACAAAGATGCTCTCTAAAGAGCTCAGTTTGTAATATAATAGGTATAAAAAATGATAGGGAGAGGAACAACTTTCCCAGAATGAATACAAAAGTTTGAGACCATAAGAGTCAAGACAGCCACTTGATGAACATGAATACATGCTTAGCAAGAAAACAATGAGAATAAGCTAGGTGGAAAATTGCTGAGGACAATAGAGGGAGTATTCAAAGCTCTGACAGGGAGTCTTATAGCTTGGCAGATAGTGTAGAAGTTATATAATTCACAGGAAAACTCTAGCCTAATAATCTTCACATCCTATCGGCTCTTTCTTTCCTATCTTTCCCTCTTTCTATCTTCTCAGGGAGAATGAACTTCATGCTGAAGGAGAGAACAAATTGTCTTCATGTGTAAAGGGGAGAAAAACAGTCAAAGAAAGAGAAACTCCCAACATCCAGCCTCCCATCTCATGCTTGAATTTTCCCTTTAGCATCAGCCCCAACGTAAAAGTCTCCTCGAACAACCACTTCTAATATCTTCAATTCACCACATCTTTGATCATATTATTCCATCTTTGGGCAATAAGAACAATTAGAAAATCCAGTTTGTCATAACTGTGGGCCAGAACAAGACTTCCCATATCTTCCTTTGGCCTGGATCGCATCCTTACTGTAATTAAGCACAAACTAATTTTCTTTTTACCTAAGAGTTACTTAAACTTTAAACATTTCTTCTATTTCCCTTCTCCAAGTGGATTTATCATTTCTTCAGGCTGAACACTCAGTTTTCCTCCAACAGTTGGATGCTTGAGTTCCTTTAGTATCCTCCAAAAGTGTTTTTACTTGATTTTAACCAAATGTTCCTCTTGGTTAAAAGAAATGGCTAGTGTGAAAGGACCAATGTTCTTTTGTTGAAAGAATATCAAAGATACCAGGAGAAAGAAATTCTTTCAAATTTCCTTCACTGAACTCACAAGTCCACTTATACATATACCCATCCTTTTCTGGTATATTGGAGAAAGTAGCTTTTCTTCTAAGACTAATCCTTCCACCAGTGCTTTGGACCACACCACTCTGCTTTCCCAAGCAGACATTATCAATGATCCCTCCATCTTCCTTCCCTCAGTCCCTCTCAGTTTTCCTCTTCATAAATGAGCTTCTTGTCTGGTCTCACTGCCTCCATTTTTTCACTTCCCCCTTTCTCTTTATTCAGTGAAAACTGGCCACTGAGCCATCGCTTCACTGAAAATGATCTAAGTTCACCAGTAATATCCATAATTCTAAATAAAATGAATATTTTTTCCTTCTTACTTATTTCATCTCTCAGCAGAATTCAGTATTGTAGACCAACTCCTTATTAAAGCAATCTTTTTCTTTATCCTTCTTAGACACCAGGTTCTCTTGGTACACTCCCCACTTCTTTGACTTCTCTTTCTCATTCTTCTTTACAGACCTATCCTTTTTATATTCTGTCATTGAATAACAGAGTTCCTCAAAGATTAGTCCTACCCCCCAACCCTCTTTTCTCACTATATAGTGTCTCCACAGGACATCCCACGGCTTCAGTTACCATATGTATAATCTGTGGGTATCTCGTAGCCCAGGCTTCTTTGAGTGCCAAACTGTCATATTCAAACTATTTCACATCCACTTGGGTGTCACAAAGACAACCAAACCAAAAGTCAACACACCCCAAACTGGAATCATGCCTCCCCACAGCAGTTCTTCCTTAGTGTTCCTTTTTTCAGAAAACAACTTCACTACCTTTCCAGTTTTATAAGCTAGAGACTTGGGATTTATTCTTTAGTCTTGTCTCCCTCTTTCTTCTCTAATATCATCCAACACCAAGATCTGTAAATGCAAGGCCTAAATTGCTCCACATTCATGAAATCACCTGCTAAGTTTTCTCCCACATTTTTTTTTTTTTTTTTTTTTTTTTTTTTTTTTTGGTACGTGGGCCTCTTACTGCTGTGGCCTCTCCCTTTGCGGAGCACAGGCTCCGGACGCACAGGCCCAGCGGCCATGGCTCACGGGCCCAGCCGCTCCGCGGCATGTGGAATCTTCCCGGACCGGGGCACGAACCCGTGTCCCCTGCATTGGCAGGCGGACTCTCAACCACTGCACCACCAGGGAAGCCCTCTCCCACATTTTTTATTATCCTCTCAGGATCTGCCCTCCACTCTGTAGTCAAAATGATCTTTCCAAAGTTCAAGTTTGATCATATCGCCTCCCTGCCTCAAATTTTCAGTAGGTTCTCATCATGTTTAAGGAAGAGCAAAATCCTTAAAATGCCCTGTGAGTTATAGCCTATGCCTGCTTCGCCAGCCACCATCGAACCAGTCGAACCAGCCTTGTTTCAGGTCCTCGTGGGCACTCTGCTCCCTCCTGCTACTGAGCTATGGCACAAATTGTTTTTACAATCATGAAAATCTTCCCTCTCCCTTTCCTTAGAAATAGGTCCAGGTGATTTCTTTTAATACTCTCATGTAGCTGTATTTCCATCCTTTGGAGAACCGATATCAATTCCTAATAATACACTTACATTTAAAAAATTTGATTACTATCTGTCTCTCTAACTATAACATTATTTAATGTGAGTAGGTCTTTTATTTGTTTAAGTATCCCTGTATCTCCAGTGTCTAGTATAGCTTCTGGCCCAACAGTATGCACTCAATAAATTTTTGTGGGATGAATGAGTATATGGATGAGCCTCAACGATACCCTTTCATATCCCTACTCTTTTCCTGTGCTCTTCCTTCCTCCTGGCATACAGCCCTTCCTGCCCTTCTTCCCCATGCTCTTCTGCTAGACTTGCCAAATAAAGCACAGAGGTGTTAGAAGAGCATCTCTGTTCTTTAAGTGCTTTCATGTCTCTAGGTACATGATTTACCAGGATGTTAAAAGGACTTAACCAATGTGTTTTTTGACCCATAATTGGTGATCTTTGAGGAATCAGAAAGAACACGTAATATGTCATACATTTGGGGGAATGTGATAGACAAATATTATCCCAATCTTTAGAAAGAAAGATAGAGTCCATCAGTACATGTTGAGCATGACATCAGTTGTATGAAAAATTCTAGAATAGATCATCAAGATTTCTAGAATAGATTAACGTATGGTGTGTGGGTCATTGAGAGAAAAGTAACTAGCATGAGTTCCCTTAGAAAAGTTATTCTATAATAGTCACTTCTCTCACTTAGTTAGGGTTTAGTAGATTGTATTAAGGAGGGAAGTGCTTTAGACACAATATGTCTAAATTTCAGAAAAGTTTTTGATCACATTTTTTCTGATATGTTTTTGCACATAGCTGAATGGCATACAAAGTTGAATTTATAACTGACTGACCGCCTATGAAACACTGACAAATGGATCGATGCTGATGTGGAAGACTGGTGGTGGTTTAACACACCTCCATTTTTGGTTAACATTTTTACTAAAAATGTAAATGAAAATATAGAATACCTTTTTATTAAAGATGTAGATTACAAATGTCGGGGTGGGGTGGGTGCATAGGTAACAGATTATCAGAATCAGAATTCAAAATTATTTTTAGGCTAAAAGTAATTTGGTTTTAGGATTAAAACCAACAACATGAAGATTTTTCCCCACACACATATGCTGCCTCATTTAACCATCATTGTAGGGTGTTAATATTATTAATAATTCTCATTTATGACATGTCTGAATGTGCCAGACTCTTTGCATTAGTTACGTCACTTAGTCTTTCTAAATCATGCTTTGATATGGATATCATGCCTCCATTTTACAGAAAAGGAAACTGAAAATCAAACAAGTTAAATGCCTTCTCTAATGTCTTAAAGGTAGTGCTAGAGCTGGGATTGACACACAGGTCAGTCTGACACCCAAACAAAAAACCCTCTTTTCTATACTCCACTGGTTTTTCAGGTAAAACATATCAATAAAGTGTAAATGATGCACTGAGTTGCAGGAACTCGATTCTACAAGCACAGAAAGGTGGAGACACGGTTTCACAGTGGTTCATGTGAAAAGGTGTAAAGGGCTTCTTTGCCTGTAAGTACCTTGTGAATCACCAGGGTGAGTCACTGACTTCTCACCAAATGAATATGATCTGGGCTGTGGACCAGTGCCCAGAACAAAGAAGGGCAAGAGCCACACTGTGCTCCACTGTGACTGAAACACGGTGCTTTTGGACACTCATCCTAAGAAAACACTGTCAAAGTGAGCAAACCCAGGATAATTAGACCAGAATGATGAATTTAAGTCATATAGAAAGTGCTTGAAGGAACTACGATATAGAAACCATGCTACCTCTAGCTATATACAGTTAGCATGTGTTAATGTATACTGTAGGACAGACACTATCCTGAATATTTTACAGCCTTAATTCATTTAAGTCTCACAATAATCTTTGACATAAGTTCTGTTATTATTGCTTCTATTTTATAGATAAGGAAACTGAGGCACAGAGAGGTTATCTAACCTTTCCCAAGGTCACATAGTCACAAACTCTGAAAGGTTGGCTCCTATTTTTGATTGGAACAAGAAATTAGAAGAGGAACTAATTGGCTACAGAAGAAAAACAAGCAGCGTGGGTGCTCTAGAAGAGTACAATTTGATTCCATCTCAAAAACTTAACAATTTACCTCATCTCAGAAGAATCTTGCTGAGTTCTCTATCACTGGAAGCTTTCAATCAGGCATATTTTTGAGGGATTCTACAGCACTGGAAGAGCGTGCACTAACATGATTACAAGTTTCTTTCCATTTCAAAATGAGTCTATCAGTGTCAGCATAATCCCATATTGGTGGGTTGAAGTGAGAGCATTTATCCTCCTGGAGTCTTAAGGTGTGTTTGGAAAAATCTAGATTAACTGGAACTTAATTTGCAGAACCTTAAATTGATCAAAACGTATTGTTGCATTGTTTTCAAAGGAGAAGTTGATTTTTAATCCTTCCATCCATAAGAACACACATCCAGATGGTAAAGATTTGTTGATCCCCTACTATATGTAAAGTTACATCGGATTCCAGTTTTAACTGCCTATATTGTTCGTTCCTGTTAATTAGGAGAAAATTTAAGCTTGGAAAATTTAAGTGATTTGCCCAAATTCCCACAACTAGGAAAAGCATAACAAGGGCTGGAACACAGGGTTCTCAAACCTTGCTTTCCCCAGCGTACTCTACTCCTTCCCTAAGAAAATCAGATAGATGGAAAGATATATTTCCCAAGTAATTTCAATAACAAAGTTTTCTACCTTTTTTCTTGGGTCATTTGCTCAACGAACCTCACAGGGCACTCCTTTCACTAAGGGCCAGCATAATGATTGTGGGGGAGTTATACAAATATTAAGCAAGCAAACAAAAAACACTGTCCTATCTCGAGGGGCTCAGTACTGAGTAGAGAGGCAAGTCTGAAAACAGGGCATTGCAAACCAGTGAGAAAAGCTGAGAGCCAACTTGCCTGCCGTGCATCTTCCTATTAACTGGGGGTTTACTGTCCTCAACATCAGATTTATTCAAAAATATTTGAGCATCCACTCTGTGCCAGGCATGATGCAAAGCATTGTGGAACTGGGGGCAAAGCACCAAACGTGGTTTCTGCCCTCACAGAGGTTCCAGTTGCTTGATCTCACGTGTTCTGGCCTGGCTCTTCTTGGAGTTTCCATATAGGAAAACAGAGAAACTGTGGAGTCGCATCTTACTTGGATGTTAGGTTAGAAGTCAGCGAGAAAGACAAAAATAAATATAAACGTAATTACTGTCGAAAATTGCTGTATCGGACATGACATACTATAACTCTAATCATCCAGAACAGCCAGGTTTTTGTGGGTTTTTTTTAAACCCCTGGTGTTATAACAGACCATTTTTTACTTTGTTTTTATTTTTACCTAAGCACCAGACAGCAGGCTTGCTTTGAGGGCTCATGCTGTATGATAAAATCATATCTTGGAATATTAAATATCACAGTCAGAAAGCACAATGCAGGAACTGAGACAGAGTGAGGGAGTAGTATTTTTATGTGTCTCCACTTACTCTCACTGAGGGCCTGCACTCAGGGCTCTAAACGACAGAGAGCTGTGAGAGATGCTTGGGGAAAAACAGGAGACCCAAAGAATATTTGCAAGCAATGAAAGGGCCTGGTAGAATTATTCTATCAAAGATATGGAGAAGAATCTGTGCCCTTGTTGGGATGGGGTGAAATTTGAGGGGGAAAAAAAAACAAAACACAGAAGGATCTGGTAAAAATCACTACCCAAACCTCCAAATCCCAACTACCAAGCAGAGGGCAATTCTCAAGCATCCATGCAAACCTGGTCAAGGGTGTGGGCAGGGCTGGGCCTTGAGGTGGGGAGACTTGGGAGACTCTTGTGTTTTGTCTTCTGCTCACGCATCTCTCAGAAAGTTTGTGACTGAGCCTTCCCATTTTTACTGAGGGAAGATATAACAAGAGGCAGAAAGGTTCTTATACCTGAACTTCTCTTGGGAGAGCAATGTGTATATGTTTACAAAATACTTATTGAGAAGCTCTTTGGTTTTGAAGGTAAGATGCCCCCAAATCAGGCTCCACCCATAAAAGATGACTGCTGACTCTGGTGCAAAAGCCAGGGAAAATAACTGGTTCTCCTCCTGAGAGGGAGGTTCAGTGAGTTGGAGGAAAGAGTGAAAAGGAGAAAGAGGAAATGAGGCAGCTCTGTGGTGGCGGAAAGTGGCATGCTATTGCAACTGACCTCCCAGACACCCTGTAGTTTCTAGAAAATTCTACAAAATTACAAAATGCTGGGTGTGGACAGCTTTCTTGAGGAAGCTACTGAAGGGGTCCCAGTGTGGGTGAAGGATGATTTGGGGTAAAACAGAGTTAGCCCACGTGGACACAGGGCCAAGTGGATAGGGAATCACCTCACTGATAGCTTGGGGACTCTCAGGAACCCTGCCTTGAATTCCGGACACGTACATCTCACTGCCTCCTCAGCATCTCCACTTGGATGAACAAAAAGCACCTCAAATGTCAAGAGTCCCTCACCAAAATCTGTTCCTCTCCAAAGGCTCCCCATCACAGGAAATATTCCCACCATTCATTGGGCTGCTCAGTCTGCCTCTTCGGGATCTTTTTCACACCCTTTCCTGTGGTTTCATTTTCAAGTCCATCAGCAAGTACTGTTGACTCTGCTTTAAGAGCCTACCCCAGGGAATTCCCTGGTGGTCCAGGGGTTACAACTCTGCCCTTCCACTGTGGGGAGCATGGGTTCAATCCCTGGTTGGAGAACTAAGATCCCTCGTGCCATGCAGTGGGACCAAGAAAAATAAAAAATAAAAAAAATAATAAAACCAGGCTGAGGATCATTAAAAATTTTTTTAAAATAAAAATCTACCCCAAATCTTCCAACTCTTAACACCTCTGCCACCACTAATCTTGTCAAGTTTCGGTCACTTCAGAAGATCCTTGCAGGAGCTTCCTGGCTGGTCTCCCTGATTCTGCATGTGCCTCAATATTGTTATTCTCCTCACAGAGTGATCTTTTAGAAATGTAGGTCTGATCATGTCAGTCCCGTGCTTGAAACTCTCCAACAACTTCCCCATAGCCTTACAATAGCCTGAGGACTCTCTGTGACCTGGCTACCAACTTTCTTTCCTACTCCTCTGCCTTCCCTGGTCTTGCTGCTACTCTTCGCAGTGGACAGGCACACTGTATTTTCAGGGTCTTTGTATTTGCTGTACCCCAGTCTGGACCATTAATAATGGGTGAAGCTGGGATTCCAAGCCAGGTAGCTGAACTCCAGAGCCATTGCTCTTAACCACTGTCACTCACCAACCCCACAGCACAGGTCATACTACCTGATACTGTACTACTTATCTTTTCATTTATTAGGTTTTTTTTTCTCCCTCTCTAAAATATAAACTTCATAAGGCCAGGGCCTTTGTCTATTTTGTTCATCACACAGTGCCTGGCACACAACTGGCCACTCTATAAATATTTGTGGAAGGAATGAGCCTTAGCTGACATCTGTGATACAATGGCTAACACATTCCCATTAGATACAATATTCACTAGTCTTTACAAAATCCTCACTTTAATGAGGATGGAAATGTGGCTTGAAGAGGTTAAGTATTTGCCCACAGTACACAGCTAAGAAGTAGATGAGCAGGGATTTGAACTGGGATCAGTTTACCTTCAGAGCCTAAGCTCTTAACTCCTGGGCTACGTTTGTCCTCCTACCCCAAGGTCCTGCTTCCTCTTCTCCCTGATCCATGTGGAACCTAGCTATACCAAGGAAATAATTAATTTGTTTGAAGAGCTCAGAAAAACCTTAAGAAAACAAAAACACTTTGGTATAAAGCATTACACTTTTTATAACTGAATAGTACCTGTTCAAACATATAGTCCATTCCTCTGATTTTATAGCTGAGATTAAGGTGCAGAGAAGTTGAATGGATGTCTAAGGCTCCCAGATTCCAAGATGCTGCAGAAAAATCCCTGTGTAAGGAATCAGGAAATCTTCTAGTGAGTAACTGTGTGTTATGGTTTGAGTTATATACCCCTCAAATTTATATGTTGAAGTCCTAACCCCTAGTACTTCAGAATGTGACTTTATTTGGAAATAGGATTGTTGCAGATGCAACTAATTAAAGCGCTACTGGAGTGCGGTGGGCCCTTAACCCATGACTGGTGTTCTTATAGAAAGGGGAAATTTAGACACAGATATGCACACTGAGAGAACATCACGTGAACATGAAGGCAGAGATTGGGGTGCTGCATATACAAGCCAAGAATGCCAGAGATTGCCAGCAAATCACCAAAAGCTAGAGGAGAGGGAAGAACAGATTCTCCGTCACAGCCCTCAGCAGGAATTCACTCTGACACCATGACCTTGGACTTCTAGCCTCCAGGACTGTGAGAATAAATTTCGGTTGTTTAAACTACCCAGTTTGTGGTACTTGGTTATGGCAGCCCTATGACACTATTATACTCTATCATCTCAGGCAGGTCACTGGCCACACCTGGGCCTCAGTTTCTTTAATTATAAAACAAAAGGCAGAGACTGGAAGATCTCTAAGGAAATTTTGTTTCTGGAATTGTATGGCTTATCATTCCAGGGCTCTGAGACAAACACCTTTTTGGTTTGGAAAGCCTGAGACATGGGGTTGTATTTCACTCTTTCACAAAACTACTTGGTTCTATTCAGTTTGACAAATGTATATTTATTTCAGAAATTGGATTTGGTACTGGAAGTTCAATAGCAAATAAGATCCATCTTCTGACTTCAATGATTTATAGTCTTTTGGGAAAGACAAAAACCTAACTTAAATACATAGTGGTAGGTATTAATAGTCATAACATTTCTTAGAACTTTATGTATATCAGTTCATGTAATTCTCACATAACCTGCTATAAGCTAGGTATCATTATAATTATCCCCATTTTATAGATGATAAATGTGAGGAACAGGGGAGTTAAGGGACTTGCCCAAGGTTACACAGTTAATTAGTGTCAAAGCATGAGATGTTCTTGGATTTCCAGAAGAGTCCTTATCCCAACCTTGGGGATCAGGGAAGCGTCTTGTAGGAGGTCACCTGATCTGAGTCTTGAGGGATGTAAGAGATGACCAGGTTGGAGAATTCTTGGTAAGGGGCACAGGCTGCACAAATTGTGGGTTGATAAATGGCATTTACCAGACATCTTAGTCCATTTTGGTTCACAGATTTTAAGGCTCATACAATTGTTGATTTCATCACTCTCAAAAGATATGAGGCTCAGAGAGGTAGCAATGAAATTGTAGAAAAAGTCCTGGGGTTATTATTCCCATCTGACAGATTTATAATCCCCATTATACTGCAGACCAGTGAATAAGTGACTTATTTAAAGTTGTACAGGTAGTAAATGAAGGAGTTAGGATTTGAACCTGGGCCATTTGTCTCCAGAATCAGTACAATAAACCACCTCCCTTCACTTGGACTCCATTAGGCTTCCTTCAGTGGACTTAGAATTACCATGACCCCCAACTTATTTATATCAAAATAAGCCTGTGGGAATATGTCAGGGAAAAGCCATCCAGCATGTGTGTGTGTGTGTGTGTGTGTGTTTCTTTCCAACTCTGACAGTTCCTGAGTCTATAAATCAGCCTTTAGCTCCTATGCATTTTGTTAAGCACAAATTATCACCCTCAGCCTTGGCAAAGATGCTACAGTAACTTCTGCTTCTGCAGTAGCTCCCTACCATCATGTGGGAGGATGACTACTCTTATGGCCTATGTTTTGGAGTCAGAAGATGAACTTTCTTTTAGATTGATCTTAACTGTGGTTTTCCTGAGAGCAAGATTATGATTTTACAATCTGGAAGGCAAGTAGTGAGCAACAACAGCACATTGTAAGCTCCTGGAGTGCAGAGCTCCATCTTACTCATTTCTGATCCCTACTTGTCTCTGTACTTGAACCAGTGCCTGGTCATGATGGGTGTACAATGTCTGAAGATAGCTGGGGTGAAAGAAAGCTGTTATGGTCTGAATGTTTATGTTTCCCTAAAATTTGTATGCTGAAATCCAAAACCCCAAAGATGATGTATTAGGAGGTGTCACCTTTGCAATGTACTTTGGTCATGAGTGTGGAGCCCTCATGAACGGGATTAGTGCCCTTGTTAAAGAGGGTCCAGAGAGATCTCCAACCCTTTCTATCAGGTGAGGATACAAGTGAGAAGGCACCAGCTATGAAGCAGGAAGTGGGCACTCACCAGAATGTGATCATGCTAGTATCTTAATCTTTGAATTCCCAGCCTCCAGAACTTTGAGAAATAAATTTCTGCTGCTTTTAAGCTGTACAGTCTGGAATTTTGTTATAGCAGCCTGAATGGACTAAGACAAAAGCCTTAGCTACAAGTGTGCTTCTCTCTTCTGTAGCAGTGGTTCTCCACTCAGATTACACATTAGAATTACCTGGGGAGACTTTAAAAATCTGATGCCCAGGGCTCCACCCAAGACCAATTCAAACAGAAATATGGGAGTGAGGATGGAACTCAAACATCAGTATTTTAAAAAATATTTATTCCCCAGATGATTCTAATTTTGCGCCAAAGGTAAGAACTACTCTGTAGGAAGAGACCTGCAAATAGTTATAAATATTTATAGCTCTAGATATTTTAAAGTCACACCTGTGGCTATTCTAACCAATTCACTTTTGTCACTCAATCTGTAAAAGCTCAGAGACAGTGGGGTGCAATCAGAAATCAGGGATGGTGGCAAAGAGCTATAAATACTAGCTCTGGAACCAGCAGGCAAGCTGGTTCTGCAACAGTGGCTCACCTTCAATTGTCTTTAAAAAGAAATACAGTAATTTCAGTTTGTTGAATGGAGTTTTTCTAGAGCAGACCCCTTCCTGTTTCACGAACCACTTCCTCCTGTGGTTAAAATATCATGGGCCATCCACTGATTCTTATTTGAAGGCTTTCTCAACACACACACACACACACACACACACACACACACACGCACATGCACACGCGCACGCGCGCACACACACACACACACACACACACACACACACACACACACCTTTCTCAGGATAAATTTTTTTTAAGTTGACTTTTTCAATGAAGCATTATTTTGTTTATGATATTTACACAGTTCTTTCCAGAAAGAAAAGCATAACCATATGATCAACAGGAGACTCCATGGATCACTGAGATGACCATGAGTGTCAGCCAGCACTCCTTGCATTGTGCTTTAAGGTGACTCTTTGGACCTCAGATTCTTCATGTGTCAGATGAATCAATGGGACAATCTGACTACACTAAGCTAATGTTGGACCATCTGACTACATTAAGTTAATGTGCTATGATTCATTTTTCTAGAGGACCCAGCCAAGTTGGAGATTCCCTTTATTCATCCAGTAGATTAAACTCTTCAGATTCTTAAAGTGCCTTTGTTTCTTTTAATTCACCATCTCCCTTCTCATACCACTGAGCTAGTTGAACGGTTGTTAAAAAAATAAATGTTTCAAGCTAGGGGACTTTTTGGACACAGATTATGAAACTTTAGTTGTGATGCTGGCCAAGCAAAGTGGGTAGTTTTCTCTGTGGGGTACGGTAGGAGAGAAGAGGAAAAAAAGATCTGCTTTCAATGCGTCAGAACTAACCACAAAATAATTGGGCCTACAGTCTAATCTAATCATGCTTTTGTTTATTCACCTCATATAAAAGTCTCTTAAGAATGCATCTGAGCACAATATATAATAATACTATAACATACATTGTGAGAAACTTTGGAAAACAATAAAATGTCCACCTGAAATAAGCAGTGTTCATAGACATACAAACCCATTGGTCATGCACATTTGTGCCATTTCTTGAACTACTGAGTCACAATGCTGAACTGAAAGCATGAAATAGATTTTACAAACAGAGACTGAAGCCACTCAGAGGCCTAACAAGTGTTATCAGAAGCTTCACATTTGCATAATTTACTAAGTCAGTTCACATTTTATTATAAAATTCACATTGTTTTATTGTTTTCTTTTGTAATTAATTGGAACATGACATTCCTGCTTAACAGCAGGCAGGGGGCTTCCTCTTCAAAGTCAGTAGTTTGGGGACTCTCCGGAGAACCATCTGTGAGTTGCTTGTTAAACTGAATGTAGTGTTTCTTGTTAAACCGAAGCCACAATTATAGTAGAACCCAGTTAAAACTCAACTCATGTGTACAGATTTGGATAAAACAGGGGTAAAAACCGCATCCCACTGCCCCCTACCCCTATCAAACTATACAAAAGTAAAAGCTCAATAGAAACCATTAGTATCTAATGTGAGAATCCCGTTTCCAAAACAGTTCATGAAGGGGTTGAGCAGTATTAGCAACTCAGACCGGGAAAAGGGCAGACCCAACTGGTGAGGGGCCCGTATGTCTCTCTTCAGCGATGTTCAGGTTCTATAATAATACACAATACAAAACGTTACAGGAAAAGTCGTAACTCTTAGGCAGAGTCTTCTACACAAATTGAACACCACCGTTGGCAGGCAATGTTAGATATATAAATTAATAACTTACAAAACATTACATTATATACATTAAGTAATAAATACACGGTTATAAACAGAAACGGAGGTGATAGCGCGGAAGGCAGTGCAAGAGAAAGACGGCAGCATTAAACTGGAAATGGTGTAACTGGTGTTAGCATGAAGAGGGGCGCAAGAGAACAGGATGGGGACTGTGCGACCCCAGTGGCACAGGGGTTCGGGACCCGACAGGGTAACTGCTCATGAAGCTGAATTCTACACAGATTATTACTGTGAACAACATGACTACCCCTTAGTTTGTTCAACTTTATTCTGTTTACAGCAACAAAGTGCAACTCTAGAGGAGAAAAAATACTGTTGGAAGCAGGCAAACAGAGATACTTTATAAGGGCAACTGAGGAGTTGTTTGGGACCATAGGAGAAGGAAGTTGAATGTGGTTAGAAGCGTAGCCTTTCTATTTGCAAAAGTAACTATAGTCAAGTGAAAGATATTGCCCAAGAAAGGAGGAAGACCATTTTCTTTCCTTTTTTTTTCCCCCAGAAAGAGTCAGAAAAGTTTATGTCAACTTTGAACGTTTATCTGTGTAGAAGTTAATACTAAACTCTAGGTATTCAACAGGCATTTTAAAGACGTGAAAATGTTTTACAAAAAAGGCACACAGGTTGGCAGACAAGGGGACAGGTGAGCAGATATAGAAATGACATTATTAGTCAGTCAGTTCAGTCACTAGAGGGGACAGATTCCCAAAACTTAGTGCAGAAAAATCTCTCAGTTTTGTGTCTTCCATTTTCAAGCCATTCGGTTGTGATGCGAACTTGGCCTCCAGAACCACAGAAACCTTCAGCTCTCCACTAAGCTTGCAAGCAAGGCAAGTCAACTGTGGAATTTCCTGAGCTGCTATGTGCTTCCCGGTCTTGCATTCTGGCTCCAAACTCAAGTAACTGGAAAGGCCGGGAGGCCCTTGTCCCGTGCAGGCCTCGGCCCCCATGGTGGGCTGGCCCTACCATACAGCTGGCATGCTTGTCAAGGGTGGAATGTTCATCTCCATAGGAAGAGGGAGATTATGTGTCAATCGGGGACTTGTCTTCTGTTGTGATGTCTACATCAGTCTCTCCCAGTGAATCCCTATTTTCCGGATCGATCACACAGAGTGTCTTTGTGTTGCTGAAATAGTTGTGGCCCTCTCCTTCTTTTTCGGGGCCTTCAGAATCCTCCTCTTCGAGGGTCAGTTCAAATTGAAACTTCTCCATCAGACCCTGGCAGTCTCTGTTCTGCTCGTCCAGTGGTGGGGAGGGACTCTGGGGTATCATGCTCTGATACCAGTTCCTGTTATCTTCTAAAGTATCCAGAATGTCCTGGGCATCAGGCTGTACCAGGTCCGCCCAGGTCTCCCACAGCGGATGGACAATGTAGTCGATGAAGCCCACCTGGAGAAAAATAAGGTTACACATCTGTTATTGTGATGGGCCCTGGAACACCAAACAAGCCGTCCTGGTTTGCATGCAAAGAAAGAGCCACAACAACCCAAGAGAGGTCAATAATACTGGAATCTGTTATTTGAGTACCTACTATATGGTGCATCCCGCACTGAATGCAATATATACATTATCACTCTTAATCATGCAGAGTAAGTATGGTTATTCACCATTCACAAAGGAGGAAACTGTGACTCGTTGAGATGAAATAATTTGTCAGAGATCACAGAGCCAGTAAGTGGTGGAGATGGGACTCAGTCCCAACTTTGTCTGATCCCAAAGCCTGTGTTGGTCTCACTAGAACTGATTACTTTTCCTCTGACGTCTGCCAGGTAAGAAGTCTGGCTGTAACCCTGGCTGGGAATGACTTTGTCACTCCTTGGATTCTGTGAGTCATTCTCTGAAGAAGGAAGCTCCAGGTCTACTGAGCTCTGACTCAACATTCTTTCCCTGATAACTTTAAAATATGCCGCGGTTTTAAAATGAAAGGGAGCCGGCCTCGTATGACTCTGAGATGTCTCAAGTTCTGTGGAATGTTTTTGGTTTGTAGACGACGTAGGTGAAACACTTGAAAACACTTCAAGCCCCTAAACAAACAAATATCCCCTCTGCAGACACGTCTGCAATTGTTTTAGATCCAGAGGGCATACCGTCATTTCCATCAGGAGAAAGAAGGAAAAATAAAGACAATTAAGCAGTTCCTTTGCTAGTGTTCCTGTGAAGAAATATGAAGCTTATGGCTCTGTTATGGTTTACACAGGGGCTATGCATCCTGCATGAGCTGGCTCTGTGGCCTTATCCTGACCTTTCCACTGTGGGACAAACAGGAAACATTGGGGGTGGGAACAGGCTGAGAGAAAGAATAGGCACTAGTTGAATGAGGGAATGGAATTCCCCTGTCATGGTCTGGGGAGCTGGAGAGATGCTGGGTCGGGATTCAGGGGTAGATGAGCAAAGGCAACTTCGGTGCACCCACGGGCATTACATAGCTGTCTTTCCACACTGCTGGCAACTTCCCTTTATTAACATTCTGGATTTGGGCCAGTTATTTAACACATCAAAGTTGTACCGTATCAAAGAACCTGAGTCGTATGTGACTTTTATCTATCTGTTTATCTATCTATCTATCTTTTCTCTGGTGTTTCCCTAGCCTAAACAAACAGAATTCATACCACAGTCAGGGCATCTCTGATCTGCACTGATTACAAGAACTTCGACTGTGGATGATTCAGATATTTCTCTTGCTTCCACCCACTCCTCTTTCCTCCCTTTTACTTCCTTATGTATGTTTAGTGGTTTTTAGAGACTATTTTCAAGGTGTTTTCCAGGGACCTGAAAAACACAAGCTCAAGGCAATGGAGAAAATTCCATCAGCTGAACACACTGCAGTCATTTGCTTTCTTCATTTGTTCTGCTTCTGCTAAATGTTCAGCACTTTTTTGAAAGGTAGCCTCTAGTTGCTTATTTCCTAGGCCCTGGGACGAGAGAACTCTACAAATCAAGGGCTTCATTGCCAGACGACTCAGACAATGCTCACCAGAGCCCATCTGTGGGAAATACCAGGGTGGACCACAACATCATGGAAACAGTGAGACCTGTTCTCAGTGATGGACAGTGAATAGTTTTGGGTGGAGGGTAGCTGGGTGAACTGGACCAAGAGGACAGCTTCTTCACCTGACACACTGGGGAAATACCTGCTATGTCTATGTCACAAGGCTGTTTGGAGGTTCAAATGGGATAATGTATGGGAAATGTGTGGAAAACCACACAGAACATCATATACATACAAAACACCACTGTTGCTAACAAAAGGGCAATATGCTATTTAATTAACTAATTCATGAATATCTTGTTCTAATTAAGGCATTAGGGTATTTGAATTGGCCCTAACTTTATGTTATCATGTGTTTTTATGGCATATTAGACCTTCAGAGCACTTACAGATTTTAAACTCATTTGATTGGGTTTCTTTAAAAAGCAACACAATAATAATTGCAAAGGAACTATACATTGATATTATAACTACATGTAAATTTGGGAGTAGAAGGTAGTGGGGAAAGAGGATAAACACTAACAAAAAGTACTCTGAATGCTTTTGTGATAAAGGCCTTGGGCAGCCTAGAGACACAGTCTTAATCATGACTGCCTGGCTCAGGTAGTTTGTTGTCCTGAAAAAAATAGCATC
Source organism: Delphinus delphis (assembly GCF_949987515.2). Taxonomy (NCBI): domain Eukaryota; kingdom Metazoa; phylum Chordata; class Mammalia; order Artiodactyla; family Delphinidae; genus Delphinus; species Delphinus delphis. The sequence continues at coordinate 56,673,447 of NC_082683.1, read as the reverse complement.
TCAGCCGGCCCTGAAGCCTTTGTAAGAATATCGATACTATCTAGTGCTACATATTTTGCAGCTAGCGGCATCTGGGGCATTTCTGCATCTCCCTGCCTACAGTGTAATGTCCCCCCAGTCCTTAGCACACAGAGAGTTTGTAGCTTTGGACACAACCAAAAGATGTCAGCATGCTCTCAGAAGTGTAGACGTGACCTTGGAAGGGGACACAGGACAGTGCTTCAACTATGAGGCAGAGAGATGTGTGGGAATGAGATTCATCACCTCTGGTGATGGTAGCAGTGTGCATGGTTATGGAGAGACAACGAAAACAGGAAACAAGGGTGAAAAGCAGAGGTCCTGGATAAAGACAGAGCTGGGGGAAACCTAGAGGGATGAGATGAAGGAGACAGCAGCATTCAGTTAAATCAGCAGGATTTGTTAAGGTCATAGACAATGATCTAAACTGAGGATACACAGTCCAAACTTTGATGGATTTCTGAAGACTGCTTTATCTCCTCGTTGTGAAATTGAGTGTAATGGAGAAGGCGAATGAGTCATGAGCATAATGGAACTAAATAAAGTAGTTGCTTCCTTATAATTTCACACACACACACACACACACACACACACACACACACACACACACATTTAAAAGAAAACAGCTAGAAAGAGCCCTCCAGTTCAACCATCAGCAGAGCTCACAGAAACTTTGAAACCTTATATTAGATACCTGGGATTTTTCCACGGAAGCTGTGTGCTTATCACACATGGGGCTAATCTCCATTCCCCTCTCCCGCTCTTTGTCTCCCTGCTGGAAAAATTCCTCCATGATGCGGTCTGTCCATTGCCGATACAATTCCAGGGACTTGGTGGGGTTACTCAGGTCTGCACAGTGTACCATGTTGCGAAGGACCTGAAATCATCAAATTTTGGAAATCCCATAAAATGAGGTATAAATACTACCAGAACATCTCATCCCTCTCGTACTAGTACACTTGGTACCAGACCCAAGAACATTTTAGTTGCATTATAATTATGGTGCTTGCACCAAAAAAAGCAGGATTACAATGGTGCTGGCCAGAGTTGGTTATTTACCATTATAAGAGTCCCCAAAGGAAAAATATGTCTTCTTTGATTGACAGTCATTGAATTAAAAAACTGGAAGGGACATTAGAGGTCAGATGCTGCCATGGTTTCTTCTCCTCAGTTTGGAAAAAATGCAAAGAATTACTCAAAGTAGATGTCTTCATATTTTCCACTTGTGGAAAGAGGAGACCAACTGAGGGCAATTTGTATAACCAAAACAGACCTAACAAAGTTCAAGTCAGTGGGATTTATGTCCAAACATGAGCCTTTGGGATCAGCAGTCACGTATACCCTATTATAAAGAGATTTTGCTGTTTATTTTTAGAATTAAGCAACTCAATAAATAGGGTTCTGTTTTTCTTCGTAAATTAGAGAATCAACTTGAATGTCCATTTTCCTTTGCTCGTTCTTAAAATAAGCCCAAAGCCTTAGTAGTAACCTAGGATATGCAACTAAGTAAACTTGTTTTTCTTTTTCTAACTGCTGCGTCATTAATTTGGTGTGGCTTTGTGTTAAATCAAAGGCTTCTGTCAAATACCTGTATACGATCAGTATAGTTGTCCAGGAGAAGAACGCCGGAACTTGTAACTTTCTTTGTTTCTACCATTGTCTTCAGGTCTGCCAGCAGGCTCATGTGTTTGGACATATCAGTTGCTAAGACCTGAGGTTAAAAAAAAAAAAAAAAGGAAACTCTCAATAAACTCAGTTTATCAAGGAAATGGATTTTCTCTTCCAGCAAAAGTGAGGAACACAGGGAGACCAAAGTCTTACCATGTCAATAACCATCTTCCTGAGTGTCTGACGCTGCTTCTTGGTGAGATTCTGGAAGATGTCACAGTGTTCTTCTTGGAGCAGTTTGAAACCCACGGCAAGGTGATGGTTTTCCAACACAGATTCATCATTATACATCAAAGCAAGTTCTGAATCTAATAAACAAGGGAAAATGATGATTTAATAAAAAGGGATACAATTCAAACTGTGGAATTACCTCAGTGTGAAATCAGATCTAGTTCTCTCCATATGATCTTAAGAACCAAGACCCCATATGTCATTTTCTATTAGAGCAGAGTCTCCCTCTACAAAGAGAAATAGTCAGTTCCTAAGTTAAAAAAAAAAAAAAAGTTTCCAGTAGATATTAGCTCATAAACTTTCTCTTTGATTAAAAGTCACAGTATTTTTAAAATGCTTTTTTTCCTTTTCACGTCAGATGAAGAATTTGACATTTTAGGTAAGGGCATTCCCAAGCAATTAATCCTATTTTTATCTCAGTTTGTAACTCCCCTTATGTCTTCACGAATGTGTGCTTTGGAAAAAGAACAGACTGAAAATGCCACTAAACCTCACCCAAGGTATTAAAATTTTTCACATTATCTCACTTTTTGATATGTTTCCCAGCTCCATCAATTGTGAGTTTTGGATTTTCAAAGAAGATAATGGTGTGAGTGTAAAATTTCACTTTATCCAAATAATGTAGCTCTTTGGAGCTTTCTGTAAATATGGTAACAAAACAATAATTTTTTACAACAATCTTGATATCCCAGTTTCTGCCCTATGGCCCTATACAACAGAAACTGCATTATCTAGTTACCTAAACTACAGCTTCTAGCCTGCCTTTCACACAGAAGAATCACAGACAACCTTTGTTAGGCAGCACCATGGTCTGCAATTGAGAACATGGTCATCAAACTCATGAAGCCACATTTTCTCTTAACCAAAATGATAACCAAGTGACGATAATATGTTACTAATTGTAGGTGTTGTTACTCATAAACCATTGCTTTTACAGTGTGCTTTGAGTTACATCTTCAGAAAAGGTGGTGGGATATGTGATGTCGTTTCAGCACTCTTGCCTTGTTCATCCTGTGATCAAGGGCATAGCTCTGCAAGCTGGCTTTTTATGGTACGTGGCTTTGGCAGAAAGACCATTTTTCTGTGTGAAGCTAACTGGCCTATATATGGAATGGTTCATGACATCACAGTAGACCAGCTGATATAACCCACACAGACAAGCAGCTGCCCAAAGTTTACGTTCTTTCGGTAGAAAAACAAGGTAAAAAGCAAGGTACCTCACACTTAGTCATTCAAATATCCTGATGATAAAGTATGATAAGGGCTCTTTCACAGCAAGTAGCTCCAATATTTCTTAAAACTGTCAGCACTTGATGTTAATCTTGACCACAAGATAACCAGTATTCTCAGAAGAAAAAAGTACTTAGATTTTCAGCATTTAGAAGTGGTACATTAACTGGGAAAAATCATGGATTTTCATTAGCATGGATACTAAATATTTTGAGCACGACAAAAGCTTTGAGTAGGGCTTGGGATCTTAAGGATGGGCCAGCCCTTGAAGGTTGCTGAAGTCAGACCAATCCATACTACAGACCAGTGCATAATCAAACCTATGAAGCTGGAAGAGAGTGTGTGAGACTTTTACTGACCCGACCCTCCATCCTGAATTGTGGAAGCTTTTTCTTGGAGTCTTATTTCTATATGGAGGCTCCCGTGCTCAGATACAACGTTTGAACCTGCTCCCTCAGTAGAGAGGGACACTAGTGGGTCACCATGCTCTGTGTGAGAGCCCTGCATAATCCTAAAAAATCATTACCACATTATTCCCAAGCCTTTCCGTATCCTTACTGGATAATTCCACATGTGTTACTCTTTCCTCACATATTGCATTTTCCAAACACTGAGTACTTTTTATGGCTCCCCTCTGACCCTTTCCAAGTTCTCCATGCAGCTCAAAGTGATGTTGCTAGACTGGACACAGTATCCAGGAAAGGTCTGACCAGTTTGAGTGGAATGGAAGGATTACCTCATTATTACCCTTATTATTATCCATAATGAAAACATCAGGAGGAAAAAAATGAAGCAGTGACTCATACAATTATCTCAAGTGACTGTTCTAGTGGCGAACTCACTTGTGTTGATGAGAAACTGATTGGAGACTCCAGGATGATCAACGTCATGAATAGCAGCTGCAAAAATGGCGGCCAGGATTTCCAAATCTGTGAAGACGGCCTGCAGGGCAAAATGAGTGCACTGAACTCCACGTTCCATTTGCCTATCCTGCTTAATTAGTTTCATACTAAGGTACCCCATTTCATTCTTGTTGGGAGAAAGATGGTTTGTTGATTTATACAATGTCTCAATATACTATTTTAATTAAATGTAGATTCTGTCCATCATCATAAGGTCTCTTATGTGAGAAGATTGGTGGTCAGAGCCCATGCCCACATCGAGCCTGCAGGCTGAGGCTCGGGGAAGGCGTTAGCACAGCGCTCATGGTAAGAGATCAGGTGGTACCTGATATCTGTTTCTTGGATAAGTGGTATAACAGGATGGTGCTTATGCAACACAAGCACGTCAGACTGGCTCTGCTCTGATATAAAAAGCTTCATATGCTTTCAGGCTGCATAACTAAGGCCAAATTCCAGATTTATAAGCCTGCCAATAAGTTATTTCTTAAAGCTAAATTTGTAGCATGGTCAGAGCTTTCACACATTTATTCATTCATCCATTCAGTCAATACCTATCCACTCAGTGATTACTATGGACAAGATTTGAGGACATTTCTGAGAAATGAGACCTAATGCCAACTGCTCAACTCCTTCATGCCATCCTGTGAAGCCTCCCTCCTCTGCCCCTACCTGTATGCAATGATTTAAACCTAGTATTTATTTAGGTATAAATTGCTTCTGGCTGAAATGTCTTTCATCATTCTCTGTGGTTACTTAAATCTTCTGATCCTTCCATTCAATCTAATTAGGCAAGGACACATTGAACTCTCCCTTCTCTAAACATCTGTGGTTCTCATGCTCAGTTTCCAGCCACACAGTAGGTAACAGCAGCAGACAGTTGATAAACAGTGTTGGCCCACCGTGAGACACTGACACAGAACATAAAAATAATACTGTTTTTTTTTTTCCTTCAGGGCTATAAAACAGTCTTAGCTTCTTGGATTTCATTTCTCAGAATATATGGAACCCAAGCAATAGAGTTGGGGTCAGTTTAATCTTTCTTCACCTTCCAAGCTGAATCTGCAGAGGTGGGCTTGGCTAGGGCGTGGCCAGTCCCTTCCCACAGTGAGCCTACACCTCTTGGAAATACCTGACCACCACTGCCATCTGTCAAGGAAGAGCATGGACTGCTGTACCCACTGGGCTGCTTATAGTGATATATACAAATGCATTAATCTGTGAGAGAAGCAGTCCCAGCCACCTTCTAGAGAGATGTCTAACAAGTTGGAAAGCTGTCCCTCTTTGCTTCAGCATTGTTCATTCCTCAGTTCTAGATTTTTCAGTTACTTTTCCTTCAATCCATAGAACCAGTTTTATGAATTCTTAGGCGAATAAGCTTATGGATGCTTATTCTTAACAGGAACTATATAGAACATTTTATATTATATTTCTGTGCTATCCCTCAGAGGATCTGGGATGGTGTAGGCAGCTCAGATCAGCACGTGCATACTGAGGATATACTATATACTAAATGCTGAACTAGACACTTATTAGGTACTAGAGATACAATGACAAATGGAGCATCCTATTAACTGCTTGATAATTAAATAATTTTTCCATTGTAACAGAGGTAAAGGAAAGGTTACTCTGATATGAGAAAGCAAGTAGAAATGTCATCCATTTATATTAATAACCCAATTGATACATGCTCTACATAATAAAGAGCCAGTTCCAGTATGCACAAACATCTAATTACATTATTTCTATAAATATATCACATGTTGTATGGCACTTTTTAAGGAGGATGGGCAGGGTATGCAAAACAGATCATAACTACTCACATCTAAGGCTGGCGTAGAAAGAAGAACATGGGTTGACTGGGCTACATCAGCAGCGTGTAGGCTGTTATGATATGCCACATCAGCATGGTAATGGTCTTCTAAAGTCATCATGTAGGTAACAAAGGTGTCAGATGAAATTTTGAATGTCTTTAGGAGGTCTCTTTCCTACGCAGCAAAAAGGATTAGAAAACAACTAAGTGGATGTCCATAAATGAAGAAAAACCAAATCAGAAAAGTAAACTGGGATGGAAAAAAATCATAAAGAGCATCTAATTGGATAACCAACATTCACTCCTGTTTACCCACCTGGAATATGGCATACATGATGCATGTTAGGGGCCTATTGTGTGAATATCCAGCCACATTGAAGATGTTAAGGCCCCATTTGTTCAGGTCTTCCAGCTCCTATATCAAAATTAGAGAAATTTAGAAATAAGGACAGTTTTGTTCACATGCCTCATTATTTTTATTTATTCTGGGGACCGGGGTTGGCTAAGTCTTTAGAGTATCTATTTAGAGTGTTCTGGTTGCATGAACGTTTGAAAATGGAATGATCTGGGAAGTTGAGTATCTTCATGCTGTTTAGAAGGTTCTGTACATATTTTTCAGAAAAGGGAGAATGTGTGTTTATTGATAAATTTTGTTTCTGACCTCTAATTTTTTGCTGTATGTCAGTCCTCAGTCAATGTTTCTTTCGGAAGTAGGTGCAAGTGATTAGAGATCATTCTAGCCCCATTTCCCTGTCTCTCCCCTTCTCTGCTCACTGGTCCATGAGTAACAGCTAGAAAGCAATCTCAGGGAAACTCCGCTGCCCTTTGGTTATTATCACTGAGAGCCATGTCAAGGAGACTTAGCTGCTAGAATGTGTGTAAGTCAACTCTGATTTAGTATAAAAGGTCATGAAGATGCTAGTCATCCATTACATCCTAGAGCTCCTGCGCCACAGAAAGACTTGAAAGAAACATCATTCCATCCTGTGTTGTGGGATTATTCCCAGATTATCTGATTAAAGGAGCAATTTATTCCATTATTAATTACTGCCCAGAGTAAGGGATCCAGGCTCTCCCCAGAGGCTTGGCCCAATGTGTAATCAACCTTCTTCTAATGACATCTTTCAGACACTCCCTCCCTGAATGTTCATTTGTTCTCATTTCATACTCTCACAAGGCCGAGAGAACCTCAGCAGTCACCTTGCACGGCCTCCGAGAGGAGGTATGAATTCTTTCTGAGCCTTCCTCCACTACTAGGGTTTGGGCTCAAGGGTCAAGGCTGTCAATTTCTCTCATTTCTTCTTCAGCTCTGCCAACCAGTGCAGATATTCTCATCGGTCCTTGGCATACAGTCTCTGAAATATCCTCTGGGGTAATTCAGTCCTGTCTATTGCCCTCACCTTGGATTCTCCCAATATGTGTTCAACAGGATTCTCCATTCATAGGTTAATGGACCCAACTCAGGACAAAATATGGTCCTTTGGTGCAGAAAAAGGGCCTTTAACTAGGTGTTCAACAATGGACAATGGGCTACATCAGCCTCATCATACTATTTAATAATAAAGCAAAAGCGATCACTGTTTTCTACTAGGAGGTTTTAGACATCTGCCTGCTATAAAGCAGAGCTACACGAGCACACACCCAGCTCATACACACCTTGGCTAGATGATCTTCATTTTCCGTGTTGACTCCAAAGCGTGAGATACTTGTATTATTTAAGCTTGAACTATGCATCAGTTTTTTCACTCCGCTTATCTGTGTCATGAGCTGTTGCTTTTTCTTTTTCTCCTTGTCTTTCTGGGTGGGAGATGGAATCTCCACGTCATTCTGCTTGTCTGCAACAACACAAAAATAGGTTTTCCAGTCCCTGTGTGCCAATGAGAACCCACTGCAATATTCAAAAACAACTTGTAATGGTCTATAATGGCTGGCTCATCTTAGGAAGGTCTGTCATAGCATTATCTCACTTGATCTCCAGGACAATCCGGTGATACATGATTTTATTGCTAAAGCAGCAAACTGACATCCAGAGGAGCTAAATAAGTTGTTCAAGAAGTGGCAGAGGTAGAACTCAATCCCATGTCTTCTGCTTGATTTGGGACAATTACACTCATACACTTTCAAGGTGAGGCATCAATATTTATATGTAAATTTCTTATTAAAGTGAATAACTTGTATGTTTGTAAAAACAGAGAAGGTTCATGTAGCCAAGCCCAGGTTAATAAAAACAGGCTTTATGTTTTGCTCACTTTATTATGTTTGTAATTATTGTTTAATTTAAAAGATCCATATAACAGTAGCTGGGTTCAGTTTAGATGAGTAGTATATATGTTAGAGAAATAAATGGCTTCTAATCTTCAAATGATTCCTCTAAAGCCCTGGCTTATGACGATTTGAGGTTAAGAGGAAGACTGTAATTTCAGTTTTATCTCATGCCTTGTGTCTATAAATTCTGCTAGTAAATAATAACAATGTCTCTCATTGGTAACAGGCATTACATTGATTAATGTAATTGTGCTTATTAAATATCTATAATCATCTCATTTAATTTTTAAAAAAATTCTGCTACAAGATAAAAGGAGGGCTAGGGTTAGTGAGAAAAACATATCTACCTGCTCATAGAAGCTCCTTCTCCTATATCATGCTATTAAAAATATCAGCAATCAAATATTCTATTTCACTTCTCAGGGAGATGGATGGATCCCGAGTCCTTCTGAAAAATGCATTAACTCTCTCAGGCCACAGGGATGCCTGTGAATGCACTGAGGCAATCAGTTATTGAGGTGCTCTACAGCTACTTCATTGAACTAAATGACACCCTGTGGCTGAAAGAGTTAATGCAGCTTTCAAAAGTTCCTACATTTATCTCTACTTGTTTCAGCGAAAATGAGTCCAAAGACAACTTCTCTATTTGAAAATGACACATTTCCAGATGGCCTGCTGGGATCTAGATGATTTGCTTTCAACTCTTGCAGTTGATGGCATAGTCACACGTTCTCCCTGGAGACCTCCGCCTGCTCACAGAGCCCTGTGGACAACTCATCAAAGCAAAGTGAGCACAGTGAGGTGGAAGCAGCTGTCCTGGACCCTTGGCACCTGGCTGTAGGGCTGGAGCAAGAGATTTCTCTATCCCTAGCATCTCAGTGCTGTCTCTGGGTGCCCCCAAGTTCCTAGATTCATCAGCCTATGACTCTGCCTTAGGGAGGAATTTTAGTGGTCATCCCAGTTAGTTCAGGGGTTTCCAACCTAGTTCAGCATCAGAAGCACCCAGGGAACTTTTGAAAAATACAGATTTATGAGCCCCACCCAGTCCTACTGAATCAGTGTTTTTTAAAAATCTTCCCAAGTGACTTTGATGATCAGAGTCAGGTTTGGGAACAAATAATAATCCCACATGTTCATTTTTCAGATGAAGTCAGCAACTTTCCCAAGCTCAAAGGGCAATTCATTCAACAGATATTTATTTCACAATCACTTTGTTCCAGACGCAGTGATTTAATAGCTTAGAACCCAGGCCTTCAGGTTCCCGTTAAAATCTCTTTCTGGTCTCTCAACCTTTGGCATAAAAACTATATATGACATTACTTTTGAAATTACTTTTCTCCCTGTCACTTCACTCCTAATAATGACTACTTTTGCTAAAATAAAAGGCCACAATAGCCCCTGCGTTTCCTAACCATCATTCTTCACCATTCTTCATGCCTGGTTAACGAAGCTGTTAGATTCTTCTGTGCCAATGCAAATATAAAACCTCTAGTGGGACTAGCAGCTTTTTCCCTTTGTTTAATTAAAGATTCCCTGCAACAGCGAGAAATTGAGCCGAATCACTACTGTGTCTGGAACATTACGATAAAGAAGAAAGCCATTATCCACAGAGAGTGCCATTTTGACATTAATGGGTGTTTCCCTATGCAAGCATTGGAACAACTGATGGGTTTCCCTATTCTGAATTTCCTCTGCTCAATGCTTAGCCAGTCCCATGCAGAAATAACCTGAAACACACACTCAAAGAATCATACTACATGCTTTGTGAGTTCACATTTACAGAATGGTCAGACTACAGTGGGGAAAGAGTGGAACAGTACCAAATAAATAAATAAATAAACAGATGCAAAAAACGTCTCATCAAAACTCTGATAATGGCGGCATTGGAGGTGCTTTTCTTGCTAGCTTACAGCATTTAATCATGCAAAATTCCTGAGTTCTCTTCCCTGTGTCTTGAGAATTCTATGTTCCAGCTTTGGAGACAGTAAGTCGGGGATTTAAAGGGGTGATTCTTCTCTGAAAAAATATCAACGAACTTGTAATGTCACATCTAAATATCTTGCTTTAATCTGTGCTCCTTCCCCCTGGGTCCTTTACTTCCTCCTGTACCAGCAACCCGAGCCCATTAACCTGTATGAGCATCACAGAGTGCCTGCACTGATGGTCTCTTGCCTGCATGTCAGCCTGTCCATCTGGACGCCATCCTTTTAAATGGAAACAATACAAGTTTCATACATTCCCCGCAGTGAGGGATTTCCCTCCTTTCTGGATGACACATTTTAACTTTCAATGACTCTTACTGAGATACTGCTCTTCAAGTTTAACTGAAATCAATAAGGTCTTCCCATTTTGTGCTCTTGGAGATGGTTGCTGTGCTCTGACAAGAGGCTCTTATATTACTGGAAGCTGTTAACACATTTTTAGGTCCAACAATCCTGATTCTAAAGACTTTTCTCCATAGATTACATCTATTACTGAAAGGCGATTTTCTTCTGACAGCCTAATAACCTTTCCTAGTTAAAGAAGTGACAGGTATTTTGATCTAGGAGTCAAGAGAGTGAAGTCATAGTTCTGGCTCAGGAACATTTTAGCCAAGTAATCTTGGTCAAGTTACATAGCCTTCTGGGCCTCAGTTTTCTTTCTTGGAAAATGAGGGAACTGGATGAGGCCATTAAGGTCCCTTTCAGATCTGACATTTTGTGAAGAAGGCTTCATGGTCCTCCAGGAATACTCGCCATGCTCACAAGACAGGACGTAGAGTTCCATGTCCTGCATTTGCAGTTTGGAGACAAGCTTTGTTTGTTTGCTTTTTAAGATTATCAAATTGTAAGCCTACAGGCTATTCCAGAGAATCCAGGTTGCCAGGTATGTCTTAGCAAGACTGATAAACTCCATCCATATAGAAAGTTAGAGCTGGAATGGACAGAGGGTGTCATCTACTCCGGTGTTCCCATTTTACAGTTGAAGTAGCTGATGAATCTTTTGTTTATATGATGGATTTTTTTCTCCCTAAATTTTCTCAAGAATATAATCTGTCTGTCTAGTCTGTTTGGTTGGGTCTACCTTGTGTGTGCACATGCGTGTGCATGCAAACGCACACACACAGGCGCACCACCCTCCTAATGTTGAGTGTGTAAGGACTGAGGTTCTAACAACCTACCTCAAACCACTTGTTGTTGATAATTTAATTTTGGGGGGAATAATGAGAAGCCAAATGATGGTTTTCCTCAAGAGCTATGCCTCCATAGCAACTGGAATATTCAACAGAGTTGACAGTTACCCGTTCTTGAGATGAAAAGTGTTGAAACTGAGAACTCATTTTTATTATCTTCTCAGCCTCCTCACTTGATAGCCTTTGATGCTAAAATAAGAATAATTGGTATACTAAACTATTCTCATGGTCCTTGGCAAGCAGATAGTGAAAGAGGCTACAAGCCAAGAGGATTGCTTAGGTACAACCTTGGATGATGAAGGGCTCAGAGACTTCCTGCAGCTTTACTCCAGTGGTCAGAGTCTCTTCTGAGACGACAGACAAGCCCTGATATTTTAACATGCAATGTTTATGAAAACAAAAATGAGTCCTTGCACTTATTGATTTTATTCTTCTTTCCCACAGTCATTAACCTGGAGACTGTCCCTAAAACAGTCCCTAGCTTATGAAAAATAATTGGGTGTCATACAGATGGACAGGAGAAGATGCCTGCCTTCAACAGAATAAAGGGGGATAATGGAGAAGAAAAGGATCAGTACACAACACTTTCTGTTCAATTAGATTCTAGCTCCTCTTGGAGCTAGGATATATGAAAAAAATCTTCTCTTTGTTCTCTGACACAGGTTGCCACAACTGCCGCTGGAGAAAACCAGGTGCTGCAGACACCCACATACTGAAAACAGTCGGAAAGGCACTTGTCAATCATGCCAATGCCCACTGGCCACAGAGTAGCGCCATGAGCTTTCCACTAGGCTGATCAAAGATTGATCTGCTGATAGCAGGAACTGCTTCGGTATTAGAGAAACAGAATTGATTTTTTAAAATAAAACTAGAAGAGGTATGTGTTTCCATAAGACATCAAGGCAAATGCTCATTGATTTAAGGATATGCAGCAATGCCAAAAAGAAGGGAGGTGTAATATTCAGCTGTAAGAATAGGTCATTTCCCTGGAAAGTGGAGTTCTGCTAAATGAGCATAATTCAGTGGTAATTGAAAGTCAACAGAATCAGAGTCTAAAGGCTACCCAATTCACTCTGAAGTACAGATTTGCAGGTTCTGCAGGCCTTATTCAAGAAAAATACACAGCAGAATGGCTTTAAACATGAGATCAGAAATTCCTAGTAATCAAACAGGATGCATGACAGTAGTTGAGAGGCACTGATGCAAACCTTTCCTGTCAGTGACATGTGTTAAAAGACTATCAATGTGAAAGCAGAGACTGATAGGTAAGTATCAGATTAGGAAGATAATGATGCTGCTTGCAGAAGGCTAACTCCTTCAGAGAGGTGGAGATTCTTTCTGCCCTCCTCCCATGTATCGTTAAGAAATACCTTAGCAAAGCAACAGTCAAATTATTTCCAAAGCTTATTATCATGGGTCAAATCACCATACAGTTCTCCAGCCATCTCTCGCAAAGCATCTAAAAGGAAACCTTTTGCTCAAAGCCCAGTTACTGGAAGAATTTAAAGAATACCATGTCACAGGAGCCAATTGGAGTTGTCCCTAAGGACTGGATGATTGAACCCCCCATCACCCACCCCCCCTTCAGAGGTCTTGACAGAGATGGAAGTGGGTGGGTAGATAAGGAGTGACCTGAGGTCTATATAAATTTAATTAGCCCATAATAAACTTCTCTCTTTGATGGGTATTTTCATTCATTTTTTTCACAACACCTTACAGCTTATTTCTTTTTTTATGTTAAGGATTGTCTTTAGTTCTTATTTTAAATGGATTTGTTTTTCTGTCACTTAACCCCATTCCAAACTCATATAGTGATGTTCCTGACAGGTTGCAGAAATTAATATTAAAAAAAAAATCTCAGTTATGGAATAAGTTTTCCAGTGAATATCTTACCTAAGAAAGTATTTGAAATGTATTCAGACACCTGGTTCCCCGATCGGCTCATTTCTGAAAGGTGTGTCAGCTCCCGGTTCAGCATTCTTTTGAACTGTTTATAAAGAAAAAAAACGTATTAACCACCTAAAAAATAGCAAATTATCATTTTAGATGTTTCCAACTTTATTAAGAACCAAGAGACCGAGTGAGCAGACATCATTAGATAAATGATACCGTTTCTACAAAATACAATAATGTGAAATTATTCCAACGTCACTTTAGGGAAAAAAGGTTTTCTTAAGATTTCTTAGAATTAACATCTGATTTCTTTTGAAGATGCAAACATAGGAAAAGGAATTTTAACAGAGGTCAAGATCATTTCACTTAAAAATGTAACCACATTTTAAAATACGTTTATTGGAAATTAACGCTAAGATATAATTTGAGTTAATAACCTATACAGTGAGAGGTGATTAAATGTGAAAAGTTTAAGGGAAAACAAAAGAAAAGATAAGCATCCTTTAAAAATAGACACGTGTAAAAAGAATAGGGTTAAAATACAACACAGTCTATTTAAATACAATGTAATATAACATGCCCCTATTTCACCATAAGCAGCCTCAGTGGGCTAAGTGATAACACAATTAAATCATTACAGAGGTTTTCTACTTCACAGAAAACATACACATGTAAATGTTTCACATTCTATCAAAGACACATAATGGAATCAAATTAACCCACCTTGATGTAACCCCAAGATACAGATAACAAATAGTTTGCCTCAGGCATTTTGGAATGCACTCCTTGCCACAATCCACAAAAATCCCTTTGAAAGAATTCACAGTTCTGAGAGAGCAGTCCCCAAAGGATCGGGAAAGCCTTGCAGATTCAGTGGTAAAATAATCAGAACTTATGATAGACAAAGCCTCCGAAATTTAGGGCATTTTCTAATCCAAACAAAGCCCATCTTCGCACTCCATTCTTGCAAGAAGCCTATGTTCCCTGCTTCTTCCCTGGCAGAGAGAGTAATGAAATCAGGACGTGCACGAAGGTGCAAAAGCCTGTCCAAATGCATTCAGCTGGCTGGTTTGCAGCACTTATGAATTATGAATAGTCCTGGTGGCCGAAGGGGTTTCCACTCTAGATTAGTCCTGCTCAGCTGAACTCTGCAAGGAAGGAGCAATTCTTCTTTCCCGAGGGGATGCCAGACTAGGAAACACAGCCATCTTTTTAAAAGGAGAAGATTAAAATGGAGGAAGCCCCATGAATATTTAAAGCAATCCGAAGTCGGTACCCTCCCCCATTTCATCTAGGTGTTCTTCACCCTCTCTCCACTGCGGAGACCAGGACACTGCAGACGCAGCCTCCGTACAGAGCTCAGCCGCTCTAAGGGTTCCGAAGTGATGGTGTGTTTGATTAATTTACTTTCCGAACATTAAAAAAAAAAAACATTGAAAAAGCGAGAACTGTGGCTCTTTTCAAACTAGGCTTTCAGTATACAAGAATACTTTTTAAGCTAGCTTTTGGGGAGATTTTCTGCACACCAACGGCGTGCCAGTGCATTTAGACTTCTTTCACAATGAAACGAATGGGAATAGAATTAATGGATTTTGTTTTAAAAGTACTTCGTATGCAGAATATAATTTTCTGCCCTCCATCAGCTCATTAATATGCACATGAGACTGCATTCGACAAATGAATTAAACACATTTAACCTTTCCATCTAGGATCTGGAGTGAGTTAGGAAATACAAGCTATCGTTTGCTGCATGAATGGAGAATTATTCGGGGTTATGAAAGACTGTGCTGTTTTGGTATTTCAGTGTTACATCTTCTAATTCATGCTAGAAATATTTAAGAATTAAGTTAATTTTTATTTTGTTTTTACAATCTGGAGCATGCTGAGGAAGTCTTTCCTATAGTCTCTCTCTCTCTCTCTCTTTCTCTCTTTCACCTTGTCAGCTTTAGAAAGATCACAAGCAAGAAGAAAGTCTGAGACTAGAGCCCTGCAGTGGGATTCCCTACCCAGGCCCATCCCACTCCCCTCCTTCTCCCTCCTCCGTTACCCCACCCCTGGACTCCCAGGAGTTCAAGTACAGCACGTTAAAGAAATAGCGAAGCACCATGGCAACAGTCTCCGCACGCAATTGGCTCTCTTTCCTGTGAGGCACTCCCCTTTCAAATCAGCATCCTGCACAGACAATGGCTTCACTTCAAGCATCCAGGCTCCCTCATGCCACTGCCTGTGCCCAGGAGACTAGGCCTTTTGAGGTGAAGCCAATGCAAGTCAGTATTGCCGTCCTTTAGCTCACTGCTCTATGCATTGTCCTCAAAGAGGCATGCACAGTCACCCTCTTTCTGGCGAACCCTGCTGGTGTACGTGTGGGTCTTCCCATGATATAATATGTTAGTAACAGTCACCAGAAATCTCTGAATTAATCATTCAGCTAGTGTGTTTTACTTATCGAGCTGCTCTGCAATTTGAACTCCAGGTGAATCATGTAAGTTCTAAGTTCTTTATTTTTTTAAGACAAAACTGCTGTCATAATAGCCTCTCATTTTCAGTTCTCAAAAGACAGGCACTTACACTAAAGACTCAGAAGCTGAAAAAGACAGGTTTCTGTGCTCTGATGGATCAGCTGAATTTTGGCAAAGAAGCAAACTTTACTCGGAGCATTGCAAAAAAATGTCTTGTAGAAAGCATAGAGACAGATGGTTTTTTAAATTATGTCTCTGCACTAGACTTAGCCAAATGTAACATTCAAGCAATCATCCTCATTTTGGTTCCTTTGGTCTCTTGGAAATACTTAGGAAGATTTTGGAGTCAATCAGGTTCGTACTAGTTGAATAATGCCATTTCATCTCATGTATTTGGTAAATATTTACTGAACCCCAAAATGTGCCAAGCAATGCATTAAGGATATAGCAGTAAAAAAAAAGAAAACAAAAAACTCCCCCAAACAAACAAAAACACTTTTCATGCTTTTAATAAGCTTTCATGCTAATAGAAATAGTCAGATATATTAGGTCATGTTCGTTAACCACAACAGTTACTGTCTGCTGAGGCTGGGGCTAACTCTTTATTAGCTGTATTGACCTTTCAGCTCAGAATATAGGAGCAGCTAGAAATTCAATCATAAAAGACTAGGAAAGACTTTCCTTCTTACTTTTTTTCTATCACCTCCCATTGCCACAGGATCCTGTTGGTATACATTGTCAATCAGTCCCAACGTGGGCACAGGGAGGTGGCTCTAAGCCACAGGGCTGAGAATAAACCAAACTCCTCACCTTTCCTGCAGAGCTCACAGATGGGTTAGTGAACTCATGTAAGTAGTTAACAGCTGAAAACTACCTCTCTCCTTCTCATGCCTAAATTAGTTCTCCTATGAGCCTTTTGCTAACGGCATGACAATGCCACCAAAACCCAAAGTCATTTTAAGGCAACCATAAAACACACAACATGATGAAGTAAGCAGATGGAGGTCACTCAGTGTCAGAAACTGACCCAGTCCTTTAAATGTTGCTTAGCAACAGCCTTTGGTTTTTCCTCCTCCATAAGGGAGGGTCCAACCACATTGACTAAGGCAATCACTGCTCTCATCATAAAGCATTTATGAAGGGCCCACTTATATTGGGCTCTGTACAAACTAAGCAAGGCAGACATGGCCTTGGAGGAGCAGACAGGGTGTATCTTTTACATTCTAGTAATGCAGAGTCCAATTAGTATGATTAGTGCTGGCCTGTGTGATGAGACACGTCAAGGAACGGAATAGCTTGTGTTTGAGGTTAAGGCTACGGAGACAGTGGGGAAGCTTGGCTTAGTGGGGTTTTCAGCGTCTGATTCCCATATGGGAGTTGTTTCTGTTGAGCCAGAGGTAGTTACAATGTAGTAGACGAATCTAGACTTTCATTCTCAGCTCTCGATAACAGGTAACAGTCTGGTGAAGTCACCTTAGCTCTCATATACAAAATGAGAGTGATGCATGATTTTAGGATCTCAGCCCAAACCTGTCAAGATTCTATGATAAATTTTGTGGCAGCCTCCTACCATCTGGACATATTATTTACCGGCAAGCAAAATTTCCCAGAAAACAAAACTCTCTTAACACTACAGAGAAAAACAACCCAAATCGGAAATGCTTCAGTCCAAAAGAATAGGTCACCAACAAAGGAAGAGAAGTGGCTATCATCCCTCCAGAGTTTTATATTCTAAGACCCTTGGAGTCTCCCTGTCTTCTTATCGAGTTGGGTATTCAGTCGAGATAAGAAAATTAAACAGCTCCTGAGGTTAACTGTGGCCCCAGGAGTTACGGGATTGAAAGGGAATAAACATTATTTACTTTCTCAAATGCAGTAGAGAAATCCACAAACAGGAGCACACTATTTCAAAGACAAATGTGTCTCTACAACCTAAGGTACACATATCCTATTTTTCTGTTAAGAAGCTGCCTTCACAAGAAAACCCTGTTAGAGCTTACCTAGAAATAATGTCCCCAGAGGAAATGGCCAAAGCCCCTTTTCAACACAGACAAGCAAAGTTTGTGAATGAACCCTTAGTAATACAAATTCCTCCAGTGCTTCCTTAAACTTACGCCCAACACTAGATTCATGAACACGGCCAGAAGTTAGTTATTTTCTGAAAAGGGAAAAAGATATCATTCTCTACTTAAATAATTCGATATTGTTTGCCTAGCATATATCTTCTGTATAAAAGCATATGCGAATTTTTTTGAATAGGCTACCTTTAATAGTGGGAAGTTACTTAAAATATATAGAATAGCAAAAGCTGAAATTGAATACAAACATTTTGTTTTATGGCTTCAATTTTTCTTTGGCTTCAATGCTACTACGTACAGAGAATATTTTCTTCCGAGCCAATTTCTCCTGAAGGGATGGAACACGTCATCATTTTTCTATATTTCTCATCAGAGGACTAGTTCGGGCTTTGGGCAAAGATCCACAGTAAAGCTAGAAACTCCCCTGAAAAGTTCTTGTTAAATCAATCACACAGGAAGGCTGGACTAGAATGATCTCGGAAATTCATCCTGGTTCTAAAACTTGGTGATTCTGTCTTTCTAAGAATAAAACCATCTAGAAGAGTAATAATACAAGGGACTAGTATCGAGCACATAACAGACCTACTTTTAAGACTAATCTGGGCTTGTTAGGAGCTGACCTGGAAATCACTTAAGAGTGAATCTTCAGTGATCAAAAATACTCTTCAGCCTATCAAAGGCTAGAAAAAGCAGGCACTTTCCTCTCATTGATAACCTTAAGATAAAGTAAGTAGATGAAACCTGCAGATGAAAAAAAAGGTGCCCCTGAGAGGAAGACAACCTCAGGAGTCACCCTTGTGGGTGGCCGTCTGCGCAGAAGCCCATCTGTGAGACAGGCGCCTTATTGTGTGAGATCTTCCTGTTTTTGCAGAACGAAACAACCGCCAAAGTCATTAAAGTCACAATGACTTTATTAGGGACTACATTTTGACTCATATTTTACACTTGGTTAGTCATAACTTAATAAGAATTCCCGGGCATGAGAAAAAGTGAAGGGGCTGAAAATTCTGCCTGGAATCACAGAATGCTAGTAGTGGTAGAAGGAGGTTGAAACTGCAGTGGCCGGCCCAGTTTAGTGAGAAATGGAAGTAAGCAAGCTCGTCTCTTAGTTCTGGCACTCACCTGATGTGTGACCTTGGGTAAAATGAATTAACTTCTTGGGGCCCAGTTTCTGTAGTTGTAAAATGGCAAATTTATCAGGTTCTTTCTCATTTTGAAAAACATTGCTTCTTCCGTATACCTAAGTTTACATATGAAGGAACGAAGACCCAAAGAAGAGAAGGACTCGAATTCCTAAACACCTACACTTTCCTTTGCAAAATCTGATTTAAACAACAACAATGGGAATATACTGTACTTTTTCTAAACCCCTTTATCACACTCACAAGTCCCACAATTCTTAACATTTCAGGTTATCCGACAATGCATCTCATCTCTTGTCTCCTTTTTGTCTTTCCCTATGAACTCTACCATCTATTTGAAACTTGATGTCCAATTTCTTTAATGACATATTTGTCTTATTTGAGAGGCAAATGAAATTGAACTGAGTTGGTAATGGGGTTAAGAAAGGAATAACTTGCCATTGTCCATTAATATCCACTTAACTGGACACTATATAGTTCCATGATGGGGCATTCTAGCAGAAAAGTTCTGCTCTATTACTGGAGCAAACCCCTGGTGCTCCAAGGTGCTCGTTCTAACTGTCCATGCGCCAGATCAGAAAGAAATGCATCTAAACGTAGTAGAATTGAGTGATTCTCTTCTTAACTGTCCAGTGATATAATAATCCACAATAGATATGCAATGAAAAACAATCATGGACATCTCTACCATAATTCTGTAACAAAACATTGGCATTTATGATGAAGCTAAAAGAGAGTAAATTCCATTTGCTGGTTAGAGGACTAGTATCTGTTCAAGAGACATTTTAAAAGTCAAGGTAGGGACAAACCATTAGTGCTTTCATACAGAGAACTGAAAAAAAAATCAAAAGAATTTAAATATAACTTTGAATATAACTGCTCTACAACTTGATACTAGGTCTTGAACAGTTCTCAAAATTATTACCATAGTTGTTTCTTTTTACCCAACCGTCTAGCTATGCTCTTTGCTGCTGTCTCTTTTTCTCAGAATTTCTGGAAACTTTTCAAGAGGAGATATGGCACACATTATTGGGATGCTAAAAAACACGGACTTTTCCTAGACCCAAAGTAATCCCCATAAAAATATTTAGAGAAATTTCTCATGAACTAACATTCCCCTAACACTGAGAGTTGCTGCAATGACACAGTTTAATAGACAAAAGACACTATATTTATACCCAAAGACTTATATTTTCATTATGCATTTTAACTATATATACATATATATGTATATATATGTATAAGTTATGATTTATAAATATAGTGTGTGAGTATATATATGTTTTCACATACGTAGGGTTTCTAGATTTAGTAAATAAAAATTCAGGATACCCAGTTAAATTTAAATTTCAGATAAACAACAAATGTTTCTTTTTAGTATAAACATGTCCCAGATATCACATGTCCTAAATATCCCTTAAAGAGACTGGATTTCAAAGTCATACACTCATAATGTGTAAGGTTTAGAGGTACTGTATATTTTTAGATAATTTAAAATATTCAAACTTGTTCTTTTTGACAGAAGTCTTTCCTTCTGATGAAAAACACCTGCAACTGTTACTGAAGCTTAACAGTTTCATTTTATGTACCTGACTTTTCCCTTTTAATATGGTTGTTAATAGTGACAGACCCCCAAAAAGGTACTATGACAGACTGAGGATGCTGGCCTGATAATTACACACAGCAGAGGCTTTATTTTTCTACAGATGACAAAAATCACAGTAGCAATGAGAAAAATCAAGGAATCAAGGTAAGCTATTTAGTTACTCTTTTTGTTTTTCCATTTAAGCCTTCTACAGCTTCTTCTGTGCACGATGGCTAATATTTAACCTCAAGCTTCTAAAGCCAGTTCCAGGGCCATGGGACGTTAATGCGATTCCAAAGCAGAAGACTAAGGTTTCTTTTGAATGATTACATAGCCAGAGGTTCTACAACTTGTTACATTTTTAAAATTAGAAATCTTACCATGGATCAGACCCACGGTCCTTTCAGTTTAGTGTCCACTCCCGACCAGCGGAAAACACGACCTATGCTTCAAGGCCTTCATATTTAACTTGAAAGCAATGCCACAGAACAGGAAAATCATCCCCCAAACATTCTACGTTCTTTTCATAACCCCATAAAAATTGCTCATGATTTTCTTTAAGAACTGATTTGCAATTTTATCCTATAACATCTCCTGGGTTGCTTAAAATCTTGCATTAAATATTGCCTTATTAAAATTTCCACTATTTTTGCAGCCATAAAAATCTACCATAGCTGATTTTTGAGATTACTACTATACCCCTTTTAAACACAATATGCAGCATACCTTGTGTTTAATATTAATTATATTGATTTCAGCTAGCAACTTTCACATACCCTTTGAGATAAAAGACAACGGGATGCTTCAAAACGTCCCCTGGGAACCGCTGCTTCTGGATTAGCAGTTTCCCAGGGTTGGGACAGCCGCTTAGTCTGGAAATGTTCAAGATCAACTCTAGGGACCATCAAATAAATAAAGAAAATCCCTGGGTTACATAGAAATATCCTTTTCTTCCCTGGATAAATATATGTTATCTGTTGGTATTTTGGTAATCCCTACGCTAGAATACGTCCTTGCAAATTGAGAAGAATCTACCATAGGTTAGAGATTTGAACATATTTTTAAATCATAAAGGATGAATGCAGTAGTCTTAAGTAATTTTAGCCTCAAAAAAGACAGTTATACTTGTTTTGCATTTTGTTTTTCCTATTATTAGCTACCAAAGTTTAGAAGAGATGGATGGATGCTTTGCAGAACAGCATACCCCCAGATGTACAGGTTTGTTGGGTGCATGAAACTACTTATAAAAGTAGATTCAGAGTTAGATGCATAGGTTATACATGAAGTAGAAGGGGTTCTGACTACAGGATGGCCTTACCAGTGGGGTCTAACAGCATAAATAAGACTCTAACAGCAGACCCAACATCATAATAACATGACATAGGATCAGCTGAGTATACAACTGGGTCTGAAAATAAAATCCTATCTTGTAACTTAGACTGAGAAACTTGGCACGTCGTTGAGTTTCTTGGAGACTAAGTTTTTCTATCTTTAAAATCGGAAGGTTAGAAACAATATATATACAGTTGTTGGTGAGGTGTCTGAGACTGTTGTAGAATTTGTACTTAAAACTGAGTTTTTCTCTGAATTTTCAAACAATCTGAGCTCTTGGCACCTTTTTCACTTGGTTTGCATCTGGGTGGAGGTTTTGGTTGGCTCTTTAGCACCTAAACTCTTTTCTTTTCATTGTTGACAAGAAATTAACTACAGAATTTCCCTGATATGCTGCTGCAGGTGTGATGCAGTGCTATGTCATATAGATTACGTGACACATGAGTTACTCATAGAAGTTCTGGCTCGCTGGTTGACATTTAGACTATTCATCAGTCTAAGGAGTGTAAACCAGAATTGCCAGAAAGATAGATGAAACCTGTCAGATAAAGCCATAACTCAAAATGGCCTTGTGTTAAAGCCATACCTTTAAAAAGTTTATTTTGGAGATGTCGAGCTGTTTCAAATCTAGCCTTTCATGATTTCATGACTTAGCCAATTTCCTCAAATTTAGAGACTTCAGAACTCTTTATGAGTTAACCAGAAGCCATGAATGGCCACAGATTTCCTGACATAAGGACAACTGTACCAAGCATGCATTTTACTCAGATTTCCACAGTTCAGGTCAATCCAGCAGCATCTCTGAATTAATTGAATATGTGGCCAAGGTGGGGATGAGAGGAGTACCAGCAATATGTCAGGAATGAAAAATACAACCAAACAATGGCATAATGACTAAGCTCCTATGCCCCAGACACAACAGATACGGCAAATGGCTGAGCTTTAGACACAACATGTATTCACAGAGCATTCCCAGCTGAGTGTGCAGTGGCTATTGTCAGTCTCTGTAGAGCTTAGATTCTTGTCCACAGGATGCAGACTTTTCAAGAGAAAGGTAAGCTGAATACCCCGATGTTGAACCAAACAACCAACCAAAAATGTGCTTCATATTTCTGCTCACGAGGAAAGAACATTTGTCCCCAAGACTTTGTTCTGTGTTATCTGATTGCATTTGGGGAAGGCTCTGGTGCAAGCTTTTGCTGCTTCTGAGGGTACTTTGAAGAGCCACTGTGAACCAGATGGGAATTTCTCATCAAAGCTAACAATTAGAAAAACTAGAATTGGTCATGGGCAGCACCTATGTGTAGCACAGTACAGTGCAACAGGAAACAGGATTCTTGGGTTCTAATAGATTTGCCACTAACAATATAGTTGGTCCTCAACAAATTAAGTTTCCGAGCCATCATGCACGTGATCCAACAAATATTTATTTGAATGCCTAGAGCTATTCTAAATGCCAGAACTACAATAATGAACAAGGTAGACACAATTCATGTCACCAATAACCTTACAGTCAAAGGGAGGAGATTAGTAAAAACCAAGTTCTACAACAAAAACAACAAAAAACATCAAAAATCATAAATTGTGACAGCAAATTGTAAAACAAATAAGCTACTGACTTAGGATAATTAGAGAAGACCTCTCCAAAGAGAAAACATCTAAGCTGAGGTCTGAAAAATAAGAAGGTCGAGCTCTAGCTTTAAAATTCTATGAGTATATGTTTTGTTGGCAAGGCATAGAAGAATATAATAAATTACCCTGTGGATTTCCTCTTAATTATTATTATTTTTAAAACTTTTATTGGTGTGCAAAATATACACAAAATAGTGTACAAAATGACCATACTTGTTTAACAAGCACTCAGGTAGGAAACGAGAATATTACCAGCAAAAAAGTCCATTTTGCTCTCTTCCAATCATTAACCACCACATTTCAAAGGTAACATCCTGATAAAAAATATTAGTTTTTCCTGCTGTTGTTCTTTTATAAAAATGTAAACATACATCATACTAATCTTTTGGTTTTCCTTTTAATTACTATTTTTAAGTCATTTGACTTTGAAGTAAAGAGAACAGATTTGATTCTAAGCATCATGATTTAGTGGCTGAGAGTCTTGAACAC
The DNA here is from genome assembly GCF_949987515.2 of Delphinus delphis. NCBI lineage: Eukaryota > Metazoa > Chordata > Mammalia > Artiodactyla > Delphinidae > Delphinus > Delphinus delphis. The sequence continues at coordinate 56,649,541 of NC_082683.1, read as the reverse complement.
AGCTTGTAGCTTGGTTTCACATTGAATATGGAGATATACTAATACGTTCCTCTTGGTGAGCATCAAATGAGATAACATAGGTGGGAGTGCTGTGTATGGAGCAAAGGGCTCTTCAGATAGGTTTCCTTACCATGCTATCTTGGATCTGGCAACACAAAAATAACAAACAGCTATACACTTAAAGACAGTGGCCCTTTACGTAATGCTCTATCTTGGTACTGCAGGAAGCTTTGAGAGCAAATAAGCTGTAAGTGAAGAAATGGGCCTTAAAAATTTCTACACTGCCCCATAATTAATGTTCCCTCGGGCAAAACCAGAGTCCTTGGGAAAGTGCAGTCCTGGCTCATGTAGTTAGATTTGAAAAGCGTTCAAAGAAGAAAAATCTCTCCTGAATTATTTCTTACCAGTATCTCCTCCTTCTTCATTACCTTTACCAAAAAGCTCATTTTTTACTCATTTTAACTCAATACATTTATTTTACTTAAAAAAAAAGAGAATCCAGTCTTGCCCAGGGGTTCATGTTTTTGTTTGTTTATTTTGGCAAAGTTCTCCTATTTTAGGATTTATCAAGGGCCCTGAAAAGCCTTTTTTTGAAAAGCAATCTATGACCTTTCAAAGTTAGAAATTTTACTATTTTACTATGCAGCATTCAACAATGACCTTACCTTAATGCTTCAAACATACAAAAAAAGATTATTAGTAAAGGAGTATTTTTAATTAGCAAAATAAAGCAAAATGAACAAGCAAAATAAAATGAACGTACTGAAATTAAATTATACTGATTTTAAAGTGTTTAAAAAATAATACTGATAAATCTTGAGATATTATCAGGGACGCTCCCACGCAATTGGTAAGACAGATGCAAATCAATGTGGTGCAACTAGACCTTAAATGTGTTAAAATACAGCAGGGAAAAATTCAGTGGCAGCTCATCCTGTCAAGAACACAAGTAATGTACTAGCCCTGGCCAAGAAAAACATACCCATTGCATCAATAAACGCAGATCTAGCTAAATCATTCTGACTCAATTACAGAATGGAGCCAGGAGCAGTGATTGCAATGGACAGGGACTGAGGCAGGGACGGCACTGTGCCCTTTCATCTTGGTGGATGGGTAGCATTTGGTCAGTGAAACTGACCCTTCTGGGCTATCTACAGCAGGAGTTGGAGTCCATCTCATTAGTGACCCGTCAGAAAGTCTCTAGTCTTCTCACAGGCAAATGGGTGTGCAAAAGGATACTGGAAATGCACATTACCCCTGGATAGTCTAAGCATGTTCCATGAATTTAAAGTTTTTGAAAATGCAAAAAAATGTTTCCATCTTTAAACAGTGCTGTGCCCACCAGTGAGGTCATTACCCGTCCTAGCATTGGTCAAAACCAGGATAAGCTATCAAAACTCCCAATGCCAACAAATGTCCTAAATGACCAAAACAAGTAGAACTGCAGAGAGCTTTTCCAAATAAAACAAAAGCAAAATCAATTACCACCAACTGACAAAAGCCTTCATCTTCTTTTCACTTCCCTTCTGACAGAGAGAAGTAGAGCTATGCCTCCTTGATAATTTTTAGCCCGACTACCACTATAAGCAAATGTGGAGCCTCAAAAATGCAAAGCAGAATTTCAGGACTCAAGAGCTTGCAAACTGGAGCAGACATAAATAAAACCCCAGATCATGAAAATGTCAGCTATGCTATTAACCAGTAAGATAGCTAAGAGGATGGTCTATGAAAATTTGATCCAAGTCAGGGTAGCTAAGGCAGGGTTTCAAAAAAAGAAAGCCAAGAAGTCTAGCAGACCAGGAGTAGGTTCATAGTACAGGGCCTGATGATGTATTGGAGCCAAAGGGAGGTTTTCTAGGCAACAGGATACCAAGAGAGGGGTAGAGCCAACATTTCTTCATTCTCAGGTTATAATAAAACTCTTCCTTGTTTTCAATACATCTTCTGATATCGAGGGTAGAGAGGAAGTTGGAAGTCCACTGTTGGGAACAACCAGAGCTACTAAAATTTTAGTCTATTTTTTTCAACTCTGTCAGTTCTTTTCCTATACTCAGCTGATTATCCTGGTTATTAAATAATCTCCTCTCCCCCCTTTCGCCCCCAGCAGTGAAATCTCCTTTTACATATTTTAACTTTTAAATTCAAGTCTTCTGTATCTTATAACGGCTAAAAAACTAAGTTTTCTTATCCATCCAGGAGTTGAAAATTTTCTTTTCATTTCCTACATTATATGCTAAGAAAATTTCTAACTTTGTCCTACTTGATAAAATAAGTAATGATTAGCAACGGGTAAATATCAAAAGAGCTAAAGTTAGACTATCAAGGATATTTTGGCATGGAATGATTTCCCTTAATAAACATTATCCACTAGTCTCTTTTTATTGGTGGAGGATATGTTCCACCCCCAGTGGATGCATGAAACTGAAGATAGTACTGCACTCTATATATATACAATGTTTTTTCCTATACATTCATACTTATGATAAAGTTTAATTTACAAATTAGGCACAGTAAGAGATTAACAACAATAAATACTAAAATAAAACAATTATAACAATATACTGTAATAAAAGTTATGGGAATGTGGCCTCTCTCTCGAATATCTTATTGTACAAATTTAATACTTTTTCCGTCTCAATTAAGTACTTATCACAGAGTGTGGCCATGACTTTTGCAGCTTGAGGAGCAAAACTGGCAAAAATTTATTTTTTCTTTTTCACAATTTCACCAATAGAAGATTTATTCTTACCATAGATCTTAGCAACCTCAGCATGTGATTTATTTCTTTCCTTATTGAGAACTTTTACCTTTTCACTTAAAGGAAGCACTTTATAACTTCTCTCTGGCATATCTGAATGGCCAGCAGCACTACTCTAGTGCTTTGGGGCCATTATTATGTAAAATGTAAAGTAAGGGTCACTTGAACACAAGCACTGAGATACCAGGACAGTTGATCTGATAACCCCCGCTGGCTACTAAGTGACTATTGGGCAGGATATGCTGGACAAAGGGGTGAATCACGTGCCTCCGGGTGGGTGAAGTGGGACGGTGTGTGATTTCATCACACTAATCAGAACAGCGCGCAATTTAAAACTTAGAAATTGTTTACTTCTGGAATTTTCCATTAAATATTTTTGGACTGCAGTTGACCACGGGTTACTGAAATGGTGGAAAGCAAAACCACAGATAAGGGGGAGGGACTACTATAAACGAGATAATCAGTTCTTCCCAAGTCATTTTCCCTTTATTTTTTCCTGCATCTGCTCATTTTAAGTAGTTAGGTTAATAGTTCAGAGTTTGTCAATGTTTTATGGCAAGATATTCGCAACATGTGCTTAACTCAGACATCTGAGTTAAACATCAAAACTCATCTTGAGCTACCTAAACACATCAAAATGTATCTCTAGCTACTGTAAATGAGGTTTATTTGATTTAAAACGTTGACAAGGCATTAATTACATCAATATTGTTTCTAAATGTGTGGCTGCCAACACTGTTGAACCCAACTCCACCAAGATGTTGATGACACAACTCAAGAATCCAGAAATCTTATTTGAGTTGGGAGAGCTTTGCATAATTTGGGCCACTGGGCAGAAACATTCTGGGGTACAGGGATAGGGTCAACCTGAGATCACTGTCTTCGTTTCTACTTCCTAAGCCAACAGCTCTGCTAAGTAGCAGAGAGAATTGGAACGTTGACTATTTTTCCACCAGTTGGTAAAACTCTCCAATTTATCACCTTCAATTTCAGAGAGAGGAAAGGAAGAAATAGAAAGAAACTGAAGGAGTTTTACTAATCACAGGGTTTTTACTACTTAAACTTTGGCATTGGGATCAGTGGGAAAGCAAATAAGTATCAAAGCCTTAAAAATGTTGCCTTTTAATCCATTAATTCCATTTATGGGAATCTAACCTAAGAAAAGAATGAAGAAATAGGCTATTATGTTAACTGAAAAGGTTGGAAATAAATTATCTGTAGGGTAGCATTTCAATTATGTGAGGATGAAAATGTTAATCCTGGTTGCCTTAATGAGGTTTTTATCTGATGATATATGTATGCATATATATGTCTATTATATTAATATGTATTAATTCAGATATATTAATATGTATAGTTATTCAGAAATTGAAAAAGCAAAGAGAAGAAAAACAAAACAACCAATGCCAGGGACATTTAAAGTAACTTGCTCCAACTATTTCCTGCTAGATTTTGATCACACAATTTTCAGGAATACTAAATTAGTTCTCTTTACTTGAAATGATTAAGACATGTAGAGCTTTTATTCATGAAGAGTAATGAGAAGGTTAAAACTCATTGCAAGCTAAAGAGGGAATGTCCCACGTCTTTCTTAAGCTTAATCAGCTTTTTGCTGAAGATGAAGAGCAAGCTGGATTTTAGTACCTTAATCTTCCACTAATTAACCTGATGACTCTGGAGAAGTCATGTCATAATAAAATTACTTTTCATTTAGATTTCTTTTTTTATATTTTACAAAGATCTGTGGAGCATATTAGATATTTAACCCTCAGTTTTTATAATCCTCATCTATAAAATGAAGTCTTAAAATAGGTAATACCTATGGCTCCATTATGGGCTCAAAGTTCGGGAATTTTGTCTAATGCAACCGCATAAGACTATAGCTAGAAAGAATACATTCAGGTCTCTTTTGGTTAGGCTTATCAATTTTTACCATCCATACTGACCAAAGACATTATATAGTTGCCAGATTATCACTCCACTTTGCCCCATTTGATTAGCTTTAGCACACAGCCTATGTGGTTGAGCTGGACAGATATTTTTATTTAATGATAACACCTCTTCTTACTGTTTTCTTTCCAAAATAACCATTTTAAATTTTCAGATATAAAATGCCAAGACCTCTTGTCTTAAATGCAATTTTTTTTTTTTTTTTTTTTTGCAGTACACGGGCGTCTCACTGCTGTGGCCTCTCCCGTTGTGGAGCACAGGCTCTGGACACGCAGGCTCAGCGGCCATGGCTCACGGGCCCAGCCGCTCTGCGGCATGTGGGATCTTCCCGGACCGGGGCACGAACCCGCGTCCCCTGCATCGGCAGGCAGACTCCCAACCACTGCGCCACCAGGGAAGCCCTTAAATGCAAATTTTTTAAACTGGATAAGTCACTTTTACCTTCTGGTATCTGTACTCAAATTTCATTTTTATAATTTGCTGCGGGTTATAACATTACACACTATGCTGTTATCAAAGAATAAAGGGAACTGGGCCATTTAGAGTTTTAAAATGACTATCTTTAAGATGACCATATTCTGAATAGCTAAAAAAAGGAAAACAGAGATGAAATTGAGCCATGCAGATGAATTTTCTTTTCAATAAGTTCACTAAACTTCAATCTCTGAAGGTTTTTAAATGGCAAGTAATTAGCTGAAGAAACATGTGACTCATGAGCAGAATTGCATGATTTATAGCTTTTAAACTCTACTCCATAAAGAGAAAAAAGTATCAGGCACTTTTTAAAGAGAAAAAGATTATCAGTGACTTCCCACAACAGAAACAAAAGAAACAGGAGTTTTACTGTCTTCTTCATTTCTAAATAACTTAACAGTCCTTTCTTTGTGGAAACACTTGGCTACTTTAAAGTAAATCAAACAAAGGAAGTTACAGTAAAATATCCAAGAGACTAAACAGTTTGGCACCAGTTGAGGGAAACATCACGTACAACTGGGCAAGACAGAGAGGGGTTGGCAGATCCCTGAAAAATGCTAAAGTGGAGGGATGTGCAGAGATGCACGGTGACAACTGGCACAGAGCCTTCTAGAGTGTGAAATCTATTGACCGTGGCACAAGTTTGCCCTGGTATCTTCTGATTTGGTAAGTCCTGGCTTCCAGAGCTGAGCTATCTCTACTTGCTGAGCACACGTTTACTTAGCAGTAAGATGTGCTGGAAGAATAGCACAAGAACAAGCTCCACCCTTGGCCTTTTCTTTCATAGATAACAATGGCATGAATCTGGGGAGGCTTCTAGACCGGGGCATACTCTAAAAGAAAAAAAACGATGAGAAAGAAGTATAAAAAGATGTAAAACAAACCTTTATTCCATTGACATGGTGTAATTCTATTTTTCAAAACTAGTGTTCTAGATTTATACTTGTACTCTAAACATAATTACCTGATTTTTTTAATGTGGAGAGAAAGGCTCCCATTAAAATGACTTATTTATTCTATTTTGAGAATATCAGCTCTTATCAGCTAGCCAGAGGTGCACCAATCAATGGTAATGTTCCTTCACTTCATTCCTTCTTGTTTTTTAGAGATTTGTTCACTTGGGTACTTTCAAGTGAGTTAAGTGGGCTGAATGGATTAGAATTCAGTGGAGAAAATGGTTCTGTAAATACCAATGCAAAAGTATTTCAATTAAGTAAAACAGATTACGGATCAAATTTACTACAAAGCACTAAACAAATTTCAAAATCTTCGATTTAGGTTTTGATAAGAATAGAACGTGGAATACTGACTTACACTCAATAATACAACTCTATTTTGTCAGAAAGAGTAACTGAAATAATGCTGGATAAAGAATAAACAACTTAATTTTCTATTTCATCTCTGCATGAAGACAAATCTAAGGGAGACAGTCTCCATGTTACTTCTAGGAAATTTCCCTATATTGATTACTGCTACAGAAACATCGCTCTTCTGTTTTATGGTCATATTGCATGCATTGGAAAGGACATAGTATATGATGAAATTGCCCCAATTATTTTAATCGTAATAAAATGAAAAAAATTACAGGAATAGCCTCTGTTTTCTTTTTATTTCGGGGCTTGGGGCAGGGGGGGTAGGTAAAAGGGAAATTAGAGGGTAGGCTAAAGTCCTTTAAACAAAACTTACTATCTTATCTTAGGTCATGTTAGAGAAGACTTTGGGGAAAAAAATAGACCTTGAATTTAGCAAACTGATACAGTGGATTAGTTTAATATCATTATTTACAGTTTTATGGATGCTTTAGAACCATTTTCTATAACTATGGTTATTCTTCCCCCTCTTCTATGTTAATGGACACTGCTTCCCAGCCACAAAGACAGAGCTGGAGGTTATTAATGGCCAATTTAGAGGCCCAGAATATGGTAATTGCAGATTAGGATTCTGAACCAGACCTACCCATCAGTGATAGCCAGAGTTAGAAGAATAAGACCTCCCAGAAACCACAACAAAATTCCCTTATAAGAATGATTAACTATCTCTTTATTTCTATATTTATCTGTCCCATTGGGGTCATTGGTGGTGAGTCAGATGGTCCTGGGTATGAATCCTGGCTCTCATCTTTACCTTAGGCAATTTATTTCAACCCTCTAAGCCACACTCTACTCATCTGTAAAATGGGGATAATAACAGTACCTATCCAAAGAGTTGCTGTGAGTATTAATGACAGAATGTAGATCAGGAGCTTAGCACAATATCTGCACACAAAGTATACACCTGCAAAAATAGATTGGTTGTTCACTATTATTATTCTATTGATAAATACAAGAGCTGAAGTAGACCATGGAGACAGTCCTCTCCAACAATTTTTTTTTTTGTAGTTAAGAAAATGCAAAGATTCAAAATGATTTAATTGTTTAAGATAAAACACCTCAATAAAGGCAGAGCTACAACTCAAACTCATGGCTTATTCCCAGGCTCTTTCCACTTTGCTCTCTCTAGTACCATACATATCTGAGCAGTAGAGAAAGAAAAATTGGACCAAAACACTGTCTGAGTCCCCCTCTTGGCCATCAGAACTGATTTTTATTCTATTCTGCCCTCTAATCCGAGGTCTCCTCCAACATTTGTGGAGCCACATATCATAAGTCTAATTGTATAAGGATATAAATTGAGCTGCCTCCAATACTCCTACTTTGACAGACATCCCTTCCTACGGAAGGCCAGATTGAATTTAGAAAACTTGAACACCTTGGATATGGTAGTGCAGGGGGATCTAGCTCATGGACCACGCCCTGCCCCATTCTTTCCCCATGTCCTAGCACCACCAGGGACCTTGTATGTGGGTCCCATAAGTACACCCTCTGCTTAGACAGCCTGCATGTCCAAGCTTCTCCCACACTACTGTCTCAAGCCAGATTGCTGCCTCTTGGCTACTCCTTGGGCTTAAAGGTATGCTTTCCTGTGGCACATCCAGGTAAGAGGCCTGCATAGGCCCTGGAAGTGAGTTCAAAGCCATTTGAGCAGACAATGTGAGGGTAGATGCAGTATGGAAGGGGGAGCACAGGTGCTCCCTCGACCCAGCAGCCTCCCCAGGTCCTGGAGCAGAGCACAGCTGGGTACAGACTAAGCTAGGCTCTCTATAAGCACAGTGCCCAGGAAGAGGGGTCCTCCTGCCCCATGGGGGGCACTGCTCTAATCATGTCATTCAATTTTGCGCCAAAGTGGAATTAATCCCTTTCAATAATTGGTTACCTGTCTATTATCTTCCCAACAGAGTTCTAAGATGAATCCATTGATCAATAAGATCTATTTCCTTTCAGTTCTGCTGGATCCAACATTTCCCATCCTTACAAATTATACGACTGGATAGAGAATGACTCACCAACTGTAAGGGAATCAACCTATCATGGTCACATTCCAGTGACATGCAGCTTGGGTCCCAGGTGGCTCCAGGCTGGTAGAATTCGATGACTTAATTCCCTCCCACCCACGAGCACAGGCAAGTAGTTGGCTTCACGTTTGGTACTCTAGTACGGCTACACCTGAAAAATCGGAAAAATAAACCTGTAGAGCTGAGAGGACTCATTTCCCCTGTCATGGTATCTGTAGCGGACTTTCTGATGCCCTTGAGAGGAAAAGGTCCCTCTGCCTCCCGTTCCCATCTTATAGACTTCCTTAGCAAACATTTACTGCAATGCTGGGTCCTGGTGCTCCATTCTCAAGAGAGTACTGATATTATTCAGGACTGCTCTTTTCAACAACAGAACATCCATTTTCATTGATAAGGCCCAAACCTTTGTACTACACATAAAATAGCCCCAGGACAAAGCTAGTTGAGAAAGAAAAGTGTAGTGGGGGACTTGTGGGGGAAAGTTAGGTCAGTGACCAGCTGCTTGAAGATAGCTCCTTACTGGGTATTACATCTTTTTTTTTTTTTTTTTTGCGGTACACGGGCCTCTCACTGCTGTGGCCTCTCCCGTTGCGGAGCGCAGGCTCCGGACGCGCAGGCTCAGCGGCCATGGCTCACGGGCCCAGCCGCTCCGCGGCATGTGGGATCCTCCCGGACCGGGGCAGGAACCCGTGTCCCCTGCATCGGCAGGCGGACTCTCAACTCTCACTTCGCCGCCAAGGAAGCCCCTGGGTATTACATCTTTTGAAAGACATTCAACATGCCGGGTACGAATAACCCCTTTGACATTTTTCACCTGAAAATTTTAGGTCAGAGACACTGTTTCTCAGTCAAAGCTCCCTCTTTCCCCTCAGTCACAACGCCACCTCACTGGGATTGTTCTGTGTCGGTCCTTCCTCAGCCACTGTTGTTGCAACTCTGTACTTTTCAGCCTGCGTCTGTCAGGAAGGAGACAGGAAATTCTAGTCACCCTCACAGCAGCTGCGCCATTCCTCCTCTCCTCCTCCAATGACGTCGGTTGGCTTTGGTGACACGAGGTCAGGAACTGAGCTACAGTGAAGGTCAGGAAGATAGGTCAGTGTTTATGCCGCTGTTGGGCTGGGGACCCTGCTGAGGCTATTTGCTTTCTTCCTTTCTATACTGTTTCTCTTTCCGTTCCTCTTTTTATAATGCGCAGCCAAAGCATCCTGTTTTCAAAACATCTGACTGTTTTGCCACTGAGGAACTCATGCTCTGATGCATTTCGCTGAAGCGTAAGACAATTCTTCTAATTCAGGAGGTGATAAAAGTTGAAACAAAAAATTAATGAACAAATCTAAGAAGGCAATCTGTGGTTAAAGAAAACAGCTCTCACGCGTCTAGCTGCTGGCAGAAGGTTCACTAGATATCCTTTTCATCTTGAAAGACAGTGTCATTGCCCTGTAAAACTCCTACTTAATTTATTCCATCTTGTTGTAATTCTTGGGGGAAAATAATCTACAATACTGACCCACCTGGCTGCATCTTGCCCTGTAATTCTGGAATTCCATTTGGCCTGTGGCCAGCATTAAGGAATGAGAGAAATTTGAGCCAAGGGAAAAACTATGTTTCTGTAAGTCACAGAAACAGTTCCTCATCCTACTCTCTGGGCTCTGAAGCACACTTGGGATGGTTGCAATCTTTGAGTCACGGTTTTCTTCAAAAGGGTTAAGAAAAAGCAACAAACAAATCCATCCCTACCCAGATGAAGTGAATATAAAGACTACTTGTTTTCCTCTACTAGACGCAGTTGACGTTCTACCATTTGCATGTAGACTGGCATACATGTAATCTCCAAACCCCTAAGCAAAACACAGGCACTCCCATCACCACTCTCATGCAAGTTCAGAGGCTGCAAACAAAACTCAGCAGTCACTTAGCTGATCAGAACTAGAGACAGATGGTTTTATGCAAAGATGTAGCAGATGCTATTAATAAGTTATCACTTATTGAACTTTTGCTTCACATCAGGGGCCTTGCTGAGTGCTTTAGACGTATTATCTCAATCTTCACAGCAACCCCAGTAAGGTAGGGACCACGTTCATCCCTGTTTTACATATGAGAAAGTTGAGTCTTAGAGCAGTTAAGTAAGTTGGCCAAGGTCAAGTAGCTAGTAAATGATAGAAACAGGATCTGAACCATGATCTTTGGACTCCAAAGCCCATGCTTTTCACAAACTTCCTGTATAGAACATCTTCACACTTACTTCCAAGTCTGTAACTCAGAGATTTGCCACAGCTCCTGTGTTCAGTGAGAGTAAGCAGAAGATGATCGAAAAAGACTACACAGTAATGATGATGATGACGATGATGATATTTTTAAACAGTAGCTCAGATGGAACACTCAAATAACTTTGAGAATATTTAAAATTAAATGTGAATTTTAGTTTTACCACAGATAATTCAGTTCCCCCTAAACTGGTATAGATCAATTTCTTTTTGGTGGCGACAATAATATTCACATTATATTATATTATATGTGTCATGGATTAACCCTGAGATGATTATCAGTATAATCAAGACTTTGAGATTGGGGGTAGGTAAAAAGAGAGCTAAGTAAAGAGAGACAGATCTTTTTAAAAATTGAAACTGACTTCAGCTGTCATCTGGACATTATTCATCCACTGGGTAATTGCTTTGCCCTACAACCTCTCCACTGTAGCTCTAGAAATAGGTGAAGCTGCATGCCTTCTACTTAAGCTAACTGTGTCAGCATTAAGGTTTAGCCCTTTCTTTAGGGTTAGCCCTATTCAACTTTCATTGCTTCCTGCACAGGACACCATAAAGGAGGAGCGGAAGCCTGAATTCTCACTAGGTCCTACACAGTCCCTGGTGTCAGAGCCTCAGTAACTATACACTGAATATGAGATCATTTGTAATAAATTTGCAAGATAGACACTGTCTAATTTCAGCACTCCAGACACAAACCTGGTTAGAATCTACAAGGCATCAACAGTCGAAACGAAAACTAATGGCGATTTGCAGTTTCTCAATGAGTAATCTTTTTCTCCAGGGGGAGAAAGTTGCCCACTGTATCTTAGTGACTCCAGAAGAAAGTTCAGGGTGTCCTTTATGGTGAAACCTGCTAAAAAACTACCCCTAAATACCAGATCTCCATCTTGCATGTGTATCAATGATCACAAAATGCAAAGAACAGAGTATCCGTGAATGTTTCACAGGAGGCTAAAGCCTGTGTGAAAATCCTCCTACATGAACTCCAGTGTGGTTTGGAGAAGTTATGCAGTTACGCCCTCCTCATGGGGAAGCAGCTGGTTGAGATTTACAACAGCCTGGAAAAACCCAGAATTTAGCTTTAATTGAGAACTTCAGAGAAAAGTCAGTAAATAGTTAAAACTCAAACCTTTTTTTTTCCCAAGTTGAATCTGAACTAAAATTTGAGAGAGGCTTATTTTTTTTGCCCTTTCATTAACCTATAAACAAGAGTAAGAAAAGTCCACTCTCTATACCACCCCCTCTTACCCTGCCAACCTTCAGGACATGATGCTTCCTCTACTCAGATCCTCTGAGCAGGAGCCAGCAAGTCTCGAAGGGAAGGTGATACTTTTAACCCCAGGAAAAAGGGAGGAGGGACACACATGCGAGGCTGGAAAGGGCATGTTGGCAGGTGTGGAGCAAAATCTCTTCCCAGCCCCAGAACCTTAAGACAATAAGATAATACCTCAGGCTAGGATGATTGGGGATTTTGAAATGTGTATTTATGAGGGTGCAGTGTTAAGGCTTTCAATTAAAATAATACATACACAGACACATATATATGTGCATATAGATAGATAGATGATAGATAGATAGATATAAAATCAACAGTCTCCAAGAGAAAAATACAAACAAAAAGCAACAACTCTCACTACATAAATTAGCACTCTAAATCCAGGTGTTACTTAAACAAATGATATAATGGTAGATAATTAAAGCTCTTCAACACTAAGTTTTGCCTGGGCATGGTACATAAAACCATTTCTTTGCAGTACGGGTGGAACTTCATTTCATATGATTCCACTTTGTAAAGCAGCAAACTTTTAAAAAATAACTTTCTTTTTTGGAGACAAAGTATATTGTTTCTTTTTTTAATCTTAGGTCATATCAGCATCACAAAAGAAATGTTGGAGAATATCAGAACATCCTTCTGAGGAGAATTTCAGAATTTATGAAACTTCAGGGAAAACCATTCTCACCATCGATATACAGAAATCACATTATTTTCTTGTTCAGACACACATATATAACACCTGACTGCAACGCAACATTTTACCCTATGGATTCATTCAGATTTTATCTTCCTGCTAACTGTTTACAAAAAAATAAAAAAAACATTTTCACTTGTATGGTGATTGGTACACTTCATAAACACCCCTCACCTTAAACTCATTCCGCACAGCATCACTAAGAAAGAAGTTTAGGAATTAAAGCCTGCTGAGGATTTTAAACTTTTGCTGTAGCATCACGACGCAAGCAAAGTGGAGCACTTTGGAATAGAATCATCGGAGGCAGATCAACAAAGCTGACAGTGGCGTCCCGGTGCACCTCTGCTGCTGGCGGAGGCCAGGGCAGCCCGGAGCTCCCCGCGCGGTCACACTTTAATGAATAAAACGGTCATCTCTTACCTTGTTAGACGCCATCTCGCTGACAGAGCGGTAGGTCTGTATGGTCTCTAGCTGGTCTAAGCACCAGTCCAGTTCCTCCAGCGTTTCCATTGCTAATTTTTGATAAGATTCTTCTGCAAACAAACACACAGACATGTAGTTAGGCTGGAGCTGCTGCAGGCTGTCCATAGCCGAGTCACCGCTGCCGCCGCTGATCCCGGCGCTACTGAAGGTGGCCCCGTGCTCCTTCATTATTTGCACGCCGACTCCTTCCTTCCAGCTCTCTCCACCAGGAGAACAAATCCGGTGCTCTGCCCGGAATGGCTCGTGCCAAGTTTTCACCCCCCCCGCCCCCAGGCTGGATGAGGTGTCTGCGATCTACCAAGAAACTTCCTTTGAGGAAGAAGGCGGGGAACCGGCTCTTAAAAGCTCATCTGCATACATGAGTCCTAAAACTCATGGCAGAAGCAGTCAGTTTTCTCAGGCTCTCTCTGCCTTCGTCATCTTGGGGTTCTTTAGGGTGCGTGATGTCATTTCTGAGTGTTTGCAGTCTAGAGGAGAAATGAGGAAAGCATTTTCTCATTTGGCTTTTCTTCTAAATGAAACGTACAATCGAAAACTGGAGGGGGGAAACTGACAGTTACGTTGTTGGAAGGCTAAGCAGTCATTCATTCTGGGGAATGTGCAAATGTTGGAATAACTTTCAATTCAGCAAACACTGACCAGCACAAGTCTTCCTCTCTTGCGAGTCTCCCTTTTAAGTAGAGGCAAAATGAGGTCTCCCTGATAAGAGTGCAGTCTCAGAGAAACTGTCTGGAGTTTTACATGAACACATTTATTGGCTGGGGAGTCAGGCAGTTCTTGTTATACTAAACAAAGCTAAAACTTCTCTTCTGCAACTGCCAGGATCACAGGGAAATTCTGAACCAGACTTTCAGGTGGAGCCAGATGTGAACGCGCAGATTTTCTGATTAAAGCCGGGGCCTCGGATTTGTCACTGTAGGAATCCAGACTTTCTGTAAATATGTCTCAGTGGCCCATTCAAAAATTATTGCTTTTAAGATCATATTTTTGCTGGGTAATGAAACTCTTTTTAAGTGTTCACAATACGTCATTTCATACCCAAAAGTTCGTGAGTCTAAGCTAATACTTAAGGTTATTGACTTAAGAACCCTATGTTAATAAACACTGAAATTAATTTTATAAATGCTAGATGAACCAATGATGCTACAGACAGTTATAAAAACCAGTCAGACTCTCCTGCATACATGACTGATTTTTGAAGGGAACACCATCCTTTAACTCTACCGAGCTTTCTGGAATGCAAGCACACAATAGGCACGAATAAAATTAAAAATCTCACATGAAATTCTATTATAAGGAAAAGACTCACACATTCCTGTCATATTTAGAATACATTTTTCATATGCTCATGCAGAAATCCTAGGGAGATCACATAGCTTTTTTATTATTATTTGAATACTTTTATGTGTGTGGCACTCACACTTGAAGCAGAAAAGGGAATAAACAGGAGAGAGATTCCAAGTGACAAAGAGCCACTTGGCACCCGACGCACATTTCAAAGAATAGGTGTCTTGTTCATCCCCCACATATGCCTACCCTTCAGGATAAACAGGGGTTAAAATTCAACATCCTGGATGTCATACTTAAAAAGCCACAAAACCACTGAAGGTGACTTCCTCCATTTTTCTTTTCACACGCCTCAAAAATGTGCAGACAAGAATTGAAGTGTTTTTAGTGAAACTCATTTCGATCCAGACTTGCACATACCTTCCCTCCTTTCTTCCTCAGTTTTGCCATGCTGCTTCAACACAAAGAATCTCCTCACTGACTCTTTTGTGTGTCTGAAACACCCCCTTGCCTCTATGCCCTTCCAGAAGAGCGCTTCATCCAAGGAAGCTTTTCCTGAAGTGACAGAATCCTCCCCTTCTCCCTCCTGGCCTCTCATAAAAGAAAAGTCCAACCACTTCCCAGGTACTCATGCTTCACGACCCTGGTGTCTTCCATATCACAACCTGTGGTCCTCAAGATCAGACATTCACCCTGGTGGTGAGGAGTAAGTAACTTGCTTGGAGCATTTTGAACTGACTGCGGGATGATATATTACACTTCTCCTCCCGGAAGAGGAAAAAAGGGATCCGATCTCCACCCACAAAGAAAATATGGTAATTATAGCAGTGAAGCACTGAAGAAGGAGGAGAACTCGTCAATGATCTTCCAGTTAAGTACCATCGCCACAACTCATTCCTTGTCTATTACACAGAATGAACACACGCATGCTCCTAGAGTTGGGACAATAGTGAGCTGCCAGGGACTGGCCAGTGGATATGGCAGGAACTTATTTCACTGCCCTCTCTGATTCTGGTCAGCCACAATATTTCTTTAGGTAAAAAGTTAAAATTTGAAGTTAATGAAAACTTGTCCCTTCCCAGATTCTTAATCCATGGCCAAGGCTTTCTTTATGTGCCATTTTAGAGCCTTCTTATCACAGTAACTGAGGCAGGAGGCACAGATGTCAGAGTGGGCTAAGGATGGGAGCATCAAACCCCAGCTACTTACTGGTACTGCCAAAGGAAAGGACCAGTGCAGCTCAGACTGGCCTCCACACTAGAACTTTGTAGCTCTAGCACAGGATCCGGTGCTTGGTACCCAGTAGATACTCAGTAAACACTCAGAGGGATGGAAACCACAGTGCCTGCCCAAGCAGCCTGAAAATATTGATACTTGGGTATCTAGAGGCTGAGGATACGTCTGTAGCACTGCGAAAAGAGCACCAGCTTTGGACTGAGGCTCGGGCATTTTGACTTTCTCTCTTACCACTTACTGTGTGATCCTGGACCTCCATTTCCCACATCTTAAAATAAGGAGAAGAATATTCATCTCATAAAGTTATAAAGGGGTTAAATGAAACCAAGTATAGAAAGTATGGTAACCAGTTCTCAGTAGGTGATCAGCACACAGGAGTATAATTATTAACGGCAGTAAAAGTAACCCCCAAACCTGGTATGTGTGGGGGGAGGAATAGGAAGGGAGATAGAAGAACTGAATATTCAACAAGGGGTTTTACAGTCAGGATCAGTTCCATAATGTGCAGGGCCCAGTGCAAAATGAAATGCATAGTCCCTTTTCAAAAAGCAGGAAAAAGTGCTGTGAAAGGTCTTAAAATATGAAGCTTTTTCCTTTCTTCTGAAGTTGCTCTCCCTCGACCTGTCATGGTGGTATTGTATTTTTTTTTTTTTTTTGCGGTACGCGGGCCTCTCACTGCTGTGGCCTCTCCCGTTGCGGAGCACAGGCTCCGGACGCGCAGGCTCAGCGGCCATGGCTCACAGGCCCAGCCTCTCCGAGGCATGTGGGATCCTCCCGGACCGGGGCACGAACCAGTGTCCCCTGCATCTGCAGGCGGACTCTCAACCATTGCGCCACCAAGGAAGCCCGGTATTGTATTTTTTAAATAAACTTTTAAAAAATAGTTCTAGATTTACAGAAAAGTTGCAGAGCTAACACAAAGAGTTTCCATATACCCCACATCCAAGTTTCCCGATAGCTAACATCTTAAAACGGCACATTTGTCACAATTAATGAATGGCATGGTGTGTTTTATTTACTCTTTAAAATTGTGTTACTTCAGGCAGAGGGATACCAGGAGGAGGGTGCAGACCCTTATAGGACCCCAGAGGCCCTGCAGCCTCTGACTTAGGGCACATGCACAGCTTACCAGTTGCTGGGGTGCCCGAACCTGCCAACTTCCAGACTGCGTGCTATGCCCTGGCCCAGGGCAGGCTCTGAGAAAGGCAGACATTTCCCTTCACCATGGTA
The DNA here is from genome assembly GCF_949987515.2 of Delphinus delphis. Taxonomy (NCBI): domain Eukaryota; kingdom Metazoa; phylum Chordata; class Mammalia; order Artiodactyla; family Delphinidae; genus Delphinus; species Delphinus delphis. Next base: position 56,632,495 of record NC_082683.1, on the reverse strand, counting down.
CCAATGCCCCAACCCACAGCAGACAGGTGACCCCTAAAGGTGCTATAACTTCTGCACCAGGATGTGCTAGATACCTGGATTAGGGTGGACAGGAGGATCACCCCCACCAAGACATGGCCTCTGTCTACCATGGTACAGCCATGCCGGCCCAGGGCATTCCCCACCTGAGACTTTGCAGGGCACCCATGTCCAGCTCAGATCCTCTCTGCACCTGCACCCAGGCCCCCACTGCGAGTGGACAGCAGCAGTGGTCATGGGGTTGGGGTAGAGACATGGAGACTGGATGAGCCCCGGGGTGCCAAGGATCAGGGAAACAGGTAGCTGAGAACACGTCCAGGGGAAGCAGGTAGGTGGCAGGAGATGGGACAGTACGTGAGCCAAGGCTTCAAGCCACGGAGTATATGCTCCATTTTCCCATCCGACTTTACTTACAAAACACAAAGATAATAATATGATGAGTTTCAAGACTAACTCTGCGGCCCTGGAGTGAGGGCCCCTGTGCAGCTGCACAGGTTACGTGCCCATGAAGCTGGTTTTGTTCCTTGTCTTACAAAAATGACTCTGAGAAGGAACGATGCTTGGCACCCCAGAAGCAAGTCTCAAGGGGATAAGGGAAGGTATTGGGGCCATCTGTGGCCATGGGGTGACCCTACTTGTCAAGAATTTCCAGAGAAGAAGGAGCAGGGAGAACCTCCCTTCTATTCTCCCCTTCTTTTGTTCTTTCACTTCAACAAGAGCGACAAAGGAAGATTTACTTCCTTCTGTAGGTCTGGTAAGTATTGCATTGAATAATTATAATTATTCAATTATAATTCGTATCAGTCTGGTAATAATACGTGACATTCTTATAGCTCTTTTCTCAAAGGAGCGCCAAGCACACTACCCATTAATCCTTGCAACATCTCTGTGCCATAAACACAGAAGAGATATGATTATCTCTAATTCACCTTAAGGCACAAGCTAAATCAGAGGTTAAACAGAGCAAGATTCTGGGCAAGACCCTATCTTGGTCAATAAAATAGAGGATTCACCTCAGGGCTGAAAATGCATGCATTCCTGAAATTGCTGTGTTTAAAGTGGCATCTTACCCTTGGGTCTTTTCTATTTAAAATTGTGTAACTGCTTTCCTAAATGTTGTCATTTCTTGAGTCTCCTCTTCCCTTTTCTGATCCACCTAACACAGCCATTAGCCCAATATTTACTGTGCAGTATTTACCCAGAAGACCTGGCTTGGTTCTGGTCCCGCCTCTTGTTTCTGAGAGTAACCTCAGGCAAGTTACTTAACTTTGCTGAGGCTACATTTCTTTATCTGAAAAATGAACATACGAAAAATACTTACTCTGTTCTCACAAGGAAGGTAGAATAGGAGAATACACACAAAACCAGACTCTAAACCTTTAAGTATAATGCACATTTTGCAAATATCACATTTATTATTACAGACAGGATATAGATGCATTGTAGACATTGTAGACAACAAGAAAATTACAGAGAAGCAAAAAATTTGAAATGATAAAAACGTCACATTTTACCAAGCAGAAATCACCATCGCTATCCCCCTTGTGCATATCCTTTCATGTATGCATGTATATAATCAAAACTAGACAATACTCGTAATTCCCTGGCGGTCCAGTGGTTAGGACTCCGTGTTTTCACTAACGAGGGTCTGGGTTTGATCCCTGGTCGGGGAACTAAGATCCCACAAGACGCCCCGCGCGGCCAAAAAAAAAGAGAAAAGAATAGACAACACTGTACAAACTGTTGAGTAACATTCTTTTTTTTTCAGTCAATGATCTCCCCTCTTCTGCTTTAATAATTTTCAGGCTCAGCTAATATTTAGCTCATATTTCAATATTCCCATTTTTTTCATGCAAATTCAGCAGTGTGTGTGTGTGTGTGTGTGTGTGTGTGTGTGTGTGTGTGAGTGTGTGTGTGTGTTTTAGCAGAAAGGTGTTGGGCAGGAGAGATGCTGAGAAGGGCAGGGCATCAGGAAAGGGCAATGGGAAACCTCAGCCTTGCCACGAATAGCGAGCTGCTCAGAGCTGGAAAGCATGGAAACAGATTTTAGCAGTGATGAAGCCAGTGGCCCAGCTGGTAAGAGACCTCAGGTGCCCTAAAAGTTGGGCCCAAGCTCTGTGCAGGAAAGCATGATCTTATTACTGATCTCTGGGAAAAATCAGGATGGAGGCCCTTCGTGTACTTATATCATTTGACTTTGAAGCCCTCACTATGAGGGTTTCTCAGTACAGATGAGAAAAACTGGGGCTCAGACAGGTCCTAAATTCCTATTATTAGCAAGTGAAAGCATCACAATATACCCCAAATATAAATTTTCTAAGAACTATAACTAAATGCAATTTTTTATTGAGATATGATTGACATACAAAAAAGCTGGGCATGTTTCATGTGTACACCTTGATGAGTTTGAAGATAAGTATACACCTGTGAAACTGTCATCCTAAATAATCTCATAAACTTAGCCATTGCCTCTAAAAGTTTCCTCCCTCCCTGTGTGTGTGTGTGTGTGTGTGTGTGTGTGTGATAAGAACGTTTAAATAAAATCTACCTTAAATTTTTACATATATTACACAGTATGGTTAGCCATAGGTACCATGCTGTACAGCAGGTCTCTAGGACTTAGTCACCTTGGGGATCAGAAACTATGTACCTTTTGATCAACACCTACCCAATCCCCCTTCACCCAACCCCTGGTAACTACCATTCCACTCTCAGCTTCTAGGAGTTTGAGTATTTTAGGTTCCTAATATAATGGATCATTCTAAATGCAATTTTAATACAGCTCTGTATATATCAGAGTTGTGTTTGTCAAGATTCCAAGACTTTCTACCCCAATACAGTGCATAGAAAGGAAATGTAAATAACCTTTTGTTATTTATTATTTATTCTTTTGTCTATCTGCCTCACATAATCAGACTCTTTTCATTAGAGAAGGTGGTACTATTTGCAAGATTGTATGGTGGTTAAATCAATCAGAACAATTGCCACAGGCAACAACAGGGATGAATCTCATAAACGAAACCAGAGATTAAAAAGCACATAAAAATATGATGTAATTTATATAAAGTTCAAAAGAGGCAAAAATAAACCTATGATGTTAGAAGTCAAGATAGTGGTTAACTTGGAGTGTTAGCAACTGGGCGAGAACTGGAGGGGGACTTCCATGGGGCCGACAATGATGTACTTCTTGGTCTGGGTACAGGTTACATGGGTCTGTTTATTTTATGAAAATTCACTGACTTCTACACTTGTGATTTGTGCACTTTTCTCTGTCTTCCTGATTTTCTGTGCATGCTTTCAACAGAGAGACCCACCTAGGGAAAGCCTAGTTTTTGTTATTTTTTTATTATTTATTTTTATTTATTTTATTTTTGGCTGTGTTGGGTCTGGGTTGCTGTGCACGGGCTTTCTCTTTTGCGGCGAGCGGGGGCTACTCTTTGTTGCGGTGCGGGGGCTTCTCATCGGGTGGCTTCTCTTGTTGCGGAGCACAGGCTCTAGGCGCTCAGCCTTCAGTAGCTGTGGCTTGCAGGCTCAGTAGTTGTGGCACCCGGGCTTAGTTGCTCCGCGGCATGTGGGATCTTCCCGGACCAGGGATTGAACCTGTGTCCCCTGAATTGGCAGGCAGATTCTTTTTTTTAAAAAAATTCTAATTATATCACTCTTTAATTAAGTTATTGATTTGTACATCATAATATAATGTATAATATGATAAAATTGTTGTTGATCACATCAGCTTCTCTCTCTTTTTTTAACATCTTTATTGGAGTATAATTGCTTTACAATGGTGTGTTAGTTTCTGCTGTATAACAAAGTGAATCAGCTATACATATACATATATCCCCATATCTTCCACCCTCTTGCATCTCGCTCCCACCCTCCTTATCTCACCCCTCTAGGTGGTCACAAAGCACCACGCTGATCTCCCTGTGCTATGTGGCTGCTTCCCACTAGCTATCTATTTTACATTTGGTAGTGTATATATGTCAATGGCAGGCAGATTCTTAACCACTGTGCTACCAGGGAAGTCCCGAAACCCCAGTTTAAAAAAAAAAAAAAAAGAAAGGAAGAAAAGAAACAAGGTTTCTAAAAACATGTTTCCTTTCCTTTCATTGAACTGTAGCAATGGGTTTCAAAAGAGCTTGAGGGCTTCCCTGGTGGCCTAGTGGTTAAGAATCCGCCTGCCAAAGCAGGGGACACGGGTTCCATCCCTGGTCCGGGAAGATCCCACATGCCGCGGAGCAACTGAACCCACGCACCACAACGAAGAGTAGCCCCCGCATGCATCAATGAAGACCTAACGCAGCCAAAAATAAAAATAAATAAAAGCAAAATAAAACAAAATAAGAAACTTACGGTTATCAAGGGGAAAGATGGGAGCAGGCAGAAATTAGCAGGTTGAGATTAACATACAAAAAAGACAAACAAACAAATAGAGTTGAGTAAATCACACACAGCTGAAAAAGGATATTGGTTTTGACATTTCATAGACCAGGATGCTCCTACTAACTCAAAATTCAGTGGAACATATTGGTGTCTGGCCCAGCTGTTTACAGACCCTGACTCTGCCATTTGTTTATTAGCACTGTGACCTTAGACAGGGTAAGGAGCCTGATTGTGTCTCTGTGTCTTTACCTGTAAAACAGGAAGAGAGCACAAACTAGCTATGAGAATTAAGTGAAACAAGGCATGCCGAGGCTTTGATACACAGCTTAGTACCTGTCAGGAACTTCTTCCTGCACCCCACCCCATACAAGCCTCTCCCTGGTCCTGGCCACTTTCCTGAGGGTAGATAGCCATATGTTTGGTGGCTGAGTTGGTAGAGTTGTGCTCTGGCCCTGGGCATTGGAGGTGGGGGGGGGGGGGGTCACATATAAAGTGGCCACGAAATCCTACAGTGTGCCTCTGGCTGCATGACCTCAGATAGGGAACTGGCTCTTGGTTAGGTTAGAGTTTGTTGGGTTTCACTTCTAAAATATAGAACTTGCCTGATGTATCATTCTGCTTTTACCCAAGGCATATTGACGCACCAGATCAGTGAACCTTTAGACATGGAGAATTGTATAAGAAAGCCATTTGTTCATTCATTTATTCCACAAGATATACATTGAGTGTCTACTACGTGCCAAGCCTGCTGATGCCAGGTGCTGGGACCACAGCAACGAAGAAGAGTCGGTCCACTGAACTGAATGATTACATGGGAAACCCCTTTCCCATCTTCAAAATGGTCAGTCTGTGAAGATGGGTGCCTTCTCATCTTCCTCCCCTGCCTTTGCTCCCCATCCCAAGCTTATACGGTAACTTTGTGAAAATTAGAAAAATGTGCTCTCTCTCGGCAGACATAGCCCTTGGGCAGAAAGCTTGGGAAGTGACGCAAGGGTTGAATTTCAGTTCCCCTCACCACCTAGCTAAGTACCTTTGATCAGTACCCAAACTACACAATGACCTTTTGCAATGGCCCAGTGGCACATGGCACAGTCGGGGCAACCTAGCCTGAAGCTTCGCGTGGTCACAGCAAAACCTGCACTTTTAGCCTCAAAATAAAGTAAACTGTTGATGTTGAAAGGAAAGCATCCCAAGACCTTTCCTAGCTCTTAATTTGTGAATATCATCAAATAACTGAAATAACATTAAATAAACCTCCATAAAATAACAAAAAAATTTAATTTGGTAGACTAATTGTTATCTTTAAATGCAGTTTTTGTTTTTGTAGACACAATTTCTAAAGCAAGGGCTCCCTTGGGGAAACTATTAAAGCAGATCTTGATGGAGAAAATTAAAAAACAACTCTTCTGATTCTTGGAAGTAAGAAGTGTATATGAATTGGACTCTACATCCAGCTAATAACTAGCTTTTTCCACAAGCTTCTATCCCTGTAGGTGTCCTCCCGAGATTCAGTGAGCCTTGAGGTTAGCAGGCTTATTCCTCTCCTTGGTTCCTCCTCAAAGTGCAATAAGTATTTGTTAAAATGTAAAATTGTTTCATACATATGGAAATCAGCCTCTCTTTATTTAAAGGAGTTAGGTTGGGGCTGTGAGCGTATTTATTTAGTGATCTTGGTTATATGATGTTTTTTCCCTGACAGTTAAGCAATAGCTTTTCTTTTCATTGTAAGTTATTAAGTCCAAAGGTATATATTTTCTTTTGATCACTCTTTGGTAAATGAAATGCACCTGTGTTAGAGTGCAACTTTTCCAGAAGGCTGTCGTTTTAACCTTGAGTAAAACATTCTTAGAACAAATCCCAGGAACTGGAGAACACTCATACACTCTGTAACACAGTTCTTCCAAAGGCCATCTGTAAGCCCCAAATGGCCTTTCTTCAGGCAGGACTTTGTTAATGTGTCTTTATAAATATGAGGAACTTTGCAATTGCACATGACAGGGATTTCACTCTGGGTGGATTCACGGAAGAAGAGGTTCACTGCCCTCAAGGGAAATAACAGTGAAAGTAGGTCATTTTGATGCTGATCTCCTTAGCAAACTCCTGTAAGACTACAAGTTAAAAAAAAAAACTCCAATCACAGCTAGCTTTGGTATATACAACTTGACAGTTTACCAAGCACTTTCAGTTGTGGATCTCATTTTTTCCTTGAAAAATAAACCCCATGAGATAGAAATTATTATTATTATGACATACATTTTCCATTATGCATGTTAGAAATGCGAGGCCTAGAGATGTTTAATGATTTGCTCAGTCATCTGATGAGAGACAGACAAAGAGAGAGAGAGAGATGAGAGATGAAGAGGAGGGAGGGAGAGAGGGGGAAGGGGAAGAGAGGGAGGAGGAAGAAGAACCAAAGTTCTCTGATTCTGAATTCCATGATCTTTTTTGCTAAGCCATGGGGCCTGTTATAAACAAACGGTCCAACTTTCTCTTTCTTTCACCCAGGCAAGATTGGACAAGGTGAAACTGTCTTTGATGTACCAGCCTCATAGCCCTATTCCCTTTCAGTGTCCCTACCCTTGCCAAACTCTGCTCTCCAGAAGGACTCTGACTTTGGCATTACTTACTAATGAGAGTCTGTACTCATTCAGTTAATAACATGTACCACAAATGTGAAAGGGTGCCCAAGGAACTTAATTGTCCCCCTGTGTTGGTGTTACAGGGCAATGCCACAAGAAAGCAATCAGACATGGAGGTCAGTTGGTGCCCAGTTATTTTTCTAATACATTAAATATATACAAGAAATATTTAAGAAGAATATAGAGTAGTGGTTAAAAGCTTGGTCTCTGGAACTACACTGTCTGGGTTCATATTCCATCGCCTAATCTTAGAGAAGTTACTTAACTTCTCTCTGCCTCAGTTTCCTCACCCATGTAATGAGAATAATAATGGTATCTATATAATGGGTTGTAGTCTTAATGAATAAATGTAAAATGCTTAAGACAGTCCATGGTATAATATAAGTGCCAGATAAATGTTGGCTATTGTTTGTTGAATATGAGACAACAAATATCTATTTAATGAGTGGATTTGTTTTTGAGTGCCTCTTATATTGTAGGCTCAGCATGAAACTCCAAGGGTATAATGGTAAATTCTATGGACATAGTTTTTGCTTACTTGAAGCCTATATTCTAGCAGGAAGAGACAAATAATTATACAAAAACTTATTTAATTACAATTGGAAAAGGAGCTGCTGCTAATTTTAGAGTGCCCTAAGAATTTATCACAGAGATCACAGAGGACTCAAAAGTCTAAGAATTAGGATGTATTAAAAAGTTCAGGGAAGGCCTAACTTGGAAAGTTATGAGATTTGACGGAATAAGAATTAGGTGCAAAGAGGGAGAAAAGCATACCAGACAGGAAGAACATCAGGGTGCATTCCACAGACTAAGATCTGTCCATGTGTCAGGAACACACCGAGAGAAAAAGACTGGTGTAAGAAGTTCAGATCAGGCCCTACACAGCCATGGAAGGCCATGGAGAGGAGCTTGGAGTGGCCTAGCCAAATCTGCATTTAAAAAAGATCACGCTCCCTGGTGGTCCAGTGGCTAAGACTCCGAGCTCCCAATGCAGGGGACCTGGGTTCTATCCCTGGTCAGGGAAATAGATCCCACATGCCAACTAAAGACCCCGCATGCCGCAACTAAAAATCCTGTGTGCTGCAACGAAGATCACACGTGCTGCAACTAAGACCCAGGGCAGCCAAATAAATAAATAGATAAATAAATATAAATAAAAATCTTGCAAAAAAAAAGATCACTCTCCATGCAATCTAGAGAATGAACTTGAAGGCGGGAATGGCCGCAAGGAGGCTAGCTAAATAGTATTTAAAAGCTCAGGATATGGAGGAAGACAGATAAGTTTGATTTCTGGCTCTGTCATTTATTTTATTAGCAGTGCAAACTTGGGCAAGTTGCTTAATTTTCTCTAAGTCTTAATTTCCTCATTTCTAAAATTAGGGGATGTATATCTTTCCGGTGGGGTTGTTATGAGAATTAAGTAAAGTAATCCACATAAAAGTACTTAGCCCAGTACCCAGCACCTAGTCAGTATTCATGCCAGTTGCTAGCAGCATTATTACTTATTTTATTGCTTTAACCTATGCAGGAAGTAGTGATGCCTAGAATTACGTTGTAGCAATGCAGATGGAAAGAGGTAAATGCATTTGAGATATTTACGAGTTGAAACCGTATCGTCCCTAGGACAGTGGTATTTGGTTGGTGACCAAAACTCTCAGTCATCTCAGCTTTTCAGGTCAGAATGTGATTTCTGTCAGTGTGCTTTAACTTTATTCCACTTCCAGTACTAGTCCAACTCATAAGAGTGCAATGAGAAATCAGAGACCAATGAATTAATTTACAGAGAGCAATAATTTATGGTAAGCTTTTCATGTCATCTAGTCATTACACGTTCCTCAACATGGGAGACCAAATTCTTATCATAAGATTGCTTGGCAAGCATCAAATCAGAGCAGGGGACTTAGGTGGATGGTTTTAATCTGCTTTACTCAAGCCTGATACACTTAGCTCAAGTGTTTCCATTGGCCTGAAGTGCCCTTCCCAACTTTGTCCACCTGGCTAACTCTTATCTTTTAGGATTCAGCCTAGAGTTATCTCCTCTACAAAGCCTTCCAAATATTCTGAGGTTGGATTAAGCTCCCTTCCTCTCAGCTCCCACAACAACTGTGTTCAGGCCTCTTATTTCCAACTGACCATGTCACTGGAATTCTTTCTCTTCGTTTATTTTACCCATGACTTCTTGAGAGCAAGGAACATATCTTTTTGGCTGGTCTTTAATGTAGCACAGTATCTACTTACCTAGTAGAAGCTCAAAAAAATATTGTTTCAACTGCTGACTTGCCCAACGTATCAGTAGATGGGAGATCCACTACCCAAAGGAATGGCGTCTTGGCTACTGAACAGTATTGGAGAAGCAATATCAGGAATTCCTGTTCTTGGTTCTTTTTTCACTAGTCTCCAAATAAACCACCTTCTTTTTGCTGATTTATTCAATGTTACCACAATTAATAAGCTCTCTATTTCTTTTGCATTCATGTCTTGATTCGATTTCTAGCTGGCTCATTTTAACAGAGGGGATATTCTGTCTCCCAAGGGGACTTTTGCAAAATCACACGCAGAATTTGTCATTTAACTCTCACAGAATAGCTGCAGGTGTCTGTGCACTAAGCAATACTAGAATTCCAAATTGATTCTGACAGTTGTCATACAAAAGATACAAGTAAAGTTCAGAGGCAGCACAGACAGATCTTAAAGACATGGGGGAAAGAGCGATCAGGAGAGACTTGGAGGCCAAGTAAAGAAGAATAGGTGGAATTTTGAGAGATGGAAAAACTGAGGTAAGGCAATGAGTAGCATGAATAAAGGTATGAAATTAGAAACATGCCACACCATTCAGTCCTGTTTGGAAGAATAAGCATAATAGTCCTATTTGATTAGAACACTGGGTGTCAGCAAGGGTGCAGATTGGAATACATTTGCAAAAGTAGCATGGTCAGGGCCCGATACTGGAGAGTGTTTTAAGCTAGACCAAGGAATCTGACTTTATCTGGCAGACAGTGGGGAGCCATTGAAAACTGTTCAACGGAAGGATGACACATACAGTGGTTTATAAATATCTTAATATTGTTATACAGTTGTTTAATGTTTTGCAGTTATAGATCTCTTCCATATGTATAATCTTTTTAAATCATCATCGTGCCTTGTGAGAAATGTTTTACTGTCTCTATTTTATACAGGAAGAGACTGAAGTTTAGGGAGTTTAAGCATTTCACTCCAAATCCCATAACTGATAAATGCAGAACCCGGAGACCTGAGCCTGGGCTTTCTGCCTCAAGTTCCGTGCTCTTGCTATTACAGTGAAGCCTATAAGATGAATAATTGATCTGATAGATGTAAGTTGTAAGGATAATAGGATGGAGTAGAAAATAAGCACCTGGTAAATTATTATTATCAGGGATTATTATTTGCAGAAAAAGTTAGCCGCTAAGAAGTAATGAGGTCCCAAACTGAGTGGGATCAGGGGGAATTGAAGGGTTATATATACCTTAAATTTCTCTTTACTTGTAGAGTGAAAGTTGTCAAAGGAATTTCAAGAATCAGTGGAGAGCAGAAGAAAAGGTGTTTGCCATTGGGAATGAGCATGGTAAGTGGGGAGAAGAGGGGTAGAAATTTCCTGTCACTCAAAACGTTATGGGCTGAAATCTCTTTCCCTTACCGATAGGAAAGCGTCTCCACCTAGTGCTCTCCTGGGTGATGTCTCCGATCACACAGGACTTGGGGTGCTTCACCATGTGAGAACGTCATCGCATTTGACAGTCAAGAGTTTGCCAAGAGCCAAACGTACTACATACAGTCTTTTCCAGTTGACAAAGTATTTTCAAGTGTGCTCATTTTCTTCTACAAACAAAGCCATGAATGTTCTCTCCATTTTTATAAATGAGATCATTGAGGCTCGTCAAGGTAAGGGGACTTTCTTTAGAATCTGGAATTTCTGCATTGGACAGTATGATAGTTATTAATCATGTGTGGCTACTGAGCAGTTAAAATGTGGTTGGAGATGTGCTGCAGGTGTAACATACACACTGGACTTCACAGACTTTATATAGAAAAATGATGTAAAATATCTCTGAAAAGTTTTACATTTGACATGTTGAAATTATAATATTTTGGATATAGTGAACTGAGTAAAATGCATTATTAAAACAAATTGCACCTGTTTCTTTTTATGTGTTTACTAGAAAATTTTAAATTTCCTATGGGTTTTGCATTACATGACAATTGGACATCACTGTTCTAGACCATAAAGCTATTGCTATTGACGTGAATACTCCAAAGCCAACATTCATTCTGCCCACACACTCACTTTAGAAGAGGTGGTAATAAGGAAAATAATTGGAGTTATTATTTATCCATTACCAAAGTTTCTAAGCACTTTACATGCATGAACTAATTTAATCTTCATCAAAATTTCATGACCTGAGTATTATTTTATATATAGTAGATCATTTTATTTTGCAGATGAGAAACAGAGAAACTCAGGAGCTCTCTGAGAGCCACAGATTTAGTGGCGTCAGAATTCAGACTTAGCCAGTCTGCCTCCAGTGCCATTAGGAAGGCTTTAGTGGCTGCCTCTGTTGGGTAAGTCCCAAGGAGACATTCGGATGGATTTCACTTTATTGTTGACCTACTATAACTCAGGCAGCATGTGAGAGACTTTAGATATTATCTCATTTAATCTTTGCAACAACTCCATTAAGTAGTTATTATTCCCATTTTATAGGTGAGTAAACTGAGGCTTGGAGTGATTGCACAACCTGCCCAAAGTCACACGAGGTACATGGTGGAACTCAGTTTATAATCCGGCCTGAATCTGAAGTTGATACTCCATCACTATGCTGGTCTGTGAAAGAGCTACACCTGAATCTCCTGGGGGTGCTTCCCAGGCAAACCCCAAGGTACTGAAGCAGTCTCTCTGGGGTGGGCTCTGGGAATTTGTTCTTCTTAGAATGGCTTTGGGTGGCCCTCATCCTCAGCCAGAAGTTTGGTGATAACCACCCTCTCTGAGTCTTTCATTTTCCTGGGAGTCCCACCTCTTCAGTCTCTCCCGGGAGCTGATGAAAAATTGAAAAAAAAAGGAAAAGGAAAGAAACAAACAAAAACAGTATTTCCCTTAGGCAGCTTCAGTGGGGCTGACCCTTCATCTCAGCAGTGTCCCTGCTTCTTTCAAATCTTGTCACCATCTGCCCTAAAATGTGGGCTGAAATGATTTAATTAAGCAGAGATAAAACAGCCAGTCCTCCTGAAGACATCCTTAGAAACATCTAAGCAGTCCAGGGCTGTGTCTGAGATGAGAGAGGCAGGGATTTAGGGAGTGTAGAGGCGGGATGGGAGGAAGGAACGTAGCGGCAGACCCACAGACTCTCAAGGTGATTTATGGGGTCCTGGATGATTCACTAAGAACCACTGGATGTGAATGAAAGCACAGAATGAATAAAACCAAGTGACTCTTGGGGGTGGGGTTGTGTGTGTGTGTCCCCACGTGCACGAGCGTGCACTCACGTGCACATGTGGTAGGAAGGTATGTTTTTGGCAGCCTTGTTTGCACATAGACAAGCAATTGCTTTATGTGACAGATTCAGAACTTCTGACTAGCACACAAATATAAAATTAGGTCCTAGGTTTCATGGCAACCCAACTCAACACAGTAGCAAACAAGAATTGTTTGAGAATGTGAGAAAGAAGCCAACACTGTGTATGTCACAGCTAGCTTGCCTTCCTTTGACCAATTTCTCCTAATTTAGCAGGACTTCCGTTCCTGCCCTAATTTCCCCTGGTTTGTAAACTATGTCACTTAACTGAACTCAGCTCCAGACTTTAGAAAAACAAAATTTTGTATTTCAGCAATGGTTTTCTTGGCATTTCTGCCTCTAAAGAATTTTACTTGATTCTGATTTTTCCTTTTCACCCTTGAAAGATTGTAGCTATCAGTTGTGTTTCCCTGTTTCTCCTTTTCTAATGGAGTGTCTAACGCAGTATAATGCAGTGTCTGTTAAATGTGATTAAAGATTTCAGTGTTTGGTAAAAACCAATATTTACCAGGGAAATCCCGCCAACATAAATGTGCAGCCGAGGTAGAAAATATTGGCTCCATCTCCCCCGGACACACACATACAAACAAGAACTGTAAATGTTTTGCATGTCACTTCTGACATTTCTGGCCTCTTTTTTGCCAGTTTCACACATGTATCCATTTAACACAGATTCTGAAGTCTTAAAACTGGAATAATCTAGATAATAGACCCCAATAGTCATTTTTAAGGTCGTTTTCTTATTAGCTGAGGTTTTTTGTTGCTTGTTTTGTTTCTGCTCTGGTGGTTCTTCTAGCATTTATCACACGCCGTCACGTAATTTGTTTAGAGGTTGCCTTGGATTATGAGAGTTAATACTATTTGAAATAGTAAACAAGGGAATAGTGATCTTTTCCAAAGCAGATTATACTACAAAACTTATTTGCAGAAACATCAACAGACATTTTGAGATTAAGTCAGTCTTGTTTGAGTGATTGCTTTAATTTAGCAAACATTTACTGAATTGAATTTATTCACTGATTGAATTTATTGAATGAATGAAATACTGCTACACTGTGAATGAATTTCAAATAGTTGTAGTTTGGATTCGAAATTATTTCTCTGAAACTGAATAAGCCCGGGCAGCCAGCAAACAGAAGGCCCCAGCTGGCACCTGGCAGCCACAGCCTCAGGAGGAAGACTGGAGAGGGTGGAGACTGAGTGAGTTTCACGTGGCCAAAGCTCAGGACCGACCCCTCAGTAAAAACTTTAAACTGCAGTTCCTATACCACACTTCCTCTTAGTACAGAGGGCTGGGTCTGAGACGAGGGAGAGGGAATGACTCATCTGCAAAAGAGGCCACTGAGATTGCTAATGGCAAACCCTGAGCAGTGCCTGGTAAACAGCAAGCACTTAATAAATGCTTACCTTATAAACAAGTAAAATGAAATCCAATAACCTACTATAACCTATGGGTTCAGTGTGGAATGTTCTGATCAAGATTTAGGAGCAAGAACAATTTCTATGTCTAGTCGTCATGATAAAATCCCTTTGGTTACTTTCTCTGACTCCAAATGCTCAAGTGCTTACGAATCAAAAACTGAAGGACCATGGGAAGGATGGATAAGGATAATGGTAGTCAGAGCAACCATTAATTGAGAGTCTGCCTGAACAAAATCTCTCTAATCTTCGAGACAACCTTGTGAGGTAGATTGCGTTATCATTAACGCATAGATGACAGAACAGGTGGGAAAGAAAATGGTGAATGAGGCTGGAAAGGTGGCCTGGGTGTCTGGGCTCAATAGCAGGCCCCGGTCCGGGGTACAAAAGAAGCAAAAGACAAGTCGTTGCTGTCCTCTAGGAATGTGTGATCCGAGAGGAGAGGGGAGCGGGAATGCTCAGGCACAAAAGGCAAACAGCAAGGGCGCACTGTGGGCTGCGGGCTGGATCGTCTGAGGACCGGGGGCAGCAAAGGCACGCTTGGGCTTTGAACAGAGCAGGGGCTTATTAATACATGCTTGTGGAAGTGCACTGAACTTAATTGAATTAGGAACCAAATAACGGTAACCTAGGTGGAAAAACATGGAATCCAAAACGAAATGCAAAGCAGCAGGGAGATAAGTCTTACTGAACAGAGACTGTTGAAGAAAACTGGTTAGAGAGAGCGGGGCCAGATTGTGAAGTGCAGGAGTCTGGACTCGATGGACGTCCGAGCAGCAAGGAGCTACTGGAGGTTCTGGTCGAGGGGTGAGGCATGAGGAAAGAGGGAATTTAGGACAACGCAGCCAACAGGAGTGTGTAAGATGCCTCTCAATGGGAAGCAGCTAGAGTTAGGGGTCCCAGGAAGACCCAACTGTGGGGATCTAAGCTGAAAACAATGCAGGCTAGGGCTTCCCTGGTGGCGCAGTGGTTGAGAGTCCGCCTGCCGACGCAGGGGACACGGGTTCATGCCCCGGTCCGGGAGGATCCCACGTGCCGCGGAGCGGCTGGGCCCGTGAGCCATGGCCGCTGAGCTTGCACGTCCGGAGCCTGTGCTCCGCAACGGGAGAGGCCACAACAGTGAGAGGCCCGGGTACCGCAAAAAAAAACCAAACAAACAAACAAAAAAAACAATGCAGGCTAGAACGGGTGGTGACAATAGGATAAAAGAGAGAAGTTCTAAATAAGGTCTGGAAGGAAACAAATATATACCAATTCATGACAGGGCAAACAATATACCATTCTCCGTAAGAGATGACCAGGAAGAGGAAGGTGTGCAAAACTGTCACCACGGTTTCTAGCCTTGGAGTGGACAGAGCAGAGCCATTGACAGATATGAAGGAGCTGGGAGAGGAGGGGGAAACGGTAATTTGGACTCCCTAGAGTTTGGTGTGATTCCCATATGGTTACAAGGACTTGGGGTGGGTCTCTAGTAAGTGGACTGAGCTCCAGGCATGGATTGCTGGTGAGGATTATGAGCTGGGGATCGTGAGAACACACTGCCTGGCCATGACTCTCCAGGGCATGTGTCTATCTTCTGATTGGTTCCTGGAGAAAGTCAATAACAAATATAAGATCCCACCCACAGCCCGCCCACACATTATCTCACCAACTTGAGTGATTTCCAGCTCTGCAGGGCACAAGCCCAATGCAAGATATTTCTCTCTTCTCAGCATCTGCAAGGTACAAGGCCGAATCCTCTGTGGAAAGGACCCCTAAAGCTGGAAGCGGCCCAAGAGACCAATCATATTTAAACCAACTCCTTGGTTCATAGGTGATAAGACTGAGGCCAGGAGAAAGGAATGGATATCTCCAAGATCATACAGCCATTCCCTCCATGAAACAGCAGGGACCAGTTTTGAATTTTTACAGAACCTGTTGTTGCCACTTCACTGTGCCTCAACTCTGACTGGCAACATTTAAAGTACCATTCAATTAAACTGGTATTTGTGGACACATAATAGATGTCGGTCTCCATGATAGACACAGAGGATACCAGAAGGGTAAATAGAGCAATCACTGCCGTTGAGGCACTCACAGTCCAGAAAAGACTGTTTGAGAATAGGAGTAATTGCTTTTCCTTGGGTAGGAGTGATAGGGAAGGCTTCCTGGAGGAAGTTATGCCTTAGCAGGGTTTTAAAGGATGAATAGGAGTTTTCTCAGCAAGAAATAGGAAAAGAAGGTAAAAGTATTTTATAAGCAAATGGAACAGCGTGTATCAAAGTAAAGAGATGATACAGTATAATGCTTGGTGTTACTATTAAGGGTTTAGTAGTTTCATGGCAATTGAGGGTAGAGAAGAAACAGCAGGAGAGGCAGACAGAGCACTGTTAGGAATTTTAAAAGTATGTGTGTTGGGGGTGGGGGAGTGAAAAA
Source organism: Delphinus delphis (assembly GCF_949987515.2). Lineage (NCBI taxonomy): Eukaryota > Metazoa > Chordata > Mammalia > Artiodactyla > Delphinidae > Delphinus > Delphinus delphis. Next base: position 56,616,093 of record NC_082683.1, on the reverse strand, counting down.
CATGAGGAAGACATCCACAAAGTCCCTAGGTGATATTCCTTAGAGTTATAGTTATAATCAGAGATATATAGAGAGTTAGAGAGCAAAAGTCAGTAAACTCTTTCAAAAAGACCAGATAGTAATTATTCTAGGCTTGTGAGCCCCATGGTCTGAGCTGCAAATATTCAACTCTGCCATTTAAGCATGAAAACAGCCACAGATAATACAGAAACAAATGCAAGTGAATGTGTTCCAATGAACCTTTATTTTCAAAAACAAGTGTGTGGCCCAAGGGCCATGTTTGCCAATCACTACTACAGAGACATCCTGAGATCCTGACATCACTCTCAATACCTGTGGTAGACAGAACAAAGGCTTCCCAAAGAGGTCTACATCCTAATCCTTGCAACCTATGAATATATTATGCTACACGGCCAAGGAGGAATAAGGTAGTAGATGGGAATATGGCCGCTCATGAGCTAATCTTAAAATAAAAATATTATTTTAGATTATCTAGGTGGGCCCTATATACAAGGGTCCTTAAATGTGGACGTGGAAGACAGATGAGTCAGTGTCCGAATGATGGAATGTGAGAAATATTCAACTGGCTATCACTGCCTTTGAATGTGGAAGATGGCCAGAAGCCAAGGAAGGCAGGCAGCCTCTAGAAGCTGGAAAACGCAGGAAAATGGATTTTCCCCTAGAGACTCCAGAAAGTAACACAGCCTTGCCAGAACCTTGATCTGTGTTGTTTTAAGCCCCAAAGTTTGTGTAATTTCTTACAAGGGCCATAGATAATTAATACAATGCTCACGTGAGCTAAACCTTCTAAACATCGTGGCGAACTCTCCGGCCTCCAGAGGAAAGAACTCAGGTTTAACATCCATTTAAGTGCCTCATTTAAATGCAAAGGGTAGGTGAAAGAAATCTGGATTTGGATGTGGGGAAATTAGGCCATGCTTCAGGGAGTGTCTAGAATAAGGACCTGCTTTGACACTGAACAGGCTTTACAGCTCCCTGATGGAGTAGAGGGGGCACTGAAACAAAATTTCCCATGATGTGTGTTTCTCAGGGGGCTCCCAGACCTATACACTTGGGGATTTAGAGAACTGTGTGCGTGAGGGTGCAGATGAAAGTCCCAGAGCAGGTCCTGTAGGCAGGCTCAGAGTGGGGAAGTGGGCCGTCAGACATCAGCGCCTGACTTTCTCTTCCACCCGCAGCAGGCTACCCTCTGCCCTCTGCTGTGCCACTGTAACGTTTACGTCACAGGGAATACACTTTGCTGCCCTAACATGTGTGTTACGAGGGAAACGAGAACGTGAAGCTGGTGGCATTTGACAAAGGAGGCGGCGTTCCAAAGATGAGCTTGGGCAGTCCTGGCAGGCACATGCTGTCAGGGGTCATGTCAGAGACAGCCACCGCCGCTGGGCACTCACAGAGGTAGGTCGGTTGAGGTCAAGGGCCTCTGCCCAAGAGTCCTCTCAAACTACCATCCGTGGCCAGAGGCGGAGGCCATGGGTTGCAACCTCCCTTCCACACTGTAAACATCCTGAAAGCAAAGACTTCCTCACAGCAGCTAACTCAGTGCCTTCCACTCCAGAGCCAGGCGTCACTGCCCAGTGGCTAACTGATTATTAGTAAAATCGAGGAGACGGTGAAGGCAGATCTTGTCATAACAATAACAGTTCTCACAATAAATTTGGAAAGTACATTTCAATGTACAAAACATCCTCACATACAGTGTCTCAAATGATCCTCTTAAGGCTGCTAGGAAGCGAGTATTAGCAAACACATTTTGCTGAGAAGGAGAATGAGTTTCATAGGCATTAAGAGACTAGATTAACACTCCACAGCTCGCAACTGGAAGAGCTGGGCCTGAACCCACGTCTTTGGTGTCTTAGATTGGGAGTTCATCTGCATCTTACAACTTCTCCTCCTTTCCTCCCTTCTCTTCGTCCCTCCCTTCTGGAAACACTGAGTATCTATTATGTACCAGACAACACTGTTCACGGTCCCACAGATATAAAGTTAACTAAGAAAGTTCTGGACCTGAGGAAGATCATAGTTTGGCAGGGGAGCCAGACATGTCAATGTGCAAACTATGATCCAACCTAAGACTAAGACCTTTACTGAGTCCTCTATGTACTGTGCACGGTACGACTAACGTTCAGCATCTTATGATGTAGGTATCATCTTCCCCACTTTACAGGTAAGGAAACGTAGCTTTACAGTCATTAAGTATCTCGTAAGTTGCAGCCAGGATCCCCATTCTCTCCTGATTCCTCATCTCACACTCTCAGCCACTCTACGATGCTATGCCACCATAAGCACTAGCACAGAGCTCTACACTGGGGCAGTGAAAGAGCAGGGAAAGGTGGGTTGACCGTCCTGCAAAATTAGAGAAGCAGAAAAAAAGATGGGTTGACCGCCCCTAGAAGGTGGGACATGTGCATATAACGCAGCAGAGAGGAATGAACCAGGTCACTTAAAGATGATGTTTAAGTTTGACCCCCGATTCTAAAAACTGAACATGAGAAGAGAGTATCCCACAAATCTGATGCCATTTAAAAATATTTTTCTGAGTAACTATTAGGTGCAAAGCATTGCCCAGGGATTCCATGAGGAATCAGATTCAGGCCCAACTCTTAAGGAGATAATCCTGTACTTGTACTGAGAGAGTAGAGGTGAAGCCATCTTCTGAGGTCACTCTGGGGTAGAAGGAAAAGTTCTGAACTGGGAACTGGGAGATCTGGACTCCAGTCCCAGTTTTATCACCAGTTCACCTCAGTCTCTCAGTTCCATTTCTGCAGCTTTGAAATCCAGTGTTGGAACAGATAATGTCTAGGGCCTCTTTTAGCGCTGATATTTTATTATTCTGTTTGGTTAAGGAAGTAGAGGAAAAGAGCTTACGTGTCACAGAGGACTGGAAAGGGAGAGAGTAGTTCACCTCATCAGAAGCCATCCCACAGGAGGTGCCTTTGGCACCCCAATCCTGCAGGTGCCCAGCAGCCGTATGGTGTGAGCTGCCAGGGTCCCCGCCTGTTTTCCACTCTCAAACTTGCAAGGGATGCCCTAAATAATGAAACCACAGACAGGTACTCCAAGAGGTCAGTGTTTTTCAGATGCCTTGCACATCCACAGCACTAAGTGGCTGCTTGAAGCTATTATACCATTATTATTGTTGTGGTTAGAGAATTACGGTAATTAACACTATTTACTGGGAGCATTCTATGCACAAGGTGCCACGAGGGGCGCTTTGCTGACAGTTACCTCCTCCTCTTGCCAAATGTAAGCAGTGTTACTGTTTCTACTCTAGAGATGAATCTGTGGCTGGAGAAGGTTAAATAACCTGCCTGAAGCCACACAGCTACCAGTCTGGGGCAGAGCCTGTACTCTTATGCAGTACTCTCACTCTAACCCCAATCCTAATCCTAACCCTAACCATAATCCTATTATTCTCCTGCTCAATTTTGCTACAATCTGCGATGCTTCCAATCCGGGTATCCTTCCTTCAGTTTAACCTGCCATGAGCAACTGAAAAGGAGGTTAAATGGCCGATACGAATCATACCATAATCTTACCTTACAGTTTGCAAAGTGCTTTCTCATAAATCCATCATCTGATTCTCATGTCAGCCAGAGAGTGAGATGGAGCATTATTTCTATTTTATAGAAGAAGAAACTGAGTATCAAGGGAAGTGAGTAACCTGGAGGTTTCTTAAACCCTCTTGCCATGCTAATCATGTACTCATCTAAATCTCTGACCACTCTGGGACATTAATTTTCAGAACATTGTGTCATGTGTCTTAAAATGTATCCGGTTATTTATATTTGCATTGCAGCATGGCTAACATAGGGCCTTCCCAAAGAGATATTACCAAATGGCAACTGGTGTTTCCTTAAATCTTCTTCCAGGACTCAGTGTAAGTGATTCCCAAATAACTAAGAATAGTTCAGTGAATGCTAAAGTTCCAAACCCTCACAATAATACAATTTGTTTTCTTTCAAAATGCCAGTACATTCATTGAACCCCATCCTCTTTACTGACTTGACAGTGTCTATGTAAACTTCACAGGACATTTTGAACCTTCTTTTCTGAATGTAAGGCTGTATGTAGTGCTATGAAGTAGATCATGAAGAACTTTCTTATAAATTTTCTACAAACTATGCCTAAATGCAATTTTAACATAGCTTTGTATATATCAGAAACATATCCATCAAGTCTTCCCAACTATAGACCCAAAGAAAGCACATAGAAAAGAAATTTAAATAATCTTTTGTTTCTCTGTCTCACATAATCAGACTCTCTTACCGCTAGAGAAGGTGGTACTATTTGCAAGGTTGTGTGGTGGTTAAATCAATCAGAGCAATTGCCACATGAAACGACAGGGATGAATCTCACAAACTTAAATGTCGAGCAAAAGAAATCAAATATTAAAAAGCACATAAAAATATGATTCAATTTATATAAAGTTCAAAAGAGGGAAAAATGAGTCTATGATGTTAGAGGTCAAGAGAGTGGTTACCTTGAGGGGGATTGTGACTGGGAGGGCACTTGAGGGGGGCTTTCATGGGGCTGGCAATGATGTATTTCTTGTTTCAGGTTCTGACTACGTGGTTGTGTTCGTTTTATAAAAATTCACTGACTTCTACACTTGTGATTTGTGTGCTTTTCTCTCTGCACGCTATATTTCAATAAAACGTTTCTGGAAAAAAATCAATTAACTCTAGCTTCTTGGGCCTTGACATCTGTAACTAGCATCTTGTTGCTTCTGTCACTTCTGTTTCCCTTTGGAGCTTCTCAGTGGGAAGTGTTCCACCTTTAATTCTGAAATACCTCTACTAAGCTCAACCTTCTTACCTGCCTAATTTTGTAATTTTTTCATGGCTACTGGAGGGCAGAGCCAACGTGGTTTGAAGAAGAAAAGGTTCTACCATTTACAGGTTTGAGTCCTTAAGCAATTGCTTGTTCAATGTGACTTTGAGGGTCTCTACCTGGGTAACTGGGGTCATAATGGCTGCTTCATAAGGTTATGATTACTCGTCATGAGGATTACATGAAACAATGTGTGCAAAGGCCATCAGAAATCCTAGCATAAAGGTGCTCTTGGAAACCTGATTTTTGCCCTTTACTCCTCCCCACATTGCCCATTCTGCTTGGATCTTCATCTAACATGAATCCCATCAACACTAGTATATAAAACAATAATATTCCCCACTACCTGGGAATTCCTGGGAAACCCCCATTGTCCATATTTTCTCTTCTGCTGCCATAGTTGAAAAGCATCAATACTAGGTTAATTACATCTACCACAAATGACCAAGTCTAACCTCAGCAGGGCTCTTAGTGCAGTTTTATCATCTCCCTACTGATTCCTCATAGGTGTATATGAAAACATTCCCACTGCTCACAAATTCCCATTTCCATGTCTATCCTCTCACTTTTACCAAAGATCCAATTTCCTACTTCACTGGTAAGATAAAGGTCAATTTGAATTCTACCAACTTCACCCCTTTCATGCCTCAGGAGGCTTCTTTGTCTCCACTTTTACCTATCCATTTTAGTGTCTCTCCTCACTTTGTTTTGTTTTTTTCTCCTCCACTCTAGTTTTTTTTTTTTAAAGACCTTGATAATTTCGGTTATACCCTCACCCATTTACACCTTTAACAACTTGTTCTCCATGACCTTCACTGTTTCTACTATACACTCATTTATGTTTTTCCCATCCTACAACCTAAAAGCTTTTCTTTAGGCCCTGCTTCAACATTATCACATCATTCTTCTTTTATTGCCACCTTCCAGAGAAATAATTTTAAATTCTAGTTCCACTTCTTCACCAGCCCATCAACCTTCAATATCTGTAGTCTTGCTTCTGCTCCCTCCATTCAATGGCAACTGCTTTCTCTCTCTCTTTCTCTCAAAACCCAGGGGCCTCCTGAATGTGAAACTTAGTGGGCACTTCCTATTTATCTTATTTTTTAGAGGGTACTTCTTAGTATCCATTGACATCTGTCACACTTGACTTAGTGACTCTAATCTCTCCTTTGGCAGCTTCATTTACTTCCATGTCTTTATATGTCATTTTCATTTTGATAGCTCCCAAATCATTGTCCCTGATCTGTTACTGAAATGCCACACCTACGTTTCCAGCTGACTAGTGCATCTTACCACATCATTATTCTACTTCTACAAATTCAAACTCATCATAAAATAGATCATTTTATGAAATAAGCATTGTTCAAGGCATCTGATTTCCCCAACTGGCTATTCCACTAACTTGCAGAGTGATCATAGACAAGTCATTTACTCTTGCTGGATTTTCTTCTACACGGAACAAAGGGATTGGGCATAATCATAATGACTTCAATAGCTGTGAAATTCTATAATGCTATGTTTAAAAAGATAAAGCCATAATCTTCTTCCTACCTACAATCTGCCCTTTTCCCTGACTTCCATATTTTTTATTAATGGTATCCACATTCCCATAGTTATCTAAACTTAAAATCTCTGCTTTATCTTCCATGCTTCCTGTTTTTTCTCAGTTTCTACAACCTACCAGTTGGCAGGCTCAGTGGATTCTACCTCAAAAATATCGATTGCATCCAGTCCCATCTTTCCCTTTCTCTCATTATAAATTATAGTCAAGCCCTCATTTAACCAACCAGGGCTTTTGCAGTCACTTTCTCACTGGTCTCCATGTTTTATACCGTCAAAAGATTGATTTTCTTCATACGTGACTCATTACATCAAGTGCCAGATGAAAAATCTTTAATGACCCCCAGGACCTTTCTAATACATCCAAATACCTTTATTTGGTGTTCAGGGTTCTTTCTAACCCAGGTCCAGCATCACGTACTCTTCTCCTTTACTCAAATCTCAGCTGCAAACACAGGGATGGATTTGTTCCCCAAGTAAGTCCTGTTATTTTCACCACGATCTCCTGGTCTGTGCTGTTTTCTCTGCATAGATGATGTTCTCTGTAATCCTTTATTGAAATCCTTGCCATCAATCAAGTCCCAAGTCAGATGGAACTTCTACTTGACGTCTTCCTTGAATCCCACGGCTGGAAGCCATCTGTCCCTGCTCAGAACACCAGTGCCATCACGCTCTTCTGCAGTGACACTTTATCATGTTCTTAGCTGATTTAAAGTGATTTATATATACGCATTTTTCATTATCTGAAGGACAGAGGCCATGTCCTCTTTGTACCCAGATCAGTACTTCTACTGTAGGCTTATAATAGAAAGGGGATAAAAGAATGAATTAAGTACTTAATATTGTACCTTGTGTATGATAAAAAAATAAAAGTCACAGGAAATATGACCGTAAGGAGTTGTTGGGGAGACAAATCACTACCCAAGGAAACAGTTAGAAAACAATGTAAGATATTCTAACATATCAACACCAAATTGAATTGGCTCTGCTTTAGGTTCAGAGTTTGTTCCAACTCAGCTCCAAGTAACTGGATGGTATCAAACATAAATTGCCCTGGGTTACTTTTCTTATGAGTAAACTGCAGAGTTGTCCAATTTAGCCAAAAAACAAACAAAATGAAGACAAACAAAGACAGCCAGTTAAATTTCAATTTCAGATAAATAATATATTTTTTTAGTTCTTATACTATAATCTGTCCTTATACTAAAAAATTATTTGTTATTTATCTGAAATTCAAATTTACTGGGTATCCTGCATTTTATTTGGCAGTCCTCAATAAGGGAACTGTTGTTAATCATCTCTAAGGCTGACTACTCCAACATTCTACATTCAACAGCATTTTCAGAGAAAAGAAAGATAAAACTGTGCTGTTCCCTTGGCTTATAATTCCTTTCCCCTAGATCTCTGCATTCAACTTTTAGCTCAGTTATAGATGCCATAAAACCCTTTTGATTCTCCTATCCAAAACAGCACCTTCTTATCCTTCCAGCTCCCTTCTCTGGTCACCCCTTATCCCATTAGCTTGTTTTTTTTTCATTATCTGAAATTATCTCCTCCATTCCTTTGGGCACATGCTTATTGCCTGTCTCTCTCTGTCACTAGAATGTAATCTTCAGAGAGAAGGGTCTTTACCATCCTGTTCACTGCTGAGTCCCCAGCACCTAGAACAACAATGGCAGATACATGAAACACTTAAAAAACCAAAAAAATACAGTAAGTGCTAAAGATGAATTTTTTGGCCAAAGAGGACTAATGGGGTCCAAAGGAAGAAAGCTGAGTATGGGTTAATGTGGTTAGGAAAGGTTTCTTGGAGGAAGTGGGACTTTAGCAATGCCATAGAGCACTGGTTTGGGGGGCGAGTGCCTATCACCTGAATAAGCTTAGGAACATTTGCAAGCTATACAAATCCCTGCCCTGCCCCACCTCCTCATTGGGCCTATCAGAATTTAGGGTGGTTGATAAGCACTATGTCTAATGTCAAAAGGCTCCCCAGATGATTCTGATATAACCCCTCTACCCCACTGGAGAACATCTTCTACAAATGATGGGTAGGATTTGGTTAAGCAGAAAGCCTTAAGAACAGAACGATGTGAACTGAGCACAAAGAGAAGAAAAAGAGCATAAACTCTCAGGTGGTATGAAAGTACTGCTCAGATTGGAATAGAGTTAAGGAATTTGTGCTTCAGCTTGTAGGCAAAGGAGAACAAAGGAAGGATTTTCAGAAGGAAATAAAATTGTAAATTGCTACCTATACTTTACACCAGGATCAGGAAAGTCTGAGGAACCAAACACAGCCTACTGCCTATTTTCGTAAATAAAGTTTAACTGGAGCACAACCATGTCCATTTGTTTACACACTGCCTAGGATGCTTTCGCTGAAAGTTCAGCACAATGCCTGTAATACTCAACCCTTGTCAAGCTCTCCATGTCCTTTAAGATTCTGCCATTGCAGAAATGGCCTTGCAGCCAGGACTCCACTAATTCATTTTATGTGATGATTACATTTACGCATTCATTAATTCTTAGATACTTGAAAGGATTTGGGATATACAGGTTCTAGGTTAAAGTGCTGGGTTCTGTATTTACCCGATTTGTGAGTCCTACACCCTGCTCATCATCTACCATGATTATCATACTCTGTCGATATGTGGTTCTGATAACATATATCAGTGGTATTGCAGGGTCTTCTAATCTGGCACCAAATAGGAAGATACAGTTATAAATAACCACATAGCAAGTTCAAGTCTCTTCTTAGGAACTGATATCTGACAGAGGATTGGTATGAAGCTTGGTTCCCAGCAATAGCACCAGACACATGAGCAGGCAGGGTGTCATGGCTAAGTTTTCCAGTAACTCCAAAAATATCTACTCTCACCTCTTTCCCCATAGAGTTACACAAACACTAACTTCCATCCTTATCACACTTTTAGTCCTTTCCCAACTCTAAGTCTTACTTCTGGGAATAACCTAATGTTTTAAGCAAATGGCTATAGAGTTTGGTTTCCTGAGAGCCTCCTCCTGGGAATGCTACTGTTTTAGATGGCTTTAAAAGAGCTTTCCATCTTCTCCTACCCCAAGGGTAATGTGGAAGCAAATTCCCTTTTGGTTACAGTAGCTTACACAGCATTTACTCAAGAAATATTTATCCAGACAGAGCTTATCATCTTATATGTTGGGGTTAAATGGTGAAAAAATAACCACTGGTGAATGATTTGTAAATAACTAGTTTTAGTGCCTAGACAGTGATATTCCAATATGGGTAATTTAATTAGAGTGGTAAGGATAAAGTGGTGATAATCACTGGATACCACATAAGCCTAAAGAATGGTCACCTAACAAAGTCTTGGGGACTTCTTGGAGGAAGTGGTGTCTAAGTGGTAAGCTGAAGGAGCTACATAGATCAAGAGGAGGTGGGAAGAGAAGCCAAAACAAGAGAAGTTCTAGAGGTCCAGAAAGAATAGAAGACTGGAGTCCCGTGTCAATAATATACTATAAACAGTTGCTGATTATCTGAGGATAGCTACAAAGCTTTGTGGTAGATTCTCATCACTCTCTGGTATGTCGCATAAGGAAACAAGGGCTTTGGCTTATATTCTACTTTTTATACTGCCACCACTGTTTTTGTGTGTGAGCTCTGGACATTGCTTAACCTTTTAGAACATCAATTTTCTCATTTGTCAAATCTCATTTGTCTCATTTGTCAATAGGAATACCTGCCTTGAAGGACTTTGCAGGAATCCAATGACACAATGTGTGGGAAAGTGCTTTGCAATCTCTAATTCCGGCCACCATCCTGGCCACTCCCTGTTTCCACCCACCATTGTCCATCTAGATTTGCTCAGCAAATGCAAGCTACTTTTAATGTCATCTGCTGACAATAAATCAAATAAATCAAGAGTCCCCAAATCCAGATTTTTAGATTCTCCCAGGCTACACAACACCATAGCCCACGTAGGAGATAACAGTAAGGTGACCATCAGGGAAACTTACCAAACTGTCAATCTGTAATTCTTTATGTTTTTCTTGCTCATTTGACAAATGTGGAAACCAATGGGAAAGAGTCCCATGAATGTCACCCAGCTAGGGAGTGATGCTAAGAGCATCTGGTTTGTGGATGAACTGTGCATTTCCATCATCTCTTGCCTCCAAAGCCAATGGGTCCCTTCTGCTTCAGGACCTTCTCAAGTCCTCCAGAAATCAGTATAAGGACAGTGAACTGCAATCTGGAAGCAGTTTAGCTTTCCCCATTTTCACCCAGGGAAGCTGTGTCCTAATCCCTCCCTGCTTCTGGGCTTAGTGTAACTGAACAGTCCAAACGTCTGGGGTTTGGGAGGCTAATGACCACCTCCCAGACAAAGTTAATCAGGTGGATGAGCAGTAAGCTCCAAGCTTTAGCAGGAGATTTCTCTCGAGTTATAAACGCCCAGAGAACTCGCTACTTGTATTTCTCCCAACACAGTCATTCCCTAGGAGAAGTTCAGCAGGGATCCCTGTAATAAAAAGGTCTTTGTAACTCACATGGGTGTAAAAAACCAAACCAGTCATTTGGGAAAGGAACTCACTTATGCCCATGGGGAGGAAAGGCTAGGGGATACATTCATGACCTAGTTTTAGGTAACATTTTAAATTAACTTTAACATTTTCATTTCATTGTTATTATTCTGTCATGAGGTCACAATTATATGTCTGCAAGGAATTCTTTCTCTAATATATCCTGTGTTTTTGAAAAATATTGACAGGCAATCTTGTGTAGTTAAAAAAGAAAAGAGTACTGTCCAGTGGCAAAAAGATCAGAGATCTAGCCCCAGCTTTATCACTTGCTAGTATTGGGGATCTTGGCATGTCACTAAACTTCTCGGGGCCTCAGCTACCTCCTCTGTGACATACGAGTCCTTTTTACTTCAGGATCAACTGAAGCAAGAATGACAGCACAAGAAGCATGAAAGTGACTTGAGGATCATGATATCTGACTCAGTTTCCCATAGCCCAAAACTTTACAGAACTGGGAACACAGCAGGCCCTCAGGAAATACTTGCTGCTCAAATGAAGAAGCTCCAAAACAGGTCCTTAAAATAATGGGAAAAAGTATGCTTAAATTATTAAAAATTACCAGTTGACAAAAATCTGCTTATCTGCTATTGGTAGTCTGGTGTATGTGGCAGCCATGTGAGGCCCAGAAGAAATCTGTAGCTTGTACTGTGGCCCATTCATGAACAAATGGTTTTCTTCTGAGTGTTTCAGTGCACTACACCCGATGCACACACACACACACGCATACACATCCATGCTATCTTTTACTAGGGAGAAAATGGAGACTACTTGAGGTATTAATAGCTTGATCTTCAGAGCCCACCCATTTAAACATTATCTGTCAATAATGTCATGTTTGGGTGAGAAAACCCAATAAAAAGAAGACTAGAGAATAGGCTGTTTATGAACAATACATTTGGATACTAGAAATGGAGCTGTACCTAACAAGTTGTGATTGCCCAATCCATCCAGGGTAGAGAGATTGCCCTGGCATAGAGTCATCTTCCTAATGGAACTCAGACCCTCTGGAAATCAAAAACATAGAGAAGGGTAAAGGCCTTGAGTGCAGGATCTGTGTCTTAAGTCACAGCTCCTTACACGCATGTAGGCATCTAACACATATTTGATGAATGTATTAATAAGTGAGGGACCGGGGAGTGGAAAGAGCTCTGGACTGGGAGTCAAATGTGGATTCCAGCCCACATTCTATCATCAGCTATGTAAGCAGAGGGAAGTCATTCCAAATCTCTGTCCCTCACACGTGAAACGAGGAGACTAGATAAATCAGCAGCTCACAATCAATAAAGTTCAGTGAATTGGCTGATCTCGGTGGGCAAGGAGAAGTGAGTCCAGCCAGAAGTGATGTTCTAGGCTGCAGCCAGGAATGTGGTCTGAGTGCTGACTAAGTGCCCAGAACTAAAGAGATAATATTCCCTTCCATGATCAGTATCTCAGGAAGTCTTGTGAAGAGGGGAACCCAAATCACCAGAAAATGAATTTATTCAAGGAAGCCATTAGCTTTGGCCAGTCACTCTGCTTGTTGTAGGATGAGCCTGTCACTCTGAGAAATGAAATAGGACCCTTGAAAGTCTTCTCACACGGCTAAAGATAAAAGCAAGAACAGTAGAGAGAAGACCTCACTCTGGATGCCTGTGTTTGTGCAATAGAGCAAATGTCCTCAATATGCATTTGATTGCATTTTAATATTCATATCATTAGGAGTTTATATTATAGCATGTTACTTTTCCTTGTAATATTTCCATTCTGCAATCAACTTTATTATTATTAAAAAGTACTATAGGGAGAGTCAGAGGAGAAGCCGTGATGACACAACATTGCCGGTGTTGAAGATGGGAGGAGAGAGCCACGAGTCAAGGAATGTGGGCAGCCTCTAGAAGGTGGCAAAGGCAAGGAACTGGAGTGTCCACTAGAGTCTAAGAAGGAATCCTCCCTGATGACACCACGTTTTTAGCCCCGTGAAGCTGATTTTTGGACTTCTGACTGAGGAATATAAGAGAGGCCATTTCAATCGAATATCTCATGGTCTGCAAGGAGTTTCTGCAGTGCCACTGAGAACTTATGCAGATTAACCAATTGATGCTGATGTAACAGTGATAGGTTCTGGTCCTGGAGGATATGTTGCTGCTATTAAAGCTGCCCAGTTAGGCTTCAAGGTAGTCTGCGTTGAGAAAAATGAAACACTCGGTGGAACATGTTTGAACGTTGGTTGTATTCCTTCCAAGGCTTTATTGAATAACTCTCATTGTTACCATATGGCCCATGGAAAAGATTTTGCATTTAGAGGAATTGAAATGTCTGAAGTTCGCTTGAATTTAGAGAAGATGATGGAGCAGAAGTGTAATGCAGTAAAAGCTTTAACGGGTAGAATTGCCCACTTATTCAAACAGAATAAGGTTGCTCATGTAAATGGATATGGAAAGATAACTGGGAAAAATCAGGTCACCGCTATGAAAGCCGATGGCAGCACTCAAGTTATTGATACAAAGAACATTCTTATAGCCACAGGTTCAAAAGTCACTCCTTTTCCTGGAATTACGATTGATGAAGATACAGTAGTGTCATCTACAGGTGCTTTGTCTTTAAAAAAAGTTCCAGAAAAGATGGTTGTCATTGGTGCAGGAGTAATAGGTGTAGAATTGGGCTCAGTTTGGCAAAGACTTGGTGCAGACGTGACAGCAGTTGAGTTTTGGGGTCATGTTGGTGGAATTGGAATTGATATGGAGATATCTAAACTTTCAACGCATCCTTCAAAAACAAGGATTTAAATTTAAATTGAATACCAAATTTACTGGTGCTACTAAGAAGTCAGATGGAAAAATTGATGTTTCTATTGAAGCTGCTTCTGGTGATAAAGCTGAAGTTATCACTTGTGATGTACTCCTGGTTTGCATTGGTTGACGACCCTTTACTAAGAATTTGGGACTAGAGGAGCTTGGAATTGAGCTGGATCCTAGAGGTAGAATTCTAGTAAATACCAGATTCCAAACTAAAATTCCAAATATCTATGCAATCGGCGATGTGGTTGCTGGTCCAATGCTGGCTCACAAAGCAGAGGATGAAGGCTTTATCTGTGTAGAAGGGATGGCTGGTGGCGCTGTGTGCATTGACTACAATTGTGTACCATCAGTGATTTACACACACCCTGAAGTTGCTTGGGTTGGCAAAGCAGAAGAGCAGTTGAAAGAAGAGGGTATTGAGTACAAAGTTGGGAAATTCCCATTTGCTGCTAACAGCAGAGCTAAGACAAACGCTGACACAGATGGTATGGTGAAGATACTTGGGCAGAAATCAACAGACAGAGTATTGGGAGCACATATTCTAGGACCAGGTGCTGGTGAAATGATAAATGGAGCTGCTCTTGCACTGGAATATGGAGCATCCTGTGAAGATATAGCTAGAGTCTGTCATGCACATCCGACCTTATCAGAAGCTTTTAGAGAAGCAAACCTGCCTGCATCATTTGGCAAATTGATCAACTTTTAAATTAGAAGATTATATTTTTCTGAAATTTCCTGGGAGCTTTTATAGAGGATTTACTTACATGGATGGAGCTGGAGTATGGTATGTGAACAGCTGTGTTTGAAACAAGGTGATCAAGTTATTTTAAACTTGGTTTTCACATTGGAAACAGTCATTAGAATATGTTAAACATGTATAAAATGAACTGATGTAAAAAAAAAAGTACTATAGGAACTTTTGGCTACCATGAACACAATATTTTCCACTCTACTAAATGTTTTCATATCCATGTAAAAGGCTGCAGTGATGCCCTCAGAGGAACCATTCAGGGGTAGAAAGCGGAGATGATACCTCAGTTCCATTGTGTGGAACTTCTCCCTCAGTTTGTCAAGAAATTGTTTGTAAAGTGGAAATTTAAAAGATGTCAAGTGCAACATTCACCTGACTGGACACATACAGTTTACCTGGAGTATCCTAAGACCGTGCTGTTAGTGGAAAGAACACAAGTTGTGAAAGCTTGGGTTCAAATCTGCCCCCTGCCCCCTAGGAGTTGTAGGACTTTGGACAGATGACTGAATTTTTGTTATGGGCAGCATATCTTTAATTTAATGCAATAATCTTCTCCAGAGTTTCTGTGTGAGGATGTAAAGGACTGTGAAACACCTAGCACGTAGTAGGCATTCCATAAATGTTAACCCTCCTCTTTTCTCCAGAAAGCTCTGCCCTTCTGTGGTCTACCTGTCCTCCAACACTGAACCAACTAAGTGAAACCTATTAGTTAGTCAGGCAAGCTTCCCCTTCTCTTAATTCCACCTACCGAAATATGTCTTATTTTCCCCCAAATATATTCCTCCTCCTACTTTCAAAAATGTAATGAAGAGCCCCACCTAGTCTGATATGACTATAGTAACTTAGGGGTAATCTTAAGTTTGAAAACAGAAGTCAGTGTGAGAACAAAAGTATACTAGTATATTGTTCCGTTGATGGACTTAAGATATTAAATTAATATAGTGTCATAGGATTTACCATTCTTTTTTTGTATACACTCTGTTATTATATATCTGAGGAATTTATGATAAGGAGCACACTTTGGAATTCACACCTAAATTCACTAACAAATGAGTAAAATAGTTTTTGGCAGACTTTTACATATAAAAGAGTAGGACAACCTTGTTATTACCATGTGAAATACAAGGTAAACAACCATAATGGACTAATAATCTGGATCATTTAACCCTACTACTTAAAAGATTCTTCAGTAAATACTACAATGAAGTGGCTTTTGGCATGAGAAAGTTAAGGTTAGAACATTTTGATGTGGATCTTTTAAATGAAGCAATACCATCATTTTATTTGTCCTGTTTTGTGGAAGACTTTGAGAATTGCTTCTTAAAATTTCTTTCTTTGTTTTGTCTTTCTGGTAGAAATGTAGTATTGAGAGATGTCCGTGAGCTAATGAAATTCAAAAAAGCTTAAAACGATACTTTCATTATTTGGCACAAGATACTCAGGAAAGTACTGAAAATAGGAAAGGCTCAAAATGAAACTTAGGAATACAAACCTCTATTCATGAAATGGGAAACAGTAAGGACATTAGGCAATAATGGATTTTCCATCCTTATGGATCTTACACAAGATCTCTGCAGAGGAAAAGAATGAAACAACTTTAGGAACACTGAGAAATTCAGTCATGTTTCCCAAGACCCTGAATCAGAATCTGTGTGAGTCTATCTAATACGTAGTGAATGACGATATGGCTCATGGATGTCTAACAGGAAAAGAGACAAGAGAAGAAGAAAGAATCAAACGCCCATACATGGCAACTCAAAAACAGAACTGAAGGACCTCTACAAAATCAACCAACCTTGCAATGACTAAACTTCATTCTAGACTAACAGCATGAAATACAACATTCTTCAGGAAGACAAATGTTTCTACCTGCATCTTGAATCGTTGAATGTCAGGGTATGAAAGTGTCCTCTCACAGGTAGGAGCCTAACTTCTGACCAAAGAAGTTATAAGGAATTATCATGCACATCATGCATATTCCAAGGAATCCTGTGCAAAACTTGATAAGATATTCACAGGAATAAGAGCTGCTTTGAATTACTGAGGGCCTATTGAGAGCAGCAAAATATTCACCTATGCAACAAATATGTGCCAGCCATTTTTCTAAGTCCATGACAAGGTACCGAAGTGACAAAAATTCCTGCCCTCACGGAGCTTATATCCCATTATTTAACATCTACACAATCCTAACAACAGCCATAGAAGGTCATTATTGCAGATGAGGGAACTGAGATTTTAAAAAATTGAGTAACTTGCTTAAGGTCACAGAGCTTGTAACCAATGGGCCAAAATTCAAATCCAGTTCTGTGCAGCTCCAAAGCCTGAGTTTTCCACCTGCTTTGCTACACTACATCTTATGAGCAACAGAAAAAAGATTCTGAGGGTCAGCACATCTACTGCAACTCAGGTGCATATTTTCCACTAAAGAATACTCATTTCTCGTTTGTGGTAAACAGACTACAACTTACCAAGGAGGCAGCAACTCAGTACTATGTGCCGACCAACAGGCAGGCTCTCATTCGTCCAAAATTTATGAACCAGGTATGTGTCAAACCGTAGACCAGTTCCTGGGGATATAAGACATAGCCTTTGCTTTCAGGGAGTCTAGTGGGAAAGAAAAGCATATAAATGGATCACCGTAACATAGCAAGATGAGGCTGAGATAAAGACAAGGATGTCTCCAGGATGCTTGGGAGAGAGCAGAAAACAGGTCAACACAGCCTGAGGGGAAGGACTTTTGAGCCTTGGGTTGAGTCTTAACCAGATGGAGTTAGCTTGGTGCAGAAAAGGGAGGTGGGGTGAGAAAGCTCTAAAGTGCTTTGAGTAGAGACAGAGAATGACACGTGCAGGGAAGTGAAAGAGAGCATGGTGCTCAAGAAACTGCAAGTATTTTGACATGTGGGGTGGAGTGAGAGCGATGCTTCTGAAAATGGGCTGTACTGTATTTGAGCAATGTGTGTGTGTCTGGGGGAAGGTGTTGCAGACAGGAAAGAAACTGGGGAACATATGTAGAAATCCAATAATAAGTTATGAAATCTATTTAATGGGTCTTGGTCAGTATTTATTTAAACAACAAAAGACTAGACTAGAATAGAAAACATCAGGTATAACACATGTAGTAAGATATTGTTTTATAAAACACGTGCATATGTGGGGACTCAGTCTTGATGTAAACTTTATGTCTTACTGCGAGTCATGGTCCAAAAAGTTCTAAACCACTGGTCCAGTCTATCTTTTCCAAGGGGCAGATTGTCCCCTTTGGACCTATTCAACGGGGCTCCCTTGCAGGACCTACTATCTATCTATTCCTGTCAGGAGACAAAGAGAGGTCGCTTGGAACAAATCTGTCCCAGTTTCTTAAATACTTTCCATACTCCAAAGTCCATGATCTAATTCTAAATCTCAAGTGCTCAAACAGATAAACTCCAATGACCAGGGCTATTTCTGAAAAGCAATTAATATTTCCTTTGAAGAAGTGAGAAAAAATACACACACAAAATGAAGCTTCAAATGACTCCAAGAAAGTTTGGGGCCAGCAAAAAGTTCTCTGACCCAGCTATGTTTTCCACCAAATGAATCACCCAGGTACAAAGCCAATACCTTTGAGTCATGAAGCACATGTGTTGTATCTTTGGATTCTTTTCCTTTACACAGGGATTTTCCCTAAAAAACTTTTTTGGATTTTATTCCTCACTTTCTCTTCTAATTCAATTTCTTGCCAGTTTCTCTGCTCTTTGATTTTTCCTTTACGACGTCTAATCTTGTTTCTCTCCTCTTTTGTCTCACCATTCTGAATTAATAAAAAAGTTCACATGCAAAGAAAATCCGTATAAAATACAGCTTTAAAAAAAAAGAACTTAAGATGTTACTGTTTCTTTCTTTTAAATGTATTACCCATTTGTTTGTAAAGCACATGAGTTAAAGAGATCCCACAATATCAAGTGCTGGGGAAATTGATAACATGAGAAATTCTTTTCACCTGCAAGGAAGTGAGGGTGGAAGAAGAGGAAACCTTTTTGTGGGACTGGCATTTGAACAGCTCTTAAGAAGATGGGAGGAATTGGATATGCACAGACGGTATTAGGGAGAGATCAAAAGTGCAACAGAAAGATGGGAAGCTTGGGATCTGAATTTAAACTGTAATGAAAATAAAGTTTTATAATTTAACCCTCAAAAAAAAAAAAGAGTTAAAGAGAAAGTTAACCGAAGTAGTTTAATAAATACTTCTTCATTAAATTATCTGGTTAACTTAGGCTAGTAAGATATTAGAGATTGATAATTCAAGTCAAAAATTCACTTCGGGCCTAAATTAATTAGATTGCTGGCCAATATCAGTAGAATTAATCAGAACTTGTGTTTTGTGGGTCAGCACATACATTTGTTTATGAATCAACAATCAGAAGTCAGTGTTGGAAATGACTGACTCTCTCTCAAGCCCTGACGATTTATCCTTCTCTAAGAATACATCTCTCTTCTTTGAGCTATAAAAACACCAATTGTTTTTGGGAGGCAATTTTGTACAACCATAGATTTCTTGAACTTGAAAACAACCTTAGAGATTATCTGGTCCAGAGTTTCTCAACCAGTTTTTTTTTTTTTTTTCCTACCGGTTTTATAAGGTTAAAAACATAAAAGACCACATACCTTGCCCTTATGTAGATTCAGATGGCCCTTTTGTTGGGATTCTGTGCTTTTTATATCCGTATTGGCTAAGAAGAGTTTGTGAAGCTTTATTTTCTGTGGTTTCTGAAGATATTTTTCTTCTCTTTTTTAAATGAAAAATTGAATATGCTTTATTAAATATGTATAAAACTTGGGAATCACTAAGGTAGTCTAATTCTCCATTTTACAGACCAGGAGAATGAATCCCAAAGATGATAAATGGTTTTTCCCCATGCTCCATCCTCCATGGACCGGGTACAGGATATGCATAGCAGATGCCTAAGAAGTAGCCATTTCAACCACCTTGAAAATGCCCGTAAAGGAAAAAAGTGAGTAAGGAAGTGAGTGACAAGAAATCATCCATTGAGTTACCATCCCAAGGGTAACATTTGCCGGAGAGGGTGATTTTCCAGGGGACTTCAGAATGTGTCCTTAATTTCTGTCCCATTTTAGTCATTCTGCCAAGAGCCCAGCAGCAAATAGCTGCTGCACATGAGGGGACATTTGTCCAAACAAGTGGTGTAAAAACAAAGCTGCTTTGTTTAGAGCGCCTCGGTGCTCCTCCCTGCTCCCTCCCTAACCTCAAAGACCTCAAAAAAGGTCATTTTGTGAAGTTCTGGTGTGTACATGAGTAAACTTGAATCATCATATGTCACAATTGGAACCACTCTGCCAAATGCCACAGACCAGATTACCATGGCATCCCCAAATAGGTTATTATGGCAGGTCTGGGCTACTGGGTCACCAGGATACTCCAGCTGGGTTTGTTTTTCATCTTACCCCCAGGGAGCTCTGGTGCATTGCAAACATCTATACCTAAAGCCATTGGAAAAATATCTTGAATTCATTCAAATTTACTTAGAAAGAACAGAAGGACAACAGAAATATTTATGTTACTTTTCAAATTACGTAGAATTAGTGTGTCTGAGGGAGTCTTGGGCACAGATCACATCCAAAAAGGTAGAAGGAAGGGGGGCGTGGGTTGATTACCTGAGTAATTTGGACACTTAAAACAATAAGGAGAGAAGAGCATATTTGATATGGGTCAGGTATTTGAAATACGTACGTTCACCAATTAAATCAAAATTATGGAACACTTATTCAACTTTCCAGCTCATTCCACTTAATAACCATAGCTACCATTCAATGAGCATCTACTAGTTGGCAGGTACGTACTTGATGCTTTACGTGGATTGTTTTGCCATCCTTGCAAAGTCAGTTTTGTAAACTTTATCTTTCAAACTGCTAAGTAGTGAAGCTTTGATTTGTTTCCATGGTTTTCTGTCTCCAAATGATGACTTGGCCTTCAAAAGCTCTAAATTCTCAATTCTCATATTCCCTTTTAGTAACTATGTGACCTTGGGCTAGACACTTAACCCCTCTCCATTTCATTTTCTTTATCTGCAAAATAGGGTTAATGATAGTCTCTAAGAATTTGTTATACATGAAAAGGGCACATAAAGCCCTTAGCTGGCACAGAGTAAGCATTTGACCTGTTGTTGGCTTTTATCATTATTGTAATGATAGCATATTATTAGTATATCCGCAAATAATCTGGACAGTTAAGATGCCCAGATGCTGAGACTAAAATTTTCAAATTGACCTCAATTATCAGGGAATTTTTTGTAAAGGACAATTCTCAATTCATAAGTATGTGGTGGGAAAAGATCAGGTCATTGCCAGTCCTTAGAGCCCACAGAGCTCAGCTTATGCTGTGTCACATGTATCAACACATTTGACTTCAGGGAAAATTATATTAACGTAGGTCACCAGGCTTGCAAAAACCAACAACCATAAACCCTTCTCTTTAATAGGCTGGTTGCTATGAAAAGAGGGACATTTGAATAAAAGCCATCAATTCTATAAACACCCCCAATGAATTAATCCCTCATTTTGAGAGCACGGGAGAGTAGAAACTGGTCTCAACATAGATGAAAACAAAATTCATGTGTTTTCTGAATAAAATTTATAGAATGGTGGCAGTGTATGATACCATGAATATGCACAGTAGTTTGACCTGGCAAGGCTGCTCACTGATTTGCTGTTATAATGTACTTGTTAAAAGAGCCTAGATCCTGGAGTCAGGCTTTCTGGAATCAACTCATGGCTTCTTCACTTGATAGCTTCCTGATATTAAAAAAATTACTTAATCTCTTTAAAGCTCATTTTTCTTACCTGTAATACAGATATTATAACAATACATACCTCACTGTGTTGTTTTAAAGATTAAGGGACACAGTGCATAGTAAAAAAGCACTTTGCCCCGATCCTGATATAGAGTAAGTGCTCAGTAAATCTTAGCTCTTACTGCTTGTTGTCAATCAAAAGCTTTCTGTGTCAAGTAAAGACTGTGTACCTCTTCTGCACTCACGAGAGCTTGGCAATGGGGAGAGCTAATGGTGATTTCTCAGGTAAAGGAGGTGCCCTTGTTGCTGATGGAAAACTGGCAAGCTGTGAGGTACAGTGGGACAGAGCATCCAGCTTGGACTCCTTTTAAGTATAAGAGTCAAAATCAGCCAGTGCCTGTCTGTCATCATCCTGGTGGGCTGTGGTAGTTCATTCTATATATCATTCTCTCATGGAGGCCATGGTTCCTCCCTCTGAGCAGGGGCAAGAGTGGTAGTGGGGTAGGGGAAGGGTTCCTTGTGGCCAAGTTTCCAAAGCAGCTTCATGAACATTTATTAAGGGCTAGGATGCTAGTAGGGGATTCTAGTATATTTTATGACTCCTGGCATTGGAAATTACCCCTGCTTCTAAATTAAGCATCAATTAAGTCAGGCCACTGAAGTATGACTGCTGAGTGCTGTAAAGACCCACTTGGATTTTGTGTTACATTCACTTTAAAAAATATATTTATTTATTTATTTATTTTATTTTTTAGTTGCATCAGGTCTTAGTTGCGGCATGCAGGATCTTTCGTTGTGGCGCGTGGGCTCTTCGCTTCATTGCGGTGCGTGGGCTTCTCTCTAGTTCTGGTGCAGGGGCTCCAGAGTGCGTTGGCTCTGTAGTTGCGGCACGCAGGCTCTCTAGTTGTGGCTTGCAGGCTTAGTTGCCCCACGGCATGTGGGATCTTAGTTCCCCGAACGGGGATCCAACCGGAGTCCCCTGCATTGCCTGAAGGATTCTCAACCACTGGACCACCAGGGAAGTCCCAGATTCACTTTTTATTGATGATTTCAAATCTCAAATGAACCCCAATACTGCCTGGAAGTCAGTACTTACTTATTAATTCATTGGGGGTGTTTATTCATTGGGGGAAGTCAATGAGTACTTACTTTCTGTGACACTATGTCCTACCTTTTCCCTCCTCAAACCTCCCATCTGCCTTCCACTCCACAATTTAAACTATCAGATGAGAAAGAACTCTCTAAGTTTTACCTGAGTATGTGTAAGAACGTATCTCAAAAGCTTGTTATGAGGATTAAATGAGTTAATAAATGAAAATTACTTAGAACATTACCTGGCACATAATAAACTCAATAAATATTAGCTATAAGGATGGTGATTATTTCCTGTGCCTAAAGTTATCTCCTCCTTTTTCACCTGAAGAGGTGTCCCTGCTCCGGTCAAAAGGCAAGGCCTCAACCTACTTTCTGGATCTCACTACCCTTTACCTGCTCTAGGATTGTTCCCTTGATTATTTCCTTTCTCTTTCCATCAGTAACCTCTCCTTGTCTCTGAATATTTTTCAGCAACATACAAATATGCTTTACCATCCTCAAGTGTTCAACCCACTGTGAATCTGGCTTCTAACCTTATAAGTCCCATAAATCTACTCTTGTCAGGATCATCAATGACTTCTGTGTTGTCAGAACCAGTGGTCACTTTTCTATTCTCAACCTACTTCAACACAGCTGATGGCTGTCTCCTTCTCAAAATACTCTCCTCACTCAGGCTCTGTGATACCATGTTCTCCGTGGTTTCCTCTTACCTCTCGGATCATTCTTTCTGAGTCTTCTTCCTGATCCCCTCCTTCTCTACTCAGAATCTCAATACCGTCATTCTCCCTGGATTTGTATACTCCCTCTACACTCTCATTCAAGCCCATGGATTTATTCACAATTTATATGCTGAAGACTCCAAATATGGATCTCTAGCCTAACCTTTCCTATGCTGACCTGACGTCTACTCAAGGATGCATCACAACACTCAAAATTAGCAGCTAAAACCAAACTCTTGACTTCTTTCCCACCCCACCTTCCACAATTTCCTCCTCTAATCTTATCCATTTTAGTCAATGGCAACAACACCATACAGTGGCTCGAGCCAGAAGCCTGAAATTCATTCTTGACGCTTTTCTTTCTCTTAGTGTTTCTATTTTTACCTCTCCCCATCGAATCCATTAGCAAGGCTTGTCTATCCCATCTCCAAAATATATGGCAAATCTGTCCATTTCTTTCTATCCCTGCCTCTCTACCATCCAGGACTAAGCAAACATCACCTCTTTACCTAGACCGCTTCAATGTTCCTCTCACTTCCTCTCTTCTTTCCAATCCAACTTACTATCTACATTGATGCCTGAGTGAGTTTTAAGAAGTTATATAACATTTTCCCTTCTACTTTTTGGTGCCTTTCCAGTTCTATTTAATATAGTCTTAACTCCTTACTATCCCTTACAAGGCCCCACAAGATTAAACCCCTGCCCATCTCCAACCCCATTTTCTACCTGTTTCCCCCAGGTCACTCTGCTCCAGCCACACTGGCCTTCTTTCTTAAATACACCAAGCTCAAGATCTTTGAACATTCCATTTCCCTGCCTGAAATAGTCTCCCCTTTTTTCTTCTTAGCTTTCTGGCTTTAGGTGAAATGTCACCTGCTTGGAGAGATATTTTCTCATCTAAACAACCTCCCCTTCCTTTCCATTATTTTCTACCTCTGTGCCCTCTTAATATACTTCAAAGAACTTATCAGAATTTGTTTACTTTTCAGTTCATAGTCTGTATCTCCCTCCTGGTCCCAAAGAGGTAAGGTCCATTTCTATTTTATTCACCACTCCCTAATAAAATGCCTGATACTTAGTGGAATCGACAAAATACTTGCTCAAAAAATGAGTGAATAAATAAGCAGTCATCAAAGTCTTAATTTGAGCAGTTGAAACGCTAGAAGAATTGAAGCAGAGTTTTGGCCAAACTCACTTAAAAAGCTGGACCACAACAAATTATTCTTCCAGAAAGTGGTGCCAAGTCCTGTTGATGATGGAGCATCTTGTGACTGTGATTGGATTTTTCCTCCCTCCAGTTTATGCAGATTATATGCCTCCTCCGTGAACTCCTTAACCCTGACTATTTAATTCCTAACCAAGAGCCAACTTTAATTCCCTGTCCTTGATGAAACCCCTCCCCGTATTGCTAGCCCACAAGGTCCTCGTGATCCTCAGAAAACTTAATAGCACTCTCTTAATAATTATATTCCATTTTGTGCATTTTTTAATGAGCCAGGCACTGGCTTAGGAAATGAGGATCAAATATAAAGTTCTTTGAACTAACGTTTATTCAGCATCATTTGAACCAGGTTATGTTAAGCATTTTACAACATCAACACTCATTAATTCCCATGCAAACCCATTTTCTATTTATATTTTATTTATTTATTTTTATTTAACAAATATTTTTATAGCACATACTATGTGCCAGGCCCTCGTCTAAGGACTATACAGATGTTCATTCATTTAATCCTCACAACAAACCTAAGAGGTAGGAAGTATTACAATATTATCCTTACTTGATAGTGTGGGAAACTGAGGCAAAGACAAGTTATTTGCTCAAAGCCACAGAACTAATAAATGACAGGTCGGAATTCAGGCGCAGACAGAGGGACTCCAGAGTCTCCATCCTCAAACATCATTCTGGACAACTTCCTAACGTCTATCAGGCAGGTGTGATTACTCCTGTACCACCCCGGTGGGGGACTCTGGACTCACAGGTTAACTTTGCTAGGGTTCCACGGTTAACTTAGGTATTCAACAGCAAATATTTAGAGAGTGTCTAGTAAACGTCAGGCACTGTGCCAAGTTCTAAGATACACCATGTTTAAACAGACTTGTCCTCTGGGAGCTTACAATCCCGCTAATTCACGGGCAATGGGGAATTTAGATTTGAGTGTTTCTGACTCTGAAATTTATGACCTTTCCGTGATCCCATTCTAGCAGAGTTACATCAAATTGAGTTCAGACATGAGCCCTCAACACACAGGTGGTGAAGGTGGGGCAGCTCTGAAAGGCTTCACTGAGGAGGAAACCACCTCTTACGACTTTTATCATTATTTAAATGATTACATGTTTCACATTGAAATATTCCCATCCTCACTCACTGCAATCTCCTCGAGGGCTGGGACCCTAATTTAATATTGTTCACAGTGTTTGGGACAGTGCTACACATAGAGTCAGTGTCCAATAAAGGGATCTTGAATGAGCTCTGATTGGGTGAGCTCTCGAAACAGTGAACAAAGCTGGCAGAAGTAGTTTTGCTACATGTAAGATTTCTTCAAGCTTCTTCAGACTTGAACACTTAATTACCATGGCAGACGCACACTAGCTTTTTCTGGCTCTTTGGGGACTGTGACTCAAAGACTGAATGCCATAAAACCAGGAGGTGTTCTGAATAGTCTCCTTACCACACGGCCTAGATCCTATGCACTTCCAGATTCAATATTGTCCGCCCTAGGGAGCCTCACAGCCCCATCCGCTGCTACCAAGCCCTCCGGAATGAGGAGTCCTGACTTGGTGACCACAAATTGTCTCATGTTTATGTGGCCAAAATAGGCAAATTGAATTCTCACATTTTTTTTCACCAGTGCAATGGGAAACATCCAGGGCCTTGGTCCTTGGAAACGATGAAAAACCAACCCAAATGTATAACAGAGCAAACACCACTGTTTGCCATGCTGTCTTGTTTGTTTGGGGGGAATGTGGATTTATTAATTATAAAGTTTCTCCATGTGGCAGACACATCTGGGTTACAAAGTATCCGTCATAGAAAGTAACTCAGGAAAAACCCCATTCAGTCCTGCAGAGTCTGACGTCTGCCAAGGCTGTGGGCTGTGTTTCTGCCTTTTGAGCTTTAACAGCATTTCAAAACAAAAGAGGAGATGTTAGGTGTGATCTCTCACCTGTGATTCAGAATTATTATTAACAGTGGTGCTCTTCATGGGAAAATGTAAAAAAAAAAAATCCCCAAAGTTTCAACTCCTTAAAGTTTCAACTCACAACCCTGAGCAGGCTGGTTCCCCAAATTTACACAGAAAGAAACGGACTAGTAGACTTCAATGAACAGAAACACGTGGCATCTTCTGTAGAGACACATGGGCAAAGGAACAACATCTACATTTATTTATTTAGCACTTATTTATTTAACCTTCTGGCTGGGTTGGGCTGTTGGATTTGGTTTTACATCCTGAATTACAAAATTTATGATGGGAACGTGTGTCAGCTGTTTGCTGAAGGAAAGAAAGACCTCTGTTCTTTGTTTTAACTCACAGTAGAGCCAAGCATCCTACATGTTTATTTAGAGAAGTTAAAATATGTGACGAATAAGACCCTAATCCTAGCTGGCCTTCCTCTTCTACATCTTCTGTTCTTTCCTTCTGATTAAACCCTGGGCAGTCTCCTGGTACCTTCTGCCTGGACTGCCCTTTACCAGGTCTCCTCTCAAACCCCTCTAATCCATCTGGCCAACAGCTGCCCAAATCAGAATCCGCTAAGATTTTCTGAGAGCTGGGCACATGCCTGCTTTGTGTATAACGTGATCAAATGAGTATCCTACACTTAATTTAATTCTCACAACCACTTTGTCACATAAGAAGGGCACAGTATGAACAGTAGCCAAGGGCATGGGCTCAGGATCAGGCAGAAAGAGTTTCCAATCCTAGCTCCACTACTTCCCCCCCTCCCGTTTTATTGAGATATAGTTGACATATAACATTGTGTAAGTTTAAGGTGTACAGTGTGATGATTGCTACACATATATGTTGTGAAATGATTGCTACACATATATGTAAGCTTAGTTAACATATCCATCACTTCTCTACTTTTTTTTTATCCTTTTTTTTTTTACATCTTTATTGGAGTATAATTGCTTTACAATCGTGTGTTAGTTTCTGCTTTATAACAAAGTGAATCAGTTATACATATACATATGTTCCCATATCTCTTCCCTCTTGCATCTCCCTCCCTCCCACCCTCCCTATCCCACCCCTCTAGGTGGTCACAAAGCACCGAGCTGATCTCCCTGTGCTATGCGGCTGCTTCCCACTAGCTATCTATCTTAGGTTTGGTAGTGTATATATGTCCATGTCACTCTCTCACTTTGTCCCAGCTTACACTTCCCCCTCCCCATATCCTCAAGTCCATTCTCTAGTAGGTCTGTGTCTTTATTCCTGTCTTACCCCTAGGTTCTTCATGACATTTTTTTTTTTTTCTTAGATTCCATATATATGTGTGGCTTTGAGAAAGTCAGTAGCCTCATCTGTAGAGCAGGGATAAGAACAGGAATTCCTTCATAGAGTTGTTTTGGCTTTAAGAATAATTTTATTGAGGCTATTTTGCATGACACATACTTCACCTTTTTCAAGTGTACAATTCAATGATTCTTAGTAGATTTACTAAGTTGTGCAACCATCAGCATAGATCAACTTAAAACCATTTTTACCACCCTAATATGATCCCACATGAACCTTTACTGTTAATCCCTGTCTCCTACCCCTGCCCCAGGTTTTGTCTTTGCTTTTTCTGGATATTTCATGCAAATAAAATACAATTTACGGTATCATACAATATGGAGTATCTCATGTCTGGCTTCTTTCACTGAATATAATACTTTTGAGGTTCATCCATGTTGTATGTAGCATGTATCCTTAGTTTATTCCTTTCTACTGGTGAATAACATTTCATTGCATGGATGTAAGCACCTTTTTCTATCTATTCACCAGTTGATGGACAGTTGGGTTGTTTCCACTTTTTAGCTATTGTAAATAATGCTGCTAAGAACATTTGTGTAAAGACTTTCTGTGGATACATATGTCTTCAGTTCTCTTGTATAGATGCCTAAGAGTGATCATATGGTAAACTTATATTAAGTACTCATAGAGTTGTTTTGAGGCTTAAACATTACATAGAAATGGCCTAGCCCAATGCTACACAGGGAGCAGTGATCAATGAAAATTGTGGTTGTTTTTGCTGCTGCTCTTTTAAGGAGGTTTAATCTTGTTTACCATGTAGGTGAGGAGGCTAAAATAAAGCTCAGAAAGGGTTATCAACTTGCTGAAGATCACACAGCTAGTCCATGGATGAACTGAAATTCTCTCATGATTTCTGACTCCAAGCCTGGCACTATTTCCTGCCACCATAGCAAACACACCCCATTAACCATCCTGAAGAGCACAGCTCTGACAACGTGCTCCCCTGCAGAACAAATATCAGTGGCTCTGTGCTGCACGTAAAATAAATTTTCAGCTTGTGTGCTAGGTATACAAAGCCCCCTATTGTTTTCTCACCAATCTTTCCTTCCTACTCCCCCTATCCTCCCTTCACGAATCCTTCACAATGACTTTCGTTCCAATAACTCAGCCCACACTCTTTGGACCACTATACCTTTGTTTGAGCATGATCTACTTTCTTTTTTTTTTTTTTTATTCAAACAGAAAGTCACAAAAATTATAATCATCCTCATCAGTTCACTCAGTCCCATGTAATTAATTTTTTTTCATCTTGATCTTAGCACTTTTATGAATTCATCAGTTTTCCATTAGAGTTCTGAAAATGCTTATTCATTCAGTTCAGAAGTATAGTCAGTTACCAGAAACCTGTACTTGTCAGAGTCTTTTCCATGAATTCCTTGGTCTACTTTCTTGAACAGTATTTCTCAACTTTTGCCCTGTGAAGTTTTACCCATCCTTCAGGGCAGAGTTCAAATCATATCTCCTATACCTTCGTCGTTCTGGTGGCTCAGGACAAAATTAACCCATATTAATGAGAACCTACTGTATAGCACAGGGAACTCTACTCAGTGCTCTGTGGTGACCTAAATGAGAAGGAAATCCAAAAAAGAGGGGATATGTGTATACATATAGCTGTACAGTATACAGTAACACAATATTGTACAGTATACAGTAACACAATACTGTAAAGCGACTACACTCCAATAAAAAAATCATAAAAAATAATAATTATATAAACAATGAAAAACAATTAATCCACTTAGTTATAACAGGTACTCAGTGAACACACGGACTTGAGCTGAAATGGCTAAAAGAAACTTAGCTCTGTAATGAATGATCTGGCTATGGGAAATACTAATTTTTTTAAATTCAGTAACAACTTATTTATAAAATTCCTAGGTATAGCACAGTACAGAGTGTTATTTGTACCGAGGGTAAGAAGCCCGTTCCTAACCACCGGCCTTCCTCTGAGTGTCCAGAGCACTCATGCTTCAGGCAAATTCTCATCATATGTTATTATATAACCATTTATGTTTGCCTACCCCACAAGACTGAGCTCCTCAAGAGAAGAAACTGCGTCTTATTCACTCCTGTATACCCATCACCCAGCACAATGCCTGATTCATGTAATAGTGAGTCGTCACTGGGTGCTTTTAGAGTGAATGAATGAAACAATGAATGAAAAAGACGGTGAGTGAATGAGAGAATGTCTGATTTCAGAGTTCTAAAAGAGGTTTTTCCTTTAAGAAAGACTAATCTTCCCAATGGCCTACTGTTAACCCCTCTGCTTCCAGACGGCTTGCCTGATTAAGTCAATAAGTACATATGAAGAATATTTTCCTCCTAAGTCCTTCCTTAACCCTTTCTAAACAAGGGCCACTAGAAAGGAATATTTAAGGAAAAAAAGTTTTCAAATTATAATTATATAACCTCTAAGACATAGTGACTTTTTCTTAAGCAGGCTGTTGGATTCTACCAAAGCAGAGGGCTTTGCACATAGTACAAACACTGTACATAGCTGTTGAATAATTGCATCCAGCAAACTTTCATTAAATGCCAATGAACAAGACCCGGTTGCAACCTTCCCAGACTCCTGCCATAAGGGGGCTAACAAACATATATAACAGTAACAAGAACAACAATTATGTATTCAGTCATTACTCTATGACTGGCACTATTTTAAATGTTTTATATGAAGTAACTCATTGAATCTTCGTAACAACTCTAAGAGGAAGGTATTAAAGATGAAGAAACTAGAATGAAGACTCTGAGGTATCAAAGCAGGTTTAAGAAGTCATTAGCCTGATAAGTAGTAGAACGGGGATCTAAACGCAGGCAGTCTGGCTCCAGAATCTCCCTATGAGAATGCTTTTAAGCTGGGTTGAAGGACCACCACCTCCCTTTCATTTTTGTTTCCCTGGCACTCATAAGGACTCAATGACCATTTGCTGTTGAATTGTGCCAACTACGGCTGGCAGGGATTAGGAAAATAATAAAGATGCACTGTGTTATGTAACAATAATATAGCCAAAGTCAGGGTGGGAATGGGTGGAGGTTTTGGAGCCAAACCCATGAGACCTGGGCTTGAACTCCAGAATCACCAGTAACTAGCTCAGAGGCTATTTCTTCTCTGACAAAAAAATGATCCACCCCAACACCCACACACCACCATTTCTGGGCCAGGAGCCATTTTGGAAGTTTGAAGGCAATGTAAGATTGGATTCTAGACTCAAAGACTCAAAATAATTCAAAATAAAGATGACTAAGTCTGAGGTTAAAAGATTTACCTCAGGTCACACACCTGGTTGGTACCAGTACAAAAATGCAGTTTCCTGAGTTCCAGCCCAGTGCTCTTTCATTTAAGTCACACAGTTTCATTTGAGGTAGGGAAGTTGAACAAACACCGTAAGAAGCAAATTATTCAAAACGGGACTTTCCAGAGCCAGCCTAGAATTGGACAGCTGCCTCCTTGTGTTCAAGTGAGCCGAGCCTCAGTTTCACTACAGATCTGAAATCGAACTCTTGCTCCTTGTGATGTCAGAGGCCAGGATATCTTCCCAGCTGTGAGTAATGGTCCAGAGATAATTGACCCACCACTCTGCTCTGTCCTAAAATTTCTCCCTTGCCTCCTCTTCCTGCCAGGTTGTCCAACTCAATACCCAAAAGAAATACCCTTCAGTGAAGAGGACTTATTCCTAGAACAGAGGAAGACTGTCACCTCTCCACTGGCTCAGTGATTTCCTTGAGGGGAGACAAGGGCTTGAATCACACTTTCCTCTAGATTTTCTCTTGTCCTAGAATCCAGAGTAAGGCATAGATTAAATGTAGCACAGGAACAAAAGGGTATTGTCCAGAGAAAGCTGAATGTGATTGAAGCAGCAGATGTAAACACCAAACCCAGGGTGTGTGTACCTTTAAGGCAGGTACCTGTGTGGCCATCACCAGAGGCACTTGTACTTACCTGATTGCACAGAGGGCTAGTGCCAAGTATATAGGCTTTGGAGTCAAATAAGCCAGGGTTCAAATCCTAGCTTTGTTACTTACTAATTGAGTGCAATTATACTGCTAGTTACCCTCATTGAGGCAGGATTTCATTGATTAACAAGAGGAACAATAATATGGATTCTATAAGGGGTTGCTGAAGAAGAAAAGAGATCTCATGTGCAGAGTTCCTAATAGCAAATACAGTTTTTACTTAGTAGGGGTCTAATAGTATGTTAATACTTCTCTCCCATGCCTTGTAATTGAAACAAGTGCTTTATGGAAAGCTCTTTGGAAATACACACTTTGGGGGCAGTGTGGAGCTGAAACTAATTGATCAAACCACTGTTCTCTCACAGATACTCCTAATGCAGAAACATCTCAGAATTGACCAAGTCCACCCTTCTGCTGAATGATGGAGTCCCAAGTTAAACTTTCTACATCTATCTAGACAAGTGCTCTTCTAACAGGGGAAGGCAGAATGAGTCGCTTTCCAGAGAAACCCCTTCTATTTTCTGCCAAATCTCTAACGGGGCAAATGGCTCATGGACACAAAAATCTTTCTTACAAATTCCACCCACTGTAATCTGCCTTTGCAGATTGTGCCCTGGTAGCACAGAATGGTGAAGAAAGACTGTTCTCTGTCAAAGACTGGAGTGAATTCCCTCCACAGAAACTTGAGGAGTCAGGGAGTGGGGGAGGGTAATAAGTAATTCCTCCAACAAAATTAGGAAAGAGATGAGAAGTAGCACATTCCAATGCTATAGAAAAGGAGGAAGTAGAGGTAAGTGTTTCTAGAAGTTGAGTAAAACAAGTTACTCAAGACCTGAAGAAAAGGTAAGATTTGGGGGAAAGGAACCTGGTGAGATGCTAATTCTCTAAACTCCAGAAAGTATCAACAGTTAAATAATTTGCTGAGAGCAATTCTTTATGAAAAGATCGGTGAGACTTAGGAGGAAATTGCACCTTGAAGGCAGGATCATAGGTCTGAGATATTCCAGACTGGGAGGGGTTACAGGAGCCACATGCCTTAGGATTAAAATACCTGGGGATCTTACTGAGATGCAGAGGTGAGAGCAGCCACTTGGAACCCTGGTGAACACAAACCTGTAAACAGGGTATGGAGAATTGCCTGGTGCAAAGTGCTCTGCCCGGGGGCTGGAGGCTTCAGCTTTGAACACATGCTTTCTCAGTGACAGGAGCACAGG
This sequence comes from Delphinus delphis, assembly GCF_949987515.2. NCBI lineage: Eukaryota > Metazoa > Chordata > Mammalia > Artiodactyla > Delphinidae > Delphinus > Delphinus delphis. The sequence goes on along the minus strand of NC_082683.1, from coordinate 56,583,316 downwards.
ACTCAGAAGGGAAATGGAGATAATGGAGATGTTCAAACTCACATTTGAGAAGGAGTCCCAAGAATGACCTGGAGAATAGGGTTGGTATTAAAATTTCCAAATTGTGTAAGAGGACATGAATGTTTCAAACCCCATTTGGTGGAAATAAGTAATATACATAAAGAGGATTCCCACCTCACTCCTCCACTCCCACCACCCTGAGATATTTCAGGCCAAAATTAACCTTTTTTGAGATATTTCTCCCTATTAAGTCTAATATCATTGGTTGTGGTCTCTAGACATGGGGCACAAGTTAACTGGCATTATTGTACATCCTGTGAAGCCCAAGATTTTCTCTTTTCTCTCACAGCCACTCAATAGAGAGAACAACGTGAAGGATGCTGATGCGGTCACCGGCACTGAGGCGGTGTGCTGCTGCTGTCTGGCCACCATCCCAGGTTCAGAATCCCACCACTTTGCACTCCTGGTCTTTCAAAACTATCATATGGTTTTCAAAACATTTCTGTGAGCTGAGAGGAACGGTTATTTTACTGTGTTTTGAAGAATAGTCTCGATTAGTCAGAAGAAATGTAAAGATTTTTATTTTCCTGGATCTTATATACTTTATTTGTAGCAGAGCAGGGCATAATTCTGGTCTGATTCCCAAGATGAGATTTTTGTTGGTTGGTTGGTCCCTGTGATGATTAGTTTTATGTGTCAACTTGGCTAGGACCCAGCTCTTTAATCAATGCGGATCTAGATGTTGCTGTAGGCATTTTGTACATGTGGTTAACATCTACCATCAGTGGACTTCGAGTAAAAGAGATGACTCAGATGATGTTGGTGAGCTTCATCCAATCAGTTGAAGGTCTTAAGGGCAAAAACCAAGGTTGCTCAGTAAAGGACAGATTCTGCCTCGAGACTGAAGCGTTAAGTCTTGCCTGAGTTTCCGGTGTGCACTGTGGATTTCAAACTGCTGGTCCCCACAATCACATGAGCCAAATCCTCAAAATAAGTCACATATACATATGTATGTATGTATGGACGTGTAAATAGAGTCTCCCATGGGTTCTGTTTCTGTGGAGAATCCTGACTGATATGGAACATACCTTCATATAGCTTTTTCTCTAGAGTCTTATTTCTACATGGTGCGCAAGCAAGATCAGATTCTGTGTCTTATTCACATTGGTACCGCCCCTCTCCACCGGCTTGGTGACAGGCCGTAATAAAAAAATGTAGCATAAGGAATACACTAAAACCTGAACAAATGGATGAATGATGTAGAAAGAACTTAGGCCCATGGCCTAAAGAACTAGGATGCTTTTACAAAGCAACACAGGACATGCATAGTCCAATATAATGTAATTAGAGTGGGAAGTTATGACACTAGGCAGGACTAATTGCAAGAGGCTTTCCATTGGTAACTTTTTTTTTTTTTTTTTGTGGTACGCGGGCCTTTCACTGTTGTGGCCTCTCCCTTTGCGGAGCACAGGCTCCAGACGCGCAGGCTCAGCGGCCGTGGCTCACGGGCCCAGCCACTCTGCGGCATGTGGGATCTTCCCGGACCGGGGCACGAACCCGTGTCCCCTGCATCGGCAGGCGGACTCTCAACCACTGCGCCACCAGAGAAGCCCCATAGGTAACTTTTGAGTCAGATTAAGAGGACTGGGAATTTCCTGGTGGTCCAAGGGTTAGGACTCCACACTTCCACCATAGGGGGCATGGGTTCCATCCCTGGTCAGAGAATTAAGATTCCACAAGCCTCGCAGCGTGGCCTCCCCTCACCACCCCCCCCCCAAAAAAAGGACTGCAGGGAAGGTGGTTTGGAAGTGTGAGGGGCGTGGAGAGAGTGGTAAATCAGAGGGAGGACTAGAAACGTTCTGAGGGTAAAGAGAGACAGGCTGGTCAGAACTGTGATGAGAGAGGAAGAAGTAATGGAAAACCAGGTCAGTGAAGACAGAGTCGCATCGTGTTGACAAAAGGCATGAGAAGAACCCTTATTTTCCCCTGGGATTAAAAAAGTAACGAACCGTCATGCGCACACACTCACACACGCACACATGCACATGGCATTGAGCTGGCACATTTAGGGAGCCAAAGGATTCATTGTTTGTCCGGGCAGGTACTCTGCATGTAGATGTAAAGGAGCTGAGTGCCTAAGACTGTCCAGCTGAACAAACATGTGAAAAGCCTCTCTCCATGCTTAGGTACCACACTAAAGGTGTGTGTTGACTTCCTAGAACTGAGCCTCTGTTAGCTTGAGGTCCTACTAGCAATGCAGGGATGAAAAGGAAATCACAGTGTCAAGCTCTCCGTAGGATGGCTGGCTCTTTGGTGGGACTGTCCTTCCAAAGCGAGCACACAGAGAACTCCAGAGGGTCAGCCTTGCCTTTGCCTTCAGAGAGACCGTCACGTAGCTTAGGAAAATGAAACGGCTTTCTTTCATGAGCCCAATTTTCTTTTTGTGCAGATGGCAATCTAGATTCTGAAACAAATTTTTGTCCCACTGTTTCAAGTTCTCCAAAGCTGGAGCAGCCGGGCAGCTGCAGAGTCATCCAGTTTCTCTGTCCCCCATAAGTAAGTTCCTCCTTTTCAGAATCCACCCCTGACTCAAGGAAGTCCATTTTTCCATGAGTAGAACAGCCATATGTCTCTCCTTTTACTTACAATTCATTGCACTACCTCTCTTTCGTTGTTAATTCTTTTTTCAGTAGGCTTTTGAGCACCTGCCCTGGGCCAGGCACTGACCATACAGCTAATGGTGTAAGCAATCTCGAAAACAGGCAGTTACAATATGTTAAGAATATTACCATTTATTTAGTGCTTTCTGAGTGCCAGCCATTGTTCTAGACACTTTACATAAATTAACTTAGCTCTCGTAACAATAGTTTCCTATGCCAAAGGTCCTATTATTTTCCCCATTGTACAGATGAGGAAACCAAGGCCCAGAGACATTGAATTACTTACCTACAATCATACAGAAAGAAAGGAATAGAATCAGAACTAAACTCAGGCAGTCTGCCTTCTGAGGTTGCCTTCTTAACTGTGCAGGTGGACAGAAGGGGCAGGTGCTGAGTATCTTTTTTTTTTTTTTTTTTTTTTGGTACGCGGGCCTCTCACTATTGTGGCCTCTCCCGTTGCGGAACACAGGCTCCGGACACGCAGGCTCAGCGGCCATGGCTCACGGGCCCAGCCGCTCCGCGGCATGTGGGATCTTCCCGGACCAGGGCACAAACCCGTGTCCCCTGCATCGGCAGGCGGACTCTCAACCACTGCGCCACCAGGGAAGCCCAGGTGCTGAGTATCTTGATAGAGAAAGCCCAGGTGCTAGGGAGCACATAGGAGGTGTGGGCACAAGCCCAGACTTGTGGTTCAGGAAGTACTGTATTTAAAGTTCAAATCAGATCATGTCAACCTTGTTCTCAAAATCCTTTAATGGCTCCCCAACTGGATTCACAATAAAAGCTACACGTTCAACCATGGCTTACAAATGCTCTGCCCCATCTGGCCTCTCTGGACCTCTCTGGCCTTGCGCCTCGCCATCCCTCTATCAATCCAGGTCTCTGGCTGTAGCACCTTTTAGGTGTTAGTCACTGTCTCCACCCACCCAGCTCCTACTCAGTGTTTAGGTCTCAAGTCCAAGTCATGTATTTACAAAGGGCTTCCCCGTCCCCTAATCTACATTAATCCCAACCATAACCAATGATAATGATAATTAGAGCAAACAGTAAATAACACTAGTTGGTAGGCAATGTTCTGAATGCTTTACTTACACTAACATTTAAATTTTATAACAATTCTTATGGGAAGAACTAGTATTCCCACATTCACAGGTGAAAAAATGAGGCAATATTATAGTATTCTGTACTTTTCTTCATTACAATGATCAAATGTATAATCATGTACTTATTCATTTGACATTTCATGGGCAGTAAGCTCCACAAGGTCAGGATCTGAATTCATTCTCTTCTCTGAATTCTCTCTCATTGTATCCCCAGTGCCTAGTACAGTGTCTCATATACAGTAGGCATCTAATAAATGTTTATTGAATAAATGAATAATGGACGTATATGAAACATTTCTCTCAAGACTTACACATTACAATGAAAGGGATAGTTGACAAAGGAATTAAGGGAAATTCTCTGTTATATAGTACTTATTGAGGCTGCAGATAACACAGTTCCTTTGGTTTCTCTCCTGTTGTGAAATCCTAACCACCCCCTTTCCGTTCGTTATAACATCCGAGGTTTACAGTGTGGGGAGGCCAGGATGGTGTGGTCTAGACTAGAGGGAAGAGCATGGGTTTTCAAGAAACACAGATCTAGGTTTCAGTTTGGACTTAATCACTTACTAACTGTGTGTCTTGAGTAAGCCCCCATACACCCACTGAGCCTCCTTTTCCAAATCTGTGAAACAAGGACAATAACATTGGCAAAACAGTTCAGTTGGTGAGAAAATAATGTCTGCAGAGGGCCGAGCACAGTGCCCAGCATGGAACAGGAGTTCTTCTCCTGCAATCAGAGGCAGGCATGTGGGGTGTTGGAAATGGTCTAATGTACTAGACAAGCAGCACTAGCCAGACTAGACCCCAGGAATGTGAAGCCCAAAGAGTAACTGAGGGACAGGGGCAAAGGCTGCATTATCTGACCTGGCTGCCTCCACGGATCAAATGAGCTGGATAATCGCCATGGTCCAAGCTCGCTCCGAGGACACAGTCAAAGAGGGGGTGGGAAGAGTACACAAACCTCCGAGGGGTCACTTTTGGTCCATGTCAATAGCTCTAGCTGGGAGTAAGTCAAGACAATAAACCAAGACAAAGACACAGTGAGTTCTGCTGCCTGTTCTCTATTTCTAGGGGACAGTCCCTGCTTTGTTTCTCTTCTCTCTGGTGAAAGGGCTGTTCCCTGAAATGCTCCTGGTTTCCGAGAACAGCTCTGGAGGCAACTTCATGAAGTGCTGGCCAGATGAGAAGCAAGCAAGATGAATTCACCCTGCCTGCCTGGGATCAAGTGGTTTTGCAGATGCAGGAGGGAGAAAGGAGAATTTAGATGGTCCTCTTCCTTCCTCCTTCAGCTCCCAGTGTCCACATTCATCCTTTTCTAGGCCAAACCGAGCTCCTTCTCATCTCCCTCCCTCCCAATAAAGAGGAGAGAAGGGAATGGGTGGACATGGGGGTATTGAGAGAGGCATAAAAGTTTTCCAATAGGACTCAAAGGCCTCTCAGATGCTGACTCTGCTAGTAGGTTCTGGCTTCTCTCCAAAAAGAAGCTCTGCACTGGCTTATGCTGCTGTTCTCTGCTGAGCTCTGTGGGTTGAAGCACCTGTGCCCGTGTAGGTGTGTGCCCAACCCTGAACATGGTTTTTACATACAACCATAATGGGTTGTGTAGCTGCAATTATTCTATCCTATAAAGTGAAGTCCTCTCAGGTTTATACAAAAGAAAACCCTCACTTGACTAAGATCCAGCTTATCAGCATGCTAATTGGACTTTCTTCTTCACACTCTGTTTTTAAGAGAAAAAGTCACACTTGTGTCGTGTTCTGTTACATTTGGTAACAGCTGCATTCTGCCCCCAGCTCCCTTAGCTTCCCACTGTATGTCCTGGAGACGCCTATCTTCAGCTCTAAATCTACTTCCATAAAATCAGATTTTCGTGGTTTCAGGGGGAAAGGATCTTTCAAAAAAAGACTGCCTTCTAGATTGTATTACTATGAAAGAGAACCTGATCAGAACCTTCTAGAAAGATCTCTACAAGGCTTGTTTTGGTTCCCTACTGATGCCAGCAGGCCTGAGCTCTCACCTGTCACACACTGACCATGTGCTTTGTGCTGGGTGCTGTGGGAAGTGTGTTGTACAACACTAATAATATCGATACCAATATTGACACTTTCTAAGGGCCGGGAGCTATTCTAAGTGTTTTACATATGTTTATGTATTTAATTCTTATAACCAACATAGGAGATATGTACGATTTCCATCACAGTTTTGTAGAGGAGGCAACTGGGACACTGTCCCAAGATCACACAGTGGTGGAGTGAGGATTTGAGAGAGGCAGTGTGGCTCCAGAGTCTTCACTGTTAACCCCTATACATAGCTTTGCTCATTTAGCCTTTCCTGCAATTTTAAGAGTAGCATATTAAAATACCCATTTTCCAGATAAGAAAACTGAGGCTCAGAGAAGTAACTTGTCTAAAGGGCCGACCCATGATCCCAAGCCAATTCCGTTCAATATGCTGAGTACCTACTTTGTGCCAGGCTCTGTGCTAGACACGAAGAGCATAGTATAGTGCAAGAAACTAGTCACATATAGCCGTTTTCATTTTTTTCCATTTCTTTTAACACTGTCGCTTCTTGCTGAAGTGATGGATAATAAAGAGTTCACTTTGAGGGAAGGAAAGTCACCTGCAGTCAAGATTATCCAGGGATGCTGGTACTGGGCACATGCCTGAGAGCTAGAAGATATTTAGGCCAGGCCGAAGGAAGCCAACTATGAGCCTCAGCTCCTTTCCAATCCTTTTTGATTCAGGAACAAGCATTCATCCTTTTGTCTGATTATTCCATAAGCATTTATTGAGCATATCTAATATGTTCCAGATCTTATGCTATAAATTACGGATATATAAAAAGAGGATTCATACTTTATCTGGGACCCTCTCAGTTTAGAAGAGGTGAAAATTAAAATAAAGATTACAGCATAATACAACAAGTGCAATAATTGAGATTTTGAGATAATAATTGAGAATGGTTTTGGATGAGTTGTGGAAGATGGCGTATATGTTGAGATCTGAAGGATAAGAAATGCACTTTCCAGATGGGAATGGGTAAAGGAAGTAGTATTTACTGAGCATATACTATATATCAGGCACTGGATTGAGACTCTATATTTAGTTTAATCCAGACTCTAGAGTCCAATAATCAGATGGTATAAAGAACTCATTCACCGTGACAACGTAAGAAAATCCCTGAGCTGAATATGTGAATGACATTTTCGGGGAAGGGCAGCCCAGGCAGAAGGAACAGCATGTACAAAGGCAGGAAGGCAAGGAAGAGCCTGGTGTTTTTGAGGGACAGTAAGTTCAGTGCATCTCAGCCATTAGCTGTGCACGGGGCCAGGGGTTAAAGGGGGAGGTGAGGACAAAGAAAGAATTAGAAACAAATTCTGAAAGACTTTGCATACCTGGTAAGAAGTAAGGATCTTATCCCAAAAGTAAAGGTTAACCAACTCAGAAAACAACATAATTGGGTTTTAGAAGAATAATTCTATTACCAGAATAGAAGGTGGATTGAAGTGGGGAAAGACTGAGCACAATAAACCAAGTTGGAGGGCCACCACAATGGCTTAGGAAGGGACGATGAAGCGCTAAACTGAAGGAGAGGAGATGGGGAGGAAAAGGAGGGTGTACGATTAGAGGAAATGACTACAAGGATTGTCTGTGGGAGGCGAAGGGCAAGATAAAAGATAGTGAACAGCCACTCAAAGCCAGGAATATGGGAAAAGAAGGAGAGGTGGAGGGAGGGATGGGTCTGGGCCTCCAGATGAACCCAAAGGGGTTACTAAAGGTGGCTGGATGTCTAGCATTCCTGTACATACTTACTGATAAGTAAGTACACACTTACTGATAAGGAGTGCGGGGAGGAAAGGGACAGGGTGGAGAAGGGAGATGAGTGCTGAGCCAACATGGTAGATTCTGACAACCGGATATGAAGAAAGCTGTCTGCTCAAGATGGTTCCCTGACTCTGAGCCTGGGAGAGGGAGGTAGGAGACTCCAGGTGTGAGGGGAGGATTTGGCTCTGACTCCTGGGGCCGTCCAGGTAAACAGAGCTGTCAAGAACACCCAGAAACAGACAGATGTTTCCTGAAGGGCTCTCTCTGACACGCCTGGGAGCTGCATGACCAGGCTTGAGGCTGGCAGCAGCTGGGGTTTGGGAGGACACAGGCACGCGGGCAGCCTCCTGCGGGGCTCTGCGGATGAAGCAGCTGAGACAAGGGAAGTTTTTTTTCCCAGCCTCGTCCTCCACCTTTGCTTTAGAGCCCCGGTGCTGCCACAGCACAGTGCCGGCTGGCTGCATAGAGGTTGAGTCATAGATGAAAGGCTGCGGCTAGAAGACACATAGAAGCAACAGACAGGGCAAAATTGTGTGTGTGTGTGTGTGTGTGTGCGTGCATGTGCATGTGCAGGAAACTGTATTCAGGGAACTATCAAGCACGGTCTTACGGGTAGACAATAGTGATTTGCCTAGACAATTTATGTCACCAAATAAACATCAGGATGGGCTGTGCAGAGCTAAAGGTGAGACACATTTTTAAAAGTGGGGTGTCTCCCTTCAGGGTCTCAATGACAGGAGATGCTTTTGCACACAAAGCCCTCAGGCAACAATATCTAAGCTTTGTCTGAGCTTACTGTAACCAAAGAGAAAGAAAGGCCGGAACTAAGAGGCAAAAAAAAGAAAGAAACTGTGTTTGGAGATAGGTCTGCTACAGTATAAACTTTTCCCTTTCTCTGGCTCACTGCTATAGCAAAACCTGATGGTTGTCTTTGTAAAAAACGTGTCTGTATCTAGGTCCCTGGCAGTGATTTGCTTCTGGGAGGGCCAGCAATCTATTTAATGACTCCATTGACGTCAATAGCATAACTGAAATACTTACTAACATGCATGATTCCAACTTTCAGGGGGGTGGGTGGATGGTGTTTCTCAGCAGTACAAAAAACGTGAAGTGGAATCTAGGCGGAATGAACTCCAGTCTTTAGGCAGCAAGTGAGAGTTGAGATGTTAAGGGTCTCATCAGTTCCATTTAATACTAAGAAACATTCACACTAAATTTAGAAATTAATTTCCAAATAGTGGAATAGCAGTTAATGAGCAGGGTATTATTTTTGGTGACATTTGCTCAAGGGTAACATTTTAACTATTCACACTTTAGTTGACTTGTCAATGTTTTTTTTTTTTGCAACTTACACTTGCCTAATTTTAGAAGCATATGGAATAATTGCAAATCCATATAAACAGCTTAATGTTGATGCTCTGAGGTAAACTTCCAACAGGAGGGCTAATTTAGACAAAAGCAATTCTTATAAGACAACCATTTGTGAAATTATTCTCCGAATGACTAGGACTTTTCTAGTGCATCTGCCCTATCGTCCTGTATGCAGACTGCCTAAATACTCAAGGTGAATAATTAAGGCAATTATCCCAATAATTCAGGCCACACAGCATTCAGAACAAAGAAAAAGAATATCTGATATTTTTGTTTTTTTCTTTTTTTCCTTTCCTCCCTCTCTCTCTCTCCCTTTCTTTTCTTTTTCTTTCTTTCTTTCTTTTTTATCTTTCTTTCTTTCTTTTCTTTCTTTCTTTTCTTTCTCCTTCGTTCCTTCCTTTTAGTTTGTAATTCCCTCCAATTTCTCCTTTTTCATGAGTGGCCATAGCCTTTGGTAACAAGATTGATTTTATTAGTATTTGCTGTAAGTGTTGTAACCCTGCTTGACAGTTCTTGCTTAATGTGGAAAGCGAGAAAACGTTCTGCTTGAGCTGGGCTTCATTTCCAGTCATCTGACTCAGATCAGCTCTCAGGCCATTGCTGTCATTCTCAGAGAGCCCTTTACTGGTGCACACACAGCCCATCTCTCAGCCTAGGCTCTGGCTGCTCTGGCAAAGAAAGAAAACTGAATCAAGGTCATGACTTTCCGAATTTCTTAAGATCCAAGGTAATTCACTGAGCCTCTTGTCTACTCCTCAAATAGACCCTGCGTCTGACACACACATATGAACCTCCAGGGGAATATTCATAATCAAGCAAAGACATGGGAGGAACTCATACTGAGAAACAGGCTTCTTAGGAGAAAGTCTCTTCTGTTTTATCAACCGGTAAAAAGCCATTTCCTCCCCAGAATGACCTAGAGGACACATATTAGAAGAAATGGATTCCCATGAGCACTAAAAAATATTAATTAAGTCTGTTTCTCACTTAGGCCCAGCTATTTCAGACTTACTGGAAAGCCCTGTATTGTCTCATCCTATTTCTCCATACACAGGCTTTTCCTGAAATACAGCTAATTGACTGGTGTTGAAAACCATCATGAGCTGAGGCTGTGCATACCCAGGCTGGGAGACACTTCGGGTCTGCAGCAGTCTAGCCTGAAGTCCTCAAGGCAATGCTCTAGTCATCTTTGTGACATGGTTTGCTGTCATTTCCGATGACCCATGGCCTTGGGGGTTGTTCTTCAAAACATCTTGTCTGTTACATGGGTGATGTTCTTGCTCAATACGTTTATTAGTAAACTTTGGAAGAAGAAAATTAGTGTAGAATATTCCACCTTACACATTGATTGGGCTGCTAAAATGTTCCATATATGATACATATTATTAAAAATCAAGTCACATTTATAGTAATCAGAAGTGCTGGTCATTAAAAGGAATACTTCTCTAATCCTTTGCAAAGCAAACGATCATTTCGTAAAGGCAGTGAACACTTGATAATTTATCTTTTCAGTAAATTCTTACTTTCATGACATACCCATGATCACTACTGAAATGCATGCAAAAGCAAGGGATGGTTTGGGTGGGAAAAGTGGGACAATTACCCTATACACACACACACACACACACACACACACTACACATACAACATACATATGCACACACTCAATCATGTACACACACACACACACACCCCCCCAGTGATTTTCCTCAATTATCTTTTTTTTTCTGTTGAAAATAATGTGGGGGCCTGAAATCCTGAGAATTACTTCAATTTTCCAGTTTGAATGTGTATAGATGACAGAACCCAAGTTCCTCGATACATTATCAAGTTCCTGCCTTGTTTGGAGTGTTCTTTTTTCAATTCTCTTTTTTTCCCTTCTGTTCCAATCCTTACATATCATGTAGAGAAGGCCTGGAATTCATGCTTGGGAAAAGGCAAAATGTGATAAAAATCGAGATGCTCATTAAACTCCACAGCATTGACATTTTCAACACCCCCAGGAGGATTTACTACATTTCCTCCTTAATGTGGGAGCATATGACTTCCACATTGCTATATTTTCTGGGTTTTAAATCCTCTATTACTTTACTCTGGCTTTCCTATTTAAAGTATAACATGCTAACTTTTTCGATTTAACTTTTTTTGTTCAAAATCTATGTGACCATACTAATATAGAGATTTAGATAGTGCAGGTATAGAATGTGTCTTGAACTTCTTGCAATTTCAATGCAATAACTGATTTTTAACAGGAAAAACATGCATGGCTTTTCATAGCCATGGAGGTAAAATATTGACTCATTATTAAAATTTAATTTATGAGCATTTTCCTTAAGATAGAGTCCTTAAACTTTATGCAGTTCTCCTGCTCAATTCAACATTTACCTATCTTCCTACTATGTGAAAATAACTGTGCAAAAGTATCTTAAATGATAAAGAGAGGAATAAGGTATAGACAGTCCCAGGCTTCAAGGAGCTCCAATGGAGGAAACATATAAAGCACAAATTGGAGTATATCCTAGAATGGAATTCTCTCCATAGCACAAAAAAGGGAGTAGTTACATTCATTTTTTAAAAAAAATCTGGATGCCTTTGCAGAAGAGGGAAATCTGTATTGTAGCATGAGAGCTAAAAACAATAAGCTTGGTTAAACCGTGAGGAGAAAGGTACTGCAGACTGAGAGATTTGCTTTGACTTCCCCTACGAATTTTTTCAGTTAATGATCAATTTGTAAGAGCAAATGTACCAATTTAACCATGGTTTTTGACAACTAACTTTTAAAATGAATTGCATTTCCTTCATTTAGATGCATTTTAAAAAGAAAAAAAATCTTTCCTCTGGCTTTTCTCTATCTCTCTCTTAAACTTGATTTTTATACAAGAATATAGTAACCTAAGTCAGCCAGCCTTTCCCAACAAACTGGGTTGTTGTTAAATCTGTTTAAATTATTGTGGTTTCTTGTATCTTTTATCTTAGATTTCAATTGAAATACATGAGTTCAGCATCAGTGCTAATAAATGAAAACCTGATCTCATTATCACGCTGTATCATTTTTTAAAGCAGCACTGCAGCTTTCATTTTTTGTGTGTGCTGTGAGCCACTTATTTTTCATTCCCCTTTAAAGTTTCTATTTAAACACACCTCTTTGTCATATGCTGATAAATATTAAAATAACAGGAAAAATCTGCCTGACTTATTTAAGCTGATAATAAAAACAAAACACAGGATGTGTGTGTCCTCCTTCCTTTTTTGACTGTGGTTAAGCATTAAGAAGGTTTTGAAACCTATAATTATGTAATAATTGGTATCGCTACATTCTCTGCTCAATGAAAAGTCAGAATTTTTGTAGTTTGCCACAAAGACAGACAAAAACAAATTGCCTAAGTGGTATTGTCATTTCTTTGCTCCATTGTTTTAAAAGAATTTAGCAAAAGACTCTGTACTTGCCAAGCTGTAGTTACTGTGCCAATAATCACAACATGATCTTTCCAACAGCATCTTTGGCTAATGAGCTAATTTATAGAACCATAAATATCACATATTCTCCTGCTGTTTGTCAGTATTTATTACATGAAAAAGAAAACATAGCTTAAATATTCGATTTGTTGTCAAAACCATCTTAGTAAATTTGGCTAATAGAAATGGTAGTGATGGTGTCTCACAAGTGGGCCAAGATGATGAAATGACAGGAGTTTCGAAACCACCCCCTTTGATCTCTAGCATGTAACACCAGTTACATGTTCAAACACTCTAGTTATCTCATTTCATTTTATAAAACTTCTAAAGGACATAGTACATCAGCACACCACATTTTTAAAGTCCATGGATAGAGTACCATTTTCTTCTATTTCATATCATGGGGCTCTAGAGGTAAACTTGACTTTGCTTAATATCTTCCTTTTACTTTTATTCTTGTTCTCAATATTTTCTCACAAACATATGTTTTAAAGCATGTACCATTAATACTTCAAACGCCAGTGAGCCAATGGAACATACTGCCTTTGTTCTCTTCTTTTAAAAGTTGGACTTTTGTATTATTTCTGTTATATGTATGGCCATCATATCAGCAAGAAAACACAACATCCGAGCATGGAAGATCATAAGAATAAAGCAAAGGGAAACAGAAACCTATGAGGCAACATTAGGTGTTAGATGATCTCAGCATGAGCTCATCTTACTGTTTGTCCTGTGGCTCTACTCAAATCCACTGCCATACTAGTGGGACAGATTAAAGAGGAAAAACTGCATTTTGCACTTTCAAAAATGCCATCTAACTGGTTGCATCTTATGGCAAGAAGAATTTTATGTCCAACACGTCTCCAAGATGTTCCTTCAAGGTGGCCCTTCCTCTCCACAGCTCTCAACTCCACATGAAAAGCGTATGCACAGTACTAAAAAAAATGAGAGGTTAGGTTTCTCTTACAAAAAACACCTTTGAGGAACAAAGTTGGATGACTTCCAAAAGAAATGATTTGTGACCTGGAAAGAGCCTTTGGTTTCACACCTGGAAAGGATGTAGATTCAATTGGGATGTATAGTTGACACTAAGAGGAAAACCACTAACATTCACCATGGGGCCCTCAGGCCAATGTGGGAGCACCTGGGACGTCTGAGGTTAGCTCTCCTGGACTTCACTGGGGCCGGCAAGCTGAGGTCATAGTTGCACTCCTGCTCTTGTTCTGGGAAGCAGCATGACCACACATCCATCACATTCTGAAAGCCGAGGCATGCACAGGATGGGAAAATTATTTCATACTGCTTTTCATTTGGTTTCACACGGAGTGAAGTAAAGCTCCAGCCTGACTTTGAAAAAAGTCACCAAGAGACCTACCTATTTGGAGGGCCGGGATGTGCAAACAGATGCTATTATTCTACAAAAGGTTCTGGAAAAGAGGCACATTTGTCATTTGGAAACATGGAGATAAGCCTCGTGACACGGCTTACCTGGCAGGTTGACTCTGGAGACAGATGGCTGACTGGCAGCTGGAGACCTCCTGTGGAGAGGGAGAGAAAGGAAGGTCTGAGTTTCTGTATGAATACCCCTCCCTCCACCCCCATGATCACTGAGAAGTTTTCCAGGTCAGAATGAGCTACCTAGTGACATAATGCTATCTCTGCAAGGCGGGCTCCTGTAACTCATGGGTGACTGCAATTCTCACATCCAGATGGCATGGAATTTCCCTATGCATAGCCTCCCGGATGCTGCAGCACTCCAGGAAGGAAGTCATTTACTCCAGGTCCCTAACCAGTCCTTCTGCTTTAGGTTTCCCTGCCCCAGGAGGCCCTCCAAAGATGATACCCTTGCTCAGAAATGACATCAAACACAAGCATGAATCCCAACTCCTTTGGGTGGTGCTATAGAAAGCTACAGCCAGAGGAGCCCCTGGAGATTCATCAGTCCAGGCCTCCCATTTTTCCACCTCAGAAATCTGAGACCCAGAGAGATGGAATCACTCGCCAAAGGTCACACAGCCATTAGGAACAGCAATCTAGGTGGCCTAACTTACGGAAAAGGCTTTTCATGGTCAAACTGAGCATTATTCTACAGCACAAAGCAAGTCAAATGAAACAAGCAAACAAACTCATGCTCCACAAATATTAGGGTTCCTTCTCCTTTTCTTTCTCGTTTTTCTTTCTTCCTTCTTTATCTTTTTTACCCCCCTCCCCCCAAAACCCTGATTTTCTTTGCTGCTCTTGCCATCCTTCTCATGCTTTGCCAGACTCTCCAGGATTCAGGGTGCATTGCTAGAGAGCCTCCCAGAAACAGGATAGAGCAGTGGCCCTCAAAATTTAGGGTGCAGAGAATCACCTGCAGAGTTTATTAAGACACACTGCTGAACCTTAACTTCCAGGATTTCTGATTCAGTCTGCCTGGGGTGGGCTTGAGAGTTTGCATTTCTAACTAATGCCGCGTGGACCTGGGGGCCACATTGCAGAGCCATTGGTATAGAGGGCTGTCTGCCCCACTAAAGAGCAAGCAGGATATTAGCAGTGAGCAAGAGAGTGACACTCCAGGCCAATGGGTCTCAAACATGGACGCCATTTGATCACTTGGGGAGCTATTGAGAATATGATTCCCTTCTCCATCCCTGGAGGGTCTATTTCAGGGTATCTGGGACAAGGCATGAGAATCTGTAACTTTACTATTGCTCTGTGAATTCTGATGCACAGGCAAGGTTGGGAAGGAAGCCAAGTTCTAAATGGCCTGCAAAGGGGTTGAAAAGGAAGGGTTTCCCTACTGGTGTGGCCACAAAATTACTTTCCTAGATTTAAAGTATTCCAAATCCATTTTTGGTCCCTTAGGTGTAATATAGCTTCAAGGTAAACATATCTTATTGTTGCAGGGTCTGATGGACAGAGTTCATATTTATCGCTCATTTACTAGCTGGGTGATTCTAGGCAAGGTACTTTTAAACTCTCTGTGGCATGAAATTTTTATGTATGATGTAGGGGAGGAAATTTTCTCTACCCTTCTAAGTTCTTTTGGCTGGCCTATTAATTAAATTGACATAAGACAGATGAACAGGTGACAAACAAATTTAACTACATACTTAAGGGAGCCCCATAAGAATATAAGACCCAAGGGCAAGTCGCAACAGGTAAGTTGGGACTTATCTGTCATCCTGAGCTAAGGAATGGAACAGGAGCCTAGGGCTTCAAAGTTTCGGAGGGTCGTTCACCAGACAATGAGAAGCGCAGATGATTTGTAATTAGACGTTTGCTCTGCCATCAGCTGGGTCATTCAGATAAAAGTTATCTCTGATATTAGCTCTGTCGCTCTTTCAGCCAGGCCCCCAACTACAATTATTTGAGGTAGTTGAAGGAGAGGTAAAAGTTTATCTTGAATCTGCTGGGTCTTGATTGCCTTCAGCTCGAAATAATCCACGTGCCAAAGTGGCATATTTTGGGATCACACATTCTGCTCTCCTGCGGTGACAAGCAAAGGGAAGTTGCCATCCAATGCGTGCTTTTCTCTGCTAGGCACTGTGCTGTTAGGCACTGTGCTGCTAGGCACTGTGCTGGTACTTCTTAGCTTCCATTGAGAGTATCATCATCTCACTTTAAGGAAAAGGAAACTGAAGCTCAGAGAAGTTAAGAAATATGCTGAAGCACACATGGCTCATAAGAGCAAGGTCAGGATTCAAAGCTCAGTCTTTCTGCATCCAAAGTGCATTTTCTTTGTACTATCCCATCTGCTGATAACACCTGCACTAATGCTGAGGGCTGTTTTTCAGAAATAATTAAGAGATTAAATTCCAAACGCCTTAGCCTGGCATTCAAAGTCTGCTCTCTGGCCTCAACATATGCTTGTATATGTCAACCACTCAGTAAATACTTATTGCATGGAAGAATGAATGAAGGAATGAGAGAAAGAACTAAGTCATACTTCGCCAAGGCCACACTTGATCACTTCCTTTTTCTTGAACATGTGCTCTTCCTTTCCGGACGCTGCTCAGGCCGTGCTTCTGTGAAGGAAGCTTTCCTCTCACAAATCTGCACATTTCAGTATCACCTCCATTCTATAACGTTGCCAGTTATGGTAAGAAATATCCATATATATTTGGCCTTTGGCTCCATTTTTGGCACAGAGCTCCTAAAATCCATGGAGCTTCCTAAGTGAGGAAAGCAGTCAAGGTGTCTTTTGTTATGTTAATGAGGTGACTTTTGGACCAGCAACTACCTAATCTAAGGAGGGGGTTGCCAGGGGTCGCATCCTTGTGATTAGAGAGTTTGAGCCTTAGGCCCACCCTGAACCTCCGGGGAGGGGAGAGAGCCTGGAGATGGCGTTCAGTCACCAGTGGCCAATGATTTCATCAATCATGCCTTTGTAACAAAGCCTTCGTAAAAACTCAAAAAGACTGGGTTGGTGAACACATGGAGATTCAGAGAGAGGGATGCACTTGGAGAGCGGGAAAGCTCTGCGCTCCCTCCCCCGGCACCCTCTTTGTTCTCTGCATCTCTTCCATCTGGTTGTTCCTGAGTCATATCCTTTTATAGTGAACCAGTGATCTAGCAAGTAAAATGTTTCTCTGGGTTCTGTGAGCCCCTCTAGCAAGTTCATTGAACCCAAGGAAGGGCTTGTGGGAAGCTCCAACCTCTAGCCAGTGGGTCAGAAGCCCCGGCAAGAGCCTGGGCTTCCCACTGGTGTCCCCAGTGTGTGTAGTGGGAGAGGGGTGTGCGGGGGAGGGGCAGTCTTGTAGGATTGAGCACTTAGCCGGCGGGATCTGACGCTATCTCCAAGTTATTAATGTCAGAACTGAATTGAATTATAGGACACCCAAGTGGTGTCAGAGAATTGCTTGGATGTGTGGGGGAAAAAAAACCCATTATCAGAATCATACCTTCAAAGGTCAAATGCCATCTTCTCCAAAGAATGTTGTTGTAGGGAGGAGAACTTGCTACCCAAAATGCTCTTGGCATACGGATTATTTCAAGCTGAAAAGGCCCGAAAGACCGAGGAAGAAACTTTGACCTTTAACAGCCTAAAAGAATGTAAATAGAGGAAGGGAGCTCTGACCACAGATAAGTATAGTATGAACTAGGTATGGTAGACAGGGAGGAACCCAGCGAAGTCTGTTTGCTAAAATTCCATTCTGTGTGCCATTGTCTGTCTCCACATGGTCCAGCAAACATTTATTTACCAAACATTTGCTTTTCCACTTCCACGTCAATTGCCTTCCTTCCTTTTCAAGTCCCAAACCCCTACCCCACAATATCCTCTTTGGTCTTTAGCTGAAAATGGTGTATAAGGTGAGGGTTTCAGCCACTTTGTCCAGTTATTTAGTTTTCCTGGGCCTCTCCCATGTATACATGCTATTAAACTTCTGTTTGTCTTTCCCCTACTAATCTGTCTCATGTCCACTTAATTCTTAGACCAGCCAGAAGAACCTAGAAAGAAAGAGGAAAATTTCTTCCTTCCCGAAAAGGAAGCTAAAAAATGATTCCTCCTCTAATCGCGCAGCGTGCTTCATCTGTACCTTCAGGGTTATTCCCTCATGTTACAACTCATATGGCCATGGACTATCCCCTCCCCTCATCAATGACCCATTGACGGTGGGCTCCAGTTCTGACCCCTTTCGTGTGCCCTCTGCAGGACCTCCCAACTTGCCTCGCGTGAAGTAGGAACTCCACACATATTGGTAAACTGTCGATTGAATGAACCATTGATGTGAAAATGATCTGAGAAGCCAAATACCATATGAATGTTTTATCTGGTTTCCTTTTCCTCTATAGTCTTGGTTTTACATACTCCTCACTGTTCCTCGGACTCAGAATTTGTTTGTGTTGCTGGACCCCTTGCACATATTTTGCTCATCTGACCACTTTTCTCCTCTTTAAGCGGCAAACTCCTTCACATGTTCTAGGACTGCACTCGGCATCACCTCAGAGGATCCTTCCCTCCTGTGACTACTCACTGGGCTACCTATACTTTCCTATGCCCCACCCTAGCACTGCTCTTACTGCATTAAAATTCCCATTCTCTTGTCTGTCTCAACTAGGCTGTGAGAAATTTAAACAAAGATTGAATCTCATTCATCTTTGTAACCTTGTAATTGGCAAAGTATTTGGTACGATATAGGTAGTCAATAGCTGTTGATTAGACTGATAATATATTTTTTAAATACTTTTATTTTAACTATCTTCCTGAGTTCCAAACAAGACTTCTGTGAAAAGAGGTATAGAACCAAGAGACCCTCAATATTGGAAATCTCTGCTTTCTTAACGGCACAGCGACACATAGCACCTGATCCTCCCAATGGCTTCTAAAAAATTACACAATTTACATAAACTCCTCTGTCCCAGGAGTTATTTTGAAAATATAACTTTTATTTAGAGTTGTTAATTCGGGTGAGCATCTGTGTGTGTAAGTTTTGGAAAGGCAAGGAGTACGTTTATAAAGGTTCATCACTTTTTCTCAAGAGCTGGTGCAAAGAAGAAGCTCGATACATTTGAAATGAATGAATGACATCCGGAGGCTGCATTATTGCTTGTGGGGCATGAGAGCACCAATTAGAAAACTGGGATGAGTGCCGGAAGAAAATGGCACTGGTTGCCCATTACGAGTCCAAAGGTCCCTAACTTACAGAAGAATCATAAGTTCTACGCCTGAGTTGTAAAGATGGTGATATTAATAGGGAGGATAATATGGCCACAGCAGTTAATACTTTCCAGCCCTGAATAACACAGTGGAAAAAGAGCTGGACTATGAATAAGAAGACAGGAATTCTAATCCTGGTTCTGGCACCTTCTAACCCTATAGCCCTGGGCAACTCACTGAACTTCTCAGTTTCTTCCTCACCTGGGGAGAACAGGCAGCAACTAACATTTTCTGCTAATTTACAGAGTGCCAGCTCCTGTGTGAGAGGTTTTACATATATTTCCTCCCTCACTCTGAGGAAATTTGGCTAGGTTCTGTCCAGCTCTGAATGCTCAAGATTTTTATTATTCTCAGCTAATTTAAATCCCATGCCAAAGAACACAAGGCAATGAAAGACTGAAAAAAAAAATCGAGTGGTTATTAATTCTTTCTCAAAGATTTCATACATGTTCACTTAATTATACCTCGGAAGAATGTGAATACAGTGATGTTACGTGATCTCCCGGTAGCCACCGGTGATGTGTGTGATGTTAGTGACAGAGTTGGATGATGGGGACAGCTCGTTGCTCCCAGCTCGATTCCCTGGTTATCAGTCTGATGAATGTAGGTACTCTTATTTACATGTGATTTCTCCATCAATCTGTTTAAAGTCAGTAAATGCTTTAGGGAATGCTTATCTGAATTAACAACTCTAAATGAAAGCTACAGTTTCAAAATTCCTGGGACAAAGGATATATAGGTTTTAATCTGAAGCCAAGAAATACAAGCCCAATCAAGCATCCCTCAATAGAACATTTCAAGGAAGTGCAAGGAAATCACCTCAATAGGAACTCTGAGATTTTCACCCTTTGGGTGGTAAAGCTCAGACAGACAATGAACTGCTTTTGCTGAGCAAAGAGCCAAAAGATAAAGGAAATCTTGCCTTATGAGAATTATAGTTCTATGTGGGAGTTCCTTTTCATATAAAAACAACACATTATCCAAATGTCTCATGAAAACCATTCCGAGGACATAATTATTGCTTAAATGTTACATTCAAGGCAAGGAGTAGAACTTTGGAACCCAAGTCAAATATCCCAGAGAACAACGTCTGAGTTCCATGAACCTTATAGTTTCAGTTGTCGAGATAAGTGAATATCTGGGTTGGGGTGGGAGGGGGAATGCTCTTAGCATGGTGGATCCATTCCTGACAGATATTCTTGTCTTCAGTTGTTTTTATTTGTTTGAGGGTATTGACTATCTGGGGATAGAATAAAGTGCATTAAATGGACCCTCAGTTTTCCAACCTGCCCCTGCCGGGCGGCTCCATCATTCACTTCTCAGCCCGAACTAGACCAAGGCAAGCTCAGCTCCCTTTGGTGAAGCTCTGGTGGTGGACATGTTGGTTTTAAGGAAGTACTTGAACTCAGTAGGAGGATCAACTCTGTACAACTATGGGTATGGATTTGGGAATGATCGTTAGATGCAACTATTCTACTGCTGGTCTATTCTGTTTGCTGAGTGTGGTTTGGACCAGAGGTGACACAAACAGCCATGATTTGGAGGGTGGTCCTCAGTCAGAGTGTGAGAATTGGCTCTGGGTGAGCTCTCTATATGGCAACTATGGTCTTAGGGCACTCTGTATATGGTAACGATGGAGGTTTATGTGGTTCAAAACCCCCAAGGCTATGGAAAAATCTGATCTCGGGAAGGTAGCTTCAGCTGATAGCCTATAATAAGCAGGGTTAGGCTTAAGTCCCCAATGCTTTAACAGAGGAAGGACCTCCGAGCCCATGCCAACAAACCAGTAACTGAAAACGCCCTGACACATCACCACTGGCGCCCCTTCTCCCTGGAGCTGTGCAGTGTAGTGGCCTTGAGCCGGGCTATGTTAAAGAAGCCTTGGGAATGTATCCTTATTCATCTCTTCCTCCTCAATTCCTACCTCCATCATCTTGGTCCAGGGTTTCACTCTTCATATTTTAATTCCTGAAACGCTCTCCTAGCTCATGTCTCTGCCTCAGGCTCTCTGACCTTCAGCTATTCCATGAGTTCTTCCTGAATGACTCTGTTCCAAAGCCTTCAGAGATTTCGTCCCATAACCCAGAAGACTGAATAGGTATAGTAAATGGAAAGATGTGAGAGAGTAGAACAGACATATATTGTTCTCTACCCTTGCTTCCTGACACAGAACTCTTAAAATCCCCTGTAGTTTCCTAAGTAATAAGTGCACTAGTAGCATCTTTTGTTCTAATGAGGTGACTCTGGGTGGGGTCCTGGATTTCTCCTGGATAGGGGCTGGTCCCCAGAAGCAACAATCCATGATTAGAAGCTTAGAATTTTCAGCCCTACCCCTCATCCTAGGAGAGGGGCTAGGAACGGAGTTAATAATTGCTCATGCCTCTGTGAAGAAGCCCCCAGCAAATCCTAATAATACAGGGTTCAGAGAGCTTCTAGGCGGGTAAACACATCCACACCAGGAGGGTGATGCACCCCAACTCCAAGGGAAAGAAACTCCTGCACTCAGGACCCTCTCAGACTCTGCCCTCTTCATCTGGCTGTTCACCTGTATCCTTTATCATATCCTTTAATGAACTGGTGAACATGAGTACATGTTTCCTTGGGTTCTGTGGGCTGCTCGAACAAATGAATGAAATTAATTAAGGGGGGGTGTCGTTGGAATCTTATAGCTGGTGGGTCACAAGCAAAGATGATAACTTGAGCTTACAACTGGTGTCTGGAGTGGGGAGGGAGGTGGTGGGCAATCTTGTGGGACTGAGCCCTTAACCTGTGGGATCTGATGTTATGTCAGATAGCATCAGGATTGAGTTAAACTGTGGGACACCCAGCTGGTGTCGGACATTTCCTTGCTGTTGTGAGGGGAAAACCTCCACGTATTTGGTGACCAGATGTGTCAGAAGTGAAGTGTTTTGTGTGACTAGTAAAGAAAACTCACTGGGAAGACAAACCCGGGAGGGAGGAACTGGGTTTTTCCCTACAGAGGAAGGAAAAAACCTGAGTTTTCCTACAAAAGAACACTGCAAAAGAACCAGGATACTATGTTTCAACACTGGCTCTGCTCATCCCGTCAGAAGTGAGCTGTTTTGCACTAGTCATTTAATCTCCCTGAGCTTTGCTTCCTTGTTCATAGTGTGGTGGCAACACGTGGGTCATAAACATCATTTACGGTGATGATAACTGTGATAAGGGATGTGAAAACTCCAAAGTATTACACTGTTTCTGGATTCAGCAAGAGAAGTGTAACTATCACTCATAATAACTCACATTTATTGAGCACCTACTACTATGAGCTAGATGCTGTTATAAATGCTTTACAAATAGTAACTCATTTCATCCTCAGAACAACCCTATCTTATAGATTGGGAAACTGAGCTCTGGAGAGGTGAAATAACTTGCCCAAGTCACATAATTTTCCGTTGGTAGAATTGAGTTATGAAGCCAATAAATAAGGCCCCAGAGGCCATATCCTGTAAAGAAAAAAAGATGGAAAAATGGAAAGGATCACTTCCAAAAAAATAATTTTCGAAACATTTGGTGGTCTTTCTCTAACAATGAGTAATTCAGAGATTTATATGCTTGATGAATACTTATGGAGCACACACTATGTGTCAGGCATTCTGCTAATTCTTAGAAAGTCAAGGAAAAGTAAATGTAAATTTCAAGTGTCCTTATGGGGACACACAGTCTAGTGGTCGTGGCAGAGATCCATACATGATTTGCAGAGTGCTCTGGGGCCACTGGGGGGCGCTCAACCAGGCTTGGCAGGGTCAGGGGAAGCATCCTGGTGAAGATAACACAAATGAGTGTTATAAAAGACAAGCAGGATTCAGTGAGGCAATCACTGGCAGGTGGAGAGAGACACTAGGAAACGAGAACAGTAAGTCCATAATTAGGATGGAGTAGAACATGCAGGGAACAACCAGGCCACAACTGTTAGAATGGGATTTAATGTGGCCAGAGACCTGGTCTGATTGTACACCTCTGTAGTCCCTGGCACTTCCCATCAGAATGTAAACCCTGAAACGGCAGAGAATTGTCTGTTTTGGTCACTATTACATCACCAGTGCCTGGTACAAGGTAGTGCCCAATACATATTTGTTAAGTACACACATATACGTGTGGATGAATGGTACACTAAATAAATACTTGTTGAGTGAATTATTTAACAATAAACAGGGAGCACCACTGCAAACGAGGCTGGGCAAGCCTCTAGCTTTCCTGTATACTGCATCTGATATAAACCCAATCAACTATCAATCAAAGTACCTCGAGCTGGATCACGCGGTGCCTTGGGGCCAAGCACACGCATTTAAACTTTATCGTAATGATCAGAGTGAACCACTGAAGTGCCTCAAGCTGGGGAGTGACATGGCCAAACAGCAAGCGAGAAAGAGGACTCTGGTGGCAGTTTGGAGAACAGTTTAGAGGAGGAGAGACCAACGATGGGAAAACTCCACGGGGCTATGCAGGACTCTCTCACAGGAAGCTCCGGGAAAAGGGATAGAACAGTGAACGGAAAAGTTAGCATTCAAAGCAGGGTTCACTCTCGCTTTTAACAACTCCACGCAATAAAAATTTGGATAAAAGCAAAGTAGAGGGTCAATGAATAATTTCACAAAGACTGGAGAGACAGGGTGTCCTATGGTGACACTAGCTGAGAAAAATCAGGAGATTTAGGATTTGGCCCTGGCGCATCTTTAGCCTATGGTGTGGTTGTTAGCAACTTGCTGGACTTCTGAGGGCCTGCTTTCTCCTTCTGTAAAACAAAGAGGCTGAGTCATTTCTCAAAGTTCTCCTCTGGCCCTACCATCCCAGGATCATTGATTCTATGACCTTCTGATCCCTGTGATGAGTTTTAAATTGCTGGATAGTGAACTGCATAGCACTTAGACCCACAGATTGAAATGATTTCGGAGGAGAAAATTACTGCAGTGTTATTAAGTTCAAACCTCTCATTTAACAGATGAGGACACCAATGTTCAGCCCTGTTAGTTGAAATGGCCAAGCTTATGTAGCTCGTTGAGGGCAGAAGAGAAGATAATCCCACTCTTATCATCAAATTACATGAACCTGTTTATATATTATCAAAAAACAGGTAACCTGGACCTGCACTTTTGGTACGTGTCATTTTAAGTTTGAATCCTCTGAACTCGTTAATAGTTTATTCCAAAAGAATTTTAATAGAATTTACGGTCTTTACTGATGAGTCTTCACACTTTCAAGTAGTAAATACAAAGGTACAAAAAAAAAAACCCATCTCATGTTTTCATCTGTTGAACTCCTGTCTACTAAGTGTTAAAGGCACAAAGACAATAAGATCTGGACTAATTTCTAACATCTTACCAGTTCTAAAATACTATGGTGATCCATCCTGCTTTAAATTTTATCATGTATCCTAACCTGGCTAGGAGGGCAAATGCCACGCATGAGTGTTGGGTTGTGGGTTTTTTTAGTGCTGTTCAGGGTTTCGCCTTTATGGAAAGGATTTATAACGCCACAAAAAGTGCATGCTTACTTGTTGGGTGTTCCGTGGAGGTTGGTCAGTACGGTGAAGTTGTTTCTCACACTTCGCAAGCTGGCAAGGACCTAGAAGTAAAATGTTTCCACTGTTAGGAATGGTTAGGAACAAAAGGAGAGGAATGGGCCGGTTTAGAGGCTACACTTAGAAACTACACCCAGAGACGGAGCGAGAAGGAGGCAGGCCAGCATGATACATACCTGGGCAAAAGGCGTTACAATCAAGTCATCGCCATGTCTGGTGAAAAGAGAGAAAAGAAACATTTTGTAAATGCATTTGAATTATAACTGTGTCATATAAGCTGTAATATGAAACTTCATCAGTGTTAGCAATACAAATGTTATACAAATTCTTCCACCTGGATATAAGGCAGGACTGATTTAGGTGCAGATGGGGATTTCAGGAACTTGAAAGAAAAAAACCCACCAGGTTCATGGCTCCTGGATGTACAGTGGCTATACATAAAAACACTTGCAAGTAAGCATAGATCTTCAGGGTGTTTTCCCATTAAATAGCAGACCCAGAGTACTGTAATTCAGAGCAATTTGTGGATTTTGGTGGCCAGAGCCAGGAACTTCAAAAGGAGGGCTGCTCACAGGCACACACAGAGTTGGAAAAAATGGCGTCACAGTCTGGATAAAGGTTAACTTTGGATTTCCTCGCTTTTGTTGATTTGAACCACAGCCTTCATGCCATTTAAACACAGATTTCTGTCTGGGAATCCCATTACTTTTTGTTTTTAAGACAACTTTTTTCTTAAAGTACCGAAGGAAAAGCTTTTAAGGGAGTGTAGTGTAGGGACTGAACCTACTATTATATCATTGTCTCTCACTTTGTCCCAAAGATCTGATTCAGCTGAACCTAGTGTTACATAAATCTGTACTTAGGAAGAGTCAAAAGTGTGTTTTCAGAAGTGCACTCTCTCTCTGACACATGCTTTGATACCTCTTCTTAAATCCGCATTCAGCAAGGTCTCCATTAAAACCGTTAGAAGACAGGCTGGCCTGAGCTGCAGACGCACAATCAGGCCAATTCGTATCGCAGTGTAAATCCTAACAGTCGCACAGAAGGTGGCGGACAGTGAGTTTCCTTCACTGTCTGATCATCTTCTCTGTCTTCATGATCACCACACGTATATGGCACCTTATTCGCTAACGACGGGACTGCGACCAATGGTTATTAAACACCTGCCCGGTACCAGGCATTAGGTGAGGCCTAGGGATCCAGGGTTGGATAACACCTACACCCTTGGGGGCCTCTTCTCCAGCATGGGCTTTTACTTTGGGGTATTATTTAATACAATATTTTCCTTTCTACCTTGGTCTTTAGCTAGAAGTCCCCCTTCAATTTCATTAAACTTCCTGTGCATCTGATTTGTACAGTGACTAAGTGACTATAAAAAGAACACTGACAAGAGTAAGTGTTCTTTGAGTGATTACCATCTGTCAGCCTCTGCATGAAATCTCATTTAATTCTTGTAACAAGAACTGGGGCAATGACTCTTATTCCCATTTTATAGGTAATATCAACGCTCAGAGCAGGTAAGCAACTGCTTAGCTAGCACACAGCTAATAAATGAAAGAACTAAGACAGATTCCAAAAATCTATGCTTTTAAACATTACGTTTCCTGTTTTATGACGACCCTGCATAGTTGATTGAATTATACAGAATTCATGATTCCCACAAATTAAAACAGAGGAGACAGAAAAATGTCCAAAACACGGCAGTAGATATTATAAATACAGAATGAGAAATACAAACAATTGATACTTAATGGGGTGCAAAGGAGATGTGATAATTACAGATTAGACATAGTAGAAAAGGCTTGATTGAATGAGTGGTATTCGAGATGAACCTGGAAGGGCAGGCTTTAAAAGGCACGGATGGTAGGTGCTACTAATGAGAACAATGCAAGAACCGAGGCATTGAAATGGGAAAGTCCTGAACATGGAGATGCTTGGTGGCTGTTTAGAGCCGAGCAGTGACAGACATTTGTAGGGGATAAGACTCAAAGGTCCCCCCACACCCAAGTTATGGACATTGTGGACAATGGTTGTGGAGCTGGTGCTCAACTCAGTAAAAGAAATGAGCCAGTGAAGGTTTCTAGTGAGAAAGGCAAACAGAAAAGTGCTTTAGAAAGTATTGGGTTGACCAAAAAGTTTATCTGGGTTTTTTTTTTTTCTTTTTGGCTGCGTTGAGTCTTTGCTGCTGCATGGGTTTTCTCTAGTTGCAGCGAGCGGGGGCTACTCTTTGTTGCAGTGTGCGGGCTTCTCATTGTGTGGCTTCTCTTGTTGCGGAGCACGGGCTCTAGGCACACAGGCTTCAGTAGTTGTGGCTTGCAGCCTCAGTAGTTGTGGCTCGCGGGCTCAGTAGTTGTGGCTCGAAGGCTCTAGAGTGCAGGCTCAGCAGTTGTGGCGCACGGGCTTAGTTGCTCCACGGCACATGGGATCTTCCCGGACCGGGGATGGAACCCGTGTCCCCTGCATTGGCAGGTGGATTCTTAACCACTGAGCCACCAGGGAAGTCCCAGGTTTTTCCATAACATATTACGGAAAAATCTGAACAAACTTTTGGGCCAACCCAATAAAATGCTATGGATACAAGAGATGGATGGAAGAGAGGACAGAGCCAGGAAGATGGGTTAGGGGGATATCGCCGTCATTCGGATGAGAAGACATCGGTGAGGCAGAGGAAGAAACAGGAAAAGACAAATGGAATAGACCCTGAACGTCTTGCCAAGGACTTGGCATTGAATTGGATAAGGGGTCATAAAGAAATACTATTTTCAGTTTTAAAAATGGGTATCTGGGAAAATAGTGAAGTTGTGAGTAGAAGTTAAAAAGTGAGGAGTTGGAAGAGACGTGTCACCTTCTCACATGTTGAGTTTTAAGGTATTCGTTGATATCCTGGTGGAAACAGCAAGTGGGAAGACTGAAATATGGGGGTTAGAGCTAGAGATTTAGGAGGTACCTACAACAGTGGGGCCCCTTAAAGCAATGGCAGGGGTGTATAGAGAGAGAGAGTCAAAGGGAGAACCTCAGGGCTCTTGTTAAGAGAGGAGTAGTTGTGATAAATGCAGGGTGGCGGGCTATTACAAGAACTGCCCCTTCCCAAGCTATTTTTTGGAGATGGGTGAAATATCTTTCTATTTGTTCAGATTTCTGCTGTGAAGTTCACATTGTTCAGAAGACATCAGGGTGAGCTAGGTATAAAATGACAGTGCTAGACTTAAGTAGGTCATCTATGGCTCCTGGATTTCTGGAGTCTACATGTCCAACAAAAGTTAGATAATACAAGCAAATCTCATACATATGTAGTACCTAAAGCTGATGTATTGTTGCATGAGTGGGGAGCTGCTAAAACTAAAAAGCTACTAATCATTAGTACAAACTAATGATTAAACACAGGTTAAAAGAAAAAACACATTAAGAGAGGGCTCGGTGTCAAAATGACTATTATCATGAAATTTTGAAGTTTAGGAGAGCAGAACACTCAGAGGCAAGAGACGAATTTTCAGATCCCCAGCACTGGGTCCCTTAAAGAATTGGAGCTGTAAAAGCTAACGCTGTATATCAGACAGTAGTTGCTAGAGAAATGATCAGGTAATTCATAGATAACTCATAGCACGTTGAAGAAACAAAAGAAAAAAGCTTCTATTTGAGTATAGCCAGATTATTTATAAAACCGTTCTCAATTTTTAAAATCATAATTTGGTACATTAATAATAAAATGCATGAATGTAACAAAACACTTGATTGGTTATGAAAACTGATGTACTTCTTAGTTGTCCAAACCACTAGAGCGGACAATACCTCTCAGGAACGAGGCCAGATATTCAGAACCGTGGCACGAGCACCATCTAGTGACAAAACTAGCACATTACAAGTTTGTAGGATAATTGGAGATAGAACTCTGTGGGTCTTAGAATTGAGTGTAGGTCTGCTCTCAACAATGAATGCTTTTCTAGGAAGCAAACATGCTGCTTCCTACTGCTACGCTCTGGGTTTTATTAATATTAACTTCCTCTGTTTCATGACTACACGTACTTTTCTTGTAATACTAATTTTCGTCTGCCTTAGAGAGAGACATATGCTATTGTAGTTAAGAGCACAGCTTTTGGAGCCAGTGTTGGTTTGTTTCTCAGTTGCACTATTACTAACTATGAGACATTAGGCAACCTCTCTATGGCTCACTTTCTTCACCTGTAAAATAGGGTGTTGTGAGAATTAAATAAGTTATTATATATGTACAACTCTTACAACAGTGCTAGGCACATGAAGGCACTTTCATTAGTTATAGTTATTCGTATTAGTAGTAGGTATCATTATTTCATTATAGTAGGTTTCATGTCTATCTTCCCAGCTGGTGAGAACTTCTTTAGGGTAGTCATTTCTGCCCCCATTACAATCAAGAGAACTAATATTTATATTGTACCTTACAGTTTACAAAGCATTTTCATGTCCTTTATTTCATGTGGTAAGAGTATGTTCTTGACCCTGGGGAATGGTGCAAGCACCTATCTTGTTGGTCAAGCCTGAAACCTTCTTTTCCCTCATCCCACAGTCAACCACCAACATATGCTGATCCTAACTTGCAAATATTTATTAATCGCCCACTGGATCTGTTCTAATGTAGATCCCCATCCTTTAAGATGCAGATTACCGAAGCAGCTTCCCATTTGGCTCTTGGAAACATCTTTAGGCTTGTCCACCCTCTAAAGTGTTTTGTTTTTGTTTTTTTTTTTCCGGTACGCGGGCCTCTCACAGCTGTGGCCTCTCCCGTTGCGGAGTACAGGCTCCGGACGCGCAGGCCCGGCAGCCATGGCTCACGGGCCCAGCCGCTCCGCAGCACGTGGGATCTTCCCGGACCGGGGCACGAACCCGTGTCCCCTGCATTGGCAGGCGGACTCTCAACCACTGCACCACCAGGGAAGCCCCCAAACTGTTCTTTAGACTGTAATCAGAGTTATCTTTCAAAAACATTCATCTGAATATGTATTTTCCTGTTTTAAAGCCTTTCGTAGCCCCCCACTGCTTGTCTGCTGCATAAATGCCAACTCCTCACATAGGCCCTTTGTGATGAGGGAACTGCTTACTTCTCTGGCTTCGTCTCTCACCACTTCCTCATGCTCTCATGTTCTCTGCCTGAGCCATATTGAGCTGTGGTCCCCCCAGATGTTCTTGACAACAAGAGAGTTAGTGAGCGCATAGCCCTTCCTCCTGCACACCTTTCTGCCTGGATAACTCCTTTAGCTTAGCTGTAACCCCTCGAAGCAGGCTGCTCGCCTTGCCTGGCCAGATCTCTCAAAGTCCAGGGCAACCCTTTCCATAGACATTGCCCTTTTCTGAAGGTATTACAACTGCCTATTGACTTACTAATCTTTTAGCTCCCCTGAAGATAAAGAAAGTGTCTCATTTGTTTGCAAAGTGCCTAAAGGTAAGTAAATTTTTGTTAAAAGAAAGGATGTATATAATCTTCATAACAGCTGGAAAGGCAGGCAGAGCAGAGATTCGTATCATTCTTTTTATTTTTCATCATTATTTAGAGTCTGTTTATGTACTGGATAACCATATGGTTTAATCATCTAGACTCCCTGGATTTAAGCCGTGATTCCCCATTTACTGGGCAGATTATTTAACCTCTCTGTACTTCAGTGTCCTCATCTTTAAGACAAGAAAATTACAGTACCAACTACCTTGGGGTTATAGGGATTAAATGAGTTAAAATATGTAAAGGACTTTAAATAGTATATAGGAAATGCTTAATAAACGTGTGCTTTTATTTACAGGTAATTTAGACACTACAAAAAATACTCAATGTCTTAAAGCCATGGTGCTAGTAAGTACGATGGCTGTAACTCAAGTCTTAGACACCACATTGTACTTTTTTGGTAGTCCATCAATAAACAGGTCTTAAATTTAAGTGCGCTCTTATTTCTGCTTTTCCTCTTGGTTCTCAGATCTCATTTCCCTTGACTGCTCTCTCTAGAGACTACTTACATCTCATACAAATGATGGCTTTAAAAAGTTCCTTGTCTGTGTAAGACTACAAATGGGATGACCAAATGAAGGAAACATGGCTCTTGCTTCCCTGTGGCTTTACTGGTAGGTAATTAAAACTTGGTTCTGTCCAGGGTGGTTCCCGCCACAGCTTGGGGTAATCTAACTGGCCTCACCAGTTTCCGGTACTTTATGTTCCTATTGGGAAATCTATACCTTGGTATACAAAGACATTACGCTAAAGATGACTACGACACAGGAAGAAGCCAATAAATTATTGCCACATCTAGGAAAGCATGTGAAATTTCCTTTTGGGATCCAATGGTGATCTTGTTTTCTTTACCAGAAAGCATTCTTTACTAGAACGAAACAGAAACCAATAAATTATTGCCACATCTAGGAGAGCATGTGAAATTTCCTTTTGGGATCCAATGGTGATTTTTTTTTTTTTTTTTTTTTGCGGTATGTGGGCCTCTTACTGTTGTGGCCTCTCCCATTGCAGAGCACAGGCTCCGGACGCGCAGGCTCAGCGGCCATGGCTCACGGGCCCAGCCGCTCTGCGGCATGTGGGATCTTCCCAGACCGGGGCATGAACCCGTGTCCCCTGCATCGGCAGGCGGACTCTCAACCACTGTGCCACCAGGGAAGCCCCAATGGTGATCTTGTTTTCTTTACTAGAAAGCATTATTTCAGTCTCTCTTTTGTTGCTGTATGCTAAAGCCACTTTTAATGTTCCATTTACTTTTTAACTCAATATCTTTTTCACTCATTCTCCCTGCCTATATGTTTCCTCCTGAAAGAGCTGAGATGAGAAGTTTTAAAAAGCTAGTTTTGTCTCTACTGTTAAGATTTAATGCTGAGGAATTATGCAAAGTTTTCTACCTCGTGTGTAAATTCGTGACTGTTCTGTTCTGGAGAGAGGGGCTCCTGAGCGGGGAACATGCTGCAGCCCCCATCTAGCAGCCTTCACGTCAAGACTCGAAATCTATAATTGTCCTTCTTTTTCTTGGCTTTATGGGTAGAAGGCAGGAGAAGCAGTAAGAGGTTCAGGGGCTGCTGCTCCTCTATTTCAAATCACTGAAGAGTAATAATCGGGTGAAATAGCTTTGAGAGCATTACTTCAGGTTAGCTCAAAATACCTGTGTAAAACTGGATTTTCCAACATGGTCCTGAAAAAACGAAATTTCAGAAGAATCTGGATATTCAAGTTCTACTTCTTGTTGTGTTGAGAAATATAAATTCCTAAACTGACAAACACATGAAAGTTTTACTGGCATGCTGAAATATTTGCAAAACAAAATTCTGGGCTATTTTTATTCACTCAAAGCTTTTAATATATCTTGTTATTAGTATCTTTGATAGGATGAGATCATGTTTACAACTGTGTTTTCTTGGGAAGGACCATTCTTTATTACGAAAGTGTGCCCTTATTATATTTTTAAGTTCTGGTTTGGTTTCTTTTTAATATCTTTATCAGAGTATAATTGCTTTACAGTACTGTGTTGGTTTCTGCTGTATAACATAGTGAATCAGCTATACATATACATACATCCCCATATCCCCTCCCTCTTGCATCTCCCTCCCACCCTCCCTATCCCACCCCTCTAGGTGGTCATAAAGCACTGAGCTGATCTTCCTGTGCTATGCGGCTGCTTCGCAGTAGCTATCTATTTTACATTTGGTAGTATATATAAGTCCATGCCACTCTCTCACTTCGTCCCAGCTTACCCTTCCCCCTCCCCGTGTCCTCAAGTCCATTCTCTACATCTGCATCTTTATTCCTGTCCTGCCCTAGGTTCTTCAGAACTATATATATATATTTATTTATTTATTTATTTATTTATTTATTTTTTGGATTCCATATATATGTGTTAGCATACAGTACTTTTTTTTCTCTTTCTGACTTACTTCACTCTGTATGACAGACTCTAGGTCCATGCACCTCACTACAAATAACTCAATTTTGTTTCTTTTTATGGCTGAATAATATTCCATTATATATATGTGCCACATCTTCTTTACCTATTCATGGGTCGATGGACAGTTAGGTTGCTTCCATGTCCTGGCGATTGGAGATAGTGATGCAATGAACATTGTGGTACATGACTCTTTTTGAATTATATATTTTTCAGAGTATATGCCCAGTAGTGGGATTGCTGGGTCATATGGTAGTTCTATTTTTAGTTTTTTAAGGAACCTCCATACTGTTCTCCACAGTGGCTGTACCAATTTACATTCCCACCATAAGAGCAACAGGGTTCCCTTTTCTCCACACCCTCTCCAGCAATTATTGTTTGTGGATTTTTTGATGATGGCCATTCTGACTGGTGTGAGGTGATACCTCATTGTAGTTTTGATTTGCATTTCTCTAATGATTAGTGATGTTGAGCATCCTTTCATGTGTGTATTGGCAATCTGTATATCTTCTTTGGAAAAATGTCTATTTAGGTGTCCTGCCTATTTTTGGATTGGGTTGTTTGTTTTTTTAATATTGAGCTGCATAAGCTGCTTGTAAACTTTGGAGATTAATTTTTGGTCCGCTGCTTTGTTTGCAAATGCTTTCTCCCATTCTGAGGGTTGTCTTTTAGTCTTGTTTATGGTTTCCTTTGCTGTGCAAAAGCTTTAAAGTTTCATTAGGTCCCATTTTTTTATTTTTGTTTTTATTTCCATTTCTCTAGGAGGAGGGACAAAAAGGATCTTGCTGTAATTTTTGTCATAGAGTGTTCTTCCCATGTTTTCCTCTAAGAGTTTCATACTGTCTGGCCTTAGTCTGGTCTTTAATCTATTTTGAGTTTATTTTTGTGTGTGGTGTTAGGGAGTGTTCTAATTTCATTCTTTTACATGTAGCTGTCCAGTTTTCCCAGCACCACTTATTGAAGAGACTGTCTATTCTTCATTGTATATTCTTGCCTCCTTTATCAAAAATAAGGTGACCATATGTGCATGGGTTTATCTCTGGGCTTTCTATCCTGTTCCATTGATCTATATTTCTGTTTTTGTGCCAGTACCACACTATCTTGATTACTGTAGCTTTGTAGTATAGTCTGAAGTCAGGGAGCCTGATTCCTCCAGCTCCGTTTTTCTTTCTCAAGATTGCTTTGGCTATTTGGGGTCTTTTGTGTTTCCATACAAATTGTGAAATTTTTTGTTCTAGTTCTGTGAAAATTGTCAGTGGTAGTTTGATAGGGATTGCATTGAATCTGTAGATTGCTTTGTGTAGTATAGTCATTTTCACAATGTTGATTTCTCCAATCCAAGAACAGGGTATATCTCTCCATCTGTTTGTATCATCTTTAATTTCTTTCATCAGTGTCTTAGAGTTTTCTGCATACAGGTCTTTTGTCTCCTTAGGTAGGTTTATTCCTAGGTATTTTATTAATTTCTCTTTCAGATTTCTCTTTCAGATTTAATTTCTCTTAATTTCTCTTTAATTTCTTTAATTTCTCTTTCAGATTTCTCATCATTAGTGTATAGGAATGCAAGAGATTTCTGTGCACTAATTTTGCACCCTGCTACTTTAACAAATTCATTAATTAGCTCTAGTAGTTTTCTGGTGGCATCTTTAGGATTATCTATGTGTAGTGTCATGTCATCTGCAAACAGTGACAATTTTACTTCTTCTTTTCCAATTTGGATTCCTTTTATTTCTTTTTCTTCTCTGATGGCTGTGGCTAAAACTTCCAAAACTATGTTGAATAATAGTGGTGAGAGTGGACAACCTTGTCTTGTTCCTGATCTTAGAGAAAATGGTTTCAGTTTTCACCATTGAGAATGGTGTTGGCTGTGGGTTTGTCATATATGGCCTTTATTATGTTGAGGTAAGTTCCCCCTATGCCTACTTTCCGGAGGGTTTTTTATCATAAATGGGTGTTGAATTTTGTCAAAAGCTTTTTCTGCATCTACTGAGATGATCATATGGTTTTTATTCTTCAGTTTGTTAATGTGGTATATCACATTGATTGATTTGCATATACTGAAGAATCCTTGCATTCCTCGGATAAAACCCATTTGATCATGGTGTATGATCCTTTTAATGTGCTGTTGGATTCTGTTTGCTAGTATCTTGTTGAGGGTTTTTGCATCTATGTTCATTAGTGATATTGGCCTGTAATTTATTTTGTGCGTGTGTGACATGTTTTTCTGGTTTTGGTATAAGGGTGATGGTGGCCTTGTAGAATGAGTTTGGGAGTGTTTCTCCCTCTGCTATATTTTGGAAGAGTTTGAGAAGGATAGGTGTTAGCTCTTCTCTTAATGTTTGATAGAATTCACCTGTGAAACCACATATTCCTGGGCTTTTGTTTGTTGGAAGATTTTTAATCACAGTTTCAATTTCAGTGCTTGTGATAGGTCTGTTTATATTTTCTATTTCTTCCTGATTCAGTCTCAGAAGGTTGTGTTTTTCTAAGAATTGGTCCATTTCTTCCAGGATGTACATTTTATTGGCATATAGTTGCTTGTAGTAATCACTCACGATCTTTCATATTTCTGCAGTGTCAGTTGTTACTTCTTTTGCATTCCTAATTCTGTTGATTTGAGTCTTCTCCCTTTTTTTCCTGATGAGTCTGGATAATGGTTTATCAATTTTGTTTATCTTCTCAAAGAAGCAGCTTTTAGTTTTATTGATCTTTGCTATTGTTTCCTTCATTTCTTTTTCATTTATTTCTGATCTGATCTTTATGATTTCTTTCCTTCTGCTAACTTTGGGGGGGGGGGTTTGTTCTTTTTTCTCTAATTGCTTTTTTTTTTCTTTTGAATTTTATTTTATTTATTTTTTTATACAACATGTTCTTATTAGTCATCCACTTTATACACATCAGTGTAAGCATGTCAATCCCAATTTCCCAATTCATCCCACCATCACCACCCCCACCCGCCGCTGCTCTCCCCCCTTGTCCATACGTTTGTTCTCTACATCTGTGTCTCAATTTCTGCCCCGAAAACGAGATCATCTGTACCATTTTTCTAGATTCCACATATATGCTTTAATATGTGATATTTGTTTTTCTCTTTGAGACTTACTTCACTCTGTATGACAGTCTCTAGATTCATCCACATCTCTACAAATGACCCAATTTTGTTCCTTTTTGGCTGATTAATATTCCATTGTATATATGTACCACATCTTCCTTATCCATTCATCTGTCAATGGGCATTTAGGTTGCTTCCATGACCTGGCTATTGTAAATAGTGCTGCAATGAACATTGGGGTGCATGTGTCTTTTTGATTTATGGTTTTCTCTGGATATATGCCCAGTCGTGGGATTGTTGGGTAATATGGCAATTCTATTTATAGTTTTTGAAGGAACCTCCATACTGTTCTCCATAGTGGCTGTATCAGTTTACATTCCCACCAACAATGCAAGAGGGTTCCCTTTTCTCCACACCCTCTCCAGCATTTGTTATTTGTAGATTTTCTGATGATGCCCATTCTAACTGGTGTGAGGTGATACGTCATTATAGTATTGATTTGCATTTCTGTAATTGCTAGTGATGTTGAGCAGCTTTTCATGTGCTTCCTGGGATCTGTATGTCCTCTTTGGAGAAATGTCTATTTAGGTATTCTGCCCGTTTTTTGATTGGGTTGTTTGTTGTTTTGATATTGAGCTGCATGAGCTGTTTATATATTTCAGAGATTAATCCTTCGTCTGTTGATTCGTCTGCAAATATTTTTCACATTCTGAGGGTTGTCTTTTTGTTTTGTTTCCTTTGCTTTGCAAAAGCTTTTAAGTTTTACTAGGTCCCATTTGTTTATTTTTGTTTTTATTTCCATTACTCTAGGAGGTGGATCAAAAAAGATCTTGCTGTGGTTTATGTCAAGGAGTGTTCTTCCTATGTTTTCCTCTAAGAATTTTATAGTTTCTGGTCTTACATTTAGGTCTCTAATACACTTTGAGTTTATTTTTGTGTATGGTGTTAGGGAGTGTTCTAATTTCATTCATTTCCATGTAGCTCTCCAGTTTTCCCAGCACCACTTATTGAAGAGACTGTCTTTTCTCCATTGTATATCCTTGCCTCCTTTGTCATAGATTAGTTGACCATAGATGCATGGGGGTTTATCTCTGGGCTTTCTATCCTGTTCCATTGATCTGTGTTTCTGTTTTTGTGTCAGTACCATATTGTCTTCATTACTGTAGTTTTGTAGTATAGTCTGAAATCAGGGAGGCTGATTCCTCCAGCTCTGTTTTTTTCCCTCAAGACTGCTTTGGCTATTTGGGGTCTTCTTTGTCTCCATACAAATTTTAAGATTTTTTGTTCTAGTTCTGTAAAAAATGCCACTGGTAGTTTAGTAGGGATTGCATTGAATCTGTAGATTGCTTTGGGTAGTATAGTCTTTTTCACAGTATTGATTCTTCCAATCCAAGAACATGGTATATCTCTCCATCTGTTGGTATCATCTTTAATTTCTTTCAACAGTGTCTTATAGTTTTCTGCATAAAGCTCTTTTGTCTCTCTAGGTAGGTTTATTCCTAGGTATTTTTTTTTCTTTTTGTTGCAATGGTAAATGGGAGTACTTCCTTAATTTCTCTTTCAGATTTTTCATCATTAGTGTATAGGAATGCAAGAGATTTCTGTTCATTAATTTTGTATCCTGCTAGTATACCAAATTCATTG
Source organism: Delphinus delphis (assembly GCF_949987515.2). Taxonomy (NCBI): domain Eukaryota; kingdom Metazoa; phylum Chordata; class Mammalia; order Artiodactyla; family Delphinidae; genus Delphinus; species Delphinus delphis. The sequence continues at coordinate 56,546,129 of NC_082683.1, read as the reverse complement.
ATTAGCTCTAGTAGTTTTCTGGTGGCATCTTTAGGATTCTCTATGTATAGTATCACGTCAGCTCCAAACAGTGACAGTTTTACATTTTCTTTTCCAATTTGTATTCCTTTTATTTCTTCTTCTTCTGTGATTGCCGTGGCTAGGACTTCCAAAAGTATGTTGAATAATAGTGACGAGAGTGGACATCCTTGCCTTGTTCCTGATCTTAGAGGAAATGTTTTCAGTTTTTCACCATGGAGAATGATGTTTGCTGTGGGTTTGTCATATATGGCCTTTATTATGTTGAGGTAGGTTCTCTCTATGCCCACTTTCTCGAGAGCTTTTATGATAAATGGGTGTTGAATTTTGTCAAAAGCTTTTTCTGCATCTATTGAGATGATCATATGGTTGTTATTCTTCAATTTGTTAATATAGTGTATCAGATTGATTGATTTGTGTATATTGAAGAATCCCTGCATGCCTGGGATAAACCCACTTGATCATGGTGTATGATCCTTTTAATGTGTTGTGGGATTCTGTTTGCTAGTCTTATGCTGAGGATTTTTGCATCTATATTCATCGGTGATATTGGTGTGTAATTTTCTTTTTTTGTAGTATCTTTGTCTGTTTTTGGTATGAGTGTGATGGTGGCCTTATAGAATGAGTTTGGGAGTGTTCCTTCCTCTGCAATTTTTTGGAAGAGTTTGAGAAGGATGGGTGTTAGCTCTTCTCTAAATTTTTGATAGAATTCACCTGTAAAGCCATCTGGTCCTGGACTTTGTTTATTGGAAGATTTTTAATCACAGTTTCAATTTACTTACTTGTGATAGGTCTGTTCATATTTTCTATTTCTTCCTGCTTCACTCTTGGAAGGTTATACCTCTCCAAGAATTTGTCCATTGCTTCCAGGTTGTCCATTTTATTGGCATAGTGTTGCTCGTAGTAATCTCTTCGGATGCTTTGTATTTCTGCAGTGTCTGTTGTAACATCTCCTTTTTCATGACTAATTTTATTGATTTGAGTCCTCTCCCTCTTTTTCTTGATGAGTCTGGGTAATGGTGTATCAATTTTGTTTCTCTTCTCAAAGAACCAGCTTTTGGTTTTGTAGAATCTTTGCTATTTTCCCCTTGTTTCTGCTTCATTTATTTATTCTCTGATCTTTATGATTTCTTTCCTTCTACTAACTTTGGGTTTTGTTTGTTCTTCTTTCTCCAGATCCTTTAGGTGTAAGGACAGATTGTTTATTTGAAATTTTTCTTGTTTCTTGAGGTAGGCCTGCATAGCTATAAACTTCCCTCTTATAACTGCGTTTGCTGCATCCCACAGGTTTTGGATCATCGTGTTTTCATTATCATTTGTCTCTAGGTATATTTTGATTTCCCCTTTGATTTTTTCAGTGATCTCTTGGTTATTTAGTAATGTATTGTTTAACCTCCATATGCTTGTGTTTCTTATGTTTTTTCCTCTGTAATTCATTTCTAATCTCATAGCATTGTGGTCAGAAAAGATGCTTGATATGATTTCAATTTTCTTAAATTTACTGAGGCTTGATTTGTCACCCAAGATATGATCTATCCTGGAGAGTGTTCCGTGCGCACTTGAGAGAAAGTGTAATCTGCTGTTTTTGGATGGAATGTCCTATAAATATCAATTAAATCTATCTGGTCTACTGTGTCATTTAAAGCTTCTGTTTCCTTATTAATTTTCTGTTTGCATGATCCGTCCATTGTGTAACTGAGGTGTTAAAGTCCCCCACTATTATTGTGTTACTGTCGGTTTCCTCCTTTACAGCTGTTAGCAGTTGCCTTATGTATTGAGGTGCTCCTATGTTGGGTGCATATATATTTATAATTGTTATATCTTCTTCTTGGGTTGATCCCTTGATCATTATGTAGTCTCCTTCATTGTCTCTTGTAACATTCTTTATTTTAAAGTCTATTTTATCTAAGATGAGTATTGTTACTCCAGCTTTCCTTTGATTTCCATTTGCATTGAATATCTTTTTCCATCCCCTCACTTTCAGTCTGTATGTGTTGCTCGGTCTAAAGTGGTTCTCTTGTAGACAGCATATATATGAGTCTTGTTTTTGTATCCATTCAGCAAGCTGGTGTCTTTTGGTTGGAGCATTTAATCCATTCATGTTTAAGGTAATTATTTATATGTATGTTCCTATGACCATTTTTGTAATTGTTTTGGGTTTGGTTTTGTAGGTCCTTTTCTTCTCTTGTGTTTCCCACTTAGAGAAGTTCCTTTAGCATTTGTTGTAGAGCTGGTTTGGTGGTGCTGAATTCTCTTAGCTTTTGCTTGTTTGTCAATCTTTTGATTTCTCTAGCGAATCTGAATGAGATCCTTGCCGGGTAGAGTAATCTTGGTTGTAGGTTCTTCCCTTTCATTACTTTAAATATGTCATGCCACTCCCTTCTGGCTTGTAGAGTTTCTGCTTAGAAATCAGCTGTTAACCTTATGGGAGTTCCCTTGTATATTATTTGTCATTTTTCCCTTGCTGCTTTCAATAATTTTTCTTCGTCTTTAATTTTTGCCAACTTGATTACTATGTGTCTCGGCATGTTTCTTCCTGGGTTTATTCTTATGGGATTTTCTGCACTTCCCGTACATGGGTGGCTATTTCCTTTCCCATGTTAGGGAAATTTTCGACTATAATCTCTCAAATATTTCCTCAGGTCCTTTCTCACTCTCTTCTCATTATGGACCCCTATAATGTGAATGTTGTTGCATTTAATGTTGTCCCAGAGGCCTCTTAGGCTGTCTTCATTTCTTTTCATTCTGTTTTCTTTATTCTGTTCTGCAGCCATGAATTCCACCATTCTGTCTTGCAGGTCACGTATCCGTTCTTCTGCCTCAGTTATTCTGCTCTTGATTCCTTCTAGTGTATTTTTCATTTCAATTATTGTAGTGTTTATCTCTGTTTGTTCGTTATTTAATTCTTCTAGATGTTTGTTAAACATTTCTTGCATCTTCTTGATCTTTGCCTCCATTCATTTTCCGAGGTCCTGGATCATCTTCACCATCTTTATTCTGAATTCTTTTTCTGGAAGGTTCCCTGTCTTCACTTCATTAGTTGTTTTTCTGGGGTTTTATCTTGTTTCCTCATCTGGTACATAGCCCTCTGCCTTTTCATCTTGTCTATCTTTCTGTGAATGTGGTTTTTGTTCCACAGGCTGCAGCATTGTAGTTCTTCTTGCTTCTTCTGTCTGCCCTCCCGTGGATGAGGCTATCTAAGAGGCTTGTGCAAGTTTCCTGATGGGAGGGACTGGTGGTGGGTAGAGCTGGCTGTTGCTTTGGTGGGCAGAGCTCAGTAAAACTTTAATCCGCCTGTCTGCTGATGGGTGGGGTTGGGTTCCCTCCCTGTTGGTTGTTTGGCCTGATGTGACCCAACACTGGAGCCTATCCAGGCTCTTTGGTGGGGCTCAAGGCAGACTCTGGGAGGGCTTACACCAAGTAGTACTTCCCAGAACTTCTGTTGCCAGTGTCCTTGTCCTCACGGTGAGACACAGCCACCCCCTGCCTCTGCAGGAGACTCTCCAACACTAGCATGTAGGTCTGGTTCAGTCTCCTATGGGGTCACTGCTTCTTCCCCTGGGTCCTGGTGTGCACACTACTTTGTGTGTGCCCTCCAAGAGTGGAGTCTCTGTTTCCCCTAGTCCTGTCAAAGTCCTGCAATCAAATCCCGCTAGCCTTCAAAGTCTGATTCTCTAGGAATTCCTCCTCCCGTTGCTGGACCCCCAGATTGGGAAGCCTGACATGGGGCTCAGAACCTTCACTCTAGTGGGTGGACTTCTGTCGTATGTGTTCTCCAGTTTGTGAGTCACTCACCCAGCAGTTACAGAATTTGATTTTATTGCGATTGCACCCCTCTTACCATCTCATGTGGCTTCTCCTTTGTATTTGGATGTGGGGTATCTTTTCTGGTGAGTTCCAGTGTCTTTCTGTTGATGATTGTTCAGCATTTAGTTGTGATTGTGGTGTTCCTGCAAGAGGGAGTGAGAGCATGTGCTTCTACTCTGCCATCTTGAACAAATCTCCTTTCTAATTGCTTTAGGTGTAAGGTTAGGTTGTTTATTTGAGTTGTTTCTTGTTTCTTAAGGTAGGATTGTATTGCCATAAACTTCTCTCTTAGAACTGCTTTTGCTGCATCCCATAGGTTTTGGGCCATCATGTTTTCATTGTCATTTGTTTCTAGGGATTTTTTGATTTCCTCTTTGATTTCTTCAGTGATCTCTTGGTTATTTAGTAGCATATTGTTTAGCCTCCATGTGTTTGTATTTTTTACAGTTTTTTTCCCTGTAATTGATATCTAGTCTTATAGCATTGTTGTCAGAAAAGATACTTGATACAATTTCAATTTTCTTAAATTTATCAAGGCTTGATTTGTGACCCAAGATATGGTCTATCCTGGAGAATATTTCATGCACAGTTGAGAAGAAAGTGTATTCTGTTGTTTTTGGATGGAATGTCCTATAAATATCAATTAAGTCCATCTTGTTTAATGTCTCATTTAAAGCTTGTGTTTCCTTATTTATTTTCATTTTGGATGATCTGTCCATTGGTGAAAGTGGGGTGTTAAAGTCCCTTACTATTATTGTGTTACTGTCGATTTCCCGTTTTATGGCTGTTAGCATTTGCCTAATGTAATGGGGTGCTCCTATGTTGGGTGAAAAAATATTTACAATTGTTACATTTTCTTCTTGGATTGATCCTTTGATCATTATGTAGTGTCCTTCTTTGTCTCTTATAACATTCTTTATTTTAAAGTCTATTTTGTCTGATATGAGAGTTACTACTTCAGCTTTCTTTTGATTCCCATTTGCATGGAATATCTTTTTCCATCCCCTCACTTTCACTCTGTATGTGTCCCTAGGTCTGAAGTGGGAGTCTTGTAGACAGCATATTTATGGATCTTGTTTCTGTATCCATTCAGCCAGTCTATGTCTTTTGGTTGGAGCATTTAATCCATTTACATTTAAGGTAATTATCAATATGTATGTTTCTATTACCATTTTCTTAATTATTTTAGGTTTGTTATTGTAGGTCTTTTCCTTCTCTTTTGTTTCCTGCCTAGAGAAGTTCCTTTAGCATTTGTTGTAAAGCTCTTTTTGTGGTGCTGAATTCTCTTAGCTTTTGCTTGTCTGTAAAGGTTTTAATTTCTCTGTTGAATCTGAATGAGATCCTTGCTGGGTAGAGTAATCTTGGTTGTAGGTTTTTCCCTTTCATCAATTTATATATGTCCTGCCACTTCCTTCTGGCTTGCAGAGTTTCTGCTGAAAGATCAGCTGTTAACCTTATGGGAGTTCCCTTGTATGTTATTTGTCATTTTTCCCTTGCTGCTTTTAATATTCTTTTCCTTGTATTTAATTTTTGATAGTTTGATTACTATGTGTCTTGGCATGTTTCTCCTTGGATTTATCCTGTATGGGACTCTCTGTGCTTCCTGCACTTGATTGACTATTTCCTTTCCCATATTAGGGAAGTTTTCAACAATAATCTCTTCCAATATTTTCTCAGTCCCTTTCTTTTTCTCTTCTTCTTATGGGACTCCTATAATTCGAATGTTGGCACATTTAAAGTTGTCCCAGAGGTCTCTGAGACTGTCCTCATTCTTTTCATTCTTTTTTCTTTATTCTGCTCTGCGGTAGTTATTTCCACTATTTTATCTTCCAGGTCACTTATCCGTTTTTCTGCCTCAGTTTTTCTGATATTGATTCCTTCTAGAGAATTTTTAATTTCATTTATTGTGTTGCTCATCATTGTTTGTTTGCTCTTTAGTTCTTCTAGGTCCTTGTTAAACGTTTCTTGTATTTCCTCCAATCTATTTTCAAGATTTTGGATCATCTTTACTCTCATTACTCTGAATTCTTTTTCAGGTAGACTGCCTATTTCCTCTTCATTTGTTTGGTCTGGTGGGTTTTTACCTTGCTCCTTCATCTGCTGTGTATTTCTGTGTCTTCTCATTTTGCTTAACTTACTGTGTCTGGGGTCTCCTTTTCACAGGCTGCAAGTTCGTAGTTCCCCTTGTTTTTGGTGTCTGCCCCCAGTGGTTAAGGTTGTTTCAGTGGGTTGTGTAGGCTTCCTGGTGGAGGAGACTAGTGCCTGTGATCAGAGGATGAGGCTTGATCTTATCTTTCTGCTGTGCAGGACCACGTCTGGTGGCGTGTTTTGGTGTGTTTGTGCCCCTTTTATGATTTTAGGTAGCCTCTCTGATAATGGGTGGGGTTGTGTTCCTGTCTTGCTAGTTGTTTGGTATGGGGTGTCCAGCACTGGAGCTTGCTGTTTTATGAGTTGTGATGCATCTTAGCATTGAGACGGCGGACCCTACGAGAGCTTTCGCCAATTGATGTTATGTGGGGCCTGGAGGTCTCTGGTGGTCCAATGTCCAGGTCTCTGGTCCAATGTCCCAGAGAACCCAGACCCTTTTGGGAAGTGTGAGGTCTTCTGCCAGCCTTCAGTAGGTGTTCTGTAGGAGTTGTTCCACATGTAGATGTATTTTTGATGTATTTGTGGGGAGGAAGGTGATCTCCACTTCCTACTCCTCCACCATCTTGAAGGTACTCGCTCTTTTTTTTTTTAAGGGAGAATGATACTAGTTAACTTACATATATAATCCTTACTTGCCTAAATCTAAAGTTGGCAACTCTATGTAGGTTCTAAAGTTAGGGGAGAATTTTTCCTGGTTGGTAAAATTGAAAAGAGGGTAACCATTAGTATTAGGGACCTGAACGCAGAGTCGTTCAGAACTAGATGTCTGTTTCTACAGCTATAGACTGAGTTGGACTGTGGTCTTGAAAGTCTCTTCATGTTCAAAATTTCTATAACCTTTTTGTCCTAAGTAAGGAATCACTGGAGTTTAACCTGAAATTTGGTTAGAACCTGCTGGGAAGCCTCTGCGTGACGCTGAGATGCATCAGGCTGTTTGTCAGGAGTCTGGGGGGTGGGAGGAGGCATTAGCTGTCTTCCAAAGCTAGTCTTTCACCAGTGAAGCACTATGTGAATGAAGCTCTAATTACTTCAGCTCAACACATCTCCTATGCTCTCCCTCAGGGGAGTCTAGAAGGCTGTTAGTTTTGGTGGAAGAGAGAATTCCAGGGATGTTCACTGTCAAAGGCCCCGTCCAAACCTTGGTCAGAAACTTCCTTGGTTCTACATGATCTACAGCAAAGAGGTTACCTCTACTCCACTCATGTTTTCTACCTGATAGGAGAGGTTCTACTTTGCAGTTTGAAGAACATAGGTAAATAAAGTCCCAAAGTTTTGCCTATGGTCTTTCTTAGCTACATCAAGGTATATAGCATGGCATAGAATCATGGGGGAGGGGAAGGTTTCTCATTTCTCAGTCTTCGGTTCATCATCTATAGAGTGGAGATAATAATGGTGCCTACCTGACGAGACTTTTGTAAAGATTAAAAGAGATAACGTACGTAAATGAACAGGGCCCTATAGTAAGCACTCACTAAATGTTTCCTTCCACACAGTAGCAGTGTTCCTCTTATCTTTCTTATTTAACTGTAACCTCCCTGAGAGCATGCAAACTTTTAGAGAATAACGTCTGTTTTTAAAGCATCTGTGATTTTTTCCCACTGTTCTGCTCACCTTTTATGCCCAAAGCCTGGCACACTGCATGGCACATAGGAGAACTTCAGTAAATTTTTGTCAAATGAGTGAATAAATGAATTTTGGTCCACCCAATGATTGAAATATTTTAGGGCATGGGTGCCTCTGTTAAAATTAGCTGGCGGAAATGCCCTGGGGAATACTTTTTTTTTTTTTTTTTTTTTGCGGTTACGCGGGCCTCTCACTGTTGTGGCCTCTCCCGTTGCGGAACACAGGCTCCGGACGCGCAGGCTCAGCGGCCATGGCTCACGGGCCCAGCCGCTCCGCGGCATGTGGGATCTTCCCGGACCGGGGCACGAACCCGTGTCCCCTGCATCGGCAGGCGGACTCTCAACCACTGCGCCACCAGGGAAGGGAAGCCCCCTGGGGAATACTTTTTATTGGTAGCTTTAAAATGCCCCCTGCCCCTTTCACAAGAGGGTGACTCTTTTTAGCTGCCTTTCCAACAGCAGAAGAGAGCCCAGTGGAATTTTCCAGCCTGGAGACTTTAGAGAGCTACTGATATTTTTATAACATATGATGTTAAATACAATTGTACATGTGCCTAGAGACCTTTTAAGGCATGAATTCCAGCATCCAATTTTATTTGGTTTCAGAAACTTAATAAACAAGTAACACAATCCGTTCGTTGTTCTTTAAATAAAAATTAGAGATCTCCAATTAATAGCAGCAAAACAGAAACATCAGCCATGCTTAATAGGGTGGTGGAGTATGTTCTGTCTCACCCATGAGCCAGGCAACAAGTGGGCATTGTGTTAAGGTTCCAGAGAAGGGACACAGACACGTGACTAGATGACAGCTTATTAAATGTCGCCCAGCAAAGGCCATTCAGACAGGATGTGTGTCACCAACCACCATTTTCCTTCTCTGCTGTAGCCTCATGCAAATTGCGCATGCCTTGGAAAGTTTGAGTGTGGTTTGCAAACAGTGTTAAGGTTCTCATGCCATAAACAATTCAGCAGTTCAGGAAATGAAGACAAATAATAATAATATTTTTTAAGTGTCAATAACCGAAGTAAATCAAACACTGTTGCCTGAGGTTTTAAACACTCTTGGGAACCCCGGCTACATATTTCTCATGCAAGAGAGCATTAATATCCTTAAGGTGGTCATTGTTGTCACCTCTGCTCTGTTCATTTTTCTCCTCCCTCTTCCCTGTGGGTTAAAGGGGAACAGTGCTGCTGCTCTGATGTGATGGGGTTAAAGTTGAGGTAAGTGTGAAACTGGGAGCCAGACAGCTCATACTTACTGCTCGCTTGGAAGTGAAGAGTTTCTCGACATCGCCTTTGGTGACAAGTCATAGTCACTGTCTGATCTGTAGAGAAAGGACTCTCTGCGCTGGCTGTGCCCGGGAAAGGTGGCATGAAGTACCAGCCCAGAGGAAGAGCTGGCCTGGGGATCCAGCGGGCTCCGACCTGGGGAAGGGCCATTTTCCACATCAAAGCTTAAAGAGAAAGAAGAAAAGTGGTCACATGAGAAACATAGAGAAGGGCATCTGACACACATACATGGAGAACCCATGCGTGCCAGGCACGTTACATAGCACTTCACACTTCATGGAAAGTTTTAAGGCTCCAAATAGCTCTGAGTTGCAGTCATTCTCATTTTATACAAACGGAACAGTCCCACAGAAGTTCAGTCATCCGCAGAGACTGGAGCCAGGATTTGACCCTGGGAGCAAAGTCCCATGGCCTTTCAGCGGCATGAGCAACATTGACAAATTCATAAAATAAACTGTTGATAATAAGCGACTCCAGATATAGCATCTAACACAGCTCTAAGTGCCAGACACTCAACTATCACTTGAATGAGTCTTCTTAGCTGGGAGGCTTCTTCCTGCCATAAATAAATATCACAGTCTCATTAACGATACAATGTGCACATTTCTGAATGTTTCAGGAACAAAGTGCTATACTGAAAACATGCACTAGCTGATTAAACCGGAGGCCCAGTCTGACACTTAATATTCATATCCAAGTTTAAGCACACACAATGACTTAATTAATCTAGTAATGCCGAATAGCCCTCCAGGGTTGCAGCGCTTTCTCTCTGGAGGAGGATACAGCTACTGACTCTGGCAGAGGAGTGCCATTGAGATTTCTGGTCAGTCTACCTCACTCTGGAAAGGTACCCTCAAGTCCAGAATTATTTGAACAAGCTCTGATCAATGAACACACAGGTGGGAGCAGTAGACATTTTGGCTGTTGTTTTCTCTCTCCTGGTCCTGGTGTTACTTTAGGCACTGTGTCCTTCCCATGCTCTCCACCATCCCCTATGCATTTTTCCTGCATGCACAACCTCCCTTAGCCTCAGATTGACAGTAACCCTCTTGCCTAGTATTTCTCTAGACCACTCACTGCTCTCTGACTAAAGCTCTGCAGAAAGGTGTTGGAGAAGGTACGGGGCTAAGGATGCTCTCTTTTCCAAGCTGGACCACAGCAGTGGGCTTCCTTTATACTCATCCAGCTGCCATAATTTATTTCTACATTTGTGGTTCTTTTCGTTCACTAGTTCTTATAGCCTTCTCTCTTGGGGTGGATTTTGCGTATATTTTTTTAGTTTATAAATTGCTTTCTGATCTATCATTCCATTTACAACCCTTATCACGACCCTGTGATCTCAGTCTACATTTGAGGAGAATGAGGCTTAGAGAGATTTTAAACACCAGCTCAAAATCACAGGCTAGTAACTGTACAGTAAGAATTGCAAGACCCAAGTCTTCCAATTCAGGCTTCGACAACCTCAGACTTCAGTAATCACAGAACTCCAGAACGGCTCACTGGATCACTGAGTGCAGTTTCCCCTCAGTCTCTATATTGAAGCGAAACGTGTGTTTGGTATGTAGAGAGTCAATCGGATTATGAGCAACCTTGGCTGTTACCTTGGATGAAGACAGGGGAGGCAGTAAATTACCCAGAGGCTGTAGGTTTCACTGAAACAGGGAAAGAAGAAATGAAAGAATTCAGGGTCATAATCCTTCCCTGGAGACCATTCCGAGAAGCTGCTTTTAGCCAACCCACAAACTCCAGGTGTCTGATAAGAAGCAGCAAGTGAGAACCTCCAGTTAAGAGAACAAGGAAGAGCCATAACAACCCAATGTATGTATTTGGGCTTTCACGGTACTGCAGATGGATTTTCACAGCAGGCTCACGGTCTGGGATGGGACTGTCTTTCAGAGACTGCAGGCAAGCAGGCAGGTGGGCAATCACTCACACATTTCAGCCTGTTTGCCAGCCTGCCTGGAGGTAGAGCTATGTTGTAAGGCAAATACACTGCAGCAAGTGAAAATATAACGTAAGCTGACTTGCACAGTTTCCTTGGGTGAGATCTGTACTAGTTGCTGAGCAAAATAAAAGAGCTCCTTTGTGGATAAGGACTCCTTTGTGCCACCCAGAGCTTGTAGAACTAGGACTTGATGCTGGCTCTGAACTCTTTTTAAGGACAAAGAGGGAAGGCTCTTAAAAGGTAAAGATGGGACTACATAAAGCTTAAGAGTGGGCATAGGGCTTCCCTGGTGGCGCAGTGGTTGAGAGTCCGCCTGCCGATGTGGGGGACAGGGGTTCGTGCCCCGGTCCGGGAAGATCCCACATGCCGCAGAGCGGCTGGGCCCGTGAGCCATGCCCGCTGAGTCTGCGCGTCTCCGCAACGGGAGAAGCCACAACAGTGAGAGGCCCGCGAACCGCAAAAAAAAAAAAAAAAAAAAGAGTGGGCATAAATAAGCTTTGAAATTTCATGAGTAATCATGTTGTAATTCATTTGGTATCTATCTGTACAGCCTTTATGGCTATTAAAACATTGAAATACTTTTTTTTTTTTTTGATGTGGACCATTTTTAAAGTCTTTATTGAATTTGTTACACTATTGCTTCTGTTTTATTTATTTATTTTTTTGCGGTACGTGGGCTTCTCACTGCCGTGGCCTCTCCCATCGCGGAGCACAGGCTCCGGACGCGCAGGCCCAGCGGCCATGGCTCACAGGCCCAGCCGCTCCGCGGCATGTGGGATCCTCCCGGACCGGGGCACGAACCCGTGTCCCCTGCATCGGCAGGCGGACTCTCAACCACTGCGCCACCAGGGAAGCCCTATGTTTTGGTTTTTTAACCCCGAGGCATGTGGGATCTCAGCTTTCCAACCAGGGATTGAACCTGCACCCCCTGCACTGGAAGGAAAAGTCTTAACCACTGGACAGCCAGGAGAGTCCCTGAAATGCTTTTGTAACAGTTGGCAGCCAGTCACTGCCCCAGACCGTCCAGGATCTGCTGATGACTGGAACAGCAGGGGGCCTCAAGCTTCAGCATGGTGGTCTGTGCCCATGTGGTACCAGTCATTACATATTATGAATGCCACTGCTGTGTATATCTGTGCTAAAATCTTAGAAGAGGTGCCAAGTGGGTATGCCTACCAAGCTCTCAGAACATTTTCCATTGAGGGTTTCCACCAAGGCTCACTCTGCCCTCTTTCCTGCTGCAGGCATTCCTAGTGGGCAGAAAGTAAGTCCACAAGTATTACCCTTTATGTAGATGTCACAAAGCATCTGCCCCCAGTGTTAGCAGGAGTACCAGGAGGTTTAGTCCTGCCAGGTAAGCAGGGACTAGGCCCGGACACTAAAACTCCCTCCATGCTTTCCTTTGTTTTCTTCTTTTTCTTTTTTCTTTCTTCTTTACCCTGCCTAAACTCATAGAAGAGCTTGCGGGAATTCAGAAAAAGCCAAGGAAGAATTCTCTGGGGCAAAGAAGCAGTTTCAGGGAGACAAATGGCCTTTCATATTCCCTGGGGCACTGTTTCAAAGCAACCAACACAGATGTACAACTTAGGAACAAACATGAATCACCAACCAGACACCAGCTCCAGTCACAGCAAAATTAGTGGGCAGACATCACAATACGTCCCACAGATCCAGGGTGGGAAGAGGGGAGTGGGCAAGGGGAAGACGGAGGACAGGCTTAACAAGCAAAACGAACATGCCGCATAAACTGAAATACAATTAGGGAAAAAACAGAATCTGAAATATCGGAAGCGAACATACAAATGGGGTCATTATTTATTTAGAGTAATTTTTGGCCCTGCCTTAATCAGGACTCATTTTTCACTTTTAGTCTTCTTTATATTAAAAAATACTATTATAAAAGTAAATAAAAATGTTATATAAAATATAAACAATAGAGAAAAAATATTAGCAGGTTAGTATTTTCCTTCTGAGTGTTAATATTTTTCCTGCTGGCTTGAATCGTGATTTTTTTTCTCATAGTGTGCAGTTTTCAGAATTATCATTTTCCATGCCCATGGAACTTAATGGTTCATCCAGAATTTGTGCCGAACTTCCTCAGGCATTTTCCCTATTGTGGGTCACTGAATTTCTAATTTTAAATAACATTTTAAGTGATACCTTTGAGCTTACAGTTACTTCAACATTCGGATGACGTCACTGAGAAGTTTCAGATAGACTGAGAGGATGTCATGCACAAGTTTCTGAATAGTTGATGGGACCTGCCCACAGCCAGCATAGGGACTGAAACAGTATTGAAAGTGGCCTTTTTTCTAGGATCAGAGACACTCCCCCCACCCCCAAGTCCTGCTCTCTGACGTCCAGGATTCTGTATGCTGCTGTCCCCTGTGATTCTGCCTGCCTCAGCAGATCGCCCTGGACTGAGTCAATTGCTTGTTGTCTAAGACCTAATATTTTAACAACTTTCTCCCGCTTTGATTCTAGAGGTCTCAGCTTCTTGAGGCAGCGGTGGTAGTGGGTGATGCTGTGTGTGAGAGGTGGTGCTCCCCGTAGCTGGAACGCCCTTCTCCCCACTGTCTCTAATCGATCACTACTTCAAATTCAGCTCGTGCCACCTTCTCCAGTAAATATTTTCTAACATTGCAGCTACCAGTTCGATTTAGATATGTACTCCTCTTCTGTGTTCTCCTAGACTTTACAGCAGTACCTGATCACAGTACTTGTAATCGCTATTTAATTTTCCATTTACTTAATTATCCACTTATTTAGCTGCTCCCCGATAGATTCTTATCTCCTAAAGAGAAGGGACCCAATATTACTCACTTTTGTATCCCAGGCAACTGGATTGGAGCCTTGTAAATAGTAGGTCTATCAAAAAATGTCAGCTGAACCAATGAAAGTCAGTTTACTATGAAATGTTTCTCCTGTCCCTTCCCTCTTCCTGCCTCCTTACCCTCATCTCAATTCCCACTGGCAGGGGTTTCTTCTGTTTCCTTCAAATGAATCTATACAGATGCGGCATTAACTTATTTGATAAGCTTTGTGAGACAATGATCTAAAAATAAAAATAAGGCTTCCCTGGTGGCGCAGTGGTTGAGAGTCTGCCTGCCGATGCAGGGGATGCGGGTTCATGCCCCGGTCCGGGAAGATCCCACATGCCGCGGAGCGGCTGGGCCCGTGAGCCATGGCCGCTGAGCCTGCGCGTCCGGAGCCTGCGCTCCGCAACGGGAGAGGCCACAACAGTGAGAGGCCCGCGTACCGCAAAATAAATAGACAAACAAACAAATAAATAAATAAAAAGCACAGCTGTGTTCTCCCTGAACAAAACAAACTTATATACAAAAATCACTGGCTTAGATGTTTGAGATGGTGATGTCTTTACACAAACCCCCATGATGGGAAAAGCCCTCCTATACCAGCTTCTGTCTGCCATCTTCTCGTCTCTTTCTTTTTAATAAAAGCAGGAACATTCTCTGCCCCACTTTCTCTCCTGGTGGACTCCATTGCCTAGGAATCCATGCAAAGCCAGCCCTGCACTGGTACTAAGAGGGAACCAGCAGGCGGCAGAAGACATCTACAGCTTCCCCAGCCTCCACTGCCCAGCCTCCAGCTGGAGCAGGTAGGGCCGCTTGCCAGTCTCCGAGGGAGAAATAGGACTGAAGCCTTATTCATAAGCCTGGCAGGAAAAGTCAGGGATAAAGAACAGAATCACAAGGTGTACATGAAACCTTTTATTAAACGAAGAGAAGCTCTATTTCCAAGAACTCAAACTAAGCCAGGTGGCTGCAGAATTGCCTGCAATTGTCCCCAGAGTGGTTGTTTCCTGATCCCCAATTACCTGCACATACCTCAATTTATGTAACAAAGAGTTATGAAGCAACAGCCTAGGAATCACTCATTTCTGAATCAGAGGAGACTTTTCTTTGACAACTCATTCTTTCTCTAGGTAATATGTTGTTGAATTCTCACAACTCTGGGCTGATTCTCTTCCCCCCATTTCAAAAGGAGGAAACAGAAGCCTCCCAAGTGTGAAACTTCATTTGAAAAATTCTCAGCTGTGACCTCTTTTAATTTCATCCTGCAATCTGTGCCCAGGGTCCTCTTCTCCATGGCCTCACAGACTCTTTTTGATCCCAGAACCTACCAGCTGGATTGTATGTCTCTGCTTACATTATCTCTCTCACTCCAGTAGACTGTGACCTTGAAGCAGGGACTAAGCCTTATTCATTTTGTATTCCCAGGGCCCAGAACTGAGTTTCACACCAGAAGGCATCCAACAAATATTTATTGAATGAATGTGAGAATCTCACCAGTTTATATCTCTTATCTGACAAAAAGCCATTTTTATTTGGATTAAAACCTCTGGCAGATCTCAGAGGAGTCCCCAAATGAAGTCAATAGGGTCCTCTTTCTCCATCCTCCTTTCAGTATGCCAGGAACTCCATCCCACGAGTTTTGGAGAACTTTTTTGTCTATCATAAGGTGTATGGGTGTGCAGTGTGTGTGTATGTGTGTGTTTTTGGGCGGTGGTATATTTGTGAAAAAATGCTGTTTCTTTAAAATTCTGTTGGAAACTATTTCCCTCAATTATACTCAGAAACTAACATCATCAAATGCTTTCTTACCACTTGGATAAAAATAACCATTCACTTATATACTTACATTGGCCATCACCTCAATGTGCAACCTGGTCCCTATAGATGAGGCAGCTGCACAGGGGCATTCATTTTTACCCACAATGACAGTGACCCACCTTTGTATAATAAATGGCTGCAGGCTGCAGCCAGTCCTAATGTCTAATGAAGGACTTAACTGTGCAAAATCATAGTCAGCATGATGTAGAGCCCATGTCCCAGCTGAAAGCAGGCAGACCTCCTCTGGCCACAGTTATGGCAGAATATCGCAGTTTTGCCCTAAGAATCCAGTTCCAAAGTGTTGACTTCCCTCCCGTAGAATAGGAAGGAGAGCTATGATGTTCAGCTCATCTGAATTCCAGAAGCATCTTCCCACTGCTTTCCTTTTTTCCTAGGGGCTTTGAAAATTACATCCACTGCAATAATCCAAAGATGCTTTCCCCACAGAGAAGTTTAACCAGAGGGAGCAGAGTAATCCCGAAGAGCCCTGAGATTCTGGAGCCCTGGCTTTCAGCTCCCGCTCTGTGAAGAAATAACTGCCGCGAAACAGGCACTCCCCATATTCTGGCCCCCAAGCCTTAGTCTTTCCCCACTGAAATGAATGAAGAAATGAATCACTAGATGATCTTTGAGATGCCTCTGAGATTAAACATGTTACGAGATTTTAGAAATAGAAGATCAGTTCTCAAGTGTGGTTCAATGTGGTTTTACATTGTTAACGGTAACTCATTCACTGAACAAATATTTATTAGCATCCATTATGAAACAAGGCACTGTTCTAGGCCTGAGAATTCAGCAATGTATAAGACAGACAAGGTCCTTGTGGGGAGAGATGGACAATAAATAAATCAAATGAGATGATTTCAGAAAGTGATAAATGCTATGGGGAAGATAAAGCATAATGGTACGGTAGAAACAGGTTCGGAGAAGAATGTTTCTAGGTTGGGTGGTCAGCAGGCCCACTCTACACAGCCTCGTAGACTGTCTATTGCTTTACACCGGGTGCACCACCCATCTTCCTCAGATGCTGTCATTTGAGTTGAGACCTGATAGAGGTAGTAGTAAATTTTGTCATTGGGTTTCTTCCAATCTCTATTTCCATACACTTTTAAGCCAAACAATTGTGTCAAATGATATTTGGGTTTGAATGTGGTGCCTTCTATTAAGCTAGTGATTTAATTTTCCTCTTCCCTGCTCGCCCCCCTTTCTGAGTTGAGTTAGGTGCTCCATTGTCTCATACAGCTATCTCTGTACTGATATCTATCTATTGATATATCTCTACCATAACACTTGTCCA
Organism: Delphinus delphis; assembly: GCF_949987515.2. NCBI lineage: Eukaryota > Metazoa > Chordata > Mammalia > Artiodactyla > Delphinidae > Delphinus > Delphinus delphis. The sequence goes on along the minus strand of NC_082683.1, from coordinate 56,529,368 downwards.
GAATAATTGTAAGTAAGTGTTCTAGTTTGCCCCCAAAGGGCTGTGTTCCTCAAAGACACAGAACCTCTTTTTCATATTATTTATCCCATTGCTAAGGGTCCTGCCTATCAGAGGTACTTAGCAAATGTCTGATGAATAAAAAAAAAAATGAAGGAATAAATGGTTCGAGACCAGGAAACTTATTCTAGCTCCTCTTTGATGCCCACCACAGACAGCACAGACTTCTCCAACAAAATGGAGTGTAAGTGGTGTGGAGACATGGAGTCATCTCTTGCCCTCTACTGTGATCACCCCTAAAAGCCAGCTCCATAAAGAAGAACCAGGGGGTTGCTACCAAGTACCAAATACCACCTGCAAAGAATGGCTGGAATACCTTCCATAGGGCATCAAGCCCAAGAAGAAGGCAAATGATTCTATCTGGCAATGATCATCCTCATCTCTTGATGTTGATGGTGGATGGAAATGCCATGAATATTCCTCTTGATGTTCCTTTAGCTGAGGACTCTAATGTTGAAAGTTCTTGTATTTGTTGTTTGAGATCTTTTCTCAGGGTGTTAACATTTCACTAAGGAAATGCATAAACAAATAAGTAATATCAATACCTAATTTTTCTACTGGGATTATAAAATGAGGGTCATTTAAAAAAATCATTGTTTCAAATGCTTAGGAGCATATTTTAACGATCCTTTAATAACTTCACACTGTGTTTTTCCTATGTTACGTAATTTGACGCACAAGGAAAACAGGACCAAATGTAAACAATTCTACCTCATAATTTTAAGAACATTATTATTTCTAACCTACAAAGTGTTCTGCCCATCTATTTCCAGGTAAAAAATAATTTCAGAAATAGGAATGTTATAAAGTGTGTGTTTCTCTATGTTTTATAATTATGGCTGAAATTTCATATACCCACTCTCACACTTTCATCCACTAAAACCTTCTAAGAGCTAGGACAACTCTTAACAGTAAAGGTCACTTCCTATAGGACAGTGATTCATATCAATAGATAGATATCAGTGCAGAGATAGCTGTATGAGACAATGGAGCACCTAACTCAACTCAGAAAGGGGGGGGGGGCGGGCAGGGAAGAGGAAAATTAAATCACTAGCTTAATAGAAGGCACCACATTCAAACCCAAATATCATTTGACACAATTCTTTGGCTTAAAAGGGTATGGAAATAGAGATTGGAAGGAACCCAATGACAAAATTGCACTTTGGATGTACAAATTATCCTACTAGCTCAATACTTTTCAGCCTACTCTCTCCAATTTCCCTAAAAGGTTATCATAAAATATATTCAAATGGTTTCTTAACAAAATAAAAATACTCTCATTTATAAGTTTGGTAGCCCTGCCAATAATAAACTCTAATAATTAAATAAAATATTTATTAAAATATATGGTACCAGCTTCCAGTGGCTGAGAGGCAAGTGAAACTACCTTTGAGAGAAATGAGATCAATCTAGGAAAACCATTTCTTACTCAACGAATGATGGTTTCAAGAAATTGTTTCTTTCTTTTATAAGTTCTCACATACCATCTGGAAATCTGTTTCAGAATTCTGCTTGAAATCTATAGTTAAAATATTGTAGATAAATGGTCATTTAGCATGTTTGTATATACTCCAGTGATGGGGGACATGTTAACCCCATGAGACACTGAATTTCACTTTTGTATTGATTTAATTGTTTTAAACTTGGGCCAGGAAACTTGAATTTATTTTAATCGTTAGCCCAAACCTCCTCTAGTAACCCCCACCAACCTCCATCCACTTACCCAGTCTCCCTCATTGTGGTAAATTAAGCCACCATCTATTCAGTTGAATCATCCATGATTTTACATCCTTCCTCAACCCTCCTTCTTCTTTTTCAGTTGGCCAGAAAGTCCTTTCCCTCCTACATCAAAACTGTACACTCTATCTCTGCTGCCATCACTGTTTCAGGGCATTAAAATCTCACTTGAACTAGCACAGCCACCCTATGAACCTCCTTGCTTCCACCCCTGCTCCATCCTCCAAACCCTTCTCCACATAACAGCAAGAGCAATCTCTTAACACACACAGCAAATCATGTCATTGCATTTAGCATAAAGTCCCTACATAGTATTGCCCCTGCCACCCCTGCAACCTCATCTTGTGCCACACTCCCCTTTGCTCAGTATGATTCATCTTCAAGGGCTTCCTTTTTGTTTCAGAAGCATGCCAAATCCCTTCCCACCTCAGCAATTTTGCATGTGTGTTTTTTTTCCACTGGTATATTTTCTTTGCTTTGAACAGTTCCTGGCTTATAGAAAGTGCTGAATAAATATTTGTTGAATGAATGAATAAATGCTGCTCTCTGCTTATTATCTCCTCTACTCTTTGTATGGCTGCCTTCTTCTCATTCTTTAAGCCTCGGATTAAGTCACCTCATAAAAATTCCTTCCCCAACCCATTGTTTAAGTAGGGCCCTTTTGCATCACAGTACTATTACAGCTTTTTGCTACATCTATTTTTATGTTCATTATTTTTGTAACTGTCTTCCTCTTGCATAAAACGCCAAGCTCCATGAGGATCATTTGTTGTGTTTACCAATGTATTAACTAGTGCCTGGCAATGTGCTTGGCACATATTGCTAGTCCTGGACCAATGTCTATTCAATGGATTAGTGAATAAATGAATGAGTGTGTGAGTATATTAAACACCAACAATCAACTTACTGATTCATAGAAGATCCAACTTAATTGCTATTTTAAAAGCAACTCTTCTTCATTAGGAGAAGGACTCATTTATTGATTTCCTGTCATTGGCATACCACCCACACTAATCCTTAGGAAGCTCAAATTTAAAACATCAGTTGGCATAAAAACTTGTTAGAGGTTTGAAGCATTTTTTGTGATTATTACTCTGGGCTTATTTCAGAAAATGAGACTAGTTTTGAGATCAAATTTCACAAGTTGTTGACCTTTCAGAGAGAGCTTCATGTAGGTGATGAGGTCTGCACTGAGGCTGCATTTCCAGTCCTAAGTTTGTGAAATGGCATTACTTAATGTTTGAAGAACTTTGTATTTCAAAAAATTATATTCTCTTGAGAATGAATCGGCTATATACCTCCCTTTTGGTGGAGTCAGGGGGTGGAAGGAGTGGCAGTATGGTTTGCTATTAACTTAAATAATAATCGTAAAATTGGAGATCATTGCCTCAGCCTCTGGTCTACAGAGCACTTAATAGTGTTTACATCAGTTAACATCTGGCCTCCAAATGTTATCAGTCTTGAACACTGCACCTGCAGACAGCCTGGTATTTGAGTTTTAAATATGTTCTTTTAGAAAGGAAGGTGGGGGGTGGTGAGAGGAGGAAGGTAAGAGAAAGTAGAGGTAGAAAAATGAGGTCACAGAATCTTTTCTCCTTGACTTAGGCAGTAAAGCTAAGAAAAGTGACACATTTTTTTTCCTCATAGGTATAGAGCACTCACTGTGAGCTGGGCCACATGTTATGTGCTTGGTGGACATTAACTCATTTCATTGCTATATCACTCTGTGGGGAAGATGTTAACTTGATTCTATGGATGTGAAAACTGAAGTTCAAAGGGGGTAAAAATTTTGCTGAAGATCACTCAGCTCTTGGATGGTGGACCTTGGATTTAAACCCAGTTGGATTGGAACTATTAACAAATTCAACCAACTCACTCACATCAGTAAATATCTGCTCAGTCTCTCCTCTTGTTATTATCAATAAATCTCCATGATTATATCTGACGTCAAGTCTTCTGTTCTGAACCCTACCCTTTCCCCCTATTCATAGACTATGTTACTTTACTTGCTCATGCATCATCATTTTCCATTTTGTACATCAGCAAGGAAATCCTTTAGGCAGAAGAAACATAATACCAGATGGAAATCTGAATCTACACAATGAAATGAAAGATTTTTTGCTTCTTATTAAAATATCTGAAAAATATAACTGACTGAAAAGCAAAAATAATAACAATGTATTGTGATATTTATAACACATGTAGAAGTAAGACATATAACAATAAATGCACAAAGGCAAAGAAGCGAGAAATGGAAATATATTGTGGAAAAGATATTATACTATATGTACTGCTTGAAGGTAGATCGTGGTAAGCTAAAACTTACACTAGAATCACTAAGGTAACCATTAAATTAAAAAAAAAATGTAGAGCTATACCTAAGGAAATAAAATGGAAGCACAAAACACTTAATTACCCAAAACAGAGCAGAAAAAGAGAAAAAAGCACATAATGAAGAGATAGGAAAAATAGAAAACAAATAGCAACATAGCAGCTTTAAACCTGACCACCTTAACAGTCTCCTTAAATGTAAATGGTCTTAATACTACAATTAAAAGGCAGACATTTTCAAGATGGATAAAAGAGCATGACCCAACTATATGCTGCCAAGATAGATAATATTCTAGGCCATAAAACAAGTCTCAATAGGTTTTTAAAAATCCGAGTCATACAAAGTATATTTTCTGCTCAGAGTGAAATTAAATTAGAAATCATAACAGAAAGATCTCTAGTAAAGTTTCATATATTTGAAACTAAACATTCTAAATAACTCATGAGTTAAAGATAAAATCAAAAGAGAAATAGAAAGTATTTTTAACTGAATAAATATAAAAACATGACATATCAGGATAAGGAGCAAGGAGACTTTCAAGATGGCTGAAGAGTAAGACGTGGAGATCACCTTCCTCCCCGCAAATACATCAGAAATACATCTACATGTGGAACAACTCCTACAGAACACCTACTGAACACTGGCAGAAGACCTCAGACTTCCCAAAAGGCAAGAAATTCCCCACGTACCTGGGTAGGGCAAAAGAAAAAAAAAAACAAAACAGAGACAAAAGAATAGGGACGGGGGCTTCCCTGGTGGTGCAGTGGTTGAGAGTCTGCCTGCCGATGCAGGGGACACGGGTTCGTGCCCCGGTCCGGGAAGATCCCACATGCTGCGGAGCGGCAAGGCCCGTGAGCCATGGCCACTGAGCCTGCACGTCCGGAGCCTGTGCTCCGCAGCGGGAGAGGCCACAACAGTGAGAGGCCCACGTACCGCAAAAAAAAAAAAAAAAAAAGAATAGGGACGGGACCTGCACCACTGGGAGGGAGCTATAAAGGAGGAAAAGTTTCCATACACTAGGAAGCCTCTTCACTGGCAGAGACAGTGGGTGGCAGGGGGGAAGCTTCAGAGCACGGAGGAGAGAGAGCACAGCAACAGGGGTGCAGAGGGCAAAGTGGAGAGATTCCCGCACAGAGGATTGGTGCCAACCAGAGCTCACCAGCCTTAGAGGCTTGTCTGCTCACCCACCAGGGCGGGTGGGGGCTGGGAGCTGAGGCTCTGGCTTCGGAGGTCAGATCCCAGGGAGAGGACTGGGGTTGGCTGTGTGAACACAGCCTGAAGGGGGCTAGTGCACCACAGCTAGCTGTGAGGGAGTCTGGGAAAAAGTCTGGAACTGCCTAAGAGGCAACAGACCATTGTTTTGGGGTGCACGAGCAGAAGGGGTTCAGAGTACCACCTAAACGAGCTCCAGAGAGGGGAGCGAGCCACGGCTATCAGTGTGGACCCCAGAGACAGGCAAGAAATGCTAAGGATGCAGCTGCAGCCATCAAGAAGCCTGTGTGCAAGCACAGGTCACTATCCACACCTCCCCTCTTGGGAGCCTGTGCAGCCCACCATGGCCAAGGTCCCATGATTCAAGGACAACTTCCCCGGGAGAACACACGGCATGCCTCAGCCTGTTGCAACATCACGCTGGCCTCTGCCCCTCCAGGCTCACCCCACATTCTGTACCCATCCCCCACTGGACTAAGTGAGCCAGAGCACCCTAATCAGATGCTACTTTAACCCTGTCCTGTTCGAGCGATGAAAAGACACCCTCAGGTGACCTACACGCAGAGGTGGGGCCAAATCCAAAGCTGAACTCCAGGAGCTGTGCGAACAAAGAAGAGAAAGGGAAATCTCTCCCAGCAGCCTCAGGAGCCGTGGATTAAATCTCCACAATCAACTTGATGTACCCTGCATCTGTGGAATACGTGAATAGACAACAAATCATCCCAAAAATGAGGCAGTGGACATTGGTAGCAATAATATATGTATATTTTTTTCCTTTTTCTCTTTTTGTAAGTGTGTATGTGTATGCTTCTTTGCGTGATTTTGTCTGTATAGCTTTGCTTTTACCATTTGATCTAGGATTCTGTCTGTCCATTTTTTTTTTAACTATGGTTTATAGTGCTTGTTATCATTGGTGGATCTGTTTTCTCGTTTGGTTGCTCCCTTCCTTCATTCTTTTTATTTCTTTTTTTTCCTTTTTTATTACTTTTTAATTTTTTTATTTTTAATAATTATTTATTTTCTATTTTAATAACTTTATTTTATTCTTTCTTTCCTTCCTTCTTTCTTTCTTTCCTTCCTTCCTTCTTTTCTTTCTTTGTTTTTCTTTCTCCCTATTCTTCTGAGCCTTGTGGCTGACAGGGTCTTGGTGCCCTGGCTGGGTGTCAGGCCTGGGCTCTGAGGTGAGATATCTGAGTTCAGGACATTGGTCCACCAGAGACCTCCCAGCTCCACGTAACATCAAAGGGCGAAAGCTCTCCCAGAGATCCCCCTCTCAAGGCAAAGATACAGCTCCATTCAACGACCAGCAAGCTACAGTGCTATACACCCTGTGCCAAACAACTAGCAACACAGGAACACAACCACACCCATTAGCAAAGAGGCTGCCTGAAATGATAATAAGGTCACAGATACACCAAAACACACCACCGGATGTGGACCTGCCCACCAGAAAGACAAGATCCAAACTCATCCACCAGAACACAGGCACTAGTCTCCTCCACCAGGAAGCATACACAACCCACTGAAACAACCTTACCCACTGGGGCAGACACCAAAACAACAGGTACTATGAACCTACAGCCTGCAAAAAGGAGACTCCAAACACAGTAAGTTAAACAAAATGAGAAGACAGAGAAACACAGAGCAGATGAAGGAGCAAGGTAAAAACTCACCAGACCAAACAAATGAAGAGGAAATAGGCAGTCTACCTGAAAAAGAATTCAGAGTAATGATAGTAAAGATGATCCAAAATCTTGGAAATAGAATGGAGAAAATACAAGAAACGTTTAACAAGGACCTAGAAGAACTAAAGAGCAAACAATGATGAACAACACAACAAATGTAATTTAAAATTCTCTAGAAGGAATCAATAGCAGAATAACTAAGGCAGAAAAACGGATAAGTGACCTGGAAGATAAAATAGTGGAAATAATTACTGCAGAGCAGAATAAAGAAAAAAGAATGAAAAGAATTGAGGACAGTCTCAGAGAATTCTGGGACAACATTAAATGCACCAACACTCGAATTAGAGGAGTCCCATAAGAAGAAGAAAAAAAGCAAGGGACTGAGAAAATATTTGAAGAGATTATAGTTGAACACTTCCCAAATATGGGAAAGGAAATATTTAATCAAGTCCAGGAAGTGCAAGAGCCCCATACAGGATAAATCCAAGGAGAAACACATGAAGACACATATTAATCAAACTATCAAAAATTAAATACAAAGAAAAAATATTAAAAGCAGCAAGGGAAAAACAACAAATAACATACAACAGAATCCCCCTAAGGTTAACAGCTGACCTTTCAGCAGAAACTCTGCAAGCCAGAAGAAGTGGCAGGACATATTTAAAGGGATGAAAGGGAAAAACACAATGACGATTACTTTACCCAGCAAGGATCTCATTCAGATTCGACAGAGAAATTAAAACCTTTACAGACAAGCAAAAGCTAAGAGAATTCAGCACCACCAAACCAGCTTTACAACAAATGTTAAAGGAACTTCTCTAGGCAGGAAACACAAGAGAAGGAAAAGACCTACAATAAAAAACCCAAAACAATTAAGAAAATGGTAATAGGAACATACATGTCAATAATTACCTTAAATGTAAATGGATTAAATGCCCCAATCAAAAGACACAGACTGGCTGAATGGATACAAAAACAGGACCCGTATATATGCTGCCTACAAGAGACCCACTTCAGACCTAGGAACACATACAGCCTGAAAGCGAGGGGATGGAAAAAGATATTCCATGCAAATGGAAATCAAAAGAAAGCAGGAGTAGCAATTCTCATATCAGACAAAATAGATTTTAAAATAAAGACTATTAAAGGAGACAAAGAAGGACACTACATAATTATCAAGGGATTAATCCAAGAAGAAGATAAAATAATTGAAATAGTTATGCACGCAACATAGGAGCACGTCAATACAAAATGCAAATGCTAACAGCCATAAAAGGAGAAATCGACAGTAACACAATCATACTAAGGGACTTTAACACCCCACTTTCACCAAAGGAGAGATCATCCAAAATGAAAATAAATAAGGAAACACAAGCTTTAAATGAGACTTTAAAGAAGATGGACTTAATTGATATTTATAGGACATTCCATTCAAAAACAACAGAATACACTTTCTTCTCAAGTGCTCCTGGAACATTCTCCAGGATAGATCATATCTTGGGTCACAAACCAAGCCTTGGTAAATTTAAGAAAATTGAAATTATATCAAGTATCTTTTCCGACCACAACACTTTGAGACTAGATATCAATTACAAGGAAAAATCTGTAAAAAATACAAATACATGGAATCTAAACAATACACTACTTAAAAAATCAAGAGAGTACTGAAGAAATCAAACAGGAAATCAAAAAATACCTAGAAATAAATGACAATGAAAACATGATGGCCCAAAACCAATGGGATGCAGCAAAAGCAGTTCTAAGAGGGAAGTTTATAGCAATACAAACATACCTCAAGAAACAAGAAACATCACAAATAAACAACCTAAACTTACGCCTAAAGCAACTAGAGAAAGAAGAACAAGAAATCTTCAAAGTTAGCAGAAGGAAAGAAATCATAAAGATCAGATCAGAAATAAATGAAAAAGAAATGAATTAAAGAATAGCAAAGATCAATAAAACTAAAAGCTGGTTCTTTGAGAAGATAAACAAATTGATAAACCATTAGCCAGACTAGTCAAGAAAAAAAGGGAGAAGACAAAAATCAATAGAATTAGAAATGAAAAAGTAACAGCTGACACTGCAGAAATGCAAAGGATCATGAGAGATTACTACAAGCAACTAAATGCCAATAAAAGGGACAACCTGGAAGAAATAGACAAATTCATAGAAATGCACAACCTTCAGAGACTGAACCAGGAAGAAATAGAAAATATAAACAGAGCAATCACAAGCACTGAAATTGAGACTGTGATTAAAAATCTTCCAACAAATGAAAGCCCAGGACCTTATGGCTTCAGAGGCGAATTCTATCAAACATTTAGAGATGAGCTAACACCTGTCTTACTCAAACTCTTCCAAAATACAGCAGAGGGAGGAATACTCCCAAACTCATTCTACGAGGCCACCATCACCCTGATAGCAAAACCAGACAAAGATATCACAAAGAAAGAAAACTATAGGCCAATATCACTGATGAACATAGATGCAAAAATCCTCAACAAAATACTAGCAAAGAGAATCCAACAGCACATTAAAGGATCATACACCATGATCAAGTGGGGTTTATCCCAGGAATGCAAGGATTCACCAATATATGCAAATCAATCAATGTGATACACCATATTAACAAACTGAAGGATAAAAACCATATGATCATCTCAAAACATGCAGATAAAGCTTTTGACAAAATTCAACACCAATTTATGATAAAAACCCTCCAGAAAGTAGGCATAGAGGGGACATACATCAACATAATAAAGGCCATATGACACAAACCCACAGCCACCATCGTTCTTAATGGTGAAAAACTGAAACCATTTCCCTTAAGAACAGGAAGAAGACAAGGTTGCCCACTCTCACCACTATTATTCATCATAGTTTTGGAAGTTTTAGTGACAGCAATCAGAGAAGAAAAAGAAATAAAAGGAATCCAAATGGAAAAGAAGAAGTAAATCTGTCACTGTTTGCAGATGATGTGATACTATACATGGAGAATCCTAAAGACACTACCAGATATCTACTAATCAATGAATTTCATAAAGTAGCAGGATACAAAATTAATGCACAGAAATCTCTGGCATTCCTATACACTAATGATGAAAAATCTAAAAGTGAAATCAAGAAAGTACTCCCATTTACCATTGCAACAAAAAGAATAAAATACCTAGGAATAAACCTACCTAAGGAGAGAAAAGACCTGTATGCAGAAAACTATGAGACATTGATGAAAGAAATTAAAGATGATACAAACAGATGGAGAGATATACCATGTTCTTGAATTGATAGAATCAACATTGTGAAAATGACTATACTACCCAAAGCAATGTACACATTCAATGCAATCTCTATGAAACTACCAATGGCATTTCTCATAGAACTGGAACAAAACAATTCACAGTTTTTATGAAAGCACAAAACACCCTCAATAGACAAAGCAATCTTGAGAAGGAAAAGCGGAGCTGGAGGAATCAGGCTTTCACTCTTCAGACTATACTACAAGGCTACAGTAATCAAGACAGTATGGTAGTGGCACAAAAACAGAAAAAGAGATCAATGGTTCAGGATAGAAAGCCCAGAGATAAACCACACATATATGGTCACCTAATTTTTAATAAAGGAGGCAATAATTTACAATGGAGAAAAGACATCCTCTTCAATAAGTGGTGCTGAGAAAACTGTACAGCTACATGTAAAAGAATGAAATTAGAACACTCCCTAACACCATACACAAAAATAAACTTAAAATGGAGTAAAGACCTAAATGAAAGGCCAGACACTATAAAATTTTTAGAGGAAAACACAGGCAGAACGCTGTATGACATAAATCACAGCAAGATCCTTTTTGAGCCACCTCCTACAGCAATGGAAATAAAAACAAAAATAAACAAATGGGACATAATGAAAATTACAAGCTTTTGCACAGCAAAGGAAACCATAAACAAGATGAAAGACATCTCTCAGAATAGGAGAAAATATTTGCAAATGAAGCAACTGACAAAGGATTAATCTCCAAAATATACAAGCAGCTCATGAAGCTCAATATCCAAAAAACAAACAACTCAATCCAAAAATGGGCAGAAGACCTAAATAGACATTTCTCCAAAGAAGATATACAGATTGTCAACAAACACATGAAGGAATGCTCAACATCACTAATCATTAGAGAAATGCAAATCAAAACTACAATGAGGTATCACGCCACACCAGTCAGAAGGGCTATCATCAAAAAATCTACAAACGATAAATGCTGGAGAGGGTGTGGAGAAAAGGGAACCCTCTTGCACTGTTGGTGGGAATGTAAATTGATACAGCCACTATGGAGAACAGCATGGAGGTTCCTTAAAAAACTAAAAATAGAATTACCATATGACCCAGCAATCACACTACTGGGCATATACCCTGAGAAAACTGTAATTCAAAAAGAATCATGTACCACAATGTTCACTGCGGCACTATTTACAATAGCCAGGACATGGAAGCAACCTAAGTGTCCATCAATAGATGAATGGATATAGAAGATGTTGCACATATATACAATGAAATTCAGCCACAAAAAGAAACAGAATTGAGTTATTTGTAGTGAGATGGATGACCTAGAGTCTATCATATAGCGTTGAAGTAAGTCAGAAAGAGAAAAAAAAATATGCTAACACATATATATGGAATCTAACAAACAAAAAATGGTTCTGAAGAACCTAGAGGCAGGACAGGAATAAAGATGGAGACATAGAGCATGGACTTGAGGACATTGGGAGAGGGAAGGGTAAGCTGGGATGAAGTGAGAGAGTGGTATGGACATATATACACTACCAATGTAAAATAGATAGCTAGTGGGAAGCAGCCACATAGCACAGGGAGATCTGCACAGTCCTTTGTGACCACCTAGAGGGGTGGGATAGGGAGGGTGGGAGGGAGATGCAAGAGGGAGGAGATATGGGGTATATGTATATGTATAGCTGATTCACTTGGTTATAAAGCAGAAACTAACACATCACTATAAAGTAATTATAGTCTAAAAAGACGCTAAAAGAAAAAAAAAAAAAAGAAGAAAGGATAAGGAGCTTGTCCAAGGGAAACAGTATGTAGACCTTTTTGAAATTAGAATTTGAAACCAGATCTGCCTGACTCAAAATAGCCACAGTATCTTCCTAATAAAATTATAAATTTATTAAGAACAACAACAAAAAACAAGACATATGAAAATCTGTGGGATGCAGCTAAAGCAGTACTTAAAGGGAAATCTATAGCACTAAATTTTTATTAGATAATAATAAAATAGACCAGAGGGCAGACAGCAGAAGAAAGAAGAACTACAATGCTGCAGCCTGTGGAACAAAAACCACATTCACAGAAAGATAGACAACATGAAAAGGCAGAGGGCTATGTACCAGATGAAGGAACAACATAAAACCCCAGAAAAACAGCTAAATGAAGTGGAGATTGGCAACCTACCAGAAAAAGAATTCAGAATAATTATAGTGAAGGTGATCCAGGACCTCAGAAAAAGAATGGAGGCAAAGATCAAGAAGATGCAAGAAATGTTTAACAAAGACCTAGAAGAATTAAAGAACAAACAAACAGATGAACAATACAATAACTGAAATGAAAACTACACTAGAAGGAATCAATAGCAGAATAACTGAGGCAGAAGAACGGATAAGTGACCTGGAAGGCAGAATGGTAGAATTCACTTCTGCAGAACAGAATAAAGAAAACAGAATGAAAAGAAATGAAGACAGCCTAAGAGATCTCTGGGACAACATTAAACGCAACAACATCCCAGAAGGAGAAGAAGAGAGAAAGGATGCAAGAAAATATTTGAAGAGATTATAGTCGAAAACTTCCCTAACATGGGAAAGGAAATAGCCACCCAAGTCCAGGTAGTGCAGAAAGGCCCATACAAGATAAACCCAAGGAGAAACACGCTGGACACATAGTAATCAAACGGGCAAAAATTAAAGACAAAGAAAAATTATTGAAAGCAACAAGGGAAAAATGACAAATAACATACAAGGGAACTCCCATAAGGTTAACAGCTGATTTCTCAGCAGAAACTCTACAAGCCAGAAGGGAGTGGCATGACATATTTAAAGTGATGAAAGGGAAGAACCTACAACCAGGATTACTGTACCTAGCAAGGATCTCATTCAGATTCGATGGAGAAATCAAAATCTTTATAGACAACCAAAAGCTAAGAGAATTCAGGGCTTCCCTGGTGGCGCAGTGGTTGAGAGTCCACCTGCCGATGCAGGGGACAAGGGTTCGTGCCCCGGTCCGGGAGGATCCCACATGCTGTGGAGCGGCTGGGCCCGTGAGCCATGGCTGCTGAGCCTGCACGTCCGGAGCCTGTGCTCCACAATGGGAGAGGCCACAGCAGTGAGAGGCCTGCGTACCGCAAAAAAAGAAAAAGCTAAGAGAATTCAGTCCCACCAAAGCAGCTCTACAACAAGCTAAAGGAACTTCTCTAAGTGGGAAACACAACAAAAGAAAAGGACCTATAAAATCAAACCCAAAACAATTAAGAAAATGGTCATAGGAACATACATATCAATAATTACCTTAAACGTGAATGGACTAAATGTTCCAACCAAAAGACACCAGCTTGCTGAATGGATACAAAAACAAGACCCATATATATGCTGTCTACAAGAGACCCACTTCAGACCGAGGGACACGTACAGACTGAAAGTGAGGTGATGGAAATAGATACACCATGCAAATGGAAATCAAAAGAAAGCTGGAGTAGCAATACTCATATCAGATAAAATAGACTTTAAAATAAAGAATGTTACAAGAGACAAGGAAGAACACTACATAATGACCAAGGGATCAATCCAAGAAGAAGATATAACAATTATAAATATATATGCACCCAACATAGGAGCACCTCATTACATAAGGCAGCTGCTAACAGCTATAAAAGAGGAAACTGACAGTAACACAATAATAATGGGGGACTTTAACACCTCACTTACACCAATGGACAGATCATCCAAAATGAAAATAAATAAGGAAACACAAGCTTTAAATGACACAATAGATCACATAGATGTAATTGTTATTTATAGGACATTCCATCCAAAAACAGCAGATTACACTTTCTTCTCAAGTGCACATGGAACATTCTCCAGGATAAATCACATCTTGGGTCAAAAATGAAGCCTCAGCAAATTTAGGAAAATTGAAATCATATCAAGCATCTTTTCTGACCACAATGCTATAAGATTAGAAAACAATTACAGGGATAAAAATGTAAAAAACCCAAACACATGGAGGCTAGACAATACGTTACTAAATAACCAAGAGATCACTGAAGAAATCAAAGAGGAAATCAAAAAATACCTGGAGACAAATGACAATGAAAACACGACAATCCAAAACCTATGGGATGCAGCAAAAGCAGTTCTAAGAAGGAAGTTTATAGCTATACAAGCCTACCTCAAGAAACAAGAAAATGCTCAAATAAACAATCTAACCTTATACCTAAAGGAACTAGAGGAAGAAGAATAAACAAAACCCAAAGTTAGCAGAAGGAAAGAAATCATAAAGATCAGAGCAGAAATAAATGAAATAAACAAAGAAAACAATAGCAAAGATCAATAAAAGTAAAATCTGGTTCTTTGAGAAGATAAACAAAATTGATAAGCCATCAGCCAGACTCATCAAGATGAAGAGGGAGAGGACTCAAATCAGTAAAATTATAAATGAAAAAGGAGAAGTTACAACAGACACCACAGAAATACAAACCATTAAGAGTGAAAGACTGAATTATTTCCCACTAAAACTAGCAGAAAAGAAATGTCTGTTCTTATCTCTTCTATTCAGCATTTTACTAGAGGTTCTATTCAGTGCAATAGGCAAGACAAAGTTATGAAAGTATCTATATTAGAAAGGAAGAAGTAAAACTGTTTATATTCATAGATGATATGATAGTCTATGTTGAATATTCATTGCAGCTTTGTTATAATAAAAACTGGAAACACCCTAAATGTAAAGGTTCATGAATAAACAAATTATAAAACATTTATATAATGGAATACCACTTAGCAATAAAAAGGAATGAACTAAAAAAAAATTTGTGATTACCACTTGTGACCCTCCACTTATTTTCTCATTTTTTTGCACTGTTTTTAAAGCAAAACTCTTCAAAAAGTTGCCTTTATTGGCTGTCTCCATTTCTTCGACATCTGTGTAATTCTTAACACATCATAATCAAGATTTGGTCCAAAGCACTTTGTACAAAATTCCTTCTGTCAAGATTATCAGTGCCCAAACCAATGATCAATTCTCAGACATCATCTTTCTCAAAGGGTCAGGAGCATTTGACATAATCTTTCTCTTATTTTGACTTTCAAGATATCATCTTCTCCTGGTTTTCATCCTATTTCATTGACTTCCCTAAGTCTTTAATCTCTTCCCAAACCCTACATGTTGGGAGAGTCCCTGGGTTCAGCTCACAAATCTGTTTTCTTTATCTATATTCATTTCCTATGTGATTTGATCATTGCTCTTATCATGGTATAAAATATTACCTGTTCAGTAATGACTCACTAATGTGTTTAAAACAATGATGATTATAGGAATAGTACAATGAATGGCCGAGAAGCTCACTAACTGGACAAAGCTGGAAACCGCAAGAGGAGCAAAGACTATTTAAAGGACAAACATTTGAAAATGTGGTATGGACGCCAGGTGCTTCCAGAGAGGGGCCCAGACTGTGCTTTCCAGTGTATTCGAGACACTGTCTGCACTGCATTTGTGAATCACTGTCCTCAGCTCTGGTGGTAATTTTATATAAAATGCATCCAATTTATATAAAACTACTTAGCATTGATTTTGCATCTGAAGAGTTTCAGAAACGTCAACATTCCAAAAATAAATGGTATCATGATTCTATTAGAGCTTAAGCAAAGTCTCCAGGCTTTGCTGTTCTTTGCCATTATTTTGGGAAATTAAATCTTCCTGTAATTTAAACCAAATGCCTCTGAGCAGGTCACAGCTTGCCCTCATCAGGATAGGCAGGCAGTCCCTCTCTTCCTTCCCCAAAGCCAAGGTTAAGGCGGGATCAGTCAGGCTTGGGAGGTGGCCTTACAAGTCCAATCTCCTTGGGGAACTGAGGATCCTTTTACCTCACACCTGACACTCACATGGAGAATGAGAGCCCTAAGTCACTAGGACAGGCTTCAGCTTTTCTTCCCAGAGCAATCTTTTCAAAAGAGAGTTACAGGATCAGTGTTTTGAAGTAGATAGAGAAGATTTAATTTTTTAAATGAATGTGAATTCATATTCCTCTTCAGATATCAATTCCCATTCATGATTCCTTATTTATTTATTTTTGCGGTACACGGGCCTCTCACTGCTGTGGCCTCTTCCGTTGCGGAGCACAGGCTCTGGAAGCACAGGCTCAGCAGCCATGGCTCACAGGCCCAGCCGCTCCGCGGCATGTGGGTTCTTCCTGGACCGGGGCACAAGCCCGTGTCCCCTGCATCGGCAGGCGGACTCTCAACCACTGCGCCACCAGGGAAGCCCATGACTCCTTATTTTGGAAAGGGCATTGTTACTTTACAAATCCAGCTTTTCAATAACAGCGACAATCATTGCCTCCAAATTTCAGTACTGAGGAAACACATTGCCAAAGCATTCTCTTCCTTTCAATTGCTTCTCCTACATCCCAGTGCTTTGACTGACCCACTCACAAAGAGTTAAACAAGTCATTTGAAGGGCTGATTTATTTGATAAAGACATCCCCTGAATACTTTTTCTCATTTCTGTCAATAATCCCATTTCCTCGTTTTATCTTTTCACAACCAATTCTCTCAACATGGATTTCCTCTTTAAGACTCAATTATCTTAACTTACTGGTAAATTACCCAGTCAAACCAAAACATCAGTTTCAGTAATCAAAAGGACAGAGGGCTCTTCACGTAGTGTTTATGACTCACATATTTCTGATTCACAGATGGATGTACTGTGTTCTGTGCCACCTCAATAACGTAGCATTACTTGGACAAATAAAAGCCACTACACTTATGCAGTCTAGATAAGTTTCTTGCATGTTTCCTTCTCAATTTTATAAATGAGTCACTTCTTGAATATTCTTCAACAATTTGTAAAACTCTATTCTGGAGTATGACCATTCTACTCCAGACAAAGAAGTCATGATACTCTTTCTATTTCTCCATGCAGGTTTTACAACTTAGGAACTATTTTAATATAGAACTGAGAGTTGCTTAAGGCCATTTATTATTTAATGAAAATAGAAGCAACTTTTATTCTTATGAGGAAAATTTAGTTTGGGAATAGTTGATTTGTTTTTTCTTTCTGTTTTTAGGCTAACAGTTCTTCTGATGCACAAGCTATAAATCTCATTGTTAGCTTGGGAAAAAATATGACAGAAAAGGGCAGGAAACATCCCTTAATAATTCCTGCAGTGGGATTATCATGTCTGCTGGGTACTCAAGGCACTTTTCAAAGAACTTCTTTTTTTTTTTTTTTAATTGCAGCACAAAATACAAAGTGTAATTGAACTTTCCTGTGTCAAATCCTCTAATACATCACCATTGTAGACAGAAGAAAGTTCAAACTGATCTGTTGGGTAGTCAAGGTCCTTATGGTATAGTCTGAACCTGACCTTCTGAGCTAGGATCACTTATCTATGCTCTAACCAAGTTGAATTACACACTCTCCCAGAGATATATTTACTCGCTTTTGCTTATGCTCTTCCTACTTCCTAGACTATCCTTCCATCTAGAATATGCTTTCTGACATTTTCAAAAATCCAGATCCATGTGTGAGCAAGGGACTAGGTGGGGGATGGAAAGCCCAAGAATTAGGGAGAATTCGGCAGCTCTAATTCTGGGAGTGACTGTGCAGAGACTGTTAGGCTTCTCTATGCTGTCAGCTCCATTAAGAAATACTAAAAGTGACTCAAGGGGTCCTATGTATAGTGGGAAATGAGTGCCCTGGGAAAGCTCTACTTGGAAGCAGTTTAATGTAATGGATCATGCAGAGGCTTTGAAATGAAACAGACCTGGGTCTGAACAGAAGCCCTGCCATTTGCTAACTAAAAGGGCTTGGATTTAAACTTTCTGAGCCTTAGTTTCCTTGTATGTAAAATCATAATAGAAGAGAAAACTAAAGGCTTGCTATGAGCATAAAATTGAATATGTGTAAAACTATAGATGTTCAGTTCTACAGTTCAGTAGCAATGCCAGCAAAGAACAAATGCAGAACAGAAATGGAAGTATAGCTTATGTAGACAGAGGATTTGAGATTTTATCATTACCTGCCCTGACTCCTGAAATGTAATTCCCCACGATCTGTAGACATCACATAGCAGACCTAAAAGTTTTCACGTGGCCTTAGAAGCTGCTGAAGTGTGGAGTAGGAATTCAGTAAAGAGTTGAGAACCCCTAGATCTGTGAAGGCGTGGTGGCCACCTGGTAACAGAGGTTCTGGGGGGGATGGCCCAAAGCCAGGAGACTGAATAGAGCCTTGGAAGATAAGCAACTCAGGAAGAGCCAAACTGTATGGCAGGCATGGGACTGGCTGCCCCAGAGGCTCACACAATCTTTGTCTCCTACTCTGCTTTGAGGCTAAGAGTGCTCAAGTGACATAGTTTCAGCCAATGAGATGTAGCTGGATGTCTCCGGGAAAGGGATTCCTTCCTAAATCTTAGGTCAGACATACAAAACTGCCATTTTTGTAGGTTAAAAAGTAGTTGAAAGTCAGCAATTTCAGACATTCAACTTATAAAAGACAAACCTTTCTACCTAGGAGAGCTCTTCATCCTTTTTTACTCTTTCTCCTTTTTTTTTTTTTTTTTCTTCCCTGGAACAGAGAACTCAATGCACAATCAGTAGCAATCTTATTATGGCTTTGAGGATAAGCACCAGGATGGTAGAAAAAGAAGATAAAAGGATACTGAATCTCCAGACACCACTGAGTAACGTAAGGTCCTGGACCAGCTAGCTACCTCTGACATTCCTGTTGCATGAGACAAATACAGCCCTCACTGTTTAACCACTGTAGTATGGAGTCTTGTTTGCATCTGGAAACACCCCTAGTTGATGTCATGGTGCTGAGTCAGAAGGCAGAGAACCAGTGGACTTTAACTGGGCAAAAGAACTGACCCTGGAGAAACTGGCTTCAGGGGGTAAAGTACCTCTCAGGATGATCAAAACATTTGAAGTAGAAACCAACCTTCTGCTGCCTCTTCAGGCAACATGGTATGATTCCTCTTCTGGAAAAGAAAGGAAGAGAAAGGAAGAGAAAAAGACAGGAGGAGAAGGAGAAGGAACATATTGCTCCTTCTCCTAGAACAATAGTTCTACGAGAGCTGCAGTTTTAAACAGAGTGGTCAGGTTAGGAAAGCAGATATCTGAGGAAATAATTGGCCGAAGAAACAGGAAGTCAAAAGACCCTAAGGCAAGAACACCCTTGTATTTTTTTTTGAACTTTATTTTATTTTTTTATACAGCAGGTTCTTATTAGTCATCCTTTTTTTTTTTTTTTTTTTTGCAGTACACGGACCTCTCACTGTTGTGGCCTCTCCCGTTGCAGAGCACAGGCTCCGGACGCGCAGGCTCAGTGGCCATGGCTCACGGGCTCAGCCGCTCCGCGGCATGTGGGATCTTCCTGGACCGGGGCACAAACCCGCGTCTACTGCATCGGCAGGCAGACTCTCAATCACTGCGCCACCAGGGAAGCCCAGTCATCCATTTTATACACATCAGTGTATACATGTCAATCCCAATCTCCCAATTCATCACACCACCACCACCCCCACCCACTGCTGCTTTCCCCCCTTGGTGTCCATACGTTTGTTCTCTACATCTGTGTCTCAATTTCTGCCCTGGAAACCAGTTCATCTGTACCATTTTTCTAGGCTCCACATATATGCGTTAATATATGATATTTGTTTTTCTCTTTCTGACTTACTACACTCTGTATGACACTCTCTGGATCCATGCATGTGTCCACAAATGACCCAATTTCATTCCTTTTTATGGCTGAGTAATATTCCATTGTATATATATATACCACATCTTCTTTATCCATTTGTCTGTCAATGGGCATTTAGGTTGCTTCCATGACCTGGATATTGTAAATAGTGCTGCAATGAACACTGTGGTACATGTCTCTTTTTGAATTATGGTTTTCTCTGGGTATATCCCAGTAGTGGGATTGCTGGATCATATGGTAATTCTACTTTTACTTTTTTAAGGAAGCTCCACACTGTTCACCATAGTGGCTGTATCAATTTACATTCCCACCAACAGTGCAAGAGGGTTCCCTTTTCTCCACACCCTCTCCAGCATTTGTTGTTTGTAGATTTTCTGATGATGCCCATTCTAACTGGTGTGAGGTGATACCTCATTGTACTTTTGATTTGCATTTCTCTAATAGTTAGTGATGTTGAGCAGCTTTTCATGTGCTTCTTGGCCATCTGTATGTCTTCTTTGGAGAAATGTCTATTTAGGTCTTCTGCCCATTTTTGGATTGGGTTGATTGTTTCTTTAATATTGAGCTGCATGAGCTGTTTATATATTTTGGAGATTAATCCTTTGTCCGTTGATTCGTTTGCAAATATTTTCTCCTATTTTGAGGGTTGTCTTTTTGTCTTGTTTATGGTTTCCTTTGCTGTGCAAAACTTCGAAGTTTCATTAGGTCCCTCCCATTTGTATATTTTTGTTTTTATTTCCATTACTCTAGGAGGTGGATCAAAAAAGATCTTGCTGTCGTTTATGGCAAAGAGTGTTCTTCCTATCTTTTCCTCTAAGAGCTTTATAGTGTCTGGTCTTACATTTAGGTCTGTAATCCATTTTGAGTTTATTTTTGTGTATGGTGTTAGGGAGTGTTCTAATTTCATTCTTTTACATGTAGCTGTCCAGTTTTCCCAGCACCACTCACTGAAGAGACTGTCTTTTCTCCATTGTATCTCCTTGTCTCCTTTGTCATAGATTAGTTGACCATAGGTGCATGGGTTTATCTCTGGGTTTCTATCTTGTTCCATTGATCTATGTTGCTGTTTTTGTGCCAATACCATGTTGGCTTGATTACTGTAGCTTTGGAGTATAGTCTGAAGTCAGGGAGTCTGATTCCTCCCACTCTGTTTTTTCCCTCAAGACTGCTTTGGATATTCGGGGTCTTTTGTTTCTCCATACAAATTTTAAGATTTTTTGTTCTAGTTCTGTAAAAAATGCCATTGGTGATTTGATAGGGATTGCATTGAATCTGTACATTGCTTTGGGTAGTATAGTCATTTTCACAATATTGATTCTTCTAATCCGAGAACATGGTATATCTCTCCATCTGTTGGTATCATCTTTAATTTCTTTCATCAGTATCTTATAGTTTTCGCATACAGGTCTTTTGTCTCCCTTGGTAGCTTTATTCCTAGGTATTTTATTGTTTTTGTTGCAATAGTAAATGGGAGTGTTTCCTTAATTTCTCCTTCAGATTTTTCATCATTAGTGTATAGGAATGCAAGAGATTTCTGTGCATTAATTTTGTACCCTGCAACTTTACCAAATTCATTGATTAGCTCTAGTAGTTTTCTGGTGGCATTTTTAGGACTCTCTATGTATCACACTATGTCATCTGCAAAGAGTGACAGTTTTACTTCTTCTTTTCCAATTTGTATTCCTTTTATTTCTTTTTCTTCTCTGATTGCCATGGTTAGGACTTCCAAAACTATGTTGAATAATAGTGGTGAGAGTGGACATCCTTGTCTTGTTCCTGACTTAGAGGAAATGCTTTCAGTTTTTCACCATTTAGAATGATGTTTGCTGTGAGTTTGTCGTATATGGCCTTTATTATGTTGAGGTGCCTACTTTCTGGAGAGTTTTTTTCATAAATGGGTGTTGAATTTTGTTAAAAGCTTCTTCTGCATCTATTGAGATGATCATATAGTTTTTATTCTTCAATTTGTTAATATGGTTCATGACATTGATTGATTTGCATATATTGAAGAATGCTTGCATACCTGGGATAAATCTCACTTGATAGTGTGTATGATCCTTTTAATGTGTTGTGGGATTCTGTTTGTTAGTATTTTGTTGAGGATTTTTGCATCTATATTCCTCAGTGTTATTGGTCTGTTTTTTGTAGTATCTGTGTCTGGTTTTGGTATCAGGGTGATGGTGGCCTCATAGAATGAGTTTGGGAGTGTTCCTTCCGCTGCAATTTTTTGGAAGAGTTTGAGAAGGATGGGTGTTAGCTCTTCTCTAAATGTTTGATAGAATTCACCTGTGAAGCCTTCTGGTCCTGGATTTTTGTTTGTTGGAAGATTTTTAATCACAGTTTCAATTTCATTACTGGTGATTGGTCTGTTCATATTTTCTATTTCTTCCTGGTCCAGTCTTGGAAGGTTATACCTGTCTAAGAATTTGTCCATGTCTTCCAGGTTGTCCATTTTATTGGCATAGATTTGCTTGTAGTAGCCTCTTAGGATGCTTTGTATTTCTGCGGTGTCTGTTGTAACTTCTCCTTTTTCATTTCTAATTTTGTTGATTTGAGTCCTTTGCCTCTTTTTCTTTTTCTTTTTTTTTTTTTTTTGCGGTATGCAGGCTTCTCACTGTTGCGGCCTTTCCCATTGCAGAGCAATGGATGCGCAGGCCCAGCGGCCATGGCTCACGGGCTCAGCTGCTCCACAGCATGTGGGATCCTCCTGGACCAGGGCACGAACCTGCGTCCCCTGCATCAGCAGCCGGACTCTCAACCACTGCGCCACCAGGGAAACCCTGCCTCTTTTTCTTGATGAGTCTAGCTAATGGTTTATCAATTTTGTTTATCTTCCCAAAGAACCAGCTTTTAGTTTTATTGATCTTTGCTATTGTTTTCTTTGTTTCTATTTCATTTATTTCTGCTCTGATCTTTATGATTTCTCTCCTTCTGCTAACTTCGGGTTTTGTTTGTTCTTCTTTCAACAGTTCCTTTAGGTGTAAGGTTAGACTGTTTATTTGAGAGTTTTCTTGTTTCTTGAGGTAGGCTTGTATAGCTATAAACATCCCTCTTAGAACTGCTTTTGCTGCATCCCATAGGTTTTGGATCGTCATGTTTTCATTGTCATTTGTCTCTAGGTATTTTTTGATTTCCCCTTTGATTTCCTCAGTGATCTCTTATTTATGTAGTAACATATTGTTTAGCCTCCATGTGTTTGTGTTTTTTACGTTTTTTTTCCCCTGTAATTCATTTCTAATCTCATAGCGCTGTGGTCAGAAAAGATGCTGGATATGATTTCAATTTTCTTAAAATTACTGAGGCCTGATTTGTGACCCAAGATGTGATCTATCCTGGAGAATGTTCCGTGCACACTTGAGAAGAAAGTGTAATCTCTGTTTTTGGATGGAATGTCCTATAAATATCAATTAAATCTATCTGGTCTATTGTGTCATTTAAAGCTTCTTTTTCCTTATTTATTTTCATTTTGGATGATCTGTCCACTGGTGTGAGTGAGGTTTTAAAGTCCCCCACTATTGTGTTACTGTTGAGTTCCTGTTTTAGAGCTTTTAGCGTTGCCTTATGTAATGAGGTGCTCCTTTGTTGGGTGCATATATATTTATAATTGTTATATCTTCTTCTTGGATTGATCCCTTGGTCATTATGTAGTGTTCTTCCTTGTCTCTTGTAACATTCTTTATTTTAAAGTCTATTTTATCTAATATGAGTATTGCTACTCCAGTTTCTTTTGACGTCCATTTGCATCGAATATCTTTTTCCATCCCCTCACTTTCAGTCTGTATGTGTCCCTAGGTCTGAAGTGGGTCTCTTGTAGACAGCATATATATGGGTCTTGTTTTTGTATCCATTCAGCAAGACTGTGTCTTTTAGGTAGAGCATTTAATCCGTTCACATTTAAGGTAATTATCGATATATATGTTCCTATGACCATATTCTTAATTGTTTTGGGTTTGTTTTTGTAGGTCCTTTTCTTCTCTTGTGTTTCCCACTTAGAGAAGTTCCTTTAGCATTTGTTGTAGAGCTGCTTTGGTGGTGCTGAATTCTCTTAGCTTTTGCTTGTCTGTAAAGCTTTTGACTTCTCCTTTGAATCTGAATGAGATCCTTGCCGGGTAGAGTAATCTGGGTTGTAGGTTCTTCCCTTTCATCACTTTGAGTATATCATGCCACTCCCTTCTGGCTTGTAGAGTTTCTGCTGAGAAATCAGCTGTTAACCTTATGGGATGTATGGGATCCCTTGTATGTTATTTGTCATTTTTCCCTTGCTGCTTTCAATAATTTTTATTTGTGTTTAATTTTTGCCCATTTGATTACCATGTGTCTCGGCATGTTTCTCCTTGGGTTTATCCTGTATGGGACTCTCTGCACTTCCTGGACTTGGGTGGGTATTTCCTTTCCCATGTTAGGGAAGTTTTAGACTATAATCTCTTCAAATATTTTCTCACATCCTTTCTCTCTCTTCTCCTTCTGGGACCCCTATGATGTGAATGTTGTTGCATTTAATGTTGTCCCAGAAGTAATGAAGTAAATAAAATAAGATGCTGTGGTGTGGGTAGAAAATATTTGAGCTAACATTAAGATTGCAGTAGTTCTTAGAAATACTGTGTACTGAGTAGAGTAAGATGAGGATAGATCATGCGCTATAGGTTTTGGAAACAGGAAAAAATACTGATGGTAGTACACAAAAGCCAGATTGAAGTGGGTTGAGGGGAGAACGAGAGGGAAGGAGATAAAGACAACTTTTTAAAGAGTTCTGCTGTGAAGGAGAGGGCAACTATGGGACAGACACTGGAGGGGGCTCTGAAGTCCATCTGGCTTCGTTAATGCCATGCTTGAGTGCTTGAGAGGAGAGAATGATGATCAAGGTGCAGGAGAAGTGTTGCAGGTGGGAAGTCCTGGAGAAGGCAAGAGGGCATAGGGTCTAGTCTACAGTGGAGAGGCTGGACTGGGTTCATGGATTATGTCCAAAGAAAGGGCAGAGGGCATTGCTAGATTTGGGGACAGTTAGGTGAATTAGCTCTCCTGTGATTTCTTCTATTTTCTCAGTAAGAGTGAGATAGATGAGCATGATTCTGTAGGTTTCAGGAGCAATGAGATTGTGTGAAATCGTTGTTTTAGAGACTGGGAGAGTGCACTGACCTGAAACATGAAGTAAAACTGCTGAGTATTGCTGACAGCTCGTTTGAGATTTGTGGTCATTAATTTCGAATGAGCCCATGAAGCATGGTTGAGTGTTATTCTCCAGCCATGTTCAGCTACTGTTTCTTGTGTGTATGCTGAGGAGGTGAAGAGCTGGTCTAACAAGTTCTGAAATGTTGACCCTAAGTATGGTGGGCAGCTAGGGATGTTTATAATGGGGTGATTTTAATGATAAACCCTGAAGTCTAAGCTGGGTACAGGAAGAAATAAGGGATGTATGTGTGAGGAGTTGAGGGGAGTGAGGGACAGTGGGAAGGTGGTAGGGTCAGTGAGTTGGAAGTCATCATGGGGTACAAGCCTAAGCAGAGGGGAATAGAGAGATGAGCTGGAAAGATGGAAAGTGGAGTCTGACAGTGGGATACTCAACATCAAAATTCTGGAGATGGTTCAGTTATTGGTAACTAAAAGGGCTAGGATAAACATGGGAGAGAAAATGGCTTAGTTGGTGTGGAGGAAAAGATTATTCAAAGTGATAGCAAGTAACCATGAGACCAGAATACTGAATGGATCGTATACGTGGGTGTGGAAGTGATTGCAAATGATGACAAAGTTTATAAAAGAGAGAAAGAGTGAGTCAGATGTTGCAATATTCAGTGAATTAGGAGTGACCCAGAGGTGGATGACTGCACGCAGGAGGAGTAGTGGGTGATATAGTCTGATGGCATACACTTCAAAGGAGCCAGGTTTTCAAGAGAGAAGGCTAACAAAGTGGCCCCTAAGCAGCAAGGAGGATGCCTCCTCTACCTCTAGGCCTTATAGTGCACAGAGTATGGGAGGAACAAAGGGAGCTATCTCTTGAGGGCACTGCAAGGGTAGCTCAGTGGCCAAGAGAGAGGCAGTGTCAGAGCAAGGAAAGGGAACAATGGGCTAAGAGACTGAGAATGCAGGAAAGCTTGATGATTCCCAGACCAGGAGTTCTAGTGATATGGTGGAAAGGTTAGGGGAGATTAGTTTATATTGGGGGATGTGTCAGGCCATACAGGGCTAAATGTTAGGGTGATTATGGAAGGCTTGGACTTTTAATGGTAACAGAGGAAGACAGGAACTAAGAAATAGGAGAGGGATGGTGATGGAGGGTGAGACAGTCAGAGGGAGGAAAGGAGAAAAGATTTTGGAACTGAAGTTCCTCAGGGATCTTACCTGTCTGAATATCAAATAACCACAGAATAGGAGAGACAGAGAGGAAAGAACATAACGTACATAAACAGGAGTCTTGGTCTCGATATGATTCTGTCATTTAATTGCTACGTGACTTGGGAGAATTTATATATTTAATTCTAAATTACATAATCTATAAAAGAGTTTTAATACTGCATACCTCATAGTGTTGCTACAAAGATTAATTGTTGATTAATACATTTTACTTTTTTAATGAAAAATAAAGTACACTGGATTTATTTTCTGGTTGCCAAGCTTGCATTTCATTTTTAACAATATCTTAATTTACCCTTAAGCAGTTTTGTCTTCCCCATTAGAGGAAGTCAGTTGACATAACAAACAATCAGAAGTCCTACATAACCTGGCTAAACAAGATGTCCCATCCTTGGAATTTAAATCTCAGCTAGGGGGACAAGAGAACTAAAAATGGCTGCAGTTCCTTTTCATCCTGGTGGGGTGGTCTTTATCAGATGGTCCTGTTTGGGAGGTTCTCTGGGGGGTCCTGCTTCTTTCCTCCAGGGCTGCCTTTTCAGGCTTCCAACAATTGTAGGAGCTCCCAGTAGCTTTTCAATAAATTCCCATTTGTTTAAGTCAAAATCAATACCTGTTTTAAGAAACCAAAGAAACCTAACTGATATATTAATACATATTATATAAATATTGTTATTGCAACTGCTACTACTAATAGCAGTAAAAAACAATGTGTCTGTTTACCACTTTAGACAGAAATAGCCAAGGCTCAATTGGAAAAATAAATGAAGAGATCAAGTTCATATTCTTCCCTGGAGCCCTGGCAATATTTTCAACTTATTCTCCTTCAAAGGACTATCAATCCCAATTGATGTCATTACCCATTTCCAACAAGGCTCTCAGCAACAATTTTAAGACACCTTTCTAAAGCTATAAATTTGCCAAACCAGTCCCAGTAAATCCAAGTCTATGCCATTATGAAACAGTAGCAGAGGGAAAGGCAGTTTAAGAATGTGAGTGGGGAAGGATAAATCACAGATAAAAAGATAAATTAGCAACCTGAAAAAGCAATGACTCAAAAAAGAGAGCATCCGTTCTAATTTATAATGCAAAAGTCTCCACTGTCATCATCCATCTTAGCCTGCAAGCAGCATACAAAGCTTCTTTGCAATTTCAATAATCAGTTTGGATAACTAATATCCATATTAAAAGCCCCTCAACTTCATACCCCATTAAGAGGATGCTGATGTGCCAGGCTCCTGAATGTCTCCCATTTTATCCCTTGAAATTTAAGGAGAGACAATTTGGAAACTGTAACATGTTTTCTCTCTCTAATGTATAGGAGGTGAGGCTAAGAGAAAAGTACCTGAACAAAGAAATACTGAATATTAATCTAAGCTATAATGCTTTGAAATAGAAGGGGATCAAAGAGCATTCTTGTTATCCGGTACTCTGCTCTTCTCTTTCTGTGGTAAGTAAAACATCCAATCTTGTGAGCTTTTTGGCTGCTTCGCCTTGTCTCAGACCACCTCCAAGGCTCCAGACGTTCCTGTCCTCCCTGCTTCCTTCCTTTTACTTTATTTTGTCCTGTCATTACGTAGCTTCTGCTAGCCATTGTGGATTTCTCTGCCCAAACTGGCTTGGATTATGTAGCTTCCTCAGCCCCAAATTCCATGTCGCCTTGGAAGACAAGTAGTCAGGTCTTTCTAGTTTTAAGGGTTTTGATGCTAATCATGATAGAAAAACTATCAAGGAATCACAAAAATAATAAAATAGAGAAATGACAAAGGTTTCCAGAATTGTACAAAGTATATAGTCTCTGGTCTTTCATTTCTACATCCTGGTGACTGGGAGTCCTTTTGCACTCTTGCTCTCTGATTTTGCTATTGAGGATGAGGCCCATCTCCATCCCTAGCCTTTTTCTGATCCTGCCTCTCCACAATGTCATGCAGAATCCTTCCTCAACAAGAGTCTTCTTGCCAGTGCTTGACCTGAAGATTCCAACCATAATTTTTGAAAGCATAATTTTTGGCAAATGGAAATGAGACCATTAAGGAGAATTTTATTTGGATAATTTGATCTCTGTATTGCAATGTCAGATGAAGTAACATCTCTTCAAATTTCATGGCCCAACCCAGATCATTAAAACTGTTTTCAGCATAAAAATGGGGTGTAGAATCCAAACGTAAGCCAGGGACAAAGGAAGGGCTAATACTGTGCTTTGTGACAGTCTCTGAATTTCAATTTTCCCCATGACTTGGTTTTCATAGGCAGAATAGAGACAGCACACTTTGTAACCACAACTGAAACCACAACTTAGGAAAATGCTTTACATGTGAAATGATTTGAGTCAACTATAAAAGCTCTCTCTTTGATGGTTTACTAATCAGTTTCAACCTGAGAAACTTCTATGGCAGCAAGTAAAAGCAATTGATCCTTAGTAGCAGCCAATAGAATTAGATAAGAATCATGCCACTTACATTATGATATATTACATGCCCACTGGTACCTGCGACCAACCCCTGCCATTACGCTGCCCTTGCCACTGGACCATATTCCAGGGGAAACCATATTAGAAAAACAATCTTCTACGGACTTATCTTTCCTGAGCCTATATATAACAAAGTTCTCTACTTGTGAGAATGGGACTTCTACATATTAGCAGCCCCTAAGCGAGAGGTAATTTGACTTTATTTACTCAATCTGAGAAGACAGACTACTGATGCTATCAAATGCTGCTACCAGAAATGGTGCATATTAGTAATTGCAATGAAAGCATGATTTTTCTATAAAAACTAATTGAACCCCACAGTTAAAACCCAATGAAACAGTTTTTTAAAAGATGGTTATTGCTATGCTATTCTTATAACTGTATGTACCCAATCAACCAAAAATTGTTTTAATTCTATCAAATACAAGGTCCTATGCTAGATGCTAAGAGCACTGAGATGAGGAAATAGTATTTCTGCTTGCAAGAACATCACTGTCTACTGGTAGAATAATATACGCACAAGGATCTGAAAGAAGATTACGTCCAAGATCACAGCATTCCTGAAGGATAGGAAAGAGGTCCCACGGGGGTCATAGAAAGATTAAAATTTGTTGGGCTGGAGGTAGGGCGATAAACACTGATATTGAAAAGGACTGATTGCCTAGGAGGAGCATAACTTTTTAGCAAATGGAAATGAGACCATTAAGGACAAGACACAGAAGTGCAGCTAGTGGGTCATCTCTCTACTTCCCTCCTCTGCACTTTCCAGACAGCTGAGAAAGAGACAGATAAAGAG
The DNA here is from genome assembly GCF_949987515.2 of Delphinus delphis. Lineage (NCBI taxonomy): Eukaryota > Metazoa > Chordata > Mammalia > Artiodactyla > Delphinidae > Delphinus > Delphinus delphis. Next base: position 56,499,768 of record NC_082683.1, on the reverse strand, counting down.
AGAGGCCAGTAAATTCCTGTCCTAATGACTCTGCCCTTGAACTTTGTAGGATATTCTCTCTCTCTTTGCATTTGAGAGCTCAGCAGACCCTGAGTGGGAGTATCCTAGCTTCTGTCTAGTCCTCTGTCTAATAGTTAGGAGTTACTGTTTTGGATGGGGGCTGAATCATCCTGCATTTCCCATGCACTGAATAGCAGTATCACCACTGTCTGTTTGCACCCAACAGCCTTACAAGGTGTTCGGTGGGCTATTACCAGGCTACTGCTGCTTCCCCGAGTGTTCTTCCTGCCTTTAATTTCTCCCCCATCAATCCATCTGATATAATGTTGTCAGCTTAATCTTTCTGTAATCCATTTCTAACTAAGCTGCTCCCATATCCTGAACATTCTTCAGTGACTTCCCATTGCCTATCTAGCTAATGAAAGTTCTCAGTGATCTGGCCTCAAACTACTTTTCCAGCTGTACCTTTTTTTTTGGTCTTTTTTTCTTAAATCTTAACCAGCAACTACACAGAATTTCTCCAATTGCATGTGTATAATTCAGTTTCCTGCCTATGGATTTTGCCTGTTATTCTGTTGCTTGGAAAGCACTTTTTCTCTCCCACTCTTGAAATCCCAGCCATCAACCAAGGCTCTCTTCAAATGCTGCCTCCAGAAAGTTTTCTCACGATATCTCCAATAGACGCTATAAATTATATGTTTAATAGCCTATGAATTAATTCAAGAGATATTTAATAAACAGCTACTATGTGCACAGTACTATTCATGACACTTAGGATTTAAATAGTTACAGTTAAGAAATCTATTGTTTAATAGGAGAGGGGAATATAAAAAGTAACAACATAAATTTATTGAGAAAACATGACTGCTGTTCCTACTAGATTCCAGACACACACAAAACTATTTTTTGGAAGTTTAAAGGCAATTTCCCTCTTATTATTATTTTTTTCTTATATGGATCACAGTAGAAGAAATATACACCATTTTCTGTCTAGAGTTAGAAACACTTACACTCTTCAATTTTACAGCCTCATCACTGGTTTCATTTTAAAGGAAAAAAAAAAAAATGTACCATTACAGTTTAAGGATGAGGGTATGATTTAGAAACAGAAGAGAAAGAAAACAGAATCATAGAGGATGGCCTGTCATAACTTTAGGTCTGGAAAAATCCAGTGATTTCACAAATTAGCTGAAACCTGCTAACTTGAGAAGTTACAAACATTCGCTTTTTCCTTATCTTCTAGAAATTTTACCTAGTATGTTGCCATGAATTGCTAGTGGAAACATGGCCAGAACCCTTCTCCCTGCTCTTGTGTTTACACAGTGTAGGGAGATCGGTTACATATCCACACAATTTTAGAGATTTGGATTGGGTCTTAGAAATCAGGAGTGACCCAGTGGTTGTCTACTTGTATGCTATGGAGATCTTTGAGGGTAAACCCAGGTGGGGTTAGGATTCAAGAAAATACTAGCAGGATTCCAGGAATCTACTCTCCAGGCTTCACATCCAGAGAACTGCAATTTCATTAATTTTATTTAAATTTCTGAGTAGGATCTTACTTTTTAAAAAGTTTCCTGTGGTTTAAAACCATTAATCTAGGCCATTTCTTTTATTTTCCAGTGAAAAACCTGAGGCTCAGATAGTTAATGGGACTTGCTCACGGTCACACAAAGGCTGTGACAGAGCAGTACTCAATAACTTAATGTACATTTCTTCATTTCAGAACATTCCCGAAGGAGTCTAGAGAAGGAATTAAGGGATGGATGGATGGATGGATGGATGGGTGGATGGGTGGGTGGATGCATGGATGGGTGGATAAGTGATTGAGTGAATGTATAAATGCATGTGTGTTAGGGTTTGATCCACTTTAACCCATGCTGAAGTGCATTCATTTCATGGTGCACGAAAAGGAAAATGGATTGGGCATCAGAAGTCTTGGATGCCAATTTCAGCTCCGCCATTTACTGTTATGAGAATTTGGGAAGGTTTATCCTCTACCAGCTGCAGTTTTTTCATCTACAAAATGGGCTTAGTAATATATTCCCCTCATGGTTACAATAAGGAGTAAATGATATATTGTTTAGAAGAGCTCAGGTGCAATTCTAGTGCCAGGAATGTTAGGAGATAATAAATAATAATTGCATGAAAAAACCCAGTCCTTGTTAGAGAAAGAAACATTTTCACTATAAAGTATTTTAATAAGAAATGTAAGACTAATAAAAATAATAAGCCAAACCATATAAATATTCCAAATAGCTAGATTGGTTATTATCTATTTGCTTCTCTCTACCCCTACCTACACTCCAATCCATTCTCCATCCTTCTCTGTGATCTGTGGGGTTGACTCCTAGATTCCCTTGCCATCTGACTTTTGGTTGAGTTAAGCCAATAGAATGCACTAAACAGAGACAGGCAGGCAGGAGAAGAAAGATGCCACAGCGTTTCTTCTCTTGCTCTCTCCAGCTTGGCACTGCAGTTCTGACAGTGGTTGCATGCTACACTGTCCTAGCCCTGTTTCCTCCTCCTGCTTCTTCCAGACTAGCACTACGAACTACTCCCCACTCTGGTTAGACCTTAGGCACCCCAATATCCCTTACTGGTTCCTTTAACTGCCTATACTTTTGCAGATAAACCTTTATCAAATGACTTCATAATCCCAGATGGATGTGCTTTATATTTCTTGCCAAGACTATGACTGCTACATCGTTGGGGTTAACTGTTGATGATGAAATGTAACAGCCTCATATGGCCTTCAAAAATGAATAAGGTAGGGCTTCCCTGGTGGTGCAGTGGTTGAGAGTCCACCTGCCGATGCAGGGGACACGGGTTCGTGCCCCGGTCCGGGAAGATCCCACATGCCGTGGAGCAGCTGGGCCTGTGAGCCATGGCCGCTGAGCCTGCGCGTCTGGAGCCTGTGCTCCGCAACGGGAGAGGCCACAACAGTGAGAGGCCCGCGTACCGCAAAAAAAAAAAAAAAAAAAAAAAAAAAGAATAAGGTAGATTAAACATGATCCAGTAGATTAAATGTGGGCGCCAATGACCCACATGGGCAGGGGCCTAGAGGGGATAAGCTAAGACCTCTACAAACCACTGTTTTCCTTCTCTTATAGTTAATGACCCACCTTACTTTTCACATTGAAAGAATAGACTTGGAGCAAATGAAGCAGGTAGGATGGCATAAGAAGAGAGTAATTTAAGTTCAAGGCTTTATTCAATCTCAAAAGCAATGGAATTTGTACCTGGGGCTGGACTTAGGGCCATGACTTATCCTCAACTCATTTTGCTGTGCATAGGGACTGAGACTGATGTTGGGAACATGTGGTCCAGAGAGTCACAGTCAAATCCAAAAAGAATTGGGCAAATTAATGAGTGTACTACCTCTAAGATAGACTTCTTCTCCAAATAGCCTTCTCTTTCCTGTGGCTAAATGAGTTGTTTCAGTATCCCTTTTCCTTTCTTCTCTTGCATACCATGCACTGACTAGTTGGGAAATGAACATGTCAAATTGTGTCCCCAGCTAACAGCTGACTATGCTTTAAGACATTTTCAGGGATGTCTTAAGAAAGCAGGCTCAGGGCCAAATTGCATTGCCTTGTCTAATAGTAAAGTATATGCTTTTGTTAAAAGTAACATATGCATTTAAAGACTAACTTGTTAGATGAACTGGAACTGAATCCATGAAAGTAATTCAGGAAATTCAGATATTTAGTCGAATATTCATAGTTAAATACTGTGGTACCACTGGATAACACTAGTGTAGCCGGTTTACAGCAAAATATCAACTCTGTTGGGGATAAAATAAGAATGATTTTTTTTTCTAATTCCTCTCTTCAAATATACTTTTGAAAATTTCCTTTGCTGTGACACTTGAATAACATCCTGGGCAGACATCATAGATCTGCAAGCAGTTTAAGGAGTATAATGCACGCTCCTTTAAAACTCCAATTTCATGTTTTCCCCCTCCTCACTGCAGGCAAGGCATTTGGCCTTTACTCCTTCACTCCACCTCCCACTCCAGCACCTCGTGAGACGGGGCACAGAGTTTCTTGTTGAAGTAGAGTTGATTTACAATGTTGTGTTAGTTCCAGGTGTACAGCAAAGTGATTCAGTTCTACATACATATATATCTATTTTTTATCAAATTCTTTTCCCTTAAAGGTTATTACAAAATATTGAGTATAGTTCCCTGTGCTATACAGTAGGTCCTTGTTGGTTATCTATTTTAGAAACCCAGCCCAGGTTTCTCTGCACTGTGATACCACTGGCTCTCTCATCTCCTTCTTGGCATCTCCCAGCCCCAGGATCTAGTCTCATGTATCATGCTAGAAAAATCATGTTCTTCACTGACTGTCAAAACTCTTTGCCTCTAGAGTGAAAATATTTGCAGATACTAGCTCAAACTATAATCTTTCCATGGACACGTTTCCTATGACCTGCAATCTTGCTGAAGAGATCTCTGAGACCTTTTGTCTGCATCTTTATACATTGCCTGTGCTGAGCTTTCCACCTCCTGGGCTCTGTCTACTTGTCAGAACACCCCACTACCTCTTACTAAACTTCCCTCACCTGTCACAGCAGGTTTCTACTGCCTGTTACTAAAAAGTCTAGACTTTCTGCTTTCATCCTTATCCACAGCTGTTCAGTTTCTAACCACTACTCCACCCCAGTAACTGTTCTATTCCAGGAGGTGTGCCTTATGCTTGCTCCTATCCTCCTACTGTTATTCTCCCCTGCCAGCCTGGCCATATTATGAGAGAGGATCACTTTCAATTTCATTCAGTTTGCACTGAGCTGCCCTAGCCAGTTATGATTATTTTGTATTCTGAATTGGTCGTAATGAATTGTAGGTATTTACCCCAAATTTAAAGTAACGACTTGATTTGTTAATGGGTTTTGGAATTACTCAGACCTAAGCTTTAATCCTGGCTCTGCTACTTGTGACTTGGGAGGAATAATCTCTTTGGTTACAGAGTGTTGATCTGTAAAACTTAATGAAGATAACAGATTAAGGAAGGCATATTTCATTAGATATAAGACACTATTGATTTTAAGACACATTTATGGGCTGTTGATATTTAAGAGAAATATGTGTCTTAGAATTGATGTGAGAACATGTGTACAACCCTTCAGGCCAATACCTAACCAAGAGTAAGTGCCCAGTAGATCGGAACTCATTTCCCCTTCCTTGTCTCTGTGATCTCCCTTTACTCCACTGTCTTCTTCCTCTTCAAAAATCCATGAAAATTATGAAAAAACACCAGAAGGGAAAAGTAGGGAATGAATAAAAGATCTGAGGATTCTTTTGATTTTTTCTTTTTGCCTAAATGGAGCCTTTTTTTTTTTTTTTCCACTTAAAGTCTAAACATAGTGCTGATCCCAGAAGTACAGTTTCCTGGAAAAAATGGTTGTTCTACTTTAGGAGTTAGGGAACGTTTCATGGACCAGGAATAAAATAGTTTTTCACTAAGAAAAAGGAGATGTTGCTTAGCTTTCATTGTATTATCCCCAAGATCATAGTATATCTCTTGCCACAGGTATGTTTAGGGGGACATTTCAATTTTTTAATGCAGACATGTTATTTTTGTACAGTAGTCATCCATACGACAAGCAGAAAGGGCTGTAAAGTTAAGCAGGACAAGACTATGGAGAAACTTTTGGTCATGATAATTAGTACAAATTGTTCTCCTGAATGTGATGGGAGAGCATGGAAAGATTTTATGTGAATAAGAATGTTACTGTGGGGCTTCCCTGGTGGCGCAGTGGTTGAGAATCTGCCTGCTAATGCAGGGGACACGGGTTCGAGCCCTGGTCTGGGAGGATCCCACATGCCGTGGAGCAACTGGGCCCGTGAGCCACAACTACTGAGCCTGCGCGTCTGGAGCCTGTGCTCCGCAACAAGAGAGGCCGCGATGGTGAGAGGCCCGCGCACCGCGATGAAGAGTGGCCCCCGCTCGCCGCAACTAGAGAAAGCCCTCGCACAGAAACGAAGACCCAACACAGCAAAAATAAATAAATTAATTAATAAACTTCTACCCCTGACATCTTCCTTAAAAAAAAAAAAGAATTTTACTGTGGATCATCATATTTGCATTTCCAAGGAAATCAACCAGGGCACTGTGATGAAGAACTGAATGAATGAAAGCAGAGGTGCTCTAACTACACTGGAGCCCAAAGCCACCAAGGTTCTTAAATTCTAAGCCACAGTAAATGCATGGTGGAGGAGCAATGGACCAAAAGCAAATTAAAACAGGGAAGTCCAGCCACACGTGTGGTCCCCATTAAGCAGGAAGAAGAAAAAAAATTGACTTTACTATATACAGTTGTTTATTGCTTTCAAATTTAGTTTTCAGAGAGGAGAGCCTAAAACAATGAAAAGCACAAACTATGTTAGGTCAGTTTGAAACCTATTATTCTGCAGTAATAATGTTTATAGTGCTTAGGTGAAGTTGCTATAAAACAGAAGTGTTGGGTGAAGGTAGTCAAAAGGTACAAAGTTCCAGTTATAAGATAAATAAGTACTGGGGATGTAACAACATGATGACTGTAGTTAACACTGCTGTACAATATATTTGAAAGTTGTTGAGAGAGTAGATCCTAAAAGTTCTTATCACAAGGAAAAAAACATCTTTTTTCTCCTTTTTTAAACTATATGAGGTGATGGATGTTAACTAAACTTACACGGTAATCATGTTGCAATATATCTAAGTCAAGTCGTTATGCTATAGACCTTAAACAGCACCATCTGTAAATTATATCTCACTTATTTATATATATAAAACTGAAAGAAAAAATAAAATCAGAAATGCCACAGGTATATAGCAAGGATCTAGGGATTAAGACAGCCCATGGAACACCTGGATACCATGTCTGGGCACCAAGAGTCCTATTTGCAGACTTAATAGGCATCTAAGGGTACACATGAAAAGAGATTTTAGGACTAATGATTTCAAGCTGGAAGGCAATAGCTGGAAAGGAGCTCCTGGGGAGGGCACTATAAAATCTCTCTGAATAAGAAAAAAGCCAAGGTACCATGGTCCTTTCTTAGGACAGTTATTTATGCTTGGTGGACAAGGTTGTGCCACTGAAGTACATCTAGTTCAGTCTCTAGGAGGTTTTTTTTGTGTGTGGTACGTGGGCCTCTCACTGTTGTGGCCTCTCCCGTTGCGGAGCACAGGCTCCAGACGCGCGTGGCTCAGCGGCCATGGCTCACGGGCCCAGCCGCTCCGCGGCATGTGGGATCTTCCCGGATCAGGGCACGAACCCGTGTCCCGTGCATCGGCAGGTGGACTCTCAACCACTGCGCCACCAGGGAAGCCACTCTAGGAGCTTTACACAGCTTCCTCAGGAAGGAGATTTTCTTCAAAGAGTTTCAATGATGCACAATGAAATAGTGTCCATAGGAATACAGGCTAATTAACTATAGGGTCTCGAGCTTAAATACATGCATAGGGCCAATTAAGGCCCTTATTGATTCAACTGTAAACAAGAACAACAATAAAAACCCATGTCTGTAAAACAAGGCTTGACTGAGCCACCACCGAGAAAGAGGAACGAAACTTCAGGGGCCTCCATAGATTTTGGAGGCAATATATACCATATTATGATGCTCTGCCTAAACTCACTGACCAATGACTTGAAGGCTTCTAGCTCTGAGAAAGGTCCAGAGCGAGAGCAAGCCCTCCTGCCATGCTGCGCTGTGTTGAGCTCCAGTGCATGCAGCCCTACCACTTGCTCCTTAGTACTGAGCTTATCCAATGATGCTGTCAGTGTCGGTGTAGATTAGGAAGGTGTATGGAGTTTACAGCATGTCTCAGAAAGTGTGTCGTGATGGCAGTCTCCAGGATTCGTGTCAATCCCACAAATATTTAATGAAAACCTAATGGGCCAGGAACTGTTCTAGGTGCTTATGATAGGTCAGTGAACATGAAAGAAATGACATGAAAGAATTACATTCTAGTGGAGAGAGAAGACAATTAAAAATAAAATGATAAAGTGTCTTTCATAGTATATTAAAGAGTGATACATGCTACTGAAAAGAGTAAATAAAACAGAGCAAGGTAATGAAGATTGGGAATTGGGGTTAGGGAAGTTAGGTCTTTTGGAGAATGTGAGATTGGAGCAAAGGTCTGAAGGTGGTGAGGGAGTTAGTCTTGTGGACACGGGGATGCGGAGCATTTCGGACAGAGGAAACTGCCGGAACAGAGGTTATAAGGCAGGGGTGTGCACATATGCTCTGACTGAGGAACAGCACAAAACCCCATGTGGCTGAGAGAAAAGAGTGAGAAGAAAAGTAGAAATCAGAGAAGTAGAATTTACAGAAGTAATGAAGGGGCAGATTAACTAGGCCCTTTACTTAGGTTCTGAGAGAAAGAGGATTCGATAGTGGCTCTACACAAAGTTTGGAACCAACTGTAAGCAGGTCCTGTCACATGAAAGAGGACAGGTTGCCTAGCAGCGACCAGGACAGCAGGGAGAAGCAATTTCCCCAGTTGGTGAACCTCATGTGATACATGTTGCTGTCACTTTTCTTGGTAGATGAGACTAAGGTAAGAATCCAAATTTATCGATGGGCTGCAGACAGTAGTTGCTCACAAAGAGGGCAGGAAAAAATTCTGAGGGAATCCAAGGAATTCTCTAGAGTACTCTCTGATGCCCCATGTCTGGTGGTAGAAGGCAAGAAAAGTCTCTGTCAGTACGTGCTTTCAAGACTGCAAGGACTTGATCCATCAAGAATAAAGGCTTGGGTTCCCCTCATTGGGTAAGAATATCAGCTATCTGAGGTACAGGCTGAAGGCTTTTCTGGTAACTCTGTATGAGATACTTGCTAAACAACAGTGCTACAGTCTGCTATATGCTTAAGGAATGTCCCCAAGTTACGACGACATCTTCTGAAGCTGTCTTTCGAAGTTAAGCAAACCTGGTTTGCTGCCATGTACTAGCTGTAGAACTTTGGGCACAAAGCTCCCCCACCCCTTACTTAGTTCCTCCTAAGCTGCAGTTTCTTTCTTTATAACTCAAGGCTAATTAAAGTATCTACTTGAAAATGTTGCTGAGATGATTAAATGAGATGATGCATGCACCATACTTAGTAGAGGGTTATTTTATTATTAATAAACCATTATCATTTACTCCAGTATATAGCATTATTATTTAACTGGTCTTAGACAGAAGCATAGATAATTCATCTATAGGCAGGAAGGTAGAGTATTTGAGAGCAGACACTAGTAACTGGGAGTCTGTGGAAATCTTCTATTGCTTCACTTTACTCAGTGAATTAGAAAAAAGGATCATCAACTGAGAGTAGGGATAAGAGAGGAGGTCTTGAGGTTTGAGCAGCAGGGGAGGTATGAAATATTCACCTAGAATTTTAGGAGGGTGAATGGACCTGGAATGTATAGCCTGATTGCCTGGAGAAAGGCCATGCCTTTTATACAAGTAAGAAGTTGTATCTGGCTAGTGTCTGAGTCTTAGTAGAGACTCATAACCATGTAGTATCACGTTCACACCACATGGGATTGAGGTGATGATGTGGCCCAGGCTGTCCATCATGAATGGCATATCTAATCTTTCTAGCCTTAATATCAGGCGTGCCCTGCCCTGCCATGATCTTTCAGAGGAGAAAGTGCTCAAGCAGGTCTTGATGTCTCAACTAGAAGGCAAGGCTTTCAACACACACCTTTAGTGTGCCTACACCTGCCACTCTACTCCTCCCCCTCAGCCCATATCAATGGCCCTATTGGAAATTTCTTAGGAGCAGACTTCTAAAGGCAAAGGGAAAAAAATGGAATAATTATGGTCTTATGATCAGGAGCAGAAATAGAGTCTAGTGTCAACGGCTGTGACAGCAGGGTCATCAACAGCCTGCTTTTTGTGATGTGACCTTGGCTGTGGTCCTGGCAGCTGCCTAGCTTTACTCTCTCCTGCCTGCTCGACAAACCTTGTCCTGAAGGTTCTTGGTGATTGCACGAACTACCATATATCCTTTGCATAAATTCATCTACTTTATAAGGGAGCCCAGATTGTTTTCAGAATCTTGGAACTAAGAAGCCTGACTGATAGATAGAGGGATAAATATCACTCACCTGGAAGTAAAAAGATCACTGACCCTAAAAGCAATGTAATCAATCAGAAGGACACATTGCAGTGCAAATGGAAGTCAGTGTAAATGCATAACCAGATACCTGAGAGAAAAATGCCAACACTAATCATGAGTTTCAGAAATTGGCTGGAGTCCATGTTATCCTCCGTGAGATTGGGCTTGTATGAAGGGCAATCAGAGCATCCTTCAAGACGAATGCAGAGTTCAAGAAATGTTTTAGGATAATATGCCCATGAGCCCATAAAACTGGAATGTGAACGTTCATAGCAGCTTGATTTGTAATAGTCCCTAACTAGAAACAACCATATATCCATCATCAGGCAAATGGAAAAACAAATATCATGTAACAATAAAATGGCCTATTATTTAGTAATAAAAAATGAACTACTGATATATGCTACCATATGTGTGAATCTCACACAATATTATGCTGAGTGAAAAAAGCAGATGCAAAAGAGTATATACTGTACAATTCCTTTTACACAAAGTTCTAGAACTGGCAAAACTAATCTGTACTGATAGCAATCACATCAATGGTAGCCTGAGGCAAGGGAATGGGGTGAACTGTAAAGGGCACAAAGCAATTTACTGAGTGGTGGACATGCTGGATCGCTTGAGAGGCGTGGTGGTTCCAAAGATACATAAAATTTTCAAATCTCATCAAATGCAACACACTTAAAAGTACGCTTTCCATTGTACGTAAATTATATCTCAACAAAGTTGATTAGAAAACTCACAAGCTAGCCAAACACAAATTTATGGTAAACATAAGCTCTGACTTAACAGGGTATTTTGTGTAGATTTTGGAATCAAACAGCTGAGTCTGAATCTAAGACATTCCCTTCATTTTGCAGCTATGTAATCTTGAATAAATTATTCCAGATTTTAGAATATTGGAATCCTCACCTATTTTACAATGAGGATTAAAGGAAAGAACGTGAAACTACCTAGCACATAGTAGAAACTCAAGAAATAGTTTCCATATACAACTGAATTGAATTCATGGTGCTCTGAGTAATACTACACACCAGCTTACTTCTGAGGAAAGCAGAATAGGCAATTCCTTGCATGAAGATCCCTATGGGACAAGAAATCATTACACTGAATTACCACTATCTATGGAACACACACGAAAAAGGCCTAAAGCTTATGAGGTGGTCTGACATGAGACTAAGGGTTCATATCTGGCATACACCATTGAGCATAACAGAATTCTGATGAAAGAATCTGAAGCTGTACAAGGTTGGAGCATGTTCTCTGGAGTCAAGACAATCCTGGCCTGCTGCTATTTGCCAGTTAAGAACTTCAGGCATGCAAGTTCCCTCCCTAAGCTTCAGATTTTCATCTGTAAATGGGAGTATATACAACACCCACTTCAAATGGTTGCTGTGAGAATTAAGTGAGATAATACAGGGACAGCATTTAGCAGAGTATTATTTTGTAATTACTAAATTGATGCCTTTTCTGCATTTATTTAATTGACCCATCCATTGTAGTCTATGTGTTATTTGTGATAGCTTTATTTTAAACAACATACAGAATAAGTCCTGTTTTGTAAAATTTGAGTGACTTTGGAGGAGCAAGAAAGTGTAGTGTAGGAAATTAATACTTTTATTGTATGGCTCTGGTTATAACAAGAAGCTAACTATGATAAAGCATATTTTAGGCTCTCCATATCTCCATCTCTTCAGAAGAATGAGAATCTTTTGAAGAGAAAGAATATTAGCACTTCCCTTGACAATTACGTTAGGAGTCATCCCAGAAGAATCTTCAGGGAGTTAAGCACTTATTAATAATTTGCTTGGGCATCTATAGCGGGAACTGGCAGGTGCTAGCTAGAACAGCTCGCTGGAAGTAGACGCCACCTAGACCATGAATTCTTTGAGGACGCATTCATCTTTCTACCCTCATCACTTGGAACGTAGTACACCCTTAACAGTTGTTAGCTGGGGTCGGGGAGAGGGAGAGTAAAAGCAAGCAGTACCAATAATAACTTGTATAAAAGAACCTGTGCTCATCCTCAATGCTCCTTTCAGAGAAAATGATGGGAATGATTAGCAACCATTTATGATCAATGGCCCAAAATGACAAAAAATATTGAAGAGGCACATCTAGACAGCATAGAACATTAACAACATAGGCTATTTAATTTATACAGGAAACAGTTATAATTAGTGGAAAAATATACGGTGTGATTGTGAAAATAAGAGGTTCCCCTTAGGTTTGATTCAAAATTAGTCTAAGTAGTTGAGCTACACAAAAGATAAAGAAGTCACATTTTAACACCTAGAAAGCTACCCTATTAATTGGTAAAATCAAATGCGAAGAGGATTAACAAGCTGAGATCAAACTTTATGGTTCTTCATGCAATTCTAAAGACTTAATTTCAGGATACAAAAGTACTCAAAGAGTGTTTTGTAATTACAAACCAATAAGAAAATCTATCCAGGAGGAATAATTATATAATTTCTGCATGGCTTCATTGTGCGAGGCTCAGAGAACAGGAATAGATTCCTCTATCATTACGAGCGCTGCAGGGAATGACTCACCATTACAACAAGCAGGCTATTCGCAGTAATTTTTAAAAAATTTAGAAACCCCAAACCTGATTCAGTTTCTGAGACTCTTGCCAGTAACAAGATCAGCAATAGGGTTAAGCTATTATTAAAAATATAAGAAATTTCTCTTTTGAAAATGTTTTTCATTTGCCTTAAATTGTTGGTCTTCACTGGCAGGAAATTAATTTATATCTTCAGTGACCTGTGGTTTCATAAATATTTATGATAGCAAAATGCCATCTGTGTAAATAATTGGGGCATAGTTTCTAAATTCTTGAGACTAACATCCTATATCACATGATGTTGAGACTAACACCATACATTAAGAAACATTTCATTTACTCTAATCCTGCTACTGAATTTTAATCAGTAAATATTATAACAACCTCATTATAAACCTACATATTATTAAGAATAAATTATGGCACTCAAGACTAAAAATTTATCAGGTAATAAAGAAATAACATGACTATAAACAAGTTATTCTAAAAACAAAACTAAAAACGAACTTTTTAGATGTTAGCTGAACTTGTAATTATTTCACAATATATGTAAATCAAATGGCACACCTTCAACTTACAATGATGTATGTCAATTATTTCTCAATAAAACTGGGGGGAGAAAACCCTTAATCTTTTAACCTTCCATTTATCTCAAAGAGAATTGAGAATTGTAAATTTTTGCCCTATAAGTTGTGCTTATTTACTCAGTTCCATTATTATTTTCAGCAAAGCTTGTGGCTAAAGAAAAAAAAAAAAGGAAGATTTCCTTTCAGTATAAACCTTGGTAATCTTTCACCAAAGAGTGGGCTCAGCCTTGGATGTTTTGCCTAAGAAAGAATTAAAAAACACTAAGGGGCAGGAGGGGTAAGCGGTGATACAATTAGTCCACCTTACAACATGCTGTAATGCAGAATCTTGCTCATATTTAGCCTTTTAATAACCCATCTTCAGTTTAATTTACATGTTTTAGACTCATATACTAGAAATTCAAAGACAAATGAAAATCGGGCCCTGAGCTGGAAGATCATACAGTTTCTGAAATTCCACACATGATTATATGAGTTCCACACTCTCTGCCCTATAGGTTCCCCACTCTAGACACGCTTGGACTACCTGGGTCAGATCTCAGCTGTGGCACTAACCAATCTCTTTACCTGCGACAGATTCCTAGCAAGCATACTGCTGAACCAAGCCACCTGCTGGCAAAATGAATGAAGGTCTTTACAATAAATGATCCACATCCCACAGCATTGTTTATTATTATCCCACTGAAAAGATTTTTTGTTTTTAAATCTAGAAAATGATTATACACCTACCATGCCCAAGACTTCTATGTTCTTGCTGCTTCCTCCACCTTCCGTTTCAGGGTTACTAGACACATCTATTCTTTGGTCACTGGGCTATATGTGGGATGGGATGCTGGCATATGGAGCTGGGCTGCATGGCTCGCAGAGGGTCTATCTGTGCTCCAGGCCAAACAACCTCCTGTTGCTGAACCTTCAGGGACCCTGAAACAGGAGCCTTCTGGGAGATCATCTGAACCTACCCCAGAACTGGATTTCACTCCTATGGGGTATATTACAAGTTTCCCTGAAGGAAACTGGATTGGAAAGAGAAATTAAAAGAGACCCTGGAGAGAAAGTACTCAGGTGTGAGGGTGGAAAGCAGTGCAGGCCACGGTGAGGAGTGGCAGAGGCTCTGGGGAAAAAGTGACTGGGCCCGACCATTTGGAAGCCATGCTACTGCCACCAGTGACCAGTGTCCTTGGAAGATGATAGTTTAGGAACTCCTGATTCCTGATTCCTGGTATATTGCTTCAGCTCCCTTCTTCCTTTGTGGACAAATTACTTTGTGTCCAGAAAGGTCCCAGCAGGAGGACAGATATTACTGCATCTTGAAGAACAGTGGAGTTAGTCAGCCTCTCTGAATGCAGAAAAATACCAGGGAAGGCAACAGGGCATGGACACAAGGGAGTAGGACTTGAAACTTTGACTGGAAAGGGCCATTTACTAGTTGTATGACTTTTCTGTTTCCTTTTTTCATATGTAAAATAGAGAAATTAATAATAACACCATGATGAGTGAGTGTAACATTAAGATGTAGAACTCTAACACTAACTATTTTGCAATCACTCAGAAGAGTGGGTTTTTGTATCAGGTTTAATTAATGACCTCTACATCCAAGATTCACTATGAAAGGGACCTGAGGCTCCTTGCAGGATATTAGCCACTTGGTTTGCTCCTAAGTCTCTAGATTCAAATGAACATTAGTAGCTTAATAGTGTATTAATACAAAGCCAAAGCCTACTTGATCTCCAGTTGCATTCTTCTTGCAGCTGAGTACTTACTTGTAGCAGTCATGGACTTGGTCCAAAAAAACTCTTTGCAAAGAAAGTACTAAAAGCAGTGTGATTTCCTTGGCCTACTTCTCTTCCATTCAAGCACACTAACTTGCCAACTCAACAGAAACCTGTTCCTTCCTATTCCAGTGAAACAGCAGAACATTTTGAACAGAAATATACAGCAGTAGGGTCTTCCTTTTCTTTCTCAAATTGAATGCTAGTGCATTTTAAACGCTTTCAGGATGAATCTTAAGTTGTTAGGGATTCTAAATTTTGTCTATGTATTTCTTGTTTGCCTTAACCTTAGGTTTCAGTTTATTTTTTATTCAGAGCTTTAGAGAGAAAAAAAATAAATTTATACAAAATATGGATTACAAGTCCCAGACAGGAGATTCTGAAGAAACCAGTGCTCTTCAGGTTTTGTATTTTCCCTCATCAGTAACGGGAAAAGAGCAAAGATGGTTTTTCACTGTAGTTTAGGTGGCGTATATGTGGACTTATTTCAATTCAGTTTTTACTGTGAGAAACACCATTCCTGAATATTCTGCTTATAAAAGCAATAAACATGATGTGTGTCTGGCTGATTATTTTACGCTCTTTAACAGTAGGAAAGACTGCTGCTAGCTATAAGATATTAACATCTATAAATTATTTTGCTTTTTTGGTTGGGTGAAGTGAGTTGATTTATCATCTGTTATGGCCAAGAATACAGTTCTAGGCCAAGTATACAATTAGACACGGTCCATTTTCAAGTGCAAAGAACATGGAGAAGGAATAAAAATACAAGCTTTGCAAATATATTTTTTATTCCAAATAAAGAGATCTAATTTAGGCCATAAGTGGGAGAGTCACAAATATCTATACCCTGCCAGCTCCATGAAAATTAAATTACTGAGTGATATTTGTATTTGGTAAATTCAACAGAGACCACGGCAACAAAAACTGATTCAGACTTCAATCTCTGAAATTTGATTTAGCAGAGTAAATTATTTGTCTGATTTCAGATTTATATGATTTTTAATCTCTTTTTTGTCATTTTTTTAAATCCTGAACACCAGCTTAGTGTTCATTTTGTTGTTATTGTTCTTTTTACATTTCTGATTAGTGACAAACTTTCTTAACAATCAAGGCAGTATGATCTTCATGTAAAAAAGAAATATGAGGGGGCAGAGTGCCTGCAGAATCTTCTTGTGCTCACACCTGGTCACCTGATATTTTCCCTACAGAGATGTGCTGGCCTAAGGGCCATGTCATTTTGCAGAAGTTCTCCATGTCTGAAGTTTTGATGGCAAAACAACCCTCAACACTTCAGCGCTCCAGGCAGTGTCTCTTTGAGAGAATAACAATTTATTAATCTCAGTACCTAGACTGTTGATACAGGAAGGCCTTGGATATAATTCTCTCATTTCAAAGATGAAGCAGTTAAGACCCAGTAAAGAAAAGTGACTTACCCAGGCTTATCTAATTTGTGGCAGAGCTGGCTCCAAAGCAGGCCTCCTGTTCCTAGTCCAGAATTTTTTTCCCATACTGTTTGGCCTTGGCAGGCTGTAATCAATTTTCACTTTTAAAGATACAATTTTTTTTAACTTAGTTCCTCAAAAAAGAACACATTCTCAGAGCTTTGTGGCTTTGTGTCATTATCAAGCGATCAATATCACTCTTGAAAAGAAATTCAATAAAATGCTTTATCGAAGTTTCAGCCTCTTCTTGCAGGGGTCTCTTAAAATCCATTGAACATACTAGTTTTGTAAGGTATATTAACTAGCTAATTCTTACTAACAAGATATGCAAAAGAGAAGGATAACAGAAGGTAAAGAAGGTAATGAAGTTCCCCCAAATCCAACAGGGCCAGGAGTCTTAGGAACTTGGTGACATATTTCCCATTTTACAGATTAGAGAGACTGAGTGATATTCCCAAGGATCTACTTGCATGGCAGAGCTAAGATCTCAACCTGAACCACTTTGATTACAAGCTCAAGCTCCTTGAGTCAAATATTTGTTTACAAGCTCAAGCTCCTTGAGTCAAATATTTGTAAGTCAAGTACAAAGACAGGGGGAGGGTGTTCTTTAAAAAGATCGAACTACGATTTACAAAAACTCCTTTTTAAGTCTCTGACAAAAAAATGTTCCCTATATTACTCCTCTGGTCCTCTGGCAATGTTCCCCGTGGACGAAGGTCAAGAACCTAAAAGACTCCTTTCAGTTATGTTGTTAATACATAAAGCAATGTTATTTAAACCTTTGGGTGCTTTTGTTAGTCAAAGATATCACTGATTTTCTCTCCTACATAGGGAAATGTACACAAGGTCATGGGAACCCTGGAAAAATATAAATTTTTCAGAGTAGCTCTATACTTCTGGTGCCAGGGTTATTTTTGATTGGCCCCAGGAGGTCACCTTAGTCACATTTTAAGTTCATTTGTCATTCTCGGATTGCTCATCAGAAGAGACTAAGCATTAAACTCCAAATAGTAAGCTGTGTGCTATTGATTATTCATTTTAGGAAACACACCTTTATCAAATTTTTATAAGATATGCAACAAATGGATAGCAGAAATGTTCCTGGAAAGATCAGTGCAAATCAAAATCTAGTTTAATTTTTTTTAAATTCACTACTAATAATGACTCTTTAAAAATTAATAGTAATGACTCACAGTTATGTAGAGTTCAAGAGCTGACCAAATATTTTCACATACATAAATCTCATTTAATTCTCACATGCAACCATTCAGTAAAATTCAAATATTAAGTGACCATTAATCTATCCTGTGAATTGCGCTAGGCCCTGGAGATACAAAAATAAATAAGAAATAGCCCTGGCCTTCAAGGAATTCACCATTTTTATTATTATCATCTTATGTAACATAGTATGTAAGCAAAGCTTATAAGTTAGAATATACTTGCCCATTGAGTCCAGTTATATCCAGACTGAGACTGGAGTTGTTTGAAACCAAAATTTATTCTTGTCTTACTACATCAAACTTCTGCTTAGCTTCGGAGTTGAAATGTGAGGAAAGTGGCTGTGGATTTTTTAAAAAACAGTCTCCCTTAATATATTAGTTCTTAGTTTATGACTTCTATAAATCTGGGATTTTTAAAGGCAATGTGCACCCTTGTAATCTCTCTTGCTATTACACAATGCTTTGCATTTCCAAGGTTAAAAGGAAAAGTTTTCAGCATATGTTTGCTTAAACAGAAACAGAATCCAAGTTATCATGTTCATGTGTAATATTCAACTGAGCAATTCACAAGGTATAATTGCTAAACATGCAATTATATATTATCCTGGGACTCACAACTGAGACGAAGATTTGGGGAGAGTTTATGTGTGCAAAAGGAAGGTGATTAAAGGGTTAGACAAAGAGAAATTATGAAGAAAGGTTCAAGGAATTTGGCTTTAGGATGAGAGCTGAATAACATCTTGATAACAATCTTCATGTACATGAGGAGTTATTATACCAGCTGTGTTTTACCTCTAGGGATGGAAGAAAATGAATTCAAACTGCAGCCCTAGGGATTTAGGTTAGCTCTGAAAAGCTATTTGCTGATAGGTGAGATTGTCTTACTGGAAAAGGATACCAGGGGAAGTTGTGGAATCTCCCTTAAAAAACAAAAAAAGATTTCTAATCTCTTTTTTTTTCTTACCTTTTGTATTTTATTATTATTATTTTTTACATCTTTATTGTAGTATAATTGCTTTACAATGGTGTGTTAGTTTCTGCTTTATAACAAAGTGAATCAGTTATACATATACATATGTTCCTATATCTCTTCCCTCTTGCGTCTCCCTCCCTCCCAGCTTCCCTATCCCACCCCTCTACGTAGTCACAAAGCACCGAGCTGATCTCCCTGTGCTATGCGGCTGCTTCCCACTAGCTATCTATTTTACGTTTGGTAGTGTATACATGTCCATGCCACTCTCTCACTTTGTCCCAGCTTACCCTTCCCCCTCCCCATATCCTCAAGTCCATTCTCTAGTAGGTCTGTGTCTTTATTCCTGTGTAATCTCTTTTTATAGCTCAAATGTGACATGGCCCCAGGCAGAAAGGTGGACCAGATAGACAGAACCTCAAGGTTCCTTTCATCCTAATGACTCTGTAACTATAATGATTTCAGCCACAAAAAACATCCTACCATGGCAAAAGCCCATTTGATGCTGAAGTTATAATACCTGAAGTTTCCCTTTTACTTTGCTAATAGTTCCATATAAACATTCCATATAGACAATAGCTTCAATTTATGGTTTTCCTCCAAATGTCAGCTAGAATCAATTTAGAGGTGTCTTGATCAATGTTTCTAAAGGTTAAAAGGCCAAATGTAGGAAAGTGCTAATATTTTGTAAACTGTTATCCCCCTCACTCATTGTTTCATTTTACTTCCAAACCATGGAGAACCCAGTAGAGATTATCATTATAAAGCTCTGAGATGATAATGTCCCCCTACAAGTATCCCCATAAGCTTTTTCTCACCAAATCAAGTTGATACTGGACTTCAGAGGTTGCTCAGAAGCAAACCAAGCACAGCAGAGGGATTGGAAGGTATGGGATATGGTGAACCTAAGACATCACTCCATTCAGTTCATATATTTATTTAACAACAAAGAAATAGGCTCAGGATTGTTAAAGAATCATACAGGTTAGCAAAACACAAAGCTGAGATTAGAATTCAAGTCTTTTGACTCCTTATACAGTGACTGTTTTATAAATCATATTTTTCATATTAAAAGAACCAAAGCAAAAATGAATTTAAAAATAATCATGTTTCCAAATATATCTAGATGCTAAAAGACTAGACAAACAACTTGAAATTCCTTTCTTGTGGAAACATCTGACTTTTCTCTCCATGCTATGATAATGAAATCAGGAGGGAGGGATAGATTGGGAGTTTGGGATTGACATGTACACACTGCTATATTTAAAATAGATAACCAACAAAGACCTACTGTATAGCACAGGGAACTCTGCTTAATATTCTGTAATAACCTAAATGGGAAAAGAATTTGAAAAAGAATAGATACACGTATGTGTATAACTGAATCACTTTGCTGTACACCTGAAACTAATACAACATTCTTAATCAACTATACTCCAATATAAAATAAAAATTTTTTAAAATCAGGTATCTTCCTGCATGGACAGACATGTGTAACAGTTATTCCATTCATATGTGACTACCATATTCCATAAAATCCACATAAAATCCATGTCTTTTCTAATGGATTTGATAGATGCTCACTTGCCAATTTCCCCTAACTGTAAAGAGTAGGCTTTAGAGGCAGAAAAACAGGTTAATCCTGACTTTTCCAACTGCTAATATTTCTGTGGCCTTGGGCAAGTAACTTAAGCTGTTTGCTTCCCCTTCTGCAAAATGAAGAATTACCTAGATTGACCAAGATATTATTATGTTAAGTGCTTAGCACAGGCCTGGCAAACACTAAGTGCTCAGTAAACTATAGGTGCTGCTGTTATTATTATTGTTACTATTATTATTATTCCCATATACTTCAACACTCAGAAAGTTACCCTGAGACATGATGAGAAATACAGCCTTTCCATTAGGCATACAGATATAAAAGAGCTCTTTCTTAGGAAAACAATCCCCCATCCCCCAAAGCCATGAAATCCATGTCTTCAGTGGCAAAAGTTCAGTTTAACTGACATTTTCTGCATTTCCTGAGGAGCCAGTATATGTCAGAGGCTCTACTGAGTGCTGTGGACATAAAAATGAGGGAAACAGTCATGCTCCTCAAGGGTTTCATGGTCCAGAGTTGAAAGAAACAAATAGACAGATAAATACAATATGACAGGTCAAAGAGAGCAGAAAGGGCAGTACATGCAGGATGAGAGGGTGGGGGAGAATGGGGAAGGGTGTTGGGTGGAATTTGGAAAGGCTTGTCAGAAATTTCCATCACTTCAGCTGAGTCTAAATTTTAAGCAACAAGGCAATGGAGGTTCATGATCCCTGAATAGTTTTTTTAAAACTAAAATTTTGTAGGCTAAACTAAAAGAGGTCACTGATCAAATCTGTCCCTTATCTGTTTCATCTTAAGTCAGTTTGACAGAAAGGATTACAAAATATTAGCATCTGAGTGAGAGAGAGCTATTTCAGCACCACGCCTGGCACATCAGTAACTGTTTGCTGGGTAAATCTTTTTCAGTGAATCTGCAATTTGCTGGAGGTAATTATCAATATAAGCAGGTCATTTTATTATCATCTTATGTTTACTAACACAACTCCTCAAAGATAATTATGCAGGTAATGTTCTCAACTCCTCACTTCAGCTTCCATGTGGATTCTTATTCTTAACTTGACAAAAGGCAGACACTTTAAATAAAGGGGGTCATTATCAAAATCCTCAGGGTTTCTATTGACCGGACGATAACCTAATTATATGGCTCACTTTTGCTTGGATGTGAGCTAGGATTCTTAATGTCCGCTAATTTTTAAATATGCACTGGTAAAAACATCTTACTTGTAATATAACCCACAGGTCAGCATTATAAATAAGTTCTGAGACCTGTGGATATGTAGGAAAAATCACCTATCACTCATCTAAATAACCTCAGAGGAGATGATTAGATGTTTAAACTGTTAAATGCTCAAGATGACATAGCTCACAAATCGTATCAATATATAAGGTCGAATTGAATCTCTCCCCACAGGGCACTAGCCCCCTAGACCCTCATTTTAGTAGCTCCGCACACAATGCATAATATTTTTCATAATGTATACTGCATTAACATATAGGCAGTGTCACAGCAGCAATGAGCTAAAAAGATTACATGGCAAGGTAAATTCCAAGCAACATTCCTTTGAAATAACTTTCCTAAGATTATTTGAAAACACATTATGAATAAACATATTTTGACTCTTTGCTTTAAAATGATAAGTAAAATGGGAAACAATTTACCTGATTAAACATATTGAAATGTCTATATTTTGTTAGAATAAAAATACACTAAAAAACCCCAATCACGACTTGATAATATTGATAATAGTTATGCAGCACTTGATGCTTTGAGCCATAGAGTATCCATGTGAAGTATTATTATATTGTCAAAGAGGCTGACTTCATAGTGAAAATGCACTTTTAGCAAACAAGCTATGGGACTTGTTCCCTTGGCAGAGAAATTTCCAAGTCAGCACCGACTCTTCTTCCATTCAGGACCAGTTGTTACTAAGTGCTGTTAGTTCTAGCCCCTTTGCTCTTGGTGAATTTATCTCCTCTCCATTTCAGGCAGGCAGCTTATCAGTTTGTGACTCTCATATTCTCATACCTAGAATAGTGCCTGACAGATAGTAGGTGCTCAATAAATACTTTAAAACAAATGAATGAATTCCTATATCGCCACATTATCCTATTTCCTCAAACCCCTCCTCCCACTTGTCTCTGAAAACTCCTAATTGGCGCCATGAGCCAGATTTTCTATTCTCTCACGTACCCTACACACGGTTGCTTAACCAATTACACTAAAGCACAGATTTAATGGTTTTACTCCCCAGATTAAAGCATTTAAATGTCTCCTTATTATTATAAACTCCTCACCCTGGCGTTTAAAATCTGTCACTAACAGCCCTAATCAAACTTTGACCAGATCCCAGCCTTCAGTTTCAAAATAAGATCGTCTGTATCATTCCTGTCACCCCTCAGACTATCTTGCCTATTTGACTGTGTTCATGCAGGTCCCTTGGCCCACATGGCTGCACCCACCATCTTTATCTGCTGAAATGTCACCAGTCCTTCAGTATTTATGTGAAATGCTACTTCATTCCAGATGCACTGATCAGATACTATCATTTCATCTTATACACCTATCTTATTCTGCCTAGTAATACAGTTATATGTGGATCCATGTCTTATTCCCAGTATTCTAAGTTCTCTAAGTCCAACGACTGTATCTTATTGATACATAGCTTTTATCCTAAAGCATACAGTAAATGGTCAATACATATCTGCTAAGATGAAGGGAATCCAAAAGATAGGTCATAGGATCAAAAAATACTACCTCATTGAACATATGGTGGGGAAAGAAGAGGATGAATGTAGAGTTTCAAAAATTGAGGTTTGAATCTTGGCCCTGCCTTTACAAGATGAGTAGCTCAGGCAAGCTTTTTTATTTTTCCTTTTAACCAGACGGAAGCCGTCTCCTCATCTATAAAATGATGACAATTACTTTATCAACCTCACAGAGTTGTCTGCCAGACAAAGTGAAAAATGGAAGGGATGTTTTTAAACTTCAAATGTTACAAAGATTCAGCAGTTTTCCAATTGTATGCCATGTAACTTGTTGGCTCAAAAGAAATGGAAGCTACCTGGTAATTGTGAGTCCTTTCCTGCCACTCCTGGTGGAGAAGGAGGACTGGGTATGCATAAGAACAGAAATGGAGAACATTCTCCTTCTGCCAGCAGTCCAATTGGCCAGCAGAGGAAAAAATCAGTATTTGGACACATATTTTTAACATTAATGCTCAGCTAGGTCACTAAATTGCTATGTTACAGCATGTAGAAATAAATTATTTTGAGGCTTAGAGTTTATCATATTTTTAATGTATTAAGCTGACAAAGCAACTTAAAAAAAAAACATTGCCAAGGGGTTTCTTTTTCCTCCTCTGCTTCCTCTTGTGTATTTTCTTTTTGCTAAATTCATTTTAAAAAAAATACAACGATAAGAGTCTGTCATTTTCCTTGGAAAATACTGTAGCTCTACTCTGTGCTCATATCATGGTTTTGGGGCACTTATTTAGAGCTCGACACAAAAAACTGTGTATAGTGTAGAAACCAGGAGGAAAGGGTGCTGGTAACTAGGCAGGGTGGTTAGACCAGTCCTGCCCCCAGGGAAAGACATTTCCCAGGCCACTTTCTGCTTCAGATATCCCCGATGGTAAGAGACAAGCCGGATGCAGGTTATGATATCTGAGTACCCTGGACGAATGTGGCTCACTGAGATATAATCTGATTTCAGAAGGGTTTATCCAACTCACATTCCTTGTCTGAGGCTTTCCCACATTTCTGGATAGCTGTTGACATTTTAATAATTTTTTTAAGTGCAGCGAAGGAGACAAAGTCTGTCCATTATCTGAGAAAATATAACAGCTACGTCTTTGGAGTGAGGACTGGGTTCTGAATCAGTGTTTTTCTGTTCCTTCATTTCATTTTTGTGCGGGTTTACTAGACACTCTGGACTGGTTTGAAACCTCGCAATGACGTCAATGGGGCAGAGAAATTGGAGCAGCAGAGACAGCTGCAATGCAGCAAGTCTACTGAGGTTTTATCCTTTTCTCCCAGGGTGACATCTGAGACAGATATTATCAATCAAACCGTCCTGGCTCAGCACCAAATCAAAGGCACTTTATCATTCAAAGCAGTAAAAGCTGCAATTAGATGATCTGCTCAGCTTTTTCCCTAGGAATATCTTGTTCACGACAATTAATAATGCAATTAAACCTAAATTAAACAAGAAAATGCGTACTAAAATATTTAATTTAAATATGGGAGTTCTTTCCTTTAATGGTTCAATTATCAAATTATTAAAGATCACTCTCTACATATATTTTGTATAAAAAATTCAAAACAAAGTATTACCTCTTTTGAAAATACTAATAAAAGCCAAATGATAAACTTTAGCTTGTTTCCAAGAAATGTCCAAATGTCCAGGAAAAAAATATAGGTACATAAATAGCAAAGCGTTACTATCATTTAGAAAACAACAAACAACAACAACAAAAACCCAGGAAGGAAACCAGTGCTCTGCGAATTAACATTTCTTTCAAAAACATTCAAAATAAAACCAAAAGGAAGAAAACCGAGCCAACTGCTTTTTTGTTTGTTAAACACAACGTATTATTTACTGACATTTCAAGCGTCTCTTCTTGGGAATTGTCTTCCTTGCCTGAGTATAAAATAGCATATTGAAATCTGAAAAAATACAGCACTTAATCTAATTATATAGTTTTAAAGTAAAGGTCTTCATTCATTCTGTCTGTCTGTCTCTCTCTCTTTTTAAAGAAGAAAACTTTAAACTACTAAGGACACCCAAGGCTAATCTTAGCAAATCTAACTAATAAACATCCTTAGAACAGATTTTTTTTTTTCAAAGTTGCCTAGAAGAGCTAGGCATAGAACATGCTCACCAGAAGGAAGAATACAAAACTGACTGCTATCCCGTCTCTCCTTGCTTTCTGGAGTGTTTGTTGGAAAAAAAATGCTGGTGAAAAAAATAAGTGCAAAGTGGACTAGAGAGAAAACTCGGGGTAAAAATCAAGGAGAAAATACCAATGTCAGTCTCAAGGTGATGTAGCCAAACTGAATGGGATTCAAAGCCATTTAGTCTAGAAAGGCAAACTGGCCAAATACAAGAAATACAGAAAACAATATTCTTCAGCAACTGTCTTTTATCCAGGAAGCATCATCAACTCACTCAACGTTATCACACTAGGTAATATTATATATGATGTATATTTCTCTATCTTAATAACAGATTTCAAAACTAGGAAAGGCCATGATGCAGGAGACTTACTATTTTAATGAGGAATAAAAAAGAGGACATGTGTTAAGTCAGCACTATGAGTTTAGTTTAGCTAGAATAACAAATATCTTGCCAATCAGTCATGTTTACC
Organism: Delphinus delphis; assembly: GCF_949987515.2. NCBI lineage: Eukaryota > Metazoa > Chordata > Mammalia > Artiodactyla > Delphinidae > Delphinus > Delphinus delphis. Next base: position 56,474,152 of record NC_082683.1, on the reverse strand, counting down.
CAAGTGTAGGGTACCAAAAGTTCTCTTTATTATTTAGATTTAAATAATAAGTTCCTTTTTTCCACCCTCTTTCATCCATTTAGCTGTGAAATAGACAATAAATCATAGCTAACACTATGAAATACCTTGTACATTATTTACAAAGCTTCCTAACTGATCCAGCCCTAAAGTTTCTCCCACCACGAGATCCATCATTCCTTTATCCATTCCTTTCAGTCAGCATAATGGTAATAACATGGGCACTGAGGCCTGTGGATGTGGGTTTATATCCTAGCTCCATCTAGATACGTGTCCTTGAATAACTCAATCTGTAAAATAATAATGAAATGAAATGACACATGAATAAACATTTGTAGGCATTCTAAATGTGATAGCTATTATTTTTAGGTGTTTGTTTAAAATGTGTATTATTGTGCTTCAGTGCCAAGTACTGTGCTATGCAGTCAAAACACACACACACACGTGCATGCACACACACAGAAGATAACACAAAATGCACAGGGTAAACCAAGCTAGCAACCTGAGAATCATTCTTACCTTCCCATCTCATCACCACTACCACTACCAACAAAAGCAGAGTAGGGCCCTTTCACAGCTGTCGGAAATGTCTTATCAGCCACAATGTGCCAAACCTTGCCAATGTCATAAACAAGCAAGTAATAGAAGTTCCAGAATCAGATTCAGATTTAAAATCTACACATTCTGAGTGTCCGCAGTTCTTCTAAGGAATGTGTAGCCTACCATTTCAATCCAGAAACCGCAGGGATGCCAGAAGTGAGAGCCCACGTCAGCCCACGCAGGAAGTTAATCATTTATTGACAACTACCGTTGTCCAAATGACCTGAGCATCCTGGATCATTTACTCATTCATTTAGCAAATGTTGATTGACAACTGTGTCGTCCTAGACACTGCAAATTCAATGGTGAACAAACAGGTTAGTTTCCTTTTATTGAGCATCTGCTGTGGTATGCTTCTTTCCTTCTAATACATTTTGATGTGTAAGCAGCCCATGACGGAGGGCCCTTTTTGTCACTGGCGAGATCTCACCCTCACGCCATCCTACCGGGTCTTCTTCTCCATGTAATTTCTAGTTCTGTGTGCAGTTCCTACCCTCCACTGTAACCCGTGTTCTAATACAAAGCGTAGTCTCACCGTCTCTTGCCAGATTAAGGAGAAAAGGATTTCTTTAAACAGGCAGAGCAGGCACCTAGATAGTCTGGCATTGGCCATTCACTATTGGATGGTATTTTGATATTAAAAAATATGTACTTGGTGAGTTTCCCTGGTAAGGTTGGCAAACACTAATGAATAATTGACTTGGAATTAATCAAAGCAGTAAAGAATGAAAGTGAATTTTTTTCTGACAGGTGACTGAAAGGCAGAAACTAAGTATTGAGCATAAATGCTTCATTTTCCAAACTTAATTATAAGGTCCTTGAGGGTCTTTCCCTTATTTACATCAGTTTCAGCACACAGTATATCTCATATAGTACCTCCTTGTCCACAGTATTATTACCATAAAAATTTGTGGACTGTTGCTTTTGGAAGCAATTAAAATATTTTCAGTTGAAAGTACCAAATATGTTTAAGTAAACTTGGAAACAAATGCTATTTTTCTGTTAATAAAGGCCACAAAGGAATTTAAATATATTCACTAAATAAAATTTAAATATGTATAAATTTATAAATAATAAATTAAAAATTAAAAGCACTGTCATTAGCAATCAAGAAATCAATACTTATACAAATTGTCTTTATTATGTGGTATAAAGAGTAAGAGTTTTAGAATCATACAGACTAGAGTTTGTGTCCAAATTCTGTTCATCATGTGCTCCATGAAAATGGGAAAATTAATACTAAGTCTCAATTTTTAATAAAGGGATGATAGCTTATCCAGTAGTTTATTATGAAGAATAAATGAGTATGTATAAAGTATCCTAAACTGGCATAGAGTAAATATTTAATATTTTTAAGTGATATACTGTATTTTTTTTTCCATTTTGAGTTTTTTTGGGGGCACAGGGAAAACTGTTACATGGAAATTTCAGAATATGTCACTATAATGAGTTTTTTCAAATAATATATAAGAGAATAAGAGATGCATAGATAATCTCTTTCTTTTACTGTATTTAAAAAAATTAATTGTAGGCATTGTGAGACTTTATAGTATTTTAAAGTCTGAATTATAATTTCAAGACTTGTCCTTTGTATCACAGAAAGTGATTTTTAACTATATGACTAAATTTTTTGGGTTTTCACAGCAACATAATGCCTACTGACGCTTGTGACAACTCTTCCAAAGCTCTGTTTACTGAACCATCATGGCACCCCACCTTTAAGAAAGACATTCCTGTTGCTTACTCAGAAATTAACACCAAAGGCCTACACTAAATATCCTTGAACAGGTTTCCTAAAATGACACAGAGCCTGAATATTTATTATCTGGCTTCAATATGCTATGGACACAAGCCAAAATTTGACTTATTCCTGTCTGCAGTTTATGATACTTCTCAATGACAAAAAGATCTCCCAGGGCTTTAACACTCTGCTGCTACAGAGTGAATTTTGTTTTAAAATAAAATTCTCCTTTGGGTCAAGTATTCAAAAGGAGGTAAGAAGATCAAAGACCAAGGCTTGTCCGAGGCTTGTTTCTCCAAAATCACTTGAACTCATGGAGGTGCATAAGTCCCAAGTCACAGAATTACAACTCAAACATACACACACACACATACACACGTGCAGTCTTTTGACAAATATTTATTGAGCATTTACTGTGCTAGACACTGTTCTGCACATGTAAGATATATTCATTAACCAAACAGACAAAATACCCTGCCCTTATGGAGTTCACATCCCAGCTTGGGGTATGGGGTGAGATGGGAGAAATGGGGAAAGAAACTATAACAATACACATAAGCCACAGTGTAGACTTTATCTTTCCCTGGACAAGTCATGCCCATATCTATTATCATTCCTTTGCATTTTCTTTGCTTTCTACCTGGAATGCCTCCTTTGCCATCCTGCTAGACCAAGGTCAAATATCACCTCCTCTGTGAAGACTATGCTAGCTCTCCTTGGGGCCTCATGGGGCTTTATTATAGCTCTTCTATGGCACTTCTCAGATTGTCTTCTAATTGACATGTGTCTGTATCTCTCAGTGGCAGACAAGTTCCTCCAAGGCAGGAACCTAGCAAAGACTAATTCTTAGTAAGTGTTGTATCACCAGGGCCACCCAGTACAGGGCATAATCAAGTAGCACCCTCAATGAATATTCAGTTAAAGACTGAATGCAGTTTTATTCTATAATAAAGAAAAGAAAGATTAATTGTGAGGTTAGCTATGACTAGGATGTTTCCTTGCACACAATCCACACCAAAGTTTGGCTAATACACAACTTTAAGAAAGATTATGCTTGAAATTGAACTATTTTATGTGAAATATAACGGCATTGTTTAACTAACAGCTGATTCAGCAGGCATGGTAATTCAAAAGCAAACTTTTAGTTAGTTGATACAAATAGCCTTGATAGAAATACTAATTTTATGGCTTGCTTATCTTTTTTTTTGATTCTCTCTTTTTTTCTAATTTGAAGCTTTTTTTTAAACTTTTATTTATTTATTTTTATTATTTTTGGCTGCATTGTCTTCGTTGCTGTGCGCGGGCTTTCTCTAGTTGCGGCCAAGCAGGGGCTACTCTTCATTGTGGTGCGCGGGCTTCTCATTGCGGTAGCCTTTCTTGTTGCCAAGCACGGGCTCTAGGCACACGGGCACTAGGCACACGGGCTTCAGTAGTTGCAGCACACGGCCTCAGTAGTTGTGGCTCGAGGGCTGTAGAGAGCAGGCTCAGTAGCTGTGGCTCACGGGCTTAGTTGCTCCGTGGCATGTGGGATCTTCCGGGACCAAGGATCAAACCCTTGTCCCCTGCATTGGCAGGCGGATTCTTAACCACTGCGCCACCAGGGAAGTCTGGCTTGATTATCTTTTAAAATGCTTAATTTTATCTGTGCTATAATCATTTAGATAAGTTGAGTTTAGTTAAGATGTTTATTTTCTTCAACCTTCTAATTATCACAAGAAAATTAAATTACTGTGTTACTCTGAGAAGGAAGTCTTAGCCCTCTAACTTACTGTGATTGGCACAGTGGAGATTACTTTGGGGAGCTGCAGTTTAAGGCAGGGAATATTCCAAGAGCAGAAGTCCTCGTAGGCTTTAGAAAGTGTCTACGCCCCACTGAGTTATTAGATCTGTGGTTCTGTAGGCTGGACCCTCTCAAGACATTATCTATCAGATTAGCTTTTCTTCAGTCTATCTTCAGCTCAGAGAACGTTGCGTTCGTTGATTCCGCTATGCAATCAAAGAGGAAGCTGCATTTCTGATACAGAGGAAGGTATTAGGAGCAAGTTAACATCCCTTCCTGCAATCAACTGTCAGGGTAATGTTAGGTCTTCTACTAAACGGATAGCTGGAGCCATCTGACTTTAACCAGCGTATAATACGAAGCACTACATAGCTGTTGATACTAAATAAGAATGTCTTCCTTCTTTATCTTTTCTCTACTGACTTTTCAAGGAAATAATCTCATGGGAAAGGTTTATTTCTCTACCCCAAATTTGAGGCAAATGCATTCACACTTCTCTTGCATAGGCCCAACACTTAGCTTCATGCTGATAACAGCAAATAGGTGATGATTGATAGAGTACTCTAACTTAGAAGCGTGTGCTTTTGCTTGAGCAGGCTGTATGCAGTTCCTTTAAATAGCATAGGAAGGAAGAAGTAATGTAATTCTTCAAATATTATATACACTTTTCCTCATTAAAGTAGGCTCACAGGCATTCACTCATACTGCTAGTGCTATGGTGAAAGTCTCAAGAGTAGGATAATGTCTATAGCACGGAGAAAATTATGAATATATTTTTCGGAAGTCTTGGGTGTTTATATTCCAGCTAAATAAATTAGTTGTTGATTGAAATGAGTTTTTCTGCTCTCTGTACCTATCAGTGACTACCAGTAGAAGATAATGTATTTGAATTTTTGTGAGTATTCAAATTTTACTGTTTTTTAACTTAATCACAGGGACCTGGTCTCGGGCACATTTTTTCCTTTTGGGTAATTAAAGCAAAGGGCCTTCTCTGAGCTAAAAAATAGTAACTTTCACACATAATTGCACACAGGACTGTAACCTAATGGTGGTCAAAAATCAGCTCTTGAATGTTAGTTTCTGTGTGGTGTTTAGCAGTGACAAATACACTCCGTCAGGCTCTATAGATTTTCAATCTATTGTTTCAAAGAATAAACAAGTATATACTGATTTCTGGAAACATTTACAAATCTGTAACTTAGCTTCTAATATGATTACCTTGGGAGCCAACACAGTTTCAAGTTAAGCCCATAATCCCACCTACTAAACATACTAAATGTAGGTGTGCCCTGCTTTAAGGAACCATGCAGTACAAAATATATGTTTACATAAAACAAATAAATTTGGAAGTAATTTTACTATAACAATAATTCTTCTTGTTGCTAAAGGATTTCCCCTAGGGTTCCTTTAAAGTTTAGTTCTCTTAGTGCATTTAAGTGATGTTTATGTATAATTAAACATTGAAAATGTAGACTCAATTTTATTTTCTCACTGAATTCACCATTAGCTATAGCTCAATTGGAAAAAAAAATGTCGATAAAATAACTTAAAAAAATTATGTAAGTCAAACAAGCCCAACTAGAAAAAGTAACTTTACACTTAACTCTTAAGGTATTGATAAAAAGAGATAAATCTTATCAGATAGAGGGCCTATAAGGGTACTCTAGGCAGCTTTCCAAGCCTTTAGCTGTTGAACCTTGAAAACATTTTAATTGAACAATTTAATTGTGAAGTTCCATTTTGATCATTGCAAACTGACATCAAAGAGTTGACTGAGCCATTGGGTCACCTCGAAGATTCTTATACACACAAATAGACTTTTGTGGGTTCAGTAGCACTTGCCTGAATGGTTTTTTTTTTTTTTTTTTTTTTGGCCTGAATTTTTTCCTCCAAAAATATTGAGAATAGAATACAACTCTACTTCTATGAAAGCCCCCTTTGCTTTCGTAGAAAACGCTCAAACCAGTCTCTGCTTCCAGGCTGGTGCCACACAGTGGTCTATGGCCTTCCCTGCTTTAAGACCCTTAATGGTCCCTCGTAGTTTTGGGGATAAAGTTGAAATTATTATGAGGGCTTAGCTAGCCCTGTCTGTCTTTTCTGCATCGTCTCAGGCATCCACTTCCCTTCTTATGATTTGGAACAGCAACAGCTTTTCCCCAAATGAATCATGCTCAGCTATGTTACACCTGGAAGTTCTTTCTTCTGATTCTCTGTCTAGTTTTGGCCTACTTATCCATCAGAATTCTAGTTATGAATCACTTCCTTTATGCCCCCATCTGATATAGGTGAAGCCAAAGCAGGTTATAACATACATTATTGTTTTAACACATTGATTTATAATCAGTGATTTATTTGTGGATTTACTCTATCTGATGGTTACACAACTTTAGATCCCAGAAGCCTAGAGCAGTACTTAGTACGTAGTAAGTGCTCAATAAATGTATGTTGGAAAGATGAATGAATCAATCATATCAATGGATAAGTGGAATTTTTAAAAAGTTAATTTGAACAGCATACCATGACTAAAAAGTCCCTTGGATTTTCAACAAAATGCTAACCAACTTATAAATATGTGAAGGTGATGAGATAAAGAGTAAAGAGGCTAATATTTGTTGAGTTAATTATTTGGACTAGGCACTGTGTTACTTTTCATCTCATTTAAATACCACAGACACATAATACCTGTATCATTTCTCATATTTCATTCTTATTATAACTTAGAGTTATTGAGGGTTTCATATGTGCCAGTAACTGTGTTAGGTGATTCACATCATGTCACTTAATTGTCACAGCATTTCAAGGGAAGCATTATAACTCCATTTACAAACAAGAAAATTAGCGCTCTGACCTGCCCAAGCTCATAGAGTTTGTAAACAATGAAGCTGAGATCTTCACTCACACTGATCTGGTTCTCTAGGCAGCGTTTATTTCATCGAAACAACATCACATCACCCAAATTGTTTTTCAGAGGTCTATGAAGATATTAATAGGTTGCTCCACTCCCCAAAAAGGTTTTACGGTTAGATAAGTTTAAAATACTTTTTCCCTTTTTAAATACATCCTTTTTAAGAAATTCCAATGACATTAGTTGTATATCACAGCTCTGAAAGCATTAAGCAACCTGCGTAATTATCTAACCAAGTGTTTTCAAGTTTTAAGAAACTGCCTCCTTTCCATTTCTTCACAGACCACTAACATTACACCCCATAAAGTTCATGACTGCCTTCAACTGAAGTTATATTAAAATAGGGTAAAAGGGGTTCTTTTTGACCCCAACCTCTTTTGAATTCCATTCTTGATGGGAAGTTTAGAAATTCTAAGTTCCTTTTCCCTTCATGACCCCTTCATTTTCAATTGACCCTAGCAAAAAATATATGATCAGGAAAAATTGTGGTCTGATTTATGAGAACGAATTTTGCTCAAAATCGAAAGTATTTTTCTTCTCTGATTTACTCATCAATACCACCAGAAGTATTTGTTGAATGAACTGCCTGAAACCTATGCTACGCACTGGGCAAAAAATTATGCCAGCTGTAATTTCTGTCCTCTGGAAGCCTTGGCATTCAGAGAGTTGGAAAATGAAATCCCCAAATAAGCAATGCCTATGTTTAAAATGTATGCTCACATTCCACTGTTTTGATGTATATGTCAATCTGGGACTGTGAGATGCTACCAGGCTAAATCAGTGTAAAATCACACAAATCACTGCTTGGTTCTAGTTTGTGAAACCCATTGTCTCCCATGTACCCAGAATTCCATGTTTCTTATTGTCTTAATTCTCAAAATGAAGACATAGTTCATAGACAACGAAATATTTAAACAATGCAAAGTAGTTTACCTCTCTTCCACAGCTCTAAACAACATGATTTTTAAAAATATTCAACTACTCATTAGCCACATAAAAATACATATTTAAGAACGGTTAAAAAAATCTTTACAATTTGTAGTAACTGCTCATTACCTTATAGTTCTTTTTGTAAGAGTCTAATAAAGGAAAGCTTTTCAGAAAGTCTTACTTTAAATTTCAGGTTGAGAAAAGTGAATATCATTCACAAATTTTACCATGGCCTGAGGAAACAGATAATTTATTCTTACAGAAAAATTTCACCCAATTCACTATCTACTCCTATAACCTAAAAAAAAAAGATAATGTAAAGAACATTTAATATATGAATGTACTCAAAGTATTTTTCCTAAAAAAATCACACAATTTTACAAAGCATAACATTTTCCCATTGTTTTGTTTATATTTATTTCTTATTATTCAGTGATTTTAAATATGAAACCATGTCTCAGCTCTATTCCTGAACTGTCAGATGAAGTTTGTTTTTCACAGTGTTACCAACACCTACCATATCCATGAATGTCTCCGGGGAGGAGGTAAATCTCCAACATGCAGCATCTTGAAGGGCTGGTGCTGTCTCAGTATCCCAGCACTCAGGAACTTAGTTCATTTTCATTAATTTCCCTGTGTTCTTGAGGCCACATAGTTATGGCTTAGCTCTTTGTCCTTTTAATTTTCTTTCCGACGGCATGCCACTTCCCATGGCAGAGTAGATATCATTTTCGATATGAATACAAATGACTTAGCAATCAACATGTAAGCATTCAACTGGAACATCATCAGTAGTTTCCTTTAGACATCAAATGAGAAAATCGATTTGCAGTCACATCTGAATGATAGCTTCCCATGGTGCGTGGAGCATTTCTTCCAACTTACCTCAGAAAAGGAAAGCATTTGAGTTTCTAAAATTGTTGAAAAATCTCCCTTTAAACAGTATCCTCTGTTTTCTCTCTCATTTTGCATTTTCTCCTCCATGCCTGGTGATGTGTCAGTATGTTTTCGGGTTTTCTTTTAACTGAGGTAGTGATCAGATTAATCAAATACAATTCTCTCTCCTTCTACCTTTTGCTTTGCGTTTGGAGCTATCAAAACTCCTGTCTGACTCGTTCTGCATTGTTTAGCCCATTCGGGGCACGATGAAAGAACACCTAACACACAGGGTCAGATTTCCTGAATGACATATGTTAGACCACAACAAAGGAGAAAACCCTGGAGAGATTATAAGTCCTTTTCATCACAGGAGATTACAGAGCAAAGAAAATGTCTATGTTACACAAAGAAATAACAGCGTGACTGGAATAACAAATTCTACTTTGCCCAGGTTTGGGATCAACATCCCTGACTGCTCTAAGCATGCTGGTGTGCATTTAAACTCCCACCTCTGGCCCAGGACGACCGGCCTTTAAGCAGATACAATAGCCCTTAACAGCCACTAGGATCATCATTAACACCGCACAGCAGTAAACAGGTTCAAAGCTCCTCAGATCCTGAAGAACTAAAGGCATCTTCTAGAGTGACAAATTATACCCCAAAGACATTCAACAGAAAAGACAAGGGTCTCAGCATTCTGGATCTCTGAGTGGAATGTGATCGTGGCTACAGCTCACAGTGACAAACACTGGTTGACAATCAAATGAGACACGTCTGCATTGCTTCCCCTTTGCCTCTTATTATAGGACTTAGTCTTATTTAACATCCTTCTGGATCCTGATAATCCTGTATTTTAACTGGATCTGTGCTACTAAAGGGATACCTGGTTTCTTTACTTCAGATTTGCCTCCACATTTCAACTTCCCAAACCTCACTATGTCCCAAAGAAGCTGACCTTAAGATAGAACTCATTTTTTACAATGGCAGCAACAGGCATGAATTTATATATAAAAGGTATATATATATGTATATATATGTGTATATATATATATATATATTATATAGCCAGGGTAGTTCTTTAAAAACCTAACTCAGGTCACATCATTCATCAGCTGAACACCTTCTAGCTGTTCCCCCTTTCATTCAAAGCGAGAGATAAAGTCCTTACAATGATGTACGAGGCCCTAGTACAATCCCCAAGATCTCCCTAACCCCACTGCTCACTAGGCGTTCCCTTGCTCCCTCTACTTGAGCTTGCGCTGGTCCTTTGCTGTGTCTAGAACATGCCAGGCATGCTTCTGCCTCAGGGAGTTTTCAATGGGTATTCTCTCTGCCTAAGATGCTCTTCCCCAGTTCCCTCTCTGGCCCACGCCCACACTTCCTTAAGTCATTGCTCAAATGTCCCTTTATTACTGAGACCTCCCCTGACCACTCCTAACTTGACACTCTCTTTACCTTGCTTTATTATTTTTGTGCACAGCATTCATCACCTTCTCACATACCTAATTTATTTATTGTGTGCATCATCTGTATCCTTGCACTAGAATGTGGCTGCAAGAGAAACAAGATTCCTGGTGCTTTATTGTCAGTGCCTATTTTAGTGCCTAGTTCACAGGCTTACAGCTCACAAAAAAGAAGGTAGTTGGTCCAGTTCATAATTAAATAGAAGTTTTTATGAAAATAATATTTTGGGTCAGGATGAATGTTCCAATAACTTTCCTACAGGAAAATGTTATATTTTCTTTTGTGGTTTAGGGAGCGATATAATTGTTGAGAAGGACTAAACAGAAGAGAGACGCATTGGGGAATGTAGCTCATTTAATACAATAGGGCAGCATGATGGCTTTTGAAAATGCTAAAAAGGATTGTTTTTAGATTATGAAGGCAATATAAAATTAGTGAAGGCTATCTGGGAAGACTTCGATAAGGGGAATTTTAAAGATACATGCCTAATTCACTACCACGACTACCGCAAGACACTCTGCTTTTACTCTTGGAGATAGAAAAAAAGGCACCTTATATTCTTTTTCAATTCCATAGGATTATCAAAAAGCTTAAGTTCCTTGTTTTTTAATAAGCAGCTTTATTAAGATATAATTCACATGCCATAAAATTCAACTTTATCAAGTGTCCAATTTGATAGTTTTTAGCATATGGTCATGCAACCATCACCACCATCAATGTTAGAACATTTTCATCATCCGAAAAAGAAATCCCATCTCCATTACCTTGCCCCCAGCCCCTGGCAACAACTAACCTACTTTCTGTTTCTATGGATTTGCCTATTCTGAACATTTCCTATAAATGGAATCATATGTGACTTTTTTCACTTACCATAAAGTTTTTAAGGTCCATTCATGTTGTAGCATGTATCAGTACTTCATTCCTTTTTATTGCTAAAAAAAATTCCATCTTATGCATATATCACATAAATGAATATATGTTGATTGCCATTTTAATTGTTTCCATTTTTTGGCTATTATATATGAATAATGCTTCTATGAACACTCAATGTATGTTTGCATTTTTCCTGGATATACACCTAGGAGTGAAATTGCTGGATCATATCATAACTCTATGTTTTACATTTTGAGAAACAGTCAAATTATTTCCAAAGTGGCCACACCACTTTTCAATGTCATCAACAGTATCTGAGGGTTCCCCTCCTACACTGGTGGTGGGAATGTAAATTGGTGAAGCCACTACGGAGAACAGTATGGAAGTTCCTTAAAAACTAAAAATAGAGCTACCATATGATCTGAGATCCCACTTTTGGGCATATTTCTGGAGAAGACTATAATTTGAAGATACATGCACCCCAATGTTCATAGCAGCACTATTTACAATAGCCAAGACATGGTAGCAATCTAAATGTCCATCAACAGAAGAATGGATAAAGAAGATATGGTACATATATACAATGGAATATTACTCAGCCATAAAAAGGATGAATTAATGCCATTTGAAGCAACATGGATGGACCTAGAGATTGCCATACTAAATGAAGGAAGTCAGATAGAGAAAGACAAATATCATGTGATATCACTTATAGATACAAATGAACTTATTTACAAAACAGAAATAAATTCACAGACATAGAAAACAAACTTATGGTTACCAAAAGGGAATGGTAGGGGGAGGGCTAAATTAAAGGTTTGAGATTAAAATATATATGCTACTATATATAGAGTAGATAACCAAAAAGGACCTACTGTATAGCACAGGGAACTATATTCAATATCTTGTAATAACCTATAATAGAAAAGAATCTAAAAAAGAATATAGATAGATATATTCTATATCTATGTCCATATATGCAAAACTGAATCACTTTGCTGTACACTTGAAACAAACACAACATTCTAAAACAACTGTATTTCAATAACAATTTTTTAAAAAATGTCTGTGGATTCCAATTTCTTTACATCCTCTCCAACATTTGTTATTGTCTGTCTTTGTTATAGCCATTTTAATGGATGTGAAGTGTTATCTCATTGTGGTTTTGATTTGCATTTCTCTAATAACGAATGATGTTGAGCATATTTTCATGTGGTTATTGGCCATTTGTGTATTTTCTTTGGAGAAATGTCTATTCAAATATTTTGCCCATTTTTAAATTGGATTATTTGGCTTTTCATTGTTGAGTTTCAAAAATTCTTCATATATTCTGGAAATAACTCCCTTATCAGATATATAATTTGCAAATATTATCTCCCATTCTAATGATTGTCTTTTCATTTCTTAATGGTATCCTTGGAAGCACAAAAGTTTATGATCTCAATGAAGCCCAAGGACATAATTAACAAGATAGAGTGGTAGCACAGGGATTCAAATGCAAGTTAAAGAAACTAAGTCTGAGAGACAGCTTGCTCACGGTCACTCATCTAGAAGAACCCAGAGTCAGGGCCCAAACCTAAATCCTCTGACTCTGTATTTCATGTGCAGTATGTCATGCTGCCTATAACAGATATTGTTGGTCTTCTCATAAAAGCTGAACTACTGGTAGTAGAAATTCCTCACGATGGGGAAAAAAAAAAGAGTATACATATGAAATACATTACTCTAGGATTATGTCTGCAAAATGGATTTCTTTTGGATTTCTACTAATGCATGTCTTGCTGATGGAGTGGATCCCAGTTTCCAGCTGAGAGGGCTGGGCAACATCAGGAAATAAATGGAAGAACAGTGACGGCGGAGACTTGCATACTTATAGACCAACACATCTTAAGATTTGTTCTTAAAGCTCACAAGGAAGAAAAGCAACAGGGAAAAAAAATGTTATCTGATAGCACAAAGACACGTAGGCCATCCATCAATAGCTAATAGCACAAAAGACACCAAACAACTTTGCCTGAGCGGGCCATTTTTCCTTTAGTAATAAGTTACGCACCAGTGCCGGGTGGAGATCTTCCCAGGCTGGCGCGGAAAATCTGAAGTGTGATGGGCAGCTGGACAGCCTTTAACTACTTAAATAGGGCAGCACTTATCTTATTTCACTAATTTTTAACCTCACTAGTTTTAAATGACGTTTAAAAAAATTACTTTACTCAGAAACAATTTTACATGCTGAAACGTGATTTTATTAGTTCCAGTATCTTACAATAAATGTGGCTCTGAACAAAATCTTATGGGCTAAGGAATTTGAAAAGTTATTTCCAAGCCATTTCCTAACATGGGTATTTCTTTGATATAAAAAATTAGAATCTATACTATTTGACCTAGAAATAGTAAAAGCAAAAATAATGATTAACAGTAGTAATAAGCAATAATTATTATTACTTATAAGCAATAATTACTATTACTTATTAATATTAATTAGTTACTACTATTATTATTTTTACATTAGTCATAATAGTATTATTTTAAGTGATAGTGATGAGATTAATGATAATAACAATGATAATAATACCTTTTACATAGTACTTTGGAGTTTACAAAATGCTTTCACATATATTGTTGCATTTAATCCTCATCACAACCTTCTAGGGTTGAGTATCCTATCTTCATTTTATAGATAAGGAAACTGAGATCCAGATTCAGTCTCAACAAACATCAGTGTATCAGGTGTATGCTAGGTATTGCCACCCATGCAATCTTATCTACCACTCACAACACCATTTGAGGAAGGTATTGTTAATTCCATTCTGCAGATGAATCTCAGGGAGAATTAAAATTTGCCCAATTCTATAGCTAGTAGGAAGCAGTAAAGAAATTTGAGCACAAAGTTTTTTCTGACTCCAAAGTTATGCTCTTCTAGTAAGAAACCATAACTCCTGAGAATGTTTATAAATTAAATTGTTTGACAAAAAGTTTTCATGGTGATTATAAAGATGGGAAGTTGTATTTTGCATCTGAGCCTCAACAAGAAAAACAACAATGACAATAAAAATAAAAATGGTTCACATTCATTGAATACTTACTATATGTCAAGCATTGGGTTAAGTGAGCACTTTGAACTTATTATCATTTAATCCATATAGCATCCCTATATTATTACCTCTGTTTAAAATGTTGAAAACTGAAACTAAGAGAAGTTTCAATAACCTACCCATGACCCCAGTATGGTTAATTGACTTCAAGTCACGTTGAATTGGGTCTTCTGTTTCTCACAAACAAAAACACAATAGGTAATTCATCTATCCATTATCCTGATGATTGGTAATCCTTTAATTCATTTCTCAGTTTATCTTAGGTCCAGCACCAGTCATCCACGCACTGTGACTGGAAGCCAGTATAGACTAGGCAGCAAGCTGAGATCTGTAGTTACTGAACAGAGAGAAGCTAGCTGGCTTACCCGAGATCTGATATACGCTCTAACAAAATATACCGGCTCTGTTAGATACTAATCCCAGATGACAGCATCGACACACTGTGGAACAGCCACTTTCCCTTGCCTGGAAGCCACAGATTGTTAGATTCTGTGTGTGTGTGTGTGAGATTAAAGGGTCACCGGGATGATAGAAAGCAAAGTAGGCAAGTCCATGAAACTTACTGCTAAAGAACCTTGTGAAAGCACAGCTTGTCCTGTGCATTAGTTTTCAATTAAGGATAAAGTGAGGCCATAGAAAATCCTTAGAGCCTCAAGGCACCTGAGCACTGACCATTTTGTACTATAAAAGTGTGGAGCTTCCAAAGACCCTCACGATACCAACACTGACTAGAGCACTTTTTTCTTCAGCAGTAAAAGTTCTTGGATGAATACCTACTTGGCATTGATAAGTACCCACATTGGTTGTGATGAGTGTTAAGGGCTTTACATCGTTTCTCATTTAATTCTCCAAAGAAGCTTACATAATTTGATATCATTAACTCCATTTTAAAGATAGTGGAATCAAAGATGAACGAGATTAAATTATATGCTGGGGGTCACAAAACTTGTGGGCGAACTTGGGAATTCAGCCCAGATATATTTGGCTTTAAAGCCCTTGGTCTGTGCTATCTGAAGCCTGAGTAGAATATTAGCCACCACTTATTAGCTGTGTGTGTCCCAGGATGAGTCATCGATATCATTGAGCCTCAGGATCTTCATCTTTAAACACAAATAATAACAGAGTTACTGTGAGGATGAAAGACAAATAGGTAAAATATAAATAATAATACTACCAACTTCATAGGTTTGGTAGATAACTTAAATAGAAAGTTTGCAATGAAAACCCCTGGTAGACAATAAGATACCATATAAATATGAATTTAAAAATAATTTGAGCTTCTGTGACTAAGAGATTCTAAAAAGATGAATTGATTTTCCTATTCAAAGAACTGAGTGTTAAACCAGAAACTCACTCGGAGTAAGATTACCCTGATACTTTAGACTTGGGTAATTATCAAAAGGCTGGGAAGACAATTTCCCAGCACCCAATCTAAGAACACATTCCAAAGAAAACAAAGGCTATTCTGTGTGCATGTGTGTGTGTTTCTATTCAGGTTTGCATGCCTGTTCCTGTTTGTGCATGTCGGTGCTAACATGAGCTTTACCACACTGATTTTGCCTCTCAGTGTGGTCATCTGGAGTGGTCCACATGTTCTGTGGAGTTGTCAAGCACCCAATTTAAATGCCAAAAAAAAGGTGCTTACAGCAACCATTCCAAAATAATGTGTTTCCAAGATTTGGATTATGTATTATAATTTTCAAGAAAAAAAATAAGAAATCTTTTTCATCTTTCAAAAGATTGGTTGCATCTGGATATTTTAAAATTCCTTCCTGACAGTGCACACATGTCCTTTAGGATTCGACTCTGATCTGGAAATAATAATCTATTGATGTTCTGACAGCGCCACTCTGGAATTATTGCTGGATGGCTGGAAGCCAACTTGGCTTCTGATCATGAAGGCTAAGGGAGAACCTCCTCCTGATGGCTCTTTGTTTTCATATTTAAATAAACCTTAGAGGCAAAGTCAGTATAATTAGATCTTCAGAGGCACTAAGATCTTTAGAAAACTTTCCATGAAAAAAAAAAAAAAAAGATCTCAGAGGTCACTGAATCCAACTTGATCATTTTGCAAATAAAGAAATTTAAACAGAAACTTGTGTAGGGCCACTTGGTAGCTAGAAATTTTCTATAACTATAGTAGATACTTGTCTCCATCAAAAAACAGACGAACAACAGCAATAACAAATCCCTAAGTTGTGTTAAACTGTTGGCTGAGCGCTAACTCTGTTAGGAGGGTAGACAGCTGTGGCAATGAGGTGTGGTGGACAACAGAGGAGGAGGCAATGCTTAGATACCCATAGACCTGAATTCAAATCTCATTTTGCCACTTAACAAGTTAGCAAGTAATTTAATTTCTCTGTACCTTAAAGAAAGGTTGACATCTAACATGGAGATAACATGGAGATAATACACTGTACTATTTAGTGTCAAAATTTTTAAATCTAAGAATTCCTTTTTTTTTAGGGTGCTTTTTCTGCCACTCTTGGCACTGTGCCTAAATCATCACAGTGGCGCATTGGTGTGAGGTGACTCTTAGCCAGTGGAATGCTACTGATGTCCCTATCACAAGCCCACACCACACCAACCCAAACTGCAATTTACATAATTGCTCTAATACGATGCATCTTCATTTATCTAGAAGAATCTGAAATCAAGGTTCTCAAATGTTTCCTCAGAATATTCTGGAGATATCACAAAATAGAAAGATGATCACTTTTTATAAGCCTTTGGGTTAGGGAAAGAGTACTCAAACTCTAGACAAAAGATTCATACTCAAGTCTCATTCCCTCATTCAACAAATATTTGTTGGGCACCTTGAAATAATACAGCACTTGGACTTATGTTCTAGCGAGGAAAAGAGGGAGTACAACGAATTAAGCAAGTATATAATATACTGACAGGTAAATGAATAAGAAAAAATAAAGTGGGTTAAGGGACATGGAGTTGTCAGGGAGGGATTACCTTTGAGTAGAATCAGAAGGAATTCAGGTAGTGAATCATGGGAAAATGTGGTAAAAGAATATTCCAAACAGGACTAGTAAATAGAAATACCTTAAGGTAGAAATAAGCTTGGAAAGGCAGAAGCTAGATCATGTAGACCTCATAGGTTCTAAAAGAGACTGTGAGTTTTAATTAGAATGAGAAAGGAACCCACTAGATGGTTTTACATTTGAAAGGACTATGGCTGTTCAGTGGAGAACAGACTATAAAAAGGGGAGAGAAAGGAAGCAGAGAGCCAGTTAGAAGGGCATTTCGGAAGTCCAGTCTGGTGATAACTGTGGCTTTGCCTAGTTTGGTAGAGGTAGAGATGGTAATAAGTAGTCGGATTGCAGGTAATATTTGGAAGGTAGAGTCAATAAGACTTACTGACTGATGAAATGCTGGGCCTGAAGAGAGGCGTTAAGGATGACATCTAGATTATTGGCTAGGGATCTGGATGGATTTAGTACCACTTCCCAAGAAGGGGAGCACTGGCATTAGAGCAGGATTTTCCAGAGTTCTGCTTTAGGAGCTGTAAGCTTGAGATGCTTATCTAGAGAGAGTTAAGAAGACTCTTGGATACACAAGTTTGGAGCCTCAGGGAGCAAACTGGGTTGAAGATATGAATGTGGGAGTCACCAGTTTGCAGACAATATTAAAAACCAGGATCTGGTTGAGATCACCTTGGGAGTATAGACAGAGACAAGAGGAGAGACAAGACCTGAGCAGTGGGCCACTTAGAAGTCTGGAGGAGGAGAAGCCAGTGAGTAGCTGGAAAACCAGGGCAATATACTGTGTTTAAGGCCAAGTGAAGAAGAATGTTTCAAGGAGGAGGGAGTGAATAGATAAGATGTAGGTTCCTAATTACCTTGATAAAAGCAATTTCAGGGGAGTTGTGGGAATGAAAACCAGACCTGAGTTGACTGAGGAAAGAATGTCAGATGAGAAAGTAGAGACAGTGACAGCTTTGCTATAAAAGAGAAGACACATAAGGTTTGTTTCTGTTGGGGAACATGAGGTCCAGAGAGGGACTCTTAAGGATGGAGATATTATAGAATGTTTACACTCTGAAGCTAATGGTCCAATGGAGCTTGAGAAATCGAAGTTTAAATGACATAATGTGAGTGTGCTTTGTAAATTAGAAAACACTATACAAGTTTCAGGTGTTTAGTAATTTGATCTAAATGAAAATTTACAGTCTAACCTTTCAAAACCCACATCTCACAAAACATTGCATCATGTCCCTTTTATAAATATTTATGATGACATCATAAACACTCTCCTGAATACTTCTTGTTTGTGTTCAACTCACAAGAGTTGCTTTGTTAGTCACAATAATAGCTATTGAGTTTGAGAAAAGATGAAACTGTTCATGTGCCAATGAACTTATCCTTTAAAGGTCCTTTCATTCACTCATTCTTACTGGATCTGAAGCCAGATGAAAACACAAATGCCACTCTTTAATCCACTCTAATAAGAACATACCAAATGCCTACTACTTAGAAGGCAATAGTAAGTTTTGTGAGATTTACACATTAGCTAAATCATTTAGACATCTTATCAACCTGTCTCTAAGAACCATCTTCACTCTGTCTCATACTTTGCATTTCTATTGATTCTTCCATGTACAAAGGCAAGGTACCCTATAATATATTTCATGAGTGACTTTGGCTTTGTAAAGCATCAAGTACAAGAAATTGAGCAGGAGCAGGAAATAAAGCTGGAGAAGTAGGCAATAAATATCCTCATATTAATTTGGTTGATAAATGTCATTAATAATTTTTAACACGGAACATCATGGTTTGATTGGTGTTTTGGAATGACTGAAGGTGGATTAGAAGAGGATGAGTGAGAAGTAAGGGTGTCAGGAGCCTCATTTAGCCATGCATTCAATGTCTGGGGTACCTACAGGATGCCAGGAATTGTGCAACGTTCTGGGGAAACCACCAAGAAAAAAATGTAACTCTGCCCTAGTGGTAATAACTATATTACATATATATTTTAAAATAAATAAATACCTAGAATAAGGTATAATGTGTATTAGAACATAAATATATAATAAATAGCATACTGGTAATAATCGACAGACAGGTAACTACAATGTACGATCAACTCTTGGTTATATTATGGAAAATGAACCAATCTGTGGATCAACCTGCTAAGAATTAATTTGAAAAATACATTTGTGGAAAAATTTAAATTAGTATGAACCAGAGGGTACCTATTTGGAGGCATATATTTTTGAAGCTGAAAAGTCATAAGGTAGTGAGTGTCTGGGGTAGCCATGATGGGTCATGTGAAGTTGTGACAGAGGAGAAATTATAGGTAAGCAGAAGACATGAGAAAAGAGAAAAGACATGTAGGGCTGGAAGAGCAAGAGGAAAATGGAGCAAGTCTACAGAGGAGACATCATGAAAAATAGAGAGCTCATGCAGCTAATGAGAAAGAAACAGAAAAGAACATAAGACTCCAAAGGTATCTTGGCTTCAGCTCCAATCTAGATGCACCTTGAAAACTCCAGCCCTATTACTTGAGAAAACTTGCGTAGGTCTGCGTTCCTTGCAGACCTACACAGGACTTGGAAAAAATACTTTGTTGGCTGTCTTTACTAGCTGATAACTTTGAGCAAAGGCAAAGGGTGGAGGATGGGAGAGACAAGCATGGGAAGAGGTTTATGTTCTCAGCTCATGCAGAAATAAAAGATATCTTGAAAGCATTTTGTTTTTATAAATGAAGCATGTGTAGCCAATTTTACACTCAACAAATGCTTTGAGAAAAAATCCTGCCAGCTGACAGTGTTTCAGATTGTGTTTCGTAGAACAAAGGAAAGAGCATGTTTAATTCACAAGGTACTTTATCCATGAACGAAAGCAAAAAGTGGACAACAGCAAAAAGCAGGATCAAGGATGGCCCCAGGCACAAAAGTGGTTTCTTTAAGGATCTGTTTTTTAGACTTTCTCCATCTCTGCCCTTCGATTCCCTTTCATAAAGCCTGTCCCCTAGATGTGCTCAGGGCTCATTCTATCAAAGAACCACTTAGTCATACCAGGAACCCTTACAGAGCATCCCACTATGTGTTTGGTACTATGCTAGATCCTGGGATAATAGAGGTGAAAAACCCTTTTTTTCCCTTTAAGAGCTCAGTCTAGTGGGGAGCTTGGGCAAATAACAAACAGGTAAACAATAGAGGATGGAAAATGGATGTTGTAATAGGCAGAGTGCTGTGGGGACCTAGGGGAGAAGCCCCTAACTCCTCAGGGTGGTGGCAACCTTCAGGGAGGGCCATTTAGCTGCCTTAAAGGAGGAGATGATACAGAGGTAAAGAAGGAAGAGAAAGGAATTTGAAGGAGATATTAGGACATGTATTAAATAATGTCTCCCAGGTACATCTGGAGATTGGATAATTCCAAACCCAAATGAATGGATTCCCAATGGTGGCATATCAAGCATTATGGCCTCTCAGCAACAGAGCTATTTTTGGATCAGTTGACTTCTTTGATGCCCCTCAGATCACACCACACACATTATTCCTTTACAGGTTTTATGAGGGCAGAGTTTCCAGCCCACTACCAGCCGGCTGTCTGCTCTTCTTAATGTCTGTATGTAGGAGGATTAAGGTGAGGAGATGCTGAGGGGAAAGTGATTACACTTCTACAGCAGGAAGTGATTAAGTTCAACAAACACTTATGGATACCTACAGGTTACTTATTCGCTCCCCCCACTAGATTATGAACTCTCAGATTGCTGAAAACTTGTCTAATTGATCTTTACATACCCTGGCAGTTAGCATAGGACCTGGCACAGAGTAAGTATAAAGATTGGTGCATGAAGGAAAGCTCTACACCCTGTAGAGAAGATAAAAATTTGATACAAAACAAAACAAAAAAGCATGAGATTCTTGACGCCCTCAAGCCACAGAAGAGGGGGGTCATTGCCATGAATACATTTTAGAATAATGCAAAGCAAAGTAAGGTGACTGAACTGCCAGGGAATCTGTTGGGGGTTCAGTAGAGGGAGAGATGATATTTAAATAGGAAAGCAGCCAAGATTTGTGAAGGCAAAGGGTATTTACATGGGGTCTAAGGGATAAGAGGAGGAATTTGATAGCTGGGGTAGAGAAGGAGAAAGACTCTAGAGTAGGTATGGGGGGACCAGCAAGGCAGAGAAGTGTGGCATTCCATTAAAGCATGATTATTAGTCCGGTGTGGGGCATAAAAAGGCCTGGAAAACTGTGAAGCGGGAGACTGAGGCAGGCCCACGTGGCAAAGGACCTTGTAATGATTCGTTTTATGGATCAACCTGGCTAGGCTACAGAATCAATATTTAATCAAACACTAATCTCTGTGTCTCTGAGAAGGTGTTTAGTAGATGTGGTTAACACCTACAATCAGTTACTTTAAGTAAAGGCGATTACTCTCAATAGTGTGGGTGGGGCCTCATCCAGTCAGTCAAAGTCCTTAAGAGCAAAAACAGGCTTCCCAGAAGATGAAATCCTGCCTCAAGTCTGCAGCACTAACACCTGCCTGATTTTCCAGTCTGCTATTTCAGTCTTAAGACTTTAACATCAATCCAGCCTGGGTTTCTAGACTGCTGGCCTGCCTTACAAGTTTTGAACTTGCCAGCCCCCATAATCATGTGAGCCAATTCCTTAAAAAAAGTCTCTCTTTCTCTTGCTTCTGTTTCTCTGGAGAACCCTGACTGATACAAACCCCAAATGTCAATGTTAAAAAGCACAGACCTAGGGCTTCCCTGGTGGCGCAGTGGTTGAGAGTCTGCCTGCTGATGCAGGGGACACGGGTTCGTGCCCAGGTCCGGGAAGATCCCACATGCCGCGGAGTGGCTGGGCCCGTGAGCCATGGCCGCTGAGCCTGCGCGTCCGGAGCCTGTGCTCCGCAATGGGAGAAGCCACAACAGTGGGAAGCCCGCGTACCGCAAAAAAAAAAAAAAAAAAAAAAAAGCACAGACCTTGCTTAGGTAGCAGTCATGTATTGTCATTGCTGTTACAGGCAGTGCCACCACTCTATCTGCTCCCTTTGTCTTGTGATAGAGGGAGAATATAAGAAATACTAAATGTATTGGGAACTCCACAGGGATCCTGAGTTTTCCATATTCCAAGGCATTTAAGTAAACAGCACTGGGAATAGCTTCCAGGTACAGAAAATAAAACTTGTCACTGAAAAGCTTCTAAAATGGATTTCCCCTCTCCTAGCATCAAGCAGTGTTGTGATGATCACCAGAATCCCTAAACACAGCTCTGTTACACCAAAAATCTTCAAGTGTAATTATGTTTCAAAACACAACAGATTTGTTTTTGTATTTTCAAAAAGAGATGTCATCCAAATAGATTTTTATCATCTCTATTTTCTACAGCTACTTTGAGGCTTTTATAGTGCCTTTTTACTGAAGGGTTCAAAATGTGCTACTGAAATTATAATATTAATTTGTCATTCAGCTGAGTTAACTTCAATGAGCATTTATCAGTATCGTACCAGGTGCTGTGAGAAGCACAGAGAAGTACAATAACATCTCAGCTACCCACAATGCTGGGGGAAAACCTCATTCTGGATAGCGAATCTATTAGTTTAACAAATATTAGTTTAACAAATATTTATTGAATGTTTACTATGTGACAGGCACTGTACTAGATTTGAGATAAAGAGATGAATCAAACATGGTTACTGCCATCAATTATTTATAGTACATGAGAATAACAGATTAACAAAAATACTCAGATTTGTTAGATGCTCTTCACTGATATTTTATTCAGGAACATAAACAGTCTTTATTGTAATAGATGCAAAAATCCTTAACAAAATACTAGCAAACCGAATCCAACAATACATAAAAAGGATCATTCACCAGGATCCAGTTGGGTTCATTTCAGTGTTACAGGATGGTTCAACATATGCAAATCAACCAGTGTGATACTCCACATCAACAAAAGGATAGAAAAAAACCACATGATCATCTCAGTAGACACAGAAAAAGCATTTGACAAAATTCAACATCCATTCATGATAAAAACTCTCACTAAAGTGGGTATAGAGGAAACATATCTCGACATAATAAAAGCCATTTACAATAAACCCACAACCAATATAATACTCAATGGTGAAAAGCTGAAAGCCTTTCTGCTAAATTCAGGAATAAGACAAGAATGCCTACTCTCACTACTTTTATTCAACGTAGTATTGGAAGTCCTAGCCACAGCAATCAGACAAGAAAAAGAAATAAAAGGTATCCAAATTGGAAGGGAGGAGGCAATACTGTCACTATTTGCAGATGACATGATACTATATATAGAGAACCCTAAAGTCTCCACACAAAACCTATTAGAAGCAATAAATGAGTTCAGTAAGGTATCAGGATACAAGACTAATATACAGAAATCTGTTGCATTTCTTTACACTAGCTATAAAATATCAGAAGTAGAAGGTAAAAGAAAAAATCCTGTTTAAAATCACATCAAAAAATAAAATACTGGACTTCCCTGGTAGTGCAGTGGTTAAGAATCTGCCTGCCAATGCAGGGGACATGGGTTCAAGCCCTGGTCCAGGAAGATCCCACATGATGCGGAGCAGCTAAGCCCAGGCATCACTACTGAGGCTGTGCTCTAGAACCCATGAGCCCCAACTACTGAGCTCACATTCCACAACCACTGAAGCCTGCACACCTAGAGCCCGTGCTCCACAACAAGAGTAGCCCCCACTCACTGCAACTAGAGAAAGCCTGCATGCAGCAACGAAGACCCAAGGCAGCCAAAAATAGAATTAAAAAAAACAATAAAATACTTAGGAATAAACTTAACCAAGATGGTGAAAGGCCTATATGCTAAAAACTATAAAATACTGATAAAGGAAAATGAAGATGATTCAAAGAAATGGAAAGATAGTCCATGCTCTTGGACTGGAAGAATTAATTTGTGAAAATGGCCATACTACCCAAAGCGATCTACAGATTTAATGTAATCCTATCAAATTACCCACAATAATAAAGAACAAATAATAAAGAACAAATAATCCTAAAATTTATATGGAACCACGAAAGACCCAGAATTGCTGCAGTAATCCTCAGGAAAAAAACAAAGGTGGAGGCATAACCCTCCCAGATTTCAGACAATACTACAAAGCTATAGTAATCAAAACAGCATGGTATTGGCACAAAAACAGACATATGGATCAATGAAATAGAATAGAGAGCCTAGAAGTAAACCCACACACCTATGGTTATCTTTGACAAAGGAGGCAAGAATATACAATGGAGAAAAGACAGTCTCTTCAGCAAGTGGTATTGGGAAAGCTGGACAGCCTCATGTATCAATAAATCAATGAAGTTAGAACACACCCTCTCACTATACACAAAAATAAACTCAAAATGGTTTAAAGACCTAAATATAAGACATGATACCATAAAACTCCTAGAAGAGAACATAGGCAAAACATTCGTGGACATAAATCATAGCAATATTTTCTTAGGTTAGTCTCCCAAGGCAAAAGAAATAAAAGCAAAAATAAACAAGTGGGACCTAATTAAACTTAAGTTTTTGAACAGCAAAGGAAACCATCAACAAATCAAACAGACAACCTATGGAATGGGAGAAAATATATGCAAATTATGTGACCAACAAGAGATTAATATACAAATAGCTCATACAACTCAGTATCGAAAAAGACATACAGATGACCAACAGGCACATGAAAAGATGGTCAACATTGCTAATTATTAGAGAAATGCAACTCAAAACCACAATGGGGTATCACCTCACACTAGTCAGACGGCTATCATCACGAAGTCTACAAATAATAAATACTGGAGAGGGTGTAGAAAAAGGGAACCTTCCTACACTGTTGGTGGGAATGTAAATTGGTGCAGCCACTGTGGAAAACAGTATGGAGTTCGCTTAAAAAGCTAAATATAGAGCTATCATATGATCCAGCAATTCCAGTCCTGGGCATATATCCAGAAAAGATGAAAACTCCAGTTAGAGAAGACATATGCATCCCAATGTTCATAGCAGCACTATTTCACAATAGCCAAGAAGTGAGAAAAACCCAAATGCCCAGCAATAGATGATTGGCTTAAGAAGATGTCATATATATCACAATGGAGTATTACTCAGCTGTAAAAAAAGAATGAGATACTGTCATTTGCAGCAACATGAATGTACCTAGAGAATATTATACTTGGTGAAGTAAGTCAGACAGAGAAAGACAAATATTATATGATATCACTCATATGTGGAATCTAAAAAATAACACAAATGACTCTATATACAAAACAGAAACAGACTTACAGACATAGAAAAAAAACTTATGGTTACCAAAGGGGAAAGGAATGGGGCATGAAGGATAAATTAGGAGTATGGGATTAACAGATACAAACTACTAAACATAAAATAGATAAGCAACAAGGATTTACTGTGTAGCACAGGGAACTATATTCAATATCTTGTAATAACCTATAATGGAAAATAATCTGAAAAAATATATATATAACTGAATCACTTTGCTGTACCCCTGAAACTAACACAATGTTATAAATCTCCTATACTTCAATTAAAAAAAAGAGAACTAGTACCCAGTTTTCAACAAGATGATTTTCTTCCAAATGCCACTTACCATATAAAATAAAGAATAAAAAATATTTTAATGTTTTTTAAAAAGTCTTTATTGTGAAAGTGACACTTGATGTGAGTCTTAAACCATGAGTAGGTGTTTGGCAACTGCACAAGACTGAAGCAGGGAGGGAGCAGGGATGAATAAAGGCATAGTTTATTGTGGGTAGTGGGAACTTCATGAACAAAGTCATGAAGTGAGAAGGGCTTTAATTTCTGGGAAACTGAATATAACGGTTAATTGAGATTGTGTTATAGACCTAACATAGTGCCTAGAAGAGAATAACTATTATTATCATTAGTTCAGCACAGATGATGCTTACAGTGCAACAGAAATAGTGGCAAGAGATGGGTGAAGCCGGAGAGGTTAAGCAAGTTCCACATGGAAGAGTCATGAACCAAGCTAAAGAGATTAAATTTTAACATGCAGGCAATGGGGAATCACTTCAGCTCCAGCTACCTTAGCTTTCTAACTGTTTTTGAAAAACCAGTCAAATTCCAATATGTCTTCTTGTTCTCTTTGCCTATAAATCCTTTGACCCCAAAACACCCAACAAAGAAAAGTCCAGGACCAGATGACTTCACTGTTAAATTAACACAAATCCTTAAAAAGCCCTTCTAAAAAAATAAAATAAAATACAAGAAGAGGAAACACTTTCCAACTCATTCTATGAAGCCAGTACTACCCTAATTTCAAAACCACACAAAGATATCACCAGAAAAGGAAATTATAGGTCAATATCCCTTATGAATATAGATGCAAAAATTCTCAACAACATAGTAGAAAACTGAATTTAGCAACATATAAAAAGAGTCAGACATCATGACCAAGTGGAATTTAACCCAGGAATCCAAGGTTGGTTTAACATATAAAAATCAATTAATATAATATACAATATTCATAAAATGAAGGATAAAACCCATGTGATCATCTCAAAAAAGGCAGTAAAAGCATATGACAAATTCCAACATCCTTTCATGGTACAAACACTTAATAAACTAGGAATAGAAGGAAATTTCCTCAATTTATGAAAAACCCACAGCTATCTTCATATTTAACAGTGAAAAACTAAATGATTTCCCCTTACAATTGGGAACAATAAAAGGATGTCTGCTCTTACCACTTCTGTTCAATACTGTACTGGAGGTTTTAGTCAGTACAATTAGGCAAGAAAAAGAAATGAAAGGCACCATGATTGGAAAGAAAGAAGTAGAAACATTTCTATTTGGTGATGACATGATCTGGTAAATAGAAAATCTTAAGGAATCCACTAGAAAACTATTAGAGCTAATAAATGAATTCTGCAAGGTTTTGGAATATAAGATGAATATACAGAAATCAACTGTATTTCTACACACTAGCAATAAACAATCAGAAAATGAAATTAAGAGAACAATTTCATTTACAATGGCATCAAAAAGAATAAAATGTTTAGGAATAAATTTGATCAAGTGATATGGTCTGAATGTTTGCATACTCCCAAAATTCATATGTTGACATCCTAACCCTCAAATGTGATGGTATTACTAAGTGGGCCCTTTAGGAGGTGCTTACACCATCAGGGTGGGGCTATCATGAATGGGATTAGTGTCATGTAAAAGAGGCTCCAGAGTGACCTCTAGCTTCTTCTACCATGTGAGGACACAGTGAGAAGATGCTGGCTATAAACAAGGACGTGGGCCCTCACAAGAAAACAACCATGCTGGCACCTTGGACTTCCCAGCCTCTCGAACTGTGAGCAATAAATTTCTGTTGTTTATAAACCATCCAGTTGGTGATATTTTGTTATAGTAGCCTTAACAGACTAAGACACCAAGGAAGTGTAAGACCTGTATTCTGAAAACTAAGAAGGGTTGCTTAAAAAAATTAAAGAATTAAATAAATAGAAAGACATCCTAAGTTTACTGATGGGAAAACTGAACATTGTTAAGATGACAATACTCCCTAAAGTGACCTACAAATTCAATGCAATCCCTATCAAAGTCCCAATGGCCCTTTTTTTTTTCACATAAATAGAAAAGCTGATTCTGAATTTCGTATAAAATTCCAAGGAATTTCACATAGCCAAAAACAGCCTTGAAAAAGAAAGTTGGAGGATTCACAGTTCCTGATTTCAAAACTTAACTTGTATGATATCGCTTATATGTGAAATCTAAAAAAGTGATACAAATAAACTTGTTTACAAAACAGAAATAGATTCAGAAACATATAACAAACATATGGTTACCAAATGGGGGTTGTAAATTCGGAGTTTGGGATTAAAATACACACAGTACTATATATAAAATAGATAACCAACAAGGACCTACTGTATAGCACGAGGAACCATACTCAATATCTTGTAATAACCTTTAATGGAACCTACATATATATATTACTGAATCACTTTGCTGTACACCTGAAACTAACACAATATTGTAAATCAACTGTATTTCAATAAAACTGAAAAACAAAATAAAACAAAATCTTAAAGTCTAACAGGATTAGGAATAAGGCTAACTTCTTAAGGACTGTGTACTGACAAAACAAATGTATAGAATAAATTGTGTTATATGTCATGAAAAAAAACACTTAGCTTGTAATCAAGACAGTGTGGTGTTAGCATAAGGACAGACATATAGATCAGCGGAATAGAATTGAGAATCCAGAAATAAACTCATGCATCTATGGTTAATTGATTTTCTACAAGGATGTCAAGACAGTTCAGTGCAGGAAAGAATAGTCTTTGCAACAAATGGTGTTGAGAAAACTGGCTATCCACATTTAAAATAATAAAGCTGGACCCCTACCTAACACCTATTCAAAAGTTAACTCAAAATGTGTCATAGACCTAAATATAAAAGCCAAAACTTTAAATTTTCAAAATAAAACACAGGAGTAAATCTTCATGACCTTAGTTTCAGAAATGGTTTCTTAGATATGACACCAAAAGCATAAGCAATAATAGAGAATAATAGAAATTTGACTACATCAAAATTAATGTGGTACAAATGATATCATCAAGAAAGTGAAAAGATGAACAGAATGGGAGAAACTATTTTCAAATCTTATAACTGATAACTGGATATATCTGTGTTTGGAATAAAGAACTCAATTAATTAAAGAACAACTAATTTAAAAAGATATTTCACAAAAAATTATATACAAATTACCATAAGCACATAAAAAGATACCATCATTATTAAAGAGAGATGCACATCAAAACACAATTAGATACTACTTACTCCTACTAGGATAGCTAAAATAATAAAGACAGGCAATAACAAATGTTGGTGAGGATGTGAAGATATCAGAACCCTCATTTACGTCCAGTGGGATTATAAAAATGGTGCAGCCACTTTGGAAATGTTTGGCAATTTCTCAGAAAGTTCTTGTATGACCTAACAATCCCCCTCCTAGTTATATACTTGCATATGAATGTTTCTCATTACTCATGAGAGCCAAAAATTACAAACAACCCAAATGTCCATCTATTGCTGAATGGATAAACAAAACGTGGTATATCCATACAATGGAATATTATTCAGTAATAAAAAGAAACGAAGTGTCAATACATGCTACAACATAAATGAATCTGAAAACACTATATTAAGTGAAAGATGCCAGTCACAAAAGACCACACATAACGTCATTTACATGAAATGTCCAGAGTAGGCAATCCATAGAGGTAGAGAGTAAATTAATGGTTGCCTAGAGCTGAAGAGAGTGGGATTGGAGAGTGAATGCTAATGGAGAATAAATGCTAACACAGGGTGTATTTTTGGGGTTATGGAATATTTTAAACTTAGATTTTGGTGATAATTGCAAATTATGTGAATATACTAAAATGATTCAACTGTATGCTTTATAAGGGTACATTTATGGCAAGTGAATTATATATCAATAAAGATGTTAAAAACAACAAACATATGCTGAAGTCAGATACGGAAGCTACTATAGGAGACAGAATTGTCATAGAAAGTTTAAGGGAAGAAGGGGATGTCAGCAACCCTGAAAAATAGACAGGATTTGGACATAAGGGAGCAGGTCACAGAAAATTCCATGGGGAAGCTGGTGTAAATTTTTTTTTAATGATACAGATAAGATAGCCATCCCCAAAAGAGGAGAAAACATATTTATTCTCATTTCTATTGTTTTTCTGCAAAACTTGGTAGGGTGACTTTGGTACACTGCAAATAATTCTAGCCTCAAATGATAGAGTAATAAAAATCATTAGATACCTGTCGGGACAGAGCACCTACTACAAGTCAGACTTTTTCATTCTAGTTTCTCTTCCTGAGTGATTTAAAACAGTTCCGTGTGGAATGCCAAGAAGCAGAATAAAGTAGGTAAGAAGTAGGTAGGAAATACCTACCTGGAAGCACTCTATTACTGCCATCTATAATTTGTTCATTCCATCCTGAAGTTTGACTGAATCCAAGCTGACAAGAAGAATTACCGGATATAGAAAAAAGTTTTTACTCTGAACCTGATATTTGAACCAGAAAAGGCAATGTGATACGTGTGGATCTCGAAATCGTGTGGTTATTGAGAGGAAAGCATGAATGTGGGAATGTAGAAGGTATCTAGGGTCACGGATGGTGCATCGTTGATGTACCAGTGGGCATGGGTTCACGTTCCCCCTCCCAGTTCTGCCATGAACTAACAACGTTATCCTGAGCAAGTTGACACTCAACCTCCAATCCATCCTCTGCAAAATGTCAGTATTTCCCAACTTATGATATTGTAGAGAGGGTCAGAAATGATAAATGTTAACTAGCTCAACAAATCTTTATTGAGAATCTACTTGGAACTATGACATGATGAATTTTAAATTGTCTTTGAAGAAGCTCACAAGTCTAGTGTGAGAGCACTTTCTAAAGTATAATATACTGACCAAACTTAGATGCTATTTTTGTTTTTCTTCCACAAGTTATTCCTTCTCACACAAACTGGCTCAATTAGGCTTCACAGCCTGTCCACCTATGTCAAAGCTGTTGGCTGGTTCATTAATGTAGCCTGGAGAGCATGCACTCACAAATCAAAAAAGGTTGAATTTCCAGGCCCTAGAGCTGCACACAGCAACTCAGAAGAGAAGTCATCCTTTGTGTTTACCCCTCATTTTTAGTGTGCAGTGGGTATAAAGAAGTACAGGATTTTAAGCATGGTAAGTTTTTCTGGGGCATTAATTTGCCTCTATGGTAAACAATTTAAAACATGATTTATAACTTAGACATATATTGGAATAGAGTTAAAATTTAAATGAAATTTTAATATATAACCTTGAGTCTTTAGGGAGAGCAAGCAGACTCCCAAAGTGTATAATACTAAGGTAGGCAGATTTCAAGTATCTTAGCTCAAAGCTGTGAGGTTTGACTGTATGCATTGTTTATTGCACAATGTCAGGGCCACCATCCACATAGACTCTGAGTCAAACAGTGTCCCCAGGAGTTATGAAACAGTGGTAATTCTTCAGCTGCTCATCTAGCCAAAAGTCTTGGTAGACTAAGTCCCTAAAAGTCATACTGCCTAGGATATGGCCTTCTAAGTCTTGTTCAGGATGAGTGGTTTTAATATATTCTTATTATGCTGTGAGCAAAAAAGGATAAGAATATCTAACAGCAGGTTTTGGAAGTCACTTTCAGAAATGAGTTGCGGGGGTGGGCAGTGGACTGGTTGACCTGTCAAATGTTTTTCTATCCTTGCTGACTTTGGTGAAACAAAACAAATATTGCAGTCATATATCAGTGTCACAATTTTCAAAACACCCACTCGCAAAATCTTAATAATAGCAGGGATCATCACTCAATGTCAAAGAGCTGTTACTATCCCTCTGTGGAAATATTAGGAGAAAAAACAATATTCAGTATCTGTCCAGAAAAGCACAACAACCCACTGTGGAAGCAAAGCAGCAATGAAATGGCTGGAAAGGCACCTTCTTCATTTTATCTCATCCCACATTTCTTAAAAGGCAAGCAATAATAAGGCATAAAAGCTTTTGTGGAAATCACTTAGCATCATCTGAAGACCACAAGACTGTTACTTAAATAAACCGTTTGAAAATGACTTTCAGAAATCCCTGAGACTCAAGATCTCAAAACACACTGCATGTGTCATACAAAGAGGGATGATGAAGTGCCCTTCCCATCAAAGGCCCAAGTTTTGACTTTTTCAGTATGAGAGCTAACAGAACCTCAAGTTATATGCCTGAGTGTTCTTCTCCACCTATTTGTAGTAAGGTCCAAATATCTGGGCAGAGAAATAATAGCCTTGCCCATTGTTGCAACAGGCTCACTAGTACTGCTTGAGTTACACTAGCTACAAGATTCTCTTGGCCTCTGATGCCATCAAAGGTGTTTGGCTTCCTACTAACTAACCATCCATGCACCTTCTGCAGCTCTGTTAGGTGCTTGCTCTGGAAACTACTACCTACCTGTTTTCTCTAGCATGCATAGGCTACCAGGAGCTTGAGGACAAACAACATGCCACTCTACTCTGTCTTCTCATCACATAACACAGTGTCTGGCACATAGCAGGTGACCAATAATGTTTTCTGAATGTGTGGAAAGAGATGCATTAATGCTCAATTTAAATGTTTATTTTAGGAGCTAGCAGTCAACCTTGTGGATTGCTTTTCGTGATAATCAGAGCATTACAGGGGCATAAAGAGGTTGTATGACACACACCAGTCCATTTTACTGCCTTAAGAAGTTAGATGTTTGATGGGGTGCGGTGATTTTGAAAAGTGGAGATTAGAGCCTCTGGAAGTCTATCAAAGCAGAGTAGCCATCCATAACTGTCCAGTGGTGGCATTTACATGTCTTCCAAGATGTTCTGTCTTCAGCTACTTAATTCATTTTCCATTAGAAAGACACTAACTGTGTATTTCCTTAATTCAAGATCACTAGTAATAAAACATGATAGCCCCTTTTCTTCTGTGGTACTAATGTATCAGTAACCAATTTAAACTCCAAATTGTTGGTGCAGTTGAAAGAGAATAATTTATTCTATGTTAGAATTTCAGAAATTTTTTTAAATCACATTTTTCAAATCCAGACTATTTATGATTAACTTTGATACCCCTTTTTTCATTGGATCATGTGCTTCCTAAGGAGCCACATCATATACCTTTTTGTATCCCTGCAACCCAGCACAATGCCTGACACACAGCAAGTGCACAATAAATATTTATTTGAATGATGAATAGATAGATGTTCTAAGAATGCATAATAGTTCAGTAGGAAAGAAAAGAAGAACTGGAACCTTTTGCTAAGTACTGACTTAAGAAGATTGGAAAGTTTACTTTTCTCCATCCTCACTAATTTTTTCTGTTGAAATAGAGTTGACATACAATATTATGTTAGTTTCAGGTGAACTGCATACAGACTTGACATTTGCATACATAATGAAATGATCACCATGATAAGTCTAGTAACCATCTGTCCCACACAAAGGTATTACAATACTATTGACCATATTCCTTATGCTGTATATTATATCCCCCATGGCTAATTTATTTTATAACTCGAAGTTCATATCTCTTAATTCCCTTCACCTATTTTGCCCATCCCCCCAAACCCCTCCCCTCTATCAACCACCAGTTTCTTCTCTGAATCTATGAGTCTATTTTTGTTTTGTTTTGTTTTTTTATTTGTTTTGCTTTTAGATTCCACATATTAGTGAGATTATACAGTATTTGTCTTTATCTGACCTATTTCACTTAGCATAATACCCTCTAGAGCTATCCATGTTGCCACAAATGGCAAGATTGTTTTTTAAGGCTAAGTAATATTCCATTGTATATATTTATATATATCCCATATTTTCTTTATCTGTTCAGATAACAATGGACACTTAGGTTGCTTCCATATCTTGGCTCTTGTAAATAATGTGCAATGAACACTGGTGTGCATATCTTTTCAATTAGTGTTTTTGTTTTCTTCAGGTAAATACCCAGAAGTAAAATTGCTGGATCATATGGCAATCCTGTTTTTAATTTTTTGAGAAACCTCCATGCTGTTTTCCATAGTGGCTGCACTAATTTATAATCCCACCAACAGTGCATGAGGGTTCTATTTTCTCCACATCCTCACCAACATTTGTTATTTGTTGTCTTTTGATGACAGTCATTCTGACAGGTGCAAGGTAATATCTTATTGTGGTTTTGATTTGTATTTCCCTGATGATCAGTGATGTTGAGCATCTTTTCATTTGTCTGTTGGCTATCTGTATGTCTTCTTTGGAAAAATTCACGTCCTTTGACCATTTTTTAATCAGGTTTTAAGGTTGTTGTTGTTTTTGTTGTTGTGTGAGATATTTGCATATTTTGGATATTAACCCCTTATTGGATATATCATTTGCAAATATCTTCTCTCATTCAGTAGGCAGCCTTTTCATTTTGTTCATTTTCTTTCACTGTGCAAAAGTTTTTTAGTTTGATGTAGTCCATTTGTTTATTTCTGCTTTTGTTTCCCTTGCTTGAGGAGACAGAGCCAAAAATATATTGCAAAGCCTGATGTCCAAGAGCATACTGCCTATGTTTTCTTCTAGGATTTTTATGGTTTCAGGTCTTACATTTAAGTGTTTACTCCACTTTGAGTTTATTTTTTTATATGGTGTGAGAAAGTAGTCCAGTTTGATTCTTTTGCATGTAGCTATCCAGTTTCCCCAATACCATTTACCGAAGAGGCTGTCTTTTCCCCCCATTGTATATTCTTGCCTCCTTTGCCAAACATTAATTGACCGTAAAGTGTCAGTTTACTTCTGAGATCTGTAATCTGTTCCACTGATTTATCTGTTTGTTTTTGTGCCATTACCATACTGTTTTGATTACTGTAGCTTTGTAGTATAGTTTGAAATCAGGGAGTGTGATACTTTCAGCTTTGTTCTTCTTTGTCAAGATTGATTTAGTTATTTGGGGTCTTTTGTGTTTCCATACAAATTTTTAAATTATTTTTTCTAGTTCTGTAAACAATACTATTGGTATTTTGATAGGGATTGCAATTGAATCTGTAGATTGCCTTGGGTAGTAGGTTATTTTAACAATACTAATTCTTCCAATGTATGAGCACAGTATATATTTCCATTTGTGCCATCTTCAATTTCTTTCATCAGTGTCTTATAGTTTTCAGAGTACAAGTCTTTTATCTCTTTGGTTAGATTTATTCCTAGGTATTTTATTCTTTTTAATGCAATTGTAAACAGAACTGTTTTCTTAGTTTCTCTCTCTATGAGTTCATTATTAGAATACACAACAGATTTCTGTATATTAATTTTGTATCCTGCAATTTTACTGAATTCATTTATTCTAATCGAGTTTTGGTAGCATCTTTAGGATGTTCTATAGTATCATGTCATCTGCAAACAGTGACAGTTTTACTTCTTCCTTTCCAATCTAGATTTCCTTTTTTTTTTTTCCTTGTCTGATTGCTATGGCTAGGACCTCCAGTACTACGTTGAATAAAAGTGGCAAGAGTGGGTATCCTTGTCTTTCTCCTGATCTTAAAGTAAATACTTTCATCTTTTTACCATTGAGTAAGACATTGGCTGTGGGTTTGTCACATATGGCCTTTATTATATTGAGGTATGTTCCCTCTTTGCCTACTTTATTGAGAATTTTTATAGTAAGTGGATGTTGAATTTTGTCAAAAGATTTTCCTGCACCTATTGAGATGATCATATAATTTTTATCCTTCAATTTGTTAATGTGTTGTATCACATTGACTTGTGAGTATTGAACCATCCTTGCATCCCTGGGACAAATCCTTCTTGATCATGGTATATGATCCTCTTAATGTACTGTTAATTTGGTATGCTAACATTTTTGTCAAGAATTTTTGCATCTGTGTTCATCAGTGATACTGGCTGTAATTTTCTCTTCTTCTGCGGTGTCTTTGTCTGGTTTTGGTATCAATGTGATGCTGGTCTCATAGAAAGAGTTAGGAACTGTTCCTTCCTCTTCAATTTTTTTGGAAAAGTTTGAGAAGGATAGGTGTTAACTGTGCTCTAAATGTTTGGTAGAATTCACCTGTGAAGCTGTATGGTTGTGGACTTTTGTTTTTTGGGAGTTTTTAAATTATTAATTCAATTTCAGTACTGATAATTGGTCTGTTCATATTTTCTATTTCTTCCTGATTCAATCTTGGGACATTGTACATTTCTAGGAATTCATCCATTTATTCTAGGTTGTCTATTTTATCAACATATAATTGTTCATAGCACTCTTATGATTCTTTGTATTTCTGTGGTGTCACTTGTATCTCCTCTTTCAGTCCCGTTTTATTTATTTGGCTCCTCTATTTTTCTTGATGAGTTTAGCTAAAGTTTAGCTAAAGTTTTATCCATTTTATTTCTCTTTACAAAGAACCAGTCCTTAGTTTCATTGATCTTTTCTATATATATATTTTTAGTCACTATGTCATTTATTTCCACTCTGTCTTTATATTATCTTTCCTTCTACTAACTTTAGGTTTTGTTTGTTCTTCTTTTTCTAGTTCCTTTAGATGTAAGTTTAGAGTGTTTGATATTTTTCTCATTTCCTGAAGTAGGCTTATATTGATTTAAACTTCCCTCTTAAATGGCTTTTGCTCCAGTCCATAGATTTTGGATTGTTGTGGATTTCGATTTTCATTTCTCTCCAGGTGTTTTTGATTTCTTCTTTGATTGGCCCATTGGTTGTTTAGTAGCATGCTTTTTAGCCTTCACATATCTGTGTTTGTTTTTGTCTTGTAGTTGATTTCTAGTCTCATACCCTTGTGGTCAGAATAGATGTGTGATATGTTTTTGATCTTAAATTTATTGGGACATGTTTTGTGGCCTTGCATAAGATCTATTCTGGAGAACATTCCACATGCACTTGAAAAGAATGTGTATTTTGATGTTTTGGATGAAATGGTCTGTATATATCTATTGATTACTTCTGGTCTGATGTATCATTTAAGACCAGTGTTTCCTTATTGATTTTCTGTCTAATTGATCTGTCCATTGATGTAAGTGGAATGTTAAAATGCCGCACTATTATTGTGCTATTGTCAATTTCTTCCTTTATGTTTGCTTTATGTATTTAGGTGATCCTATGTTGGGTGTATATATATATATATATATATATATATATATATATATATATATATATATATACATATATATTAGCTGTGTTGCTGTGCGCAGGTTTTCTCTAGTTGCGGCTAGTGGGGGCTACTCTTCATTGCGGTGCGTGGGCTTCTCATTGTCGTGGCTTCTCTTATTGCAGAGCACTCTTATTTAGAGCATGGGTTCTAGGTGCATGGGCTTCAGTAGTTGTGGCATGCGGGCTCAGTAGTTTTGGCTCATGGGCTCTAGAGCGCAGGTTCAGTAGTTGTGGTGAACGGGCTTAGTTACTCCATGGCATGTGGGATCTTCCCGAGTGAGGGATCAAACCCATGTCCCCTGAATTAACAGGCAGAGTCTTAACCAGTGCACCACTGCAGAAGCTCCTGCATATACTTTTTAAATTGTTATATCCTGTTGTTGGAGTGATCCTTTTATCACGTTATGCCCTTTGTCTCTTATTACAGTCTTTGTCTGAAAGTTAATTTCATCTAAGTATTGCTACCCAAGATTTTTGTTTCCATTTGCAGGGACTACTCTTTCTCATCCTCTCACTTTCAGTCTGTATGTATCTTTAGGTCTGAAATGAGTCTCTTGTAGCCAACATATATATGGATCTTGTGTTTTTGTTTTTGTTTTATCCAACCACTCTATGCCTTTTGATTGGAGCATTTAGTCCATTTATATTTAAAGTAATTACTGATAGGCATGTACTTATTGCCATTTTGTACATTGTTTTCTGGTCGTTTTCATAGTTCTTTTGTGTTCCTTTCTTCTTTTGCTCTCTTTCCTTGTGATTTGATGCCTATCTTTAGTGTTATGTTTAGTGTTATGTTTAGAATTCCTTTCTCTTTTTTTTGTGGGTGTATCTATCATAGATAGATGTAGTTGGTTTGTAGTTACCATAAGGTTCATATATACATATAATTTTTTTGATGTTCTCTTATGTTCAATTGCATTCTAACAACTCTACATTTTACTCCCCCAACTACATTTAATGTTTTGATGTCATATTTTACAGTTTTTTAATGTGTATTCCTTACTTATTGAGGATATAAATAATTTTACTACTTTTGTCTTTTAATTTTTCTACTAGCTTTGTAATTTGTTGATCTATGACTTTTACAGTATGTTTGCCTTTACCAGTGAGATTTTACCTTTCATAATTTTCATATTTCTAGCTGTGGCTTTGTCTTCTCTGTTAGAGAAGTCCCATTAACATTTCTTGTAAGGCCAGTTTAGTGGCATTGAACTCTTTTAGCTTTTACTTCCCTGTAAAATTCTTTATCTCTCCTTCAAATCTGAATGATAACTTTGCTAGCTTGTTCTTGGTTGTAGGATTTTTCCTTTCATCACTTTGAATATATTGTTCCACCTCCTTCTGGCCAGTAAAGTTTCTGCTGAAAAGTCAGCTCACAGTCTTAAGGGAGTTCCCTTGTACATAACTAGTTGTTTTCTCTTCCTAATTTTAAGATTCTCTATTTATCCTTCATTTTGCTATTTTAATTATAATGTGTCTTGATGTGTATCTATTTGGGTTCATCTTGTTTGGGACTCTCTGTGCTTACTGGACCAGAGGTCTGTTTCCTCCCCTAGGTTAAGGAAGGTTTCAGCTATTATTTTTTCAAATAAGTTCTGCTCCTTTCTCTCTCTCTTCTTCTGGAACTCTTACAGTGTGAATGTTGGTACATTTGATTTTGTTCCAGAGGTCTCTTACACAATCCTCATTTTTAAAATATTCTTTCTTTTTTCTTTCTTTTCTTTTTTTTTTTCTGTTCAGCTGAAGTGATTTCTACTACTCTGTCTTTCAGATTGCTGATCCATGCCAATGTATCATCTAATCTACTGTTGATTCCTTCCAGTTATTTTTTTATTTCATTTATTATATTTTTCAGCTGTTTAGTTCTTCTTTATGTTTGCTAACTGTTGAAATTCTCATTCTCACTGTGTTCATCCATTCTCCTCCTGAGCTCAGTGAGTATCTTTATGATCATTACCTTTAACTACTTATCAAGTAGATTGCTTATCTCTACTTGGTTTAGTTCTTCTGAGCTATTGTCTTATTTCTTAATTTGGAACATATTCCTCTGTCTCCTCATTTTGCCCACTTCTCTGTGTTTATTTCTATGTGTTAGGTAGATTGATTATATTTCCTGATGTTAGAGAAGGGACCTTGTATAGGAGGTGTCCTATGGGGCTCAACAGCACACTCCCCTATGGTCACCAGAGCTATATGTTCTAGGGGTGCCTTCTATGCAGGCTCTATTCATCCTTCTATTGTGGCAAGGCTGACTGCTATGGTCATACTGGTAGGTGGGACTGGCCAGCTGAAACTGTCTGTGTGGACAGTGTTGGGGGTGCTCAGCACTGGTGCTGGCCTGCTTCCACCTTCACAATGCTTGGGGCTTTTAACTTCCAGTTAGAATTGCTCTTACATTTTTGGTCAACTATTTTTGCTTTCCCCCACAAGCTATCTCTATCAATCAGGACTGAATTTAACTGCATTAGTAGGTACCTGGCCACAGTGGGTTAAACAAATTAGTTAATTTTTCTCCCATAACAAGGGACCCAGGGTAGGAAGCCTAGAGCTATTGCTCAAGAACCAGGCTCCTTCCTGCTCTATGATCCTCAGTGTAAGACTTTTGCCATCCTAGCTATGAAATGGCTGTTCATCTCTGCGAGTTGAGTGGAAAGAAGGGTAAGGGCAATATGAACTACAGATGTCAGGTGTGTCTGTTCCATCTTAAAAATACCCTCTGAGCAACTTCTGCTTATATCTTAATGGCCCAAACTGTTACATAGCCATCCGTGGCTACAAGGGAGTTATGAGAAGGTAAGTAATTTTATGCAGGCACTTTGGCTCCCAAATTAGAATTAGGTCCCTGTTCATAAGGAGAAAGGGGAGGATGGATACAAGTTGGACACCTAGCAGTGTCTCCTATACCACCACCCATCCTAGAAGCACCTTGGCTGGCACAGTGTCAAGGGTCTTCTGACTACATTGCCCTGCTTCAATTCACCATTCCTGTTAGTCTCATCTCCCTACCTCACTTCTAGATGCTTTGATCATGATCAGATTATTGTACTGGATTCAGATCTAATGCTGGATCTTGACCTATTATTCCCACTTTTCCCCTCTCTGCCTATTGATATTCTCCCTGTTTGTCAAGGCTCCACTCAAATGTTTCCTACTCAGTGACACCTCCTTACCTCTTAATTAATCAGAATTAATCAGCATTTTAGTGTACTAATAAGTTAGGCTATACTAGGATATAGTTAGTTGTGGATAGACCTGTTTCCCTCAGTAGAAGGCAAACTCTTAAAGATAAGGGCTATGTCATACTTTATTGTAGCTCAGTGTCTGGCAAAAAGGTAGGTCCTCAATAAGTATCTTCTATACTACTGTGATGCTTTTCTTGATTCTTCAAGCATTTTCTGTGCTTCTTATTCTAAATAACTGTCTGTCTCCTGTGTTGAGGTTCTCACTCTGCATCTACATTATAAATACTTGCTATAACACAGATACAAAGCATGGATGTGAGGGGAACTGTTCTCTCTGCCTAAGCTTATTCTCCATCTTATCCATCCATTCCCTGATGCTGGGAGGAGGGTTTTCTTTAGAGATCTTTCCTGGTGGCTGATGTGAGTGTTCAAGACAACCCTCAAATGTTCCTTCCTTCTAGCCCTTCTCTTCCAAAGAATGGAGAGATATATATAAGTGAAAATTACCAGGGGCAGACAGATGTCAACAAAAGAGTGAAAGACAGATATTACAATATCATTAAATCAGAACACGACCCTGGTACTTCAAATGAAATACAAAGTGTGGCCCACAAGGCAAATTTTTCACATATAACTAACAGCAACTTGACATTTTCAATTCATCTGTGGATTTTTCCACGCAAAAAAAAAAAAAAAAAAAAAAAGACAGTTCAGAAATTGTTTCCCCCAACAGGGGTTATTTTCAAAGCAGGTGTTCTTGTAAATAAACTCTATTGTGCTTGCTTTCTAATGTTGTTTCCCATTTAAAAAAAAAAAAACACACTGTCAGTATGTTGGCACACTGCAACAAAATTCAAATTCTTCCTGTGGTTTTCTATATCAGAAAATATTTCCATACTGAATTCTTGGCGAAGGATTGTAGCTTTTCTAATCTGGGGGAGAACCATGGGAAGTAACATGTAAATTGGCAGAAGTGGCTTTGAATCTTTTATAGTACTACCATTTACTGACTTCTTTAGAGGTTATATAGAATTGTTTCCCTTTCATTGCCTGTTTTCATGATACCTCAAGTGCACGACACATTGTGTTGCTTTCCTAGTTGGAGCAATGACTAACCTGAAAGGGAAGTCCATGTAGTCACTGTATCACCACCCAAGATTGGCTGTGGAAATGTGGACTTAAAGGCAATTGTTCTAAGAATTGCAGGGCAATTCTTCAAGCCCTGCCTCTCAGAGACCCAGAGAGAATTATATATTCTTGTTTTGGTTTCTTCCATAATCAGGGAGATGATCCCCACTCACTTCTCCTAAGAGACTCAGAGCCAAGAAACAATCATCTGTAATGGAAGTCATATTCCAGGGCAAACCACAGAGGCATTCTGAGATGGCTCTTAACTCTCTCTTTTTTTCCTAACTCAATCTCCTTTCCCTTACATCTCACCCTTCACTGAACTGGGTAATAAGATATTGAAAATATCAGAAACCTGAATAAAGAAATTACTTCTAAAGACTGGTTCACTAAAATAAAGTCATCTCCAGGAATACTTGCTCAATTCTTTCTGTCCTAGTTTAGAGTAGGTTTCTCTCCTGTGTATTCCCAAAGCTCTCTATGTTCACTGCTGGCTGCTAGTACAAAATTTACCACAATATACAGCTCCAAGTTTCTCTCAACTAGAATTCTGAGAGCTCTTGAGCCCAGGATGCTGTGTCTTAATAACCTTAGCATTCTCAGTGCTCAGGTCATTACAAGGAACACAGTAGGAGCTTAATAAATGTTTAATAAATGAACGAAGAGTAAAATTCCTAAGCTATAGCATATATATATATATACACACACACACATATAAATGCATATTATATATGCACAAATATATATACATATGTATCCATTTATTTAGCTTTGATTAGATTGATATCTCTGACAACCAAAATCTAGTAAAATTCTGCATCTGTTGAAGAACAGCATATGTGAAACCACTGTATCCAGACAGAGACATAAAACGTTAATATGATGTTTTTAAATATATCTCACAAGCTTCAAAATAGAGAACTAAAATGTAAGTGGGTGGCAGAAGTAGGGAAACCAACTGCTACAAAGCTAATTTTCAAGAGAGCAGAATGTACGTGAAATCATATTCCAAGTAGTACAGCAAGAGCAATCTGTAATACACCTACTCTTCCCAATGAAAATGTACCCTTCATATACATCAGACTTAACCATAACTTTAATAGGCACACATATCACATTCAAGTACTGTCATAACCTGAATGATACCTCCTTGTATTCAAATATAACCACAGTCCCTTAAAGTCATAAGAACTTTTAAAAGATGGATATTTTTACAATTTGGGAAAATAAACATAGGGATTCCTATAAACAGTGTAAAAACAGTATAAAGACTGATTTTTGTATTTTTCCATTATAAAACAATGCCATTGTTACTTTTCACTTGTTTTGTAGAGTACAAATGGAGATGTTCAACACATTTTGCCATTTTTTACTTACATGATTAGAGCATCTTCAACTCTTTTGACATTTAAATTATATTTTATGCTGCTTATGTAATGATGTGTCATTCTTTACATTTAATTTGTAGTTGTAAAAGTTGCATCAAATCCTTTGTTTCCTGGCTCTGTATTTTTAAATCTGAGAAGCTTTGCTGACCTTTTCCCAGTTTCTAGCCCTCTCTGAGGGAATTTCATTAAGTGGCTGGCCTTTCTGGCTTGCGAGATTGGCACTACATAGAATGAGACCATCAGTTGGGGCAAATTGCATGTTAACCAACTGCTCTCCACCCTTCATATCATTTTCATCTGGGTAAGGACATTTTAAAATGAGCATCAAAAACAGCCATCAACAAAAACAGAAATATAGATCAATGGAACAGGATAAGAAAGCCCAGAGATAAACCCACACACAAATGGTCACCTTATCTTTGATAAAGGGGGCAAGAATATATACAATGGAGAAAAGACAGCCTCTTCAATAAGTGGTGCTGGAAAAACTGGACAGCTTAAGGTAAAAGAATGAGATTAGAACACTTCCTAACACCATACACAAAAATAAACTCAAAATGGATTAAAGACCTAAATGTAAGGCCAGAAACTATCAAACTCTTAGAGGAAAACATAGGCAGAACACTCCATGATATAAATCACAGCAAGATCCTTTTTGACCCACCTTCTAAGAAAGGGAAATAAAAACAAAAATAAACAAATGGGACCTAATGGAACTTAAAAGCTTTTGCACAGCAAAGGAAACCATAAACAAGACGAAAAGACAACCCTCAGAATGGGAGAAAATATTTGCAAATGAAGCAACTGACAAAGGATTAATCTCCAAAATACACAAGCAGCTCATGCAGCTCCATATCAAAAAAACAACCCAATCCAAAACTGGGCAGAAGACCTAAATAGACGCTCCTCCAAAGAAGATATACAGATTGCCAACAAACACATGAAAGGATGCTCAACATCACTAATCGTTAGAGAAATGCAAATCAAAACTACAATGAGGTACCACCTCACACTGGTCAGAATGGTCAACATCAAAAAATCTACAAACAATAAATGCTGGAGTGGGTGTGGAGAAAAGGGAACACTCTTGCACTGTTGGTGGGAATATAAATTGATACAGCCACTCTGGAGAACAGTATGGAGGTTCCTTAAAAAACTAAAAATAGAACTACCATATGACGCAGCAATCCC
Organism: Delphinus delphis; assembly: GCF_949987515.2. Classification (NCBI taxonomy): domain Eukaryota; kingdom Metazoa; phylum Chordata; class Mammalia; order Artiodactyla; family Delphinidae; genus Delphinus; species Delphinus delphis. Next base: position 56,430,280 of record NC_082683.1, on the reverse strand, counting down.
ACTACTGGGCATATACCCTGAGAAAACCATAACTCAAAAAGAGTCATGTACCAGAGATTGGTTCAAGATGGCGGAGTAAAAGGACATGCTCTCACTAGCTCTTGCGAGACCACTGGAATCACAACTAACTGCTGAACAATCATTGACAGGAAGACACTGCAGCTCACTAAAATGATACCCCACATCCAAAGACAAAGGAGAAGCCACAATGAGATGGTAGGAGGGGTGCAATCACAATAAAATCAAATCCCATAACTGCTGGGTGGGTGACTCACAAATTGGAGAACACTTATATCACAGAAGTCCAACCACTGGAGTGAAGGTTCTGAGGACCTCCTCAGGCTTTGCAACCTGGGGATATGGCAATGGGAGGAGGAATTCCTAGAGAATCAGACTTTGGAGGCTAGTAGGATCTGATTGCAGGACTTTGACAGGACTTGGGTAAATAGAGATTCCACCCTTGGAGGGCACACACAAAGTAGTGTGCACATTGGGACCCAGGGGAAGAAGCAGTGACCCCATAGGAGACTGAACCAGACCTACATGCTAGTGTTGGAGAGTCTCCAGCAGAGGCAGGGGGTGGCTGTGTCTCATCGAGAGGACAAGGACACTGGCAACAGAAGTTCTGGGAAGGACTCCTTGATGTAAGCCCTCCCAGAGTCTGCCATGAGCCCCACCAAAGAGCCCGGATAGGCTCCAGCGTTAGGTCACATCAGGCCAAACAACCAACAAGGAGGGAACCCAACCCCACCCATCAGCAGACAAGTGGATTAAAGTTTTACTGAGCTCTGCCCACCAAAGCAACAGCCAGCTCTACCCACCACCAGTCCCTCCCATCAGGAAACTTGCACAAGCCTAGTAGATAGCCTCATCCACGGGAGGGCAGACAGAAGAAGCAAGAAGAACTACAATGCTGCAGCCTGTGGAACAAAAACCACATTCACAGAAAGATAGACAAGATGAAAAGGCAGAGGACCATGTACCAGATGAAGGAACAAGATAAAACCCCAGAAAAACAACTAAATGAAGTGGAGATAGGCAACCTTTCGGAAAAAGAATTCAGAATAATGATAGTGAGGATGATCCAGGATCTCAGAAAAAGAATGGAGGAAACGATCGAGAAGATGCAAGAAATGTTTAACAAAGACCCAGAAGAATTAAAGAACAAACAACAAGAAGAATTAAAGAACAAGCAAACAGAGATGAACAATATAATAACTGAAATAAAAAATACACTAGAAGGAACCAGTAGCAGAATAACTGAGGCAAAAGAATGGATACGTGACCTGGAAGGCAGAGTGGTGGAATTAACTGCTGCAGAACAGAATAAAGAAAAAAGAATGAAAAGAAATGAAGACAGCCTAAGAGATCTCTGGGACAACATTAAATGCAACAACATTCTTATCATAGGGGTCCCAGAAGGAGGAGAGAGACAGAAAGGACCCGAGAAAATATTTGAAGAGATTATAGTCAAAAACTTCCCTAACATGGGAAAGGAAATAGCCACCCAAGTCTAGGAAGTGCAGAGAGTCCCAGGCAAGATAAACCCAAGGAGAAACATGCCGAGACACACAGTAATCAAATTGGCAAAAATTAAAGGCAAATAACAATTATTGAAAGCAGCAAGGGAAAAAGACAAATAATATACAAGGCAACTCCCATAAGGTTAACAGCTGATTTCTCAGCAGAAACTCAACAAGCCAGAAGGGAGTGGCATGACAAATTTAAAGTGGTGAAAGGGAAGAACCTACAACCAAGATTACTCTACACGGCCAGGATCTCATTCAGATTCGATGGAGAAATCAAAAGCTTTACAAACAAGCAAAAGCTAAAAGAATTCAGCACCACCAAACCAGCTCTACAACAAATGCTAAAGGAACTTCTCTAAGTAGGAAACATGAGAGAAGAAAAGGACCTACAAAAACAAACCCATAACAATGAAGAAAATGGTATTAGGAACATACATATGGATACTTACCTTAAATGTGAATGGATTAAATGCTCCACCCAAAAGACACAGGCTCCCTGAATGGATACAAAAACAAGACCCGAATATATGCTGTCTACAAGAGACCCACTGAAGACTAGGGACACATACAGACTGAAAGTGAGGGAATGGAAAAAGATATTCCATGCAAATGGAAATCAAAAGGAAGCTGGAGTAGCAATATTCATAGCAGATAAAATAGACTTGAAAGTAAAGAATGTTACAAGAGACAAGGAAGAACACTACATAATGATCAAGGGATCAATCCAAGAAGAAGATATAGCAATTATAAATATATATGCACCAACATAGGAGCACCTCAATACATAAGGCAACTGCTAACAGCTATAAAAGAGGAAATCAACAGTAACACAATAATAGTGGGGGACTTTAACACCTCACTTGCACCAATGGACAGATATCCAAACAGAAAATTAATAAGGAAACACAAGCTTTAAATGACACAATAGACCATATTGATTTAATTGATATTTATAGGACATTCCATCCAAAACCAGCAGATTACACTTTCTTCTCAAGTGCACACGGAACATTCTCAAGGATAGATCACATCTTGGGTCACAAATCAAGATTCAGTAAACTTAAGAAAATTGAAATCATATCAAGCATCTTTTCTGACCAGAACACTATGAGATTTGAAATCCATTACAGGGAAAAAAATGTAAAAAGCACCAACAGATGGAGGCTGAAGAATAACCAAGAGATCACTGAATAAATCAAAAAATACCTAGAGACAAGTGACAATGAAAACGCAATAATCCAACACCTATGGGATGCAGCAAAACCAGTTCTAAGAGGGAAGTTTATAGCTATACAAGCCTACGTCAAGAAACAAGAAAAATCTCAAATAAGTAACCTAAGCTTACACCTAAAGGAACTAGAGAAAAAAGTACAAACAAAACCCAAAGTTAGCAGAAGGAAAGAAATCATAAAGATCAGAGCAGAAATAAATGAAATAGAAAGAAAGAAAACAAGAGCAAAGATCAATAAAACCAACAGCTGGTTCTTTGAGAAGATAAACAAAATTGATAAACCATTAGCTAGACTCATCAAGAAAAAGAGGCAGAGGACTCAAATCAATAAAATGAGCAATGAAAAAGAAGAAGTTACAACAGACACCTCAGAAATACAAAGCATCCTAAGAGACTACTACAAGCAACTCTATGCCAATAAAATGGACAACCTGGAAGACATGGACAAATTCTTAGAAAGGTATAACCTTCCAAGATTGAATCAGGAAGAAATAGAAAATATGAACAAACCAATCACAAGTAATGAAATTGAAACTGTGATTAAAAATCTTCCAACAAACAAAAGTCCAGGACCAGAAGTCTTCACAGTTGAATTCTATCAAACATTTAGAGAAGAGCTAACACCCATCTTTCTCAAACTCTTCCAAAAAATTGCAGAGGGAGGAACACTCCCAAACTCATTCTATGGGGCCACCATAACCCTGATACCAAAACCAGACCAAGATACTACAAAAAAAGAAAATTAAGAACAATATCACTGATGAATATAGATGCAAAAATCCTCAACAAAATACTAGCAAACAGAATCCAACAACACATTAAAAGGATCATACACCATGATCAAGTGGGATTTATCCCAGGGATGTAGGGATTCTTCAATATATGCAAACCAATCAATGTGACACACCATATTAACAAACTGAAGAAGAAAAACCATATGATCATCTCAATAGAGGCAGAAAAAGCTTTTGACAAAATTCAACACCCATTTATGGTAAAAACTCTCCAGAAGGTGGGCATAGAGGGAACCTACCTCAACATAATAAGGCTATATATGACAAACCCACAGTCAACATCATTCTCAATGGTGAAAAACTGAAACCGTTTCCTCTAAGATCAAGAACAAGACAAGGGTGTCCACTCTCACCACTATTATTCAACATAGTTTTGGAAGTCCTAGCCACGGCAATTAGAGAAGAAAAAGAAATAAAAGGAATACATTTTGGAAAAGAAGAAGTAAAACTGTCACTGTTTGCAGATGACATGATACTATACCTAGAGAATCCGAAAGATGCCACCAGAAAACTACTAGAGCTAATCAATGAATTTGGTAAAGTCGCAGGATACCAAATTAATGCACAGAAATCTCTTGCATTCCTATACACTAATGATGAAAAATCTGAAGGAGAAATTAAGGAAACACTCCCATTTACCACTGCAACAAAAAGAATAAAATGTCTGGGAATAAACCTACCTAGGGAGACAAAAGACCTGTATGCAGAAAACCATAAGACACTGATGAAAGAAATTAAAGATGATACAAACAGATGGAGAGATACACCATGTTCTTGGACTGGAAGAAACAATATTGTGAAAAATGACTGTACTACCCAAAGCAATCCACAGATTCTATGCAATCCCTATGAAATTACCAATGGCATTTTTTAAGAACTAGAAAAAAAATTCTTAAAATTTGTATGTAGACACAAAAGACCTCGAATAGCCAAAGCAGTTTTGAGGGAAAAAATCTGAGCTGGAGGAATCGGACTCCCTGATTTGAGACTATACTTCAAAGCTACAGCAATCAATACAGTATGGTAATGGCACAAAAACAGAAATATAGATCAGTGGAACAGGATGGAAAGCCCAGAGATAAACCCACACACCTATGGTCAACTAATCTATGACAAAGGAGGCAAGGATATACAATGGAGAAAAGACAGTCTCTTCAGTAAGTGGTGCTGGGAAAACTGGACAGCTACATGTAAAAGCATGAAATTAGAACACTCCCTAACACCATACACAAAAATAAACTCAAAATGGATTAGAAACCTAAATGTAAGACTGGACACTATAAAACTCTTAGAGGAAAACATAGGAAGAAAACTCTTTGACAAACATCACAGCAAGGTCTTTTTTGATCTCCTTCTAGAGTAATGGAATTAAAAACAAAAATGAACAAATGGGACCTAATGAAACTTAAAAGCTTTTGCACAGCAAAGGAAACTACAAACAAGATGAAAAGAGAACCCTTAGAATGGGAGAAAATATTTGCAAACGAATCAACGGACAAAGGATTAATCTCCAAAATATATAAACAGTTCATGCAGCTCAATATAAAAAAGCAAACAATGCAATGAAAAAATGGGCAGAAGATCCAAATAGACATTTTTCCAAAGAAGACATACAGATGGCCAAGAAGCACATGAAAAGCTGCTCAACATCACTAATTATTAGAGAAATGCAAATCAAAAGTACAATGAGGTATCACTCACACCAGTTAGAATGGGCATCATCAGAAAATCTACAAACAACAAATGCTGGAGAGGGTGTGGAGAAAAGGGAACCCTCTTGCACTGTTGGTGGGAATGTAAATTGATACAGCCACTATAGAGAACATTATGGAGGTCCCTTCAAAATCTAAAAATAGAACTACCATATGACCCAGCCATCCCACTACTGGGCATATACCCAGAGGAAACCATAATTCAAAAAGAGACATGTATCACAGTGTTCATTGCAGCACTATTTACAATAGCCAGGTCATGGAAGCAACCTAAATGCCCATTGATAGACGAATGGATAAAGAAGAAGTGGTACATATATACGATGGAATATTACTCTGCCCTAAAAAGGAATGAAATTGGGTCATTTGTAGAGACGTGGAAGGATCTAGAGACTGTCTTACAGAGTGAAGTAACTCAGAAAGAGAAAAACAAATATCGTATATTAACGCATATATGTGGAACCTAGAAAAACGGTACAGATGAACCAGTTTGCAGGGCAGAAATAGAGACACAGATGTAGAGAACAAATGTATGGACACCAAGGGGGGAAAGTGGCAGGGGGTGGTGGTGGTGGTGGTGGGATGAACTGGGAGATTGGGATTGACGTATATACCCTAATATGCATAAAATAGATAACTAATAAGAACCTGCTGTATAAAAAAATAAATAAAATAAAATTCAAAAAACAATACTGTTGGTGACAGAGAAGCGAATAAGGTGTGGTCTCTTACCCAAGAATCCTAACAACTCCAGCATGGAACATATCATTGAGCAAAGATGCAAAAAATACTTCTTGGGTAGATGGTTGCATAAATGGATGTATATTAATCCTCTGCTTTGTCTAAAACCTAGCTCTTGCTTTGTCATTTCTTCATGAAAATGTAAATTTTGATAGACCTTTAAAGAGTGTTGCTGTCTATTGCCAAGCTCTGATTATTCTTACCTCTCTTGCTTTGTGAGTCAAACCATTCTAACCCTACCTGCCAGGCAATCAAGCCCACACTGAGATCTCCTTCCTTACAATTCTAACTGGACTAGTCATTTTGCAATTCATCATGCTCTGCATTACTGCTCTCCTTGTATTGTTACATTATCTTGCTACTGATTGCCTTATTTGTTAAAGGCAATTCTCTTTACTTTCTGCTTTCCCAAAAAAGATAAGCTCCTTAACAGCAGGAACTATACTTACTATAATGGGTAAAACTGTGAGTGCTTGAGCTAGTCTAGCCTGGCTTTGTCACTTAATATCTGTGTGACCCAGTGTAAGTGACTTAACCTCACTGGATTTTGGTTTCCTTATCTGTAATATGGAAATAATAGGAGTTCTCCACTCTCAATGGGTTGTTGTGAGGATTACAGTCATTAATATGTATAAAGTACTTAGAATAGTTCGTGGCACATAGTACATGCTCAGTAAATATCAGTTACATATTTGGTTTCTCAGCGTAGCACCTGTCACAAAATATGATAGAAGACATGAGATACTCTAAATAATTGTTAAAGTTTCGCCATAAAATGGAGAGTGAAAAGATGATGAGATATGCACATTTAAAACTATTTTTTAAAATTTCTATTTTTACCCTTTGCTCTTTGATTGACTGGTAAAGATAAAACATAAAAACCTCTTGAAAAAAAAAAAAAAAAAAAAAACCTCTTAAACTCTCCAGTGCCAATAGACTAACAATCTGGAGACTCCTGATGCAGTTCAGACTCTGACCTAAGCCACCTGGGTGACCTCTGGTGAGTCACTGAAGTGTTCTGATCATTTGTTTCCAAATCTCTCTGTTAGGCATAATAATACCACTCCCCTCAACTGAGTCTTTCAAATTTCTAAATGAGTGTATAAGAATAAGTGACTTAAGATCCTGACTCATCACATTCAGCAAAATAGCCTTACCCCCTACTTCAGTGAGAAAACTAAAGACGTCACATGTGATCTCCTTCAACTTTCTGCCACCATGAATAAATACATCGAAAGATATGCTTAAGTGACTCCCCTCCTTTTTCAGAGAATGAGCTTTCCCTCCTGATCAGCCCTAACTTCTTAGCTGTGACCTTGATCTCCTTCTTTTCTACACCCTATGAAATGATGAAAATGCTCACAAAAGAAGTAATCAGCTTTAAACATCTGCCAGCAATTATCCTCTCCCTTTCCTGTATCTTCAAATCACCCCTCTCTAATGCCTGTTTTCCCTCAGCCTGTGAGCCTGCTTAAGTTTCTCCCATTCCAAAATCCTTAATCCCACACCCCCTCTAACATGTAAGATCTCTCCTCTTTCATCTAGACTTCTCAAAAGGCTTCACCATTTCCCCTTCTTTTACTGGATTTGCTTTTACTGCATTTGCTTGATTGATCTCCTAATTGCTAAATCCAACATTTTCGTATTTTAGCCCTCATCTAATTACATGCATCTGATATGCTGAGTACGCCCTCCTCTTGTAACCCACTCTACAATTTCTGTGACTCCTTTATCTCCTGGTTCTTCTTCTGCCTTGACCATTGTTTCTGTCACTCTCCTTCTCTGACTCAGCTCACTTTCTGAATGATGGTTTCCCCGAGCAATCTGTCCCTATTCCACTTGTCTTCCTTCATGAGCCTTCTTGCTGGGGGAGATGCGGGGCGGTCTCATCATTTCAGTTACAACTTCTAATGAAACAATTCACACATCTTTGAAACAGGATCTGAAACTGGGATTCAATCTACTTGGGTTTTGGTTGAGGCCCCAAGACAACAGATGTCAACTAGTCCCATGCTCCAGAATGAAATTCTATAGCACCTGAGCAGAAACTGGAAGTGGAAAGCACATCTTATATTACAGCTGTACTAATGTATCTTCACAAAGTGGAACTGCAGAGGTGAAGATGGGGAGCGGTCATAAGTAATCAGCCAAAGGAAACACACTCCTGGCATGTGTAGCTAGCATAGCGGTAGTCACCATAGCTCAGTACACAACTCTTCAATGAGCTCATGGAAGTGCTCAAAAGGGAAAGAACCACCTTGAACCATCTGGAACAGCCAGAGCAACCCCATACCAGATTACACTGGTGCCAGTCAAAAGAAACCTTTTCTGACCCTTACTTTCCTCCCTCCTCCCATCTATTGCCTGCTCTCAGTGGGAAGGCAGAAGTTTGACTTGAAATGCTGATTTGCAATTTCAACTACTACATAAGATCAGATATTTTACTTACTAAAATGAGACTACCTAGGGAACCAAAAGTGACCAAAAGGGCTCAATGATGACTGTCTCTCAAGTTGCATTTATTAAGTATAATAAGCACATCTATATTACTAGCCCAGACTCTTATCTGAGCCTTGTGTTCATAATCCTAACATCCAACCACACATCTTCACCTGGATGCCTTAAATTACACATGTTCCAAACTAAACTCATCCTTGCCTAAACTTGTTTCTACCTCTATATTTTTTCTCAGATGGCATCAACCATTTTTGGTTTCCATATTTATATCAATATCCCTAAGAGCAAAATCAAGTTCCAAGGATCACTCTATTCTTTTATACTCTATTCTTAATGCCATTGTGCTCACTCAAATCTTCATCATTGTTTCCCTGGACTACTGGACTTTCTCTGACTAGTCTTGATATGTCAAACCTGTAGCTGACCCAGTGAAACCCTGCATTGTGGTTATCTATTTAAAATTAAAATCGCATGGCATAAGACCCTTCAATGATTTCTCATCACCCAAAGAATTCCCTTATCAGAATATTCTGGCCTTTAACTACTTCTTCATTTTCATCTCTAGTTGCATGTTGCTTCAAATTGCACGCTCCAGCCATATTAATATGTCTGGAACCTCTGTTTCCACCAACAGACACCAATGCGGGTGTTTGCTGCTTTACTGTCTTGTTCTGTTATTGATACCTTGGAATGTCTTTCTCACCAATCCTCCTCATACTGCCAAACTCTTCTTCATCTTCTAAGACTCAATTTGCGTATCAACTCCTTCAGGAAGCCCATTCTAGCACCATCTTCCTATATACAGATTATGTCGTTACCTCTCTTATACATGCCATGACACATTTCTGTAGCTGCAGATACTGCTTCACACTGTACCCTTTTGTCTACTTATCATTCTACTTTACTAGATTATATTTCTGGAGGGAAGTGATTATATTTTATCTATGAAGCTCCAAAGCAAAGTGTTTGGCACATGGCACACATGTAACAAACATTTTTAAAAAGAAGGAAGGAATTGTATAAAAGTATTTTACAAACCTCCTTTCATCACATTATTTCATTTGACCCTCAGAACAAAATCATGGAGTAGATATTTTAATTTCTATTTTACAATAAGGGAAACCAAGCCTTGGATAGCATAAGCAACCTGTTGACGACCACCGAGGCGATTAAGTGTAGCAAGGATTATGTATCTATGTCTTCTAGGACCAGGATCCATGTTTATCCCACTCAACCACACTGGCACCTTTGAACACTGAACCTAAATGTATATGTGAGATAAGGCATGAGGTGTCTGATACTGTTAACAGGAGTTTCCTCTAGCCCTAAAACACCAAAAAGAGAAGAGTCAAATTCCAGTCAAAGTAAAAGAAAGAACCAGAGCTGTCTGGGTATGAAGAGATGAGGTAAAGGGCCATCGGACCTTTGAGAGCTGTGTTGCTTTACACACCACCTGCCTCTTAGACCATCCTATTATTAAGCAGAGAAGTTTTTAAACTACCACGTAATGACATTGGATTATCCAAAGTAACTCGACAGTGCCAACTCTGTAACTCTCCTGAGACACAATTGTTTCTCAGGCTGAATCAGAGTATGTTTTCCGTAGGAAGCCAGCATGGCTCTGGCACAACAAGAAAGCTGTTCTTTTGGTTTCAACATATTCATCTGGATCTCTATCTCATCTTAGAAAAGATTTCCACTCTTTCATGGCAGACTTAGGAGTCTGTTTTTCCAGTTTTGTCTATATATTTGAGATGACAACCTACGCTTTTCTCTCCCTGCCTTTTGCCTGCTCACTTATCTCCCACTAAAGTAAGAGGTAGGCTCTAAGCTCATTGTCTCAAGGGAGGAATGGGGAAAGGCAGAATGCTTTCAGGACAGCAGATAATGGCAACACAGAGAGGGCTCAACCCCAGCTACCAACTCTCCTCACTGCCCCAAGCCAGGTTCCTGAGAGTTCAGAGGTCCTGGGCTCTGCTCCTCAGCAATATCACAAGGAAAGTGTCAAGGCCCCAGGAGGAAGATGGCTTCTTAGGGTTTCTAGGCACACGGGATCAGAGGAAGACTTGCTTAAGATTCCATAAGGGCCACAAGCATGGCAAGGAAGCAGCAGAAGAATGCCAGACCTAAATAAACGATGAGGATAGGAACAACAGGCTTCTTCTCATGGTCAAGCCAGCTTGCAGGTCCAATGGCCAAAGACAAGGTTGCCCTATAGTCATACTTGGCAGTAAGACCAGGAGTTGTGACTCACCCTTGAACCACTCACCCCTGACTCACCCTTGAACCCCAGGGAGGCCTAAGCTTAACTTTTCCACTGTGTAAATAGGACTCAGAAACAGAAGTTAAGGCATGTTGGTGAAAGTAAAGGCAGTAATACCTATTGTGATTCCAAGTTTGTGAACTGAGATTCATAGATAAGTTATTGTCATCATCATCACCATCATTACCATATACTGTGGAATTTTTTCAAATACCTGACTGACAGTAATTTCCAAAGCTACCTCTATTGCACGGGAGCTTGGCAGGACCACCTGAAGCCTACAATTTTGTGGGGCATTATATTGTGGGGAAAATGTGAACAGCACTGCAGAAGAACAGAGGCAACATCCCTACTTCTATATCTGAGTCTTTATCGCCGGGTCTTCTCCTGCTCCCACCCATGTTCTTCCTATTCGCTTTAAACAAAATCACAGGAGTTTGGGATTAGCAGATGCAAACTATCATATAGAGAATGGATAAACAACAAAGTCTTACCACATAGCACTGGGAACTGTATTCAATACCTATGATAAACCATAATGCAAAAGAATATGAAAAAGAATGTGTGTGTATATATATATGTGTATGTATAACTGAATCACTTTGCTGTACAGCAGAAATTAACACAACATTGTAAATCCACTATACTTCAATAAAATAAATTTTTTTAAAAAATCACCAAACTGCAATATTGGAAGGCTCGCTGGCATGCCTTGCCCTTCATGTTCCTCTAAGCGAGGAGCCCTGGTTGTATCAACTCTTGTATCCCGTTGCCACTCAGAGGAAAAGATTTTCCAAACATAATATTTTTCATGCTACGCTGCTGCCGCCGCCTCTGAGCTGTATCTGAATTTTCCTAATCCTGAAAATCCTGTTAAAAAAGTTGGATGACCTTGGTCTTCTCCAGCGCTTTGCTCTTGAATCATTGAGAAAGCAAAGAAGTGCATTAAATGTAAGTGCACACTGTGTAAGTCACTCGTGTCACCCCGGCTGCTGTCTAGGGCTGTGTGATCTGGAGACAACAAGAACAGTCTGCTTGAGGTATAGGATTTCAAGGCAATGAGAAAAAGAGAAACATTCCAGTCTCATAGACTCAGCAGCCTTTCACTTCTAACTCCCTTTGAAGCTAGAAGGCCGATAAAGCAATTGTTTTTCTCTTTAAGAAAGGTCAGAGTTTATTTCTAGGCCTTTCTAGCACAACAAAAGTAAGATCAGAGAAAAGCCAGCATATTTACATCAGTGTTCATTCAGTCCTATACTCCACATTCGTCTCTATGACAAATATGAAACATCTACCCTGTGTCAGGCACTGCATGTGAGTCATTTCCTCCTTTTACAAATGGGGAAACTGGGACTCAGAGGATAACTTCCAGTTAGGAAGAGCTGGGATTTGAACTAAGGTGGGTATGATCTCCCCACTGTACTGCACTGCTTCCTTATCATGTCCTCTTTCATCCATGACACTAAATAACGCTTAAGTGGCTATTGAATAGACCCACATTTCTCAGGGCCACTCTAAGTCAGAACAACCTCATAAAAATACGAATAAGGTCACGACGTCACTCCATGGCTTGAGACATGCTAATGAATGATCACACTTAGAATAAAATCAAAACAATCTTTCACGGTCCGCAAGTGATCTGGCCCTTGCCTAACCCTGGCGCTTCCCCTACACTCTCCACATCTCTTGCTCTGCTGCAGCCATCCTGCCCTTCTTTCTGTTTTTTCAAGGTTCCCCTCATTCCCTCACAGGGCTCTACATTGGTCTTTTGCCTGAAGGTTCTTCTCACAGACCCTGAAATGGATGACCCCTCACTGTTGAGATGTCAGCTCACAGACTGGCGTTGCTTATGTGTTTATTTTCTTGTTGGCTGTCTGCATATCCCTGGCATAAGGTAAGGTGATATGAGAGGGAACATGCCTCCCACTCACTGTTCTATCCCCAGCGCTCAGAACAGTGTGTGGCACACAGTAGGTACTCAATAAATATTTATTAACTGAATTCATTTGTTATTACTAGAAAAATTTTAAATGTTAAATCATAATCCTTTCCATGGTTATGAATATATATTTGGCATTCACAAAATATTGAAGGTTAATATTGGCATAAAGTTTGATTTTGCCATTTTCATAGGCAACATATAACTATTGTTTAATATAATGCTGATTTTTTTTTCTCATATCCACAGCTATTCTAAATTCAGAATCTGTTTTCTATGTTCCTAGCAGCTTTTTTTTTAAAAAAACATGATTTCCCATAAATATTTTATGTTGTTTATAGCTCCTTATTTTGATCATTCAATATTTGGTGACACATTGAAAACAATAAAATAAGTATCTGCTAAGTGGGACTGACTTATTAACAAGGTCCCAGTAAAACAAATGAAGTAAATTCCTCTTCCGGATGGCAATACTTACACCACGTTTCATCTGTCCACTAGCTCCTGCCCTCTTTCTTCCTGTTAATGGTGACATTTCGACATATCCATCTTGCCCTTGGAATTAGCTCTGCAGAGCCCTTTAAACCAATTGTGAGAGCATCAGACTGCAAGTCTGGGACTGAGAAATTAAACTGACCTGGAAGGGGCTTACTTGCAACCTTGAACCCCATTTCTAATTGCCGGGTTTTTACAATATCCATGACATTAGGAGAAAGCATCCTGACTCTACAACATGTTGACTGTGTGGGCTTGGGTGAAATAATAATCAAAAAAAACCCCAAAAAACTCCCCTAACTTCAGATTCCTCAACTGTAAAATGGATGTCCAGGAAATAGGCTTCTAGTCTTTATGATTTGTGTGGTTTGTTGGCCAATGCTTTTGGGAACAACACACTTATAAGGGGTGAAGAGAAAGGACTGGGCAGAGCTGATGAACTGTGATGCTGCAACAGAGGCCTCAGCTCAACCTACTACTGATGCTTTGGAGCTGGGATGGCCTTTCAGTAATGTTGAGACTAGGTACTGAATCTTGATAATCTACATCAATCAGTCACTGGATACAGGCTGCCTGCAGGAGGAAGTGTGACCCTGGACAATTGCTGTCTTTGGTTGACAGCAATTCCTGATAGGGAGTCAGGCAAGAGCCTTCAACTGCCAATACTTGGGGGAAGCTGGGGGAGTGAGTAGCTTGGTCCTTAAGGATGTCTGGGTGGTGCCCCACAGCATCCACTATGTGGGGTTGGTCATATTTCTTTGCCAGATTTCATGTGATATCAAACAAGATCATGTGTGTTGAAAGTATCTAGCCTAGTCGCAAGCACTTAGATGACAATAAAAATGTGCCATATGAATGAACAAAAGAAAAATGAGTAAATGTTTTATTGATGCCATGTTTTGTTGTATTTGCTAGTTCCCGTGTGCTGCCCGTGTTTGTCACCTGCGTCTCTCTTTCATAAAGTATGTGATTATAAAGATTTAACTTTTCAGAGAGGCTCTACTGGGTCTACCATGAGGGGCCTGTCTCCATTTCACAGATTGATTCATTTTCCCATTTGCTTTGAATGATCAGCTACACTTTTAAGTTATAGGAAGTACTGTACTAAGTGGGTCATGTTCGACAGCTACATGTTGGACCTTTGAAGACAGAATTTGGGGGATTTTTAGCATCAGAGTTAGGCTGACTGGAATCTAATCTTTTATAGAATTTTTTTAAAACCACTTCTATTTTTTAGGCTTTAAGGCTAGCCTGGCAAGGTAATATTTTCTAATTATTTCATTTCAGCTGGCCCATACATGAGATTTGCAGTAGAAACAAGGCAAATGTTATACATCTGAATCAAGAGAAAGTCATGTTATATAGTTATTTCTTTTACAAAATAAGAATTCATTTTCCTCTTTATGGAATATATCTCCTATTTTAAAGAAATTCTTCCAATAAATACACTTTTACACATATTAATTAACAACCTTTTGAGATAAATACATATTTCCCCATTTATGGAGAGATTTAAGTGACTTGCTGAGTTCCAGAATTTGTAAGGGACAGAGCTATAGCTTGTAATTTTGACTATTGTGCCATGTCCACCTCCAATAATACCACAGTGATTTTGTTTTCTCTATCAAAAATTTGTTTTCTCACTGTATAATTAGTTAATTCTTTAATTCCATTATGAAATATCTTTGTACCACTTAATATATACCAAGTCCAGACTGCAAGATGAGTAACAGTGTCCCTAAATGCAAGTACTCACATAGGTAAGACCAACTACTGCAACAAGAGATGTGTCAGAACAAAGCCTTAGACCTTTGTGAGATGAATCTACTTCCTTCAGTGTCTTACTTGTTATTCAATCATTAAGTCAGGCTACTTATATGGTTTTCAAATTTCTTAAGAAGAAGCAGTCACTTTTAACCTCACTTTTAACCCTCAGGGTGACAAATAACCTTAGAACAGGCTGTTTCTTCTCAAGTGAACATCCTGAATACATGCTACTTAGACTCCAATATAAATGAAACCTAATGGCTAGAGGAAAATCACATTCTCCTGGAATTGTACATTTATGACTCTAATAAGGTGAACAATGGCTCTGTTAATTTTTTGAAATCCAATACATTCACAATTACACTAATACAGGCTAATTTTCAAGGGAACAAAAATAAAATAAATTGCTTCTTTGGAGAAATCTCCAATGAGAGCTATCTTATGACATGGTATCTCCCTGGAGACTGGTTATAGAATTTTCTTGCAGAAAACATTTTATGTGATGAAAATGGAGTGCATTTGTTTCCTTGGAAACAAACCCTTTCACCTTCATTGCACAGAATTTTAAGCAATGAAAATTTAGTAATTAGGCCTAGAATCTACCTATTTTAAACTAGTGGAATTTTCAAACGCATGATATTATTAGAAGTAATGTGCAATAAAATCCAGTTAGCTCAGTTGAAGTCAAACAAATAACCTTTACATATCTTAGAAGTATAGACATCTGGTATTCTAAACACTGAAATAGAATTACCTAAGGACTCATACTTGAATGGGTTAGAAAATCCTTCAGTTCAAATCATCAGATGACTAAAATAATCTGTCCTAAAGAGTGAGCTAAGAAAGGCACAAATTGAGTAAACAAATATTAGTTATTAGAAAGTTTCATCATGAGAAAGGCAGTACTGTGACTATTGGCCAGTAGTCTCAAGCAAATAACAGTTTTGGGTATAGAGAATGTTTTCTACAGGGAAACAAGAAGTCTGTTTTCTTTGCTGAAGTGTGTGGGGGAGGTGTCTTACAGCCCTTTGGGTATTTTTCCCCCGAGCACTTATTTTTAGAAAATTTTTTATTGATATACACTTGATTTACAATGCTTCAGATGTACAGCAAAGTGATTCAGTTATACATATATATGTGGACATATATATGTAGTCTTTTTCAGATTCTTTTCCATTACAGGTTATTGCAAGATATTGAATACAGTTCCCTGTGCTATACAGTAGGTCCTTGTTATTTATCTATTTTATGTACAGTGATGTGTATCTGTTAATCCCAAATTCCAAATTTATTCCTCCTCCCCGTTTCCCCTTTGGTAACCATAAGTTTGTTTTCTATGTCTGTGAGTCTATTTCTGTTTTGTAAATGTTATTTGTATCATTATTTTATATCCCACATATAAGTGATATCATATGATATTTTTCTATCTCTAGCTCTTTTCTTTTTTACAGAATCAACCAGAATCAGCCTCCTGGATATACTTGAGATATCACATGCTTTCTTTTTTTGTATTATATACTATTTGCAGTGTAAAGATAAAAATATTGGGAGAGGGCACTAGACCAGTTAAGACTAATTCTGACATTTCTCAGGCTCAAATGATTACTTCGATAAAAGTAATCATATACTTTAATTCTACACTTTATTTAGCTTCTATATTTTATTTAAACTCTAGAAGAAAAATGTTACAGAAAATTTTTCTCCTTTTTTTATGTTACAAAATTTTCTTTAATAAAATGATTTGGATAAGTTTTGAATATTTTACCCTGTCTTTAAAGTTCAAATCACTTAGAAGTGTCCCTAATGTGTAGACAGAATTATATTTAAAATTTTTAACTTTGAAATAAATTTAACCTTACAGAAAAGTGGCAAAAACAGTAGAGAGTTGTGGGGTACCCTTCATCCTTCACCTAGTTTCCCAAAAGTTAACATCTTGCATAACTACAGTATAATTCTCAAAATTAAGAAATTAACATGCTACAATACTATTAACTAAACTGTAGTCTTTATTCATAATTTACCAGTTTTTCTATTAATGTCCTTTTTTTCTGTTCCATGATCCAATTCAGTATCTCACATTACATTTAGTTTTAAAATTTCTTTATTCATCTCTAACCCGTGATGGTCCTCCCTCATTCTTTGTCTTTCATGACCTTGATACTTCTGAAGAGTACAAGTCTGTTATTTTGTAAACTGTTCCTGAGAAGTGATGCACCTTTTAAGTTTATCCTATGAAAGGGTACCTGATTTCAATCTATCTTATTACTATTGATCATTGGTTAAACTTGATCATTGGTTGAGAATGACTCTGCTGGATTTCTTCACTTAAAAAAAAAATTACTATTTTGTCTCTGTAGTTAATAAGTATCTTGGGACAGATACTTTGAGACTATGTTCTTTCTAAACCCAATAGTTTTAGCATCTACTGGTGGATCTTGCCTACAGCTATTACTGCTATGTTTTAATGGTGACTTTCTGTTTCTCTCATTCTTTCTACATTTATTAATTCAAATTCTACTGTAAAAAGGGGCTATAAGGACATTTTTTTGTTTTTATTTTTGGTTGGTTTGAAAATAATCATTTTACTGCTTTGTCCTAGGTCCTCTGAAACAATTTTAAGTTTTAGAAGATCAAAGTTGTTATCTTAATAAGGCGGGGTTGGTATGAAGAAATGTTACCGTGGGCCAAGAAAGTTAAACCTTAAAAAAAAAAAAAGAGAGAGTCCATAAAGCAAATGCTGTAAGGAAAGCTTCAATCTCTGAAACAATTTATTTGTATTTGATGTTAGTAACAAAAGAGGCATATTAGAAAGTTACCAAGTCTTGATTATTCAATCATGTATTCAATGGATTGAAGACGTTTTGCTAGGTGAGGAACTGACCATTTTTCATGACCCAACTAAAATATCTCTTCTCAAAATCCATCTCTGACTTACTCTGCAGAGTAATTATTTACCCCTTTTTTATTGTCTATTAGTGTGTGCCTCTGATATTTGCTGCTTTTTTTTTAAAGATTTTTTTTGATGTGGACCATTTAAAAATCTTTATTGAATTTGTTACAATATTGCTTCTGCTTTATGTTTTGTTTTTTTGGCCACGAGGCATGTGGGATCTTAGCTCCCCAACCAGGGATCGAACCCACACCCACTGCATTGGAAGGCGAAGTCTTAACCACTGGACTGCCAGGGAAGTCTCAAATTTTTAAAATTGTATTTCAGTTGTGGACGTTCTCCCATGCGCTCGACCCCTCTCCCTCTCTCTTTCCTCTAAGACTGCAAGCTTCTTGGGATCAGCCACCTCATCTGATTTACCCTTGTATTTCCAACACTTAACCCAGGGTTAATACATACAGGTCTTCAAATTAATGTTTAATAAATTCTCGACAGATGGATGGATGGATGGGCCAAAATACCTGGCCTCAGGAAGCTTAATCTAGTTATAATTTGAATTATTACAGGCAAAATAAGGGGGGGGGCAATATATAAAAAGAGTCTGGCTTAGCCATTAAAAGTCATGTGGACATAGAAAATTCATTTACCTTTCTGGGTTTCAGTTTCCCCATCAAAAAAATGGATTAGATGATTCCTAAAGTTATTTTCAATAATAATACATTCCATCATTCTAACGTCTATTTGGATATCACTGAAATATGAATACAGTACTAATATGTACTCAAAATGTCCAATTGAATAAAATTTAAAGCAAGTATACATGTTATTTCTAACACCAGAACATTTATATATTTTATCTAAATTGCATCATTGTATAAAATTAGATCCTTTTTCATATGACTGTCAATCTGTTAGGTCTTCAGAACTAACCAAGGAGCATGATCATTTTCTATCTCAAGTTATGGCAAAAGTAAGCATTTTTGGTG
This sequence comes from Delphinus delphis, assembly GCF_949987515.2. Taxonomy (NCBI): domain Eukaryota; kingdom Metazoa; phylum Chordata; class Mammalia; order Artiodactyla; family Delphinidae; genus Delphinus; species Delphinus delphis. The sequence continues at coordinate 56,411,476 of NC_082683.1, read as the reverse complement.
CCTTCCCGACTCCCCTGGAACAACATTTACCAATTATGCTAATCCTGCTTCACACATGCTGATGTTGTAAGCACATTGCCTCTCATGGGACAAATCCATAATTTGATAAATATAATTAAATGCTTAATGGCATCATACAGACTTCTTTCTGTGTAGAACAGTTTGCCTTAAACTTACTAATGAAAATAATATCTTGCATTTGCTTTGCGTTTTATATTTCAAAGGGCTTTTGCATTCATCACCTTGTATAAGGAAACACGTTAAAAATATTTAGGAGCTGAACAGAAGTCATATATTGTTGTTCTCATTACGGTGATATGACAACCTTGTGAGGTAGACAGGGAGAGCGAGAATCATTATCCAAGTGTACAAGCTAAGTAACAAAGCCACAGCCTGGCCAAGGGACCACTCATGATCACGGCCTGTGACTTCCAGGTATTGTGAAGGGTATTTTGTCCTTGGCCTAAAGGAACTCACATCTAATAGCTGGTCTATAAATACAACTAATACGTTTTTATTTGATGAACTGATGATGAGCAGAAGGCTAAAGTGTCTGTGATGATTATTTAATGGCAACATTTACGAGTTTAAAAGAATAGAATGATACTGCAGCTTTCAGAAAAAAGCAAAAGAAATCAATAAGGGAGGGAAAGAAGGAATGGGAGGAAGGGAGGGAGAGAGGAAGGAAGGCAGGCCCACTCCCACTCATATCCTACTCCTTCACTTGAAAAGATCAAATATCTGAAAATGCTGATGAACATAAATATTTCAGGAAGCAAGGTACACAGATATACAAAGGTACTCTGGAGGGACAGCCTTCAAAGTGGTGTCAAGAACGTTACATTTGAATACTTTCTTGTCAAATCTATTAGGATTTCAGTTATCATACCTGTTGAATTCACACGAACTAGAACAGGCTTAAGTCGTGCTATTTTCTTTTGTTAAAATCACTGTCCTAACGAAAAAGTCTCATTGTCCCACATATTTCAAGTAGAACATGCTTACTAGCATGTGGAAAAATACTGACCTTTTCAAATGTCAAGGTACGATAGGCTGGATATTCCCGTAAAGGAAAAAGAAAAGAGAAATAGATAAATGGTCAAAACACCCAGCTCTTGAAAAATCCCAGTGAAACCCGAGACTCCTCAGGCCTTATGTATAAAGTATGTTATATCACAGACAAGCTTCTCTTTCTCAAGAGCATAGAAGAAGGCATCTACAATACAGCTATATTCTCCTATAAGTGATCTAAGAGTTGCTTATATTTGTAAAATTAACCTATTTATCAGTCAGACTCTAATAATTCATGATTTTCATTTTCTGAACCTAGGTTGTAGATTCTACACGTTATTTCATAACAATTTTTTCAATATCAAAATAAATCTTTTAGGTCTAAAATTAAGTGAGAAATAGTATAATTTCTCTCATATTTTAAAGAGTCCATCTTCAACGAGGACAAGAACAGTAGCAATACTAGCTAACACTTACTGTGTACTTAACAGGTACTAGGCACTGTTCTAAGTGTTTTGCATATATTAATACATGAATATTCTCTACGAGGTGACCCTACGAGGTGAGTGTTAATATTATTCCATTTTGCAGATAAGAAAACTGAGGATCGAAGAAGCTAAACAACTATCTCAGTGTTGCATACCTAGTCAGTAGTAGCTCTAGGATTATAATGCAGGCCATATGACTGCAAAGTTATTGTTCTTAACCTCCACATGATGTTACAAAGGTACAAAGGAAGCAGGAAGGAAGAGAGGATGGGAGGAGGAAGGGAGGAAAGAACGGAGAATGAAGAAAGGCAGGGAGGGAGGAAGACAGAAAGAGCTGGGAAGGAGAGAGGAGGAACATTGGGAGGGTAGAAGGGAGACAGAAAATGAATGTCAAAGGGAATAATTTAACTCAGGTTTCAAAAGGACAGATGAGCTTTCTCAGTGAACAGTTGTGAAACTCAGCTAGTAAGTCACTGAGAATACTTTTGTGGAAGTGAAGCATTGCTAGCACGCTCATGTGAGAAAGTTGGGAGAGGGGAAGTTGTGGCAGAAATAGGAATGCTGTACTACTTCCTTAGGACTACTTCCTAAGGAAGTACTGTACTACTGTACTACTTCCTTAGGACTACAAGAACTGTGTTAGACCCATTCCCTGAAAACTGCTACTAAGAGAATGAAAAATAAACAAATAAAGGGAAATTTTCCACCATGCATCTACTAGATGCAAATGTTAAATGGCCAGTTTTCTTCTTGAGCAACAGAGGTTAAGGCACAGAGTTCTTGGCTAATTCTTAGTTACTCTTGCCTATTCTTAGCCAAAGAATAAACAGAGCCCCTTTAAGAGACTCATAACTCACCATTGCCTAACCTTAGATCTGACATTCGTGTTGTGATTGGACAGCTCCAAATAATCCTCTCTAGATTGTTCTCCATAACTTCCCTCAGCTCAGGCAAATTGAACTATTTATTATTTCTCAAATTACCCCATACTTTCCCACTCACACGCTCAGTTTTCTTCATGTTTGATCAAATCCTACATTTTTCCAAGTCCCAGCTAAAACACCCCTCACTGCCACTACAAAATTTCCCTGATGGTTCTACCTGATGGCCCTAGCCAGAAGTGCTCTTTCCTTCCTCTGAATTCTTGTTTAACTTTGTCTGCATTTGTCTTTACACTTTTCACTTTCTTCTTGAATCTCTTACATGGATGATTCATTATCTTACTTCCTCAGGGCAGACTGTAATCCTCTGAGGCAGCACCACTATTTGGTCTATCTTTAGAGACCTCATGGTACTTAAAAGATTGATTTTGAGATAGTGGACAAAACAGACTTTAAATAAATATTTGTTTAATTTCCACCGTATACGTTACACTATTGGGGGCATATACATAATCATTACAGGGCACATACCCTTTGTAGATATAAAATGTACACATGGGGCAACTAAAATGACTTAAACTAAGTTCTAGACTCCCAGAGGAAATAGTAAGAAAACAGAGAGTCCTCATAATGATGTCTACAGAGGTCCCAAACTCAAATGCCTGCAGGGCCCGTGAAGGTAGCATTCATGAGAGAAGCCAGCACTGGGCCTGGTGCAGGAAGAAGAGGGAGGGCTGGAGACAGTGGAAGTGGAAAGTGAACCCTTCAAAAGTAATTGCTGCTCATTGTAAACGAGCTGGAAATAGTTCACTGGTACTGCATAGGAATGCCAGCCTATTATGCCAGAAATTCAGATCTTGATGTGCAATCCTGTAATTTTTATATCTTTGCAACTAATCATTATGATTGTTTTTGGGGTTTTTACTTTAATAAAACTCTGTGCAGGCAAATAAAACCCATTTGTGTGCTGAATCTAGGCTGTGATCACCAGTTTACTGATATCAGACCTGAAATTTTCAGGCAGGTGTGATGGAAAGATAGAAGGTCAGAGATCTGCAACGTTTATATGAGACACAGGGAGTCTTTTCTCTAATTCTTGCCATCACTACTGGGGTAGGGGAAAGGAGCGCTTACAATAAATTTCTCCAGGAGACTGGATGAGGGTAAGATGCCCCTAGCCGCGATATCTGCATGGCTTAAACACAGAAATTTATTGTCCCACCGTCCCAGGGGCTGGAAGTCCAAAATCAAGGTGTCAGCAGGGTGGGTTCTTCTGAAGCCTGGGTGGGAGAATCTGTTCCATGCCTCTCCCCTAGCTTCTGGTAGCCTCGCGTGCTCCTTGGCTTATAGATGGCATTCACACTGTGTCTTTATGTCATCTTCTCTCTGTGCATCTGTCTCTGTCCAAATTTCCCCCTTTTTATAAGCACACAGTCAAACTGGCTGGGACCTACCCTAATGATCTCATCCTAACTTATCATCTGCAAAGATCCTATTTACAAGCAAGGTGCATTTACTGGTCCTGGGTGCTAGAACTTCAACATCTTTTGGGAGAACACAATTCACTCCATTAACAGTGATACCATCCACAATCCAGCGCTTCTTGCAGAGCTCCCTCTTCTCCTTGAAAATCCCAGCAGAAGTTTGTGCCATGAAGAAAGAACTGGGAACGGTGGCAGTAACATCAATTAAAGGGCAGGGTCCTGGGACACAAAAATGCTTTTTTACTCTGGTGATGTAGAATGCTGAAGACAATATTATTTCTCCTGAGAAACAAGTAAATATCTTTCCTTCCTCCCTGTAATATGAGGATACGCTCAGCTATCTGTACATGTGGCCAAGTGCACTAGCAACTGTTCTGTGTGTCCTGCTTCAGATTAATGGCCTTAAAGGGTCAGGTCCTACCTGATTCTACAGGACTTAATGTACCAACTGCCTCTGTACAGAACGGCTCACTGGGCAAAGTCACAGTGAAAAACACACTGCTGCGTTTCTGCACATACAGGAACTGCATGGTGAAGAGATCTTCGGAAAGCCCCTCCTACAGTGAACCCCTGACCTTTCTACTCCTCTATTTCCTTCTTAAATATCATTAGAATTCAACCAAAACAGAGATTATCCAGAATCCAGCTGGGCCACCCAGTTAATACATATGGAGATTACATGGGTCTTAAATGAGACTCCTCTGTTTCTCTGAGGCCTTTATGATATGAAGCCTTGAAAACCCAATTCATTTCTCTGGACAAATTTTGCTATTTGTAAGATGAAGAAGTTGAAGAAGGTTATAAATAAAGATGAAGAAAGTGATACACATAGAGGGGAATAGCATTAGATGTTTCTGTGAGAATTCCAGAAGGCTTTACCAAAGAGGTAACATTTGAACTGGTTTTGAAAAAAGTAGTAAGGAATTCACCAAGACTCAAAGAGGGAATGAGCATTCCAGGCAAAGATAAAAGCATATAACACATATATATGGAATCTAAGGAAAAAAAAATGGTTCTGATGAACCTAGGGGCAGGACAGGAATAAAGACTCAGACGTAGACAATGGACTTGAGGACACCGGGAGGGGGAAGGGTAAGCTGGGACGAAGTGAGAGAGTGGCACTGACATATATACACTACCAAATGTAAAATAGATGGCTAGTGGGAAGCAGCCGCATAGCACAGGGAGATCAGCTCAATGCTTTGTGACCACTTGGATGGGGGATAGGGAGGGTGGGAGGGAGACTCAAGAGGGAGGAGATATGGGGATATACGTATATGTATAGCTGATTCACTTTGTTATACAGCAGAAACTAACACAACATTGTAAACCAATTATACTCCAATAAAGATGTTAAAAAAATTAATTGGCCATAAATATAAAGGTTTATTTCTGGACTCTCAAATCTGTCTCATTGATCTATATGTTTACCCTTGTGTCAGTGCCAGACTGTTTTGATTACTGCAGCTTATATTAAGTTTTAAGATTAGGAAATGAAAGTTATCCAACTTTGTTCTTTTTCAAAAAATTTTGGCTATTCTGTGTCTTTAGGATTTCCATATACATTTCAGGTACAGGTTGTCAACTTCTGCAAAATAGCCTGCTGGAATTTTGGTGGAGATTGAGTCGAATCTATAGATCAGTTTGGGAAGAACTGCCATCTTAACAATGTTGGGTCTTCCTAACTGTGAATGTGAAATGTCTCTCCTTTTATTTAGATCATATTTAACTTTCCTCAGCAATGTTTTGAAATTTTCAGTGTTTAAGACTTGCACTTCTTTTGCTAAATTTATTCATAAGCATTTTACTCTTTTAAATACTATTGTGAATGGAATTGTTTTCTTATTTTTATTTTCAGATTGTTCATTCTAGTATATAAAAATACAATTTATTTTTGTACATTAAAAAAAGATAAAAGGGGCTTCCCTGGTGGCGTAGTGGTTGAGAGTCTGCCTGCCGATACAGGGTACACGAGTTCCTGCCCCGGTCCGGGAAGATCCTACATGCCGCGGAGCCATGGCCGCTGAGCCTGCGCGTCCGGAGCCTGTGCTCCGCAACGGGAGAGGCCACAACAGTGAGAGGCCCGCGTACCGCAAAATAAATAAATAAATAAATAAAAGTATGTGCAAGAGCATAGAGGAAAGAAAAAAACAAGCAAGGAATTTATCTACTTAATTCTTAAATGCCACCAACTCTGAGACAGTTCATCAATGTAAGAGAAGTAATAACAGTTTTGTTGTATCTTTTTTTAGAAAGAGAAGCAATAATACATTACCTGTGCATCTCAATTTTCATGCACACCCTATTTTCAGCAAAGATGATATATGAAAAAGAAAAATGTCCTGCAATCAAGAAAAAACTAAGTGATCTGATAAATTCTTTCCAGCTCTAATATTTTACGAGTAAGTAAAGTGTCCAGTCCCAGAAACTAATTCAGTTGATCAATAGAAAACTGAGTACTCACTATGGATAAAGCTCTGAGCTGAATGCTAAGGGAGGGTGGGGATATAAAATAATTTAGAAATAGCTGTAGCCTTGGAAACTGAGCAAACATTGAGGTAAATTCTGTGTCTTACTACCACATCGCTTCCAACCTGTATACTGGATTTGCTAATTTTTCTGCAATCAAGTACAGACTTATATCTAACAGTATTAAATGTTACCTTGCCAGATAATTTCCATAATTACAGCTTGGGAAGATTCTCTGGGCTCTCAAGTTTTCTAATAAAACTGTTTTAGTGTTATAATGGGGTGGCTATTCGTAAACAGTTGTGAAGAGGGTCAGAAGGAATTTCTCATTAACACTCTACCTGGGTTCATGAATTTGATTCAAGAAGTTAAAAAAAAAAACCTCTATACTATCAACAATCTTTTTTTTTTTGGCAATTAGTAAGAGCTTCTTGAGCAGACCAAAGAGAAAGAATGCAACTAGAGCAGCTGGAGTTGTGCATAATCTACATCTACTTATCTAGGCTGCAGCCCACACTCAACAATTTTCCTGAATGTCTGTTTTACTTTGCACACAGGTGTTTGTCTTCTTTTCTTCCTTAGATATTTTAAAAGTAAAAACGGAATTTTAAAAAATCTGATGAATACACAATGATAAAGTGAAGGGGGGCAGGAGTCTGTCATCAGCATTTGGAAGATGAAAGCTAGACTGAGGAGTGATAAATGATGAGGCAGGGCAAGAGATAACACAGCCTAGTGACGTCCTGGGGGCTGCAGTTGAAAAGGAAGTCACAATGAGCTCTAGGCTGAAAACTGGAAAAGCTGTTAAAAGATTTTTTATAGATAGACCTCAAGATATTTACACCCCCATGCCAAATCCTCAGGCAAAATTCAGAAGAGCTCCTCTAAAGAATTAGACTAACCTGTATGGTGAAAGTTCCAGGATATGTGTGTGGTGCTGGGGGTGGAAGGGGAGCCCAGCACGAAGTACCCAGTTCAATGTCCTATCCACTCACTCTGCCTGATTCCCCTAAAGCTAGACCTGCTTTTGCACATGGAATTCCAAACCAGCACTTTTATTGACTCATTCCTAAATATGAATGGACAATCAAAAATCATCACACATTTGAGGAAAGCCTAAAACACGAGAGAGCCCCAGATAAAGAAACAGGAAATAGAGATAATTTGACAAAGTTTTCAAAATTAGGTATGCTCATGCAAGTGAACATCCACCTTGATGAGTGTCTCAGCAGAAAAGCAGGTTAAGAAATAACTGCTCTTCCAATGTTTGATCTATCCCTCCAAATTTCCTATCTTCTGTACATTTGATGAACATTCTATAGCTATGCTCCAAGAGCCCTAGAACCCTTGACTAAAACAATCAAGGAAATACAGTAGAAATAGAATGTTGCCAATGTTAAATATTTCTTTGGAGTCAAAGTAGATTTGGCAATGTAAATTTAGAATATCCAGGGGACAGTTTCAAAAAGGTGATAAATATACGATCCTGAATCTATTATCAGGATTCCCTACACTGTAAGCAAAATATGCCAACACTCAATCCTTTCTGCTCAGATTCCAGCCTTCCAGAGCAATAATTTAATAAGTACATCTGCCCAGCTAATCAAAAAGGAGAAACGGGTTTTCAGACAATGGATGTGCCCAATAGAAAGTCCTCACAGTCTCAGCATTCTGTATTCTATAGCAGACAATTTGGTATTTGATTAACATGTTACCAAATTCCTAGGGTCTGATTAACTCCTATGCAAGTTTAGAATCAAATTTTGTACCTCAACTCTTGATGAATTCACAAAACTAATGCCATTCTGGAATGTCTTGACTGAATGGCTAGGTTACTCCTTGCCTGGCAATAATCCTTTATATTTGGTGCATTTTTCTAAAACAGTGATTCTCAATTTTGGCTAATTAGGATTATCTGGGGAGCTGTTAAAGAAAATTCTGATGTCTGGACCATCTCCAGATATTCAGTTTATTTGATCTTAGCTGGGACCTGGGCATTGATAAGTCGTAAGTGCTTCCCAAGTGATCCAAAAGTAAGCGAGAGAAGAGAACGATTGCTCTGAGGTAAGTTATTGTGGGTCAGGAGTTTAAACTAATACTGGGCTGCTGACAGCCCAGTATGAATCTTATCATCCATTTTTGATATCAATATTATCTTATCAATATTTATCATATTCATTTTTGCTCCACGATCAGACAATTTTAACAAGGGGAAATTATGGGGAGAAAGATTGTTACCTAACAGATAAAATAATTTTTAATGCCTGGAACTTCTTAAGAACAGATTGGATCACAAACTCCCTAACCTTGGAAGGCTTTGAGTTGGACACAATTCAATTCAATATTTTCTGTGGACTACTGTATGCAAGGAGATCCAAAAATGAGTTAAACACAAGACTCTGTTTTCAGAGAGGTTTCAATCTAAGTTTCCTTCTCATTCTAAGCTTGTATAATTTGCACATCAATTATTTTATTTTTATCTGACTAATAATAAAATTCAGAACCAGGCATTAGTACTTTCTGCCTTTTCCTGGATTTCACTTTTATTTAAAAATCTACTTTATTATTTGATGCTTTATCTACCTCTTACTGACTATAAAACCTTAAATTTAAGGTTTTAAGTTTAAGGCAACTTAAACCCTCTAAACTTTAGTTTCCTCATTTTTGAGAAAGGGTTCATAAGAGTAGAAGTGCTTACCCTCAAAAGATTCTTGCAAGCATTAAATGAATTATGCATACAATGTTCTTAGCATAGTGTCTAACACAAAGTACTTAATAAATGTTTGTTATTGTCTATCAACTCTCAAAACAATATATTCAATGCATAATTTATACCTCTTTTCTTCCTGCTATTATTAGAGTTTAAAGAAAATGAGATTTTTATTAGAATTTCTCTAACTCACTGACAAGAACTCTATTGACAGTGTTTGTAGTGAACACATTTTTGTATTTTTAAAAAGGGATAAGAAGTAAGAAACACCTAACAAATGGAATTAGGCTTGTAGTTAATCGAGTTATAAGTGTTGCTTAGACAGACATTCGATGCACATTTCGTAATCACATGTTTCATTTTCTTCTTCACATTTGGGCTCTTCATTCTCTTAGAGCAGCTGTGTAATTCAGTGATTAGAATTATCTTATTATGGACTAGCACAGTTAATGTACAACACATGTATGAAAATAACAGGATCTTGTATTAGGAAATGATTACAACACAGAGCAGCAACAGCAATTCTGTGCTCACTTGTCTTGATGAAACCCATTTTTGTTTTATAAATCATTAGATATTTTCCAACTCTGCAAAATAATGTAAATTGATGTTTTCCCTCACAAAATGCTAGTTAAAGAAAATTTTTGATGGCAATTATAATTGTAAGTTGATCAAAAGCTTTGAAATACCAAATGCAAATAAAGCAGCTCAAAGCATAAGACATCTGGAGCAACACAGCAATGCAACTCTGTGATTTTTTTTCTGCACTGCAAAATGTTCTAGTTCGGTAAACAGTTTAACCTTTTTGCATGCTATTCGCACATCTGATTCACATCCATGGGGGAAAGCACCTTTCGATGCTTGAGAATTCTAAATGTGAATCCCAATTTTGTCTTAAAACTTAGCATCAAGGGAGAGGAGGAACAAAAAGGAAACTTGGCCACTTCAGATGCTGTCACAATCACTAGAAACAAGCCGGAGTGCCATCTTATTGCTTGGGTCAACACTAGATTTGGAAACGGAAGACCCAGTTTAAGTTCTGTTCTGCTATTTACTTGCTGTGTTATCTTGGGAAAGTCACCACATTTCTCTGAGTCTCTGTTTCCTCCTTTGTAAAGTGGGGAGGACGTCACATCCTCCCTAGAGGCGCTATGGAGATTTGTCGGGTTCATGGTAATGAAGTCCTCTGTAAACTGAAAAACACTTCAAAATGTTTCAGAATGATAAGGTATGGATACGTCAATGCCAGAGGCATGTGAGGAAATGCACATGACAGCAGAGACAGAGGGAGACTGGATCTGTATAATAATCAGGCAGTAGGAGTGGCAGCGGTATCATGCAGTTAGGTGCATCCTCACCTCCTTGTTTATGATCGTCATCCTGACAAGGTCAATGAAACGAGAACCTATGCAAAGTATCTGGCTCACAGCAGACAGCCAGTAAGACTTTGTTTATTCACTTTCAAGTACTAACCTATGACTTATTTTTGCTATGCTTATATGGTTATTTAATTAACTCATTCAACAGACATTTAGCAATGCTTCACTGGAGGGAAAAATTATTATATAATTCTATTCTCATTAAGGTTTGGGGTGAGACAGACATTCAATAAATAATTTCCTCAAGTACATAATTATAAATTGTAATGAATGCTCTGAAGGGAAGGTACTAAAAGGAAGCAACACAAGAACATTCAATTTAGAAGAGTTAGGGATGACTTCGACCTCTTTACGAGTACTTTGATTTTTCAAACGTGTCTCCCTTTTCTCTACAAATACACTTAACTTCCTAAGTATGAGTCAGTAGTTATAGCTCTTTGTATTTCTCCCAGAAACTCACTCAATTTTTTGCCTATAATACTTACTCAATGTATATAAAGTGATCAACTTGTCTCATACTCTTTCTTCTGTCATTTTACTTGTCTTGTATACATCCTTGGGTAAACACATAAATTGTGAGTTTCCAGTATAAAAGATTAGACCTGCCAAAGATGCTGGGACCATTCAGTCACTTCATTATGTAGGAAATAGTGATTGCTGTAAACTCTGAATCGCTCTCTTTTGATAGAGAACCATAAGCAGACGATACAAAAATACCTGATCAAAAGAAGTATGAGCCCTTCTAATCAACTACAAATCAGACCAAGCCATATGGATTGTAATGAACATATCACTTGTTGATGTACTGCCAGTGAGAAAGCTGAAATCAAGTGGAGGCAGTGCCCTTCTCATCCAAGCCTACATGTAATCACACCTGCAAATGTCTCAGTGACATAAACAAAGCCCTAGACTATAATGAGTATGACTAATCAACATCTGTTAGACACTGACAGTTATGCTTACTTGGAGCTGAAAAGGCCAAGAAACATGATTTAAGATCATGTTTTGAGACACTTTAGTGGCAACAGAAAAAAAATTAGCTGTGATGTTTTTTTGTTTTTAAAAAGCAACTTACTATGATAGATTTCCAGCGGCTGCTTCTTCTATTTACAGTTCTGTTGTGTTGGGTATTCTGCTTGCTCCCTCCACATGCCCACTCCACCCTTCCCCACTCTGCTTTAGGCTACAAAAGGATGCCCACTGTGACTTATATCGCCTGCCTCTCTTGCCCTAACTTCTCTTTGTGTTCAGCCAGTGGGGAGTGGTAGCAGGACTGAAGAGGCATTCATACTCCAGGCTTACATCCTGAGGGGTCAAGAGAACTGCTGAAGGGCTCATCTCCTTAGACGGCTATCTCCACTAAAACTTGCATGGAACGGCTCCCTCTTCTCTCCTCTTGAATCTTAGGGAAGTAAGGACACCACTGTTTCTAATCTGGGTGACTGAACTATCCTTGCTGGCTTCCTTTATGCACCCTTGAACATAAATCTCTTTATAAATCTCCTCCAATTATCCTAATTTGGGAGCACAATCTGTTTCCTATTAGGATCTTGGCTAACACATACATATGTAAAATTTTAGATTAGAGGAAAGTTCACACATATTAGAGTACCACTTCAGTTTTTAGATGAAGAGAGAGAAAGTTGCTTGCTCAGAGTGGCAAAGCTAGTGGAAAACCAAAACCAGAGGGTATTTTTATCAACTAAGACAATGCTATAAGGTAATGGTTCTTAAAGTGTGGTCCCCAGACCAGCAGCAACAGCATCACCAGGCAATGTGTTAGGAGGGCAAATTCTCAGGTCCTTCTGTAGACCTACTGAATCAGAAATTCTGGAGTCAGGACCAGCAATCTGTATCTTTCAAGTCCTCTAGGTAGGTGATTCTGATGCATGCTAAAGTTTGCTAACTATTATTTTAAGGTACCATTCTAATATCAAACCATATGAGATAAGAAAAAGCTCACTAATTCAGGAGAAAGTTCATTTTAATAGGAAGCCTAAGTTAAATAATAGTCTTAAAACAGAAACAGGTACATCAATGTTCATAGCAGCATTATTTAATAACAGCCAAAAGATGAAAAGAAGGAAGCAACTCAAATGTCCCACAGATGGATAGGTAAACAAAATGTGGTATATACATACAATATAATATTATTAAGACTTAAAGAAGAATGAAATTCTGACACATACTACAATGTGGATGAACCCTGAAGACATTATGCTAAGTGAGATAAGCCAGACACAAAAGGACAAATATTGTATGATTCCATTTACATGAGTGCCTAGAGTAGTCAAATTCATAGAGACAGAAAGTAGAATGGTGGTTGCTAGAGACTTCAGGGGAGAAGGATGGGGAGTTGCTATTTAATGGGTAGAGTTTCAGTTTGGGAGTATGAAAATGCTCTGGAGATGGATGGTGGTGATGGTTGCACAACAATGTGAATGTACTTAATGCCACTGAACTGTATGCTTAAAAATGGTTAAAATGGTAACTTTTATGTTATGCATAATTTACCACAGTAAAAAAAGAAACAAGTGTCAATTCTTTTAAAACACCGGAAATAACTGCTAGAAAACTGTTTCAAAATTCATATCACATAAGGCTTTTCTTAATGAATCCTGGTGCTCAGGTCTTTTCCTGTTGGTAAGAATTTGGCACGCCTTAAATCTTTGTTCAAAAGAGCTACATTTCATCATTTACTTATAAATAATTTGCTAACGTTGATAAAAGTGCTTTGCTTTACCACATAGGTTAATTCTCATGATTCATAAGTGCTACAAAGTAAGATTCTGCCCTGTCCAAATTGGTCATATTAATCAGCTTGTGACGTATCTAATGCTGCTTATCCAAAACCTCAAAAGTTCCCAGCCAATTCCTAACAAGACGGGAAGGATAACAGTAGTTGCAGTATCAGTGGTAGTAGCAGTAATAGTTGTTGTCATCATCACAGTTGTAGTTGCGGTAGAAATAGCTGATATTTAACTTGAGGGCTTACTACATACTAGACATTGTTTTATTTACTTTATATGTATTCATTCATTTATTTTTCTGACAACTATGTGAGGTAGCTACTATTATTATCTTGTAAGCTTCACAGAGTAAATAGTATTCCCATTTTACCCAGCTGGTTATTGTGGAAGATGAAAATACAGATAGTTTGACTTCAGAATCTATGCTTCTTAGCCATTAAGCATTACTACCATCCTTAGTAATATCTACCATGTATTTGGCACTTACTGTGTGCCAGGAAGCATGCTATGTGCTTTTTCATACATTATCTCAGAAAATCATACTGAAGAGTTGGAGACACGACTTATGGAGTCAGTCCATCCATTGCGCTCTTCTATATACCTCAATACTTACACGTTGGAACTCTCCCCATCTAGTTAAAGCTGCTTAAGTTGGAGGCAGTGAGGAGCTCCAAGCTCCTCCAAACACCCCCATTCACACTTCCCTACTTAGAAACGTGACAGAAATTACTATTTTGACTATGTCCATTGGCAGTGTTATCTCAAACTCTCATCAATTTCTGTTCTTTATTGAAAAACTAGGTTTAAGGAATGATTTAAAAATCAGAACCCTCTTCACCAGTATTGATCTGCATTTATGAACACTTTCAAACATTTTGCTAGAACAATTTGGTTTATAGGGTATCTAGTCTTGGCAGACGTGCTGGAAATTTACAGTAAGGTTAACTTTTCAATTGAAAAGTGTTGACAGTGAATGACTTGATCAATCTGTAACCAGACGAATCAGAAAATCTCTTATCTAGGAGTACTCCACAGAAATTAACTGAGTCATCCATGTATCATTTTAGAAAGAGTCCCACAGATTTGAAACCTGATATCCTAACAAAAATATCTACTGCAATATTCCTAGCACTGTTAATATAGCCTTATAACTTCACTTACAAAACTATGGCTATGGGGGCTTCCCCGGTGGTGCAGTGGTTGAGAGTCCGCCTGCCAATGCAGGGGACACGGGTTCGTGACCTGATCCGGGAAGATCCCACATGCCGCGGAGTGGCTGGGCCCGTGAGCCATGGCCGCTGAGCCTGCGCATCCGGAGCCTGTGCTCCACAATGGGAGAGGCCACGACAGTGAGAGGCCCGCGTACCGCAAAAAAATAAATAAATAAATAAAACTATGGCTATGCTCACTAAAAGAATTATACCATCATCACCAATTACATGTGTATTCTCCAATATACTTGGCAAGGAAACTCTAAAAAACAAAAATAATTTTAAGACGTTTCCTGAGACATCTGTTGGTGTATTTTAGATAAATCTTCACCAGGATTGTCTAAAATAGAGTTTTACTAACTCTATACCCTAATTACAATAGATTAATTACCTTCCCCTTTAATTATCAGGTGCAATGATTAGCAAAGAATATTAAAAAATAAAACAACTTGGTTATTTGGGTCTGTACAGATTTCATTTCTCCGTGTACCATGAGCACTACAATTAAGACACTGGGCAGAAAAATGGTTGATGAGGAGACTAATGGGACAAAGGTAATGCTGTGAGAACAGAGATTTTCTATATGACCAATGGTTTGACTTAAAATCACTCAAAAACTAGAAATTAGGCAAGCTAGTTTCATTAAAAATGATAAGAAATCATTTGACTAGATTTTTCAGTTGCATCAAAATAATTTAAACTAGCTCTGTAAGTAGAAATTGAATATTTAGATACTATGCTCAATAACTACTCATAAATATATATTAACACCATACTATCATTCATAAAAGATATTAAAATGAATGTGCATTCTTTCTTAAAAAATCCAAATGAAACCTCCGAACATGTCACTATCAGTGTCAAGGTTTGTTGTTGCTATTGTTGTTTTATATTGACATTTAATTCATAGCAACGAGCTGCAAAATAGCTTTTACTGCCTTGGGTTGATGCTTATACAACTAAGATTGATCATATTCACCTGGTAGCTTAGAATAGTTTTGTATTCGACAGTATCAAATTTGTCTTCAGAAAGACTTGCTTCACCCATCTCATAAAACATTTAAAATCAGGAAAGCTCCTAAAGGGAAAAACACCAGCAAATAACGTGGTGTTCTGCCTGGAAATGAATGCATCTGCATGAGAGCATACCATCTCCTGAGGCAAGGACTCAACAAATAGTCTTTTTGGTTGCCACACTGGACTTATCATGAATTCTCATGGGAAGGCAAGTACTTTTTGCTGTTTTCTGAATGATTGGAACAGCTTAAAACTTTTTTTTAAAGTACAAAGACAAAAATAGTTTTAAAATTCACTGTACACCATAATCTTGAATAAATAGAGGTAAATGTGTTGGCATTAACAACCCAAGTTCATTACTGTGCTTTTCTCATTTCAGGTGCACTGAAAATAATGGATGATGGCTATCCATCTTAATTTAATTTGTATGTACTGTGTTGGTATGTCTTTACGCATTCACAGTAGGCTATGACTTCCCATTTCCTGCAAAGTAAAGGAGCATATGCTTTAGTATAAACAGATTTTGTAATGAAAAGTGAATTTCATTCAGAGACTACTTGGAAGCCTAAAATGTTCTGATAGATTGCACAGGGCGAAATATATCTGTATAGATGATTCATTGGGTTTAATGGCTATCATTCCAACTCAATGTTATGGAATTATATTGTTTATTTATGTGTACTTATTGGCTTGTTTTCCTCTGTGGTTTTAATACCATACTGGAAACTACAAATATAGAGTAAAAAAGGTTGCCATGATCTTCACTAGAAAAGCCAAGTCTCCTTCTAGAGATTTATCACGCTAAATCAATGTCTAAATTCTATTGCTATGGACATGTACAGACAAATATTCAACTTCACTAAAAGAGGAACTCTAAGGCCATTTTTCAGTGGCAGACATGCTGGCCCCATTTCATAAGTTTAAGATACAGAATAAGAAGCAGGGCAAGACCAGGAAGTTTGATGAACGCAAAAGTTCAAAATCTTTTAAAGTTCCCACTTTTGGGGAATTCCTTGGTGGTCCAGTGGTTAGGACTCTGCATTTCCACTGCAGGGGGCATGGGTCTGATCTCTGGTCAAGGAAGATCTCACATGCTGTGAGGCATGGCAAAGGAAGGAAAGAAGGAAGGAAGGGAAGGAGGGAGGGAGGGAAGGAAGGAAGGAAGGGAGGAAGGAAGGAAGGAAGGGAGGGAGGGAGGGAGGAAAGAAGGAAGGGAGGGAGGGAGGGAGGGAGGAAGGAAGGAAGGAAGGAAGGAAGGGAGGGAGGGTGGGAGGGAGGGAGGAAGGAAGGACAGGAGGGAGGGGGGAAGGAGGGAAGGAAGGAGGGAGGGAGGGAGGGAGACTAAATAAATAAAGTTCAAGCTTTTTGGAGAAATATGTTCAACATAAGCCTTGTCTCGGGTCCTTGAGCTTCCTCAAGATCTAGAGAAGGAGGAAGCAACTTGAAGAAGCACATGTAAGGCAGGATTTCTCTTACTCAACAAAATCAACTCATTTTAGCCTTTCCATGAAGAGTCATAGTGATTGTCCAGAAGCAGATGCCAATTTTTAACAAAATCAACAATTTACAAATACATTTCCAATGCACTTCTACAACTAAACTAAGTAATCCAGGGGAGGCAATGTGATTTTACTCTATTGCTAATGACAAACCTTCATTTATCTGTTTTAGAAAATATTATTTTCATAGAGAATCATAAAGAAATTTTCTTTTATATAATTAATTTCCTAAAAAGTAGACTGTGATTTATTCTCTGGAATATCTACCTCTAAGAAGAAAATGTTACTATTGAAACAATACTTAAGGCACAATATCTAAAGAATTTGGAGCCAAAGAAACTTGGCATGTTAGTAAGCTGGACATGAGGTTTCTAATTTTAGTCCTCGCCACCATTAACTTTGTGTCTTGGAGGAAGTCATGTTCTGACACAGGAAAGTTGGGCTCGATTTTATTTTTTCATTTGTAAACTGAAGAAGTTGAGCTAAGTGATTTTGCAGATCCCTTCCATATCTAAGAATAAAAGATATTGGTTTGCTTCATTTTAATGAACCATATTAAAAAAATATGCAAGTCAAATCAAAATATAGAAAAGAGATCTATTTTACAGGCATTTTAGCAAAAAGATGTTAGAATAAGCCCAGATATTTTCTAATAAGTTGAAAATGTATGATTAAAAGATCTTAAAGTTAACCTTCTAAAACATCAAAGATTCTAAGAATAACAATACTGCTCATTTTACCAGCTATACTCACAGCAAAATTAATCCCATCACTTCCCATGTGCTGCTAGAATGATAATTTCTGATTTACAGGATTTAGTCTATCTGGGACTAGTTACATTTTCATAACATTCGAAATAAAGAACACTCAGGTAGACACACCTACTCAGGGAAAATCCCTGAAAGTATAATGCTATAAATTCAAAGCAGAATAATGGTACAATGCAGAAATTTTTTCTTAAAAACAAACAAACAAAAAACCCTAAAAGATCTCCTTAGTATTTAAAACTACTAGGGTCTCTTTGAATTAGCTACTAGAATCAAAGTATAAAAACTCAAAAGCTTAGAGTTTAGTTTAGCCATAGATAGGTAACAGCAAAGGCTTTAGGCATCTTGATTCAGCAGTAATGCTTTTTGGGGATGTGCAATTAAACTCTACACCTAGAATACCCTCCATACAAACAACAGTGAGTTTGGAAACTGTATTCTCGATGAGTTCTAGTATGGCTGGCCAGCAATGGGAAATTCTAGCAAGCTACCAATAGTTTAGGCTAAACTTAAAATGTCTGCAATCATCTGAATAAAGAATTCATTTATTCATCATTGGTTTATGAAGCAAATACTTATTAAGAATTTATTTTACTAGGCACTATTTTAGGACCTATGGATACCATGATAAAGACACCAGTCAAAGTGCCTCCTCTCACAAAGCTTACTTTGAAGTCAGGGGAGAAGGAAATAAACATATGCATACATAATATTCAGGTGGTGACAAAAGCTATGAAGAAACATAAAGCAGAGTAAGAGAACAGAGTAAAGAATCAGTGAAGACATCTTCAATAGAGTGACATTTAATCAAGGATGGATTTCAATGAAGCAAGGAACAAGACTGGATATTATCTAGGTGAGTTGTGTCATAGGGAAAAGAAACATTCCAAGCAAGGAAAGCACCCAGTTCTGATAACATCAATAAAGAACGAAATTATGGAGTAATTATTCCATGAGGACAGAGACCACATCCCTCAATGTATTTCCCAGCACCCACCACAGCATTTTGCACATTGTAGGAGCTGACATGTGCTTGGCACTGAGATAAATTGACTAAATAATTCAATGCCTCCTCACTTAAGGATTCAAGAAAGGAAGAAAGGATATGTTCACTAGCTTTATTCTATCAGCAATGGACTTCCATTTCATCAGGTGTTACTGAATGCCAGCTATGTCAGCATTGCCAACTATGTGTTCAGCATCGTAAATAACATTTTATTCTTTTATTATTTAAAAATGTATATTCTGCTATTAAAATCGTAACATAAAAAGGCATTAAAAACAAAGTTGAAATGAGTCGAAGCTATAAAAATATGCTAAATAGCATGTATTACTTTATTCTTTCAAATTGCTCAAGATTTTCACCAAGTCAAAAGCAAAAGATCTAAGAATTAGATTTAGTTCAGAGCTTCTTGGCAACCAAGGGGGCAAAAAAGTAATGGCAGGTATATTATGGTAATAAAATTTTCATTGTGTGTGTGTGTGTGTTTTTTATTGGAGTATAATTGCTTTACAATGTTGTGTGTGTTTTTAAACAGAAGGTGTAATATGTTTCTATAAAGCCTTCATGAAAGCAATAAGGTTTACATAGCTGAGTGAAGCCGTTTATGGAAGGGTTAAAGGAAAATACTCCAGGTAAAATGCTTTTTAGTGCTCTAACTTGATATAGAAATGAAACCTAAAAATTTAAAAACAAGCATATTCATTATAATCTGTAGACCACCTTTATTTTATTTTATTTAACATCTTTATTGTAGTATAATTGCTTTACAATGGTGTGTTAGTTTCTGCTTTATTACAAAGTGAATCAGTTATACATATACATATGTCCCCATATCTCTTCCCTCTTGTGTCTCCTTCCCTCCCACCCTCCCTATCCCACCCCTCTGGGTGGTCACAAAGAACAGAGCTGATCTCCCTGTGCTATGCGGCTGCTTCCCACTAGCTATTTTACATTTGGTAGTGTATATAGGTCCATGCCACTCTCTCACTTTGTCCCAGCTTACCCTTCCCCCTCCCCACATCCTCAAGTCCATTCTCTAGTAGGTCTGTGTCTTTATTCCCGTCTTGCCCCTAGGTTCTTCATGACCTTTTTTTTTTTTTTTTTAGATTCCATATATATGTGTTAGCATATGGTATTTGTTTTCCTCTTTCTGACCTACTTCATTCTGTATGACAGACTCTAGGTCCATCCACCTCACTACAAATAACTCAATTTTGTTCCTTTTTATGGCTGAGTAATATTCCCTTGTATACATGTGCCACATCTTCTTTATCCACTCATCTGTTGATGGACACTTAGGTTGCTCATCTCCTGGCTATTGTAAATAGAGCTGCAGTGAACATTTTGGTACATGACTCCTTTTGAATTATGGTTTTCTCAGGGTATATTCCCAGTAGTGGGATTGCTGGGTCGTATGGTAGTTCTATTTTTAGTTTTTTAAGGAACCTCCATACTGTTCTCCATAGTGGCTGTATCAATTTACATTCCCACCAACAGTGCAAGAGGGTTCCCTTCTCTCCACACCCTCTCCAGCATTTATTGTTTGTAGAGTTTTTGATGATGGCCATTCTGACCGGTGTGAGATGATATCTCGTTGTAGTTTTGATTTGCATTTCTCTAATGATTAATGATGTTGGGCATTTTTCATGTGTTTGTTGGTTATCTGTATATCTTCTTCGGAAAAATGTCTATTTAGGTCTTCTGCCCATTTTTGGATTGAGTTGTTTGTTTTTTTGATATTGAGCTGCATGAGCTGCTTGTATATTTTGGAGATTAATCCTTTGTCAGTTGCTTCATTTGCAAATATTTTCTCCCATTCTGAGAACTGTCTTTTCATCTTGTTATGGCTTCCTTTGCTGTGAAAAAACTTTTAAGTTTCATTAGCCCCATTTGTTTATTTTTGTTTTTATTTCCATTTCTCTAGGCGGTGGGTCAAAAAGGATCTTGCTGTGATTTATGTCATAGAGTGTTCTGCTTATGTTTTCCTCTAAGAGTTTAATAGTGTCTGGCCTTACATTTAGGTCTTTAATCCATTTTGAGTTTATTTTTGTGTATGGTGTTAGGGAGTGTTCTAATTTCATTCTTTTACATGTAGCTGTCCAGTTTTCCCAGCACCACTTATTGAAGAGGTTTAGACCACCTTTCTTGAATGTTAATGTATTAATATTCTTCAGTGTATTTTTCTTGGATCCTAGGGAGCAACGATTCAACTAATCTGGCGATGGAAAGGAAAAACTCACGGTGCGCATGCAATATGTATAGGTTTAAAAGATGATGTTTGATTTCAAAGTTAAAGTGTTTAGACTTCTGCTTCTGACCATGATGGAATAGGAATTAACTCTCCCACCTCAAACAACAAGGAAATATATAAATCTATTTTATTTATAAATAAATATAAAATATATAAAATAATGGACTGTGATTCCTTAGAGAAGGTAAAATAAGCCAGGTGAGTCCAATGAAAGCCCAGGGTACAGCCCACAGTTATCTGCCTGGCTGCAGTTCAAGGAGAAGAACCCAGACAGAGCCCAGCATTCTCACTGAGTTGAGAAGATCAGAGTTTAGGGAGGGTAAGGGGGTTGGAAACCACATGATAGAACACTAGAGATGAGGGAGCTGTACAGAGATAGAACTCCAGGGATCTGTTGAGGGTTGCCCATTGAGTCAGGCTGAATACTGATATGCAATTGTGTGAGAGGAAACTACCCAAGGCTGAAGAATGAATCCCAGTCTGAACAATTATCAGAGTTTATGCAGAGCTAATCACAATTCATGTTTCCATCATCCAGTGCGATTACATGGAGTATCAATATGAATCATCATTTAGTTATCACCATAACAGTGAAGGATAATCAATCTTAGACTAAAGGCTACTGCGAACCTGCTTTAACTAGTTTAAAAGCAAGCTTCAAAAGAATCAAACTGATTCCAAGTAGCTTAACCATGCCAGAAAAAATGTCTATCACTATTTAAACGAAGACAACAAAATCCAGTAGCAAACAACGTAAACCCCTAAATGTCCAGCATCAATAAAAAGGGGGGAAAAAGATCAATAAATAGGGGAAAAGTCAGTAAAAGACCCAGAAATAACAGACATAATGACATGTGCAGAGAAAGATCTTTTTAAAAAGCTACAATAAATATGCTCCATTTGTTTCAGGATATAGACGAAAATAGAAATATAAGGAAGAAAAAAAATGTAAGCTATAACAAGGAGCCAACCGGAAATTTAAAGATGAAAACTGCAATATCTTAAATGAAAAAAATATAATGCATTATATTGTCAGCAGATTAAATACTGCAGAAGAAAATTATAACTGAACTTGATAACATAAAAATAGAAACTACCAAATCCAGTATATATAAAGAACCCTTTACTTTTTCAACTCAATTAGAAGACAAATAACATTTTTAAAAAGGGAAAAATATTTTAACAATACATTTCACTAAAGAAGAAATGTAAATGATCAATAAGCCCATGGAAATATCCTCAACATCATTAGTTATAGGAAAATATAAATAAAACAACAACAAGACACCATAGACATTCACTAGAATGGCTAAAATTTAAAGAGTGATAATATCAAGCTGATGAAAATGTGGACCCCTGGAACTTTCATACACTGCTAGTGGAAATGTAAAGTGTTACAATCACTTTGGAAAACAGCTTAGATGTTTCTTGTAAAATTGCATATATATTGATACTTACTATACATCATCCAGTAATCTCATCCTGCTATATTTACCCAATAGACATGAAAACATGTGTACATATAAAGACTTGCACTCACATATCCATAGTGGCTTTATTACAATAGTCAAAAACTGGAAACAACCCAAATGTCCATCAGCTAAGTAGAAAAACAAATTGTGGAATTTCCCTCCATAAATACCACTCAACAATAAGGGAGCAAACCTCTGATTCATAACAACACGGATAAATCTAAAAAGCATTATGTTAAGTGAAGGAAACCAGATACAAAAGACTATACTCTGTATGATTTCATTTATTTGATGTTCTAGAAAAGGCAAAACTGTAGTGACAAAGAATCTCAATGATTGCCAAGGGCTGAGGGGGGAAAAGGAGATTGACTGCAAAGTGGCAAGAGGGAAGTTTTTAGGGGTTATGGCAAGGTTGTATATAAGCATTGTCCAATAGAAATGTAGTGCCAGCTATACATGTAATTTAAATATTCTACTAGCCACATTTAAAAAGTAAAAGGAACTAGGTTAAATTAATTTTAATAATATGATTTATTTGAGATATCTAAATATTTTTCAATGTATAATTGATATAAATTATTAATGAGATATTTAAATTTTTTTCATACTAAGCCTTTGAAATCCAGTGTATATTTCACACTTAAAGTACAACTTAATTAGGACTAGCCACATTTTGAGTGATCAATACCACAAGTGGCTAGTGGCTACCATTTTGGACAGAGTAGTTCTATATCATGATTGTTGTGCTGGTTACACAACTGTATACTTTTGTCAAAACTCATTGAATCATACACTCAAAGTTACTATAGTTTATCGTATGTAAAAGATATAAAGCTGATTTTTTTAAAAAAAAACAGTTAAAGTAGTTGATTTGTGGGTTTGCTCACATAAAAGACCTTTCCTCCCACCCTGGAAGGCAAAGCTCTAGGACACAGAAGAAATATAAAAACAAACAAACAAGAAACATTCCTATGTGAGAATTTTATAATTGAATTGGGAAAGCAAAAGTAATACATATTATTTTACACCGCAATCCATGACATACATAATACAGAAATAGCTTAGTTCCAACTTCAAGTTCAGTAAATTAGTTCTACGAAGTAATATCACTGATTCTGAACTGGAATAGCAAGAGACATATAGAGAAATTGGTGGGTTATTTTTGTATGAACCTTGTCACTACTAAGTCCTTTAGTTCACTGCAAGAAATACCGTAATCAAGAAACCTGATTTGTATCCTGGATATTCCACTACTAGCTAGCTATGTGATATAATTTCTCTGACCTTAGTTTCCTCTCCTGAATAATAATAATGGCTCCATTTTTAATTGCCTCATATATACTCTTTTAAATTACCTCATATATACTCAGTGCTGTGTCAGGCGTTTGACGTCATTCCTTTCTCTCCTCAACATAATTTAGAAAGTACAATTATGTGACTTTTATAGATAAGCAAACTAAGACTTAGAGAAGTTAAGTAACTTACTCAAATTGCAAGCTAGTAAGTACAGAATTGGATTTAAATAAAGGTTCTTCTAGTTCAAAAAGTCCATGTACGTTCTATTAGACAGCATTCACTCCCAAGGTGGAGTTAAGACTGGATGTTCTCCCGGGATTGATGGTACTCTGTAGCACAAAGTAATGATCAAGAACTCAAATTCTAGGGTCATTAGGATAAGGCTAAAATTCTACCTCTGCTTTCCAAGGATTTGTTCTGTGATCTTGGGGAAATTACTTAACCCCTGTGCTCCTCAATTGCCCCCATCTTAAAAAAGCGGGGATAATAACTTCCACAAAGGTTGTGAGGACAAAAAGTTAATATAATTTAGGCATTTAGGATTGTGGTTGGCCCCATAAATGTTGTTAGTTATTAACATTGTGCTTCTAGATGACTTTGGCGATCACTTTAAATTCTACAAGTCTATGATTCTACAATTTATAAATTATTGTGCATGGATAGTGAACAATTTTCACTCTGAATTTGTTTGTGTCTTTGCCTTAAATAATTCTAAAGTGATTTTCAAAGTTTATAAGCTAACAGTGATTTTTAGTTTTTAGTCGATTAAACCCTAATGCTAAAAGGAAACTGCTTTTAATACAATTGTCCAAAGTAAAAGAAGCTAGATTTGGATGTATATGTCTTCTGCTGCAGGGACTCATTAGGTCACGAGGTAAGTGAGAGATCTTTGAACGGGTGTTCTGTTACACAAGGACTATAAACTCCGTTTATTAGTTTGAAAAGTTGTTAATCATTAAGTTTTCATAAAATCTAAAGTGCAGCCCTTCTTCTAACCTATCAAGCTACTACCTCTTTCAGAGTCTGTGTTTTCTATTCCCTCTGTCTTGAATTCTCTTGCCCCATATAGCATTTCTTAGCTTCCCGCAGGTCTCTGATCAGCTACCACTTCCTCAGAAAGTCCTTCCCTAACCACCTTTTACTGCTCTCATCCATTTGTGTTACTTCATACCATTTCTCACCCCCTAACTATGAATGACAATGAATTGTTTTGTGTTTTGTGTGTGTGTGTGTGTGTTTCCTCTGATTTCAAAGACTTTGATGGAGTGTTCACAGTGCCTAGAACTGTACCTAGCACAGAGCAGAAGTTCAATTTTAAAAATAATTGAATGTATGAATGAGCCTCAGAGGTCCAAATGACCTCTTGGTCTGTGCTGGTTCTAAATGTTTGACTCTAAAATTTAAGGGGCATAAAATTTAAGGGGCATATTCTTCCTCTTGGTACAGAACTAAAGCGTCAAATTACAAATATGTCCATTTGAAAATGATTGCTAAACAAGCAATTTTAAGGATGATTCAGTAAAGTTGCTTGAAAAAATAAGTACGTAAATAAATGCTTGTATGAAAAAGGTTAAAGAAGAAATTGACTTCAGCTAAATTCGATTTAGTGTTGCCCGTTTCCTGGAAGCCTCAGTTAAGCAAGACTAGGGTAAGTCTTTGCCTCCCTCGCTGCTGTCAGCCATTATAGAAAGGGCATCTTGATAACAAGACACTTTGACCCAAACTACAGCCTAGAAGAGTGGAAATATGATGTATCATACTGAAAAAGAGCACAGCTTTTAGAACCTAAGAGTGTCCTAGATCCTAACCTCAGCCTCACTGCTATTACATCATCCAGGGTATATTATTTACTGTCCCTATTCCTCAATCTCTTAATATTATGAAAAAAAGAGGTAAAACAATACCCACCTTGCTTTGCAGTTGTTAGAATTAAGTTATGTATCTAGAGCATGTACTCTAAAATCATCTTCAATAAATGCTGTTTTCTACACACTCTCTATTGCTACGCTCTTTGCCTGGCTCTGACTGTTTGGCCTCTAGCCTTCTGCTTGGATTACTGAAGCAATGACTGGCCTTCAGTCTTCCCTAAATTGGGCCCGTAGTCCACTAGCACAGTCTATCCAAATGTTACAGTCACACTACCAGCCCTATCCTACAGCAACTCAACTATCTCCGTAACCTCAGAATTACATTTTCACCTTCAGATCAAGGTCTTAAGTGATTTCTAAAACACACTTACTACTCTAAATATTAAAGCACAACTATGGGCAATGTTTCCAAACTTTTTCTGGATTGTTTCTCCTAAGTGCTGAATGTGGCGGAGAAGGCTAGTTCAGGGATCTTTCTTGACTGAAGTCTCATCCTGTTCTGTGCTCACTTCCTCTTTCTGAACTCCAGTCTCACTGGACTTTTTTGGGTTCCTCTCAATTCTCACAGGTCCCTTGCACATGCCCTCCTCTCTGTCTCTAGTATTTTCCACCATCTTTTCTTTTGCTATGCCTACTCAAACCTTCATCTCTCAGCTTAAATGTTACTTCTTCTGAGAGATTTCCCCTGACCACCCCAGCCCCAAATCCGAATGGGCTTCCTTGCTAAACTCACACCATCATGTAGCTTCTCTTTACAGTATTGATCAAAGTTGTGTTTTTACTTTTGTTTGTACTATCATTTAATTAATTTATAATTCCCAATAACTTCATTTTTCAAGTTCCTTGAGGCAGGAATTATGTTTAATTTTATGTATCATTGTACTCTGAGAACTTAGGACACAGCCTGGCACATGGTAGGTCCATGATAAATATATGAATGAATAAATGGATAACATGCAAAGAAAAAGACTGACTCAAAATTTAAAATTCTTATGTACAGAATTCATTATAGTGTTCTCTTTTTCCAAATGTTCATTACTTTAGCATGGCGATCTTCATCTAAAAATCTTAATTTCCACCGGAAAAAGTAAAAGAGCTGTTGACCCTTGGTCATTCATTAATTCAGTCTTTCATGTTTATCACAACTCATGTTCTATGACAGGCACTGAAGATGCAAAGATGAATAGTGTATGCAGCACAAATCCTACTTCTAAATGTGTAAGCTTCTATTTCCTTCTTCTGTTGCCATATTATGGATTTTAGATACATCACCAGTGAATACAGCTACTCAATATAGTTCTTCTTTAGAAGTGAATATAGAAGGAAAAAATACATAAAAGTGGTTAATGCTGATCATGCTGGCGCTGGAAATTTACTGGTCAGTATAAGTTAACAGTTATTTAATGAACTCCACTAGCAATCCTTCACATTGCCATCCATCTAAGCCTCTAAAGTACACTTCACCAGTGAAAACAAGGCAGTGTTACTGGGTCCCACTCTTGAGCAACTTCAACTCTGCTCTCTTTATAAATGGCCCCTTGTGTAATTATTAAAAAGTGTCTAAATTTCATCTGCTGGGTATGTCTATGGATAGTAGTCAATTAGAAGAGATAGGAAAAGTATCTTAATTTAGAAAAAAAAATAGGATCGGCATATTACAAAAACAATGAAAAAGAATGTATAATCTAGCATGTAATTTTACTTTGCAATCTCCACATAATCATTTATTAGAGTTATTAATACCCATGGGGAAAGAGTTCTTCTTATAAACAGAGACAATCAGAGAGCAGTAACCTGAATTTTATGGAACCTCATTCTTTAGAAGGAGGGTTTTCTTCTGAGCTTTTGAAGTTGCCCACAAGAGTTATGTCATTGCTTATAACCAAGGAAACCACAGGAAACTTGGTTGCTAGGAAACCACTGAATTATCTCCATGAAGATCACCACAGTAGTCTTGGTTTGAATAGAACAGATGCTAGGAAAATAAAATTATGAAGTTACAGTTACTTTTTATTTCAACCTAGGATGCCTCTTTAATTGCCAGTTAAATCTTTTCACCTAAGAGGAACTGCTTGTCACTTCTGAAAGGCCATCACACAGGTAGAACGGGGAGCCACGACAGGGTGCTGCTGGGGCTGCAGGAAACGGGCACTGTACAGTGTGTGAGCCTAGGCTCCGATGCACACATTCTTCCTTTTCCCAATTAATTCAGCTACCTAGGGAAGGGATGTAGTGACAGCTACTGTCACCCCCACTGAGGGATAGATTATTTTAAAAAATCAAGCACACTTGTAATTGAATATTTTCAGACCTATGACTTCCAACATTCTCTAGTATGTTTTATGCAGAATAGAATTCCACGCCTCCTTCTTAAAAATTTAGATTGAACTGTGATGACACAATATAAGAACAAAGCAATGGCTAACCTTGGCCAAGCTTCTGAATGGTCCAATATAAGTTCCCTTTTAGAAAACAGGGTGATCCAAAAGTTTTCTTCAAATATCATACATATTGTCCTGTCATCTGTCCTTCCCTCCATGGAATTATTAGTGATGTATTTATAAATCTATCTAAACTTGGTTAGACTCCAAATATATTTCCAGCTCATACCACACCTGGAAAAATTAGGATTTATAGCCTGTCCACACCATGACAGGAAGTGATACTTCCTTTTATATGCCTCAAACCTAACTTTCAAGGTAATTCTTCTTTCTACTATTCTAGAACTACATTTACCTTATTCACACTCTTTTCTTTCTCCGGTTCTTCTACCTCTGTGTTTTCCAAGGTCACTTTGTCCCAAAGTTGCCACCTCCTCCATATTACCAATTTATGAAGTTATGGGATGCAATTCTGATCATCCCTTCTTCTGTTTTCTAAGAGTTAACTTGTCAGCCACGTAATTCAAGGGTCTATTGTATGCCTCTCTAAATGTAAATATAGATTTTCATTTGATAGTCAAATGGATAAAAATCTTCCATAAACTTTATCCTGTGGGCAGTGATCCTGTGGGACCACTGGAGAGTTTTAAATAAGCGGGATGATATAAGCAAATAATCAGATCATGATAGATAACTTTGATGGCCGAATGACAAGTTTTGGTGTAAGACTACACTGGAAGTAAACAGAATAGTTAAGAAACTACCTGTGTATTTCAGAACACTCACAACAACAAGCTTGTCTTTGGGAGGGAAAAAAGCTGGAATATCACTAAACAAATAGTTTACAAATATTCAAGAAGCCTATGGCATTATCTCATATGCAATCTCAGGAAAATGACTGGCTTAGTGCAATGCCTTTTATACAGTACAAGGGGAAAAAAAATCTCTACATCTTCATGGACAAGATGCAAAACTTAATTTTTTGCAAGTGCATTGTTAGTACAATGCAATCTAAAGATAGTCCATTAATAAATGGCATATTTGTAAGAAGATCTACGTTGGCATAGCCAATCTCGTCCTGTCCTTGGCTCTATCTTTCTCCTCTTTTGTAGCAACAGCTCAGATCAACATATAGCTAACATGTTCAGGGAACCTGAGTACAATACAAATCTCAGAGGGAAATGACCATAAGGTATTACAAAATCAGTATGCTAAAAATGAGCCACTATCTATAAAGATAATAATAGCTGCAGTGTAATGAATAGCTTCTATTTATAGGGTACTTTATATACCTTGTCTCTAGGCCTTGCTGAGCTCTGGCAACCTCAGTATCATTATTCTTATTCCAAAAATGAAGAAATTGCTGCTCAGAGAAGTTGTGTAAGAGTTAGTTAATTAGTAACAGAGCCAGGTATTGTATCCATGCCTAGTTAGCTCTTTACCAGTCTGACTGGTTGGTTTATACTTTGAGAATAACAAGCTCAGTGGCTTAATGCAGGAAATTTTATTACTCATACTACCTGTCTAAGTGGGTCATATGGGGGACTCTGCTTATTATAGTCACTTAGGAACCCTGGCGGATGAGGGCTCCTCTCTCTAAGGCTGCAGAGGCAGAAAAAAGGAGTGTGGTGATTCGCAAACCAACTCTTAGAGCTTCTGCCTAGAAATGCCAAATGCCACGCTCCGTGTACTCACATTCCAGGAGCTAAAAGCTGGTCACAGAGCTAAATCTAACTTACAGGGGGCGAAGAATATAATCCTGCTGCTCCAGGAGTAAGAAAAGAACTGAAACATTTGTGAAAAGCCCTAGTGATTACCAGGCCCCTAAGTTCAAGTTCTCTCCACTTCACCTTGTTGAATATTCAATAGGATGACATTGAGTGAAGTTAAGTCAGAAAGAGAAAAACAAATACCGTATGCTAGCGCATGTGTGTGGAATCTAGGGAAAAAAAAAGAGGGGGGTTCATGAAGAACCTAGGGGTAGGACGGGAATGGGGATGCAGACCTACCGGAGAGTGGACTTGGGGATGTGGGGAGGGGGAGGGGTGGGCTGTGGCGGAATGGGGGAGTGGCATGGACACATATACACTACCGAGCGTGGAGTGGATGGCTGGTGGGAGGCAGCCGCATGGCGCAGGGACATCAGCTCGGTGCTTTGTGACCACCTGGAGGGGTGGGATGGGGAGGGTGGCAGGGAGGGAGACGCAGGAGGGAGGAGATGTGGGAACACATGTGTATGTATGGCTGGTTCGCTTTGTTGTGAAGCAGAAGCTAGCACACCATTGTGGAACAACTGTACTCCAGTGAAGATGTTAAAAAAAAAAAAAGAGTGCTGTGTCACACTACTATATATAAGACAGATAACTAATAAGGACCTACTGTATAGCACAGGCAACTCTACTCAATACTCTGTAATGGAAAAAAAATCTAAAACAGAGTGGATATATGTATATGTATAACTGATTCACTTTGCTGTATACCTGAAACTAACACAACATTGTAAATCAACTATACTCCAATAAAAATTAAAAGAAAAAAAAAGACATTGAAAACAAAGACAAATGGACAGGTCTCTATTTCATTTAGGGTGAACAAATACAGAAATACAAGTACAGCCTAGAGTAGATCTGACACAGCAGCAGGAGGTATAAAAATACTTAAGATTTATGAGAGTAGAACCTTGCAGTGAACCATCATGAATAGGTTTACTAATAGCATTATAAAGTCATGATTCAGAAAGACCAATAAAAAATCCCCACACTTTCAATCCAGGTCTCCTGTCAAAATTTTCTTCATGAGCTCCAGGCCTCTTCATCTAACTAAATTCTAGAAGTCTCCAATTGGATATCCAGGGTACTTGGAACTCATCATTCCAAAACTGAACTTAATTAATTTCTTGTCCTTAAAATGTAACTCAGGAACATCCTCGCATTTGCCTTATCTGAACTGACATGGCCCCAAGCCAGTGCCCCAAGTTAGAAACCTCAGACTCCTTTCCTTCTCTTCCCTCTCCTCTTCTCTGCTTCAGACAGCTGACCACGAAGTTCATTTGATCTTTGCTCAGCAACGCCTCTCCTTTGCCTAAATTGTAGTTCCTCTCAGCTATTTTTAGAACTATCGCTATACCCTCTTAACTGATCTCCGTGTCTCCAGTTTGGTCCACCCCAAATCATTTTGCATACTTCTTCCAGAGTAATCTTTCTAAGCTACTTAAAATATGGTCTCCCTATTTAAAAGCCATTGACTGGCCTTCTCATAACCATAGAAAAAAGTTCAAGCCCAACTGTGTGAAACATAGGCCCTTCACAATTTGGATCCTGTATTTCTGGTTTCATCTTTTGCCTTTCAACCCATACTTGACTGGCGTGAAGCTACCAGCTGTTCTCTGAACATACTGAACACTCTGCTGTTATGACTCTGTGCCCTTGTACGTGCAGGTCTCTCCCTGGCCTGAGTACCTGTCTCTTCACAGTCTGGTGAATTTCCATTCAATTTGTAAAGATCCAACTCAAGTATCACTTTTCTCGATTACACTTCTCTCTTCAAACACCTCTATTATTATCCTTATCACACTGTATTGGAATTATTTCTTTACAAGTCTATCTCCTCTGCTAGACTACATGCTGTGGTAGGAATTAATTGTCCTAGAACTTAACATGGGCCCTAAAGTTTTGGAAGAATTAGGATGGAGATGAGCTGGAGAATAAAATGCTAATTGGATGGAACTAATGGTGCGGTTTGCAAACAGTACTGTTGGGTTAAAATTTTTAGGAACTAAGTAAATTGTGAACATATCACTGGCAAAATGAAATATCAAGATAGAAAAAATAAAAGGTGATTATTATCAGTATTAATAAGTAAAATGTTATTGGCCTATTCACTAATTAGAATTCCCTAATGATTAATGACATAAGAAAATGAACTTGAGGGTCTGGGATATCAGGAGGTGCAGAATGGTCTTGAAAGAAGGTCATAGTGAACTGCTGGCCCCAGTCACGTAGCTCCCAAACTCTGCGGATCCTTTATGATACTGTACCGACCAACCCCTTTATAAAAAATCTCAGGTAGCAAAGAGCCCAAATATTAACAACACACCTGACTGCATGCTCTTTGAGGAATTTTAAATTAGCACAAAGGAAAGTGTTTCCCTTGAGAGCTATTCTGGCATTTTATACTCACTTATTGCAACTGGTATGTGAGACCAAAGCAACATGCTTTTAATAAAACACTCCATAAATGTGGGAGGGGTGTGTTTCATTACCCTGGTGATAATTCGGCTTTTTTCCCTTCAGAGAAGAGAGGCTCTGAACCCCGCTGAGCTGCCAGAATAGGCTCGATGAATCCCTATAGCAAGAGTAGCGTTAGCAGTGGGATTGCATAGATTTCAGATCGCAAAAGCCTGGGTAGCATTTCATTATTGAAGTTGCCTGATTGCTTTGGTTCTCATCTTCTCCCCAATTCCTTTCTTTCTCTACTGAAAATCACTACAACAAACAAATGAAACAATAACACCACAAGCAGCAGCGTGGGCTGAGCCCCTCATCACGAATGACAGCTGCACAAACTTGCAGTCAAAACACCTATTTTTGAGGCTAACGCAAACAAAGCCTGTCACGATTCCCCCTAACCTGTCAAGATCAAGGGCGATGTGCACTGCATGTCCCAGATCTTTGTGCTCATGCTGGTCAAATGTATCCAGAATCCAGGAGAAGTTTCTGGAATCAGAGTGCCCAGCCATTCTGCTTATTATGGCAACCTATGGTTCTGTTTTCATCAGCTGCCAAGTTATTATTTCCCTAGCTGCATGTAGAACCACTCTAGATTTCCCTTCTCCCAAAATAAAACTCAGATGCTCTTAGAGCTGCTTCATAGGAAGGTAAATGGCAGGAAATGCTGCTAGCTCATATTAAAACTTCCCCATTCATTAAATCTGTACCTTCTCCCATGATTAAGAGAACTTCTAAATTTCCCTGTCTGTACTTTCCTCATAAAAAAAATCCTTTTTTTAAATTCAATGACTTGTTCCAAACCACTTCATCATTCTATGTTTCATAAAAAATTTAATGGCATCTAATCCTCTAAGTCCCACTAAAATTCCTTTGTATCTAATGTCAGCTCCAAGCCAGTCTAAGAGCAGATACTTATACCTAAAGCCTGTAGGTTCTGTCCCACTTGGTCCCTAAACCACTGGTTCTCAAATTTTAGTCTACATGACAATCACTTGGGAGTTTGTAAAACATGCAGCTCCCTAAGACCTATGCCAAAACTACTGACTCACTAGGTCCTGGGTGGACCTGGATGGGGCACAGGAGCATGAATGCTGATAAGCACCTCTAAGTGATTCTATTCCATACACTGAGACCCACCCATAAGCCAATGAGAACTAAGCCCCAGCATAGATATGTTTTCAGCCCCATCCTCACTAATCCTAACATTTGGTGCACCCTGATTTGAAAGCCATCAGGCTAAACCACATCCTCCAACATTTCTGCCCTAACTTAGTGTGCATGGCAGTGCTAGGCTACAATTTTTGATTAGTACTTTGTTTCCAGCCAGAAGGAGAACTGTGCCTAGAATCTCAGCCCAATTTGCTGGGGCACTAACACCCCACCTAGTTTCCATCAGGGAGAGCCCTGTCCCAATGACAGTCTGAATTTCTACCAAAAACCAGAAAGAGTTGCCAGGAGAATGAAGGCACCACCACATATCCGAAAAAAGGCTGGAATTATAGGTGAGGTCTACCATATCTGATCCCACTGGACGCATGCCATCCCCCAACTTCTACATCTGAGCCTCCAGATGTCTAGAGTATTTATCAGGACCAGTACATTCTCTAACAGTTAGACCCTTAACCCTTTTACTGGATGAGAGTTTTGGGGGTAAAACCACAGTGTTTGCCCTGCTCGCCACGTGAGAAATTTTTCTTAGCTGTATTTTACTTTGTTGCTATGATGTCATTGGCTACACTCAGGGTCATTATAAGAAAGATTCCTACGAAACCCTTTATTGTAACTACTGTAATGATGTTGGCAGGGATGTTGTTCACTAATTTACTCAATTTCCTCTTAATTTCTCGTTAGGGAGAAATTCCTGTCTGGTCTTGATACCAAAAATAGATTTACTGCCCATGAACAATTGATTTGTTTTTTTTATCTCATGGACACTGAATTTTGTAAGAGAGAAGGCTTCCGTTTTTGACTTTGACTGCTAGAAAGCAGAGCCTACCTCTAGTGTTATGTTGTATGTTTTAAGTCACATTCCCAGCAACACTGTCCCCAGTTTTATTTTTCTATTTTCTTTCATCCCAATACTCTCTTATTGTATTTCTCATATCTCTTATGGGGTGTCTTAATTTTTTTGAACTGAATGAAGGTTTACTCTTGACTCCTTTCTGTCCTGCCCATCTGGGTCTAAGATAACAAGATAACTCAAAGGCTAAGGATGACCAGTGGTCCTATCAACAAGCAGCTATTACGTACCGACCTGATGCTCAGAAAAACTGCAACTCATCTGAGGGATTTTGAAGTAAGACAAAGTGCTTGCCCTTAAGGTACCTACAATGCAGCTGGGGAAAGAAGATTGGCACATATAGACTGGCACAAGAGAACACAGTACAAGGGGAAATGCTAGGGACAAGGTGGTATTGATGTTTAATACGCCAGAGTTCAAAGATGAAGGAAATCACTGAAGGCAGGTAGAATTAGACATTTTCCAAAAAAGATAGGACTTGAACTTGCACTTAGGTCATGGAGAGAATTTAAGGTTTTAGATTAATAGAATGGGAAGAAGGACATTCTAGACCAAATGAAGTATGGAGTATAATATACAGTACAGCATGGAATAGAGGCACAATGAACAGAAAAGAAAGTTGAGGTAAAGAGACATGAGTTTGGATCCTGGCTTGACACAGGTAGATTCCTTAACCTCTCAGCATCCTTCTCCTAATTTGTAAATCAGGATAAGGATGTCTACTAAGAGTCTCACTTTGATAAGAATTACAGATAAATTGTAAAACAGCTATACAATACCTAGCGCAGGTTAAGCACTCAAAATGAGCCAACTCTATGACAATGGTGAGAAGTCTGGAGGTGATACTTAGTGCCTCTGGCCTGCAGATTCCTTCCTTCTACAGCAGCTGTTATACCCTGAGAAGTGGAAAGCATAATTACATAGGGCTGGGGACAAATGGTGGGTGGTCTGGTAAGTTAGCAGGTAACTTTTGACTTGAGAGAGGAGGAACAAACGAGCTATTTAGAGTTACTAAGCAGGGTAGTGACACGATGAAAGCAGTGCTTAAAGAAGATTAACATGGTCATGGAGGAAGAAAATGAAGGAGACAATACTACAGGTATGGGCACTAACTCAAAGGCTGTTGTGGTGATAGGCATAAAGTGACAAAGTACAGGATGAGGGAGGTGGCAGGGGACTGCAAAGCCGAGGCTTGGAAACACTTTAAAGAAAATATTTCTTTACTTTCTTTAGAAAGGATTTTGTGACTGACTATACAGGGGAGATGAATGAGTCAAAGGGTTAAGTCTTATCATAGTAATTGTCCTAAAAATTGCCAGCTGTTTGTCTTTATCTCCCACTAGATTCTGAATTCTGTAAGGGAAAACAACGTTTCTACCTTGCTCACCAGTGCCTAGCATGGTATTTCAAGCATAGATGACAATCATGATACTTTAAAATGCATTTCATTAATGAATAATGAATTCATGAACTAATTTTATTCATGGAAAATAAACTGAATGAAAAAATAAATAACATTAATGACTACCACAAACAAAAGTAGTGAACATGCATTGAGCACTTTCTATTGAGCATTTTGTAAGACTTCATTTACATTAAATATCTTACTTCAATCCTAACAAAATTCCTATAGACCAGATACTGGGTTTTTTTGCAGTACGCGGGCCTCTCACTGTTGTGGCCTCTCCCGTTGCGGAGCACAGGCTCCGGACGCGCAGGCTCAGCGGCCATGGCTCACGAGCCCAGCCGCTCCGCGGCATGTGGGATCTTCCCGGACCGGGGCACAAACCCGTGTCCCCTGCATTGGTAGGTGGACTCTCAACCACTGCGCCACCAGGGAAGCCCAGACCAGATACTGCTTTATCTGTATTTAAAATGAAGCACAGCAAATTCAGGCTATTTACCCAAGGTTGCTTAAGTAGAAAATGACAGAGCCAGGACTCAAACCTATGTCTTCTGCTGCCAAAGCCTGTGCACTTACTCAGCAAAGTGGGAGTGGGCCTTGGAAAAAGAAAGTCCTGTCAAAAGAAAAGCAGAAGTAATGGAAGCCAGTTACCTTTTATACACTTTTCACTTTATAAATATTTACTCTTCATATCAATTCCACAGGTAGATATTCAATTACAGTGATCTCCTGTGGATAAGCAGGGTCCCTAGAAACAAAAAAAAGGAGCTTCCTTGTTCTCAAGGACAGGAAAAACAAGTAGAAGAGAGTAGATGTGACAAGAAAAATCAGCCAAAAGACAACAGTAAAAGATAAACTGCAAAACCCCACTTGACGGGCTTCCCTGCTGGTGCAGTGGTTAAGAATCCACCTGCCGGTGCAGGGGACACGGGTTTGAGCCCTGGTCCGGGAAGATCCCACATGCCGCAGAGCAACTAAGCCCGTGCGCCACAATTACTGAGCCTGTGCTCTAGAGCCCGTGAGCCACAACTACTGAAGCCGCGAGCCTAGAGCCCGTGCTCCGCAACAAGAGAAGCCACCGCAATGAGAAGCCTGAGCACCGCAACGAAGAGTAGCCCCCGCTCACAGCAACTAGAGAAAGCCCGCACGCAACAACGAAAACCCAACGCAGCCAAAAATAAAAAACAAACAAACAAAACGCACTTGATTAAGTGTGCAAGGAAGATGCAGGTTAATAAAGATTAGGATTTGGGAAGTGAGAGTGAATGCTACCATGTTTCTTTGTTCCAATGGCCCTCTGATTACTTCTTTCTGCAAATACAATTCCCGTTGTATTTCTCTGTTATAAGATTGTATAAATTGCAATTGCCCATTTCAAGAGCATTTTACAAAAATCCCCCTTTAAAAAAAAAAAGCTCTCTTTCCAGGCATCTGATGATACTTTAGAATAGATAACTTGTGAAGTGAACACATGCCATTTTAGCAGGCAAAGCTAGAGTATTTGTAGCTACACACACATTGCCCTTTTCATTCCCATATAGAAGTTTTCTGTAGTAAAGAATTTCAATTGAATTCAGAATTACCGAGTTGCAGCAAAGGAAACCACTGACAAAATGAAAAGACAATTTGCTGAATGGGAGAAAAATATTTACAAATGATATGACTGATAAGGGGTTAGTCTCCAAAATATATAAATATCTCATACAACTCAATATCAAAAAAGCCAAACAACCCAATTAGAAAATGGGCAGAACACCTGAATAGACATTTCCCCAAAGAAGACATACAGATGGCCAACAGGAATATGAAAAGATGCTCAATATTGCTAATTACCAGAGAAATGCAAACCAAAACCACAGTGAGATATCACCTCACATCTGTCAGAGTGGCTGTTATCAAAAAGACTACAAATAGCAAATGTTGGCAAGGATGTGGAGAAAGGGAATCCTTGTACATCATTGGTGGGAAGGTAAATTGGTCCAGCCACTGTGGAAAACAGTATGGAGTTTCCTCAAAAAACTAAAAATAGAACTACCCTATGAACCACAATTCCACTCCTGGGTATATATATCCTAGGAGAATTAAAATGATAATTTGAAAAGATATATGCACACCAATGTTCATAGCAGCATTATTTACAATATCACAGATATAGAACCTAAATGTCCATCAACAGAATGGGTAAAGGAGAGGTGGTATATGGATACACAATGGAATACTACTCAGCCATAAAAAATAAGGAAATTTTGACATTTGCAACAATGTGGATGGACCTGGAGGGTATTATGCCTAGTGAAAAAAGTCAGATTGAAAAAGACAAATACTGTATGTTATCACTTATATGTGGAAACTAAGAAATAAAATAAACTAGTAAATATAACAAAACAGAAACAGACTCACAAGTACAGAGAACAAAC
Source organism: Delphinus delphis (assembly GCF_949987515.2). Lineage (NCBI taxonomy): Eukaryota > Metazoa > Chordata > Mammalia > Artiodactyla > Delphinidae > Delphinus > Delphinus delphis. The sequence goes on along the minus strand of NC_082683.1, from coordinate 56,373,468 downwards.
TAGTGGTTACCAGTGGGGAGCAGGAAGTGGGGAGGGGCACAATAGGGGTAGGGGAGTAAGAGGTACAAACTGCTATGTATAAAATAAGCTACAAGAACATATGGAAAGGGAATATAACCAATATTTTATAATAACTTTAAATGGAGTATAGCCTATAGAAACTTTGAATCACTATGTTGTATACCTGAAACTAATATAATGCTGTAAGTCAGCTATACCTCAATTTAAAAACATTTTTTAAAGAATTATTGAGTTACAACACTAGAACTAGTTCTGTGAAGTACTTTAGATATCTCTATGCTATAAGAAGAGCCACCGCAGACCAAATGTACACAGAGGAAACAGTTATGGAGGTGAATCTAAGGCAGTGAACATTACCCAGTTTCCCAGAAAGCTAAGAGAAAGCCCCCAATTCCTCAAATAAAGACATTTTACAATGGAAGTATTTTAAAATACATACTATATGGTCTTCTGCCACCTTAATGATCGTATGCAAAATATATAATTCATCTTTAAATCACAGATTTGGTTGTACCTTAGAATCAACTGGAGAACTTTAAAAAATATCCATTTCCTAGGCCCCACCCCTCATGAATTAAATTAGAATCCCTGAAGGTTAGGCCAAGAACATCAGGCTTTCTTTTTTAAATGCCTCAGATGATAATAATGTAAAACCAGATTGAGAACCATTACTTTAGCCTATGACTCAGAGACATATTTATGAATATCTGTTATTTCTGCATTCACTACCCATAGCTATAGAAACTGATGGGGAAGAATTGATGGGACCCTAGGCTGATGATTTAATTTGCCCCAAATCTTGTTCTCTGTGAGTGAATAGGTCCTCACTATGTGTCAGGTACCTTTATGCAGTGTATACTTCTCCATACACAGCACTTGGTTTCTGCTGAAAAGGACAGGCTTGTCATTGGGTTGGCCAAAAAGTTCATTCGGGTTTTTCCGCAAGATGGTATGGAAAAACCCGAAGAATGTTTTGGCTAACCAATTATGCCAACATATCACCAGTCACCCAGGGCAAACCTTTGCAACACCAGCTGGCCAACAGCAGTACATCCAACCCTCAGGTCTCCCATCCACAACCTCTATGTTCATTCTGGTTACTCAGGAACTGGCTCCTCAACATTAAAGTATGGAAGAGTATGGCTCACACTGCTTACAGGGCCTGAACCAATCTAGAAATAGAAAAGTTCCACAAATTTGTCTCCAGATAATGCCAGAGACGATCACTTCTTGACTTTTTTTTTTTTTTTTTTTTTTTTTGCGGTACATGGGCATCTCACTGCTGTGGCCTCTCCCGTTGTGGAGCACAGACTCCAGACGTGCAGGCCAGCGGCCATGGCCCATGGGCCAAGCTGCTCCGCGGCACGTGGGATCCTCCCGGACCGCGGCACGAACCCGTGTCCCCTGCATCGGCAGGCGGACTCTCAACCACTGCGCCACCAGGGAAGCCCCGACGATCACTTCTTGAATGTCTGCTTTATGCCAGGCACTGGAGTAAGTGCTTTTCCTAACATTATCCTACTTGGAGCTCACAAGAACCCTAGGAGCGGGTATTTTGTTCAGGGTCCTGAACAAGACTAGGCTAGATAAGCCAAACCAAGGGGATTTTCTTACAGGGAATTTGTTACACAGGTATTGAAAGAGAAGTAATGAAGTGGAGGTAAACTGGGTATCAGTAACTGCAAGAAGTAGCTAAAAATCCTCGGGCTGGAAAAAAAGGGAAGATGTGGGGTTAACAGAACTTACAGACTCAGAGGAAGAGGCCCCACACAGTGGTGCACAGAAGGCTGAAGGGACATGACTGCTACTAGAAGTAAGAACAGAAATTGAAATCTGGAGCCTTCCCTCTCTTATGCTGTGGAAAAGATGCTAATAGGATCTGAAATCAGGAAGGTGGTCTTTTCTTCTCACCTCCCATCTTTTGGGTTCCCACCAGTATCTCCCATTGTTGGAACCTGAATGGAAGCAAGCTAATAAGTGAGCTTGAGAAATGTGGTCCACTGAGTTCCATCTTCAGCATCACAGAATGGTAAAACAAAAAAGGAGAGGGCGGAGTTTGGAGATGAGAGTCAATAGGTGAATAATTGGCATTTGTAGGTGTTATCATTTTCCCTGTTTTATAGAGGGATAAGAAAAAAAACTAAGTAATTTGACCAAGGTTACAGTTAGCAAGAAGAGGAGATTGACTCAAATCTGTTAGCACATCTATGCTTCTAACTACTGACCAACATTGCCTTCCATGTAATACAGCCTTAAGATTTTCAAAGCACATAATAATAATCATATTCATTAATGAGAATTAACATTTATTGAGCATTTTTCATGTGTCAGGCTTTGGACTAAACCCTTTACATGCATTTGTTTATTTAGTTCTCACAATAATACTATGAGGTGGGTACTAGAGTATTATCATCTTTGGTGGCAGTATAATGACATGGTGATCAATACCATGGGTCAAGGGCTCCAGACTTTCAAGTACCTGGATTAAAATCCCATCATTATCACTTATTAGCCTAATCTACTGTAGGTAGCTTTTTAACTATTTTATACTTCAGTCTTCTCACATGTAAAATAGGTTTATTAATAATACTTAGCTTAAACAATTGTAGGGAAAACTAAATGAGATAATGATATTAACTTCCAGAAATTCTGAATAAGCATTTGATAGGTACTAGCTATAATAGTTATCACCATTTTGCAGGTGATAAAAGTTGAGCCTTACTCCATTGCATATTCTTGCCTCCATTATCAAAGATAAGGTGACCATAAGTGCATGGGTTTATCTCTGGGCTTCCTATCCTGTTCCATTGATCTATATTTCTGTTTTTGTGTCAGTACCATACTGTCGTGATTAATGTAGCTTTGTAGTATAGTCTGAAGTCAGGGATCCTGATTCCTCTAGCTCGGTTTTTCTTTCTCAAGATTGCTTTGGCTATTTGGGGTCTTTGGGGTTTCCATACAAATTGTGAAATTTTTTGTTCTAGTTCTGTGAAAACTGCCATTGGTGGTTTGATAGGGATTGCACTGAATCTGTAGATTGCTTTGGGTAGTATAGTCATTTTCACAATGTTGATTCTTCCAATCCAAGAACAGGGTATATCTCTCCATCTGTTTGTATCATCTTTATTTTCTTTCATCAGTGTCTTATAGTTTTCTGCATACAGGAAAACTGCATAGGTAGGTTTATTCCTAGGTATTTTATTCTTTTTATTGCAGTGGTAAATGGGAGTGTTTCCTTAATTTCTCATTCAGATTTTTTGTCATTAGTGTACAGGAAAATGCAAGAGATTTCTGTGCATTAATTTTGTATCCTGCTACTTTACCAAATTCATTGATTAACTCTAGTAGTTTTCTGGTAGCATCTTTAGGATTCTCTCTGTATAGTATCGTGTCATCTGCAAACAGTGACAGTTTTACTTCTTTTCTGATTTGAATTCCTTTTATTTCTTTTCTTCTCTGATTGCTGTGGCTAAAAATTCCAAAACTATGTTGGATAACGGTGGTGAGAGTGGACAACCTTGACTTGTTCCTGATCTTAGAGGAAATGGTTTCAGTTTTTCACCATTGAAAATGATGTTGGCTGTGGGTTTGTCATACATGGCCTTTATTAAGTTGAGGTAGGTTCCCTCTATGCCCACTTTCTGGAGAGCTTTTATCATACATGGGTGTTGAATTTTGTCAAAAGCTTTTTCTGCATCTATTGACATTATCATATGTTTTTTCTCCTTCAATTTGTTAATATGGTGTATCACATTGATTGATTTATGTATATTGAAGAATCCTTGCATTGCTGCGATAAACCCCACTCTATCATGGTGTATGATCCTTTTAATGTACTGCTGGGAAAACTGGACTGCTACATGTAAAAGAATGAAATTAGAACACTTCCCAACACCATCCACAAAATTAACTCAAAATGGATTAAAGATCTAAATGTAAGGCCAGACACTATAAAGCTCTTAGAGGAAAACATAGGCAGAACACTCTATGACATAAGTCACAGCAAGATCCTTTTTGACCCACCTCCTAGAGAAATGGAAATAAAAACAAATAAACAAATGGAACCTAATGAAACTTAGAAGCTTTTGTACAGCAAAGGAAACCATAAACAAGACAAAAAGACAACCCTCAGGATCGGAGAAAATATTTGCAAATGAAGCAACGGACAAAGGATTACTCTCCAAAATATACAAGCAGTTCATGCAGCTCAATATCAAAAAAATAAACAACCCAATCCAAAAATGGGTGGAAGACCTAAACAGACATTTCTCCAAAGAATATATACAGATTGCCAACAAATACATGAAAGGATGCTCAACATCACTAATCATTAGAGAAATGAAAATCAAAACCACAATGAGGTATCATCTCACACCAGTCAGAATGGCCATCATCAAAAAATCCACAAACAATAAATGCTGGAGAGGGTGTGGAGGAAAGGTAACCCTCTTGCACTGTTGGTGGGAATGTAAATTGATACAGCCACTATGGAGAACAGTATGGAGGTTCCTTAAAAAACTAAAAATAGAACTACCATACGACCCAGCAATCCCACTACTGGGCATTTACCCTGAGAAAACCATAATTCAAAAAGAGTCATGTACCACAATGTTCATTATAGCTCTATTTACAATAGCCAGGACATGAGAGCAACCTAAGTGTCCATCAACAGGTGAATGGATAAAGAAGATGTGGCACATATATACAATGGAATATTACTCAGCCATAAAAAGAAACGAAATTGAGTTATTTGTAGTGAGGTGGATGGACCTAGAGTCTGTCATACAGAGTGAAGTAAGGCAAAAAGAAACAAACAAATACTGTATGCTAACACATATATATGGAATCTAAAAAAAAAAAAAAAGTTCTGATGAACCTAGGGGCAGGACAGCAATACAGATGCAGACGTAGAGAATGGACTTGAGGACACGGAGAGGGGAATGGTAAGCTGGGACGAAGTGAGAGAGTAGCATGGACATATATATACTACCAAATGTAAAATAGATAGCTAGTGGGAAGCAGCTGCATAGCACAGGGAGACCAGCTCAGTGCTTTGTGACCACGTAGAGGGGTGGCATAGGGAGGGTGGAGGGAGGTGCAAGAGAGAGGGGATACGGGGATAGATGTATATGTATAGCTGATTCACTTTGTTATACAGTGGAAACTAACACAACATTGTAAAGCAATTATACTCCAGTAAAGATGTTAAAAAAAAAAAAAGTTGAGCTTTACAAGGTTAAATAACTCTCCTAAGGTAGAGCTTAAAAGTGATACATGAAGTTTATTAGTGACAGCCACAGTTTTTGGACTCCAGATTCTAGTTCCTTGGCCACTATAGTATAATCTATCCTGTAAATTTTATAAAGATAATTTCTAATCCTTATATGATGCTGCAATAATAATAATAAATACTTCTATATTATTTAGCTTGTGTCAGACATTATTCTAAGTACTTACATATCTTGGCTCATTAAATCCTCACAACTCAATGAGGTAGGTATAATGTTATCTCTTGTTTTCAGATTAGAAGACTAAGGCACTGATGATAAGTAATTCACTAGAGGATGCTTAGATGGTTAAGTGGCAGAATTACACTTCTAATACCCTACAGAAAGAAAGGTTTTATTGACCTCTTTTACCAGTGAGGAAACTGAGGCTCAGAGAGGTGACTAATTCAAGGTGAAGCAACAAGACAGTAGAAACGCGACAAATCTCTCCAATGCTACCACCATAGGCTGAACATTTCCCACTTAGTCCACATTGCTACCAAGTTCTCTACCAAAAAATATGTAGCTTCCTTTAGAGTCATTGACATCATAGAACTGCTAATTCCATAGGCAGAATTTTCTTTATTCCTGAAGTATCTATTATATATCCTTTATTCTACTTTAGAGATTAGTACACACAAATGATGATTAGAATATATATTTCAATCAGGTTTTTTAAAAAAAAATGACTTTAATATTCTCTAAATTTAACTTTGTTGAAATTTTATGAAGAAAGTGTAGTCCACAAAATAGCTGGGACATAGAATATTAGCTCTGTAAGAATCTCAGACAAAGGCTGGGGGAACTCAACACCCAAGTGAAGGGCATCCAGCACTGATGTTTTTTGAATGAGATTGAGAATGTTGATAATAGAAAAGACATACACTGGATCAAACTAATCTCAACCTATGCCAATGTTAGAAGTTTTACCTCCTGAAGGCTAAACAACAACTGTTATGAAGAAAAACAAGAAATAAGAGATTAAAATAGAATTTCCTCACATGGGGGAAAAGCCATGCAGAAAACTCTGTGGGATATCCAATAGCAATGAGTCAGGAAGACCATGATGGAAAAGCAGAGGAAGATTCAGAAGGTCTATGCTAAGAACTGAATGTACTGTGAGAGACCTCTTTCTCATTAAACATCTACAATATTCTCATAAGGGATGAGAAAGCTGGAGAGAATCCGCCTGTAATACACACAGTGGCCGCCTCCATGTTGCCTCTAAAATGAGGCCCCTCTGTTAGCACTTGAAGGCACTTTGGTGAAGACATCCCCCGGCCCAACTTTGTTTTCCGTATTTTCCATCAAAGTTAGACTATTTTTCCTGAGTTCAGGCTATCTCAGCAATAACATCCAAACACCAAAACCTTTGCCAATGTTTTCAATGATTATGTTTTGAATTTTACTCATGCAATCAAGCCTCCTTTTTTTCCTTTTTTCCTCAATACTGTAATCCTTGTTATAAACAAGTATCTGCTCACTCACTAAAATGATGACTATATTCTTTAACTGGTTCATTTTGTCAAAGTAATTCCTTAAGTTCATTTTATTTATTCAGTTTTCAACAACTTACAATACAGATATGTTCTATTCGTTCTTTCACGATGGTTTTGGGGGCTTGGATAGTAATACTTTGTCACAATTTTTCTATGTGAACTGGAATAGCTTTCTCACTCAGGAAAGGAAAACACAATGGCATAGAAACATGGAAATGTCATAGCCTGGCGGACAGCTCCCATTACTCTCAGAACGGTGCCAATGAAACAAAATCTTAAAAAGCAATTATTTTAATATTTCTACACTGGACCTCTCTCATACAGTTAGAGATCTAGGATTTTACAGGACAGACATTGTAGAAACATCTGGGACAGATGAGTTTTTGTTGGAACAAAAAGATTGATCAAATTGAAGACTAATAAATGTGAAAAAACAGCAGGTCATTTAAACTGCCCGACAAATATTAAAATTATTTTTTTAAATTTGTTAGTCCATTTTAAATGCTTATTTTTATTTCTTCAAGGAGAGGCTTCTACATGATAATTGGAAAGACTACTTCATAATTTAATAAATTTTATCTTTAATAGAGTTCACATGTACTTCATTTAAATATTCTCATTCTCAATTCTGCCTCATTGCTCTTAATAGAGTTTCATTGTATTACATAAAATATTTTTTCCTCCTCAACATTCAGCATCTTCAAACAATACCAAAGAGTCATTAACTCTCCCTTTAGTTTCTGCTCAGTCAAGCTGTGTGTAATTAGCTCCTTTAATCTTTTCTCTAAATAACTCTCTCCATTCTCTTAATCAGTTTGTGCATTCTCTGAAGTTTCTTTAATTCACTGGCATTTGTTGCACTGCATTACATGTGGCTTTACAGGTGTAGTATAAAAACTATGTACAGTACACTTAATTAACTACCCTGAAGAATATCTATGGGGAATTTAGAGCCCCAGCAGGTTTATATGACATATTTCACAGGTAACCTGAGGGCTACCAGGTATATAAAACAACTGAGATAAAAGGTCAGAGTCCTCAAGTTCCCTTAAGTCGCCAACAAGGGCACCTGTGCAACCATGACTCAATCAGCAGGAGTTTTTAACAAAAAAATAAAAAGTTATATTTTAACCAGAAATACCTGTCCACACCCCAGAGCCCACTAACAAATCTTTAAATAGAATTGAGAGAGACCAAGACAAAAAGAAGATAGAGGCAGAGAGATATAGACAACTTAGAAAGTGAAAGAGAATGCTCTGAGCACACATTTTAATTTTTAATTCTGTTTGAAGTGAATCAATATGCACTAAATGAGAAAGATGTGTAGGCTACCTGGTTGCAAAATTCATCGCTCTTTTGATCACCAGACCCACCTGATCTGAATGTGCCTGAGGTCAAGCTCCTCAGAGACAGGGAATGAGTCTATTATAGTACGTAGTAGAGGCTCTAAAACCAAAAACACTTCTTGCATGAATAAATGAATTCATGGGTGATGCCACTTTCCTGCCCCTACTGCCCACTCCCCTCCCCAAAGCTGTGACACACACTTCAAGAGAACAGGAATATTCTCTGATCAAAGTTATAAAGTACTTCTACCCACCTGATAGAATCCTCATGTACTGTGTGATTTTCATATGAGGTCCTGTGCCGGGCTGTGGCGCAGAAAAGAAAGATAAGAGCTAAAATCTATGACAAGATTTAAAGTACAGATTAATATAATAATAGGGGTAAATGTCACAGCTTTGTACAAAATGAATTGCCCAATAAATAACAAAGAAGGTCAGAGAAGGGAGGAGAGAGAAAAAATGTTGACCAGATTCTAGGGAATAAGCAGATGCTGCAGAGAAATAGGGAAAGGAAAGGAATATTCAGGGAGATGGGCAGTACGCCATGGTGGTTAAGGAAAGAAGCTTTAAGCCAGGTAGGCAGTGGTCTGAATCCAAATTCTGCAGTTTGCTAGTCATGTAACCCTAGACAATTTACTCAGTCTACTACTAAATTTCCTCTTAGTAAAATGGGCATAATAATAATAGCCAACTGTATTGAATGCTCACTGTGTGCCAGCAAACTAGAAATGCTTTACATGAATTAACTCATTTAATCCTCACAAAGTCCAGGAGCTAGATAGAATTAAGAGAGATCATTCCCATAAATTGCTTAGAACAGCACAGAGCACATGGTAAACATGAGGACAGGATTCTCGTTACATCATTATCACCATTTTGAAGATAATAAAAATAAGGTACATAGAGGTGTGTGACTTGATCACGATCACACAGATTATAACTAACAGAGACAAGATTAGAATCAGAAAGTTTTTCTAGAGTCCCAGAAACCAGCTTCTTCAAGGTGTGTGCTTTATTAAGAACCTAATAGCACTGATATGTGCCTGACAATATCCCAAGCACATAGAAAGCCTTAAATATTAGTGACTGTTTCTACTATTTTAGAGTAGACAAAAATTATACAATTCTTAGAGACGGATACAATTCATTCATTCACTTAACTGAAATTTAGAGGGTATCTACATGTACTTGGCACTGCACTCAGTCCTGGGGTCATGAATATAAATAAAGCATTGTCCCTGCCCACAAATTGCCTACAGTATATAAAGGAAGTCAAATTCAAAATAAGTAACTGAAATACTCTAAGAAGTGCTCTACAGAAATGAAGATAAAGAAATTACACCTACCTCATTGAATTGTCATGAGAATTAAATTAAGCTGACATGTGTCAAATGCTTAGACTAGTACCTCGAATGTAGTAGTCAGAAGAAATGCACTAGCTATCATTGACTTTATTGTTATTATAATGCTCTGAATGGTGGTATACTTGTGAAGAAAAAGAGAGCAAAATTAGTAAATTGATGGTCTGTTAGCCAAATTAAATTTCCAGTTTTGTTTTGCTTGGCTCACACAGTGGTTGGTTGGTTGGTTGGTTATTTATTTATTTATGTGAATACATTGCCAACATTTAAAAATTAGAATATTACATAAAATCTAGATTTCCAGTATCTCTTGAAAAAAATAAAAATATGAAAGCACATTTCTGCCTGGCAAACACTAGCAAGAGCCAGGATTTAACCAGCTCAGAAGGCCTGGATGTCCTCATCCCAATGTATGGTGTAGAGACCAACTTGGAAGCAGCAGGCTCAGGGTCCCACTTGCACAACACCTAGTGGACAAGGAATGATATGGAATGCTGGCCTGAGGACATGCAGAAATTCCCCTATAGATTTATACATTTCCTAAAAATTTATTTATAGGATTTTGGTCACGATCATGAATAGAATTTTTTTCCTATGTCTAAGTGGATATTGCTAAATCTCTAAAGAGGTGGGAATAAAGGTACTGACAACCTTTCCTAATACTGCAAATTGTAGGCAAACCAGAGAATACGAAGCCTGAAGTCTCACTTAAAAAAGAAAAAGAAGGGCTTCCCTGGTGGCGCAGTGGTTGAGAGTCCGCCTGCCGATACAGGGGACACGGGTTCGTGTCCCGGTCTGGGAGGATCCCGCATGCCGTGGAGCGGCTAGGCCCGTGAGCCATGGCCGCTGAGCCCGCAATGGGAGAGGCCAAGCAGTGAGAGGCCCGCGTACCGCAAAAAAAAAAAAAAAAAGAAAAGAAAAGAAAATGAAGTTCCTTAGTAAGTTAAAGAATTATCATATGATCCCACAATTCCATTCCTAGGTATATACATAAACAACATAAAACAGCTGTCTAAACAAGAACTTGCACAAAAGTGTTCACAGTACAACTATTCACAATAATCAAAATGTGGATACAACCCAATTGTCCATCAACTGATGGATGGATGAAATGTGGTATATCTATACAGTACAGTGGACTATGATTCAGCCATAAAAAGAAATGAAGCATGGTTACATGCTGCAACATAAATGAACCTTGAAAACATTATGCTGCATGAAAGAAGCCAGACATAAAAGGCCACATATTATGTGATTCCATTTATATAAAATACCCAGAATAGGCAAATTCATAGAGACAAACAGGAAGCAAGTTAGTAGTAGCCAGGGGCTGGGGGAGGGGGAAATGAGTAATTGTGTTAACGGATACAGGGTTTCTTTCCTTCTGGGATGATGAAAATATTCTGGAGCTAGAGTGGTGATAGTTACAAAACACTATGAATGTACTAAAGATTTTATACATTAAAGAGGTTAAAATGGTAAATATTATGTGTATTTTAGCACAATTTTTTTTTTTTTTTTTTTTTTTTTTTTGCTGTACGCGGGCCTCTCACTGCTGTGGCCTCTCCCGTTGTGGAGCACAGGCTCCGCACGCGCAGGCTCAGCAGCCATGGCTCACGGGCCCAGCCGCCCCGCGGCATGTGGGATCTTCCCGGACTGGGGCACGAACCCGTGTCCCCTGCATCGTTAGGCGGACTCTCAACCACTGCGCCACCAGGGAAGCCCTAGCACAATTTTTTAAAAAGGCATTATTCACAGGACTTAGGTTCTTTAAGTCCCCCGTATTTGTTCTCTTTTGTCCAAGTATCTTTGCTCAGTAAGCTTCTCTTACATGAATGGATGGTTTAATAAGTGCTATGTGAATGAATATCAAATAATTAATGAGCGAAAGAAAGCATGACCTGATTACTCCTTACCAAGGAGTGTGTCATTTTAACTAACAATATTTTGTGACCAAGAAACATTTGGATATGTTTGCCATTATAAGTGTACAAACTAATTCATTAACCCAGAGTACTTCTAACCCCCCTCCTATGGACATAACAATGAGCAATCACATCTCCAGAACCTTTTCTGACACAGGCAGTGAGTCTCAAATGGGCAGAGATGTCTGCCAAAAAAGCAGGTGTTATTTGTTTATGCTCTACTTATAGCGCTACCAAATAAAAGCAATGTCTGAATGGCTCTGGGCTTGACTTTCCTAAGGACCACTCCACTCTGCATTAACGCACTCTCTTTATTTAAAGATGGCTCTTCTATATCCTGTGTCTACTCTTTTTTATATGAAATATCCCTACGTCTTTCAACTCTTTCCTTCTATACTGTGGTTTCCATAGCATTAAACAACCTGCACACCCTTCCTGGGATGATTTCTCTTTGTTAATGTCCTCAAGGACAGCATCAAAAACTAGGCTCAGAGTTCCAAATGGAGTCCACAAAGGTGCCAGAGAAGGATTTCCAGAGCTCTGGAACCCACACTTGCATTGTTGCAGTTTAAATTAATATGTGATTTAGGGAACACCATGTTATTTGGTCTCCTATTGAGCTTGTTGCCAACAAAAACTTGAAGGTAGCTGTAAATGATTTTTTTTTCAAAAAGGTTAAGGGGGAGACATAGTCATACCATTATATCTCAAAGAAGGGACAGGGGGTAAGAATAGGGAAAGTGGGTCTGGAGAGGCTGGAAAAAAAAAGTGATATAAATAATATAAAAGTGATATAAGTATTTATCTTTCTCTGACTTATTTCACTAAGCATAATACTCTTCAGGTCCACCCATGTTGTTGCAAATGTCAAATTTTCCTTCTTTTTTATTGCTGAGTAGTATTCCATTGTGTGTGTGTATACACACACACACACACACACACACACACACATATACACATCTTCTTTATCTGTTCGTCTACTGATGTACACTTAGGTTGCTTCCATATCTTGCCTACTGTAAATAATGCTGCTATGAACATTAAGGTTGATGTATCATTTCAAATTAATGTTTTTGTTTTATTTGAATATATATATACTCAGGAGTGGAACTGCTGGATCATATGGTAGTTCTATTTTAAGTTTTTGAGGAAACTCCATACCATTTTCCACAGTGGCTGAACCAATTTACATTTCCACCAACAGTAAACAAGGGTTCCCTTTTCTCCACATCCTCACCAATATTTATTATTTGTAATCTTTTTGATGACAGCCATTCATTCTGACAGGTGTGAGGTGATATCTCATCATGGTTTTGATCTGCATTTCTCTGATGATTAAGCAATGGTGAGCATCTTTTCACGTGCCTGTTGGCCATCTGTATGACTTTATTGGAAAAATGTCTATTCAGGTCTTCTACCCATTTTTTAATTGGGTTGTTTCTTTTTTTGGATATTGAGCTGTATGAGCTGTTTATATAATTTGGATATTAACTCCTTATTGGTTATATTATTTGCGAATATTTTCTCCCATTCAGCAGGTTGTCTTTTCATTTTGTCGATGGTTTCCTTTGCTGTACAAAAGCTTTTAAGTTTAATTAGGTCACATTTGTTTATTTTTTCTTTTGTTTCCTTTGCCTTAGGAGACAGATCCAAAAAATTATAGCTACAATTTATGTCAAACAGTGTTCTGCCTACATTTTCTTCTAGGAGTTTTATGGTTTCTAGTCTTACATTTAGGCCTTTAATCCATTTTGAGCTTACTTGTGTATATGGTGGTGTGAGAAAACATTGTACTTTCATTCTTTTACATGTACCTGTCCAGTTTTTCCAGCACCACTTATTGAGGAGACTGTCTTTTCTGCATTGTAAATTCCTGCCTCCTCTGCCATAGATTAATTGGCCATAAGTGTGTGGGTTTATTTCTGGGCACTCTATTCTGTTCCACAGATCTATGTGTCTGTTTTTGTGCTGGTACCATACTCTTTTGATTACTGTAGATTTGTAGTACAGTCTGAATTCAGGGAGTATGATACCTCCTGCTCTGTTCTTCTTTCTCAAGATGGTTTTGGCTATTCAAGGTCTTTTGTGTTTTCATACAAATTTTAAAATTATTTGTTCTAGTTCTGTGGAAAATTCCATTGATATTTTGATAGGATTGAATTGAACCTGTAGATTGCCTTGGGTAGTATGGTCATTTTAACAATATTAACTCTTCCAATTCACTAACATGATTTATCTTTCCATCTGTTTGTGTCATCTTCGATTTCTTTCATCAGTGTCTTATATCTTTCCAAGTATAGGTCTTTTACCTCCATAGGTAGGTTTTTGCCTAGGTATTTTATTCTTTTTGATGCAATTGTAAATGGGATTGTTTCCTCAATTTCTCTTTTTGATAGTTCGTTGTTAGTGTATAGAAATGTAACAGATTTCTGTATATTAATTTTGTAACCTATAACTTTACCAAATTCATTAACAGCACTAGTAGTTATTTTGTGGCATCTTTAAGATTTTCTATGTATAGTTTCATGTCATCTGCCAACAGTGAGTTTTACTTCTTCCTTTCCAATTTGGATTCCTTTCATGTCTTTTTCTTCTCTGATTGATGTGGCTAGGACTTCCAATACTATGTTGAATAAAAGTGGTGAGAATGGGCCTCATTGTCTTTTTCCTGACCTTAGAGGAAATGTTTCAGCTTTTCACCATTGAGTATGATGTTACCTGTAGGCTTGTCATATATGGTCTTTATTATGTTGAAGTAATGTTCCCCCAGGCCAACTTGCTAAAGAGTTTTTTTTTTTAATCATAAATGGATGTTGAATTTTGTCAAAAGCTTTTTCTGCATCTATTGAGATGATCATATGATTTTTATTCTCCAAGTTTTTAGTGTGGTATTATCACATTGATTGATTTGCAGACATTGAATAATTCTTGCATCTATGGGATAAATCCCACTTGATCATGGTGTATGATCCTTTTTTTTTTTTTTAAACATCTTTATTGGAGTATAATTGCTTTACAATGGTATGTTAGTTTCAGCTTCACAACAAAATGAATCAGTTATATATACACATATGTTCCCATATCTCTTCCCGCTTGCGTCTCCCTCCCTCCCACCCTCCCTATCCCACCCCTCCAGGCGGTCACAAAGCACCGAGCTGATCTCCCTGTGCTATGCGGCTGCTTCCCACTAGCTATCTACCTTACGTTTAGTAGTGTATATATGTCCATGCCTCTTTATCGCTTTGTCACCGTTTACCCTTCCCCCTCCCCATAGCCTCAAGTCCATTCTCTAGTAAGTCTGTGTCTTTATTCCTGTTTCACCCCTAGGTTTTTCATGACATTTTTTTTTTTTCTTAAATTCCATATATATGTGTTCGCATACGGTATTTGTCTCTCTCTTTCTGACTTACTTCACTCTGTATGACAGACTCTAGGTCTATCCACCTCATTACAAATAGCTCAACTTCATCTCTTTTAATGTATTGTTAGATTCAGTTTGCTAATATTTTGTTGAGGATTTTTACATCTATCTTCATCAGTGATACTGGCCTGTAATTTTCTTTTTTGTGTGATGTTCTTGCCTGGTTTTGGTATCAGGGTGATGTTGGCCTCATAGAATTTGGAAGTGCTCCTTCCTCTGCAATTTTTTGGAATAGTTTGAGAAGGATAGGTGTCAACTCTTATCTAAACATTTGGTAGAATTCACCTGTGAAGGCATCTGGTCCTGGACTTATTTAGGGGGGGTAGTTTTTAAAATTACTGATTCAATTTCATTACTGGCAATTGGTCTGTTCATATTTTCTATTTCTTCTTGGTTCAGTAATGGAAAATTGTACATTTCTAGGAATTTGTCCTCTTCTTCTAGGTTGTCCATTCTATTTGCATATAATTATTGGTAGTAGTCTCTTATGATCTTTTGTATTTCTGTGGTTTCAGTTGTAACTTCTTTTTCATTTCTGATTTTATTGATTAGGGCCCTCTCTCTATATATATATATATTTTTTTTGATGAGTCTGGCTAAAGGTTTATTAGTTTGGTTTATCTTTTCAAAGAACCAACTCTTAATTTTGTTATCTTTTTATATTTTTTAGTGTCTGTTTCATTTATTTCTGTTCTAATTTTTACGATTTCTTTCCTTCTACTAACTTTGAGTTTTGTTTGTTCTTCTTTTTCTAGTTCCTTTAAGGTGTAAGGTTAGATTGTTTATTTGAGATTTTTCTTGTTTCCTGAGGAAAGCTTGTTTTGCTATAAACTTCCCTCTGGAACGGTTTTTGTTCCATCCCATAGATTTTGGATCATTGTGTTTTTGTTTTCGTTTGTCTCCAAGTGTATTTGATTTCTTCAGTGATCCATTGGTTGTTTAGTAGCATATTATTTAGCCTCCACATGTTTGTGTTTTGGCAGTTTTTTTCTTGTTCATGATTTCTAGTCTCATAGTGATGTGGTTGGAAACGATACTTAATATGATTTCAATTTTCTTAAATTTACCAAGGCTTGTTTAGTGGCCTAGCATGTGATCTGTCCTGGAGAATGTTTCATGTGCACTTGAAAAGAATGTATATTCTGCTGCTTTTGGATGGAATGTTTTATATCTATATATCTATATCTATCTGTATCTCTATATATCTAGTAAGACTATCTGGTCTAATGTGTCACTTGAGGCCAGTGCTTCCTTACTGATTTTCTGTCTGGATGACCTGTCCATAGATGTAATTAGGGTGTTAAAGTCTTCCTACTATTATTTTGTTACTGTCAGTATCTCCCTTTAGGTTTGTTCATACTTGCTTTATGTATTTAGGTGGTCCTATGTTGGGTGCACATTTATTTGCAACTGTTATATCTTCCTCTTGGATTAAACCCTTTATCATTATATAATGTCCCTCTTTGTGTCTTGTAACAGACCTATACTCAGAAAACTATAAGATACTGATGAAAGAAATAAAAGATGACACAAATAGATGGAGAGATATATCATGTTCTTGGATTGGAAGAATCAATATTGTGAAAATGACTATAGTACCCCAAGCAATCTACAAATTCAATATAATCCCTATCAAATTATTGATGGCAGTTTTCACAGAATTAGAACAAAAAATTTTACAATTTGTATGGAAATACAAAGACCACGAGTAGCCAAAGCAATCTTGAGAAAGAAAAACAGAGCTGGAGAATCAGGCTCCCTGACTTCAGAGTATACTACAAAGCTACAGTCATCAAAATAGTATGGTACTGGCACAAAAACAGAAATACGGATCAGTAGAAAAGGATAGAAAGTCGAGAGAGTAAACCACACACCTATGGTCACCTAATATATGACAAAGGAGGCAAGAATATACAGTGGAGAAGAGATATCCTCTTCAATAAGTGGTGCTGGGAAAACTGTACAGCTATATGTAAATGAATGAAATTAAAACACTCCCTAATACCATACACAAAAATAAACTCAAAATGGATTAAAGACCTAAATATAAGGCTGGATACTATAAAACTCTTAGAGGAAAACATAGGCAGAACGCTCCTTGACATAAATCACAGCAAGATCTTTTGTGGTCCACCTCCTAGAATAAGGAAAATAAAAACAAAAATAAACAAATGGGACCTAATGAAATTTCAAAGCTTTTGCACAGCAAAGGAGACTATAAACAAAATGAAAAGAAAACCCACAGAATGGGAGAAATATTTGCAAATGAAGCAACTGACAAAGGATTAATCTCCAAAATATAAAAACAGCTCATGCAGCTCAGTATCAAAAAAACAAACAATCCAATCCAAAACTGGATGAAAGATCTAAATAGACATTTCTCCAAAGAAGACATACAGATGGCCAAGAGGCACATGAAAAGATGCTCAACATCACTAATTATTAGAGAAATGCAGATCAAAACTACAATGAGGTATCACCTCACACTGGTTAGAATGGCCATCATCAAAAAATCTACAAACAGTAAATGCCAGAGAGGGTGTGGAGAAAAGGGAATCCTCTTGCACTGTTGGTGAGAACGTAAATTGGTACAACCACTACGGAGAACAGCACAGAGGTTCCTTAAAAAGTAAACACAGAGCTACCATATGATCCAGCAATCCCACTCCTGGGCATACATCCAGAGAAAACCATAATTCAAAAAGATACATGGACCCCAATGTTCACTGCAGCACTATTTACAACAGCCAGGAAATGGAATCAACCTAAATGTCCATCAACAGAGGAATGGATATAGACAATGGACAATGAAATATTACTCAGCCATAAAAAAGAACAAAATAATGCCATTTGCAGCAACATGGATGGACCTATTGTCATAGTGAGTGAAGTCAGACAGAAAGACAAATATCATATGGTATCACTTATATGTGGAATCTAAAAAAAGAGTACAAATGAACTTATCTTCAAAAAAGAAATAGAGTTACAGGTGTAGGAAAGAACCTTGTGGTTACCCAGGGGTAAGGGGGGGGTGGGGAAATTGGAAGATTGGGATTGACATATACACACTACTATATATAAAATAGGTAACTAATAAAGACCTACTGTATAGCACAGGGAACTCTACTCAATACTCTGTGATAGCCTATATGGGAAGAGGATCTAAAAAACAGTATATGTATATTCTTATTACCATTTCGTTAATTATTCTGGGGTTGTTTTTGTGGGTCTTTTTTGTTCCTTTTGTAAGTCTTCTTTTGTTCTCTTCTATTATAATTTGATGACTGTCTTTAGTGTTATGTTTGCATTCCTTTCTCTTTTTGTATATCTATTATAGATTTTTGGTTCATGGTTACCGTAAGGTTTATATATATAGTAATCTATAAATATACCTGGTTATTTTAAGTTGCTTATCTCTTGATTTCAAACTCATTTAAACAACACTGCATTTTTACTCTCATCCCTTCACAATTACTGTTTTTGACATCTTATTTTATATCTATTTGTTTTGTGTATCCCATAACTGCTATTGCAGATATAGATGATTTTACTACTTTTGTCTTTTAACCTTTCTACTAGCTTTGTATGTGGTTGATTTACTACCTTTACTGTATATTTGCATTTACCAATGAGCTTTTTCCTTTCGTAATTTTCATGTTTCTAGCCATGGCGTTTTCTTTTTTGCTTAAAGTCCCTTTAACATTTCTTGTAAAGCTGGTTTGGTGATGTTGAACTTTTTTAGCTTTTGCTTGTCTGTACAACTTTTGATCTCTTCATCGAATCTGAATGAGAGCCTTGCCAGGTAGACTATTCTTGGTTATAGATTTTCCCCTTTCATCATATATGGTGCCACTCCCTTCTGGCCTGTAGGGTTTCTGCTGAAAAGCAGCTGATAGCCTAATGGGAGTTCCCTTATATGTAACTTGTTGCTTTTTCCTTGCTGCTTTTAATATTTTTATCTTTAATTTCTGCCATTTTAATTACAATGTATCTTGGTGTAGTCCTCCACAGCCTTAAATTCATCACCTCTTTGGGAATCTCTGTGCTTCCTGGAAGTTTTCAGCCTTTATGTCTCCAAATATGTTCTCTGCCCCTTTCTCTCTCTCTCTTCCTTCTGGGACTCCTATAATGTGAATGTTAGTATGCCTGATGTTGTCTCAGAGGTCTCTTAAGCTGTCCTCTTCTTTTCTTTGTTGTGTTCAGCTTCAGTGTTTTCCACTACTCTCTCTTCCAGCTCACTGATCTGTTTCTCTGTATCATTTAGTCTGCTGATTCCTTCTGTAGAAGTTTTCATTTCAGTTATTGTATTCTTCATCTCTGTTTGGTTGTTCTTTATATCTTCTAACTCTTTGTTAAAAACTTCTAACTTCTCACTCTGTTCATCTATTCTTCTCCCGAGTTTTTTGATCATCTTTACAATCATTACTTTGAACACTTTCTCAGGTAGATTGCCTATCTCCATGTCACTTAGTTCTTCTTCTGGGGTTTTATGTTGTTCCTTCATTTGGAATGTGTTCCTCTGCCACCTCATTTTGCCTAGCTTGCTGTTTTTATTTTTGATGTCTCCGGTAGGTTAGTTATGTTTCCTGACCTTGGAGAAGTGACCTTTTGTAGGAGATGTCTTATGCCCCCCAGCAGTGCACACGCCTCTGATCAACAGAGCTATATGCTCTAGGGGTGTCCCCATGTGGGCTGCATGGGTCCTTCTGTTGTGGTAGGCTGCCTAATGTGGGTGGTCTGATAGGTGTGACTGGCCCCTGGTCTGGTTTGTTTCCAGGCCGTTCCTTGTGTGGAGACTGATGGCCCCTGGTTGGCAGGACCAGGTTATAAAGCAGTGGCTGCAGGTCCCCAGGGCTAGTGCTAGCTCACTGACAGGCAGAGCCAGGCCCTGAGGTCTGGCTTCAGGGCCCAGGGGTTCCAGAGCTCATGTGGAACTGCTAGTGGTTGGGGCCAGATCCTGAGACAGCTGACTGCAGTGTCCTGGGTGTCCCGAAGTGTTGGCCTGCTGGTGGGTTGGATCAGGGCCCAGCTGGTCATAAGGCTGGTGGTGCCCTGCTGGTGGGTGGGCTCAGTACTGTGACATCAGGTTTCGGGGCTGCAGTGGTTCTGGGCTGGTGTCTGCCTGTTGATGTGTGAGGCTGGTCCTAAAGCTAGAGCAGGCTCACTGGTGGGTTTGGCAGGGAATTCTGGGGGTGCCTGCCCATTGGTGGACAGAGCTGCGTCCTGGGGTCTCTGGATGCAGGGCCCTAGGGGGGTCCTAGTTCTAGTCCTGTACCCGTGTGTGTGGGGCCAGGACTTGGGCACTATGGTGGGCAGGGCCATGTTCAGGGGAAGTTGCAGGCAGCCTGTCTGCTGGTGGGTGGGGCTGTGTCCCTGCCCAGTTAGTTGTTTGGTCCCAGGTATCTCAGCAGTTGCGCCTACAGGCTGGTGGGAGGGTGTAGCGCTGGGTCCTCAGGCCAGTGAGCTAGAAGGAGGATTGAAAAATGGCACTTGCCAGCACCAGTGTCCACGTGGTAATATAAGTATCCCAAAATGGCTGCTGCTAGTGTCTGTGTTCCCAGGGTGAGCTCCAGTTGTCTTCTGCCTCTCTGGGAGACTCTCCAAGATCAGCAAGTCTGTCTGACCCAAGATCCTTTCAAATTAGCACTTCTGCCCTGGGTCCCAGAGCATGTGAGATTTTGTGTGTGCCCTTTCTCCCAGCCCTCTGGAGCTCCTGAAAGTAAGCCCCACAGACCTTCAAAGCCAAGTGTTTTGGGAGCTTGTCTTCCCAGCACAGGACCCTGAGGCTAGGGAGCCCAATGTGGGGCTCAGACCCATTGCTCCTTGGGGAGAACCTCTGCAATTGTAATTATTCTCCCATTTGTGGATCACCCACCTGGAGGTATGGGTCTTGACTATACAACAACCCTACCCTCCTACCCATCTCATGGTTCCTTCTTTATATCTTTACTTGTAGAAGATCTTTTCTGATAGTTTCTGGTCTTTTTCATCAATAGTTTTTCTGTAAATAGTTGTAATTTTGGTCTGCCCATGAAAGGAGGTTAGCTCAGGTTCTTTCTACCTCGCCATCCTGGGACCTCATCCCAATAGTAGAATTTTTCTTAAAGATATTGCAAGAAAATGTCCATATACTGAAGTACTGAGAAGAGGTAAGGAAAGTCTTACTAAAGTAATTATAGAAGAAGTCAGGTCTGCCTCCTTCACTTGTAGTGATTTGGATACTTATCCTTTTGGAGGAAGGTTAATCCTTTTTAGGCACACACACACCACTCTTTACTGCTTGGTCATTATTTCTCAAGCATTTTCCATGGTATTCATCAATCTCTAGTATAGAAGAAGCACCCAGTGAACAGGATTTGTTTTGAAGTTTCATTTACATAGTGAGCAGTCTATTGGTGTACATTTATTTGTGGTGGCTTAGGGGTAAGTTAATAGAGATGAGGGTATAGGCTAAAGTATACCCGAGCCATGCCTTAGAGACCTACTGGTGCCATGGAGAGAACACTACAGGGACAAACAGGAGACACAGCCTTAAATTCATCATCTAACCTCTTTCTTCCTCAGTGTTTTTCCCTTTGAAATGAAATGAAATGAAAGAGTTGGACAAGTTCACCTCTAAGTCCTTCCTACCTATCAAGTTGTATGACCTTAAGAAAATAAGAGGGCTTTCTGTTGCCTGCAGTGTATGAAAAATCAACATGTTGTATTTTCCTAAGATTGTGGATAATACCTAGTCTTATAGCATCTAATGAGGCTTTTCTTGTAACATATTGTTTGAGATACAAAAGATCAGTAATAACATGTGGGCTATCCACAAAAGGTCTACATGCCTTCCTTTTCAAACACTGAATTCTGAATGCCAAAGACGACAAGAGGTGACAGCAGGAGGAGAAAGCAATTCTCAGAAAGGTAATTCAATCTAAGTGTGACACTTAAGGTGTATCAGTACCTGGCAGGAAATCATGTATTCTCTGTAACCTCTTTACATTTCGGTTTTACAGGACTAAAAAAGTAAAGAATCACTTCAGGATATATTATCTAAAGTACTCATCAAAGGGAACTTTAAAGCTTGAATCCTACAATGTACAGGTAACACTAAAGTTTAATATCCTGCTTTATCAATTCAAATTTCTGCATGTTGCATTTTTATAAACATGAATGTTTTTCAATCATCTAATTTCTACATATTCCTCAACTACAAATATACTGTCCATAATAGAAACTTCCTTGTTTCCGTAGTAAGTTGACAGTCAAAATAACCCAAATAAAATTCTAAACCTAAAAAGGATCTCAAAATCCAAGTTATAAAAGCTTAAAATATACAGTCTACTATATATAACATAGATAACCAAAAAGGACGTACTGTATAGCACAGGGAACTACACTCAATATCTTGTAATAACCTATAATGGAAGGGAATGTGAAAAAGGAATTGATATATAATTATACATATGTGTATAACTGAATCACTTTGCTCTACATCTGAAACTAACACAACACTGTAAATCAACTATATTTCAATAAAATTTTTTTAAAAAGCTTGTTTAGAGAAAAAGTGAGCCTGTTTTTATGGTACCATCATACTAGAAATGATCTCTTAATATTTATATTTTATGCTGCTATTCAGTGTAAATTAAAAGCAGTAATGGAAATTTCATTAAAAAACTGTCATTATTAGCATTACTTTAAAGAAAAGAGTATGCTTTAAAGAAATCTAAATGATTCATGTTTATAAAATAATGCTTTTATAGCTTCTCAAATAAATATATCATTTAAAAAAGATTTTATAATCATAAAAGAGTGATGTCTTATAGAACTGAAATCAAAAAATATTCCTTGAGTTTCTGTGAATATAACTTACTAAGATAGAATAAAGTTCTTAAACAAATCTTAAGGAATATTAAAAATAAATTAGAAACTAAGGTGTAGCAATTTTAGATTAATCAGATATTTAGCTGAAAGAAATAAGTAGGAATCTCTTCAAGTGCATTTCTCTGAATGTCCATGTTTCCATGGCAACTATCTCTTTCCTTTCCTGCTTCCTAATATCCTCATCAATCAATATTTTATGATAATTGTTTCCATGGAAATTTGAACTTACCTACTTTTTCCCTAGCCTAAATTGCTACCTTCCCAAAAAGTGAACCAAAAAGATATAATTTTCAGCAAAGATTAATTTAGATTAGCCGGGACAAATTATTTTTAAATGGTTTATTGTCATTTTGTGTTTCACTTTACCACCTTCACTGCCCCCAGCTTCCCACTCCATCTATTTCTCCCTCTGCCATTCTCCTGTGTATTGACACATTTTTTTTCTCCAGCTTGCAAATCTGTCTCTTCCACCCTCAAAGACTTTCCTCCATGAAGTTACAGACTATATATAGTAACAAGAACACTTATATATTCCAACTAAAAATTGCAGCAGACCTTTTCCTCCTGAAAAAAATGTACATAGACGTTAATCAATCTAGTTTAACATATTTATTGAGTACTTGCCCTGTATGTTACAGGTATTGAGCTGAGTACCTGTCAATATGATTAAGAGTAAATGGTGGCATTTGCTCCAAGAGTTCACAGCCTTGTAAAGGTGTAAGGACATGAAACAAATACTTTCAGAGTACAAAGTGTACAGACACACTATTTATCCTAATCAAGGTTTCACAGTCCTGCTGGATAAACACACAAATACCTCACACACACACCCACCCACACCCACCCACCCACACACACAAATACAAGCATGAAGAAGCATGGAATAAATATTAGAACAGAGATTTGAGCAAAGAATTAAAAGACAGTAAATCTGATTTTTAATAATTATATGGACAGAAATACACCCAAAATGGTTTAAATGAGAGAATATAAGGAAAGTAAGTATTTACAAAGTAAGTAAGTAAGTAAGTATTTACAAAGTTAATACTTAGATTCCTCCTGGAATTTTTTTCTGATCCAGACCCTCAGTATCCCCTAAAATGAAGATTAACTTAGGCGTCACTCATTTATACCCTGTGACACTTTTTTATAAACCTACAATGGTATTTATCAAACTCAATTTTAGAGATTTTCTTTTCTCTGCCCTTACTAGATTTTCAATCTGGGAGAGCAGGGAGTATGGTCATTTCATCTCCATAATGCTATAGTGTCCAAACACAGTACGTGTTTAAAATATACATAAAATACATGTGCGGCAGTATGTATATAAAATAAATGTGCAATCTTTACTAGAAAGACAGAATCATAAATAATCAGAGATATAATGTGTAAGAATTAGTATAATGCAAAGGTAATCATAGCAAATACTAAAAGCAGAAATACAAAAATGTGCTAAAGAAGATCTGAGAGTAGGAATTAATCCTATGATAATCAAGAAAATTGTCTTAGTGGATGGTAACAATTTGAGTTATCCTTTGAAGTTTCTTTAGGATTTCATCCTACAGAGATAAGGCAGGATGGTGGGACATGATGAGTGACATCATGGAAGCAGGATAGAAACAGCATGCTTAGAGAAAGATATGCTTTGACTGGATGTCAAAGACATAGCTGAGGGAATGAGGTTGGAAAAGTGGATTGAACTATGGTCAGAGCTTGACTGCTGATGGACTTCAATACCCAAAATTAAATAGACAATAGGGAACCATGTAAGGACAGAGCAGGGGGTTAACACAGTCACCAAACAGAAACAGGCCTTATCTGGAAACCGTTCTTAGAAAGCTTCCTGCATGTCTCACCTAATCTTTGTTATACAATTCTTACTGCATTTATCAGATAGATATCCATCTGGTCCTGGCACCTATCTGTACAATTAAAAGCTTTATTCACTACCTGTCTTATAAAAGAATTGAATTATTCTAATTCAGGACTTTATGAAGACAACATAAAATTTAATTCAAAGAGATTTAGCCACTCTGTGAGGTGAAACCTATGTACAGTTAACCAAACAGTGAACTGGACATAAACCTACTGTCTATAAACCATAATAAATATACTTGTGGTTCTGGTATTAAGGAATTGACCAAACAATGGGAAATATCTATGTCTTGATCCCATTTTGGATTTTCCATCTCTGTGATCCTGGATTGGTCTTCTTGAGTGTCCCATTATATTTGACATTCCATGTCAGTCTATGATTTTATATAAAAGTATGGTCTGTATTAAGGATTATGTTTAAATAAGAAGAATTTTTCCATATTTCCATCTGCAATTATTCAAAGTTATTAATTAATACATCAAAACATATCCTATTTCCTCAACCCAGAGATATGAGTTATTGTAAGACAAATAATTAATTTAATATCCCCCTCCATGCCCAGGCAGGAGATAAGACATTAAGCTCAACTGTAAGGTCAATTCCAAATTCAGAAATTTTAAACTACAGATTTTGAAAGGGGGAGGAAGGGTTGAGTGTGCTTTGGTTTTTAAAAATACGGTAAGGTATTATCTCAAAAATCCTATCAACTCTTCCCCAACTCTGTTTCTATAGTTCCAGCTATTGGTTATTTCTGATAGCTGCTGCACAAATCTCCATGGAGGGCTCCTCTTCTTAAGTGCTTACTTGGCAAAACACTTGCTGACTCTTACCCTGCTTTCCTGGGAATAGCTTCACTGGTTTTGAGCTGTATTTCTGCTCTGTGTTATTCTTTCAGTGAGAGTTCTCTAAGCTGTGCTGTACTCCTGGCTTTTTAGTGAGACAGGACCATCATATCCTCAAGGCACTGACTTTGGTTGCTCTAGCTTATGTGTTCCCTAGCTTTAGGAATTTAATTTTTTCTGTGTAAGTAGTGCAAAATAGAAACAGCAGTTAAAATATATCAAATGCTATGCACTGAAAAACAACAACAAATTCCATTCATTTTCCTACTAAATTGTCAGAGTAATCTTGTGAAGTTCTATTACATTTTATATTTTACATATAAGAGAACTGAGTCTCAGATCAAGCAGCATGTCTAAAATCATATATCTAGTTAGGAGTCTGAGCCAAGATTCATATTTAAGCCATTGTAACTTCAAAACCAATACTTTTTTTCTTTTTTTTAAATTAAATTTTATTTATTAAATTTTTTATACGGCAGGTTCTTATTAGTTATCTATTTTATACACACCAGTGTATACATGTCAATCCCAATCTCTCAATTCATCACACTACCACCCCACCCCCACTTTCCCCCTTTGGTGTCCATACGTTTGTTCTCTACATCTGTGTCTCTATTTCTGCCCTGCAAACCGGTTCATCTGTACCATTTTTCTCGATTCCACATATATGCGTTAATATACGATATTTGTTTTTCTCTTTCTGACTTACTTCACGCTGTATGACAATCTCCAGGTCCATCCACGTCTCTACAAATGATTCAATTTTGTTCCTTTTTATGGCTGAGTAATATTCCACTGTATATATGTACTACATCTTCTTTATCCATTCGTCTGTCGATGGGCATTTAGGTTGCTTCCATGTCCTGGCTATTGCAAATAGTGCTTCAATGAACATTGGGGTGCCTGTGTCTTTTTGAATTATGGCAAAACTAACATTCTTAAATACTGGGCTTCAGGTGCTGTGCCTTCAGAAGATTAGCTGAGGAGGGTGAACAAGAGATGTAAGGTATGAAGGACTGAAAAGCAGAAATGGACATGAAGCTTTAACTTTGTGGTCAGAATGAAGAAAGCCAACTGGTATTTATGTGCATAATTATATTCTGCAGCTTTTAAGGAATATATGTCTCCACCTGGAATTTTCCAATTTGATTTACATTTTTCTGAATGTTTACACATCACATCTACATTAACATTTCAACAAAGCTTAGTGCCAAAGTAGTTATATTCAAAGGCAAAATCAGTTTTGTTTACTCAACAGAAATACTACCAATCATTTCCTACTTATGCTGGAAATAATTTGTCTTTGAATACTTAAGAATTTGTATAAAAAATACTACTCAACAATTTGCAAGGCTTCAGGGTAAGCTTTTTTTTTTATGTAATCAATGATATAAAAGTAAATGTAGAAGATTATATACTTGTAAACAGTAGATTAAAAGCACATTAGAGCAGAATAGTTCTTATGACAAAATAAGTTAATTCAGTGGGTCCAAGACATATTTCTTTCTCATTTCCACTATATCTACATGACTCCAAAATAAATAGTTAGCTTAGGAAATGGGGAAGCAGTAACCTTATTACTAAGCACAACAAAATTAATTAAGGAAATGAGAACACTCATCACTGAAAATGAATAATTAAGTGCTTAATAAGGATTGGATGAATAAATAAATGATCAAATTACTTATACATATTCTATTTTTTAAACATACAAATTACTTATACATGTTTATTTCTTTCATTCTAATTCTTGTTCCTGGAAGGAAGAATAAGGGCACCCAAAAGAAGACTGGATAAGCCATTCAGTATAACAAAAATTGGATGAAGCTTTTCTAAACTAAAAACTATTAACACACAAATGCACCAAAGGTGACACAAAGGTATCACTAAACCTTTTGGTACTAAGGTTAAATGACAGTAAAATTCTAACACCTACGTGGGGTATTAATATTTAAATTTAACCCCAATAACTAATTAATTATGAAACGGTAAGCACATAGTAAGCACATGTGCTATTATTCACTGAATATCTACCTCTTAAAAACGTACTGGATAATGAATAAAACACTAGACCAGGAATTTGAGAACTGGACTTTAGTCTCCACTGCACTTAGACTAGTTGAGTAACTAGGACAAGTCTGATCCACTACTTTGATTCCCTCTTCTGTATAGAAGGAGTTTGGACCAAATCACTCAATGATTTCTAAAGCCTCTTTCATCACTGACATTCTATGATAATATTGTGTGATCACACTACAGAGACTGTCAAAGAAGTATAACACAGCTCTGACATTCAAAGTATAAATTACACTTACTGAAAAAAGAAGAACAACATACAAAAATGACACCCTGGACCCAGATATTGATTTTTTTTCATTTTATTTTGCTTTCCTTTGGTTATAAATTCTAGATCATAAGCTATTTCCCAACTCAAGTTATTCTAAATTGAAATACAGCCACCACGTATATCGTTTCAACAATTCTAAAATGCACATTTTTTCACATTTTAGTATTTCTGAAATCAGGATGTTACTTAAATTGATGACATATTCAATGGCATATGGTAATAGTCATCAGTAAATATTTTGTTCCATGAATGAATGAATGAAATAATAAAAGATTGATGTGAACTAAGAACAAGTTGATTTTAGTCTCTAATTTCATTTCTATTAATGAAACCATAAGGAATTTCTTTCATATTTAAAAGAATAAATTTAATATATTATTCTTGAAAACTATCTGTGTGCAAATGCTGGACTTTGATTTTAAGTATTTAAAGAAAAAGTTCTACACAGAAACCTAAGGAAGTACATAAAAGTGTTTTAAATATTAATAAAACATATCAGCAAATTATATACTTATTACATTTAAAAGCAACCAAAATGTTTATCTTATTCCCAAATTCACGTTTCAGAGTTGTAATATGGGAAAAGCAAAAATAATTTAGGTGAAAACACTGCAAATTGTTTTGGAAAGTTTTGTGTGTGTGTGTGTGTGTCTTTTTTATATATATAGCCAATATTTTATAATAACTTTAAATGGAGTATAATCTATAAAAATACTGAATCACTATATTGTACTCCTGAAACTAATAAAATATTAGAAGGTGTTTTTTTTTAGTCCTCTGATTCTGTAAGAAATACCAAAGACATAAATCTTATAGAATATATTTTAAACAAATGCTACTAATAGGAGTTGGCACTCAAGTTGAAATATATGGTATAACATTCTAATAAAGACTGGGGATCAGAATGCAAAATGCAAGAAATCAGTAAGGCATACTGCAACTTTAGAGTTCCATATAGGTAGCAGGAAAAAATAGACTTCAGAGTCCCAGAAAACAATAGACCATGAGGACAAGTACCAGTGAGAAAACTTCTGGTAAGTGGTCTGAGGAGAGAGCTCCACCTGGCTTCCATTTGGATTTGACCAATGGTAAACACCAGCAGGTAGCCATAGGGCAAAAGAGACCCATGCTATGGATATTTCTTCTGCATATCCTTCTAGCTCTGGACTGCTCTCTTTTCTTTGCTTTTTTTCTTTTCTTTAAGTAGTCATGACCTTCCATTTCCACATCTCCTTTGGGCGGGTCTTTAGCTTCAGCTCATAGCCCATTAACACTCTTTTACTTCTTGCCACTTCAGGCCTAGGTTTCTCACTGCTGTTAGGCTCTTGGTGTCTCATAGACCCTCGCTTTGTCCCCTACTTTGACCACACCTCTGTAAGAAGTTCCATCACTAACATCTCCTTATTACAACCATCTGATTTGAATTCTGTTTTTGCTGTCTGACTAACAAAGGCTAGGAGAAACCCAGGTGAAACCTCCAGTATGAATAATCTTGAGGAGTATGAAAATCTAATTCTGTTTAATTATACCTCAACATTTTTTTCACAACTTACCTCATTACTCTCAGGAGAAAAGCACTGACTCAAGTATCAGTGACTATTGTTAATCCTGACCTTTCTGAAACCTCATTAGGATGTTCAGCATTGACAGTTCTAACTCATTTCAGTAGTAAACATGCTGGATGTTCTTTATGGATTACTTTCTGCAAGAGCATCATCTATAAAACAGTCAGCTTCTGATTTGGTAGTTTATTTATTTTAAAACATTTAGAAATTTTCTACTTTGAAATTTAGAAAATGAACATACCAAAAGGAAAAAATAAACACTCCTTTACTCAATTTTATTTTTTAAAATAATAATTGCTCTATTTGGGGTATAAGCTAAGCTTTTCTAGGACTTGAAAGAATATTAATTAAATCATTTATCCATAATATAATAGTATTTTAGATAGGTACAATGGTGCCTGGAGGGCTTCTGAGACCTCAGGGGCAGCATATATGGTAGATTGGTGGTACCTAGGGAAAGGGGGCTGGAGCAGGAAAGAAATGACAGATGTCGCATAAGAACTGCCTGACAGGTGACCAGACACGCTAAAGAGCACCTGGACGATAACCCCTTATCCTCTTTATGTTGTAGGCTTAGTAGCTAAGTGGCTTATTAGCCAGGGACGTATATAATTTTTCTCAGGACTCAAGGCTTTCCAAATTGGCAAGGCAACCAGAATAATAAGTAGCATGAGAACAGCCTGCTTGTCAGGAAGTGCAAGGTCATAGCCAGTGTATGGGAAACAGGCTCCAGATACTCCTAGACTCACATACCTAGGAAACCAGCCAGAAGGTTGTAAGTCAGATGCTCCTGGCTCCCAGATTTCTGTAACTCAACTTACATCACTTGAGACACTTTGAAAAATAAAGCCTTGTTCTCACAGTCATCAAAATGCCATCCTTTACAAAATTGCTAAAAAGCAGGCAACATCACCAGTGTCTGAGGGTCCTCCACCTTGCTTTTTTATGGCCTTTTGTTACCAGGGCTTAAGATTTTAGATATTTTTATTCCACATCAAAACAAGACTCTTGTGACATTCTTTGTATACTTAGCATTTGCATGGTTCAAGGCAGAAACCCACGTCCTTAACGCTTGTTTACTGTGTTGCAGCTTCCCTGTGAGAACAAGAGTCTTTTCATCTTCACTCACACTCACTCATTCATGCACCTACCCCACTGTTTATTTTATTTCAGTAAGCCTTTCTCAGGTGTGTAATACACGCCAAAAACTATCCTACGAGATACATCAATAGATTATACCTTTGTCAAGTGTCTAGCTTTGAGGAGTTCAAGTTTTGTGTGAAGGTAAATAAATTGTAAAACCAAGAATATGACACGGAGGACAGCTATGGACTGAGTACACAGATGATGGGAGTAGCTAATACTTCCTGGAAGACATGAAGGAAGCCTTCAGGGAGAGTGATACTGGAGTTGGATTTAAAGAATGAATACGTTGGTGAGAATGTAAATTGGTGCAGCCTCTATGGAGAACAGTATGTAGGTTCCTTAAAAAACTAAAAATAGAGTTACCATATGATCCTGCAACCCCACTCCTGGGCATATAACCACAGAAAACTATAAGTCGAAAAGATACATGCACCCCAATGTTCATAGCAGCACTATTTACAACAGCCAGGACATGGAAGCAACCTAAATCTCCAGCGACAGATGAATGGATAAAGAAGATGTGGTGTGTATACAATAGAATATTACTCAACCATAAATAAGAATGAAATAATGCCATTTGCAGCAACATGGATGCAACTAGAGATTATCATACTAAGTGAAGTAAGCCACACAGAGAAAGACAAATATCATATGATGCCACTTATATGTGCAATCTAAAAAAAAATACAAATGAACTTATTTACAAAACAGAAATAGACTCACAGACATAGAAAGCAAACTTATGGTTACCAAAGGGGAAAGGACGGGGAAGGGATAAATTAGGAGTTTGGGATTAATACATACACACCACTGTGTGTAAAATAGATAACCAATCAGGACCTACTGTATAGCACAGGGAACTATACTCAATATTGTAATAACCTATAAGGGAAAAGAATCTGAAATATATATATATTTATATATAATATATATATATATATATATATATATATATATATTGAGTCACTTTGCTGTACCCCTGAAACTAACACAACACTGTAAATCAACTATACTTAATTTTAAAAATAAAGAATGAATAGGCATTCTCTGGTATAAAGTGGGAGAAGAGCTTGTCAATATGTTGCCACAGCAGGTGCAAAGGCTTAAAGGCAGAAAATAATATTTTTTCCTTGTATCTTCGGTCCCTAACCCCTACTTCAAGGCAACACCCATCACCTCTGAGAGAGTCATGTTAATTCAGAGAGAGGGGTAGCAGCACTTTCTAGGGAAGACTGTCTCACTGAAGCTCCTCAAAAGACCTAGCTGGAGATTTCTCTGTAGAAATGAATACCAGCTCAATGGCCTAACTGTTAGAATAAAGATTATTTTTTCATTGTTTATAAGATGTTTGAATTTAATTTTTAAAAATCCCTTAATTCTTAAAACAGAGGGTTGAAGTGGATAAATATGGAGCTATGATTAATTATGAGACGGATCAAATATAAGAAGGTATAGAAGTTTGAAACGTAGGTGTCTATTTTAATTCAAGCATCAAAAATAGCTCTAAAATACTCTTCTCATTTATATGCACTCACATTCTTTCATGACTGGAAGAAACAGAAGTGGACATTTAACTATTGGATCGAGAATGTGTATTCAAAGAACTATATCATCCATCACGTGGTCTCAATAGAAAGGCTGGAGAATTGCTGATCCATCTATTTTCTCTGCCCTTCCTTAAGTTTATGGAGGACTTGGGCCTATTGTCCAGGGACACTTTAGCAGGTTTACATTCTTATAAATAACTCTAAGCACATTGGAGAAACTGATTTATTCTATTCAGAAAATTAGAAGGGAATAATAGAACATGCAAGGGGCTTAATCTGGGTTAAAAAAAGCACAATGTATTTTAAAAATCATCTTAAGCACCTCATTTTACAACTCAATGTCAGGTCAGGTTGACTATTCTTTTTGTGAAGACTCCCTATCAAAAATGCTGGGATCCATTGATATAAATGCTGCTAAGCATGAAAATTTTGATATCATCCCTGATTCCAAGACTATTTATAAAAACATTATATCCCTTACCACTTGTGCAAATTCAATAGTTTAACAATATCAATAACCAATTTCACTGACCTAATCATTTCCAAGCTTTGCAAAGCATCACTTCAATTCATTATATTTGTTACATTCCTAACTGAAATGCTTTAACACTGGAACCATTCTGAGGTATTCAGCTAAATTTTGATCAATATATACAATTATATTCTGTTACAACTGAGTAGCAATTGTTAAAAACACAGTAGCTGTGTTTGTTTTTTCTCGCCACCACATCTCCAGCAATGAATGAATGGAGGAATGAAATGTCTGTTAGGTGGAATGTTGAGCAAGGCAGGTCATGGAAATGAGTTACAAGGACAGTAAAGCTTGTTGCAATTAGGCGTTAATAAGAAGCTGGCAACAAAGAAAGATCATACATTTGGAGAAGCTGCCAGAATTTTGACTGTGACAGAGCACGGTCAGGACAGTAAAGAATTGTTGACAAAGTGGACCAAGACACCAACACAATAACCAGGGATGCTTTTGTAGACACTGTGAGTCATCATCATACTGCAGCAGTGAATGTGTCACATTGTAACCATCACTTTGTGGTTTAGAGTGTTTTTCAGTCTTCTGATTCCCTCAAGTGTATTGCCCAAACTTACAGCTTTCACAAGTATGTTACAAACATCAAAGTTTTTGAGAACTATTCCTCTAAGTCCTAATATCCCCATTAAAAAATGAAGAAGTTAGGAAAGACTAGTGTTTCCCAACCTTGACTACACATTAGAATTACCTCTGGAGCTGTCAAAACAAAAGAAAGAAATAAACAAACCCTAAACCAGAGGCCAGGAACCACTTTTAGCTCAAGTAAAAAAAAAACCCTGAGTACAGGATCCAGACCTGGATTTAATTTTTAAATTAAAAATTCCAAGTGATATTCAGGGTTGAGAACCAAAGAAACAAATAATTTTCACCTTCTCTTGCTCTAGTATCTTATCATACGACTTAGTAAGAAACTAGACAAGAGACACATTCCCATCTTCACAGTTTTGTGAGGGTTTTAAGTTTGGTCTATTTCAAATCCTAGGGCACAAAATGAATGCTATCTATTACGAGGCAGCTGGGTGCAAATAAGCTTCGCAAGGTCTTAGCTGATCGATGTTTTAATAAGGTCAGTGTACAGACTAGCTGTACCAACAGAACAACCAACTACCAGGCTCTGCCACATGTGGGAGGGCTGCATAAACACCTACACTCTTTAGTCACCTTTCATCAAAAGGGCTCATGCCTAGAACATAGAGATCCTTGCTAATAAACATGTGTTTCACTGCACTCAACTGGGGATGTGAATTATAATACAAATAGTCAACAGTTTTAAATACGTAAGTGCATTTCATTGGATTTGCAATTGATAATGCAATCCAGATACCGAAAGTTTTCTTTTTAGAAATCTGTTAACACACGTCATTGCTTTTCATATAATCTTAACATTGAAGGGTTTTTGAAAGTTAGCTTGTCTAATATCCTACCAAATTTCAACCCAAGGTTGAAATTCCATTCTAGCATACTTTACAGACCTCTGCTTAAACACATCCTCTCGTGGGTCAGCCCGACTTTCAAGCGTCACCAGTTTCGCTGTTATCTCTATTAGGATGCTCTTTGGTAAACTTAAAATAAATTTCCCTCATCTTTCACATCATCTCCTCTTCCTAATTCACCTGAAGCCACATAGAACAAGTCTAATTTCCTATACTGTCTGAAAGCATTCTAAATTCTTGGAAGAGACCTGTACAGCATCTCTAAGCTGTCTCCCCAGTGTACCCTTCAAAGCCTCTTCTGTAAATGCTCCATGATGCTGATGTATGGAATGCCATTTTTATTTAGGTGCTATAACTACTACAGTTCCCGTGATTAGCAGCCAACAGTTTATCTGTCAAGTAGAAAAATGCATTTTGTAAAGAAACCCAGAGTATCTCCTGCTTTTTATTTTAACCAAGATATTATAGTGTTTGGTTTGCTTGCCTAGACAAAATTATCCATTTTTTCATGGCTCAGGAAATAGAATATTAGCAATTTTCAAATGCTAAAATGACTAAAGTATTCAACATTTTGCAAACTAGATGAATAAGCAACCCCTCCACTTCTGCTCCTGCTCTTAAGACAAGCAAAGACCCATTTGGGGAACCAAGTGTGATCACTTTTAAATTGCTTCTGCATGAACATCACTATTATGTCCCTCTCTCCCTGGAGGTAATTAAGAACTTCTAAAACAGATGTTCATAAGCAGTAAGAGGATATTGAAAATCTCTCCCTTTTTGCTAGCACAAAACTCAAGGTTTCCTCTAGTGTATTAGCTTAAGTAAAATAATAAGATTCAACAGATTACATGGCCATAATATTATCTTTCACTAATTCCAAACAATGACTGTAACTCACAGCACTGCAACAGAGCCTTGAAAAAAAAAAACAAGAAAAAAATCTTAAAATTGGACAAAAGCTTAGACACTTTATAGTTCAACCTCCTCTCCATCCTCTTCTTCATGAAACTGAGAAGTCTTTACTTTTAGTGGGAGGACAGTCTGAACTCATGTCCAAGAGACATCAGATGTTTGGCTCCTTCTTTAGAAAGCATGGCCACTTGAATAACCACTTCCCCAAGCTGTAAGAACACTAGTGCAATAAAATGATAAATGCTATATTGCAAATCAATTTCCATCACTATCAAATCTGAAGACAGTATAAAATCACGATATTTAATCCATCCCACCCAGTTCTTTCCTCTCCACTCAAATAGGTTAAAATTTGTCATTCTCACATTCTCCTGGGTTCACATTTCTGGCCGTAGACAAGACCTAATCTCTATCTGGTGAATAAAGAGGCTCTTTGTCATTTTCAAGGGGTGGGTTCTAGAGCTTTCTTGAAAAAGGACAAACAACCTAGTTGCAGCTGATCGAATATGCTGCCCACTTCTATCTCCACTCTTCTGATGGCATATCAATGTTGCTCTAAACTTTCTCTTATGTCTATTTTACCTATTAATCTGTCTCTTATCAAGAAGGGTACCCCTCTTCCAGGCTCAGAAAGAGGGAAAGGACCAAGCAGGGGTGGCCTCACAAGCAAGAGACACTGACCTCCCACTTAATATTTAAGAATCTGAACATGGTTGCCTATATTCTCCTACAGCTGAAATGACCGATTAAATCATCTAAAGCAGCACTGTCTAGAAGAATATAGTGTGAGACACAAAAGCAAATAACATATGTCATTGTAAATTTTCTAGTAGCCACATTAAAAGAAGTAAAAAGAAACAAGTAAAATTAATTTTAATATTATACTTAGCCAAATATATCCAAAATATTATCATTTCAACATATAATCAATACAAAACTTACTATGAGGTTTTTGTTTTTTTTTAAATTTATTTGTTTTTGGCTGCATTGGGGCTTTGTTGCTGTACGAGGACTTCTCATTGCGGTGGCTTCTCTTGTTGCAGAGCACGGGCTCTAGGTGCGCGGGCTTCAGTAGTTGTGGCACGCGGGCTTCAGTAGTTGTGGCACGTGGGCTTAGTTACTCCGCAGCATGTGGGATCTTCCTAGACCAGGGTTCGAACCCGTGTCCCCTGCATTGGCAGGCAGATTCCTAACCACTGCGCCACCAGGGAAGTCCCTCTATGAGGTACTTAACATTATTTTTTCTTTTGTATGAAGTTTTCAAAAGCTGGTGTGTATTTTACACTTATATCACATCTCAGTTTGGACTAACTACATTCCAAGCGCTCATAGTCACATATGTGGCTAGTGGCTACCATATTAGATAGCACAGGGAGAGTGCTACATCTCTCTGTTCTTTCAGGGAAAAAAAAAGTTATTGTATTATATATTTTAAATGAAAGAACAAATTTTATAACATGTTAAAACTCTTAGAATTTAATAGGTCCTATATATTTTTCTTCCTAGTTTTTGCATAATACCTAGAGTTACAAGTAGCAGTCAAGGACATTTGAGAAAGGTCTTATATCCACTAGTCGTACAAAATTTAGTCCTGAAGCTTCAGAACACAGTGATAAAAATAAAGCCAGATTGGGAACCACAAGACATAATTTATTGGTTGTAGTCCCTTCTGAATCAAATAAGAGCTGTTGGCATTCATGAAATATATTATGCCATAGTAGTTTAAGAATTAATCTTGGCAGAACTGTCATTTATGATTTAATTTTCACAGAACAACTTACTTATAAACTGTTTCTGAAGTCAGGGTTGGATTACTATGGTGTGTCTGCTCCTGGAATTCTATTTGGGCTTTTACCTTGCTCACTGCTGTTTGGCCAAAAATTGTTTTAAATTCTCCAGGATTCCACTGTAAGAGGTACCTTAAAAACAATGTAATACAACCAAAGAAAATGAGCTGTCTCCTGATTCCACATTATATAGGGAAATCTTAAAAGACATGAGTATATATGTGTTAGCTTCCAAAAGACTCCCATCCTTTAAAAATGGCTTATGTCATAACGCTAGAACAATGCTGAGTACAAACAAAGGAAGAAAGTGTCCTTATCCTCAAGAAATGTGCAATCTAAAAGGCTGTACCCCTGAACTGAATATAATATTGCAAATCAAATATACTTCAATAAGTAAACAAATATTTAACAAAAAAATAAAAGGGGGAAAAGTCTGGCAGAACTAGTCATGACTAATGTGATAATATAGTAAGAAAATGGCTATTCTTTTTAAACTGAAATATAGTTGATACACAATATTATATTAGTTTCAGGTGTACAACATAGTGAGTCAATATTTTTATACATTATACTCCATCAATAGTTATTATAAAATATTGCCTATATTTTCTGTGCTGTATGTTGCAATTTTGCATCTTATTTATTTTATACCTAGTAGTTTGTACCACTTAATCCTCTTCCTCTGTCTTGCCCCTCCCTCCACCATTCTCCACACTGGTAACCACTAGTTTGTTCTCTGTATCTGTGAGTCTGTGTCTGTTTCGTTATATTCATTACTCTGTTCTATTTTGCAGATTCCACATATAAGTGAAAACATATAGCATCTGTCTTTCTCTGTCTGAAGCATAATACCCTCCAAGCCCATCCATCTTGTTGCAAACGGCAAAATTTATTCTTTTTTAATGGCTGAGTAGGATTTCAGTGTGTGTGTGTGTGTGTGTGTGTGTGTGTGTGTGTGTGTGTATACCACATCTTCTTTATACATTCATCTGTTGATGGTCGCTTAGGCTGCTTCCATACCTTGGCTATTGTAAATAATGCTGCTATGAACATTGGGTGCATATATCTTTTCGAATTAGTGTTTTAATTCTTTTGGATATATAACTAGGAGTGGAATTACTGGATATTATTAATTTTTTTTTTTTTTTCGGTACGCGGGCCTCTCACTGTTGTGGCCTCTCCTGTTGCGGAGCACAGGCTCTAGATGCACAGGCTCAGTGGCCATGGCTCATGGGCCTAGCCACTCCGCGGCATGTGGGATCTTCCTGGACCGGGGCACGAACCTGTGTCCCCCGCATCGGCAGGCGGACTGTCAACCACTGCACCACCAGGGAAGCCCATGGATATTATTAATTTTTGAGGAACCTCCATACTATCTTCCATAGTGGTTGTACCAATTTACATTCCCACCAACAGGGTACTAGGGTTGCTTTTTCTCCACATCTTTGCCAACATTAATTATTTGTTGTCTTTTTGATGACAGCTATTCTGACTGGTGTGAGGTAATTTCTCATTATAGTCTCGATTTGCATTTCCCTGATGATTAGTGGTATTGAGTAGTTTTTCATGTGTCTGTTGGCCATCTGTATGCCTTCTTTGGACATCTTCTCACACCATATACAAAAATAAACTGAAAATGGATTAAAGACCTAAATGTAGGATCAGAAACCATAAAACTTCTGGAAGAAAACATAGGCAGTGTACTCTCTGACATGTCTTAGCAATATTTTTTTTGGCAAGGAAAGGAAAAGCAAAAATAAACAAATGGAACCTAACCAAACTTAAAAGCTTTTGCACAGCAAAGGAAACATCAACAACATGAAAAGACAACCTACCAAATGGGAGAAGTATCTACAAATGATATGTCTTATAAGGGGTTAATATCCAAAATATATAAAGAGCTCATACAAATCAGTTTCAAAAAGCCACACATGGGCGGAAGACCTGAATGGCTATTATTCTTTACAGCATCTCTGGCACTTAGCAAAGTTCCTGGTATATACCAATGAATGTTCATGATACAGCAAACTGAGGGCTTCCGTAAACAAATTTGTCTTCGGTAGGGGATGGTAATTTAAACATATATTACACATGTAACATAACAGATCATGTAGAATAAATATAAGTGAAAAACGATAAAAATAAATGTACTTCCCTCAATGTGATATGAAATGTGTACATGCTTGTATTAATTTTTTATTGCTGCTCTAACAAATTACCACAAAATTTAGTGGTTAAAACAATGCAAATTTATTATCTTACAGTTCTGGAAGTCAGACATCTGACATAAATCTCATTGGGTTAAAATCAAGGTGCTGGCAGGGCTGTGCTCCTTTCTGAAGGCTCTAGGGGAGAATCCTTTTCCTTATCTTTTCCAGCTTCTAAATGCTGCCTGCCTGCATGTCTTGACTCATGGCCACTTTCCTCCATCTCCGAAGCCACTGACATTACATCTCTCTGATCATTCTTCTACAGTCACATACCCTTCCGATCACGGAAGGAAATCTAGAAAGGCTATATTTACTTCTCTGAAAGGTTACATCTCTCTTTCTCCCTCTCTCTCTTTTTTTGTCTCTCTCTAATTCTCTCTTTGTCTCTCTTTGCCTCTTTCTGTAATAGGCCAAGTGTCTGAAAAAAAATAGAGATAGCATGCAGATAGCAATTTAAATTAAAAGTGAAAATTCTATTTAACTCCCCCTGGCTATCTGTTTCTTATTGCCTTCAGAAGTTTCGTCAGCCTGATACTCCCTACATTACAGAAGAATGAGAAAAAATATTCGATAGCAGAGATGAAGTATCACCTACACACCTGATTATAAAATATATCCGAATAATAAAGTTGCATCCATCATGGGCAAAATATAGTTAAAATCACTTTGGCCCTCATCATTTCATCCTACGGGAAGTGTAGCCAGAAGATTCACATATTTATATTTTAAAAAGCAGCTGCTCTGCTGAAATACGTATTCAAACTGTTGAGCAATGAACCATTTCTGATATTTACCTTTTTGTGGACAAAATATTCGATCAGAAACTCCCTGCCAACCTCGCTGTCAACAACCTAACATATTAACATATTTAAATGCAAGATTTTTTTTCAGGGTTTTTACTGCAACAATTTATTTTATATCACAACATTTCATCTCCTATCTATATTCAGGTTTCTGACACATCATTTTAGGTGAAAAAGTATGCTTTAAAAAGTAAAAATATCTGGCCTCTTAAACATTTAGTATTGAGGCACAGGGGGAGAACACCTACATAAATCACAATCCAGACAGAAAAGGCGTAGCTATAGAGGGAACGAATGGGATGTGTTTAAAAATAGTGTCTTGTTACTGACCTAGACTACTAACCAGTCACCCATTCCCATCTACTTGTTATCAGAGTATTGAAAGAAGCATAAAAATCAGTTGTTTTTAATGTGCTTTTTTTTTTTTTTTTTTTTTTTTTTTTGCGGTTCGCGGGCCTCTCACTGTCATGGCCTCTCCCGTTGCGGAGCACAGGCTCCGGACCCGCAGGCCCAGCGGCCATGGCTCACGGGCCCAGCCGCTCTGCGGCATGTGGGATCTTCCCGGACTGGGGCACGAACCCGTGTACCCTGCATCGGCAGGCGGACTCTCAACCACTGAGCCAGCAGGGAAGCCCTAGCTATATTATGAATAAATAGTTTCTCTATTATTGTCCTCACAACAACTCTATGCAATAGATATTGCTAGCCAGAAGATAACTGAGGCTCAGAGAAGGTAAGTGGGTGCCAACCAAAAGTTACTCACCGGGTAAGTGTTACACATATGCTCTTTACAGTGCTAAGCGAACCTCCAATACAATTAAGCACTGTCAACCACCGGGCATTTACAAAACACTACCTTCAAATACAGACTATAAAAACTGGTTAATCAAGATAGTCAGTGGTTAAGTTACTTATGGTTAAGATCATGTAATAAAAAAAAACTAATTTAATATTCCTTAGTTCCTAGACTGCAATTCTCCCTCAAAATCAAAATCAACATCAATAAAATCAAGCCTTTGATTTTAGTGATGCTCATCTAAATTGTCTGCACTCTCAAAACCTGGCTTAATTAATATCTTCTCTACGAAGCTGGCCATGAAAACATAATCTAGATTGATTTCTCTCTTCTTTTAAATCCTCAGACAGTTTTATTGGAACTCTATTATAGGGGGATACCATGAAACTAAGGACGTAGTAGGGGTAGGGGCGATAGGGAGAACAATGACACTTAGAGAAGGAGGAGCCTAAGGGGGAAGCATGACATAAGAGGATGCTGAGAGGCACTTGCGGATACTGAATGCATGCATCCTGTGTTCCAGAGCCATGGGGGAAAGTGAAGTAGAAGTAGGGTACACAAGAGAAGGGTGTCATTCAGGAGTGACCCATGGGAGAGGGGAAAATAAGGCATCAATCCATACTACGAGTCCTAGTGACTTAGGGGAAGCAGGGAATAGGCCTGGGAGAAACCAAACCAAAGTGTAAGAAAAATAAATGTCCTTCCATCAAATGAGACAAAGCCAATTAAGAATCATAACATGAGCTCTACCCTCTTAACAACTTTTTAAAAATCACACAATACAGTACTGTTAACTATAGACACTATGTTGTATGACGGATCTCTACAACTTATAAAAAAAAAGGACACAAGGAATTTCTAGAAGTATTGGGTATGTTTATTACCTTAATTGTAGTGATGATTTTTTCACAGGTGTATGCATATGTCCAAGCTCAGAAAAATGTATACATTAAATATGTGTGGTTTTTATATATCAATTACACCTCCATAGAGCTTTTAAAGTAAAAGAATGATAACAAACATGAGGCCTATGACTACCTGCCCAAACACATTACAAGTTAGCAAATCATGATCTCTTTTGGGACCTATTTGTACCAAAACACAAACCATGGCCACAGGATGGAAATAGAAAAGGCAGCCTTCAGAATTACATAGAGGAGGGTTCAAACCTTGAATGCACCACCTTCTAACTGAGAGACAGAAGAGCTAAGTGCCTAAGAGTGCGAGTAATTGCACAGACAACCTGGTTCTAGTGTGACAAATCATTCCAGTTTGCCTGGGACTATTGCAGTTTTAACAATGAAAGTTCTGTGTCCTGGGAAACCCCTCAGTCCTGGGCAAACCAGGATGGCTGGTCACCCTACCTGCGCTGAATCCCATTCCCATCGTTAACCCACTGTGAGACCTTGGCCAGGTTACCTCATCTCTGTGTGTCTGTTTTCTCATCTACAAAATGCCAGTGACGATAATGGGGCCTACTTTAATGGAGCCATTCAGAGCAATAAATAATTAATATACATAAAGCTCTTAGAGAATATCTGGTACATAATAAATGGCAAGTGAAAGGAGTTATCGTAACTTAAACTTGATGAAGCTTAGATTTCTTATCCGAAAATGAAGATGATCGTATCTACTTCACATGTTTACTGTGAGTAAATATTAAGTGAAATTATATATAACTCCCTTCTCTAGTATCTGAATTTAATCACATGTATGGTATTATTTATTTGATAAACATTTAATGTATATAAGTGAAAGCATTTTGTACAATGCTAAACAATTATAAAACTACTATTAAGGTATTAGAGGAAGGATAAATGGATCTCAACTACTTACAGATAGAGATCAATAGGAATGAGATAAATACAGAATACACCCAGACCACCCCTCTGGAACACATTTAGCAATAAATATACCATCTTTTCCACACGGCAAAGGCTAACATGGTCTCTGAAAAAATACATTTTTCTAGACTGAAATATCTCTACTTTGTAGGCTCTAATTCCCAAGAAATACTGAATACAATTCTTGTGATCATGGGAAGAAGGTCCTGAATGTGAAATGAAGAAACTGTCCTTCAGCCCACCTCCCGCATTCTCAGAGGAAGAGGGCTAATATTCATTGCACTGTGGAGAACAGCTTGGTGTCATGGGGTTCAGAAAGCACCCTCCAATTTGATCAATTTTAAGCACAGTTATAAGCTGACAGAATGACAAGAGCTTTACGTGCCCTTTGTATACCTTCCTATACACACCACACTCCCAATCATTTCTCTAAAAGGATTTTACATTTGTGGTAAACAGCTGTGGCTTAGGATGATGAGGAAAGAAACTGGATTCAAAGAACAGAAGAGGAAAGAAGGAGAGAAGAAAGATGAAAAAATGTCTCTGAACACAGGAAGCTAAGGAGCAGTAAACCCACCTTGTGTTCTAACCTCTAGTATGACAGTAGGACCTTGAGTGAGTCCTTTTACCCCTCTGGGCTCCAGCTTTCTCATCTGTATGAGCGCATTTAGCGGGCTCTGTAGGGTGTCCTTAAACCCTGTAAATGTAATTAGGTATTTCCTTAGAACTCTTTAGTAGCTAAAGGTCTGCATGTAAAACATGAGCAAACTGAAATTTTGCAAGCATTACTTCTTTTCCTTGTGAATTACTGAAGAATAGAAAATAGATGATTTGATGGCATGTATACATTTGAAAATTGACTTTTTAATTTTAGGTACATATATTTATCCATACGAGAATTTGCACACAATAGAAAGAAGTTTATGAAACCAATTAAGTACTCCAGAATTCAGATTCTGAGATGGAGTTCAGGATGCAGGATGTTTGTAAGGAGTGCTTTGGGGCTGAACACCTGTGGAAGGGAGGGGAGGGAAGCAGGATTGGCAGAGGGAGAATCTGAGCTGCAATGCAGGTCCTCCCGCTGCTTTGGTTAACCCCACTGGACATCAGAGTTGTTCCATATTGAAGCAAAATGGCTGGACCCTTATACCCGCAGCCTCCATCAGCCATGAAAGTGGGCTGCTCTGGGAATGGCATGATCTTGAATGAGGAGGCCAGAGCTGAAATAAATTTTTCTTTGGAGTATCTGGATGGCATATCAGCATGTTCACCATAGCACATGAATAATATTAATCTATAGATAAACATTTTCCAGGAGATATAGCAAATTTTATAAAAATATCACCTTTGCATTCTATTCATGGCACGAATAGATGATTAAAATAAAATTTTACTTTGATAATCTACCCAAATTAGCAAATAAATGAAAGTATTAAGTCCATTAAGATCTTTTTGAAGGTCAAAAGTAACATTTTAATAGCGTTTTATTAATTCCCTTTGCAAATTATCATCCACTTATATATTCACATGTGTATAATGTTTTCTACCTCTACCCATGGTTATCAAACATGAACGGGTCATTCTCTTTTTTTAGGGAGAGGGACAAGGGGGAAAAAACCCTTCTTACCCTTCTTTTTCTCTTCATTCTCAAACACTCAAATTAATGATTTATATCTCAGATTCCATTCCCTAATCTTTTCCCCCAATTAAAAATGTTCACTCCATGGACTGGGGTTTGAATTTGATTCTCTCATATATTAACCCATTAACTGTGAGGTTGGTATTATTTAATACCCTGTTTTAAGGTATGATCAAGTGACTTGCCCCAAATTCCAAGACTAGGAAGAAAAGAACACAGGATTAAAATACATATTCTAAAACAAATGTTACTATTTTCCTCATTTTGTTTTCTTCCAAATTTAATTTTTAAGAAAGACTACAGGATTCAAGAAGTAGCTCTAAAGGCAAAAAGATACAATATGTCTAATTTAGAAGAAAATTTAATTTTGTTTTTTATTTGGCTGTGCCCTGC
Source organism: Delphinus delphis (assembly GCF_949987515.2). NCBI lineage: Eukaryota > Metazoa > Chordata > Mammalia > Artiodactyla > Delphinidae > Delphinus > Delphinus delphis. The sequence continues at coordinate 56,329,072 of NC_082683.1, read as the reverse complement.
AGCTTGCGGGATCTCAGTTCTCCGACCAGGGAGTGAACCCAGGCCCCCGCAGTGAAAGCCTGGAATCCTAACCACTAGACCACCAGGGAACTCCGAAAGTTTAATTTTTAAAAGTAGAAAAGTCACCATTTCTTTGCACTCTCCACCCAAGTTGTGATATTGTTTTTCACATTTCCTTTGGGAATTTTCAAGATCTAGGTCCCCCACCCTGCTTCATGCTGTTCTTTTGTCAATAAAGTAATTCAGTGTAGTTTCTCCCATTCTCATTGGATGGCAGCCTTTCTTCCCATTGCTTTTCCACTCCTCAATGTTCAGTCTGTCCTTTGTGTGCCCCAACAGGAGCAGCATTCATTTCTATGGTAACAATGATGCTCCCCTCACAGATCTCCCAACACTACTGACTAACACAGCCTTGCAGGATAACTTCCCTTTCATTATTTTTAGTTAGTGAGGTCCAGAAAGGAAAAGCTGACGGGATCTTTTTTCACGAAGGCATACCTCAGATTGGAACCAATGTTGTGTGTTTTCTGGGCCCTGTTGAATCTATATGCTGTATAATCAAAGGTATTGCTTTTAAAGTAGGGCATGGCTTTGCAATACAAGAACAACATTATTTGCAGATTCTATAGAGCATTGTGAATCTCATGCATTAGTATGAAAATTTAAGTAAACATTTTATGTATATATGTGTGTGCACGTATATAAAATTGCTAAATATGTGCAGAGAAATCAACATTGCCCATTATACTAAGTATTCATTAGGTTCTCACAGAGCCAAACAAAGAAGCCACTGCTTTGTTTCCCAAATGTTCCAAATTCTATTTCCACTAAATGATGTCACTAATGTCATGGTTACAATACTGCACAAAGCCTCATTCCTGCCACTGGCCACTAATACAATAGATCATTTGAACAGCTGAGTCATTAGTAACAAACAATAGATTTTCTACTGATCTTGAATTAAATGTATATTCTCACTTATGATTTACAGAAACAAATTTTAAAAGTTGCTCAGTGTTTCATTAAGTGACAATGAACATCCTGTACTGTTCATTTTTTTAATTTTTAAATTTTTTGGATGTATGACATTATGTATTTTTTAAAATTTTTTAAAGATTTATTTATTTATTTTTGGCTGTGTTAGGTCTTCCTTGCTGCACGCGGGCTTTCTCTAGTTGCGGCGAGCAGGGGCTACTCTTTGTTGCGGTGCACGGGCTTCTCGTTGTGGTGGCTTCTCTTGCTGCGGAGCACGGGCTCTAGGCGCGCGGGCTTCAGTAGTTGTGTCACGTGGGCAGGGGTTGTGTCTCGCGGGCTCTAGAGCACAGGCTCACTAGTTGTAGCACACGGGCTTAGTGGCTCCGCGGCATGTGGAATCTTCCCGGACCAGGGCTCGAACCCATGTCCCCTGCAATAGCAGGCAGATTCTTAACCACTGTGCCACCAGCGAAGTCCAACAACCTGTATTCTTTAATTCATTGAGTCCACATCTGTCTCAGTAAGGCTGGATGACAAAGCACTGAATGAGAGAAACCTAGTCAAAAGAAATTTTTTGTTGTTGTCTAGTCCCCAGAATTGTCTCCATTTCAAGTTATACTTCTAGGAGTACTTTAAAATATATTTTTATTTCTTTATGTGGGTTTTTCACACTGCTTTTCTTTAATTTTCAGCATCAGTATGGGAAATCTTAAATATATTATTCCCTCCCTAAGGCAGAGAGTAACTCAGGGTTCAATTTGTATTTTTGCAAAAGAAAAGCAAAAGGCATTTTGATGAGGTACATAGCAGTGGAATACCAAGGGCCAAGAGATGCTAAAAGCAAGTTCTTGGCATCACTGGTATCAAGACCCACCCCAATGCCTTCCATGTTTATACTTTCAAGAAGACCCAGACCACACTGCAAATGAGCATGAGTCAGGCCCTATAACCCAAATTCCTGCTCTATTCCCTTGAAAGATTTAGCAAATCCATGCTTGTGTGATCCAGTTTTAGAACATATGCTAACATACTATTTTTAACACAAATCGGCTACATTTTAATTACATGAGTTTTTTTTAAAATATGAAATAGAGGCCTAGTTGAAAAACCTCCAAAAATATCTCAGTGCTCTTACTCAGAAAATCTCTTCAGTATCCTCTTATTATTGAGTGAGAAACCCTGAGATGGTCTTTTTGTTACTCAAACCATAGGACTCCTATTTTAAAGCCCATCAGCTGACAGTACAAACACAGATGCCAAACTCCCACCCTAGTCCCTCTTCCAACAAGCAGGCATTGGAAATGTATGAAATGCATGAGGCTAACTGACAGGACAGGTGTAACATTCAAGGACCAGAAGCTTTTCCCATTCATAACTGAGAGGATAAACTGAGGCCAAAACTGGTAAAGTGACTTGTTCACGATCAGGCTTCAGGTTCAAAGTGGAACTTGTAGTAGAACTTAAATTATTCATCCTAAGTTTATACTCTTTCGTCTGCCCAAATCACAAGTAACTAATTTTTTAAAAATTAATTCAAATATAAAAGATAGAGAATCTATTAAAAGCTCCACAGTTCAGGGGGTCAAACAATTACTGCAGCAACTGTAGCAGACAGGTTCAAGATGAACCAAGAACTAATTAATTGGGAAGTTTTCTCCCCTCCCCCAACAATATAACTTAAATATGAAGAAGTCTATATGTACTCCATCACTGACTAACTGACAGGTTAAAAGTAGACTCCTTGTGTGTTCTCTGACATATCAAGTGAAAAGGAAGCTATCTCAAGTAGTCTCCCAGCCAGAAACGTTTAGACATTTTCAACCATGTTATCAGATATAAAATGTTCGTTTGAGGATGAAGAACACTGGGCTGTGAATCAGAAAGCTATTCCCGTATCACCGCAGCTCCTTGACTATATGTGTGCTCTTGATCAAGTTAACTCCTTACCTGCCACAACTATTGAATAAAGGAGCCAGACTAGACAACCATCATGTTCCTTTTATCACTAAACACCCATGAATTCCATGATTTATTTCTCCTTGACTATTTTCTTATATAGCTACACATTCCACAGAATTATTAAAAAGCATATTGAATACCATATTCATATTGTTCTATTATCTCAAAGCAGATAATATCTGGTCAAGTTTCTTTTCCATCATCCCCAAGTCATAAGAGGGTACACTCGTGGGAGCCTGTAATATTGACTGAAGAAAAGATTACTCATTGTTATGTAGGAGGATGGTGGAGTCGATTGCTCCTTAGCTGTCAGGAAACGGCTCATCTAGAAGCCTTCGAGTATGGGGGTGGCTCAAAAGGAAAAGTTTACTCATAAATACAAGTGATGCCTGGGTAATGGAATTTTAGTGATCAAAAGCTAAGGGAAGTGATGATGGCAGTCACCTAAACCTCATGTTCAGAGAATGGTGCAAGAGGAACAGAAATGAGGAAACTGTGAGCTCTCTGCCTGAGTTAAGGGACAAGTTGCTGGCGTGCGATGAGTAAGAGAGGATACTGGAAGCAAATCTGAAAATGGCAATGGTCTGCCAAGGACAACTCTAGTCACGATCCGAAGAACAGAACTGATGTGCACACCCGGTGGAAATGACTCATCTGTCACTTAGCCCGTTAGCCCTATTAACGCCAACAGGTAGCCATTGCCAGTACTGACAAGGTCACCAATGCTAAATAAACAAGCGACACTTCCCTGGACAGGGCAGGACAGCTGATGCTGGGGTGTGATTTATTTGACTGGCACTTCCAATCTGCCTCTTCAAATGGCCTGAACTTGCACCACCCGAAGTAGGTAAGGCCAAAGTCTTAGCATAGCAGATCGTAATCAGTGAAAGCCCATGGTAGCAACAGTATTTCCACAATATCCTCAAACAGAAAAGTTATTGTTCAATCATCTTCAGAGCCCATGTCTGTACCATTTGGAGTTATGGGTCTAGGGCATGAAAAACTACTTGGAAATTTCTGCTACCTCTAAAACATTTAATTTAATTCAGCTCAACCTTTGTGGGGCACCATAAATTATCTCAGAACACCCACGTGGAAGAGTTTAGGAAACACTGGGCTGGAGCTCAGGATACCTGGCACAGTGGCTAGCGATAAAGTTTGGAAATCTGACCCCTCATTATACAGGGAATATAGGCCATTCTAAGGAAAACTATGGTTCCTTTTCTTTGGAAAACAAAAGGAGCAAACACTAATATAATGCTTATTATTATATGCCAGGCATTGCTTCTAAGATCTTTGCATCCATTGATACCTATCATCCACTCAACAACCCAGAAAGGTAGGTAGTATTATACCCATTTAACAGCTGATGGAACTGAGGCACAAAGAGGTTAAATATGACCAGTGGGCAGTGAAGCGGAGAGCACAACTCAATCAGTCAGGCTCCAGGGTCCTTACCCATAATCTCAGTGCTGTTCTGTCTCTCAAAGTAGAGATAGAAAAGTTCATAAATTTTGTATTTCACCAAATCTTGCCTCATTTCCCATGGAATGACCAGTTGTCTAACAATTACAAACAAAATCATAGGAATTAATACTGTAAGGCTAACATTTTCTATTCTCTAAATAAAGCAATTTACAAAATCCTCTCACTCTTAGTTTTGCTATCTTGCTTCCACTTAGAGATCTCATACTGGATTAAAAAAATCTAAAGTTCAGAGGGGTTTATTTGCGTTAACTCATTAGAGGTTCCAGGATTTTTGGTTCGTAAAAAGTATACTCTAAGAGTGGTTCATACCAGAGTCCAATGTATGTGAACACTGCAGGTCTCTTTTATTCAGTAAGATACAAAAAGAATAAATACTGAAGAAGGATAGTATTCCTTTGTGAAGCAATGATACAATTTTTTCCCCCATTGTATAGTCTTCCTCACTCCTCACTGTTAACAGTTATAACCATTATTCTATTCTTAAGGCCAAAAACGTGTACTTCCTGATAATTCAGAATCTTATACATAAAAAGTTGACAAGATTTTGTGCAGATAAGAAAGAATAAGAATAGTATATATCCATGTTGACGACTCGCCAGACATGATTACTCAATTTGCCACCAAGAACACAACGTTTTGGGTGTCCTACTCTCGCCTGACTGTCTTTCCACTCTGCTTTTACCTCTGTCATATTTCTTTGTGCTGGGAGATATTTAAAATGGGTACAGACAGTTCTGGGCTATGGCTAAAGGAAAGTTGAGGTGGTGATACGTTTAGTTTGTGCTTAATGAAATATATTTCTCTGTCTTAATTTTGTGAGGTTTATGGTTTCTGTCATGTTCTTAAAATGTGTAACTTTGTGGTCTCTTTTCTAATTTTAAGTAAATGTTTACTTTTGTACTTCATTTTGAAGTCAAAATTTTGCATTCTTTTTCATCAACTGTGTTAAGTTTCACGCCCCACAAAACCTGGATTTGTTCTGCTCCGTGTAAACATTTAGAAATCTCTCTGTCATTTAAGACTTTATTGACTATTTCTCTAAATTGTCTCCTCCCCCACCTCTATCACCACGGACTTAGTCCAAGTCTTCACTATATGCAGCTTAGGTCATTTGTACTCGCTTCCTAACTGGTTTCCCTGCCTCCAGTTTTGCCCATTTCAAGTGTCTCTGCACACTGCTGTTAGAAAACAATTTAGCTAAACTAAAAACACCCCAGTAGTGCCCCCACCATGTACAAAATCAAGTCTGTTTCCCCAACAGCCCCAGTCTTGATCTGGTTCTCACTCCACGGCCTGCTCTCCCTCTACTCGCCATCTTTCTCACTTCTCTGCTCAGCATATTACTGCATACAGTTCCCTGAGCACAGCATTTATTTCCATGTCCTGTCATGTCCACTCCCAATTTCTTAGTCAGACTCTCACTCACTCTTTAAGACTCATTTTGCATGAACAACTCTTCTTTGATTGAATCTTATATCTTTTTACAATAATCCACACATATACATCTTTATGTCTCTGTCCCCTACCTTAATGCATCTTGGGCATTCAGTATATGTCTTAGACTTCTTTGTGTGTGCAGCATCTTAGAGAGTGCCTCCCATATCATAGGTAATTTATCAATGCTTAATGAACTTCCAGCTACATACATGAACAAAATTATGAGGCACATATTAGGAAAATATTTTGGTAAGAGAATTTTGTGATATGAATCATTTTAGTGAAACATGCTGGAAGGAGTTACTTGAGGAATTGTAGGGATTTGATCATACCTCTAAATTTGAGTTAAGGATGCCTACTCTTTGGGAATCAACATTGTCTCTGGGAAGCCAGAAGAGTTAGATTAGACTTCAAAACAGAAGAAACAGAAATGTGGCACCAAGCACTATTTTGAAACTCTAAAATGAAGGAAAAGATTTAAAGGAGATTAAAGATCAGTTGGGAAAGAGTCATAAATTCTGAGTTAAAGCTCTATCTCTAAACATACATCATACACCTAGCAGGAGCTTCACCTATACCATGCAGTTGGAATTAGAATGCAGGTGGGTCAAATATACATATTGGTTGGTTATTCCAGTTGCAGGGGACTTAAAAATACATCATTATTACAAGGAAATGGGTATCTTAGGTTTTTGGGTTTTTTTAAGCTAGGACCAGTAGTTATTCAAATTTATGTTTCATGAAAGTGGCATCAGTGGCAGTAAACAGAAGAATTCAATAGCTGATGTATATAATAATGACCAAGATTCAAGGAAAGGTAAAATTTTACTTAGGACATAATAACAGAAGAGAGGAATATGGAATTTTTTATAGAAATCTTTATTCAAAATTCTAAAAATAATACCTTTCCCTCTTAGAGTTAAAATTCAGTTTTAGCGATGTGGAATATCTCATTTACACCTCGCAAAGCATAAAAGAAATGTAGTGCAACTTTGCTGAACATGTGAGTTTTGACTTTAATATAATACTATAAACTATTATAGTCAAATATAATTGGCATAAAATACCAATTTTCTCAAGTTCCTTTGCCCTCTGTAAGTCCAGAAAGTTTTATCTAATGAAAGATATAGCCAATCTTTCAAACATCTACCTAAAAAATATTGAGCTTATAGTTCGCCCTGCTAAGGCAATTGAAACAAGCAGCATATAGAAACACTGCTGAGTCATCAAATAGTCCATTATTTTTTCTTTTAAAACATAAGTCTTCTCATTTCACAGCAGATATCCACCTATGTAAGAACTTACTCAAAGCAGTAGTCAAAATTTTTAGGCATGCAAAGGCTTTTTTTTTTTTTTGCATGCAAAGGCTTTTAAAATAATTTTTTTAATCTGTCAATACTTTGAGGATGAATCAACCTACTCTAACAATTTTTCAATCCATACAAATAAGAGATAAATTATACACTCCTCAAAATAGACTGCAGTGTGTTGAAAAGGGCTTGAGACACACCTGAGATTCAATCCTGAATCCACCCCTCCTCAGCTATTTGACCCTCAGAAGACACTACATCTCTCAGTCAGTTTCTTCAGAAGCTAAAAATGAGGCTAAAATAATTCCTACCCCATATTGTTGGTGAGAAAATTACAGGAGAAAATGCATGTAAGAAGCTTAGCATAAAGTTTGGTCAACCTTCAGTGTGACTCTCAGTGCCCTCCTATAACCAAGTGAGAAAGAGATTTTTGTTTTAATTTCAAGACTATACCTTTAGTCCTTGTCAATCATTGTCCCTAGCTGACTATAATTTACAATGCTCAACCTAATTTTCTCATTTGCCTCTAGACTACTGTAAAAGAAAAACAAAAATATTGCAACCATCCAAGTTTCACTACAGAACACAATTTTGATGCCTATTTGGTTCTATTTGGACCCTTTGCTGATTTTTAGGTGAACCAGTTCCAAGTGCTCCAGAACTTTTTAAAGGAGATTAAAATGGATTTCCTCTTTTCACTGCCATTAGAAATCTGTTTACATAAGTTTGATTGGTTCTGTTCATCTTTGGGAAAGAAATCCAGTTTTTCAGGAAAAAAAAATTTTTCAGGGTCCTGGAGCACTTGAACAGAGACCCCTGAACTAGCAGCTGCTCTCAGGTGGTACATTAGGAGGGTTTAGTTTCTATGCTCCCCTTGAGTTTCCATATGGAAGTTATATAAGTTGAAACCACTAAACCAGTTCCATGAAACCCAAACTGCTGAGTTTTGCACTGCTTTAAAAGAGGTCTTCTGTTTCCCAACCAGCATGAACTTGGGAAATTTTCCATTTACATGGAGGGCTGTCATGTAAAGCCGCTCGACCAGTTTTACTCAAAGATTCGATACAGATTAACTGAAATAATGGAATGAATCCAATTAGTTGACTTCTCCATTTCACTTTATTTTATAACTGCATTCTATGGTCAAAATTCAAAGGAATTCTCTTTTATTTCCTTTCCTTCTTCTAAAAGCTCTAAAGAGCTATTGTTAAAGGCAGGGGCTCAGGCTTATTTTTATTCCAAAAGCACTAAGAAATGTAGCTACTCAGTAGAACACACAGTAGGCACTCTGATCCATCTGTCCCCTTTTTCTTTTATGAGGCCTGTTAAAGCTCAACCCATAGCCCTAAACTCAGAATTACATCAGACTTTTTACAACTGCACATTTATGGAAAGAACACATGAATTTCACACAGTAAGAAAATAGTTACTATTGAAGATTACATTGTAAAGAATTACACCATTGCTAGAGTACAGTTCCAATTTGATTCACTAGTTACTGGGCTCAAACTATTGATGTTGTTTAGAAATTTCATAGGCGTTACATAGTCAAAGATTTTTAAGTAATGCATTCAATTAATTTTTTCCAGCTTTATTCAGACATAATTGACGAATAGCACGTGTACATTTAAGGTATACAACGTGTCAATTTGACACACTTATATACTGCAAAATGACTACCACCATAGCGTTAGCTAATACCTCCATCATGTCACATAGTTACCAATTCTTTTTATGGTGACAACATTTAAGATTTACTCTCTTAGAAACTTTCAAGTACATAAGAAATATCATTAACTATAATCACCATCCAATCTATTGTATATTAACAATTATATCTACTTTTGATAATACAAAATAATCAGTCTTTTCAATAAAAATTTTCTTCCTTTAACAGATCAAAAACTTTTCAATGCCAGTGAAGTCCCTTCTTAAATACGGACTGTCTGACAAAAAAAACCACCGCGATACACTTCCTCAAGAACAGTGAAGATATAAAGAAAAGAGAAATGCTGCTTTATTGAGCACCTGCTGTGTGCTGGGAACAGGGCTGATTGCTTTCCCTGCATTATCTCTTTCAAACTTCTTAACAATGTGAATTAGGTAACATTATCAACCTGTTCCACATGAGGAAATGGGGGCTCAGGAAGATTAAGTAACTTACTAAGTTCTCAGGGCTATTAAGTGAGGGACTCCGAATTTGAACTGTGTTGTTCTCTACAATTTTGTTTTCCCAACTCTGGCCATGACTTCTACTTCATTTTAATTTATTCTCTTCCTCAAATTCAGTAAGTAAATCTCTCATTCAAAAATGTACTTCAGACACATGAGAAGAATCACTGCCATTATGTATTTAGTAATAAACCAGTATATTAAGATATATACCCTAACATATACTTTCTTCAGATAAATAAACAAATGCATTATTATTTTTTTCATCTATTAATATTAAAAATACATCATGAATTAAGTAGCAGTAGTATAAATTCCTTCTTCCGGAAAACACATGAAGAAAATATACTTTATGCTATTTTTTGGTTTGAGAATATAAATATTAAAACATCATTTTAAAAGCTATTTAAATGTAATAGTTATAGGAATCACTCCAACTTCTACACAAGTAATTTTAATACTTACTTGAAGCTATGTGGAAAAAAAATAAACAGAAGTTGGTTAAAAAGGAACTACTGCATGATTAGTGACCTCCATGTATGACATTTCCTTTGAAAATGGGTAATCAAACCCTATATATCTTTCTAAACTTTTATATTAAAAATAAAATTGAGGGGTTTGTTTTCTCCAAGAAAAGTAACTCCTTTAAAAATATTTATTTAATATTAACATATCATATATATCCATTAAGTAAAGCACTTGAAATTCATATATTCATTTATTCTTTCCATCTACTGGTTACCTACTAAGTCAGAATCATACAGCGAACCATACATTAGGCGCTCTATTTATATAAGCAAGAACACGATCTCTCTCCTCAAGTTACTCATGACCCAGGAAGAGAGAGGCAGGAAAACAACATGTTCTATGTTGTGATAAATGTTATTATAAAGCACAGTAAACTTAACTGGAGCACATAAGAGAGACAGCTAACTCTGACTTCATCTGCAACCAGTCAGGCTTCTATAGGACATTGAGCCCTGTTTTGAGGATTCAGTAGAATGAGACAAGTGGAGAAGGAAGTGAAAGTGTTCCCAAAACTGGGTATCGCATAGTCAAAGACAGCATGTTGTAGAATCTGCAAATAGTTATATAGAATCTGGGTCTTAAGTTTGAAGAAAAAGACAAAAGGAAAATAGAGAAGTTGGTAAGGTCTAGTGACAAAAAGCATCTGAGGTCACATTAACAACTTCTGACTTTGGACCATAAATGCAAAACAAACCAATATAAAGGGGCATTGTCAATACAAAGATAGTGCCCATTTGACTACTGGGAAAATGCTGGAAGCTTTTTGCACATATGTGAGTACTGAGTGGCCAAAAAACTGAGAAGCCAATTACTAAAAGTGAGTCATTTTAAACAATATTTCACTAAAGAAAAGCCAGCAGTTTTTCTTTGAGCCATCATGCTCTCTAAGCTACTTTGCTTAGCATGTTTACCCAAGAAGCAGTTACTAAGACCTTAATACTTCTGTTTACAACACAATGTTAATATGGGTCAGTTTTAGTGAAGGAATTATTCTATTCAACAATAAATCATTTGAGGATTCTCCCAGCTCTCACCCACTTCCAATCTTACCAATTCCAGAAAAGATGGGCTGAAAGATTTCAAAGAAGTTGGAGCCAAGATCAGGCACATCACATTTTAAGCAAAATTATCAAGTGAATGAGGTGTGGTTTTGTCTTTACTACTTCCTTTGATAAGCCTTCCTCTCCCTCCCCTTTCCCAATACCCTGAACTCAGGGCTAACTCCCAAATGGCTCTTACATGACAGCACCTGAGGTTTTTCTTAAAATGGGCTCAAACTGTTAATCCCATCTTTACCTTTGCTCTTTCTGATCAAAAATTTCATTTCCTGAGTAAAGTTACTTCTTTAAAACTGCGTCCAAAAATGTCTCAGACATTTCAGGATTACATTTTTTGTGTGTGCCACATGAGAAATGGACTTGCTTTTATTCCCAGTCATTTCATCAAACCCTTTACCTATTCTTTATTTTCTAACATCCCGTGCCTGAGTATATTCTTCTTATTAAACAGGCAACCCCAAACAAACAACTTTTCTCCCTAGGTGTCAGGCTTATCAAGAGAAGTGTCACCTGTCATTTTAATCTCCTAATGCAGCGAAGAACGTTAACAGAAGATGTGGCACATATACACAGTGGAATATTACTCAGCCATAAAAAGAAATGAAATTGAGCTATTTGTAGTAAGGTGGGTGGACCTAGAGTCTGTCATACAGAGTGAAGTAAGTCAGAAAGAGAAAAACAAATACCGTATGCTAACACATATATATGGAATCTAAGAAAAAAAAAAAAAAGGTCATGAAGAACCTAGGGGTAAGATGGGAATAAAGACACAGACCTACTAGAGAATGGATTTGAGGATATGGGGAGGGGGAAGGGTAAGCTGTGACAAAGTGAGAGAGTGGCATGGACATATATACACTACCAAACGTAAGGTAGATAGCTAGTGGGAAGCAGCCACATAGCACAGGGAGATCAGCTCAGTGCTTTGTGACCACCTAGAGGGGTGGGATAGGGAGGGTGGGAGGGAGGGAGACGCAAGAGGGAAGAGATATGGGGACATATGTATATGTATATGTATAACTGATTCACTTTGTTATAAAGCAGAAACTAACACACCATTGTAAAGCAATTATACTCCAATAAAGATGTTAAAAATAAATAATTAATTAAATAATTAAACAAACATCCAACCTACTCCCTCTCCGTAGCCTTTCTCTTTGGGGATGAGAAGAAATATGTATTTGTGCCTCCAGCCCCCTTCTTCCTGCTGGCAAAGGAAGGGGAAAGAATTAAGTATCCCGGGCTTCCCTGGTGGCGCAGTGGTTGAGAGTCCGCCTGCCGATGCAAGGGACGCGGGTTCGTGCCCCAGTCCAGGAAGATCCCACATGCTGTGGAGCGGCTGGGCCCATGAGCCATGGCCGCTGAGCCTGCTCGTCTGGAGCCTGTGCTCCGCAACGGGAGAGGCCACAACGCGGTGAGGGGCCCGCGTACCTCAAAAAAAAAAAAAAAAAAAAAAGAATTAAGTATCCCTTTAACAGACTAAGATTCCTCTAAAGAGAAGAGAATTCTTGTTTCTCCATTCAATGACAATGAGGACCTGAGTGTCCTGGGTGCCCCCTGCTAAAAGGTTTACTTGCTAGGAGTTAGGCATAGACAAAACTAATATCAGGAATCCCTCTTCCTGCCAATATAAGAGTCTTCCTAGTTGAGAAGGCTGAAAGATGAACATAGAGTCCTAGGCACAGCCAGTGTTCAGATGGTTCAACTACCTTCCCTGACAGGAGGACCCTTCTCATCCTCCATCCTGAAGGCTCCAGTTTGGATGCTGATGGAGGGAGGGGAATGCCGAACCCTAGCTGCATCTTCCCAACCTTCCATTCTTAAAGAAGAAGCTGCTGGGGCTTCCCTGGTGGCGCAGTAGTTGAGAGTCTGCCTGCCGATGCAGGGGACACGGTTCATGTCCCAGTCCGGGAAGATCCCACATGCCGCGGAGCGGCTGGGCCCGTGAGCCATGGCCGCTGAGCCTGCGCGTCTGGAGCCTGTGCTCCGCAACGGGAGAGGCCACAGCAGTGAGAGGCCCGCGTACAGCAAAAAAAAAAAAAAAAAAAAAGAAGAAGAAGCTGCTGAACTCAGACTTTCCTCTCAAATACTCACCAAAATTGATTAGAAAACATTGATTAAGTCAGTTATGGAAAGCAATAGCCATGTATGCCTATTTTCAACTGCAAAACAATAATACCATAAAATATGACAAAATAATATCCACTCTGTATTGCATGCCAATTATAAAATCCTTCATAGATATTTTTTTCTAATCCTGCCATAAACTCCACAAGACAGAAGAAATTATTCACCTTTTTTCAGATTCAGAAACTGAAGCTCGTGACTACATGGCTTTTCTGGGTTACAGCTGACTGAAGCCAAGATTAAAACCCATGTTTTTCTGCCTTCAGAGTACGTATACATGTGACAATAGGTAGGTAGATAGATAGATAAACAGACAGAGAGAAAGAGATAGATCAGACAGAGAGAGAGAAAGAGAGAGAGAGCGAATACTGTCTTTGGTGACCTCTGATATCGGTCAAGAATGGAAAAAAATGTTTTGGTATGTAGCATACTGAAACCTAAATAAACTTTCAGAGAAATCATTTACCACTCACTCTTTGTGTCTTGCAAAGTAATGAATCTTTCTGCTTTGGGCATGCAACTGATTTCAACAAGAAAGGTACTCTTTCCAAATTACAAAGTCCTTTACTTGAAGATACACTAAGAAGCTAGGCAACAAGACAGGCTACATGTGGAAAATATAATGCAAATGCAGTACAATGCAAATGTTCATTCTACTCATTTAGTTGCTCAGTCAATCAATAACTATAGCCACAGCGTGTTCACTACTTTCCAAACTCTGCCTTAGGTGCCCTATGTAAAATAAAGAACAACTCTCTCGGCCCATGGGAAGTTAACAGTTTTATTCAGAGAACAAGAACATAAATAATTAATTATTTCATAAAATGTGTGCTAACAGAGGTAGAAATAGAATTCTGTGGGATTCTGGGGAGTAGCTATAACTCTTCCTGGGGGAATAGGGAGAGATTTTACTAAATATATGACTTTTGAGATACACATGCTCAACTCCATTTTTTAAAAAATAGGAGTGAAAAGATGTCACAAAAACTGAAAACACATCCAGGATATTTTTCACATGGACATTTAGCTCTCTTGGTTCATGACCTTATTACTCCGTACCTGCTCATATGCAGCAATCTTCCATCTGACCTTTTCCTACTCCAATCATTCAACAATCTACTGCCACCAGATTCTTAAAGCAATGCCTTCACCAGTTCACTCCCTGCTCAAGAGCCTATTTGCTAAACAATCTCAACTATTTTTCCCATTTTAAAAATACCACCAAATTGTGAAATGTCATCTAAAATCCTGCAACTTCATATCCTACTTTTACCATTTTGGATACTTCACAGACATCTTCCTTTCCTCCATATTTTCAACCACTCCCTAGAGTGGGTTGCCAATCTTAAAGCAAAACAAAAAGAATTTTCTCTTCACCCCACTTTAAATCTTAAGTCAATGTCCCTTCATCATGGAATTCTCTGATCCCATACTCTAGATATCAAGACCCTCAGCTGTATACTTTTATGACTTCAAGTTCTTTCCCTGCAAAACATATACTACATGGTTTACCATTAAATTCTTATGCAATTATTCAATTAATGCCTATATAGGAGTATATTTTATGTTACCTGTTTTTAATTACCACTGAAACTCCAAAACCTAGTATAATGATGGGGCACGAGGTAAGAGCAACTAGATAATATTTTAAATGTGTGACTGACTGAATCAATGAATCCTGCCCACTGTACACAGCTCGCTCTAGGTGTGTACCATACCAACATGTACCAATTTTATTCCACCACCTAAAGCCCTGTTACTCTTGCGGTTCTGAGCTCCTGAAAGATCCTCCCTAATTTTTCTCTATTCAAATTGTGTAAATCCTTCAAATTTCTAGAAAAAGCTTAATAAAGCCTTCGATTTTATTGATCTCTTCTGTTTCTGATTTATCATACAACTTAGACATAAGTTGAATAAGGCAGCATCAACATGTCTTATTCTCTTTCCAGTAACATTTTTCTGATTCATAATCTTTCACCCAATGATAAAATTACCCTCCATAAATAATTTTTACTGTAACCCAAAATTTAAAAAAATATTTTTATTGTTGAAAATGATGACAGTCTTTAATCAAACTAAAATTTGAATTATAGTTTAGCCCATTTTTGCAATTGACACCAGGAAATGATCCAAACTACATAGAATAACAGTATAATACAAGGAAGTATTAGAAGACTAAGCTGAAAAGAGGGCCCTAAAGGACTCAGATAGATTGAGAAGCTCCTCTCCAGCAGAGAGAAGATACCAGAGAAGAAGTAGGATGGTGACCTGAAAGTGAAAAGGTTTAAGTAATCCCCCACCTCAATTCTATCAAGTAGAGGGAGTGAATGCTTTAGCAAACAGAAATAACAATGCCAGTCCAGTTGAGGGGCTTCTGCGACAAAGTGGACAGTAATATCAAAACTTTAGGACCAGAGGGGGAAAGCTCGAGCAGATGGAACTGAATAGAAGTAGAAATAAAAAGGAAATATGGTTACTTCTAAGATTCAGCACATGCAGCAGGAGTTCCTAGAAACGCTAAGGGTTTGAACAGAAAAGTAAGGGTCTCTCAAAACATAGAAGGAAAAAGAACAAAGGTGGTGAGTGAGTTCAACAGATTTACAGGCAGAGGTTTGTACAGAACTGTTCAGTGTCTGAATGCTTTCTCCCCTTTTATAGCCTTTTAATGTTTGGTATATATTTCAGAGAATATTTCCAGTAGTTAAGCCAATTCATAAAACTATGTGGGATATAACTAGACGACCAGGCAACCCAGCAATATTCCATGATACCATGTATAAATTAAATTTATTGTCTAATAACATTAAAATAATAGCTTAAATTAGGGCTGATGACTCTTTTTCTACTGAAACATTCCGACCTAGAGTCCAAAGGAGGAGTTGATTACATAGCAAAAAAACTCTTTTTCTCTCTTTTAAAACATGAAATTTAAAGCTTTCAACTCATTATTTAGGGAGAAAACTCGAGGTTGTAAATCATTACGAAGTGACTACAGTTAATATGTTCACCATACAATTCAACATCCACATACACATAAGAGTTAAGGGTATGGAAACCACTTAAAGGGAAAAAAAGGAAGAGGAGAGAAAAAGCTAATTCACAAAGATGGTGGGGAAGAACTATAGAAACAAAGAGATAGAAAGATTAGGAAAACAGAGGATTCAGTAGAAGAGGTAAAAAGTCCGATAAAATACAATGACAGAGAAGCACAGAAAGATCAAGGTTAGGGGAGAGAATTCTGAGAAGTGCAGCGTAGGGGTGGGCTGGGACCTGTGTCACTGGGTTAGTCAAGCTGTCATTCATCAAAGCCGGTGATTCACAGAATCATCATCCATTGTCTATCTCTTTGAAATGCTAATTGAAAGTCTAATATTAATAGCTAGTCCAAGAAGCACAAGATGATTTGAATGGAAAGCTTAAGGCAAAATTACAAAAAAAAAAAAAAAAAAAAGGAAATTTACTTTCGGTCTCCTTTTCTGCCCCTCCCATTTTTTCAGGTTTGGTGCTTTTGTCTTCTCCTGTTTGGCACATCTACTGGCTTTCTGGCGTCTTTCCTGGGTTTGTCTTGCTTTCAGCTGGCTGCTAACATATTCCACCTAAAGTTCTAACTAAAAATCAAAGTGTACCCTCAAGTACAGGTATACCTAGTTTTATTGCACTTCTTTTTATTGAGCTTAACAGATATTGTGCTTTTTACAAGTGGAAGGTTTGTGGCAACCCTGCCTTGAGCAAGTCTATCAGTGCCATTTCTCAACAGCATTTGCTCCATTCGTGTCTCTGTGTCACATTTTGGTTATTCTCGCAGTATTTCAAACTTGTTCATTATTATTTTATTTATTATGGTGATCTGTGATCAGTGATCCTTGATGTTACTATCATAATTGTTTTGCGGAGCCACGATCCAGTCCCATACAAGACAGCGAACATAATAGATAAACATGTGTGTTCCGTCTGACTACTCCAAAGACCGGCTGTTCCCCCATCTCTCTCCCTCTCCTCCCTATTCCCAGAGACACAATAATATTGTAATTAGGCCAACTAATAACCCTACAATGACCTCTAAGTGTTCAAGTGAAAGAAAGAGTCAAACATCTCCTACTTTAAATCAAAAACTAGAAATGATCAAACTGAGTGTGGAAGGCATGTTCAAAGCTGACAGGCTGAAATCTAGGTCTCTTGTACCAGTTAGCCAAGCTGTGAGTGCAAAGGAAAAGTTCTTGATGGAGATTAAAAGTGCTAAGCCAGTGAACACACAAATGACAAGAAAGCTAAGCAGCCTTATTACTGATACGAAGGAAGTTTCAGTGGTTTGGTTCAAGCCAGCTACAACATTCCCTTTTAAGTCAAAGCCTAACCCAAGCAAGGCCCTAACTCTCTTCAATTCTATGAAAGCTGAGAGAGGTGAGGAAACCGCAGAAGAAAAGTTTGAAGCTAGCAGAGGTTAGTCCATGAGTTTTAAGGAAAGGAACTGTCTCTATAATATAAAAGCTCAAGGTGAAGCAGCAAGTGCTGTTCCGTAGCCCATGTATCAAGGAATAATTTTGATTTTCAAGTCTTATTATTTAAGAAATACATTTTGTAAAGCCATAGTTACATAAGATAGTGATTCCTCTGATGGATCAGGACAAAGTAAATTGAAAAGCTTCTGGAAAGAATTCACCATTCTAGATGCCATTAGGAACATTCATGATTCATGGAAAGAGGTCAAACATCAACATTAACAGGAGTTTGGAAGAAGCTGATTCCAACCCTCATGTATGATTTTGAAAGGTTCAGGACTTCAGTAGAAGAAGTACTGAGAATTTGGAGGAAAAAAATGATTCAGAATATTATATACACTTAATTGATTAAGCAACCACAGGGCCTGAGAGGGTTGATCCCAATTTTGAAAAAATTTCTACTGTGGGTAAAGTGCTATCAAAAAGCATTGCATGCTACTGAGAAATCACTTCTTGAAAGGAAGAGTCGCTCAACGTGGGAAACTTCAGTGTCTTATCTTAAGAAATTGTCACGGCCACCCCAATCTTCAGCAACCACCACCCTGATCAGTCAGCAGCCATCGACATCGAGGCAAGACCCTCCACTGGCAAAAAGATCATGACTCGCTGAAGGCTTAGAAGATGGTTAGCAGTTTTCAGCTACAAAGTATTTTTAAGTAAGGTACAAACATTGTTCTTCAGACGCAATGCTATTGCACACTTAATAGACTACAGTAAATATAAACATCACTTTTATATGCACTGAGAAACCAGAAAGTTCCTGTGACCAGCTTTATTGCCATATTTGCTTTGTTGTGGTAGTCTGGAACCCAGCCTGCAATATCTCCAAGGTATGCCTGTATACTACTTCTCAGAGTAGTATACTGTATATTTTAAAAGAAGAGACCTCTTAATGCATTCAGTAAATTGGAGAATAGTATGCATTAGTCCTCGTATTCCGTGGTGAATAGGCACTACTCTCTTGAAGCTAAGTGCCCCTCTCAAAGAAGCCAGTGAGCAGTGAGGAAGGATGAGAAAGGAGAGCGTGGGTCAGGTACTGGGTGGTAGAAACCATGGGAAGCAAGATGGTCTAGTGGGTGCAAAGTGTTCACTGCTCCACTCTGCCTATATTGCCTTGTAGGATGCCTTCTCCTAGAGAGTTCTCACCCGATGCTTTTGCTGAAAATTTCAGTTGCATAGTGTTGAGATTATAGTGACATCTAGGAATAGAAGGCTCATTTATTTTTGGACAGCCACCACCCTCTTAGGTTCTGACACCCATTTTATTTTTTATTTCATAATTAAAACACAGTGTGTGCACAGAATAGAAGTAAGGGAAGGGGAGAAGAAAGGGAGGGAGGGACGGCAGAAAGCAAAATGGATTGCTTATTAAGAACTGAATAATGATACCACAGCATATCAACCTCTATTTTAGAGACCCTACCCTGAATGGAACTGAGAGTCTATTTGCACATGGAAAGATGAGGTATGCCACCTTGCCCTTATGAAATTATTTTAACTGTTTGTACATACCATCAAAGAAAATTAGACCATATCCTAAGGATTTTCACCAGTTCAGTATGTTAAAGGATACTTTACAGTTGATCATTCAAAGTGGGTGCATTTTACATATGTCTTTACACAAATCTTAGAGTTGAAAAAAAAAAGCATAAACTGTAGTGTCTCAGTATTGTAATTGAAAGATTCAGGTCTCTCGTCAAGAAAGCCATAATTACTGTGAGCAGTATTATCTCTACCACTTCATTATACTGCCAACACTGTAACACTGTACAGAATGTCTTAGAAGAGATTATTAAATATTGACATCAGTAATAGTAAGTGCCAAGCATCTTATATGTATTACTTCAATTCTCAGAACAGTTTTATGAGGTGGTCACCATTTTATCCCCATTTTTATTGAGGAGGTAACAACATTTAGAAAAATTGTACTACTTGCCCAAGTAATAAGGCCAGTTGGGGGTATGGTCATGGTTTACATTTAGATCTGGTCTGTCTCAGCCGTGGGCCAGAGCTACGTTCTATCTAACTAATCATTTTATCATCTACTTCAATAAATTTCGAATTCTGTTCAAGGGAAGCCCCAGGCTTTAAAGAAGCCACCTCTGGGGCCACCACAGACGGATAGAAAGTTGAGGGGACCACAGAATAATAGTCCTTCTCAAATGCAAACCAAGCAACTCTGCTTAAATAAGTTTTAAAAGCTTGAGTCCACATTATAATTTAACTTGAAGAACTATTTTTACTGCTAATAGGAAACAAAGAAAAACTTTGAGAACCATTGATCTAGATTTTTTAAACTTGACTTTTTTCCATGATAAGCATGAATTATTGAAGAGCAGTGAGTGCCAGAACCATATGGGGTTCATCAAGAACTAAAGAGAAAGGAAAAACACAATTCCACCTCCGCATTAATAGAAAATGAATCTTACAGGCAGCTGATCAATAATTAAAAATGAAAACAAGTGCTCTCTAATTTACTTGCAGGCTGCGCCCAATTCTGGAATAATAGGCAAACACACAAACACACACACAGACACAGACACACACATAAAAGTAAATATATGAGTCACTGAAATATTTTATTTTTCTTCTACATTATCGATTCCAAAATTTTGTCATTTAAAAAAATATGAATTTGTTTTTTGTTTTGGGTGTACTGCACCAAATTTTCACCAGTGGGGGATGGCTTTCCTCCTGGCTAAACCACACTTATTGATCATGAAACCATTTCCCTCTTTAACCACGTCTCCTTGCCCCATCCCCATTTCCATTGTCCTTCTCTGTAAAGGAACGCCAGATAAAAAAAGAAGTGTTATTAATTCCTATTGCATTAATCCATGGCAAAAGAGTTTATAGCCTCATCTATGATTCTCTAATCAACCATTTTAGTTGACTTATTTAAATACCCCAAAATGCAGTATTTGCTATCAGAAGCCCAGATTTAAATACTAATTTTGTCACTACATTTGACTATGTCACTTAGTTTCTCTGAATTTTCTGAAATTAGGATTAATAATTTCTGGTGAGCAAAAAGAAAAAACAGGATACCAGTTGAAAATACTTTTGTACATCAAGCAAATATAATTTATCATATGTACGCTGGATGAAAAATTAAATACTGGTCATTTCAAAGTTAAGATTATAAAACAAAAATATAAACTTAAGAGTCAAAATATTTCATGATTTTATGTCTAGATGTAAGGAAATGATTTCATTATGTTATGATGATTACAATTAAGAAGAAATTTTGTCCACAGTTCTATTACAGTAGCATGACTTGTAATTATCCTAAAAAGTAAAAGTATGATTCATAAATATCATATATAAATAGATATTGGGATTGTCACTGCTTAAGAAAGAAGAGTCAACAGACTCTTTATCTTCTAATCTAAAACATTTTTAACAATGGTAAATTGGAAAAATATTTGCTCTAAAATATTTGTAATGTAAATCATATTTATCTCAAAATGTTTCTACTCAAACTCTCTTGTATAAAATTACATTCTACCAGCTTAGAGCAATCTTCCTGTATAGTCATACAGTTTCAAATTTTACTGGATTACAATACTTTAAAAAAGTGCATAAAGATAACAGGTAAAATAAGGGTCACAAATATAGATATGCATTTTCACAGTAACACTGGGCAACAAACTGATAGTATTACTCAAAGCAAATCTTGGTTTGCAAGTGGGAAAGAGAAAGAGCAAGTTTACTCAGTCATGTACTGTATAATAGTCCTTTCCAGGCATATGTCATGGCATTACAAGGTGAGGTGTACATCCTCCCTCACAAGGCCATTTGCCCAGCTTATTTTGTTTCTTTGAAGTAAAGAATGCATATTTGTGTTAAGAGGATATATTCTCATCTGTTTTTCTGTGTGGCCAAAGTCTGACATACTGCTTACAGAAATTGGAATGGAGTTTCTGGCAATAAGAATAACAGCCAGCACTTTACTGAGTACCCACTACATGCCAAAAACTACGCTGAGTGCCTTATAAAAATAGGAATAATAGCAAAAAAATAGTAGTTTTTATTTGCTAATCAGGGTCCTAAGCACTTTTAATATATATTCACTTGTGATATTCTCACAACAGTCATATGAATTAAGTGCTATTATTAACCCCATTTTCCAGAGCAGGAAACAAAGACATAGAGAAATTAAGTATCTTTTCCCCGGTATCAGAGCTAACAGAACTGGGATGTATACCCAAACTTCCTGACTCCAAAGCCTGAGAGCTTAATCTTGAAGCCATGCTGCCATCCTATAGACCTCTACTAATTAGGGTGACATGGGGATAATAGAGGACATGAGACACAGTGTTATCTAGATCTAGAAAGGAATCATCGACATCATCAAGCCCAAGCTCTATTCTGACTGAGACTAATTATTTACCCAAGGTCCAAAGCCAGTTAGGGCAAAGCAGAAAGTATAGCCATGAGTTCTGATCATATCTATGGCCCTTTCTACTGTACAGGTTAAACTCTTGAGAAAAAAAACCTATCACTGATACTTCAAGGGCATTTTCTAGGTTTGTATAAGTAAAAAACTAAACTTGTATTCACATCTTATCTTATAAAGCAATAATGACCAAATGCTATTGATATTTAAAATTCTTTTTAAGGGTTGTAACCCTAACTAACTAAAAAGGACAGTGAAAACAATAAAACAGTTCATCAGCCAGAAAAAAAAGTATATCATTAGTGTTTATATTCTGAAACATATATTCAACTAGATTCTTCAAAACTGAAACTAAGAATAAAATTGCTAGTCTAAATCTATTTGCCATCCTAAGCTTGACATTTAATACTGTGAAATTTTCCAGCACTCACAACGAAAATAAAAGCATAAAACTTCTATGGTTGGTAAAGATCTAAGTGTTTACCGTACCTAAGGAGATAAAATAATTTGCTTGCTGGATTTGCAAACAGAGAACCAGAGTTTGGTAACTAATTAGTTGTGAAATGGGGGAGAGGAGGTTGAGTTTAAAATTTGCAGCCTGGGAGATTTAGAGGGTGTGATACCATAAACCAAATTAGGAAACTCATGAAAGCATCAGTCTGGGAAGAAATTAGTTCAAATTATTTCAAGCCTGTTAAATTTGTAGTGTGGTAGGTTAAGCTGGAATAGCAGATAGTAGGGATGAAGGGTAGAAAGGTATTCTTCTCTTTCTTTTCCCCTTTCGTTGTACTTACATTTCATCTTGGTACAATTGTGTTCTTTGAAAATATCTATCTTTAATAAAATCCTAGATTTCTACTATATGTGGTACTCCAAATGGTTTATTAGGCCCCTGAGGAAATCAAGATATTAGCTTCTCAGGCATTGTTTCAAACTTTTACTCCTTTTTATGCACTGCTATAGTAGGGTTTTTTCTGTATTACTTCTATATTAAAAGTATGCAGCTTTCTTATAAATTGTTTGTTTTTCAGACATTACTTCTATCATAGCCTTCCTTAAAATACCCTAACTCTATTAATATTCTCTCAAAGCCAATTTTTTAAAACTTAGTAAGTTCTAATATGTCCTTGAACCAAATCTTAAATGCTGCCATATTTCAATCACTGGACTCCTATTAAAAAGAATAAAGATGTAATGGACAACTGAAATGCTGGTTGAGAGGCTACAAATTTGAAGAGCCAATAAGGCTATTAATCTTAACTCTCTGTCACACACATGGTCTTCAAAGTGGAACATGGAAGTCATTTTACTGAGCTATGGGAATAAACTGTTTATATATATATATATATTTGTATAAAATATTTTAAAATATGTCTATTTAGTATACATACATAATAATTTAGTCTGGTATTTCATATTTATAATTTTTATATGTATTAAATAAATCCATATATATTGAATTTGCCTGAATTTTTTATACTATGCAATAAAAATACATAAATAATAATATCCTTCTAGAGGATATTAATATGCTCCATTTCACATTCTTCATTTATCAAGAAATAGGTCAACTTTACATACAGAGTTTATCATTTCATAGTGAAAAAGAAAAATCATTATAATTTATTTATCTATCCATCCATCTACTGATATAAGAAACATTTATTAAAAATCTGTCTTCTTACCAGGAAAAACATTATATCCTTATTCATAATTTTAACATTTGTGGGTCTAGAGAATTCCTTGCACACATTATGTGCCTGATAAATTTTGATGAATAAATGTATGAACTGACCTAGTTTGGTGTAGCTTCCCTAGAAAGGAATTGGAAAAATAGACTTAAAGTCTTCGATACAGATGCTAGCTTAATGCAAGGTCTTTCCAAGTGCTAAAGTTAGTCAACAGTGGAATGGCTTCCTTAGGTAGTGAGCCTCCCATCTTTGAAAACATTCACACAGAGCCTGGTGACCAGCTGCCAGAGATGTGATGCAGGTTGAGTGGCTACTTGATTGGGTAAGGAGTAAATGAGGCAACCTCTGAAGTACTTGCAACTCCAAGGTATATTGATGCTAGACTTATAATTTCTAGAGACATGCTGAAAATGCCTTGGTAAAAGATCTAATAGAATACTATTGAAAGTAATGTTTTTCTATTGTTTGTACCTATTAATGATTATTTCTCTAGTCTCTAGAATGCTTCGTAAGGACAAGCAGCTCTACTCCAAGTTAATGGAAGAGACTTGCATGGAGAGTCTCTCAGAGTGGAGAATCAAAGAGCCAAGAGGCAGACAGAAGCACAAGCACTAGTGGAGAAGCAGTACAAGAGCTAGAAAATGAACTCAGGCCTAAATAACCCACAGAAGTAATGATCAAATACGTATAACTGAGATCTTCCTGAATACAAGAGTTTTTTCCTTTAGTTTACAAGCATTTCTTCCTGAGGTCAATTCTCCAGGTAAATAAACACAACATAACTTTATGAAGTACTAATATAAGAAACAGAAAATAGTACCTCAGTTCAGAAGACCAATCTCTATAACACTGACCTAATTAGCCCTCTCCACACTGATCCTTTATTCTTAAGACTTTATCTCTTAAGCATCATTATTAGGTTTATACTCTACCTCTTTATTCTTTTACTACATAACTGGTAATTATTCTAATGTTGGTTCAGGCCTGCGTGTTTCTCTTCTTCCTCAGGTGGATTGTGGGCTATTTAAAGATAAAGACTTTGTCTTGTAATTATCTTCCCCAGAAATCAATGAAATATTAATGTTAACCATTTTCTCCACCTGGAAGTCCCTCTCTCTTTTCCCAGATGTCTGAACTCTTTCATTACTACAGGGCCAGTTATTGTGTGGAGTCTTTCAAAGGTTCTATAGCTCTTAGTAACAACTTCCTTTTCTGAACTCTTATGTAGAGTGTTTATTGTCTCCACCACTAATTGGAACTGAGCATATGCCACCTTGTCCTTGGCAACACTTCTGCTGTCTGAGCCAAAAACAGGATCCTTCCCCTGGAGAGAAAGCATGCCAACGTTGTGAACCCATGATAAGCTTATTTGTCCTCCTCAGTACATAGGAACCTTGAGGAACCCCAAAATACTGCCCAAGGTCTAGTGAGAGGGCCAAAAGGTTTAACAGGTTGAAGATGATATCCTGGCACCATGCAGTTTAATCGCAACTAACTGGAGTACAGCTGTAGTAACTATCTTTCAGTGCCACCACAATGATAAACCTTAGGTAGGCCAAAGCCTAGGAGGACAAAAAGCCTCAGTAGGACCTTAAGCAAAATCAGTTACAGGTTATCGAGAGCTCTCCAAGGTACCAAAGGACTAGAGCTACTCAGTCTACCCACCCAATGGTAAGAGTTCTGCTTCTCTGTGTTCTTTAGGTGACACTGTTTATTTACTTACTTACTTGTTTACTTATATACTTATTTATGTGACTCCCACTATTATAATGCCAGACACCTGCCTTAATCTGAACCCTACTGTACCTAGCAAAATGCTATAATGCGCCTATTATCCTAACTTAATTATGACATGTTTTTGCAACTGGCCTGACTATCTACACTGTTGACCAGCAGCAAAATTTCCTGACCAAATTTCCAATGGACATTTAAAAAATGTATATATCTAGTCTCCCAACATTAATGAAAACTCTTAAAAGAGAAATTGTGCCTCTGTGTATCAATAGCTCTTGTTGATAAGGAATACTTAATTTTTCTTTGACTTCTATGTATACAGTCTAGCACAGGCCTCTGTCATGAGTGACCACACAGTGAATTCTTGTTTGGCTGACCTAAACTTAAGAAGCCAAACCCAGGGCTTGAGTGATGCCTACAAGTGAACCAGAGAAGTACACTTAGCTTCTGCAACTTTCTGAGTGTATTGTCTAACTAGCCCTCCAAACCAGATCTGGACAGACTTCCAGCTTAGATTTAGGTTAGTGCTATATAGTAGAATAAAAGAACAAAAGAGTATGGTTACATGTGTAAATATCTAACTGTGTTTCTGGATGCAAAGAAACTCCTATGCATTACTGATTTGCAAAAGATTGCACAAAGGATGCAATATATTGAAAATAATTTTCTAAAATATTGCTGGAGCAATAAAATGCTGCTGGATAATTTCTAAAGTATGCTGCTAGAGCATCCCATAAATTTGCATGGGACATTTAAATAACTCTATGCGAACCATAAACTTATTCTAAAAATTGCTTTTTAAATAAATTAGGCTTCAGTTCCTTAATTAATGATTTCTAGGCTAGGAAAAGCACTAATACATTTAGTTGTCACTTCAATAATATCAAAATAAAATGTGCAGCAACTACTAGCCCCCATCAATGACACTGAAAGTTTTTGCCAGTTTTAACCAGGTCATCAACACTATATGTCATCACATCTGGATGCATCTGAATGTGAAAATAAGAACTCCTACCATTAATTTAAGAATATAATTACTCCCAAAAGCAACAAAAAATGGCGTTTTCAATTTTATAGGTAGTTTCATCATTATCAAATATGAAATTATATAACTGTTACATCTTATACCATTTTATCCTTAGATCACAATCTATATCACATTTTCATTATTATCATACATATTTGTATTCTGCTTCAGCACACAGTGGGCTCTCAATTGATATTGGCTGGATAAATATATAGTGGAATATGCTTGATTATTCCATTTCTTCTTATGTTATCTTGTATTTCTTATCTCTCTTGTATTGTGTCACTTAGCTAAGACATTTCATCTTTTATTCCTTTTAGTTTCTCTTGGCATTTTTCCTCTCACTGACTGCATTACACTTGATATCACAGTTCACAATTTTACCTAAAAATTATTTGTGTAATTTATGTCTCTAATATCTATATGCTTCCCTCCACTGTAGGAGGGTACATTGAAGAGGATGATGCAGATGTTAAAGTATGACAGTCGAATAATGATGGCAAAGATAATACAGGCAATAAAATAGGAGTATGTGGAAAGACAGAAAAATAGTGTCTGGGGGACAGTAGGTATTCAATACATATTTATTAAATAAATATAAAAGTGAATGAATGAACTCAAACTTCACTTTTTCTTTTAAACTTTCCTAACCTTTCTTTTAAACTTTCCTAATCTCAGTTTCTCCAATGCCTAGTTATAGAACAGCACCTGGAATATAGCAAGTGCTTGGTAATTTCTGATAAATGAATGCATGGATATCTTAAGAGTAATGAATAATATGAACCAACCACACAATATAAAACCAATTCCTGACATACTTGCCAAACTACAGGTCTCCAAAGTTGAGAGGAGCTCCCAGCCATTTTCCCCATCACAGGGGATGCTCTGCCCAAACTTTTCCTCTCTTTGTCTCTGAACGAGGAAATATTAATTTGATCTCTGTTATATCACACTGCTGTCATCCTCACTTCCTTATATCATCAGCCTCACTGGCCTTATTTCTAGTTCTTAAACGCGCCAAGCATGTTCCCACCTGAAAGCCTTTTCTGTTCTTTCTGATGGAAATGCTCTTTTGCCAAATTTTCTCATGGGTAGAGACCTTTAGCCAGTCAGATCTCAGCTCAGTCATGATCTGCTCAATGAAGTTTCCTTGACCAAATATAAAATTACCTTAGGCAGAAGCCATGTGCTCCAGTTCAGCTTGGCATGGAGATAAACTGTGGAATTTTAGATACAAGTCCTAGTTATTATAAAGTAACTTACTTCTAACTTATATCGTCCTTTGGGCATTTTTCTCCCAAAAGTAACTCAGAAGTAAGAGGAGTAGCTGGGCCAAAACAAGCTGTAGGCCCGCCTGTAATCTTTGGCCATTATACAATTGAATAGCACCCCAAATTCTATGATTAACCCTACAAATATTCATTTGCTTCCTGACTGAAAAGGGAAAATTAATGTACGAATGAGCAAAGTCATGGTGACAGAAAGTGACAAAGAACAATCTTGAAGGAAAAAATAAAATGCAAAATAGTATTCCATTGTTAAAATCGAACTAGATATATATGAAATTCAGGTCTTTTTATAAACCACCGAGCCATAAAATTGGTCCCCTAGGCAGTCACCTCTGCAATCACCATTGTCAAGCCTTCAAATGACATAAAAGAGGATTACCCAATTTTCTGGATCCCTTTCTCACTATCCACTAGGCCATGGTGTCTCAACCTCAGCACTAATGACATTTGAGGCCCGATAATTCCTTGTTGTAGAAGTGTGTTCTGTGCACTGTAGTATGTTTAGCAGCTTTTCTGACTGCCACTCACTAGATATAATTAGCAACCACCCCCCATTCCCACACCAAGATATGATGACCAAAAAAATCTCCAGACATTGCTAAATGTCCCCAGGGGGATAAAATTGCCTCAGTTGAGAACTCTAGAAATAATTCCTTCTAAATCCACTGTAGTTTGGACCAAAGTATGAGAAGAACTACAGGTTTACAACTATGTGGCTTGCATTTCACTTAAACTTGTAGCAGTCTTTTCGACAAACAATGCTGGGAAAACTAAACATTCACATGTAAAAGAATGAAGTTGGACCTTTACCTTACACCCTACACAAAAGTTAACTCAAAGTGAATCAAAGACCTAAGCATAAGTGCTATGACTATAAAACTCCTAGAAGGAAACATAGGAGAAAAGCTTTATGACTTTAGATTTGGCAATAATTTCTTAGCTATGACACCAAAAGCACAGGCAACAAAAGTAAAATTAGACTACCTAAAAAAATAAAACTTCTGTGCATCAAAAGATACACCCAACAGAGTGAAAAGGCAACCTATAAAATGGGAGAAAATATTTGCAAATCCTATATCAGAGAAGGAGTTAATATCCAGAATATAGAAAGAGTTCAACAACAACAAAAAAACAACTCAATTAAAAAATGGGTAAAAGGGACCTCCCTGGTGGTACAGTGGTTAAGAATCCACCTGCCAAAGCTGGGGACACAGGTTCAAGCCCTGGTCCAGGAAGATCCGACATGCCACAGAGCATCTAAGCCCGTGTGCCACAATTCCTGAGCCTGTGCACCACGACTACTGAGCCTGTGCACCACAACTACTGAAGCCCATGCACCTAGAGGCCCTGCTCTGCAGCAAGAGAAGCCACCGCAATGAGAAGCCCGCACATTGCAACAAAGAGTAGCCCCCCACTCGCCACAACTAGAGAAAGCCTGCAAGCAGCAACGAAGACCCAATAATATTTATTTACTTATCCAAAAAATAAATAAATAAAAATTTTTAAAATTAGCCCCTATTTAAAAAAAAATGGGTAAAAGACTTGAATATACATTTCTCCAAGAAGATATAAAAATGGCCAACAAACACATGAAAAGATGCTCAATGTCACTATTATGTAAATGCAAATCAAAACTACAATGAGATATTAGATACATCTTATACTCAGTAGGGCAACTACTGTCAAAAAAAAACCAGAAAACAACAAGTGTTGGCAAGGATGTGGAAAAACTGGAACACTTGTACATTGTTGGTGGGAATGTAAAATGGTGCAGCCATTAGGGAAAACAACCACTATGATGTTTCTTCAAAGAATTAAAAATGGAATTAGCATATGATCCAGCAATTCTACTTCCGGGCATATACCTCAAAGAATTGAAAGCAGGGTCTCAAAGAGATATTTGTATACGCATGTTCATAGCAGCATTATTCGCAATAGCCAATCAGTGGAAGTATGAGACCAAAAGGTTCATAGGTGAATGAATAGATAAAATACGGTGGTTTCCAAAGGCTAGAAGGGAGAATGGGGAGTTGTTGTTTAATGGGTATAAGGTTTCAATTTTGCAAAATGAATGTGTTCTGGAAATTGGTTGCAAAATAATATGAATGTTCTTAACACTACTGAACTATATACTTAGAAATATTTTAGACAGTAAATTTTATGTTATGTGTATTTTACCACAATTAATTTTTTTTTTTTTTTTTGCAGTACGCGGGCCTCTCACTGTTGTGGCCTCTCCCGTTGCGGAGCACAGGCTCCGGACGCGGAGGCTCAGCGGCCATGGCTCACAGGCCCAGCCGCTCCGTGGCATGTGGGATCTTCCCAGACCGGGGCACGAACCCGTGTCCCCTGCTTCGGCAGGTGGACTCTCAACCACTGCGCCACCAGGGAAGCCCATACCACAATTAATTTTTAAAAATTGTATCAGTAAGTAGCGATGAGTGTAACAAAGACAAATTCTCTCAGATTTGGAAATCCAAGATGCAAAGCATCATCCTAGGAGTATCAGGGCCTTAAATATGGGTTATTATTAGATACTAGGACCCACCGGCATCTCTGAAAAAAGAGCAGCCTCTCCACTGGGTACCATTGTGATTTGCCTTTTGTTCTGCGTATTTCAAAGTATGTCAAACTCAGTCATTATTTCACTCATTCTTAATTAAACACTTAATGAAATAAAATTCATCCAGTGCTGATTATAAGTCAAGCATAGCACTGAGGGAGAAAGAGTGTGTAATTCAATTCTGGGGAAGCAATATTTGATTTTTAGAAATCTGCAGCTGAACACAATCATAGCATAGTTTAGTAGTTAAGAACAGAGACTTGGGCCTGACCACCTAGGTTTGAATTCTGGCTCTGCCACTTGCTAGCAGTGGTCATTTTGCTTTTTTGCCTGTTTCCTCATCCTTAAATTGGGTTTACTAATAATACCTTATTCATAAAGTTGCTATGAGGATTAAATGGTTTAATATTTTTGAAGCTGTTAGAACATTACCGGACATGTAATAAGGGCTACATAAGT
This sequence comes from Delphinus delphis, assembly GCF_949987515.2. Lineage (NCBI taxonomy): Eukaryota > Metazoa > Chordata > Mammalia > Artiodactyla > Delphinidae > Delphinus > Delphinus delphis. The sequence goes on along the minus strand of NC_082683.1, from coordinate 56,298,357 downwards.
ACTCATTAAACAAATTCACAAACATGTGCTGAGCACCTAATTAAATAAAAAAGACCCTGCTAGAAGTTTGAACATTTGCTTGAACTGTGCCCTAGAACCTACTACTTAACATAGTGAAAGGGGATTCCTAGATGTTGGGCTATTTCAAGAAAATGTTCAAGTCCTTGAAAATATCCCCTCCATCTGTGATGACTGAGAACAGATTGTTTAATGAAGAGGAGGTGTGACGACTGCTAAGTTTCCTCGTACCGGACTCACAGTGTAGTTACTTCTCCTGTCCTCACAGCTTTGATCTGCACAGAAGGAAGTAGAGAGCAAGCACATTGCCATGGTGTGCAAACTATGATTGTTTTCAAAGAGAAATGCACCATTAAAATCAAATGTTGTTTAAGAAAATAAAAGGAAAAACAAAAAAATGCAAAGTTAAAAACGTATCTACTCTATCAAAGTAGAGTCATGGATAGAATTACAATGATGCTCTCCGAGCGCCTGAGCTGCATTACAAATGTGAAATCTTTTATGAGAACCAGATGGAAACAATAAATGCCTAGAGAATTGAGAACATGTTAAAAATGAAAATCCCAATCCAAACACAATAACTATGTCTGATGTATGCTACTGCAGAACCAGAAAATATTTAGAACATAAACTCCTAAAAGGTTGTCTTTCGTTGAAAATTAAACAACTCTTAAGAGCTCCCAACTGCTAAAAACTTGGATAAAAAATCTTGCATAGAAGTTCAAGAAACAGCACTTGGACCTGGGCAAAAAGTGATAAGACATAACTCTTCATATTTGTCATTATTACAATAGAAAAAGGAAAACAATTATAAATTCTAGGTCTCAATTAACAAGTTTCTTGAGTACCTAGAAGGAAGAAGTTTTAACTACCATAACCTAGAAAACCATATATAAATTCTCTGTGTTTATATCAAAAACAAAAAATGGGTTCTTTCATTTTATACATCCATTCATGTTTTAGAAATATTCTAATTGTTCGACAAATAGTGTCTGTGCAGGTTTCCTCACACCCTATAATTTTGGATGTTACATTATTATATCACCCTCTGCCTTGCCAATATCTCAGTGGTAGAACAGTGACCAAGCTAATTGTGTCTCATATGCAACAGAAATACAGACACCCAGGGGCTTCTCTGGTGGCACAGTGGTTGGGAGTCCACCTGCCGATGCAGGGGACGCGGGTTCGTGCCCCGGTCCAGGAGGATCTCACCTGTCGCGGAGCGGCTGGGCCCGTGGGCCGTGGCCACTGGGCCTGCGCGTCCGGAGCCTGTGCTATGCGGCAGGAGAGGGCATAACAGTGAGAGGCCCTGTACCGCAAAAAAAAAAAAAAAAAAAAAAAAAAGAGAAATACAGACATCTTAGAAAAAAAATTAAGAAATTCAGTTCAAAACTTACTTGCCAGAGACCATGTAAGGTAAATAAGACTAAATTATTGTGGTGGTCGTTTTGAAACATATACATATATAGAATCAACATGTTGTACACTTCAATATGTGTACATATGTTGTACCATTGTATAAATGGTATATGTCAATTATACATCCATAAAACTAGAAATGAAAACAAAATAAAACAAAATCCTTTGCCAATAAAAAATAAAAAGAAATAGCACCTGGCCTCAAAGAAATTAGTCTTAAACAACTTATGGTTACCAGAGAGGAAGGGTCGGTGAGGAGGGATAGTCAGGGAGTTTAGGATTGACATGTACACACTACTATACCTAAAATGGACAACAAACAAGGACCTACCGTAGAGCACAGGGAACTCTACTCAATATTATGTAACAACCTAAATGGAAAAAAAAAAAATCTGAAAAAGAATAGATACATATATATGTATAACTGAATGACTCTGCCGTACACCTGAAATAACACAACATTGTTAATCAACTATACTCCAAAATAAAATAAAAAATTTTTAAAAATTTAGTCTAGTACAATGACCTCTAATATTTTTCCTTCAACATAGTGTCTTACAAATGACATTTATAATTCTGATACTCTGTCCTAAAAATACTCATGTTGCTGTTGTTGCTTTAATAGCCTGGTTGTAGCATGGGGGAAAAACTGGTCATGTAATTTAAACTTATGTGCAATTCACACTGCACTTACTCTATGAATACCCTTTTCACTCTTGCTGATTCATGACATATTAGTGACATGGGAACAACCACTGTTCTAGTGTGAGTCAAAGAAATATACTTCCAATTAAAGAAATATACATGTATTACTGTCCTATAATGCTGAAGACTGATCCAACTTTCTGCCCTTAGAAATACAGCTAAAGGACTCACCAGTTTATATATATATGTTAAAGCAAGGAGAGAAGTTTGATTAATCTATGACAGGTTGGTGAGGTTGATTATAATATCACATGATGCCAAGAAGTCTTGTAGGAAGAAAACAGAAGAAAGTCAATGGGGCAGAAATTTAGAAAGTCACTGAAACGTGGCGGAGGAGTAAGACAGATTGTAGAGGGCTAATCTCTGAGTGTAAATTGAAGTCCTGCATATAGGAAAAAAGAAAAATAATATCTAATCAGTGCCTATTATGCATCATATTATTTGACTCAACCTTCACAAAAATAAAGTTGATGGCATAGTGGGTATAATGGGAGGAACAGACTAGATTATTTATTTGCCTAAGATCATACAACTAGTAAACAATATAATCAGAATAGGAATTAAAGTTTTTTCATTGTAAGTTCGATATATTTTCCTTATGCCTGTGCATCTCTCTCTCCTCTCTCTCATACTTATCTACTGTGAAATTTTAATATTTTTTTAATTTTAAAAATGTATATTTGCACATAAAATTACTTCTTTGAGGGGCAGTTACTTTTACTATTTTATTTATCACTATAATTATTTAGTAATTATTTCTCATTGTACTTTAAATTATCTGTTCACATTTCTCTCTCCTATCAACTTGGGGGCTCAGTGCTTAAACCTGGAAGGTATGCAAACAGTCTGCCCAATTCATTTTTTATTCGTTCATTCATTCATTCAACAAATATGTATTAACTGTCTACTATGTGCTAGCTTGTGTTATGGGTTTAGGAGATTTAGCAGTGAACAAAATAGACAAAGTCTCTGTCATTATGGAGTTTATATTCTAGTGGGAAAAGGCAGACAGTAAGATAGATGATAGGCAGAGAGAGATGATGTAAATATGGACATGAATATAGTTGTGCATGTAGATATATACATACAGACAAAGATGTAGAGCTATACATCAGGTATGGAAAAGTACTGTAAAGAAATCAAAACAGAGTTAAGGATAGGAGGAAGGCTATTGCTTTTATCTCGGTGGTCAGGAAGATCCTCTCCAATGAGATGAATTCAAGCAATGATCTGAAAAAAGGAAGAAGGCCATACAGATATCTGGGGGATGTTGTTTTCTGACAACAGAAAAAGGCGGAGGCTTTGATAAGGGATGCTGCCTAGACTGTTTGAGGACCAGCAAGTAGATCAGTGTGTCTGGAATGGTGTGGGGAGAGAAAGGAGTTTGAGAAGTTAATCAGCTGAAACCAATAGGGCCTTGCAGGTATGGCACATACAAGTCAATCCACACTCTGAGTGACATGGGCTGCTCTTGAAGGATTCTGAATACAGGAGTGGCACAATCGCTCACATGTTATGAAGAATCACTGTGGCAGCTGCGTGGGGAATACATTGTAAGGAGAAAAGGGTGAAAAGCAGGAGTGTCAGGTAAGAGGTTAATTTAATAATCCAGGTATGAGATAATGGCGACCTGGATCAGAACGGCGGCAGTGGTGGTGATGAGAAGTGGTCAGATTCTGGAGACATTATGAAGGCAGAGCTGACAGAATTTGTTGATGCATTTGGAATGTGAAATACCAGAAAAAAGCAGGTGCCATGGAAGACTCCAAGATTTCTGGCGTGAACAATTAGAAAAATGGAATTGCATTTTACCAAGATGGAGAAGACTGGGAAACAGATTGCAACAAGGGTGGGGTGTCGGGGATGAAAATTATGACGTCAGTTTTGGACATTCTCAGGTTTAGCTGTCAAGAAGGCTGTTGGATAGATACATAGGTCTGGAGTTCACAGAAGTTCTGGCTAAAGATACAAATTGGAAACATCAGTGTACAGATATTATTTAAAGTCACGAGTCTGAGATACTTGGCCTAGGGAGTGGTGTAGACAAAACAGAGAAAGAAAGAGAGAGGGCACATTCCTCTGGGGACATTCCAATGTTTAGAATTTGGGGAGAAGAACCAGCTGAGGAGATGGAGAAAGAACAGCCTCTGAGGAAGGAGAGAGATTATAGTATCCAGGAAGCCAAGTGAAGGCAACGTTTCAAGAAAGAAGAAGTAATCAACTATATGATATGCTGCTGATGGGCTAAGTAAGATGAGGATTGCTAATTGATCATTAGATTTGGCACATGGATGCCATAACCTCAGTAAGAACACTCTTAGTGGAGTTGTGAGGGGAAAACTTGATTAGAAGTTTTCAAAGAAGGCCTGGAGGAGAGTAAATGTAGAGAGACATATAGACTATTATTCTGGAGAGTTCTGCTATAAAGGGGAACAGATATAGGGTAATAGATGGAGGGGTTCATGGGGTCAAAGAGGCCCTTTGAAAGAACAGAGCTATAGACTGATAGACATAATCAAATAGGAAGGAAAACTGATGATGCAGAAGACAGCAGGGACAAGTGCAAGAGCAAAGCCTATTGAGGGGGAGAGGGGAGAGGCTGGCCTTAACCAGGTACACAGAGAAATAGGAAGGAGGGCAGGAAACATGGGCATGGAACAGGTAGGTGGTAAATTCAGTGAATGAGTGAGAGGTTTGCAAACACAACTACACGCCTGGGACATTCAGCCCATCATCTGTGTCCCAGACCTTGAGGGGACTGGAAAATGCCCTTTCATCCTCCAAAATACTTCCCTTTGCCTCTGCTTTCTATTGTGTCAAATTCAGAGATTAATTTGTCTGGTTTAATGTTTATTTCGCTAAAATGGAATAACACATTAAACCCCGTGAGTCAATTATGCTTAAGTGCGAATGAATTTGTCAGGCCCTCACTGTGAGAAGGCTTTTAATAAGGGAACATGAGAGTATGATAACTCTGGATGTTTCCCCATATTGTTGGGAGTTGGGGGTTAAGAAGGGGGGTGGGGTGGATTGTGTGAAGGAGCACCGCTGAATCTGTGGACCTTGCCAATATGTACAATGTGTAACTCTAAATCAGAACACATGGGCTAATTCTTGGTTTACCACTTTGTAGCTTGGTTACCCAGCATCAGTCAGTTGACCTTCCTGAGTCTCAGTTTCCTCATCTGTAAGTAGAGGTGAGGATTAAATGATATAAGGTGTATGTGGTAGCACTTTTCTATTATTGCCCAATTTTTCATTTAAAAAATTAAAATACTGCTGTCTTGTTCCTTCCTCTCCTGGAGCATATTTTCTGCTTGCTCACACCAGCAGTCTGCTTATACCCGACCTCTTGCTGGTACATCAGATTCCCAAGTACAGTTCACTATACTTAATACTGATTAACTGCTCAAGAAAATAAGTCATCATAACATATGCTGATTCAAGACTCACAGACATTTGGAAAGGGGAGCACCACGGTTGCTCTGTAGACCTTTAGTTTCATAATCAGATTGACACCACTTGGTAGTCATGAGAGAGCACTATATTTTATACTTGTATACTTTTAACACTAGAATCTATCAAATAAAATGATTTCACATGCCAAATTATTATATACACTCCTTGGTTAGACAAAAGATCCTTAATGGCAAAGCATATCATGTTTGCATCATTCCACAATACACATTTGTTGACTGGAATCAATAAAAAGTAAAAATGCAAGCCACGTATCAGAATTAATTCATTAAGCAATGTCTATCTGGTTTTCAGCCACTGAAAAAGGACTAACATACACAAATATAGTAATGCTTTAAGAAACTCTAAACATAAACATCTAAACTTCCAGAGTACTAAATACTTGGCAAAAGCATTTTTAGGGTTCACGTAAAATATAAAATTCATTAATACATTTTAAAGCCGAGTCACATTTTTGAAAATCTGATACGTATAAAACTTCTTAGAAGCCTTTTTTTTCCATCTGAACGTTTTTGCCAAGTTACTTTGCAGAAAACCAAAGCACTCTATAAACACTGGCATTCAATATTCATACCATAATGCATAAAGTAAGGATGGTAGAGCAAGTAATTATTAATCCCTTTTGACAAAAAAGCTACCGGCCACAAATGTATGCATATGTGCTTACTGGGCATTTTGGATGCAGCTGGCATTAAAACCCAAATCCCTTGAATCCCGAGCAAGTACTGTGTTTATAAAGATAGCTCTTTCATAATAAGATAGCACTTTCGTAATATTAGACTCTGCAAAGCTTTATTCAGATGAAGCATTTGCTTGATTTAATCTACAGTTACCAGATAGGTTCCTAAAAATCTTATTTTTATTAATTTAGACAGAATCAGAAACTTGGCATAATTCTTTTGAAGCCCAAAAGTACTTTACTTTATTGCACTGTCGCAAAGGTTTGAGTTTATATGGATAGCCATTTTTCAATGATGTACAAATTCACTTGAACAGAGCTCCTGGTCTTAAAGATATAACCTTTTACTGCCTTTCAATTGCTCAGAGACAGAATCAACCTGATCAATGATAATGTGAGAAGGAAGTCTTTGTCAAAAGAGAAGCCATAACCTTTATTTCTGTTTTCATCCTTAAATACTCTTGGAAACAACCAAGAAATACAGAGCAATTTGACTTAAATGCTGTAAAGTCATCTGGATAAAGGTGAAATACAACTTGCACTGGACTGAACATTGGTTATCTGAGCTTTCTGTTATCCTTCTGCAGGAAGCATGAAAGTGATGTAAAGACCCATGAGGGTAGTAAGACCCAAAGGTACCATTTAGTCTAGCCCCTTTCTACACAGTGTCTCTCCCTTAAGTGGTTCCATAGAGCAGAAACTCCTCCCTTTCTGAAAAATAAAATGTTTGTGAGGCAGTGTTCATGGTATTTAATCATGTTTATTAAAATGATGTTCTTTACATACAACCCAAATACACCTGCAGCATTTTGTACTCATTAGCAATAGTTTATCATTACTTTCTGTCCTATAAACTTATCTTCCCTCTTCTTTCAGAAAACAGGTTCCAATTCTTTGTGCTTTTCAACAATTCTATTTAATTTTATAAATATCACATATGAATAGGGAAATAATTGTTTTATCTATACTTTACTGATGAGGAAGTTGAGATTCCAAAAGGTTAAATGACTATCCCTACGCTGCTCAAAAAACAAAACAAAACAAAGCAAAACAGTTTGTAAGTGGTGGCGCCAGGATGCATGTCTAGAGTCTATGACTCTAGGTCCTAAGCTCTTTTCCCATTGCCTCTCTTGAATAAACTTTCTTACATAAACAAATCACTAGGAGGTTAGATTCTACTGACTAGGGAAAACAACACAGGGACATTCTGGTACTTCGAAAAGAACATTATTTTTTTCAATTTAGTAGTAATTTATTTAAATTCACTTAGAGAAAAAGTGTTTCATCAGCATCTAGTTTCACTAATGGAGACAAGTATCAAATTCGGGAAGGTAACTGGAATTTTAAAGAATAAAGAGCATTTTATGGCCAAAGTCATTTGCAGTTGTCTCTGTGAAAAATGAGAGTGATTAAACCCCATAACGCAGAGTGATTTCTTTTTCTTTTTAAATTTTATTTTACTGTTGTAAGAACACTTATTTTGGGCTTTAAGATAATGTACTAGCCTATGAAACTAAGGAATATCTAAGTGGCCTAAAAAGAATGAATTTAATTATGTACAACATTGCTCAATAACAACTTATTTAATTAAACCATGTCATATCAAATATTTAATTTATATTACCACATATATATATTACAAATTGTTATATGAAATCATAAGCTCTGGATACATTTGTGAACTGATGTCTGCTGGTTACCTCTCATTGGCCAAGGATTGTGCTAAGCATTGTACACACATTACTTCATTCGATCTTCACAGTGGCTTAATGAGATACAAGTAGTATTTTTCTAATTTTGCAGATGGAGAAAAGAGGAACTAAGGTTAAATGGCTTGCCTAAAACCTAGTATCTGGTAAAAGGTGGAGTTAGGATTCAAATGCTGTGCTCTTTGCACTGCCCAGCTTCCTAAAGTCCCATGTTGTTTTGGTAAATTTGAGCATGTTAGAGACACAACCCTGTTTTCTGGGTGAGCTCAGTCCTGGCTGAGCAGGCTGATAGGTAAGGACAAAGGCCATGGTTATCCCCAGGAAGTTAACATCTGCATGTGGATTTCAATGGTAACCTCTCAGAAGGAAGTCTGGGGCACTTAAGACACCAGCAAGAGAGACTTGGATCCCTGAGTTTCTTTGTCCTGCCTTTCTAAACTGCTCTTCAGGAGGCCTAAATCGTTCTGATGGTGAGAGACAGGTTTCCTGTGTAAACTGCTGAGGTAATTGTGGCCCAAATAAGCCACAAAAGCATTTTCCGATTCTCTGCACTGTGACAAACAGTCTGTGCTTATTAATTTGTGCAGAAATATAAAGGGTAGCAAGGAGACATTTTGAGAAAAATCAGTTTTTGATGACACTGGAATTTTTCCAAGGCATTTGTTCACTGAATCTTATATTGGCTTTTTATATGTAGGATCCTGAAATAGACAAGGCATCTTCTTATGCTTTTTTTTTTTTTTATTCCTCTCAAGCTTATTGGTGCAAGTGGATGGAATTCAAAGTGCTTTTCTTCCTGTCTCTTTCGCACAGTATATGATAACACATGGCTTTTTCAAATATGTTGGTGATAGCAGCCAAACAAGGCTATAAAGTTTCTTATTGGGGATGTAAGCTATTCACATTGGGTCTTCTGATATGCATTTCAATATAATTTAGCTTGGTTCATTAAAATGTGATTATCACATGATAATAAGTGAATGATATTTTGTTTCCTCAGTATGTAGAAGGGTCACACTGTGAATATTATAAAATTATTTATTTACAAATGCAAGTGCACTTTGACTCTTTCAAATTAGCACATTTCATACCCACTGATGCTTTTCAAATAATGAAAAATAATTTCTGCTTTACCAGCCATGGTTGACAATAATGTGAATGTTTGTGTGTGTTTAGAGATTTGGTAAGATAATTAAACAGTAGCATCTATTATGTGACTTATAATGCATGAAGTATTCCACTAGTACTTTAATACATTTTCTTAGGAGATAGATAATGGGATAGATAGTAAATACATTTTTTAAATTAAATTAACATTTGAAAATATTTAAACATAAGGTTATTTTCTCCACTTTGAAAATGAAGGAATTGAGGTCCAAGACAGATAAGTAACTGGTCTAAAATTTCAACAGCAAGTCAAGAGAAAATACTGAAACCCAACCTAGCTTCCTTGACTCCAGATAATGTAACATAAAACAAAGATCAACAGTAAAAATAAAATTCAAGATAACAACTAAATTATATAATGATAGAACCCCATGTGTAGTATATTAAGAAATTATATAATATTCCATATTAATGATACAAGTTTTATAGTTTTAGAAAAAAAAATAACATCTCTTTTGGGGGGAAGAAAAAATTGAATGCTACAGACATCTATCCTCTTAGAAATGGTTTCAAGTACCTAAAACCAACAATTTATCACCAGGAAAAGTCATAAACTATTATAGATACCTCTAACCCTCCACTATAACTGCTTCAATAGTTTACTTTTTAAAATGGCCCACAAACTTATTCATAACTTGTCAGTATATTAGTCAACTATTAAGAATTAAACTCAAATTTTTATATGAGAACATGTTGATGAAATGGAAATAATTAATTCTGTACTTTTAAAATATGAGGCTCTTTTTGATCCCAAACTAATACTTTCCATCTAAGTGTGCTGCCTTCAAACTAAAGAAAACATATATAAGAGTTTATATATGGAGAGAGGTACAGAGATGGAGTAAATATGTAAAAACACTAACAATCAGTAAATCTAGGTAGAGGGTATTCATTGTACTACTATTCTTTCAACCTTCTGAAATTGTAAATCTTCACTACCAGTAACCTCTCCTTGACCCACAGATAGGTCTATCCTCCTCATTTATTCTGCTGCCATTCCTGGACATCTTAGATGCATATAATCTTAATGTTATAAATTGTCTGGAAATTTCTATGACTCTATCAAGCACAGCTACCCAGAATTCTTTTTCGCTATCTACTCATTTATCTCTTACATTGGTGGTTTTCAAGCGTCTGGAGATTACAGAATCTATGTGTGTGACTCTTCCAAATTTCTCCAAGCCTAGATTCATTCATGTTTCTTTGTTGGAACCCGGGACCAGGAAAAAGATCGTCACTATCTTATTTTTTCAAGGAATTCCAAAAATGGGTCCAAGAACACTAGTGTTTCACAAAATACAGTTTGAAAGCAGTTTTCCTTAAAGCCACAATACTCCTACCCCTTTATTTCCAATCTGTGTAATTTGCAGAAGTTGGAGTTGTGAGGGGTATAGGGAGGAGGAGGGGGGCAAGCCGGGCCTGTCAGGGGTGCATGCCGAGTGACAAGTGTTCTTTTCCACAAAAGGTCAAGAGAAGTAGTCATTCGTATTCTCCCTCAAAGAGAAAATGTCTAAGTTCTAGCAAGAAGCAATCTGAGAAGGTCAACAAATTACTTTTATTTTGTTAACTTAAAGTACACAGTGGGATTCAAACATATCTCTGTCAAACAAATTACTAGGAGTGACAGAGGTCCCAACCTCTCAATTCAGAAAAAAATGAGACAGCACCAAGTGAAAATTTTCACTCCTGAGGATGTCTCTTCTAGAATACAGGTTTATTAATTCACAATTTCCTCACTCTGCAAGTCATGGACTCTTACTTCCAAGTTCCCCGGGGAAATTCTATCAAAAGCTCAGTGTCAATATTTTTTAGATGCTGCGTCAGTGGGAAAATATCGATAATTAAGCATTCTAATATATAATATGCAGATATGTTAAAGGCCAAATAACAAATATATTCCTCTGTACAACACTTCCACTGAGACAGTTAAGAGATATGTAGAGCTTCCCTGAGCTGAAACACCTGCTGCGCTGTTTGATACATGAAGAACACTGAAATAAATAACTGTACAGTACTACAGACAAATATTTACAGCACTACAGGCTAGGTAATATGATTTGTACACAGTGGCTTAATTAAATAGGCTACCATGTAAAACACTTAGCCTCTAGTGAGATATTGTAATTAAACCTGTATCTACAGTATCATAGAACACAAAATAGAAAGCAAGTTAGAGTAGCCCTACTGGCAGAAAGGGAACACAACTATTAAGAGATGGATGAAGTAAGGATGCTTGTAGAGTATCAACTAAGCTTCCTTTTCTCCTCCTTCATAACAGGCTAAAGGAAAGTGCTATAAGAATAAGGAACAGAACATAGGAACAATATTCATTTTTTCTTTTATTTTTTATCAAATATTTACCAAGCGCCAGCCTTTCTTTAGGTGCCTGGGATATAGTAAACAAGACAGAATCCCTGCCCTCATGCAATTCTGCTGGGTTGGTATACAATAGAAGAGAAAAACAACGTAACAAAGAAGCATGTCTTTTCCAGTAATGTATTTCCAGGTAATGATAAGACCCAAGAAGATAAATAAAGCAGAACAAGGGACAAAAAAGGGAAAGGTGCTTTTTTAGACAGAGGGGTCAGCAGAAGCCTCTCTAGCAAGTGATATTTGAGTAGAAGCCCGAATAGAAGTGAGAGAGTGAGCCACGTCAACATCTAGGGAGCTAGACTTCCAGGCAGAAGCAATACTAAGTGTAAGGTCCCGGAAGTAGAAACATGCAAGGTTGTTGAACAGAAAGGAGGCTAACGTGGCTGGAGAATAGGAGATGAGGTCACAGGTAGCATGGAGCCAGATAATGTAGGGCCCTGTAAATCATGGCAAGCACTTTAGGTTCTTTTCTGGGAATCATTTAAATGCCTCAAGTATAATGTTGCTGACGTCTTGACAGTGATGGTAGAGAAGGAAGCACCATAAACATCCAAGTAGAAAAACTAGGAGACAACAAAAGAAGGAAGAATGGGAAAAGAAAGCAAATGGAATTTCACAAAAGGGCTTAGACTTTAGCAGTTGGGCAGCAGGCATGCCTGCTGGGCCACCTTCCGGTGTGTGTCCTGGGGGGTTGTCATCATTACTTTACAAAGCCCTTTTTCCAGTAAGTATTTTTAAAATCCAATATATTGAAGACTTGCGGACACTAAAAGGCCAGGAAAATACCATTTATAGACTTGCATTACTGAGAAAATGCTTGCTCTGATTAAAGCAGTAGAATCACGCTATGAGGCATAGATTTCCACTGGCATTGAGTTCAGACTGTGGACTAAAATAATCTTTGTAAAAAACTCACCAGGATTATACACAAAACACAACACAAAGCACGCCTAGTAAATGAAGACTGAGCTACTAGGTTTTCCCCAGATGCACCCATCCTCCCAAGCACCTTCGCTAAGATTGATACATTTGGAAGTAGTGCATCAACTAGAACTATGCACAGCATCATGCTGGAGGTGATAAATGCAAGGGGTACCAAATTTACATACTTCCCTCCCAGTTTCCATAAACCATAATTTAAGTCATAAAGAATGTCATAAGCAGTTTTCAATGTTTTGGGATATACACAATAATTAGAAGTCATTATCTCTCAAATGCACATTCTCCCTTTTCCCCCTCCTTCTAATCCTCTCATCTTCCAATCCACTCTCCACAATGGAGTGCAAAACATCGTTCCAAAGTAAAAGCTATTTATGGCAATCCCCTTCTCACAACCTTGCAGTGGCTCCCCACTGATGATGGAATAAAGCCCCAAGTTCATGACATTGGAAGCCCTAGGGTATGGCTGCAATCTATAGGCAGAGTCTGACTTCCTACCTCTCCCACCTTGCACTTCAGGCTGTAACTCCAATGAACTTTGCTCACCTTCCCCCACACTCTGAGTCAAATCCCAACTCAGCCCCTTATTTGCCGTGTAATCCTGGGCAAATTACTTGTCGTCCCTGTGCTTCATTCATTTTCTGATAAAATGGAACTAACAGTATATAACTCATGGGCCTTTTATAGCACAAAATAAGCGAATATATTTAAAACAATGCCAGATGCATTTTTAGCGCCAAAATAAGTGTGAGCTATTATTACTGTTATTTGCTGATGGAATTTTCCTATTATTGTTTCTTTGGCAAAAAAAAAAAAAAAAAATGCCCTCCTGCCCACTCCTCAAAAACTCCTATTCATTCTACAAATGTCTTCTCCTCTCCAAACCTTCCCCAACACATTGACTCACTTTCTAGCGGTATTTATTTCTTCTGCTGCTCTTATGACAAGTTGAGTGTTATTCTTCAACAGCATTATTTATACACTATTGATTAATTATTAATGCATAAGTGTGTCTTCCGGGGGTATATGCATTCTTTGAAGGCAAGTGCTCTATCTTTCTCATTTTGTATCTCCCAGAGTAGGGCCCAGAGCATAGTAGGCCCTCAACAAATGTTTCGTTCAATCAAATGTTGAATCAGTAATATTTAAAGACAGATATTTCTCAAAAAAATGTCCAGGGCTTCCCTGGTGGCTCAGTGGTTGAGAGTCTGCCTGCCGATGCAGGGGACACGGGTTCGTGCCCCGGTCCGGGAAGATCCCACATGCCGCACAGCGGCTGGGCCCGTGAGCCATGGCCGCTGAGCCTGCGTGTCTGGAGCCTGTGCTCCGCAACGGGAGAGGCCACAACAGTGAGAGGCCCGCGTACTGCAAAAAAATAAAATAAAATAAAAAAATGTCCAATACTGCCAGGAAATAATTCAAGGAAATTTAAGAATAACACAATGCACAGATTTAGTAGATTTAGCTAACAAACTAGGACTAAATTGTGTAAGACAGTAAATGTGCTTAAAGGTTCAGAGAAAGGTTAAGCATATACTATTCATCACTTTCATTTTACTCTTCTCCAGTTATTCTAGCTTTGTCTTGTCAGGGGTAAGCTCCTTTAGAGTATGAACTATGCCTTTTAATACTTTTGTGGTCAAATATGAGGCACAAAAGTGCACATTTCATGAACCTTTGATAAAATGAGGAAATATTTCCAAGGTACAGGTAGAACTAAATGGGGAAAAGGAAGAAAAACCTAAGTCGTCTTTCTAATACTAACTCTGAAAGCATATTGTCCTCCGTGAAGCATATACCATGCGCAAGCAGGGACAGACAGACAGAGTGGTGCTCACCAATCCATCTGCTCTTCAAGAGCAGTGTGGGGGCTTCCCTGGTGGCGCAGTGGTTGAGAGTCCGCCTGCCGATGCAGGGGACACGGGTTCGTGCCCCGGTCTGGGAGGATCCCGCATGCCGCGGAGCGGCTAGGCTCGTGAGCCATGGCCGTTGAGCCTGCACGTCCGGAGCCTGTGCTCCGCAATGGGAGAGGCCACAACAGTGAGAGGCCCGCGTACCGCAAAAAAAAAAAAAAAAAAAAAAAAGAGCAGTGTGGTAGGCCTGGGATGTACTCAGGACCATCACCAGTAGCTTCCGTCACAGAGCATCATGCTGCTTGCTGATAATGGAGGACAACTGATGACTGAGGTTGGAACGTGAGCAAAGGAGAGAAGGTTGACAAGGCTGAACACCATGTGGTAAGTTCCAGTCAAGAACAAGCAGGCCCCATAAGACAAGGAAGATAAGGTTATGTCTCAGGAGTCATCACCCCTCATTTGGGGCTAGGGATCAATAATATGTCGACCTTAAGGACTCTGGCATTAATTTCCCCACTCATCAAAACTCAACATTCCACTGACACTTTGCAGTGTAGGATATGTTTTTTATCTATATTGTCTCATTTCAGCTAACGTGGAGTTTGGTGTCCACTTCTTGGTTTCAGAATTCAAAGAAGAAATTAGAAATTTGGGATAATGGTACAGAGTCAAAATAATCATTAATGGAGTAGAAATACTTGGAAGAAGCTAAAGCAATTCAGAACATTTTTATATCTGCAGCAAGCAACATTGAAAAGAACACAAATTTAGAGTATTCTTATCCCCCAAATGAAACTTAAATGAGATAATACATGTGAATATTCTAGTAAAGAACCTAAAATATAGTAGATGTTGGAATCCATGCTGATCGTATCAGCATTTTTTACTTTTCTTGCTCACAGCAGTGCTCAATTATACATGATGAGTGAAAAAAAAATCCTGGGACTGGTTAATAATGATCTTTATTTTCATGCAAGTTCTTATAAATTTTTTCTTTATATCCATTGAAGACCCCAAAAATTACATATATATATATATATATATATATATATATATATATATATATATATATATATAATACATATATAATTCAATACCTGGACTATGAAGTAGTAAGACTGTGTACTAAGTGAGGTTATAGAACTGCTTTCTCCAGAGTCTTAAAAATAGGCCAGATTCCCATATGTCAAAGATGGAGCAATTGTGGTCCTGCCCAAGGGTAAAAGGAAGCAATGAGATAATCACCCAAATTCCTTCCAGATTTAGGATTGCGTAAATACTCTGATTAGCGACAACACATTGAATATTTACTATTTGTCAGATATTTTAAAAATAATCCCAGAGTCAGTATTTCACAAGTGTTTCTTAAATCTTCTACCATTAATCCACACTTCATCATAACTTGGGTTTTCAAAACCAGAACTACACATTCATCTGACCAACATATGAAATCTACAAATAACTGAAGATAAAAAAAAAAATGTTCAGTGGGTTTAGATATAAACTGCATCCTCTGCATTGTTTAGCTTCATCATGAAAATTACTTTAATTTCAATGCTGGAATCAAAACAATCCAGTCTTCTTAAAAGATATCTACTGTAAAGTAATAACATGTTTTTGGAGACTTCTAAGTGCATATCTTGGAATTTCTAACTTAAATGCAAGGTTTGGAAAATACCAATTGTTGATCGTGAAAGAATGGTTACATTTCATCATGACAAAGAGGCAAAAATAAAGTACTTATGCTCTTATTTCCTCGTGTAAATTACATATGATGCTTAAAAACAGGAGCACATAATTTTTAGGATTAGTGAAAAAGTCATTCAAATACATATGTGTGTATTTTATGAAAAGAAATTTTCATTGAATGTTTCATGAAAATAAATTTGAAAAATATTAAACATGCACTCAGATAAAACAACAGAAATAAATATAAATATAGACTTAGGAGTTAAAACAAACTGTGATACAACTTTTCTAAGAAACAGAAGAAGAAGAATGTGTGAGTTGGTAGGTAAAAACGGGTGAAAATGAATCATGGTCATAATTAAAGTTATTTTATAAGTTTGGTGGTTAGTGGATTCTTTAAACCTATATTATGGTACATCATACTAAAGTCATGTGTTTTGTTTTTTAGCAATTTGCAGAAAATTTTTTTTAACTTAGCTAGAAAAAGATCACTTTAATAGCATAAGTTACCTCAAATACCATTTAATTGTTCTTTGTGTAATGTGCTGCAAGAAAACTTGTATAATGCAGGGGTGAAATTGGCTCTTTAGTCATTTTAAAATTTGGGTTCTTTTGAAAAGAAAAAATTCAGTATTTATAGCTCTACCTTCCTAGCACATCAAAAATCTATTCTAAATAAAAGAAAGGTCATGTTATTATATTCAGGAACTCTACAATAAGGAAATATTACCAAGGTTTTATGAAGATTTACCACTATCTGAAAATCAGTTATTTAAAATTAAGTATCCTTCTTGTCAAATTATTAACCCAACTAGTAAAACATATGAGTCTATTATCTAAGTATAAGTTTTCTCACCTTTATTCCTTTTATGAGAACTAATTAACAATATACCTATATATCTTCTCCTATTCAGTTACACTACTTAGCAAACTATGTGAAAATACACACACATTAGGGGTGGGGTAAATCATGAGACAGAAGACTTCCTCAAATCACTACATACTTATATATAAACCTTCTATTTATTAAATGCTACCACTGGTAGGTGTTGAAAAACTAACCACGTGGACTCTACAAATATGAGATTACAATTAAATAATAAGATTTAACTCATCAAAAAGATGACCAAAAAATGTTCCCCAATAAAGCAATTATGTGAACAACAGTGCATTGTCAGAAAACAAAAATAACCATATCATTTTTAGCTAGGTAAAGTATGTGTACCGGCTTTAACATGTGGTGTCCATCAAAGGCAAGCTACATATTTCCAGGGGTAACTTGAATTTGCCAATATACTGTGCAGTAGATTAGGCAGACAAACATTTCAGACGAATAAAAATACAGAATTCAAGTAAATATTAATTTCTGAAAACCAGATATCCTCAGTTTATAATGTTGGTTGGCAATCTAGTATGCAGTCAAAATCCCTGTGCTAGAAATGTCTTTAAGAGGTAATAGCTCCCTGCACTGCTATGGTCCCTGGTAAATAAAAATTATAGGTACCCAATTTTGAAAGGTATATTAATCTGAAAGAAAATATAACCTTCAAAGAAATCTGAAAAGGCCTACCAAAGTTTTAAAATTTCTTTTGTGCTTTTCCCTGTATTCGGTTATTATACTGGTTTAAGGAAGCTACTCTCTTGTACATAACATATATATTAAAGGTGGCAGCCTCAATACAGTTTTTACAGAGGGTTCTGGAATTTACTTGGGCATTCCCAAGTAAATTGGGAATTTATTTATTATTATCTATAAATTTTATGTCACTTCTTTACAACAAGAATTTCTTAAAGATAATAGCAATTTGAATCATAAATAAAATTAATTAACCATGTAATTTCAGAAGTGGGAACTTAGTTTTCCCTTGCCTTAAGTACTGTAAAGATAGAGGCGATAAATCAAAACCACTAGTTTACATACTACAAAAAATGGCAATGCTGTAAATTAAGTTTGACTTTATACATTGTCTCAAGAAATGAATCCAAACTAAGATTGAATCACTTATCCCTGTACCAAAAATATACTATTAAAAAACATCATCAACAACAACCGCAAGACACACACAAAAAAGTCAGCAATCACCTCAACAGAGATTAAACAAAAAAACTGAATTTTTATAACTCCTTCAATACTCGGTTGCCCTAGAATTAGCTAGGTGTTTTTTTTTAAAGCAGTAATTTTAAAGACTCTCTACAGTGAGAGGCTCATTTTATCTGGAAACAGCTAGTGGCACAGTGATATTAACGCACAGAGGACTATGTATTCTTCAGCTGACCTGCTCGCCATTCATCTCACACGTGTTCTGTATTATGAACAAAATTCAAATGTCCTATTTGCTACATTTCTAAATCACTGTTGCTAACGAAAAGCACTCCAGACACCTCCAAGTCCCATCTTACCACGTATGAGCCACAGTGAAGCGACGACGCTGCCGAATGCTTTTATTCACCAGCAACTTTCTGAAAAAGCATGGTGAGTTCCTTGGCGAACTGCGTGGAGAAATTTTAGGAGATGTAGGTCTGTTTCCCGGTAGTCTCGGAAGCTCAAGTTCTAAGTGCATTTGCTCCTTGAAAGTCTTTATGTAAACCTCAGATTCAAAAGCAGTAAGTTCTTTTGAAGAATCTTTTGCTGTCATGTCTTATATGGAGTGCTGGCTTTCACCATCCAAAACAAAAACCTCAAACATAGCAGAGACACAGCTGCAGGTTAGGAGGCTGGTAAGTCTGCAAACTGTTCTCAGTTTAATTTAGGAAGCTGTGGCTCCAGTGTAGGAGCTGCTTAGAGCAAGAACTGCATAATCGAAGAATGGCAAGTCAGCCTGTCACAAGGAGCTTTATCAGCCTGGCTTTGCCTCTGAAAATGCGCCAAAGTGCTTCCTATGTCAGTAGCCTCCTTGTGGATGAGGTCTGTCTGCAAGCTACACACTGACACTCGCTGAATTCATTCAGCTGAATATATCAACTCATGAAATATTCATGAGGGCTTCTGATAAATCCTTTGCATGTATTTTTTAAAAAAATCTTTTCAAACATGCTGCATCCACTAATGGATAGTAAGCAAAGCCCAGTCACCTATTTTTGTTTGCACAAAGAGCAGAACCAGAGCCCATCCAGCACGTGCGATGTTTAAAGTCTTCATTCAGAATTATCTTTCTCTGTAATGCACACAACAGTAACTCCACCTACCAAATGCTTATTGGCCCAGGACTATTTAAACAACTGCACTCTGTTTCCCCCTCAACAACACCCTCCATTGCCCAGATTTTCACATTTGTGAAGCCACGCTCATCATCAGTGAAAACATTAAATCAGGGATTGTCAAAAAGTCTAGCTAAAACAGCCCCCCCAAATTCCATTCCTGAATGAAAGAGCTGATTTGCTGAAGTTTTTTTTTTTCCCTCTCCCCTCCAAAAGATCCAAAACCACATCCCTATAGAAAGTGTCAGCTAACTGGAAAACATTAGATTTGGTTCATTCCCCTAAGGAATTTAAAGACTAATCTTTAATCCAATAAAAATTGCCCTCATTCTTCTGCTTAACTTCATTGTCCCTGAGGTGCCCACAGCAGCCACTCTCTGTTAGATGTAAAGTCACTTCTGAAAGTCAAAGTTCCCTAGAATGGAAATGGAGGTAACAACCAGGAGAGATGAATGCTCCCCGTCACACTTGCAGGGTCCAAAGTCAAGCATCATGCATGCGTGTGTGCACGCATGCACGTGCAGGTAGATGTACACAACAGTGTCTGTGTGTGGGTATCTTTACTTGCTAGTGCGTGTGTACTTGGTTCACAAGGGCATGCCAGTGAGACATATGGGCAGGGGAGTCCAAAAAAATGTCTCAAGTTCCAAATCAGATCATTGTAACCTGAAATATCATTTAGAAATATACTGGCATGCAGCTTCTACACTTTAAAAGAAGTAAAAAGAATATTTTAGTGCTCGAAGTGTACAGATGCTGTGAAATTCTGTACCTGCAATGTCTACTACTAGGGCCAGCCTGATCTCACACAAATTTGGCAAAACAGAACTGGGGCTAGTCAATGTGAGTGACAGTTCAGGAATGATTCACAGTAAGACTTCAGTGAAAAAGCAAGAAATTCATTTTTTCCTCTAAGGCGTGAGAACTTCCACCTTTATAAAATCATTTACATATGTCATATACTCTGGCTGAATATCTAAAGGGCTGAATAAGAGCAGACAATGACCTGTGTATAGGAAAAAATAAACCCCACTCTAGCCCTTGGGGGAAATGGTTTAAACTTAATAGGAAGGATTTAAACTCCAAGTTTACAGGTACTGCCTTGGAAGGATATAAGTATTGCAACAGTACCCTAAAATATATTATGAACAAAGGCAAAGTCATGGAATTTTAAAGTTTGAGTGAATCCCAGTAATCACCTTGTTTGGCTCCTGATTTTAAAGACAAGGAAACAGACATAGAGAACTTCGGTGACTTGTCCAAAGTCCTGTTTGTAGTTGACATTAGAGCAAAAGCTAAAACCAAGGCCTTCTGATTCCCAGTTGAATGTTCTTACGTTATACGATAAGAGAGGTCAACATAGTCATTTTGTCCAGCAAAGCCCTAGCACACGCACTTTATATATTTGAAGATATTTTAACTGCTCTATTTGAGAATAAATTGTTAGTAATGTCATGAGAGAAAATATAGTTAAAGCTATCTATTATTTACTGCATTATGAAAACAAAGCTAGGACTTTCTTCCAACAATAATGGGATATAAAACTGGAATGTGAGAATATGTGAACCTGCCAATATTCAGAGTGACTTATTTGCAAAAAAATGAAATAGCAATTTGAAGTCTTATTCACTTTTTAAGGCTGCCAAAACACAATAAGCATTTTAGGGCTTTTTAAAAATAATGGCTCTCAAAATTATGGCAAATTTCACCACCCAGATTTAGTATGTGAACTGGGATTCAGATAAGGAAATGTTGACATAAACTTACCTAAAGCAGCATAGCGGTACTATTATAATTACTTTCTAATTCTTACTGTCAACTTACGTGACATTATGTGACACTTCATATTATTCTCTCTTTGCCTACTATGACAGCCAATGTCCCAGTTAAAGAAATTTTGAGAATCATCCTAAGAATTAGAATTCTCAAAAATATGTAAAGTCGGTTAATTCTACCTACTCTAAATAACATTTAGGAATACCAAAGACAGCTAATTGAAATACAAAACTTAAAAGATAACCAGACTGGGCTTCCCTGGTGGAGCAGTGGTTGAGAGTCTGCCTGCTGATGCAGGGGACACGGGTTCGTGCCCAGGTCCAGGAAGACCCCACATGCCGCAGAGCGGCTGGGCCCGTGAGCCATGGCCGCTGGGTTGAGTCTTGTTCATTGAGTCTTGTTCACTTCTAGAACATGGAACAGAGTTTGGTACAGAGTGGATACTCACTAAATTTTGTAGACCGAATGCACGTTATTTTGCCCATTTTCCAATGAGAATATCAAGACACAAAATTGCATAGCATTTAAGGAGTTGACCCTACACCAAGCTTTTTATAACAGAAGATACCTAATGAGACAGCAGAGGGAATGCAGGCTCCTAGGGTGGTCTAGTCATGTCACTAGAAGTATATGTTCACAAGTACTAAATGCTTTGAGTCTGAAGTTATCTGGCGTGTTATTTTTATACGATGATATGAAGGCTTCACTTTTATCCATATGATACAATTAATTACTCATCATTAGTAAACTGATGTTCCAGAAAGATCAGTTTTAGCCTTAACCACCTTCAGTGTCACCTGAATCCTAGAGAGGAAGTGGGAAGCCTGTACTCTAAATGCTTGAGCATGGTATCATAAAGTTCTCAGAGATTATCCTATTCAAGAAACAAAAACCCTCCAGTAGCTCCACATTACACTCAGAGTAAAAGCAGAAGCCCACACAATGGCCTAATGTACTCCACAAACACTGGATTCATCTCTCAGAATGTTTCATAGTATACCATAGTACATATTTTCATTTGTCTCCTGAACTAACCTATGAGCTCTCTAAGGACCTAAGCTATCAATATTTTACTTATCTTTGTATCTCCAGAGCCTGAGATTGCATCTTGATTGATTAGTATTTATTGATGGAAAATATGAATAGAAAATTAAGGTACTGCCCCAAATCATGTTCTCCTGTTAGTCTCAGATCTTTCTTTCTGTCCTGAAAGCTAGTCCAGTCAATATCCTAACTTCTTATACTTGATCTTACACAGGATTTCAAAATGAACTTCCTAAATCATAGCCATTTGGCTATGTTTTGCCATTTTAACTAGCATTTCTTTGTTCTTTAAAAAATTATTATGATCATTATCATCATTATTATATTAATATCCTCACTGCAATGCAAAAGCAGAATACCTATGCATTGCAATCTCTGTTCATTTGGTGGTATACAGGCAGGACAGACTTGCTATGCCCTCTCTTCATACTGCTTTCTGGTTTTGGCAGAGTAATTAGGTGCTTCTTTCACAAGGCACATTCTATGAAGGGAGACTGCAGAGACAAAAAAAAACTAAGGGAGCTCCTCTCTTTGTTTCTCAGGTCATTGTTAACATCAAGATATATTAGCAAGGATGAGTCAGATACCTATATGCAAGGAGAGAAACTCTTCCCTTGGTGTTTTAAAATCTGCATCAAAAGAGGGTACTCCAGTTCCCAAAGATAATACTAGCCTGTCAGCAAATTACCTTAAAGGGTGATTTCAAATGAATACGATATTAGGGACATATATGTTAAGTACAAAGGCACATTTGGGAAAACCTCTTTCTCTAAAATGAGCTTTCATCTTTTTGTTACTTTCCACCCTGTCAGCAGTCTTCTATGAAACATGTAAGAAAAAATGGTATAGTATTAATCTACAGTTTAAAATTTTAAATGTAAATAATTATCTCTGTAAGACCAATTAATTATGATACTACAGAGATCATAGAAAGAGTACAGCACACATGAAAATTAAGTCAAATTCATTCCACTGCTCTTAAAAAGAGAATAATTTTCAGGGATCCATTTTCTGTTTAAGTATACATTTGCAAGCTAAACAAAATTTTCCTAAATTAATATTTTAATTGCATGAGTCTAAAAAGGGTACAGAATACATATCAATATGGAAAATATTTCCAGAATAGTGGGTTAGATCAAGATTGGCTCACTTAATTTCAAGATTTGTTTACTTATTACACATTTTGTTAATTTTAAATCTATTCATATTAAATTTTTTAAATTCAGTAACATTAATAATGATGGCTTTTTGACTCAAAATTAAGAAAACAGAATTTTATCTACCAAGAGTGACTAGTGTTAAGAATTAACTCAAATTTAATTTCATATAAATATTTCATATCATTAACACTGTAATATTAGCATATGTAAAATTCAAGACTGGAGACATATTTATATAAGCATGCTGAGCTTTGTAGCAAACACTTTTAAATAAAATATATATTTTGGGGGCTTCCCTGGTGGCACAGTGGTTGCGAGTCCGCCTGCCAATGCAGGGGACACGGGTTCGTGCCCCGGTCCGGGAGGATCCCACATGTCGTGGAGCGGCTGGGCCTGTGAGCCATGGCCGCTGAGCCTGCGCATCCAGAGCCTGTACTCCGCAATGGGAGAGGCCACAACAGTGAGAGGCCCGCGTGACACACACACACACACACACACACACAAATATATATATATATATATATATATATATATTTTGTAAAGTTCCCTTGGCTACTCTTTTATTTCCTTTGCTTTATTTTAAAATGTATCATACAATATGATTAACATTTTTGGTGCACTGTTCTATGAAATTTAACACATGTATAGCTTCATGTAACCACTACTACAATCAAGATACAGAACAGTTCTGTCACCCCCCAAAATCTCTCTTGTGCTGTACCTTTATAGTCATATTCTCCTCCACTCCTAAAAGATGGCAAGCCCTAATCTACTCTCCATCACTATAATTTTGTTACATTTATTAATAGCTTATTCCTTTTTACTGCCAAATAGTATTCTGCTGTATGGAGCTACCACAGTTTGTTCATCCATAGAAGAACACTGAGCTGTTTCCAGTTTGGGACAATTACGAATAGACCTGTTATAAACGTCCATGTATAGGTCTTTCTATAAATATATGCTGTCCTTCCCCTATTGTAAATACCCAGGAGTAGGATTGCAGGCTCATGCGAAAGTGTGCATTCATCTTTACAACAAAATGTCAATCTGTTTTCCAGAATGGTTGCTTCATTTTGCATTTCCATCAGCACTCTATGAGCGTTCTCAGTTGCTCCACAGACTCACCAGCACCTCTTTTCATTATTTTTTATTTTAGCCATTCTAATAGATGTGTAGTGGTATCTCATGCTGATTTTACTTTATATCTCCCTAATGGTTAATGTGATTATCTTTTTGTGTGCTTATCTGCCATCAATATATCCTTTTTGGTAATGTATCTGTTCAAGATTCTTGCCCATTTTTTAGTTAGGTTGTTTCTTTTTTAACAATTGCGTATTCTTCCCCAATCTGCCCACTAGTATTTACTTTTCAGAGTTCTCAAATAGTATTTACTTTTCAGAGTTCTCAAATAAAAATCCACGCATTTTATCCAGGATTTAAAGCTGTATTCAGTGGTTGAAACAAAATGGAATGTGATTACTCCCAACTCGCCTGGAACAAGAACCTTTAATAGAACACAGTCGTCCCTCAGTATGCACAGGGGATTGGTTCCAGGACCCCACACAATACCAAAATCGGCAGATGTTCAAGTCCCTTATATAAAATGCTGTAGTATTTGCATATAACCTATGTACATCCTCCTGTATACTTTAAATCATCTCTAGATTACTTATGATACTTAGTACAATGTAAATACTACGTAAATAGTTTTAAATACAATGTAGATGCTGCGTAAATAGTGTAAATCGTTGGTAGCATGCAGCAAATTCAAGTTTTGCTTTCTGTAACTTTCTGATTTTTTTCCAAATATTTTCAACCTGTGGTTGATTAAATCTGTTGATGTGGAACCCACAAATCAGCAGTAGTACAAGCAGTAACATTAGTTACAAAATCTGAAATTTTCAAATTGATTTTATAGTTTATAACACTTTTAATTAATCAGTGCTCTTTCCAAAGCCCCCAATGTTTACATTCTTGACTTTGCTGTTTCTTTGCTTCTTGGGGCTTGCAGCTTGGCCCATATTCAAAGCTCACTCTTGCAGTGATTAGTCCTCCATGCCACCACTGGGGCAAGGCGGTGGGGCGGGGCGGAGGGCAGTAACTTATCATCAAGGCACAGCAGAAGGTTTCATGCTTTTTGTGGCTATTGAAAGAACCCCTTCTAGAAATGGACTCTAGGTGACTCCCATTCTGCATCTCCTAGCCTCTCAATCTGTATCTTCTTTCCCCACTGCCAGCTGTGGCACCATGAATACCTCTTAAAGAAACCTGATCTTTTTGCTCCTTCTCTTTACTTCTCTCTATTATTTCTACTAATTCATACACTCTTCAAAGATACACTTACTGAGTAGGTACTATGTGCTAAGAATATGATTGCCTATTTTCCTTGGTAAGCCTGGGTTATTGCTTGAAATTTGCACACTTGTTACTAACATAATCTAACACAATCACAATTCTAAAAAGCTCCATGCAATTTTAATTTTATCTGCCTTAATCAGTTTTTAAATTATTTTAATTAACTTTTTAAATTTATTTTGCATTTGAAGAATCTTTTTTTCTATACATATAATAGTAAGTCATCACTGGCATGATAGTACACTTTCTGAGAAAGCTTCAGCATCAGACTTACAATTCCTTTCTTGTATGTATGTGCCACACAAAATATTTTATGCTCTTAGAGAGTAAAGGCCATAATTTATTTTTTGTTTGTTTGTTTTTGTTTGTTTATTTCAGTATAGGTTATTACAAGATATTGAGTATATCCCTGTGCTATACAGTAGGCCCTTGTTGTTTATCTATTTTAAACATAGTAGTGTGTATATTTTAATCCCAAACTCCTAATTTATCTCCCCCTCCAATCCCCTTTGGTAACCATAAGTTTGTTTTATATGTCTGAGTCAGTTTCTGTTTTGTAAGCAAGTTCATTTTTATCATATTTTTTAGATTCCACAAATAAGTGATATCATATATTTGTCTTTTTCTGTCTGACTTACTTCACTTAGTATGATAATCTCTAGGTCTATCCATGTTGCTGCAAACGGCATTATTTCATTCTTTTTTATGGCTGAGTAGTATTCCAGTGTGTGTGTGTATGTGTGTGTGTGTGTGTGTGTGTGTGTGTGTGTACCACATTATCTTTATTCATCTGTCACTGGACATTTAGGTTGCTTCCATGTCTTGGCTATTGTAAACAGTGCTGCTATGAACACTGGAGTGCATGTACCTTTTTGAATTAGAGTTTTCTCTGAATATATTTTTTTATGTGTTAGCTTCTTTATCTAAACCTCTTGCACACAACTAGAAAGTGTTTTGTTTTTTTTTACTGTTACTTTTTTTAAATTAAAATTTACCTTTTTTTTAAACATCTTTATTGGACTATAATTGCTTTACAATTGTGTGTTTGTTTCTGCTGTATAACAAAGTGAATCAGCTATACATATACATCTATCCCCATATCTCTTCCCTCCTGTGTCTCCCTCCCTCCCACCCTCCCTATCCCACCCCTCTAGGTGGTCACAAAGCACCTAGCTGATCTCCCTGTGCTATGCGGCTGCTTCCCACTAGCTGTCTATTTTACATTTGGTAGTGTAGAAAGTGTTTTGTGCATGCTAAACAAATGTTTAAAAACCCAGGAATATGAATCAACAGTTATCTATTCATTTACTGGTGTTAGTTAAATGTCAGCTATGAGTCAAGCACTGTGCTAGTCTGAGGAAAAGTTCAATGAATAAGCTAGACGTATGCCTGCCCTCATGGTACTTAAAGTCTAATGGCACAACTATCACAGCCTAATTCTAATCAATATTCAAAACTAATTTGCCTCCTCATTCACCTGATCTCCTTTTAAAGGAGGTCAAAACCAGGTTCTCTTCTGTTTCGCTCTGTACTTGGAGTCCTCCTTGTCTCACAGTGGATTATTCTTATCCTGACTGTCCTACAAGACGAAATATGGACGCATTCTTTGTACAGAGTTTCAGAAAGTTTTTTCCCCTTAGTTTACCCTGTCAGTGCCTATTCCTTGCTCCTAACTCAGCCTATGCTTTTTTTAATATTGAAGAGAGGTAGATGTCCATGCAGTGATACACACCAACAAATACAAACAAACAGAAACCCTCTTGTTTCAACTCTCCGTGAATTCCAACTGGGACACAGGCGATTTCTGTCCCATTTTAATAATAACTGGCAAGTAGTTTTTCTTTCTATTGAACCAAAGTCTGACTCTCAATAATGTCCTCCTATTGATTTTAGTTCTGTCACCTCGAATTACAATGAATAAATCAACTGAATACCCTTCAAAGATGTATCCTCTAACACATTTATTTTCCCTCCTAAATAACTACAACTCCTTCAACTTTTTCTTATGAAATACATATTAGATTTTTTTTTATAACACTTAGACTGAAACTTTGTGAGAGGTATATTAATGAGTTTGCTAGGGCTGCCATAACGAAGTACCACAGACTGGGTGGTTTAAACAACAGAAATTTATTATCTTACAGTTCTGAAGGCCAGAAGCCCAAAGTCAAGATGTCGGCAGGGTCAGTGTCTTCTGAGGGCTGTGAAGGAAAGATCTCTTCTAGGCCACTCTCCTTGGCTTGTAGATAGCCATTTTCTCCTTATATCTCCTCACATCATCTCCACTTTATGTATGTCTTGGTGTCCAGATTTTCCCTTTTTATAGGAACACCAGTACTACTGGATTACAGTCCACCTTAATGACCTCATTTTAACTTGATTACCTCTGTAAAGGTGATCAAGTTACCTTAAAATGAGACTTTTTTGTTTGTTTGTATTTGTTTGTATTTGTGTATGTTACTGCATGGACATCTACCTCTCTTCAATCCTATCTCCAAATAAGGTCACATTCTAAGGTAATGGGATTTAGGACTTCAACATAGGAATTCGGGGGATACATTTCAACCCATAACATTCCACCCTCTGACTCTTCAAAATTCATGTCCTCACACGCAAAATACACTCACCCATTTTAATGTCTCCAAAAGTCTTTATTCTGTCATCAACTCTAAGTCCAAAATCATTTAAACCATCCAAATCAGTTATGTGTAAAACTTAAGGGAAGATTCATCATGGAGCAAAGTTCCTCTCTATCTGTGAACCTATAAAATCAGACCACAACAATGATGGGACAGACATAGGATAGATATTCCCACTCCAAAAGGGATAAATTTTAAGGAAGAAAAGGGTCCCAATCAAGTCTGAAACCTACTAGGACAAATTCCATTAGAATTTGAGGCTTGATAATAATCCTCTTTGGCTCAATGCTCTATCCTCTGGGCTCACCAGGGTGGTGGTCCCACCCACTTAGCCCTGAGCAGTGAGGGCTCTGCCCTCTGAAACCAAGGAGGTAGCTCCATTCTCGGAAACTAAGAAGGTGGCCCCACCTTCTGAAACTGAGGAGGAGGCTGCCCAACATTCAGGGGCTTGTGTCCTGTGGGCCTGTGGTGTCGGGGACAGCTGCTGGCCTCTGAATTGCCTTCAAGGTCAGTCTTCACTTTCCTTGAAGGATGACACATGTTTGCAGCTGGATAGATATCAGCCTGTTTCCTGCCCATGGTATCCCAGAAGTCTGAGAGCCTTCCTTCATTTTATCCTGTCTATCCTTCAGTCAAAGCTGGCAATGTTTCCTTTGATATAAATTTCTCAAAAATCTTGTTGGCCTCCTGAGCAATTCATGGGAGTCCAAACTATCAGACAGGAGTCCCCAACAGATCTTTCCTGCATAACCACATCTCTATTCCTGACTTTTGCTAAGATAGTTGATTGGATCCATGAGTCACATGCCTAATTTTCTTGGCAAACAGTAGTCCAGTTACACCCTTGATGTTCTCTCTAGAACATATTTTCTCATTTTTTTGCAATAGGAATAGGCTGAGAATTTTCCAAGTCTTCAAGTCCTGGTTACTTTTTGTTTAACAATTCCTTTTTCAATTTATCTCTCTACTCTTGCGTTTTAGTATTAGCAAAAAAAAAAAAAGAAACCAAGTCGTGCCTTCAAAACTTTGCTTAGAAACCTCCTCAGCTACAAACCCAAGTTCATCACTCATAATTTCTACTTCCCATCCAAAAAAAATGAGAACACATTTCAGCCAAGTTCTTTGCCGCTTTATAGCAAGGATCGCCTTCCTCCAGTGTCCAAGAACATGTTCCTCATTGCCATCTGCTCAACAGAAGTACTTTTAACATTCAAATTTCTACCAAGTCTCCTCAAGGCAATCTAGGCTTTTTCTTTTTTTTTTTTTAACAACTTTATTGGAGTATAATTGCTTTACAATGGTGTGTTAGTTTCTGATGTATAACAAAGTGAATCAGCTATACATATACATATATACCCATATCTCCTCCCTCTTGCGTCTCCCTCCCTCCATCGAGTGTCTCTTCCAGTCTCTATCCACAACTCAATTCCAAAGCCACTTCCATATTTTAAGTACTTGTTACCGCAGCATCCCATTCTCTGGTACCAAAATCTCTATTAGTTTGTCAGGGCTGCTGTAGGAAAGTATCGCAGGCTGAATGGTTAAACAACATAAATTTATTGTCTCAAAGTTTTAGAGGCTAGAAGTCCAAAATCAAGGTGTTGGCAGAGTTGGTTCCTTCTGAGGGCTGTGAGAAAAAGATCTTTTCCAGGTCTCTCTCAAGTGGGAGGTAGAAGGGGAAAGAGAGAGCAAGGTGAAGAATAAGACATCACTAGCATTTATTGAGGGCGGATTATGTATTAGGCACTTTTGCACACATTATTTTCACATTTAAACCTCACAAAACCCCTTTGAAATATATAATATACCCCTTACAGATAAAGAAACTGAATTAAAGAAACATAGGATGAATTACCCAAGATCACCCAGTCAGTAAGGATTCGTACCCAAAGTCACCAAACTCAAAACTCATGCTTTAATCCACTATACAGCATTGCAAAGGAAAAATGAGAAAGAAGCATAAGGATATGCCCTAAAGATCATCAACTGTATAAAAACCTGTTAGCTCCAATTATGTTATATCCTGAAACTAGATCTGCTTCTCTATAAATGTCATATTTCAATATAATACAAAATAATTTGAATATGTAACAAAAACGATTAGTTTCACCCAGGCAGCCATAAATTTCACTAATGAGTTATTTTTTAAAATAATTTTGTCTGAATGAACCTTTATCAGTTTTAAGTCAGTTTTGAAAGAGAAGATATTGGCTTAACATACCTTAGCGTGTTCATTCATTGCAAGTCAAAATGAGAATTTGTTTGACCTTCCTGTGTAGTTAAAAACTAGAAAATTTTGTCTTATATTCCTCCCTTTCTTTATGATCTTAAATATTAAAGCTAGAACTATCCTCCTATGATTCTATTTCTAGCCTGTTTTAGCTTCTAAGACACTCCCAAGAGTTACATTCTGGGGACTCCCAGGTTAGAAACTTCATTCTCTTGGCTGAGATGACTTCAAACAGCGTTTTGGTATGAAATCTATACTGGTTTTGCAAATTCTACACGCAGATTTTAAACCATTTCATTTGTGCTACATTAGCCATAACCAATATTTTCATCTTATTTTTGGTAATTTAGAAATTTTAGAAGTGGGAGACCAAATTCTTAATGATACTGCTTTTGTTTAATCTCTTCTAATTTTTCTCTTTTTTTGGAAAGCAGGTCCACTTTTAGAAGATCCTCGAAGGTGTCGCTTCACACCAGCTGCCAAAATAAAATCTAGGAATTCTTTAATTCCTCCTTCCAGTCTGCGCCTATCACCATTTCTTGGTTCAGTTTTCTGGATTTCCAGACACATTTTGGGACTCAGTTGGTACAGTATCCACTAAAATTAATGGGCACCACTTGTCAAGCACAGAAGCCAAAGAAAATTTCAACATCATGAGAATATAAACAAACTCAAAGTAAGGCATATTGAGAACATAAATGAAAAGGAAAGAAATGCCCTACCCCCTTTATAGCAGGTGATTTGTATTCTAAAATCACAGCCTATGATTACGGCTGTAGATTCCATCAGATTATTTTTTACAGCTAAGGAAGTGTGCCTTTTAAAGCAGGGATCCAAATTTCTGAATCGTGACAGCAACAGCTGAAGACTAAAGATAGACAGTCAAAACAGCATTTTCTGTACATTTTCAGTTGTTAAAAAAGCAGTTACAGTACATTATGTGTGAAATATACCATTTTAACCCTGTGATGGCCCCACTGGGAAAAAGATCTATAACAGAAAACGTTATTTTATGCCTTCCTTATACCACATCCTTAAAATGGCAATGGCTCTTTTTCTTGATGTAATATTTTTTAATGTCTTTTATACATATGTGTATGCTCTTTATTAACAAAACATCCCTATTTCATATAAACGCTGTTTACACGTGGCTCGTCACATGCCTACACACACTCGCCTGAGAGGCTATTTGCTTTTACCTCTGCTTGGAAAGCTCTTTCTCTAGAGCTTTCTATGGTTCCGTCTCTATTTCCTTCAGGGACCTGTTCACACATCCTCTCCTGAGAGCGGTCTTCCCTAGTTATCCTCTGTAAAGAACCCCATCCTTCCTCTCACCTTACTCAGTTTCTTCGCTAAACAGCAACTATCGCTCTCTTGACTTTGTTATTGTCTGTCATTCCCACTATAATAAAAGTCCCATGAGGACAGATTCCTTTAGTTTTACTTTCCACACTGATGCCGGCACTCAAAATAGTGCCTGACATATAATAAGCGTTTAATACTTGTCTACTTAATAAACAAAGGTCACTTAGTTAAACAGCAAGAGCATTTACTCTGTGCTCCAATTAAGCACCATCTGTCTCCTTCTCAGTCACCTCAGTCAGGTTCCTTAAGCAAATTCATTCATAAGGCCACTACAAAGGATGCTGAAAGACATGTTCAGAACAACAGAGCAAAGGCGAGGATTAAGACTTGTCTTGAATTCACCACTTCTAATGGCCTTTTAGCCACCACTACTAGGACACCACTGAAAGTCTAACCTTCAATATGCAGAGGAATACTGCAATTATCTATTGCTTAGCTGGAGCACTTCTTGCTAGACAGAAGGAAAAGCAGACATGAACTTGTGACCTTCCCAGTGAAGTAGCTCTGCCACCACCACCCAGCAGGATTCAGATAGCACAATGGTAACACTGTGTGTGTGGAGGCATGATTCACAGGAGAAACAGGAGCTCCGCCAAAGGCAAGAAGGCAATCTGTACAGAACACTATATGCTGAGAGGGCTTTCTTTTCATTTCAAAATGAGAAACAAGCATTTGGGGGGATGATAACTACGCAAGCAGAAATACGTGTCCCTTAGGTGGGAAGACCCAAGATGTGTGAATCGCTCCTTTGTTCTGGAGTGGAGTTCCAATAAGGAGCTTCACTATGGTAAACTAATCAAAATGTTTCTTGAACTTGATTTTCAGTTTTTCACAGCTCAATAAATATTGGAGAAATGTGGTGATGATGATGATGACAAAAATTAGGGAAACAGTGCAAATATAACTGAGTTAATGACAAAAACATATACGGATAATGTTTAATGTGATTTTGAAAATTACCTATGAAAAACCCAGATATATATAAAAAATTGAGATGCTAACGTGAAAGACCCTTAAATCTGCATAAAGTTCTAAATGATTCAGTATTCAAAACATTGAGCTTGTTGTCAAGGAGATTTATGGTAAGCATAGTAATCCTCCTTTCCATTCTAGGCTATCATTTATACCGTCCAGAAGCACTGCATGAAAATTAAGAACTATTTTGCCATAGATAGCATTATATTTCCTAAAGAGTAATCTTGATGTTTTTTATTAAGATTACTAAGCACAAAAATATAGCAATCTATGTTTACAAAATCTGTATGTGAAAATACTTATTGGAAACAAATTAAACCCCTGGTAAACTGAAGAGCAATCAAATAGGAGAATGACCTAAGTGAATGAATTATTTATCAGGAGTCTGTGCTTTGAGATCTAAAATAAGCCAGTTTCCTCATCATCACTGGGCAATTCCTTCAAACTTTCTGTTTCTCAGTTCCTCGCCTGTAAGATGTAAATGTTCATACCAAGTATTTTGCAGGGTAATTCATGTAAATTAACAAATTATAATTTAAAATGTAAATGGCATTGCACTTGCAATGCAATCTGGTACATATATTTAGATAGTACACTCCCTTGGAGGATCTAAAAAGTGTAACAGACATAATCACATTCATTTTTAAGTATTCCCTGTAAATAGGGAAATTCCAGCCTCAGTGTGGCTCCTTGGTTTTTTATACACAGTTCCCTACTAAGTTACCATTTGTCCACTTTCCTAAATTTAAATAAAGTAAAACTTTCTCCTCAGGGCCTAAGGCAAGATTTTCAAAGCAAAGAGAAGCTATCTTTAAAATACCATAGAATGAGTTTGTGAAGATTAGAATCTGTAATATTTCTTAGAAGAAACAGCAAGAACAATACATGACTGTCTCTGTCTCTGTTTCTCTACAGTATCCAAAAACATGCTCAACCTGATTTTTTTTCGATTACAAAGTACAAAAAAAGTACACAGAGAGAATAAACATTTGTTGAGGGATTATTTCCACTAAGTGCTTGAAATATCATTTCATGTAATGCTTAACATAATTCCATGATACAGGTTTTATTACATAGAAAATTTCATAGATAAACATTTGAGGCCTAGATAGGTTAGGAAACATTCAAAGTCAGAGCACTAGTAATGATGCCCCAGGGCTTTTCTGTCTGTAATTCTGTGTTCTTTTCACTACACCAGTGGTTCTCCAAGTGTGGTTGCGTAAACCTGCATCACCAGGTTATATTTCCTCTTGTGGTTGTATTTCCTAAAGAGTGTTTTGGACCTGTTGTTAAAGATTGCTACACCGAATCGGAAACCCTGATGGTGAGACCTGCAACGTGCTGTAACCAGTCTTCAGAAGATTATGATGCACACCAATGTTTGTGAACCATGATATTCCATGATGTTTTCAGAGTTGATCTCATGGAATTCAAGCATATAATGAGATCAAAAGGGGAAAAATGCAGAAATGAATAATAGGTCAAGTTTCCTAAATACAGATTTACAGATTTACTGGGCTAGAGAAATTTGCCTTCATTTAAGAGAGTGAGCAGGGACATTCTCAAACTCCTAAGAAATGCTTAGGTCAGGATGACACACAGGTGTTATCACAGGTGTCAAATCAAATCAGTTTGTTGTGACTGCCTGAAATGTGGAGGCCAGGTTGTGAGGCTGCATTCAATGGGAAAGAATGCCGTGATCAATTAGTAAGGTCTGAAGACTTCCCCGGCGATCCAGGGGTTAAGACTCCACCTTCCAATGCAGGGGGTGCAGGTTTGATCCCTAGTCAGGGAACTAAGATCCCACATGCCCCGCAGTGAGGCCAAAAATTAAAAAAAAAAAAATCAGTAAGGTCTGCCATGGGTCAGGGATAAGGCACCCACTACACTGAAGCACCCAAGCAGCGCAGTGATCAACTCTGAGTACCTCTAATTATGCCTACATCTGAGTAGGCATACTACATCTACATCTGAGGACTTCCTACATAAGGAGCCAGCTTAAAGATATAGTTTCAGAGATTGGGGGCCTACTGGAGATAATACAGAGTTGAGTTGAAGCAATTCATGATAATAACAAGCACAGCCCTATTATTGCAGTTGGACCAGTTATTGATAACACTAGTTATTGATAATGATTCTCAAGAACATCTTTGACTTCATTAAAAGTATTTTATTGGAACCTCAAATATATATTACTAAGTGAAAGAAGCCAACCTGAAAAGGCTATATACTGTGTGATTCCAACTATATAACATTCTGGAAATGGCAAAACTATCAAGATAATAAAAAGATCAGTGGTTGCCAGAGGTGGAGTGGGTGGGAGAGATTATTAAGCAGAGCACAGATTTTTAGGGCAGTATAAATACTCTGTATGGTACTATACAGAGTATTTTCTGTATATATGTATGGATATATGTCATTATACAGAGGTCCAAACCCACAGAATGTACAACCCCAAGAGTGAATCCTAAGGTAAACCATAGACTTTTGGGGAGTGATGATGAATGTCAATGCAGGTTCATCCTTGGTAAAAAAATGTACCATTCTGGTGAATGATACTGATGCTGAGGGAGGCTATTTATGTGTGGGGCAGTGGATGTATGAGAAATCTTTGTACCTCTCTCTCGATTTTTTTGTAAACCTGAAACTACTCTAAAAAATAAAGTCTTCCTTCAAAAAACAAAGTATTCTATTACAGCTTCATCCAGGGAGGAGATTTCTAAATACAGATTGGGAGAGAGGCCAATGACAATATAGAATTTCCACCCTTGTGACATAAAAATTATTTCAGAACTACATTTCTGCCCTATAAAGGTTTTGCATTGTTCTGCATGTATTATATTTGGATTGTTTCAGAATTATTTGATGTACGAATGTGTCTATCTCCCCATCCAAACTGTAGAAATCTCCTTCAAAGACACAGATTTTATTTTGTTTCTCTTTGCGTTCCTCCCATATCTTCCTGCAATCTTTTGCCCATAATAGCATTTCAATATTCATTTAAAAATAAGTTAACAACAAAAGGCAAATAGCTACCAATTGTGAAGTGTCCACTGTGTTCTAGTAGCTTTGCAGATACTAAAACAACTTTGCACGATACATATTTTTATCTCCCATTGTACACATAAAGAAACGTTCTGAAAGGTAAGGTTCGAAGCTGAAACCTGGTAATTCCTGAAGGCTTGATTCAAACTTGGCTGTCTCACTCCAAAGTTCTTTCTCCAACTAGAGTGTCTTCTCTAATAATCAATTACTCTATAAAATATAGTATATATTTATTATTTTATAATATCTATTACAGATAAACATAAAATAGTCACTGAGTTTGAATACCTATATAAGTAAACCTACATTCATTCATAATTATCTATGAATTAAAGCATTTCTTTGTCATCCATTCACCTTCAGTTTAGTTCTGTGGAAATGGAACTATATTAAGGAATAATTCTGTGTGGTTTCCAAGCAATGAGAAAAGGGACTTGGTTCTGGAGCTGATATTTTTTCCAATATTGTCAATTAGCTAATGCTCAAAGCTGGCTAGCCCTGGGGTTTCCTGATAAAAACAGAAGGGATAGATTTTCAGCCAAAAGAACACTTTGCTCCTAGAATTTTACCTAAATGCAATCAAAAGAATGTACAAGACAAAATATTCACTAGACTAGAAATTCTCTAGGGCAACCGTTTGTCACAATCAACTTTATGCCACAAAATAGGCATTCAGTAAACGTTTGGTCCTAGAGAAGCTAAAAACAATAGAGTGGGTTATCTTCTCCTCTCTTCACTGCAAAGGTAAGACTAATTAGTTATAGTATAACTGCATCTAAATAAGGGGAAAAATGAAAATACTGTCCAGAAATAGGCAGAAACAGCAAGTTGGAGTATATCAAATAGGATGTAATCCCTTATATCTGATCTTCCACTCCCACTACTTTTTGGTAAATTTCACAGACCTTCAGGTTGACTCTGTCTCATCCAATTCCACACTCACCAATTGAAAAGTATCATCATTCTTTGGCCTAAGTTACTTTGATCCCAGAAAGATTGATCTAGGAGATTACAAACTATCCCTTCTTCAGAAAAATATTCAGCTTTATCACACCTCTTCCCAAACAATCGAGACCTAGAAAGTATTCTAGGAAGAAGAAAAAAAAACCCTAAGACTCAAAAGGACTTTGATCTCATGGATTTCCTGAGATATCAAGATCTGTAAACACATAATCCAAATGACAAAAGAATCTTCTGTGTAACATAGCATAATATGGTCCTCTAGGGAACTATACAAACACACCCAGCAGACCACTTGAAGGAATAACCTCTTAGCTTTTTGGGAGACTGACCATCTAAATGGCAAGCTGATTTGTAAAACAATTGGCCATCTGACCACAAAATGTAAGCATCAAAACACACCTGTATGTGAAAGTGCAAAGGATCTAAATGCTTAGAAACTTAAAAATCAAATATATCAGTTTAAAAGAAAAAGAAAATCCAACAAATATACAGTAATAACATTTTAACAAAGTTTTTTTATACCATAGTCTCTACCCATTCTGGCTGGAAAGAACAGTATGATATCATAACAGGGAGACACAACAATAGTGGATATTTCTTGGTAACACAGATAATGGCTTTTATATTCATAAGATACAAGACATGGCATTTGAAAGTCCAAAGGAAGAATAGATCATGACCTACTTTGTTTCATTAATAATGATGTTCATTTCTGAAATCTCTCAAATTATATATTGTTATATAAGATTATAGCAAAACACCTACTTAGGCATTCTAGAGATAATTATTTAGAATTAGTCAGTTTTGGCACTAATCATTCTCCCTCGTCTTTATTCTTGATTTGTCAAAAATAGCTAATACTGCTGATAACAGCAACCTCTCTAAACACTGTAAGGGACTATCATATTCTACTTTTGAAATAGTTGAAATAAATATCATTCTCAGCACTTTCATTTCACTTCGACTATGTATCATTCTTCAAACTACTGATGGTTACATATGTGACATCTTTCCTTTATTCACTGATGGGTTCTTGCATTTAAGTCACATGAGGCTCTTCATGAAATAATTCGCTGAGAAATCTCCCCAGTATACCTATTACTATCTATTAATAGAAATGTCTAAATCAGTACTTAGTACAAGGCAGATTTACATAGCTGAGGAAGGCAATGACTGCTGTTAACACGTATGCTGCTTTCTAACAAGTGTATTGGTACTTGAAAGAAAATTTAATAGAGATGTCTTATGTAGAAAAAGCAGTCAAGTTATTAAAGGACCAGCTGCCATTTTCAAAGCACACAGTCATAATATTATAAGTTACAGTACAAGAATTAGTCACCTATCTCAATTGCCTAGAAGCTAGTCGCTGGAGAATTAAGCTGATGAAAACAAGACTTAAGTTTTGTGTGCCTCCCAGTCTATTTCTAGTTTCTTCTCCCTCTCCATCCCCCACTACGATTACTTATCTTCCTAAATATATCAACCTGACTGTGTCATCCTCTTGCTTTGTAAGTTTCAACAATCCCTTTAGTTAATGCCTCTCTTTTTTTATCCTGAAAAAGTAATATATTCTTCTGAGGCAAACCCAAGCCAAGACCCTGTTCTGTCTGGCTCAGGGCTTTCTTTCAGCCTCATCTCCTGCCAACACTCCCCAAACCCACGTACACAGCCCTTGGGCTGTGCATGTTTTCACACGTCCATGCATTTAATAACTCATGTCACTTGCTATGGTTGCAGTGTTCTTCTCCCTCCTCTCCTGCTCAGTGAATTACACTCAAGACCCCATTATGTCACCTGATTACGTCACTCTTGTTAGATCTCACCAACACCTCCAGGTTGCTTTTCCACAAGCTCTTGGCACTTCCACTGTATCTGGTAGGTACATTTATCATAAAACTTATTACATTATACACCTGTTAATTATACATTAACATATCTATTTCCCCCAGTTTTCTGTGAACTACATGAGAATATGGTTTACGTTGTAATGATCTTTATATTCTAAGTTTCTACCAAAGAGTAAATAAGGCATACTGTAGACCTATAGTTACTTTTGGCTAATTAAGTGAATAAAGTATGTATTCCAGAATATTTAATGGCAACATATCATACCAGTACCTCCAGTCAATAATCTTCCAAATGCGTATATCACTCTTCTGCAAAGGATCACAGGAAAGAATGTAATCTACCCCTGCCTCTGGACATGTGTTTCAGAGTGCATGTTCCATTGTTAAGCTTCTATTGCCAGTTTCATATAAAAGAATAGAATCTTTACAACTCTTAAAGTGTAACTAACTTAGAAAATTACCTGTGATTCCTCAGAAATTCTTAGTAATAGTCATATAATTAAATCAGTTTGAGTGCCTGCTACACTAGGAGTGCAATAAAAATTTGTTGAATAAGTAAATAAATGAAAAAAATGAATAAAATTGGTAATGCATATAAAAATGCATTAGTTTGAGGATGTAAAGTAAAAGCCATTAATACACTGTTTACTATTTTACCTAAGAAAGCTGAATAGTAAAATGAACCTTCCGGATTGATATTCAGAAGCATTGTGAGTCTAAAATGGTTTTCTGGGCTTCCCTGGTGGCGCAGTGGTTGGGAGCCTGCCTGCCAACGCAGAGGACACGGGTTCAAGCCCTGGTCCGGGAAGATCCCACATGCCGCGGAGCGGCTAAGCCCATGTGCCACAACTATTGAAGCCCGTGCGCCTAGAGCCCGTGCTCCACAACGGGAGAGGCCACCGCGGTGAGAGGCCCGCGCACCGCAGCGAAGAGCAGCCCCCACTCGCTGCTACTGAGGGAGGCTGCGCGCAGCAACGAGGACCCCACACAGCCAAAAATAAATAAAACAAATAAATAAAATGGTTTTCTGACAAATTCCTATGTACTGTGGCTCAGAACTGCATTAGAATGGAAAATGAGCAAGCATTAGTAGAGTGCTGTCAAAGGATAATACTGAAATAGCAATGCAAAGCAAAACACGGAAAGGGTCTAATGAAAACACAAAAGGTAAAAGAAGCATTAAAGAAATAAAACCTCTACCATAACCTAAAGTTTTTCTTTTTTAATGCTTTTGAGAATCATAGTAATAAGCTGATTAATGTCCATGGGCAAGATTTAGAAATATACACCATAGCAAATGTCATAAATCTAAAATTTGAAGATGCTGATGAAATTTCAGCAATATATATAATGCAGTAGATATTTTCAAGAAAGATGGTACTTTGATATTTTTAAAAAATAGTTTCTCAACTAAACAAGTGTCTAGGATAACCAACAGTTAATTGATTCCCAAGCCAATTAAGAGAGCTAATGCCTGAAAACAAGTCTTTTACACCATGTATGGTAGTAATTGCTGTTACTCATCAAATATCCCAGCTGTCTTCCTTTCAGGCAGATGGTAGGATAACACTTCCTGGCCCCCTTGGGAGATGACGGAGCATGTGACTAATTCTGACCAATGATATGCAACTGGATGTAGCCAAATAATTTATTGCCAGCGTGAGACCCTCCAGAGCTCTCTTTGTCCCCTTGCACGTCTTATGAAAATATTTGAGGTGGCTACTGTCACCTTGGATCTCAGAAGGATTATGATCAGTCTAGCTCATCCATATCCAAGGTGAATATGCAGTATGAGCAAGAAGAAAACCTATACGGTTTCAAGCCTCTGGGAGTTTTGGGGTTTTTTTGTTACAGCAGCATGACCAGCTTATTCTGACTTACCCTGAGAAAGCAGGATGTTTCTGAAGTAAAACTAGATGGAATATTTTAGTACATCATCTAATAGGTCAAAGTAATAAAAAGATCTATGCTGTGCCAAACTATGCCTATGATTATTTTAGTATAATTTATTTTATTAAAGTATAGAGATGCTTTGCATTAAGAAAAATCTTAAAGTAATAGAAAAGTATATGTAGGTTGGGTCATAATTACACAACAATATGCCCTCATTATGTCACTGAAATATTACTTCTAATCATCAGTTTGCTCTGGTACAATGAAAATATGACAGTTTATAAAAATATAATTTATAAACTGCATTTTAAACACACATCTACATTGTAATGTGAAGTATACTCACTATGTCACCAAAAAGCTAGAAAATACTAAATCTGTCACTGTTCTGGTCCAAACAATTAAAAAGGAAATATAAATTATGAGTTTAAGCTTTCTGAATTAAATTATCTTATCAAAGAGAGCTCTATGATGACAAACGACCCCCCCCAATAAGAATAATATCCCATTATTATAAGATCATACTTTCAAAAATGAATAAAAATTTTCAAAATGTAATCTGTTGAGTAGAAGGGCACACAACTCTCTCACTGGAGGAAGGGACCCCAAGGCCAATGACTGTGTGTGCCTTGTTTGCAGGCCTATTCTGTATGACACAGCACAATGCCTAACACACAGAAGACATTCAGTAAGCATCTGTGGAATACATTAATAAATACATGAGCTCGGGCAATAGGGAGAGAAAGGAAAAAACCCCTGAGGGACCCCTTAGAACCTTAGGTACTTAAATATGAAACAAACTCCCATTGGAGTTAATCTAGTCCAATCCCCTTTTTAGCAAATGGGTAAATGGAGCCACAAAGAGAAGTCATACACTGAGTTAATAGAAGAGCTGGGATTAGAACTCAAGTCACTTGTCTCTCCGTCCATTATTCTTTCCATCATGCCATTCCACTCAACAGCAAGCACAAACTGGAGATGTCCAGGTAAGCACATTTTCCAGCTCTATCAAGTATGCATACTTTTGGTGAGTGCCTATTATGTGTCAGGCACTGTGCCAAGCACCTGGGGAGAAGGTGATAAGATATGATGTTTGGTTTATAGAAATGTATTCATGGTTACCTATCCATTAATGGGGAACCATCACAGTTAACAATGTTATATTTCAGTTCAATTTTTTCCCACCAGATAAACTGTTAAAATATGTTGTTTTGCATTTATGGGAAATAAAGGCATTTATTTTTAAGTAAAAAAGCTGACAAAACTCCTGGAAATGTTCATTGCTCTTTAACATTTAAAACTATGACATTGTCTAATGTGGTTTGCTCCATATAAAATGTATTTAATCTTTATTCCAAGGATGCCATCTTTCTGTACTAGAATTACTTTGACAACAATATGTGCTTTGTAACCCTTTGAGAATAGGATCCTGCACCAATTTCACTGAAGTTTGTAACCACAGACTATGCAAAGCTGAATTCTAATTAATAGTACAGTAACAGCTTTGTTCTCTTTGCTCTGTGGGGGGATGAGATAGATGCCTTAACTCTTTAAGCAGGCATCAATTCATGTCGCCCAAGGTGTTCCCATTCCTCTAGGTCACCCTGCTCACCTTTCTAAAGCTTATCCCTGAATAGAAGGACAGGAGTTTAATGAATTACTCACATGTCCCCATTCCATAACTTTAGCACATATATATGCCTCACTTTATAGTCAATTGTGTATGACTCTACTCCCTTCAAAATTCAGTAATTTCATTGAGAATAACTTTTCCTTTAAACAAAATAGTCGAGCATGCTCAGGGCAGTAAAAACAGAGCACAGTGAGCAAGGTAAATAGGAAATACAGCAATTTAACTTTAATCATTCCATCCAGGTATAACCACTGTTAATAGATCACGTTATACATGGTATACATTTTTTCTAGTCTTATGAAACACACACACACAACACACACCACACCCATATGTGTAAAAATGTTGTCATAAAGTTTTGTAGATTGTTTTCACCACTTGGTAATATATTCTGAACATCTTTCCACAGCAGCAAATATTCTTCTGCAACATCGTTTTAAATGATCTGATAGCAATCCATTAAGTGGCTGCAAATTAAATCATGCTTACTTATTAGACTGTAGAATTTTTACCCTTCTACAGAATTTTAAACAATGCTTTAGCAAACAGCTTTAATATATACACACACATATATATGCCACTTTATGAATATCTGTTACTTAGATTTATATCATTATTTCACATTATCAAAGACATTAATGGACACAGTGGAAGCACATAGAATTTTGTGGTGAATTGACTGTCACACTATGGTTTATGAAAGTTAACTACTCTTGCTATGACCAGAAGTACCAGGAACAGTGAATCCTGACCTTCTTGATTCTGGTGCATGTCTACTAAAAGCTGAGACTTAAGAGTCTTTGTTTACAGGTGTGATTTTGTACCTTATTTTTTATAGTACTTCGGAATAATTCACCTTGGAAAATGATCATTTTATTGGTTGGCACATAAGCTGAGAAGACTTTTTAAGTAAACAACTCTTTAAGCAATTCACTTAAAAAGCACAGTGGTAGTACAAGTACAGAACTGTCATTTCACTTGATTTCTTTTCAGCTGAGAACTGCTGGAACAGAAAGTGTGTGTCTGTGTCTGTGTGTTAGCATGTGTGTGTATGAGCACACGTGTCTGACTTGGAATAAATTCTGTCCCAGCAAAAGTACAGTATCAACCATTGAACAGTAATATATTTAGGATTTCCAGAGGCAATGTCTCCCAGTCTTATCACTTCTTGGAAACAAGGAAAATTGCTTGTAAGAAGTCTGTTAGAAACTGAATTCTTCCAATATTTCACTAATCTTCAGAAAGGGATAAAGATCTTTACGTGCAAGTAGAAATAAGAACAAAAAGGGGGGAAAAGAAAAGAAAAATCTAGAGGCCAATTAAGAACGTATCTGCACAAAGCCAGGCTCAGCTAATAACCTCAGGTAACCAGTTTATTTCGAGAGCAGTTTGGAAGATTCTGCTTTTTGGAAGGCAAAGACTGTGTTATTTGAAGAATGAAGACCAAGGAATGAGTGTGTCAGCGCTTGCCTCAGGCCAATGTGAACAAGACAAGGAGGAGCCCTGATCGGGCACTTAGTACCCACGTGGCTCTAGGGGAAGACCATCCTACCACTGAATGAACAAACTACATCTTCTGCGCACGGGAGGCTGCTGTTTGACAGGGGATGGTGAGCTGACAGCAATCAGATCTGGGTGAGAATGTCAGAGCCCAGGTCTCAGAATGCCCTGAGAAGCTGCTGTTTGCTAATCTGTCACAAAGGTGCTCTCCCACTGCTGACAGGCAAATTGCAGACCACAGCTGAGTAACCTTACTCTAGGGGAGCCAGTGAGTGACCCCTGAAGCACTAATCAGCAGTTATTTACTGACAGTTCCTGCATATTCCTCACTGTGCTGGGCACCCTGGGAGTGGAAAGGAGGCTGCAGGCAGTCTCTCCCTTCAAGGAGCTGGAAGGGAGGCTGGGAGGCAGACTTCCCACTGCCTGTAGTTTCAGACCCAAAGGCAGCACTGTTCTCATCAGTGATTTTGGAGTTTCAAGAATCACATGCACTTAAAAAACCTAAGTG
Organism: Delphinus delphis; assembly: GCF_949987515.2. Taxonomy (NCBI): domain Eukaryota; kingdom Metazoa; phylum Chordata; class Mammalia; order Artiodactyla; family Delphinidae; genus Delphinus; species Delphinus delphis. The sequence continues at coordinate 56,254,195 of NC_082683.1, read as the reverse complement.
AAAATGAGGGAGAGTGGACCCGAGGAGAGAGTATTTTAGGTAGGGCAATATACATCCAGTGGGATGTTGGAGCTGACTTGTCATAGCTTGAGAAGGTTGATTATTAAATTTTCAGGAATTTTGCCACCAGTTGATATTGCATTGGGAGTTTAGAATCAGCCATGGTGGGAGTATTTATACCACAGAAATCGGCAAACACTACAAATTAAATTTTGCTCTGTTGTTTTCATCATCATCACTGTTATTTTCTGGAGAGCAAGTGGTTCTTCCACCCACCATTACCTACATCCCAGTTTTTATCTGTCCTTGTCCATTTTATGCTTGTAATTATTAACTGCACCCACTTTCACTCTCAAAAGTATGTCAGTTTCGATAACAGTTATATGATCCCCCTAATTTTAGGATACAGAGATCTCTGGGAGCCAAGACAGGAACTAGACCTGCTTCATGAGCCCTAAACAACTGGGAACTGTGAATGCAGCAGAAACTAAAGAGCTGATGCCCCCATTTCTTTTCCTCAGAGACCTCATGATGCTCCGTCTTTGCTCATCTCTGCACTTGCTGTGTTTTTCTCTTTCTAGAGTCAGTTTCCTAATCAGTTTTCACATGACCTCAAATAACTTCCTGAGCCCCCAAAATCGGATAACCTCCCTATTTTAGGGCCCTCCACAGACTAGCAATAGTCTTGGTATCTTTGCTTCAAAATTTTGAAAGAGAGAATCTGATTCAGCCAACTCGTATGTTAAAGCCAAGCGACACAGATCATATGTCCCTAATAAGACAATAGACTCTGCTGCATTTGGGTCAGGGCTCTATCTCCACCCAGCCATAGCTGGGAGGTGTCCTATATCACAGTAGCAGACCTTCATCCTGGCACCTGTACGCACAAGAACGTATCTATTACGTTTAGTGTTACAGATTCTCCAGCTACACTTAACTGTGTGCTATTTCCTGCATAAATGGTGCTCTTCCAAGCCTCCAATGCTTTGTTTCTGCCAGGAGATTCTCTCTCCACTCCCATCCCCAACTTCTCCTCCCTTAAGAACCCAAGCTCATCCTTCAGGCACAAGTCACATGTCACCTGCTCTTGGTAGCTTTCCATAACTCCTGTCACATTATTGTTTTTCTCTTATCTGTCTTCTCATTGAATTACTCTGCAGCCTGCACTTTCAAACAAGACAAAGTGTTGCCTCACCCACTTCCTGGATATGTTACCTTAAGAAGGTTCTTTAGATTCTCTGAATAATAGGGTCAGGTTGTAAGGACTAACCTAGTATACAGTGAGTACTCAATAAGTACTAATTATTATCATTATTTTTATTATAATATTATAGGTGAATACACTTATAATAGAGGAGCTATAAAGTTATAATATCATAATAGATATTGTCTCCCAAAGAGACAATGAATTACACAGGAAACCCATCAACTTGCACGGTTTGCCCTGGTCTCCTTGCTGTTTCTCAAACATAACGACCACACAACTTGCTTTCAAGACCTTTTACTTTTTTGTTCTCTCTGATGAGAGCTCACTTTTCCTGGATATATATGTGGCTCATTCCTTTATTTAATTCAGGTTTTTGCTCAGTTTTAACCCTCTCAGAGAAGGCTTCTAAGACATACTACCTAAAATGGCACCTACCATCATTCTCCACTTTACCAGGCTTCATTTTTCTTCATATTATTACCAAACATTCTACCGTCCTACATGTGTGTATGTGTTTGCTTACTGTCACCCTTACAAATATAAGCTCCAGGGGAAGAAGATTAGCCCATTTTGTTCATTGCTGAATATACAGTGCCTAGAACAGTGCATGTTGTAAAATGGATGAATATTTCCCTACTATATATTAGGTGCTCTATAAATGTTTATTGATTTGAACTAACTAGATAAATGCAAAAATATAGGCACGTATCAAGTAGAAATTGAGTTCAGAGAAGGAAACATTATGATCTTATTTTTTTACAAAGCTTTACAGTTTATAAAAAATGTTCACAAGCATCTTTTTTCTTACTCTTCAAATTCAAGCTTTCTATAGACACCCAGTGGCCTCAATGGGCACTGCTTGAAACTGCAGGTGGCTCTGAGTTACAGAGATTGGTGCCCTTGTCACAGAGCAGAGTAGATTAAAATGAAATTTTTTTAAAAGGTTGGCCATTATTTACTGAATGGGTATGTGTATACCAAAAAATGTATATATTTATATACACACATATATACATACACACACATATACATATACACACACAAATATTTATTTCATAATCCCAAGAAATTGATATTATTCTTATCTTTCTTTCACAAATGAGGAATCTGAGGCTCAGGGAGCTTGCCCAAAGCCAAGAGCCAGCAAAAGGCAAACCTGGGACAAAAATTCAAGCCTGACTCCTAAAGTGACGTTAAACTCAAAAGATGCAGTCCTGGTTCAGGAACAAAGACTGGTGGTTCAAAGATTTCAATTAGCAATCACGGGCAATCTACTTCAGCAATCTGTTCTTGCCTCAGTTTCTCTTTTTCAAAGGTTGAGATGCTGTCTTCCATATCTGCCACTGGTAGGTAATGGAGATAGTAACCCACCACCTTTGTTGTGCCTTGGGTTTCTCAAAGGAAAATGTGTGATGTGAATCCACTGTGCTACCATACAAAAGCAAATACCCCTTCCTTAGTCACTGATTCACTAGTACAGTGAAACACAACTCTAAAGGGACTGGATGCTTCTGGGATCTCCTCCACAGTTCTGTTGAGATCAAGATTCTCAGACATAAGGCATCCAATGAATTCTCAGATGTAAAGACCTACAAATAATAAATGCAATACACACACACACACACACACACACACACACACACACACACACACATACATAATGGAAATTTATTATAGAAATTGGCTCGCATTATTATGAAGGCCAAAAAATACCACATCTGCTGTCTACAACCTGGAGAACCAGGAAAGCCAGTAGTGTAATGCAGCCAAGTCTTGGTCTGAGTCCAAAGGCCCAAGAACCAGGAATGCTGATGCCCCTGGGCCAGAGAAAATGGGTGTCCCAGCTTAAACAAAGAGCAAATTCACCCTTGTTCTGCCTTTTTGTCCTATTCAGGCCCTCAAGGGATTGGATGATGCCCATCTACATTGGTGAAGATCATCTTCTTTACTGATTCAAATGTTAATCTCTTCCAGAAACACCCTGACAGACACACCCAGCAATAATGTTTTACCAGCTATCTGGGCATCCCTTAGCCCAGTCAAGGTGACACATGAAATTAACCATCACAGTAGCCTAGACTAAATCAAATATATGAATTGGATGGGGTAAGGATAAAGAAGTTTGAATATCAAATCCAATAAATTTTTACAGTGAATCACTGAATTCAATCTTTTACTGTGGATGGAGAAGCAGTGTGAAGTGGTGGGAGAAGCGTGGGTTTGGCAGTCAGTGCTGCCACCTATGAGCTTCATGAACTGAGGGTTGAATCACTTAACCAAGCTTCTACTTCCTCACCTATAAAAAATGAGAGTAACTTTTCAAGAGTATTATATTAAGAATAATATAGTTAAGCAAATAATAAGGATCTAAGATAAAATGAGCAGCCAAGAATGGTACTTCTTCTTCCCATCATCATTATTACTATTGTTATTGCACTCCACCCCCATCTGCAAGTCCATTCATTTGTATGGACCTGCCAGAAACCCTGGCACCGGTTTCTCTCTCTCACAGACTTGTTGCATCACATCTGCCAGGAAGCTCACCTGCTCGGAGGGTTACTCATCCTTTATGTCAAACAGGCCTATCTCCTGGTACCCTATGTACTTCCCAATAATGTGACTGAAAATCCCGTTTAAATGAATTCAGATTTTTAGAAGATTACCCAACATAAACACTACAAAACACAACAGTACCTTGTCTTCTTCTCAGAATTGGGTGATTATTATATAATAGAATCAGAAACAATGAAGCAAATATGAAATGTATACAATTTGTATGAATGCTCATCAGAGGGTACTGTTTCAAAGCTTGAATTAAAATGAATATCATGTGAGGGCCAAATAGTCTGGGTCATCCTTTGTGCAATTCTCAAATGATTATTCATTTGGAAAAGGTGCACTATATTTAAACCTGCACAAAGTATAGCAATGTTAGGCCTACAGGAAATGAACAGTGCTACAATGCTGCCCCCTTGTGTTGGAAAATAAAACAAATGAAAATATGTTATTTCTGCTTATCTGGGAGGGGCTGAATGATACATAGTTATAAACTTAAATATTTCAAGAAGAATTTTTAAAAGAGCATGTTCACAATTGGAAGTGAGATTCCATAAATAAAAGGCATCTGTAATACAACTCACTACATAGATCTATTGCCCTTTCTATTTTATATAGCTCTCTCTACACCTGAGACAAACATGCTGTGGCCTTTCATCCATCACAAACTTGGCAAGAACTAGACTGAAATTACCTCCCATCCACCATCGAATATGCATGTACACTTTGTTCATTAGTGGCTGGTTGGGTTTACTTAACAGGCTAAAGAATGTGTGGGCCCTGGGGGATTGGGTGGTATTGCGCCATGGATTCCATACCCCCTTGCAACTCTTTTATTTTTTAAGTAAAATTTTTTTTAATTTTAATTTTATATTGGAGTATAGTTGATTACCAATGTTGTGTTAGTTCCAGGTGTACAGCAAAGTGATTCAGTTATACACATACATGTATCTATTCTTTTTCAGATCTTTTATTCCACAAAGCTAGATGACTAGAATGTAAAAGGTCCTCACACCTGTGTATCTTGTTCATCTGCTTTGAAGGCAATTGTACTGATGACAATCACTGAGAGAAGAGACTAAAAGCAAGAATAAATACTGCTTGAATGAAAGAAGGCAAGTGTATTCATTTCCTAGGGCTGCCATAACAACATACCACAAACTGAGTGATTTAAAAATATATTCTCCCACAGTTCAGGAGGCTAGAAGTCTGAAATCACGATGGCAGCACAGCCAGGCTCCCTCTGAGATTCTGGGTAGAATACTTCCTTGTCTCTTCCTGGCTTCTGATAGTGGCCATAGGTCCTTGGCATTCCATAACCTTCAGCTGCATCCACTCCAATACCCGTCTCTATCATCACAAGGCCTTCTTCCTGTGTGTCTGTGTCTTCACATGGCATTTTCCTCTTCTTATGAAGAAACTAGTTATATTGGATTAGGGGTCCCACCCTACTCCAGTATGACCTCACCTTGATCACACCTGCAAAGACCTTATTTTCAAATAAAATCACATTCATGGATACTGGGAGTTAGGACTGCAATATACCTTTTGGGGGTCACAATTCAACCCACAACAGCAAGTTAAATATTCTCTCAATGCTCTTATGGGGAAAAATTTATTAATTTTTACCTAAATATTTCTGGTAACTTAATCTATTAGTGATCAGAGAGCATCAATCCAAAGGAGGATAAGAGAAAGAACACATGACAGAAGAAAACTGTCAAAAAGGATTATCTTAGCTCAGGCTGCCATAACAAAATATCATAGGCTGTGTGGCTTAAACAATAAAAATTTATTTTCTCACAGTTCTAGAGGCTGGGAGTTTGCGATCAGAATGCCAGCACGGTCATGTTCTTGGGAGCACTCTCTTTCTGGCTTGCAGAAGGCTGCCTTCTCTGTGTGTCCTCACATGGTCTTTCCCTGGTGTCAGCATGTGGAGAGAGAAATATCTCTCTTCCTTGTTGTAGAAAGCCACTAATCCCATCATGAGGGCCCCATCCTCATAACCTAGTCTAACCCTAATTACCTCCCAAAGGCCCCTTCTCCAAATGCCACCACAATAGGGGTTACAGTTTCAACATAGGGATTTGGGGTACACAGTTCAGTCCACAGCAAGCATAGAGTAATCTAGAGGAAGCCCATGCCTGTTTTTTTTGGGGAGGGAGAAGCCTTATTTGCTTTAGTTTAGATATTCACTGCACTATACCTTGGGAACATCCTGAGATATTTTGTAAGAATTTGGACTTCCCTCTCAGGGTTCATCACTTTGAGATGACTAATGAGGTAAATCATGAGAGAAGGAGTCTGTACTCCAAACAGGCACTATATATAAAATTGAAGACAAGGGGCATACGACCATCATGGGGACTCTGTGCCTCCAGATTTTCTGTTTCAGAGGTGAAATTGTGTAAACCTGTACACCAGAATTAACTATTTAGAACATATTGACAAGAGATTACCTCTTCTCCTCAAGGGCACATTGACCCATCCAGAGGTGAATGTTAAGTGAAGTTGCTGTGCTGACCAGGACAAACGTTTTACTCTGTGGTTTGTAGTTGTCATGTCCTTCACAGTGTTGTTAACATGTGTTCCCAAACTTTTCCCTACAAAGGACCCTTTTGATTATTTTTCTCTCATAGCATGCATGTTTTAGAAGCGTTTGGGTATCTTTTCTAAAACCAAGAACAGTTAACGTTTGAATGAATACCATATACCAGGTATCATGCCATGGAGAAGTTACAATTAACTCATGTAACATTCACACATATCCTATGATTTTCAGATGGGACACAAAGAATGTTTAGGGAACTTACCCAAGGTATCAACATCGGTAAATCACAAAACTCAGATATGAACCCAGGAAATCTGACTCCAGAACCCACTGACTTAACTTCACTAATTCTAACTTTTTCACATGACAGCTACTGTAGTAGTGTTTGTTAATTAGTTTTTTAACTAGCAAATTTCAAATACTTATAGGCCCTGTCATCAATATTTTCTCAATGAGGAAAAAGGTCCAGAGGGTTTAAGAATTTTGCCCAAGGCCATAAAATATAGAGGACAGGGGCATGATTCAATCCCATACCTTTCAGACATTTAAAGGCCATGTTCCTCTTTCTATACCAAATTGTCTACCCAGGACCAGCTATATTATTTGTGAGGCCCATTGAAAAATTAAAATGTGGCACTCCTGGTTAAAAAATGATTATGAATTTCAAGGCATCCACTAAGCATGAAATCAATAGCTGGGACCCTCTGAATTTGGGACCAGTCACATGCCCATGAAGCTGGCCCTGCACCTACATCCATGCCCAATAGTTATGAGGGTGTTGCAGGATACAAGCAAGCAAAATAGATCAAATTTCTTTGTTATAACACCTTTGGCTACCTTTTCTATACTCTATTTTATGGCCACGTTCAAGGCTATTTGAAGAAATTTGCTAGGAGTATCCAAGGAAAGAACAAAAAAATACACAAAGAGGCAAAGAAGGAACACAACACTAAAGGTTGGTAAGTGTCTTGGTCTCAAAGCTCAGACCATAGATCACTTGAATAATAGAACTTAAAGAGTAAAGATCAGAGTTCAGTCCCCTTTGTTTGGAGACAACGGGAGACCACAAAGTGAGTTAATGACCTTTTATGAAATTTCAACTCTGGGTCTCAATTTTTTTATTTTAGAATGATGTAAAACTAGATCATTTCTAAATGTCTCCCAGGACTAAAATTCATGACACAGTATAGATATTTTAAGTATGTACTCTACAGGGCCATGTAAGTTCTAAAAATTTTTGAAAATGAGACTGTTTTAGCTCAATGTCCTCCAGAAAAGCAGACTCTGAGGCCGATTTGCATGCAAGAAGTTTATTGGGGGGGCAGGGCCCATAAGATCATCGATACCTGTGGGGAAGTGACAAAAGCAAGATTTGCAGAGAACATGATACAGTCATGATAAAGGTCTCAACCATCTCCACAGGGATCTCTCAGCTAGGATGGTCCCTGAGAGGTGTCCTGAACTGGGCATACACAGATACATCAATAGTCACTGGATGCAGATTGACCCTTGGGCATGACAGTCCTCTTCAGACAAGGGCAAGTCAGAGAGGATAGTGGTGCCCAGCAGCTAGGGAAATGAGTGCTTCAGTCCTGTAAGGGCGGGGCGGTGGGGTCAAGAGGGGATACTGGCAACAATCCAAGACGAACACTACAAAGACAATACAATTTTATTGAGTACTCATTCCAAAGGTCAATAACCGCTGTCACCTTTTCTCCAGAACTTCTGCTTCCAGCAATATGGTAGGCTAAGAGTTTTATTGACCTTCTGCAACAAAGCAGTTGGATCTTCAATAGGACCTAATTTGTGATGTACTGCTGTGCTCACAAGCCCCACTAAAAAACAAATAAACTTTAAGCAGGGCAGCCACTGAATGCAGTAAGCAGTGAGAGTCGAGGAGAGGCAGAGTTGCCTCAAGGGCAAAGGACCACAACAGGACTGCCAAAGGATGCGGAATGGGAGGAAATAAGCCTCTTATTCCTTCACCAAGCCAGGCCTCTAAGGGTCTCAAAATAGTCCTGGGTCGGTGGCATCAAAAACAGACCACCAAAACAGACACAAATATCTCTGGAAGAAGCCACCCCAGCTTAGGCTCGCAGGATTCCCATATAATATGATTAAGTAATGAGCTCACATTAAAATGTCCCAAAGCACATTAGGGTCAGCTGCAATGAGTGAAAGTCAGAGGTCTTCAAGGACTATAGATGTTGGAATTGTCCAGTACAGAATGTAGAATTACTAGGTTTGAAATGTTTAAATAAGTGCAGAATAAAATTACAAAGAAGAGTGATACTACACTGTAGTTTTGCAAGATGTTAAGGGAAATTAGGTAAACAGTATTCCAGGTTAAGGGTACTCAGCTACATATGAATCTACAATTATCTCAAAATAAAAAGGTTAATTAGGAAAAAAAAATCAGTTGCAGCAAAAAGACAGATCACCTACAAAGGGCAGCTGGTCAGACAGGACAGCAGTCTTCTGACCAACATGAAAATCAGAAACGAGTAGGTGGAAACATTGAGAGAAAATGACCATCAGACTAGTATTTTCAATCAAACAAAGCAATCTTTTAAGAAAGAGAGAAAGTAAAGGCAAACTCAGACCATCACCAAACCTTCACTAAAGGAACTTCTGAAGGATGTAATTCAAGAAGTAATGATCCCAGGGCAACAGATCTAAGAGGAAAGAGCAAATGGTGAGCAAACAAAATGGAAGATGTGTTACTTAATCCAAATAAACAAATATGATAAGAACATCAGATATGTGGCAGTTGTTTAAAAATAGGGCAGAACTAAATTAGCATGATAAATAAGGAAAATATTTGAAGATTTTGAGGCTTTTTTTTTGAGGGTTGTGGCTTAAGAGTAACCACTAAGAATAGTAGAAAAAAAAGAATAAAATTGTGAAAAAACTACTTCAATCAATCAAAAAAAATCAAAAGAAGAAAAATGCCTAGAGGGAACTCCTTCGCAGTCCAGTGGTTGGGACTTCACGCTTTCATTGCCAAGGGCCCAGGTTCAATCCCTGGCTGGGGAACTAAGACCCCACAATCTGCACAGCACGGCCAAAAAAAAAAAAAAAGGAGAAAAATGCAGAGAGAACAAAAATAATATGATAGAAACAAGCCCAGTGGTACCAATAATCATAATGACTATGAAAGGCTTAAATTTGTCCTTTAAAAAACAGAGATTATAAGACCAGAAAGAAAAACAAAACAAAACCATTCCAGATATACACTATTTATGAGAAACACTCCTAGCTCAAAAAGACATGGAAATTTTGAAAACAAATGCATGTAAAAAGGCACCCTAGACAAATACATGATGGACAAAAAAACAAAAACAAAATATCAGACAAAATAGAGTTAAAGTCTATCATTATTAGCACTAAAGTGAGTCACTATATAGAGATGGAAAGTTTATTACATCAAGAATACATAAAATTATACTAAAGGTATTTGCAGCACATATAACTGACAAAACATAAGTATTCAAAATATGTAAAGAATGCCTGAAAATCACTAATAGAGAAGAAAATACAGAAAATGGATAAAACACACAAGCATGTCACAGAAATAAAAACAAAATGGTAATAAGCAACTCTATGCCCACAAAACTGATGTACATAAAATGGACCAATTCCTTCAACGACACAATCTGCCAAAACTCACACAAGAAGACACAAATGATCTGAATAGGCCTATATCTATTAAAGAAATTAAATCAATAATTAATAACCTTCCAAAACAGAAAGCACCAGGCCTAGCTGGGTTCACTGGTGAATTCTACTGAACATGAAGGAAGAAAGTATACCAATTCTCCACAATCTCTGTTAGAGGACAGAAGCAGAGGGAATACTTCCTAACTTATTCTATGAGGCCAGCGTTACCCTCATACCAAAAACAGACAAATACATACCAAGAAAAGAAAACTACAGAGCAATATCTCTCATAAGCATATATGCATAAATACTCAACAAAATTTTAGCAAATTGAATCCAAAAGGTATAAAAAGAATTATACATGACAACCAAATGGAATTAAATGGTACGCAAGGCTGGTTCAACATTCGAAAATCAATTAGAATGATCCATCACATCAACAGACCAAAGCAAAATCAGATGATAATATCAATAGATGCAGAAAAGCATTTGACAAAATCCAACACTTATTCATAATAAAAACTCCCAGTAAACTAGAAATAGAGGAGACTTTCTCAACTTGATAAACTATAAAAACCTACAGCTAACATCATATTTAAGCATAAGAAACTTGAAACTTTCTCACTAAGAATCAGGTATAATGTAAGGATGTCCCCTCTCATCACTCCTTTTCAACAATGAACTGGAAGTCTTTGCTAATTCAACAAGGCAAAAAAAGAAAATAAAAGGTATATAGATTGGGAAAGAAGACATAAAACTGTCTTCGTTCACAGATGACATGATCATTTATGTAGAAAATCCAAAAGAATCAACAACAACAAAAACCTTCTGGAACAAATGAGCAAATATGGCAAGGTTGAAGGATACAAGATTAATATAAAGTCAATTGCTTTCCTATATAGTAACATTGAACAAGTAGAATTTGAAATTTAAAATGCAGTACCATTTACAATAGCACTCCTCCAAAATAAAATGCTTAGGTATAAATCTAATTAAATATGTACACTATATATAGGGGGAAAACTACAAAACTCTGATGAATGAAACCAAAGAGGAACTAAATAAATGGAAAGATATTCCATGTTTATGGATAGGAAGACTCAATATTGTCAGGATGTCAGTTCTTCTCAACATGATCTACAGATTCAATACAATCCCAATCAAACTTCCAGCAAGCTACTTTATGGATATCAAGAGACTGGTTCTAAAATTTAGATGGACAATAGCCATGCACTATTGAACGAGAAGAACAAAGTTGGAGGACTGACACTACTTGATCTCAGGACATACTATAAAGCTACAGTAGTCAAGACAGTGTGGTACTGATGAAAGAAGGGACAACTAGATCAATGGAATAGAAGATAGAGCCCAGAAATAGATCTCCATAAACATAGTCAAGTCATCTTTGACAGAGAAACAAAGGTAATACATGGAGCAAAGTCTCTTTAGTAAATGACACTAGAACAACTGAACATCGATATGCAAAAAAAAAAAAAAAAAAATATCTGGGCACAGACTATACCCTTCACAAAAATTAACTCAAAATGGATCAAAGACATAGGTGTAATATGTAAAACTAAAAAACTCCTAAAAGATAACATATGAGAAAATCTAGGTGAACTTGAGCATGATGGCTTTTTGATACAACACCAAAAACACAGTTCATGAAAGAAATAACTGATAAGCTGTACATCATTAAAATTAAAATTTTCTGCTCTGCAGAAGACAATGTCAAGAAAATTAGAAGATGGGCCAAAGACTGGGAGAAAATATTTGCAACAGACATCTGATAAAGGACTGTTATCCAAGATATACAAAGAACTCTTAATACTCAACAATAAGAAAATAAACCCAATTTTAAAATGGGCCAAATACTTTAACAGACACTGCACCAAAGAAGATATACCAATGGCAAATAAGCATATAAAAAGATCATATGGAGCTTCCCTGGTGGCGCAGTGGCTGAGAGTCCGCCTGCCGATGCAGGGGACGCAGGTTCGTGCCCCGGTCCAGGAGGAGCCCACATGCCGTGGAGCGGCTGGGCCCGTGAGCCATGGCCGCTGAGCCTGCGCGTCCGGAGCCTGTGCTCCGTAACGGGAGAGGCCACAACAGTGAGAGGCCCGCATACCACAAAAAAAAAAAAAAAAAAAAGATCATATGTCATCTGGGAAAATGCAAATTAAAACAACAAGATACCATTACACACCTATTAGAATGGCCAAAATCCAGAACACCGACAAAACCAAGTGCTTGTGAGGATGTGGAGCAGCAGGAACTCTCATGCATTGCTGGTGGGAGTGCAAACTGGCACAGCCACTTCGAAAGATGGTTTGGCAGTTTCTGACAAAACGAAACATACTCTCACCACACAATCCAGCAATTATGTTCCTTGATATCTACCCAAAGGATCTGCAAACTTATGTCCACTCAAAACCTGCACAGGGATGTTTATAGTAGGTTTATTTATAATTGCCAAAACTTGGAGGCACCAAGATTCTCTCCAGTAAATAAACAGATAAATAAATATGGACATACAGACAATGGAATATTATTCAACACTAAAATGAAAGGTGCTTTCAAGCCATGAAAAGATATGATGGAACTTTAAATGCATATAACTAAGTGAAAGAAGCCAATCTGAAAGGATACGTACATATGATTCCAATATATGACTTCTAGAAAATGCAGAACTATAGAGACAATAAAAAGATCAATGGTTTTGGGGGGGGGGATGAATAGGTGGAACACAGAGAATTTTTAGGACAAAAACTTTGTATTATATTATAGAGATGAATATATATTCATAGAACGTACAGCACCAAAGGTGAACCCTAAAGGAAACTGTGGACTTTGGGTGATTATGATGTGTCAATGTAGGTTCATCCTTGGCAAAAAAAAGAAAAAGTACCATTCTGAAGAGTGAGGTTGATAATGAGGGAGACTGCATGTGGAGGCGGGGAGCAGAGGATGTATGGGAAATCTCTGTACTTTCCTCTCAACTTTCTTGTAATCCTAAAACTGCTCTAAAAAATAAAGTCAAAAAATGGCAAATAAACCTTGAAAATTTGCTGAAATTCATTAGTAATTATGTAACACAAATTAAAGCCACAATGAGATATCGTTACATACTGACTAGATTGGCAAAAAACAAGATGTCTGAAAATATCAAGGGTAAGATAGTGAATAGATAAATAGGAACTTTTACACACTGCTGGTAGGAATGTACATTTTCGACCTCTTTGAAAAATAACAGTGTTTCCTGGTAAAGTTCAGGGTGTACACCCTCTATGCCAGCAGTGTCACCAGTGCATATTTCTTAGAGAAAATCTTGCACAAATGTACCAGGGAGACAAGTATACATAACATTCACAACAATAGAAACAAAGGTAACAAGTTTATTTCAAGCTCCACCTTACTTTATCTCACTCATTATTTCAGGTATTTCACAAACATTTACTGAAAGTCACTGGAAAGTCACCGGAGAACCGCACAAGGAGAAAACCCTCAGAAAATCAAGGAACTACAATCTATATCTATATCGCTTTGTATATCTACATCTAAAATAGCATCTATGCACGATGTAATACTCTGTGTGCATATGTATGTGCCAGCAGGTGTGTATGTGTGTTTTAAATAAAGTGGCTTTGAGAACATGGAGGAAGGAGTGAACTATTATGCTTGGAAAGGAGAATAATTGATGGAAAGGCCTCAGAGAGGAAACAATGAGATGCTATCACTGTTACTAAAACCAACACCTTTCGTTTCCTGAATTAAAACAGGACCATTCAACCAAGAAACTAAAAATACTGCTCTTTAAAATGTGCTGAGTTATGACGTTCTCAAACCTTAAATATGCCCCAGTGGTAAGAATGAAACTTTGGCAATTATAGCAGCTCTCTGAGTTTCAGCACATCATTTAGAAAGCACTGCTTCAGGTTAAATATCAAGAAGAATTTGCTGACAGCATGAAATAGCCTTGAAGAAAACTGTGGAATCTTCTCTGGATCCCTCTTAAAATATCCCAGGAGCTAGGGATTCCCTGGTGGCGCAGTGGTTGAGAGTCCGCCTGCCGATGCAGGGGACACAGGTTCGTGCCCTGGTCCAGGAGGATCCCACATGCCGCAGAGCGGCTGGGCCCGTGAGCCATGGCCACTGAGCCTGCGCGTCCGGAGCTCCGCAATGGGAGAGGCCACCTAATCAGTCTGGAACCTAAAGACATTTGAGTGACTTCTGTATGCCATGACATACTTATGGTTCTGTATTTGCTGAATTATAAGAGATGGATTTCTTTTTCTAGATCAATAACTTGCTTATTATTCCATTTAATTTAGTTAAAACATATTTGTTCAGTTCCTAATATATTCCAGGCATGCTGTGAGGTCTCAGAAATACAGAAATGAATAAGACACACCCTGTCCTCAAGAAACTCAGAGATCAATAGACTAGCATGCAATACAGTAGGTGATTGTTTTTCTTCCAGTTTTATTGAGATACAGTTGACATACAGCACTGTATAAGTTTCAGGTGTACAGCATAATAATTTGGCTTACATACATCATGAAATGATTATCACAATAAGTTTAGTGAACATCCATCATCTTATATAGATACAAAATTAAAGAAATAGAAAATTTTTGTATGTGATGAGAACTCTCAGGATTTACTCTCTTAACAGCTTTCATATATAACATACAGCCATGGTAATTATATTTTTCATGTTGTACATGACATCCCTAGCACTTATTTACCTTATAACTGGAAGTTTGTACCATTTGACCACCTTCATCCAGTTGCCTCTCCCCCCACCCCCGCCCACACCTCTGGTAACCACAAGTCTGTTCTCTTCTTCTGTTTTTTTTTTTTTTGAAGTATAATTGACCTACAACACTATGTTAGTTCCTATCATACAACATAGTGATTTGATACTTCTATATATTTCAAAATGATCACCATGAGTCTAGTTACTGTATGTTACCATATAAACATATTATATATTTATTGACTATACTCCCACACTGTACATTTCATAACCATGACTCATTTATTTTGCAACTGGAAGTTTATACCTCTTAATCTCTCTCACCTATTTCTTTCCTCCCATCATTCCCTTCCCCTTTGCCCATTTTAAAATTGGGTTTTCTTTTTACTATTGAGTTGTAAGAGTTCTTTATACTCTTGCTATAAGTCCCTTATCAGATATATGATCTGCAAATATTTTCTTCCATTCTATGGCTGTCTTTTCAATTTCTTGATAGTGTTCTTTGAAGCACAAAAGTTTTAAATTTATACAAAGTCCAATTTATCCTGCTGTTGTCGTTGCTATTGCTTGTGCTTTTGATGTCATATCTAAGAATCCACTGCCAAACCCAAGGTCACAGAAATTGACCTCTGTGTTTTCTTCTAAGAGTTTTATAGTTTTAGTGTTTACACTTAGGGCTCTCATCCATTTGAGTTGATTTTTGTATATGGTGTAAAGTAAGGTTTCGACTTCATTCTTTTGCATGTGGCTATCCAGTTGTTCCCGCACCATTTATTGAAAACAGTGTTCTTTCTCAACTGAATGGTCTTGGCACCCTTGCCCAAAATCAATCGACCACGGGTGAATTTCTGGACTCACTTCTGTTCCATTGATCTGTATGTCTATCCTTATGCCAGTAACAGTCGGTCTTGAAGTAGGTGATTAACAGATGTGTTACTTGTAACATCAGAACTATGGTTACAAAATTCAAAAGGGGATCAGGAGGAATTCCCCAAAGAAGCAAAATGTGAGCTGGATTTGAGTGACAAAGGTTATGGTTAAGATACTAGACAATGAACTGAGAGAAAGAGGCATAAATCCCTACTCTTCAGGAAACAGCCTAGAGTACCAGAATGAGCTTTGTGTGAAGCAGACCTGGGCTTGAATCACAAGTCTCACTGTTATTAATACAAGCTTGAGCAACTTACTTAAATGCTTCACTTGTGTATGTGTATGTGTGTGTTAGCTTGCACACATGTGCCACTTATACCGTAGTAATGGATTATGCCTTTGTTGTTGTCATCGTTTTTTTTTTAGGCAATGGGGGAAGACACATTTCTGTGGGTAGAGAATAGAATATCCCCTAAACGGGTAGATGTTCCCCCAATACCATGCTTGACTTTAGAGGGTATTTCATAAACTGTCCATGGCCTGGAGAAGCACTTGTCTACATTTCTTGTCCCAGTCCTCAAAATAGAAAGTCACTGTGTCTTAATACCAGGTTTACGGGCTGTGCCATAACTGACATTGAGACGGATATGGCTTCAGAGTATGGGGAAGGATTTAAGGAAAAGACAACATAAATCACTTAAATATATCTTCTCCTATAGAATGAATGCAATAGATTCTCTCATAACATATCATTTTCCAGCGGGCCAAACATCCATTATCTTACATCTGTGTTCCTGCTCATGGTTCTTGAGGTACTCACAAATTGTACAGTATTTTCAACAAAAACACAAACAGACATGAGTTTGGCTACTTTACTTTAAAAAGAATAAAAAGGATGTTTAATTTTTTTGAAAAAAAACTTCTAACTTGAAAAAAACTGCATGTAAAATATGCAACAAAGTGACATTCCAATAAAATATAAAGAAACTGGAAAAAGAAAGTGAAAAACTTGCATGAAGGATAAGATGTGTATACAAATAAACTTGAGACTCATTCTGGCCATTCTAGGTCTTGCTGTAGTTTCAGCTGAGGTGAGAGGCTTGAACAAATTAAGCATTATATTTCTATTTTTTTAAATTTTCTCTTAATATCCCAGTATTTTAAAAAATAAGAAAAAAAAAGAATTTAAGAAAAGTTCTATGCATCTAGATATTGCTTTACAGATGTGAAAAATCACAGCTATATATGACAGCAAACTATTTCCTTAAGTTAAATATTTGGGGTTTTTTTCCAAGATCATGATAATTTATGGTATGTAATTCCCTTAAAATGTGTGAACATGATATATAAACTGATAGTTTATTTTTTAATCTAAGTATTCATTAAGAGTTTTAATGACAATTCAGTTGCCACTGCCTCCGCAGAGCCAAATGTTGTAATTAATAAAAAATATTATCTAAGAACTACAATAACTCAAAAAAGGTGATCTAATTTGGCAATACTTTCTATTAAAAGCAAGTTCTCTGAACAATATAACTCATAATTATGCTGAAATAAAGGTAAGAAAAATAAATAGAATGGAATAAAAATAATTAATGACATACATTAATTGTATTATTCATTCAAATATCACTGGATCATTCACAGACCATTCACTATGCAAAATAATCATTAAGTTTAATCACCATTGATATTTTGCTAATGTGTACTCTTGTAAAAGCACATATACATATATTTTCTTTTAATTTCATAGTTATGAAGGTAGGAGAGCTATTAGTTTCTTAATGCTGCTATAAAAATTATCACAGACTTATTCGCTTAAAATAACACAAATGTGTTACTGAATAATTCTGAAGTTCATAAATCCAAACTTGGTCAGCAGGGCTGTGTTCTCTCTGATGGTTCTAGGGGAGAATCTATTTCCTCTCTTTTTCTATCTTCTAGAGGTTGCCTGCATTCCTCACTCATGGGCACCAAACCATGACTGTTGCTTGTTGTCACATGTCCTTCTCTGACTCACCTGCCTCCCTCTTATAAGGACCCTTGTGCTTACATGACTGAGTATTCCCGATAATCTCCCCACCTCAAGGTCTTTAATCACACCCACAAAGTCCCTTTATCACATAAGGTAATGTATCCACAGGTTCCAGGGATTGTGGGGCTGTTATTCTGCCCACACAGAGGATAAAGCTTCTTTTAAATCTTGCCCTGTTAAATTATAAATGTAAGTGTATGTTGTGTGGGACTCCAATTTATACTCTTGTTCCAAACCCTGTAAATGTTGGGGGTGGGCCTGATGTTCCCCCAAAATGACAGCCTATATAATAGGAAGGCACTGAGTTGATAAATTAGTATTGGGGCTGAAGAGAGAATTCCTGTACTTCTTTTGGCCTAGACTTCAAGTACCCTAAATATTGTTGAGGGTGCTTTGGAATTCCAAGGGTGAAAAATGTTCCAAGCCCTATGGAGGTGGCCTGAGAGCTAGTTGCTGAGATCCACTGCCAACAGGGGGCTATGCACTGATGATGACTAAGCAAAATCCAGTTTATTACCCTTTAGTGAACACCCTCTATGAGTCAGGTGCTCTGCTAATTGCTTAACTCTCATCATCTCACCTAATTTTCACAATAGCTTTAAAAGGTAGGTATTATTATTACGGGTGCAGAGCCTTAATATCAACATGATTAAGCGACAAGTTGGATTCAAAGTCTAGTTTGTCTAACTATAAAACTGGTGCTTTTAGCCACTATAATGCATTTCTATATTTGATGAATCATTGTATGTAATTATATATTACTGGGGAAGTTCATTTTCTTTTCATTATGGACAAGCCATTAGGAAAGTTGTTAAATGTTACAATTGTGTCATGGCAATTAAGGGTTTATTTGGCTTCAGTGGCACATGGGAAAGTACTCCCTGAGGTCAGAAGGATGTTATCAAAGGTGATCAGTAAAAGACTCCCTCAGACAGTGATTCTCAAACTTTAGCAGACCTCAGAATCACCTGGAAGGTTTATTAAAACACAGATTGTGGACCGTACACTTAGAGTTTCTAGTTTCATAGGTCTGGGGTGGAGCCAGTAATTTTCATTTTAACAAATTCTCCAGTGCTAATACTCTAGCTTGGAGACCACACTTTGAGAACATCATCTTAAGGAAAGGGGTTCCCTTAAGGAAAGAGAATCTCAGTAGATAAGAGTGAACCACAGGTTTCTGCCATGGTTTCCCACAGGGAGATTCACCTTCTGTTGCCAAATCTTGGAGTATCAGGATTTGTTTCCTCAGAGCAGAGATTCAAACCAAGCTTAGAATTATAAGTGGAATTTTGACAGCTAGGAAGGAGAAGATGAAAAGGGGATTCTGCAGCAAGTAGAAGGAAAAAATCACAAGCTAGAACAAGGGATTTATGTATGGGGGAAATGGAATATAAGCTGAAAGACAACTTTAGTGCAGACTTTGGAGAGGTTCGCTTAAAGAAACCATAATACCCTATTTTTTTAATGTAGATTTTCCAGTTTTCAAAGCACGTTAGCATGCATCACCATTTTTCAAGTGTTTATGGCACAGGGACTACTCATTCCGCAGTGTACTCTAAGCTTGTAGAGTGAAGAACAGGATGGTCCTAACCATAAACTGCTTTTTGTCAACTTGGGAGACAATGACTTATTTCCAGACCCTTCAAGAAGACTGAAGTCCTGAGCGAGGTTATACATTGTTTTGCTGGCAAAAAAGTAGAAATTCCCAAACTCAAACTGAAATAACAGAAAATCAAAATCTCACTCTCATCCATTTGTACACTACCTTCGGATCTTCTATATTCTCTTTCCTTTTTTACTTTCTGTCCCCTTTTCATAAATAGTGTACTGGTATAGAGACATTTTCACTTGTACATGGAAAGCAAAAGGGTAAAGCATTGTTCACAGTACAATCATGCCATTCCAAATGGGACAATGTCCTCATAATCTCTCACTCCAACTACTATAGAGTAAAAGTAAGGATAAGAAGGAGGGGGAAACGATGAAATTAACCAAGGGTCACAGTGGGGAATAACATTCTCAATTTGAGGATGCTGAGTTGATAGCAGACCAGGAGGGAACACCTCATTTTCATGAGGGTCCCTAGTTCAAAGACGGTGAATTAGGCATTTGGGACTTATGGTCAATGGGATTGAGTGTAATTTTGCTAAAAGGAAGGAAAGATAAACATAACTTTCCTACCTAAGCATAAAGAAGATTTCCAAATAGTTCAAAGAAATATATTTCTTACCTTGGATACAGAATAGAAAGAGTTTACTGATCATAAAGAGTGTAGAGTTCAGAATAGCTCTACCCTGTTGTACTGAATGCTGTTTATGTCCACCCAGATCCCCTCCTCAGGCTGGTGCACCCCTAACCTGTTTGCTGTAATTGTTGGAGATAACAATATAGAGAATTGCCCTGGACCAAATGGAAGCACCTTGCCTGGGAGGCTATACCTCTCCCCACTCTTCACCAGAGTTGACTCCGTCAGTGACCTGCTGGCGTGAAATAGAGAAGGTCGGCCCCCTTGCCTGAATGTGAGACTAGCTCTGTCATGCCATTTATGCTCTAGAGTATCTTGTGGGATCAGACTGAAGCCAGTCTTTACTGAGACCACATTCTTTTTTTTTAATTGAAGTATAGTTGATTTACAATATTGTGTTAATTTCTGCTATACAGCAAAGTTAATTTCAGTTATACATATATGTATAACTGGACGGCAGTCATAGTAAAACAAGGACAGAACTTAATTGCTAGCAGAGCTTCAGAAAAGGTTGAATCTCAGCCTAGGCAAGTCTCTTACACAAACTCGGTCCTGCAGAGAAGGAGAGGCATCCTGACACTTGGAAGGAGATATCTGTGAAGATACAGTTAAGAACTTCAAATCCTGAGGTTATTCTGAACCCTATGGGCCTGAAGAAATAGCCAATTCCCCCTTATCAGAAGATAGAGCTAGACACACACACACACACACACACACACACACCTGAAGTTATACAAAGGCCTCAAATGAGGCAAGTGCCTCAGACGATATTTCTTTTTTTAAAAAATATATTCATTTTATTTATTTATTTTTGGCTGCGTTGGGTCTTCATTGCTGCGTGTGGGCTTCCTCTAGCTGTGGTGAGTGGAGCTACTCCTCGTTGCGGTGTGCATGCTTCTCATTGTGGTGGCTTCTCTTATTGCGGAGCACGGGTTCTAGGCGTGCAGGCTTCAGTAGTTGTGGCGCACAGGCTCAGTAGTTGGGGCTCACAGGCTCTAGAGCTGAGGTTCAGTAGTTGTGGTGCACAGGCTTAGTTGCTCTGCAGCATGTGCGATTTTCCCGGACCAGGAATCGAACCCGTGTCCCCTGCATCGGCAGGCAGATTCTTAACCATTGTGCCACCAGGGAAGTCCCGATATTCCTTATCCTTCTCAAGATTTGCCCTACCTCCTCTGTTGGCTCATAATCAAATGTTATCAAATGAATCAAATGTTAGCATAGCCTAACTCAGGAAGTGCTGGGCCAGCTAAGGCAGAAGAGAAAGTATATGCCTAGAAAGCTTCAGGACTTGGATAACACATTACCATCAGGAACTAGGAGCAGTCCCTGATGGGCTAGATCAAGAGGGCACAGAATATAAAGGTGGATTGGGGAGAGTTTTGCAATATGATAGTACTTTCCACTGATACAGGATTTAATGTCCTAGTAGGGACCCTGGTGGCAGTTGTAACAGAATGCTGCAGAGGCTCTTAAAAGCTTGAAAAAACCAACGGCCTATATTAGACAAAATAGAGATGCCAGAATTGCTGTAGCAAAGTGTAGAAGAAGGGTTTAAAAATCAGACAGAAGCATGTATAGGCCCTCTATTAGACAGAAAACCCTGAAGCTATCCTTAGGAAGGCCCAGAAGACACTCCCTTTATAAAGGCAATGATGTTAGAGAGACAACTGCATGGTTCAATAGGCTGGGAATAACATCAGGAGATATTGTGATAGTACTGTGTTCCCCAATAGTGGTACGGATGATAGACTGGGAATAGCAGATGCCAGGTGGCAGCACATAACCATTAGAAGAGAGTTGGACAGAATTACTATAAACAGTAGCAAGTTCAGAATGAGTCAGCAAGGCCTAACCCACAAAATTTATGGAAATGGCCCATAGAACACAGGATTCCTAGGAACAAGATAGATGGGCAGCCAAAAAGGGTATAGACACATACATATAAAATAGAGATCAAGAACTGATGAGAAAAAGTTTGAGGTCAGCCACCCTCAATGAAAAGTTATGTTCACATGCCCAGTTCTCTGACCCAGAACACATCATCTAAAGGGAAGTCCCTGCAACACCACAGCTAGCCCTGTGGATTATGCAGACCTTTCAAAGCTATTGAACACAGATTGATGCTGATAACCAGAGATCCCAAATACCATCATGGCCTTCCCTTTAAGAGCAAGACGTGTGTGGAAGTCAGCTGATAAATGGTATCCTAACCATGTTTGTCTCACAGTGGTCACTTCCCTGGTTTCCAAATGCATAATTGGAACGAGTATATTTAGCAATTGGCAGAACCCTAACTTTGTTCCTTGAATTGTAAAATTAGAGATGTTTTGTAGGAAAGCCAAGAGAAGATCCTGAAAGTGCCCCTACAACCATTCCATGAGAATAATAATTTTTTTAATATTTATATTGCATCCATATAAATTTCTTAGGGCTATTATAACAAAGTACCATAAACTGGATGGCTTTATACAACCGAAATTTATTCTCTCATAGTTCTGAAGGCTGGAAGTCTGAAAGCAAGGTGTTAGCAGGGCCATGCTCCTTCCAAAGCCTCTAAGGGAGGATCTTTCCTGCCTCTCCAGCCTCTGGTAGCCCCCAGGTATCCCTTGATTTGTGGTAGTACAACTTCAATCTGCCTCCTTCTGTCTTCTCTCTAGCCGTCTTCCCTCTGTATCTGTATCTGTGTCTAAATTTCCCTCTTCTTATAAGGACACCTGTCTCACTAGATTAAGGGCCCACCCTACTCCAGTATGGGTATATCTTAACTAATTACATCTACGATGACCCTACTTCCAAATAAGGTCATATTCACAGGTACAAGAGGGTAGGACTTCAATATATCTTTGGGGGGATACATTTCAACCTATAACAGCATCTAAAAGGGGTGACAGAAATCAGTGCCACCCTCAAAATCTTAAAGAACATAGGAGTGGTAGTCCCCAGCATAACACTATTTAATACGCCAGTCTGGCCCCTGCAAAAGTTAGGTAGACCATAGAAGCTTATGGACTACCACAAGTTAATCAAGCAGTCACTTGAATTGCAGCTGCTGTACCACATGTGGTATATTTACCAAAGCAGATTTTTTTTTTTACATCTTTATTGGAGTATAATTGCTTTACAATGGTGTGTTAGTTTCTGCTTTATAACAAAGTGAATCAGTTATACATATACATATGTTCCCATATCTCTTCCCTCTTGCATCTCCCTCCCTCCCACCCTTCCTATCCCACCCCTCCAGGCGGTCACAAAGCACCGAGCTGATCTCCCTGTGCTATGCGGCTGCTTCCCACTAGCTATCTACCTTACGTTTGGTAGTGTATATATGTCCATGCCTCTCCCAAAGCAGATTAATACAGTCTTGACAAATGTTTTCTTTTTAATTCTTATCAGGAAGAAGAATAGTAAGTTCCCGTTCACATGGACAGACGACAGTGCACATCCACAGTCTTGCCTCAGGGCTGTTTTAATTCTCCTTCCTCTTGTCATAATATTGCCAGAAGAGCCTTGTGGACGTTCTGCAGATCATCACACTGGTCCACTATATTGACGATGCCATGTTAATCATATGCCTTAGAAGGATGCCTTAGAAAGACACACGTGCTCCAGAGGGAGACAAAACCCTGAAAGATTTAGAAGTTTGCACACAGGTAAAGTCCCTAGGGGTCCAGTGTTATAGGCATCCTGGGATATTCCCTTGAAAGTAAAGGATAAGTTATTACTTTACATCTCTTAGCAGTAAAAAAGAATCATAATGTTTGATGGGCATCTTTGCTTTTGAGAAGCAGCATATAATACACTTGAGAATACTGCTATGACCCATTTTTCAGATGATATAGAAAGCCATTGAGTTGAGCTCAGGGCAAGGAAAGGTTCTGTATAAGGTCTAGGAAGGTTGCTTGGACTACATCACCCATGGTACTGGAATTATTGATATTTGTGGCAGCAAAATACATGATGTACAGTACACACTCCTAGGTTTCTAGAGAAAAGCTATGACATCTATAGCAGAGAACTCTGAACTATTGATAAACAACACCTGGAATGTCTTGGGGCCCCATTAGAAACCGAGCATCAAACAATGGGATCTCAAGTGACATCAAGCGGACCATATAGCCAGAATTGCCCACCACTCGCTGTATGCAGTGGTACGCTAGAGACAGTTCATGTGCGTCCCCAGCAGCAATCCACCATAACATGAATGTGATACATCTGGGATCAAATGTGAGCAGGCCTAGAAATATATTTGTGCAGGGAGCTGCACAAATATATGTCCCAAACCCCCATGTCATCTGTCACTGTGACAGCAATGCTTTTCCCTCATTTCACACCTATGAACTCATGGAAGGCTTCCTGTGAGGAGGTGAGGAGGAAAAAGCCCAAGATGGGTACATGGCTAGGTCAACTCAGTATGTGGGTGTAAGCTAAAAATGAATTGCTATTGTGCTACAGAGCAGCCCTGGAAAATTGCAGTTAAGGGAAGAAAAAGAGAAGTGGACTGAGACTGGGATATATGAACTAAGGACTTAGCTGACTGGCTGGTCCGGACCCTGGAATATGCAACTTTTGAAGATGGGTATAGGAAGGTCAGGATAAGAGGCATGTGGATGAACCTATGAAGGTGGGCACAAAGTATGGGGATTGTTAGAGCACATGTTCATGCCTACCAGAGAGAATCCATTGCAGAAGAGAAAAGAACACCAAGGATGAATCAGAGAGTAGGTATCAGCCAGATTCTGCACGTGGCTACCCTGAAGCCTGGTCAATGGTCTTCTGAACAGAGTAGCCAGAGTGGTAGCAATGGAGAATATGAATGGACCTAATATCATGGGTTCCGCCTCTTCAAAGCTTATCTAGTAACTGCTGCTGCTTAAGGTTGGGCCTGCCAGCAACAGAGAGCAATGCAGAGACCATCCCTCAAGGAGATCAACCTGCCACCTGGCAGCAATTTGATTACATAAGATACTTTTCACGCAGTAAAATGGGTGAATGTTTGATCTATGTTTAATCAAGCTAGGACTTACATGTATTCTTGGTCTGAGTTTGCCTTTCTTGCCAACAGTGTCTCAGCCAGCCCACTAGCCAAGGACTCAAATTGTATAATGACCAAATTGGAATCCCACATATTATCAACTTGGGCCAAAGGATCACTTTACAGCAAAGGAGGTATGGTGGAGAGGAAACGCCAAGGGGTACACTAATCCTACTACCACCATACCATCTAGAAGTTGCCAGCATTAGAATGGAATGTAGTGGACTTAAAGTCATTATCGAGGTGCTAGCTTGAAGGAGACACCCTTATGGCATGGGGCACTGTACATGTTAAGTACTCTTAACATGCTTCGAGTGCCCCTCTTGGGAACCAGCACCACTAGACTCACAGAGCCTAAAGTGGGGGACTGTGAAGTCATAAATGGTCTCCAAATTGTCAAACTCAATTCACATTCCCTGCCCTAGCCTGAGGTCTTGGTAGTAAAAGTACAAGGAATAAAGTTTGGGGACACTTATGGCGCCCTAGCCTATGGAAGTTCATAGAGAAGAATGCTCTGTAATTGCCAAGTCTCTACACATAACAAAAACTAAACATATACTAATAGGAGTGTCAGAATTGGAAACCTACTGCAATTGACTATAATTTTACAGATGCGGCAAGATGGGTATCACTTAAAGTCCACTGGGGACCTGTATCAGTGAGATCGTGTAGTATGAAACAGGGTATATGGCTATACCCATAAGAGACCCAAAATCAGAACTTACTGAGATTTGGCACTTAATTTATACTCCAGTCCATTACAACATCTATTATATGGACAAGAGCTGCTCTTGTTAGGAAGTTAATTCTAACTGACATTTTGTAATGATTGTAGTCTAAAACATAATGTAACTACATAATAATGAGGAAATTGGTAAGGATAACTTGATTTATTTTTTAAAAAATCCTATCATAATACTAATATCAATGATCAAATGTATTAGGAAATTGAATTAAAATCCCTATAGAATTTTCTCCCAATGGAAGCTAATTGGCTAGAGGAGGAACTAGATTTACTTGGCAATCAATTAATCTTTACATTAAATCAATCTATTAATGCCTTACATAAAAGTCATATTTTGGTGATAAAAGGAGGTAAAGGGGTTGACAAACATGTGCAAGATTACAAATAAACCTGTGCTGGATATTTGGAAAACCAAAATATTTCTTTAAAACAATACCTATACTCTATTAGATGAAACAAGTAATTAGTATTTTGTTATTTGCATTTCTGCTTATTTTGGGGGGGGTTCTATAAATGGTGCAAAAGATGCATGAAAAAAGAACAATAACAAGCAAGTTATAATTAAGAGGCTTGACCAAAAGTCAGGTGGGTGGACTGCAAAATACAGTTACATTGCAGCTGGACTGGAAGAGTTTTTGGTTATCTCCAGGGACAACCGGACATCAGGAGCTGATTTTTGGTCAAGATAACAATGAATAGACTAACAATGTATAATGTGCTGTTTAAAGTTTAACACCACTGATGGCACTCAGGGCCAGCTTGATTGTTGATGGTTTACAACTACTGTAACCAATTAAAGAGACTGACTTGACTATGGGAGAGAGATCTGCCTGGAAACTTCTGCCAGAGCTCTCCTGAAAAAAAAATTCCTCACTTGCATCTTGGTGGCTCATGATCCAGAGATGAAGTGCATTCTGTACAACTAAGAAAGGACCTTGGGGACTCCTCTTGGAAGTCTTCTGCACTTTTTCTCCTGCAATCACTTATACTTTGTCATTATTAAGAGGCTTCCATGAATATGGGATGAGGAAATCTTATGAGTTATTTCGATTATCCAAACTGTATAATCTTTGCTGAAATTACAAAGGCATTCTTGATTTAAGTTTAACACCATAGTTAGTAATAACTTTCACCACTTCTCAAATGGTATGTGTACCTTATAAAGGTAAGACTGTTTTTGTCCTCCAGTCTTTCTGGTTCCACCATTTCTGGAACTAGGCTGAAAACCTAAGGCCCTGGATGAGCATCTTCAACAGTTTTCTTCAGTTTCTGTTTCCACTCCTTGGGCCCAGCCAGTCAATGGCTTCAACCTTCCCCTGTTTTGTTTTTCTGTTTCATTTCAGGTCTAGAGAATTTCTGTAATCTGCAACTGCTGTGTTTTTCAAGCAGAACTTACATTTTATCAAAACTCCCTATATATGTATTTTCAAAGATTGTTTAATCTTTTATTTTAACTGTGTTTCTTAAAAACAGCATGAGGCTCAGGGGTCATATGATCCAATCTGACAGGCTCTGTCTTTCAGTGAGATCATTCAGTCTATTCACATTTAGTGTTATACCATGTATATTTTACTTCCAATTCTCCTTATAGTTACCAACCTTATAAAGCTAAATAGCAAGAGGACATTTTTTTCACTTTGTTGTACCCTCTTTGTATTTTTCTTTTTTCTGGTTTGATTACATTGATTTTTATTTCTTTTTTGCCCCATTTTAATTTGAAAAGACTACTATACTTTTGTATTCCATTAATAGCTGTTTTTCCTTTCCCAGTGCTTATAATCAAAACAGCTTCTCTACTGTTATGTGACCACAAGATATGTTATGTCCTTTACCATTATATGCTCTTCCCTCATTTCTCCCAAATACAGTTGGTCTTTTATAATATTTTCCCTACCCCTCAACTACTCAGAAGCAAATTTTGCAGGGCTTTCATTGAAACCCCCAAGTCCCAGGCTATGCTAAAATGGTTATTATATTTATTTCTGGATTATTATAGGTTTTCCTTTCATCATGTCATTTTTATTCCAGATTTTTTTTTTTTTTTTGCCTTTGCTCTAAGGCCAGGTTGGTTGGTTGCTTGGTTGATTTATTTTTATTTAGGTATAGTTGATTTACAGTAATTATATTAGTTTCAGGCATACAATTTAGAGATTCAGTATTTTTACAGTTTATACTCCATTAAAAGTTACTGCAAGACAATGGCTATAGACTCAAGGGGGCGGAGTCAAGATGGCGGTGTGGGAGGACGCCTAGTTAGCGTCTCCCCACAACTAGGGTGCCTGCCAGCCACTGGTGGGGGACTCTGATGCCCAAGTAGACAGGAGGAACCCCCAAGTGAACCGATAGGACGTGGTGGGACTGAGTGGGAAGAAGAAGTGGAGGCCAGACAGGATCAGCTCCCGAGGTGGGGGAGATAAGGAGAAACAGGCAGGAGGGGCCCTACAAAAGGAGTGGAGGGCGACTGCCCCGCCCACTTGGGCCCCAGGAATCTGCTGAGCTCCCAGGTGAGGTCCCCCACTCTCTAAGGCCCCCCCTCCCCTTGGCCACATTGGTCCTGAGGGCATAGGAAGGAGGCTGAGGGGAGAACAGGAGAGGTAGGTGGGAGTGGCCCTCCGGGACCAGAGCAGGAGAGGAGAGGAGGGCGGTTGCCCCACACACTCAAGCCCAGGAAGCCTGCTGGGCTCCCATGTGAGGTCCCCTGCCCTCTGAGACCAGGAATGAGGGGAACACCTGGGCCCCTTCTGTTCCGTTGAGCCTAAGCCCCACCCCCCCACAGCCTCCAGGGCATTTTCCAGCCCTGTGGGTCCTGAGCATAGGCCCCGCCCACTGCCCAAACCTCACCCCTGCTTAGGCCCTGCCCTCCACAGCCAAGGCCTTTTCCCCCGTTTTTCTTTTTTTTTTCTTTTCCCTCCTCCTCTTTTTCACTATTGTGGTACCGTTGTACCTTCCAGTTGTTGATTCATGTATATTTTTATTTTTATATTCTTTCTAACATGTGTTAGTTTCCTAGTCGAATTTTATTTTTTACTTTGTTACCATTCTCTCTTTTTTATTTTTTTTGCCACCCCCACACAGCTTGAAGGATCTTGGTTCACGAGCTGGGGTCTGGCCAAAGCTCCTGCAGTAGAAGCTCCAAGTCCAAACCACTGGACTAATACAGAACCTCAGATACCAAGGAATAATTATTGCAGTGAGGTCTCATGGAGGTCTTCATCTCAGCACCAAGACCCAGCTCTCCCCAATAGCCTACAAACTCCAGTGTTGGAAGCCTCAGGCCAAATAACCAGTAAGATAGGAACACAATCCCACTCATTAAAAAAGAAAAACAGAGAGAGAGAGACAGCAAAAAAATATGTCACACATGAAGGAGCAAGGTAAAAACCCACAGGACCAAATAAATGAAGAGGAAATAGGCAATCTACCTGAAAAATAATTCAGAGTAATGATAGTAAAGATGATCCAGAATCTTGGAAATAGAATGGAGGCATGGACTGAGAAAATACAAGAAATATTCAACAAAGATCTAGAAGAACTAAAGAAAAAACAAACAGAGATGAACAGCACAATAACTGAAATGAAAAATACACTAGAAGGAATCAATAACAGAATAACTGAGGCAGAAGAACAAATAAGTGAGCTGGAAGGCAAAATGGTGGAAATAACTGCAGAAGAGCAGAATAAAGAAAAAAGAATGAAAACAATTGAAGACAATCTCAGAGACTTCTGGGACAACACTAAACGCAACAACATTCGAATTATAGGGGTCCCAGAAGAAGAAGCAAAAAAGAAAGGGTCTGAGAAAATATTTGAGGAGGTTATAGTCGAAAACTTCCTTAACATGGGAAAGGAAATTGTCACCCAAGTCCAGGAGACACAGAGAGTCCCATACAGTATAAACCCTAGGAAAAACACACCAAGACACATATTAATCAAACTAACAAAAATTAAATTCAACGAAAAATTAGTAAAAGCAGCAAGGGAAAAATGAAAAATAACATACAAAGGAATCCCTATAAGGTCATGAGCTGATTTTTCAGCAGAAATTTTGCAGGCCAGAAGGGAGTGGCAGGATATACTTAAAGTGATGAAAGAGAAAAAGCTACAACCAAGATTACCCAGCAAGGATCTCATTCAGATTTGACGGAGAAATCAAAAGCTTTTCAGACAAGCAAAAGCTAAGACAATTCAGCACCACAAAACCAACTTTATAATAAATGCTAAAGAAACGTCTCTAAGCAGGAAACACAAGAGAAGAAAAAGACCCACAACAGAAACCCCAAAACAATTAAGAAAACGGTAATAGGAACATACATACCAATAATAACCTTGAATGTAAATGGATTAAATGCCCCAACCAAAAGACACAGACTGGCTGCATGGATACAAAAACAAGACCCATATATATGCTATCTAAAAGAGACCCACTTCAGACCTAGGGACACAAACAGACTGAAAGTGCAGGGATGGAAAAAGATATTCCATGGAAATGGAAATCAAAAGAAAGCTGGAGTAGCAATACTCATATCAGATGAAATAGACTTTAAAATAAAGACTGTTGGGCTTCCCAAGTGGTGCAGTGGTTGAGAGTCCGCCTGCCGATACAGGGGACGCGGGTTCGTGCCCTGGTCCGGGAAGACCCCACATGCCGTGGAGTGGCTAGGCCCGTGAGCCATGGCCGCTGAGCCTGCGTGTCTGGAGCCTGAAAAAAGGGAAATCACAACTGACACCGCAGAAATACAAAGGATTATAAGAGACTACTACAAACAACTATATGCCAGTAAAATGGACAACCATGAAGAAAGGGACAAATTCTTGGAAAGGTACAATTTTCTAAGACTGAACCAGGAAGAATTAGAAAATATAAACAGACCTATCACAAGTAATGATATTGAAAGCATAATTAAAAATCTTCCAACAAACAAAAGTCCAGGACCAGATGGCTTCTCAGGCAAATTCTATCAAACATTTAGAGAATAGCTAACACTGATCCTTCTCAAACTCTTCCAAAAAAATTGCAGAGGGAGAAACACTCCCAAATTCATTCTATGAAGCCACCACCACCCTGATACCAAAAGCAGAAAAAGATATCAGAAAAAAAGAAGATTATAGATCAATATCACTGATGAACATAGATGCAAAAATCCTGAACAAAATATTAGCAAAAAGAATCCAACAACACATTAAAAGGATTATACACCATGATCAAGTGTGATTTACCCCAGGGATGCAAAGATTCTTCAGTATACGCAAATCAACCAATGTGATGCACCACATAAACAAATTAAGGAATAAAAACCATATGATCATCTCAATAGATGCAGAAAAAGCTTTTGACAAAATTCAACACTGATTTATGATAAGAACTCTCCAGTAAATGGGCATAGAGGGAACCTCCCTCAACATAATAATGGCCATATATGACAAATCCACAGCAAGCACCATACTCAATGGTGAAAAAATGAAAGCATTTCCACTATGATCAGGAACAAGACAAGGATGTCCACTCTCGCCACTCTTATTCAACATATTTTTGGAAGTCCTAGCCACAGCAATCAGGGAAGAAAAAGAAATAAATGGAACACAAGTTAGAAAAGAAGAAGTAAAACTGTCATTGTTTGCAGATGACGTGATACTATACACAGAAAATCCTAAAGATGCCACCAGAAAATTACCAGAACTAATTAATGAATTTGGTAAGGTTGCAGGATACAAAATTAATGAACAGAAGTCTCTGGCATTCCTATAAACTAACAATGAAAAATCAGAAAGAGAAATTAAGGAAACACTCCCATTTACCACTGCAACAAAAAGAATAAAATACGTAGGAATAAACCTGCCTAAGGAAGTGAAAGTCTTGTACTCAGAAAACTATAAAACACTGATGAAAGAAATCAAAGATGATATAAACAGATGAAGAAATATACCATGTTCTTGGATTGGAAGACTTAATATTGTGAAATGACTATACTACCCAAAGCAATCTACAGATTCAGTGCAATCTCTATCAAACTACCAATGGCATTCTTCACAGAATTAGAACAGAAAGCTTTACAATTTGTATGGAAACACAAAAGACCCTGAATAGCTAAAGCAATCTTGAGAAAGAAAAACGAAGTTGGAGGAATCAGGCTCCCCGACTTCAAACTATACCACAAAGCTGCAGTAATCAAGAGTATGGTACTGGCACAAAAACAGAAATATAGATCAATGGTACAGGATAGAAGGCCCAGAGATAAAGCCACACACATATGGTCACCTAATTTACGACAAAGGAGGCAAGAACACACAATGGAGAAAAGACAGCCTCTTCAATAAGTGGTGCTGGGTAAACTGGACAGCTACATGTAAAAGAATGAAATTAGAACGCTCCCTAACACCATACACAAAAATAAACTCAAAATGGATTAAAGACCTAAATGTAAGACCAGACAGTATGAAACTCTTAGAGGAAAACATAGGAAAAACACTCTTTGATATAAACCACAGCATGATCTTTTTTGACCCACCTCCTAAAGTAATGGAGATAGAAACAAAAATAAACAAATGGGACTTTATTAAACTTAATAGCTTTTGCACAGAAAAGGAAACCGAAAACAAGACGAAAAGACAACCCTCAGAATGGGAGAAAATATTCGTAAACGAAGCAACTGACAAAGGATTAATCTCCAAAATATACAGTATAAACCCTAGGAAAAACACACCGAGACACATATTAATCAAACTAACAAAATTAAACTCAATGAAAAATTAGTAAAAGCAGCAAGGGAAAAATGAAAAATAACATACAAAGGAATCCCTATAAGGTCATGAGCTGATTTTTCAGCAGAAACTCTGCAGGCCAGAAGGGAGTGGCAGGATATACTTAAAGTGATGAAAGAGAAAAACCATGGAGCTCAATATCAAAAAAATCAAACAATCCAATTTAAAAATGGCCAGAAGACATAAATAGACATTTCACCAAAGAAGACATACAGATGGCCAAGAGGCACATACAGATGGCCAAGAGATGCTCAACATCACTAATTATTAGAGAAATGCAAATCAAAACTACAATGAGGTTTCACCTCACACGAGTCAGAATGGCTATTATCAAAAAGTCTAGAAACAATAAATGCTGGAAAAGGTGTGGTGAAAAGGGAACACTCCTGCACTGTTGGTGGCAATGTAAATTGATACAACCACTATGGAAAACAGTATGGAGGTTCCTTAAAAAACTAAAAATTGAACTACCATACAACCCAGCAATCCCACTACTGGGCACATACCCTGAGAAAACGATAATTCAAAAAGTGTTATGTACCACAATGCTCACTGCAGCTCTATTTACAATAACCAGGACATGGAACCAACCTAAATGTCCACTGACAGATGAATGGATAAAGAAGTTGTGGTACATATATACAATGGAATATTACTCAGCCAGAAAAAGAAACGAAATTGAGTTATTTGTAGTGAGGTGGATGGACCTAGAGTCTGTCATACAGAGTGAAGTAAGTCAGGAAGAGAAAAACAAATACCGTATGCTAACGCATATATATGAAATAAAAAAAAAATGGTACTGATGAACCTAGTTGCAGGGCAGGAATAAAGACGTAGACATAGAATGGATGTGAGGACACGGGGTGGGAGGGGGAAGCTGGGGTGAAGTGAGAGTAGCATCGACATATATACACTACCAAATGTAAAATAGTTAGCTAGTGGGAAGCAGCAGCATAGCACAGGGAGATCAGCTCGGTGCTTTGCGATGACCTAGAGGGGTGGGATAGGGAGGGTGGGAGAGAGGCTCAAGAGAGAGGGGATGTGGGGACATATGTATGCACATGGGTGATTCACTTTGGTGTACAACAGAAAATAACACAGTATTGTGAGTGATTATACTCCAATAAAGATATATTTTTTAAAAAAATGTTACTCAAAAAAAAGATAATGGCTATAATTCCCTGTGCTATACACAATATATCCTTGCTGCTTATTTATTCTATACATAGCAGTTTATGTCTCTTAATCCCATACACTTCTCTTCCATCTCCCCACTGGTAACCACTAGTTTGTTTTCTATATCTGTGAGTTTGTTTCTCTTTTGCTACATACATCCATTTGTATTATTTTTTAAATTCTACATATAAGTGATATCATACAGTATTTGTCTTTGTCTGACTTATTTCACTTAGTATAATACCCTCCAGGTCCATCCATGTTGTTTCATATGGCAGAATTTCATTCTTTTTATGGCTGAGTAGTATTCCACTGTATATATATATGCCACATCTTCTTTATCTATTTATCTGTTGATGGACACTTGGGTTGCTTCCATAACTTTGCTATTTGTAAATAGTGCTGCTATGATCATTGGCATGCATGTATATTTTCTCATTAGTGTTTTCATTTTTCTGGATATGTACCTAGGAATAGAATTTCTGGGTTATACGGTAGTTCTATTTTTAGTTTTTTGAGAAATTTCCATACTGTTTTTCATAGTGGCTGCCCATCCGTAATTCTTATTTATCCCCTGTACTACATATTCCCTTATAGTCCATAATTGTCCACTTAGTTTTAACTTTACATATTGCAAGATTCATTTCTAATCATTGTTTCTACTCTTTGTCTTCAACTATGTGGAGTTTTCTGTTTTAATCTGCTACTTATTAAAGTTCTTTATCAAGTATTTTCCTCAGATTGGGTATGTAGATGATATACGCTCTAAACCATTCTATCTCTACAAATACCCTTTCTTTCCCAAGAGAGATTATATTCATTTTCTATTCTTTCCATAATAAATGACCACAAATGTAGTGGCTTAAAACAACACAAACTTATTATTTTATATTCAATGGACTAAATGTTTGTGTCCCCTCAAAACTCATATGTTGAAACTCTAATCCCAGTGTTTTGGAGGTTGGATCTTTGGAAGGTAATTAGATCATGAGGGTGAAGCCTTCATGAATGCAATTAGTATCCTCATAAGAAGAGGCCAGAGAGCTAGTTAGGTCTCTTTCTGCCTTGTGAGGATACAAGAAGTTCACAGGCTGCCACCCAGAAGAGGACTCTTACGAGAACTGACCATGCTGGCACCTTTATCTCAGACTTCCAGCCTCCAGAATTGTCAGAAGTAAATGTCTGTTGTTTATAAGTGACCCAGTGTAAGGTACTTTGTTATAGCAGTCCAAACTGACTAAGACATTACAGTGCTGTAGGTCAGAGGTCTGATATGGGTCTCACCAGGCTAAAATTAAGGTGTCATCAGGGCTGGGTTCCTTTCTGGAGGCTCTAGAGGAAAATCTGTTTCCTTGCCTTGTTCAGCTTCTAGAGGCCACCCACATTCCGTGGTCCATGGCCCCTTCCTCCATCACTAAAGCCAGCAACAGCAGGTCAAGTCCTTCTCACATTACCATTTCTCTGGTTCTCTCCAACTAGGAAATGTTCTCTACGTTTAAGGACATATGTGATTAGATTGAGTCCACCAGGATAATTCAGGATAATCTTTCCATCTCAAGATCCTTCATATTAATCAAACCCATCATTTTCCTTAACACAGTTGTGAATTACATCTTGGTATCTTGGTTGAATAGAGGATTCTTGGGTTGCAGTCCTTTTTTCTTAGTAGTTTGTAGGTTGTACCCTTCTATTTAGTTTAGTTTCTCATGTTGAAGATTAATAGTTAAATTTCATTTTACATTTTTTTCTTGTAACTGAATTGTTCTTTCTTTCTGAAAGCCTAAAGACATTTTTCTTATATGTACCTGAAATCCCAGCACTTTGCTAGAGTATATCTAGATGTGAGTCTGTTGTCATCAGTCTTGCCTGGAATTGTAAGCACATTCAATTTTCAGACTCAGGTCTTTCTTAAACTCTGGGAAATACTTGTCTGATATTTATTTAACTATTGCTTATCTTTCATCTATGTCTTTTTCTTCTTCCAGAACGCTTATTATTTACACGTTAGGGCTTATTGAACCAAATTTTGAATATTTTTTTTCTTTAAAGATTTTTTTACATCCTTGTATTTTTCTCTGACATTTGAGATAGTTCTACCACTTGATCTTTCAGAACATTAGTTTATGTATGTGTACGCAAGTTGTGTGTTTGTATGTGTCTGTGTGTGTGTGCTATTTTTTTTTTTTTTTTTTTTTTTGCAGTACACGGGCCTCTCCTGTTGCAGAGCACAGGCTCTGGACGTGCAGGCTCAGCGGCCATGGCTCATGGGCCTAGCCACTCCGTGGCATGTGGTATCTTCCCAAACCGGGGCACGAACCTGTGTCCCCTGAATCGGCAGGCGGACTCTCAACCACTGAGCCACCAGGGAAGCCCTGTGTGTGCTATTTTTAATCTCAAAGATTTTATGCTGTTTCGATTCATCTGCTGAATGTTTTAAATGATTTTGGTTTCAAAAAGTCTTTCTTTGTTCAATACTTGAATGTCAAGTACTTTGTTTTTGCCTTAAGTCTTTGTCTTCCCCAAGTGTCTTCACTTCACAGGAACTTCCTCTGTGTTTTCTCCTTGCTCTTCATTTCTCCGGTAACTTAATGCCCTTAGTTGCATTGATATTTTTCCTGGTCTTCTCCTGGGGGCTTAAGGTTCATTAAGCAGTAGCAGTCTTGCCAACCTCCGTTCTTATAATTCAGTAGTGTGGGGGTTGGTACCTCACTGGTATCATGTCGAGGCATCAGGAGGAAACCTCTCTCATATTCTTGCTTTGGCCTCTTCATGCTCTCCCAACCTAAAAGGTAGAAAGGATCCAGCAACTGGTTAGGTTACTTCTCAGCGTTTAGGAATCCAGAAGTAGAGTATTAGATATATTCCTATGCATGTAAATTTGCGTGAGATCACGAGTTTCTGAGGGCTAAGCTGTCGCAGGATACGGGCATGCTCATCCTCATTCTGGGACTCTTCACTGCCGATTTCCAGGCTCTCCCCTTGCCAGAAGGGAGAAATTCCTGTCCTATCTTTGGCAAGGTTGTGAAAGAATCTGAGGTTTCTTTCTTATCCTCCAGGACCTGTCTACTGGCAGAAGAGGAAGAGCTCAGAGTGAATGAGAACTGAAATGCATTTAAGCCACTGTCTTCCCACCATCTTTAAGAATGCTCTCACTCCTTTATCTGCAACATCATGTTTTTAAAAGGACTGAAGCAACAAAAGGCCAAGTGTCAACATTTGTTAAATCTGGATAGCAGGTATAGCAATAGATGGTGAGTATTTGTTGAATTATTTTCTGTACTTTTAGTTTATTTGAGGTACTTATAAACCAAATGAACTTTTAAAGTATTACTGCTATATTTATTCTGATGACTTATCAAATTTCTAACTCTCCTCCAGACCCATATACCTCCAACTGCCCATGGCCATCACAAACCATGGCCACCTTCATACTTGACTTGTCCAAAATGGGTCTTTTGGTTTATAGCCACCAAAATCTTTCCCCAGGTGTTTCTAATTTCAACAAATGGCACCACTATCAACTCAGCTGCTCAAGCAAAAAGCATAGGATTGGTTTCTACATGCATTCCCTTTAGCAAGCCCTATCAATATACTTCTAAACAGCAATTAAAATCCTTTCACTTCTCTCCAGCTCCTCTGGAATCATCCTGTTTCAAATCACTTTTCTGCAATAGTCTCTGCTTCCACTTTGACCCTGCAATTCATTGTACCTGTACCCAAAACACTATTCTTTTAAAGTCAGATCCTGTCATGTTTTTAAAACATTGTAATGGCTTCTCATTGCTTATAGAACAAAACAAAACTCCTTACTATAGCCTACAAGTAACTAGGTGATCTAACTGCTCCCTGCCTCTCAAATCCCAACTTCCTTCCTCCCCCTTGCTTTCTGTGCTCCAGCCACACTGGTCTCCGGTCTCCTATTCAAATATACTAGGCTCTTTCCCATCCCAGGGCTTTTATATTTCTATTCCCTCTGCCTATTAACAGCCTGCGCCCCCTCACCACCACTTTTTGAATAGATTAACTGCTTTCTATCATTTAGGTATCAATCAAATATCATCTCCTCTCAGAGGTCTTTCATAGCTACCTTATCTAAGTACCATTCCTTTGCTCAGCTCATAGTTACTCCATCACATCACCCTGGTTATTTCCTTCATCACATTATTTCAGTCTATAGTTTTCTATTAATTATTGTAATCACTATTGTAATCAGCTTGCACCTCAATGAACAGACTCATGCCTTTATCAACTAACTAACCATTTTACTTAAGATTGGATTAGTAAGTACATCAGATAATAAGAAGACATAATGAAGGGATATTCAGCTCTCATCACATTGGCTGGCATACTCAGATGTAAGTACTTTGTATAAGTGGGTCTTTCTTGTCTGAAGAACAACCAACTAACTGGCTTGGGCATTCTGTAAACCTCTTCCTTGCATGCAAATTACAGCTAGTAGTTATTTTGAATAATATATTAAGCATAACAGATCCAACTGTATACAACATATTTATATAACTTA
This sequence comes from Delphinus delphis, assembly GCF_949987515.2. Lineage (NCBI taxonomy): Eukaryota > Metazoa > Chordata > Mammalia > Artiodactyla > Delphinidae > Delphinus > Delphinus delphis. Next base: position 56,216,078 of record NC_082683.1, on the reverse strand, counting down.
GTTATACTTTTAGATGACTGCCTTTGTAAGATTCATGATCTGGGCATCCCCTTTATGTAAACCTCCACTACAATCGTATGTCTCTCCCAGTATTATTTATGATACAGGTTCAGATGCCGTGTCAGAGAGAAGCACAAAACAACAATAGAACGGTATTTACTTCACATTAAAACCCAGTGTGGTGTGGTGGCTCTCTATGAAGTTGTCACATACTCAGGGCCCTTTAGTTTTGCTGCTCCATCAGGCCCGTGGTGTTAACCTTGGCCACAAAGTGCAAGCAGCCTCACCGCTGCATACTCATTCCTGCCCATAGAAAGGGGGAGAATGGAAGGAAAAGGATGCCCTTTGATTTCAAGGGCATGACCTGGCCAGAATCTAGTGTAATTAGGTTCTAGCTAGACTTAAAACGAAGCTGCAAGAAAGGCCAAAAAGAACCATCTATTTTCTGGGGAGCCTTGTACTCAGTTACAATTCTAAAGTTTTCTTACTGTTAGAGAGAAGGAAAGGGTGGACATTAGGGGTTCTCTCCTATGTACCCCTTTAGAACATAAACTTCAAAAAAACAGATTTCTCCATTACATCCCATTGTATCTCAGCTCCTAGAACAGTGTCTGGCACAAATATGTCCTCCTCTGACCATTTTCCTTGCCTTTGTCCTGACTCAGCAGCGATTATCACTGCTCACTTGGACTAAAGCAAGTCTAAATTATCTTTGTGTCTCAATACCAATCTATCTTCCACACTACCATCAAAGTGAACTATTTAAAATAAAAACATTCTTCTTTGATTCCATTTCTTAAAGCCCTCCAGTAGCTCAGCAATGTCCTTAAGATAAGATTCAATATGCAAGCAGAGCCTTCAAGGCCCTTGCCAACTGCATCTCACCACACTCACCCTGTTCTACAGCCAAATAAATATGAATACAGTTCCTTCAACATTCCATCCTCTTTCATGCTTTTATGACTTTACACACGTGTTGTTCAATCCAGGAAGATTCACAGCCATTCACTGTCCTGCATTCCCATAGTACCTTGTACATACTACATATGACATAATTTTGTAGTTTTTTAATTTACATGTCTGCCTCTTCTATGAGACTACAACTACTGACGAGAAGGACAGAGACCATGTCCTGTTCATCTTTCAGTTCTTAGCCCTGAGTTAACCACAATATTTTTTCACTATTTTTGTTGTCTGAAATGACCACGTATCTGAAGGAATAAAGCACTATTAGCTTATTTAAAACTAAGAAACCTGTTTTATCCGGGCACCTAACATCCCCTGCAGGATTCTGGGCAGCCCCTGCCCAGGAATTTACGGATGTCAGGATGAACGACACACAGGACTAATAGATATGAAATTAGTTTACTACTCATATGATAAACAGCAAAAGGATTCCCCAAGGAGAAGGGCTCAGGTTCCGCCTAAGGTGAAACAAAGTTGAGAGGGAGGTGGAAGGTGGCTTAGGGTTTTATTATGATTAAGGGGTGGGGGGTAGGGCCGGGATGAGGATTCCCAGAGAGAGCAGAGTTTTGCATCTTTTGAAATTCTCACAGGCACCAAGGGAGGGAGTGTGCAGATTTACTTATCCTTCCTAGATGTGGGGCAAAGAGGAAAGGGGAGAGGCGGAGAGTTGAAAGCTGTCAGCCACCAATCATCAAAAATGAAGTCTTTCTCTATTATGAAACCTTTCATGCCCATGATCATACTTAGGTTGAAGTCATTTTTATTTTTGTTTTACCTTAAGGAAAAAGTGCCCACCTTGCAAAGTTGTTGTGGGAGTTAAATTTAAATAAAATAGGAGTTGGAAAGGGCCTTATATACTATAATGTATTATAGTGAGAATATTATCTATATTACACCAACACTACACTGTTATATTATTATATTATTGTATAATATTATATTATTGGTATTATATTTAATACCAATATTAAAGTATTATACCAATTATTATAATCATATAGACCAGATCCTATCCTAAGTACCTTCTATATAGTATATATCCTAATATATATCCTAAAATTCTAATACAATTTTGACCTTATCGAGAATATATAAGCAACAAGGTATGGAGTGGATGATGCATGGTTTTAAATATCCACTGTCTATTATCTCACATACCTGACAGGGGGAATCCAGGGGGAACTTTGTGAATTGCTGACTTGTAGATTGCAATGCCTGATGCAGAAGTCACAAATGCAGTTTCTGTAGCCAAAAGATTTCAGTGGGTGGTAAAGCCTGGTGGGAGCTAAACAGATGTGCCATCAATTTCCCATCTTCACACCAGCTTTTGTTGAATCTATGGCATTTGTGCACAGCATTTGTGGGTATTTTGATCTTTAAAACAGGGCCTTAGGCTCTGTAGTTGAGAGGCAACCCCAAAGCATAAAATATTTTTATTGAAAACTTCATCAGACTGTAAACTTGTTACAGATTGTGGGAGCAATAAAGCATAGCCCATGTTTCTGAACCACCATCTCAGCGGACTGACCGCATTTCCCTTCCGTGATAATGAGAACAGTTGAAATTGCTCCCAGCCTTCCAGACAGCAACGGGGCAACTGACACCACTCTCCCCAGTGTAGGTGAAAGTTGGGACAGCGAACTTTAAGGACATCACACCTAAGTTAATAGATGCCCAAATAGAATCATCATGTTCACAACTGAAACATTTAGAGAAGCAAAGCGCAGCCCTCAGGCAGAAAGAGGTGGGAGACAAGCAAACTGACATTTATAATCTTCTTTGAGGGAATAACAAAGGAGAAGCCAGAACTGTTTCTTATGAAAAAGTGCACTATTAGGAAAACCCTGAAACAAGATTCCCTGCCTACTTTATCTCTGAGCTCTTCCTATTCAACTGAAAATGCAGCTGACAATAGTTCTATTGCATCGTTAAGATGTGAGCATTCTTAGAGCAGTACTGTTATCTCACACCTGAGAGTTCAGTCCCACCACAGGTCAGCTGGCATGGCACAGAAAAAAGAAATGCCCCCAGACAGAAACGCATGCTTGGTGACCAGGAACAATGTATGCCTTTTGTTGAAAGGACAGTGGAGGGTCCGCACCCCCTTATTCTCAGCAGATGACTTAACCTCCTACTTCTGAGAAAGTCTAGGCCAGAGTCCTCAAAATGTGGTCCCCAGGTCAGTTCCACAAGTTTTACCTAGGAACTTATTAGAACTACAGATCCCCAGCCCTATCTCAGACTCCCACCTCTAGGGTTGGGGTTCAGCGATAAGTTGAACCAACTTTTTCAATAAATTGTCCAAGTGATTCTGAACCACTCTAATATTTGACGACCACTGATCTCTACCTTTGGAAATAAGGTTCTCCTATTTCTCTCCTTGTCATTTCCAATATATTCATTCTTTTCTGCATTGGATTTACATGTCTCAAAAGAAGATATTTCTAATCTTGTCTAAAGTTTATCTTTCCTTGTGCTACTCCTACTATATTCTATATTAATTACTGCCCATCTCTCTTAGCTTCAATCTCTCCCCATCTACCAGTTCCTTCTGTTCAGCATAGATAAAAATGTCTCCACATTATAACACTTTTCCGTAATCTTGTCTACCCCAATCAGCTTCCATTCTTACTCTTTTCACTAACAAAAGACTTCAACAAGTAATATTTTATTGCTATCCTTTCATCCTCAGCTGTAATTTTTGCTTCTTTAAAGTTGCATTTTGTCCTCCAGTATCACTTTTAATATAGTATCCGATATACAAAAGAACATATGTACCTGCCCAACAGAACTAGCACAGGACCTATGAATTGCTGTGCATTTCTCTGCATCCCTCTGCCTCCCTGGTTCACTCTTAATCCCATGCATTCTGATTCCATGATTCTACTAAGACTTCCACTAGTGTTACCAATGTCCACTAAATTGAATTATCCGAAGGCCTTTTCTCCATCCACATCTTACCTGTACTCTGTGCAACTTCTGTTTTTGCTGACCAAACCTTCCCTATGGCCTAACTTCTGTCCTTTTATAATAATTCTCTATTCTAATTCTCCTCCTATTTCTCTGTTCATGTTCTGCCTTCTCCCTGCTCCTCTTTCCCCCTTATTTGACCCCATGTTATTATTATTCCTTAGGGCTATATCCTTAGTTCAAGACAAAATTGATATTGACTAATCTCTGCATACTTGGTCTGGGTAATCTCATTCATTCCATTACCTCATTACCACCTGTACACCTATGATCCCCAAACTATGATATTTACACACACACACACACATTTAACAGCTCCCAGACAATATCCACTTAGTAACATGTTTAAAGTAGTACTTTAAACTCACACTATTCAAAACTAAACCCACCATCTTTCCCTTTATACCTTAATCCCTCATTTTTTGTCCTTGTTCATGGCATTTCCATGCATCCAGCTGAACAAGAAACTGCCACATGTTCATGGCTTCTCCTCCTTGCTCCTAATCCACATTCAACTGCGCACCACTTCCCATCCATTCAACCCCAGTGTTGTTCAGTTCTCCTCCTCCTTCTCATTCCCACACCTACTGCCTGTTCAAATCCCTCAGCATCCATCACCCACCTCGCTCTGAAATCTTCCTCTCTGGATTTTCAACCTTCAACCTTTCTCTTTCCAAACAGCCTCTACATTGTCTCTCATTATCTTATTACCTTACAGATCTATATTCAATTTATTTAAAAAATCCAATGGCTTCAATTTATTAATTTGGATAAAGGCAAAAGTGTAAGACCCTTCACATTCTGACCTCTACGCACCTTTTCAAACTCAGATTTCCCGCCTTTTACTTAAGCCATATCTCCACCCACACCATCTCACATACCCTACATGCCCTATGAATACTTGCATTCCTTGAATATGTCACTTTGTCTCAAGGAGTCATGGTCTTGTCCATGCTATTTCCTGCATCTGAAATGTTACTTCTACTTCTGTCCAGCAGATATATGCTTGCTCAGCTTCAAGTCAAGGACAAATAACAGCTTTCACTGTTGCTTCTCCCCTCCAAGGAAGAATTCATTGCTCCTCACCTGTATTCTTATTCTAGAACTAAATATACTGTATTATATTAATTTGTCTACATCTACATTTCTCACTACATCTGTGGGTTTTAAAGATTCATTCATTTTTTTCAACACTCTCTCCTGAGCCCCTGGCAACCATTGATCTTGTACCATCTCTCTAGTTTTGCTTTTTTCTAGAATGCCATATAAGTGGAATCATACAGTATGTTGCCTTTTCATACTTGATTCTTTCACTTAGCAACATGCATTTAAGATCCAACCATGTCTTTTTGTGGTTTGACAGTTTATTTCTTTTCATCATTAATGTTGCACTGTATGTATGTACCACAATTTATCAATTCACCTATTAAAGCGTATCTTTATTGCTTCCAGCTTTTGGTGATTTTTAATAAAGTTGTTATAAATATGTTCGTGCGGGTTTCTGTGACAATGTAAGTTTTTAAATCAGTTAAGTAAATATCTAGGAGCATGACTGCCAGATCATATGATAACACTATGTTTAGCTTTGTAAGAAACTGCCCAACTGTATTCCAAAGTGCCTGTGCCATTTTGCACTTCCACCAGCAATGAATGAGAGCTCTTGCTCTACATTCTTGCCAGCAATTGTTTTCTGGTTTTTTTTTTTTTTTTGGATTTTGGCCATTCTAATAACTGTGTCATGGCATCTCATTGTTTTAATTGACAATTCTCTAATGGCAAATGATGTGGTACATCTTTTCAAATGCTTGTTTGCCATATGTAGATTTTCTTTGATTTGTTGTCTCTTCAGATCATATGCCCATTTTCTAATGGGGTTATTTGTATTCTTATTGTTGAATTTTTTATGTTTCTTGTATATTTTGGATACAAGTTTATTATCAGATATGTGTTTTGCAAATCTTTTCTCCCAATCTGTGGCTTGTCTTTTCATTCTTTTAACAGTGCCTTTCACAGAGCAGAAATTTTTAATTTTAATGAAGTCCAACATATCATTATTTTTTCTTTCATAGACCATGGGGTGGTTTTTTTTTGGTGTTTTATCAAAAACTCATGGCCAAATCCAAGGTCACCTAGGTTTTCTCTATGGTATCTTCTAGGAGTTGTGCAGTTTTGCATTTTACATTCAGGTCTATGATCATTTTGAGTTAATTTTGGTGAAATATGTAAGGCTTCTGTCTAGATTATTATTAATTTTTTGATATGAATGGCTATTTTTTCAACACAATTTGTTGAAAGATTATGTCTTCTCAACTGAAATGCCTTTACTCCTTTATCAGAGATCGGTTGACTGTATTTTATTGGTCTACTTCTGAACTCTCTATTTTGTTCCATTCATCTATGCCACTGTTCTTTTGCCAATATAAAGCTATCTTGATTACTGTAGCTTTATATTAAGTCAAAATCAGGTAGTGTGACTCTTCCATCTTTTTTCTTCTTCAGTATTTATTGTGTTGGCTATTCCAGATCTTTTGTCTTTTATACAAAGTTTAGGATCAGTTTTTCAATATCTACAAAATAGCTTGCTGGAATTTTGACTGGAATTGCATTGAATCTATAGATCAAGTTAGGAAGAATTACACCCTAACAATTTTGAATCTTTTAATACATGATCATCATATATCTATTTATTTAGAATTCCTTTGGTTTTTTATCAGAATTTCATAGTTTTCTGAATACATATCCTGTACATATTTTTAATTTATATCTAAATGCTCCTCTTTTTGTTTTCATGCAGTTATAAATAATATTATTATAATATTTATTTCAAATTCTAATTGTTCATTTCCAATGTATAGGGAAGTAATGAATTTTATATATTAACCTTGTAATCTGCAACCTTGCTCTACTCATTTATTAGTTTCAGAAGTTTTATTTGCCAATTCTTTGGGATTTTCTGCATAGACATTCATGTCATCTGCAAACAGAAACTGTTTTATTTCTTCCTTTCCAAATTGTATGTCTTTTATTTCCTTTCCTTTGCTTATTGCACTAGCTAGGACTGCCAGTGTAATGCTGAATAGGATTGGTCAGACAGAACACCCTTACTTTGGTCCCAATCTTAAACGAAAGCATCTAGCTTCTGACCATTAAGTATGTTAGCTATAGGTTTTTTTTGTAGAGGTCTTCAAGTTGAGGCAATTCTCCTTTATTTTTAGTTTGCTGAGAGTTTTTACCATGAATGGGTGCTGAATATTGCCAAATTCTTTCTCTGCATCAACTGATAAGATTATATGATTGTTCTTCATCTATTGGTGTGGTAGATTGCATTGACTGACCTTAAAATGTTGAACCTGGAATAAACCCCACTTGGCCATAGGGTATAATTTTTTTTATATATTGTTGAAGTTTATTTGCTAAATTTTTTGAGAACTTTTGTATCTATTATGCTCATGAGAGATATTGCAGTTTTCCCTTCTTATAATGTCTTTGTCTGGTTTGGGTGTTAGGGCAACACTGGCCTCATAGAATGAGTTGGGAAGTGTTCCATCTACTTCAGTTTTCTGGAACAGATTGTGGAGAAATTGTATCATTCCTGTTTTAAGTGTTTGGTAAAATTTGTAAGAAAACCATCTAGGCCTAGAGCTTTCTTTTTCTTGGTAGGTTAATAATTTTCTATTCAATGTCTTTAATAGATACAGACCTTTCATGTTATCTATTTCCCCTCTGTGAGTTTTGGTCCTTTTGAGTCTTTCAAGGAATTAGTCCATTTCATCTAAATTTTCAAATATGTGGGTAGTCCTTTATTATTCTTTTCATCTCGAGGGAATCAATAGTGATGTTCTCTCATTTCTTAAAGTGGTAACTTATGTCTTTTCTTCTTTTTCTTGGTGAGCCTGGCCAGAGGTTTATCAGTGTATTGATCTTTTCAAAGAACCATCTTTTGGTTCCACTGACTTTCTCTACTGTTTTCCTGTTTTCAATTGCACTGATTTTTGCTCTAATTTAATTATTGATTTTCTTCTGCTTGCTCGAGTCTTAAATTACTCCTTTTCTTTATGGTTTTCTAAGATAGAAGAAGTACTGATTTAGTTTTTTGTTCTTGTCAAATATATCTCTATATAGAGATAGACAGAAATCGATATATAGACATATATATAGGTATAGATATATATTTCCCTCTAAGCACTGCTTTTGCTGCATCCCATAAATAATAGTAAATTTTAATTTTATTTTCACTTAGTTCAAAATATTTTTAATTTTCTCTTAAGATTTCTCTTTGGCCCATTTGGTCTGTTATTTACAGTTGGGTTTTTAATCTCTGAATAGTTGGGACTTTCCAGTTATCTTTCTGTTGCTCTTATTTAATTCCACTGTGGTCTGAGAACATACTTTATATGATTTTTACTCTTAAATTTGTTAAGGTGTGTGTGATAGATGTATCTTGGTGAACATTCAATGCAAGCTTGAGAAGAATGTATACTCTGTTGTTGTTGGATGAAGTATTCTAAAAAACTTCAATTAAATCAAGTTGATTGATAGTGCTGTTCACATCAAATATATCTGTAATGATTTCTCCCTGTTTGGTCTATCAATTTTCTGCAGTGTTGAAGTCTACAAGTATAATAGTGGATTTGTCTATTTCTCCTTACTCTTGCTATATTTAAAGAAAATTTTAAAAGCTTGAAAACATCTGCAATGTGGCAGGCAACCTCTAAATTTGTCCCCAATGATGTACACCTCCTCATATTCAGGCCCTTGCACAGTTCCTCCCCTTGGGTGTAGGCTAGATCTAATGAACGGAATTTGTAAAAGTGATGGGATGTCACTAAAAAGATTTTGACTTCTCTCTTGCTCACCTTCTACTGGTCCGTCTTTCTCTATCAAAAACTCTTGCTCCATAAAAAGCAAACTGTCATGTTATGAGTAGCACAATGGAGAGGCCCATATAGCAAAAAACTGATGTTTCCAGTCATCAGTCAGTAAGGAGGTGAACCTGTCAAAAACTGTGTGAGTGAGCTTGGAAGCAGATCCCTCCCACCCAGTCAACCATTGAAATGATTGTAACACTGGCTAATAACTTGACTTTGGCCTTGTGAGGGACCCAGTCAGAGGCACCCACCTAGGCCACAACTAGATTCCTGACCCACAGAAAATATAAGATAACAAATGTTTGTTACTTTAAGCCATTAAATTTGGGGATTATTCATTATACAGCAATAGATAACTAACACATGTAGGGAAAAGAAAACTACATAAAATTACCTCACATGTTTAAAAACTAAATAAATACAAACTTTAAAAACAGAAAATACAATCATCAAAATTGAAATACTCAATATAATAGATTTAACAGCAAATTTAATGTAGTTGAAAAGAGAATTAGCAAACCAGAAGGCAGACCAAAAGCAATTACCAGAATACAGCCCAGAAAGACAAAATTTCTAATTACATATATATGAAAGACATGAAAAGAAATGGAAGATAAAGAAGTAGATTCAAAATACATTTAATCATAAATCCAATAGCAGAGGAGCAAAAGACTGGCAGAGAAAATATCTGAAGAGATAATAACAAAGAATATTCCAGATCTGATGAGAAAGATACCAACTGACATATTTGAGAAGTCCAGTAAATCTCATATAGGATAAATAAAAGGAAATCCACCCCTAGTTACATCAAAGATGGAATTCAGAAATCAAGAGCCCACCCCGCCAAAAAAATGCAGATTATTTACACAGAAAAACAATTAGACTTACAGCCATTTTCCCAACAACAGTAATGGAAGCCAAAAGGTAAGGGGTAAAGTATTGAAATAAAGAAACTGCTACATAATGAAAAAGAAAACACTTTCAAGACTGAGAGCAAAATAAGGACATTTTCAGAGAAACAAACCAAAAAATAAGAATAAATTCTAAAGGACTTACTTCAAGCAAAAAGGCAAGTGATCCCAGACAGAGAGCTAGTGTATTTGGGGGTTAAAATATATAGATAATTAAAAACTGTAAACAGGGAAGGGTTAGAAGGGGTTAAAGAGCTAAAAGATCCTCATGGAGGAAAGTTAAAATTATAGATTAACTGTAGACATTCAAGGCTGAGTATTGGCTTATTTTCCTAATTTGGTTGTGGTGACATTGCTTTGATAAATTTGGTAGATCAATAAACTGCTTTAATTATTCAAAAAGTGAAGACCACCAGAGGCTTGGCATTGGCCACATCCCAAGTATGACCCCAGACTAAAGGTGAAAAGAGGGGGGAAAAAGTTGGGGAATGTCAGGAAGAATGTATTTTTCCCACTTTTTGATGTGTCTTCCAAGTGTCAGGGATGCCACCAGCTTAAGATTCATAACCTCCTTCTGCCTTTTTACTCAGTCTTCCCTGGAAAGAAGGAGTAATTGAATCTGCACTGGTCTTTCCAGAAGGAGAAAGTAGACATGCACAACTCAGTCCTTCCTTCGTACTGTCTCACCGGGGCATGATTCTACAACTCCACCATTTTCAAATTTCATAGAGGTAGATTCTCCCTCTGAGGACGAGGGCTCCCTGCACAGGCCCAGCACCTCCTATTACTGGGTGATAAGTCTGTATGATTACGGTGTACAGCATTAGCAGCCTACTTGCCCACAGACACAGAGTACATATTCCAATATTAACGTTATCAGTAATGAGAATAACATCTTGTTTTCATATCTGACTTCTTCTTTCATCATATTTCCAAGATGGTTCCAATAACTCAAGTGGTGAAGTTCCTCCAGAACCCCCAATAATAGAAAATGCATAATTCTGGCTATTCAGTCCAGGTATAACAATAAAAAAACAATAATAACAATAACATCAAAATAACCACTAAGTGCTACATATATTACATTTTCTTTCTCACACAACTCTGAAAAGCTGTAACATCTCCACTGTTTATTCATTTGAGTTTTTGTAGGATAAAGAAACTCATCCAAAGGTAGCAAGATGGAAGTCCACCCAACTGGACTCAGGTCCTCACTCTTTCTTTCTCCATAGTAAATCAAATCATTGTCCTTCCATTCCAGGCCTTTTGCCTGCAGTGATGGCCACCTCCCTTCACCAATATACTCTCCCCAAACAAGGGCTAAATTTATATCAATATTTTTCTATTTAACTTTATATACCTTGGGCAGTAACTTTCATTTGTTCTCGCTCAAATTCCTTCACTGGCTTTAAATACTTGATCTGTAGCACATATTCCCAGACTGTTGACATATTTAGAACACCAACCAGGAACTCAAGGTCAGTTTCACCCAGTTACAAAAAAATTGTCAAAGCAATTATCAGAGCAGGAGTCATATCCTAGAGATTTTTACTAGTCTAGAATAGGAGTCATCAAACTGACTGGCAGGCAAAATCTAGCTTGCTGCCTGTTTATGTAAGTAAAGTTTCATGGGAGCTGAGCTACACATTCATTTATGTACAGTCTACGGCCATGTTCACACTACAATGGCAGTGTTGAATAGTGGCAACAGAGACTATAAAGCCCACAAAGCCAAAAATATTTACTAACTGGCAGAAAAAGCTTATTGACCCCTTGTCTAGACCTGGAGACTGATTCCACATTCTCCGTGTTCTAAGTAGTGAGTATAATTCTTTCTCACACATGATTGTAGGCTGCACCCTTTACCTCTAGGACCTTTCATCAAGTTGATGGCAATGATGGTATCTGGAACCCTACTTCCTCACTTCTAATCAAATGATTTTTCAATTAGATTCCTCTGCCAGCAATTCCACCAGTATTCATCAATATTGCAAAGGAAGTATTTTTAAGGGATGCATTGATATGCTTTTAGCTGCTTATACTTAAAAATAAATGTGGAGTCAATGACTGAATACTCTCACACTTTAAAAACTATCCAGGTAACTGAAAAAAAACGGACATATTATGAATGAATTACTAATATGTGGTGTTGGCTGACTTCATGACAAACTGGATAATGGCTAAATCTTCCATTTCACTCAGCATGAGGCTAGTGATACTTGAAACATGGTTTCTAATTTCCAAAAGGCTTTAATGGATAATGATCAAGAGAAGAGAAACTAATGTTTGTTGATTGCCTAACATGTGCTTTTTACTAAACTAGGTATTTTGGAGATATTACCATATTTAATCCTTACAATAGCCTATGAGGTGAGTACAATTACTCTCTTTGTACAGATGAATATATTCAATTTAGAAAGGTAGACAAGTGTGCCCCACATGTCAGAGTCTAGATTCGATACTTCTAAGGAAGGAACAATTCTGCAACTCCCAAAGGGTCTTTGAGTAAAATGAACTCCAGCATCGCAAGGTACTCTAACATTGCAAGGTACATTTTATCTGGAGTGTTATTCTAACACATAAAACACCAACGACCAACAAAACTGGACTCCTGCTGTGCCAGTCATCACCTCTTTAGCTGTTGGTTTGTAAGGAATTTGCTTCTGGGGAAGCGTCTGGAATAGTAATAAGGGCAATCAGAGAGCTCAAGAAAGCACGTATTTACCAACTGGTATGGAAGCATTTCAATATTGTAACAACTGGTAATACTGCACCAGTGCCAACCTGCTGAAAAATAACTCTGTGGAAATCTTCTGAACTCCAAATCTGCCATCATGCAGAAGCAAACCAAGACTAAACACATAAATTATGTGACTGAGTAAGCAATGCAGAAGCAATATGCCCATTTTAGTGCTCAATGATTGGTTATGACTATTCTAATGTTAATTCAGCTGAGGAGCAGATGTTAGTCAGTGCTTTTCAAATTTTTAACCCATTCCCCCTACAACATGTTCACATGCTTCTCTATCACATACAGAATGATGAACCATTTCAGGCTAATAACTGTGATAGCTGAAGTCTCACTGATCTAATTCTTAGTGTATTTGATAACCACCAACTAAAAGATTTCCTGCATCATTCAATGAGCACATAATGGACTACTCATCAGCACTGTACAGCTCAGCATGTGGCAAGGATATACAGCACACCAGAAAAACTTCATATTTTAAGGATTTACTGTGATAATATTGCACAATGATTTAATATATTTAGTTTTTCTCCTTAACAAATGAGTTAAATGAAAAGTGATTTTTAAAGCACCATATTATTATAATTTAAAATTACATAAAAAATAGAGAAGATATTTTTCTTTTTAATAAGCCTCCTTGTTATGTAAGCAGACTATTCTTGGAAAATATTTGGAAATTATGTAGAGCAAAAAGAAAAACCAGAGAAAGTGCTAAAAACTAAATATGTGATTAAAAACACGTATTTGAAGAAATATCATGGCACAATTTTAACCACAGTTATAAATTATACGTATTCAATTAACGTTTCAACACTAGATTAAAATAGCCTGTTTCACAAACATAGACTCTGCAAAACAGTCCAAGCATCTCTCATAGTAAAATCTTCATTCCTTTTTTGATTTATAATGAAGTGTTTTATTTTCTAGATAACCACAAACTGAAATTAGTAAAGTGGGATTATAATAAAAAGAAGCTAAGAATAATTATATTTTGAGTACAGTAATAAGAATATCTCCTGTCATTCATCTATATAATATATATGTTTTACTTCCTTTAGGCACTCATATAATTTTGCTTTTCTAAATTAAAACATCATATTGACATACACTAATAGTTTTTTTTTTTAAAAAAGATCATAGGCAGTAATTTTGCTTTCCTTGTCATTAATAAAAATGCATCTCATTCCTTCCTCAATAGGCCCCTTCCAATCTTAAGAGGTAGGAGATACCTCCACTCCTCATTTTGCTACCCAAAGGGAAACAAATTCTCAAAATGTCAAAAGCCTTAGTTACTCCACAGATAACTAACATTTTAATAACAAGAAATTGTACCGGGAGTAACTGGAAAATAAAACTTAGAACTGACATTTAAGTTGGGGGCTACTCACCACTCCTGGCTCACAGTTGTAATAGCAATGCTTGGAAGTGTCACCAAAGGAAGCGTGGTCGGTCTGGAAATGCCATCTCCCTCAGGAGTCCTTGCCCTTCCGCTCTGTCTTTGGGACAGTGGTGGCAACTGCAAGTTTCCTGAGCAACACCTTCTCCCTCTCCAGAGGTCGATCCCAAGTGTGTTACTAGAAGAACTGTAGGATTTACTCAAGTTGCATTCAAAATAATCTTTAACATTCTAGAGGAACCACAGGGAAGGAAAAAAGAGAAAAAGAAAATGAAATTCAAATGTTTAAAATGATGCACGATGGAGTAAAATAAGAAGCTAAATGATCAAGCTGTCACTCATAAAGTCCTGATTCATTATCTCACAATCAGAATCGAACACTGACGTCAAAAGCTTAAGAGAAAACACGTAGGCACAAGGGGCTAATTCTCAAATTTTAGACACATTAGTTGCATAGTCTTGGTGATCTTCAGGACTGTTGATAATATTTTCCCGTTAGAAGCATGTGGATTGCAGGGCTTTTTATCTTCTTTCTCTTTTTTTAAATTATTCTTTTTTTCTTTCTCTTTTTTCACTTGCTAAAACGAAAGCTTTTCATAGAAAATATATTTTGGACATCAGGGTCATCATTCTGCAACACGGGAACAAGCTATACTAGCTAAATTATAACATTTCTTGTTCAATGTTTTAAAGTAAATATATTTTCTATCTCAGGCCAGCAAGATACTCATAATTGTGGGTAACCGGGTAACTGACTTTTCCTATTCTTATAAAAGGTCTCCTCAGAGTTGAGGGGATTTGGGGGTGGGTTTTTTTTTCTGGTCAAACATATAAGAGCTCAGAAAAAGAAGAATATACTTTATCTGGTCCCGAATTGAACTGCCATGTGTTCAATATATGCCCTAATGCTGACATGAATGAAATACTTGTGAGAAGATAGAGGCATTGTATTATAACCAATAATAAGAGTTATTCATTCTTCCTATATCTCTTGGTGACTCTGGTTCCTGGTACTGTGGGGAGTGGAAGCCCCAAAAGAACCTCTGCCTGCATCACCATTCATACCGGCTTGAAGACAAGAAATGTTACAGCAATGCAAGTAGCCACTGATAGCAACTTGGAGTTCAAAAGTTGTAACTGTCACTCTCCACTCATATCTTAAGCAATAATGGAAGTCCTAACACCAGGCCAAGGTCTCTCACCTGGAAGTCATTCTGTAGCCCTAAAAAGACAGGTACTTCCTACTAGCCCTTCAGAATAGACTTAGGAGAGCCTGGGACTAGACTGCCTTAGGTTTAAACAAACTAAAGTTCTCTGCCCACCACTCCTCCACCCATCCCTATACTAGTTCATACAAGGATAATTAACTCAAGTTTAAGGGTCTAGCTGGGTTCATTCAACAAATATTTTCTGCACACCTATTAAAGTCTTGCTCTGTGCTACTTAAGAAAGGATACAACAGCAAAAAGAGACAGAACCTGTATTCTAGTGATTATGCTTATCTCATCCATGCAAAACCACATTTTCATGATGAAAATCTGGGCATGAATAGGCCTGACAATTTTCAGGGGCCCCACTCTCTCCACCTGGAAATGGGATATCATCATATTTTTTGTGCTTGACTTATGGTTTTGGAATACCACTTATTTAAAATTCAGTAGAACCACAATTCAGTAACAGGAAGGAGACAAAACAATTTACAATTTTCCAGAGTTTGAAATATTCTGGAATGTGGCCAGTGTTTTACTGTTTACTAACTGGTTATATTAAATCTACTGTAGGCCTAGCACTTATATGTGTGTGTGTGTGTGTGTGTGTGTGTGTGTGTGTGTGTGTGTGCGCGCGCGCGCGCGCGCACGCGTGCATGTGTATGTGTTAGAAATAGGCTGAGGAGAAAGCATAGTATATGTAAGTTTCTTTCTCAAAAGACTTAGAGACTAGTTGAGGAGACAGGAAGTCTTAGGAGAGACAAAGTCTTCCTAAAGAGATTCAAGAACAAACTAAAAGTCAGAACTTTTATAACTCAGTTCGTTCCAAATATGCATGTAAAGAAAGCACTGATTATCTGGAAAGCAAAGCAGTGTTTCTTGTATGGGTGGTAAAGCATATACTTTACCACCCATACAAGAAACACTGTACCAAAGAACAGAAATGAGGATGTCACTTAGTTAAACCACCAACCACAATAGTCTTATAATAAAGTTATTGGATATTTTTCCTCTTTTAGAAATGGAAATATTACCAACCAGGTTTAATTGCAGTGAATAAACTAAATGGGTATTTATTTGGTACTTGTTATTTGAAAAGTAACAAAGTCACACCTATCACAAAATATATCCCATACTGACTTGTGAACAAGCTTGAATTTACAGATTTGTAGACATTCTTTGAAGAATTTGTTTCAAAAGACCTCAGTTAATGTGCTAATGCATTGCCACAAAAGAGCTTAATGGAATAGCTTTTTAGAAATTAAGTTAAATACTAAAAACAGTAACATTGTTATGCAAACACATTAACCTAAGTTGAGTTATTCATAATTACCTCAAACTTTCTAATTCATACTCATAATTACTGCCCCAAATTTGCTAACATCCTCAAAGGCAAAATCTAATTCAGTCAATTCTAAACTACTGAATTGGTGATCTTGGACTTATTTTCCTATTTTAATCAGCATGATACTGGCCAACTACACCACACATCAGATCAAAGATTTGGGGGAAAAAACATTAATTTGAATGTTACTTTTGGAAATCACACTGTTCCCTTTGCCAGAAACTCTCTTCCCCCAGGTCTTCACAGGACTCACTCCCTCAATGCTTATATGTCCTCACTGTCCATATTTCCTCTCTTCATGTTATCCTTCTATGAACACCTATTGTCACCGTCCAACCATTTTTTGCCCCCTGACCAACTTCATTTTTCTCCACAGCTCTTATCATAGCTGGGATTATTTTATAATTTATTGATTGATGTACACCCTCCCCTCTAGAATATAAGCTACAAAGGGACAAGGACTCTAATCCCTAGAACCTAACCAGTGTGGAGTGTATAATAGGTGCTAAATTAATATTAGGTGAATATTTAAATCGCTGAGTAACTGTTTGTTGAGCTGAAATAATGAGAATATAATAAAATATCCTTGACTTAAGGGTGAACCTTTCTTCAGAGTGTGGTATAAAAAAATATAATATCTGCCAATTTGCTTTTGTTGTAAGGGAAGAGATACTGTGTGTAACATTTGATATGATCTTCTGTAGTATACTGGAAAGGTTGAGGTGCATGGTGAAAAGTTTTAGGTTATGACTGTCCACAAGAAATAAAGTATAAGCCACAAATGGGAGCCAAATGTATAATTTTAAATATTCTAGTAGTCACATTAAAAAAGTAAAAAAAAAGGAAACAGGTGAAATTACTTTTAATAGTATATTTTACTTAGCTTAGTATATCCAAAATATTGTCATTTCAACATGTAATCTATATCAAAAATTATTAATAACATATTTTATATTCTTTTTTATTTCTACTATTATGTAATCAAAATCCAAGATGTATTTCACATTTACAGCACCTCCCCATTCGTACTAGTGCTTAATAGTCACGTGTGGCTAGTGGCTACCATGTCGGACAGTGCAAATCTAGGTAATAATACTAACCCCACCAGTCTAGGTGGGGTTAGTATTCTTCAAATGTGCTTTTCTTTTTTGTACATTCTTCTATGCAACCTTCCCTGTCTTTTGATTGTGGTAACCATTACCTTAGAGAGGATTAGGATTATTACTGCAATGATAGAATGAAAAGGAAAAAAATCATTGATCATCCTTTATAGACAGGATGCATTGCTTAGTTTTATTCTTCCAAAGAAATAGAATCTGGAGCACACAGTATACAAATAGTATTATGGGACAACCCCAAGCTTTTTTTTTTTTAAGAGAAACAGAATTTCCAAATTCCAGAAGTTTCCCCTTAGATATCCTAACCAGAGCATGAAGGTCTGAACACAGCTTTTTACCACTGGTACTGAGGACTTAGAATATGACTTAAGAGCAGTTCCCTTGTGGTCAAGGAGCAGGGAAGGGGGAAAGAAGAAAAGGAAATATGGCACTAGATCACTAACCAAGTGTCTCAACGCAAAAGAGTAGAAAAGGCAATGGCAAAGGAGTGTGCTTTGGTGGGCAAGAGCCTCATGACACAACTAAGTCTCACTCTGCATTTGCGGGTCCTAGAAGTTCTTACAAACCCAGATAGGGACAGAGAGAAGGAAACTGAGAATTAGCCTCAGCTTGCTCTTCAAGGGGTTTTCTGCAGCATAAGGTAAAGGGACCAGGGGTTCATGGGGTGAGCAGCCCAAAGGTAAGGGCTGCACAGAAAGCAAAGCTGAGTCTTTTAAACAATCAGAGCTCCACTGAAAGGTTAGGTGAAGAGCCCAGGCAGCAGGGGAGAATGTCAAATTTACAGCGAGCTGAGAAGGTCCCCTGCTCAGGCTGAGAGAACTCATCACCTGTTATACCTACCATGTGCCTAAGCACACTGGATCAAGGGCAGAGACTGACAACCAAATATCTGGGGAAATGAGCTATTCCTCAATAGGACAACAGTAAGAACCAGTGGAAATACAAGACAAGGACAATACCACACACCTGTGACTATAATGTCAATTAATGTTGTTTTCCCACGCCTACATGGAAGGGAAGGAGTAAGAACTTGGAGAAATACTCATAAACTGGGCATTTACTCAAAAGATACCAGTTTACATTATTAATTACCAAGTTCAAGTTCCTCCCAGCCCCTCCCCCATCTGTGAAATAGAAGTTTAACAAGATGAGCTATTACAGACAGCAAGGAAAATGACTTCTTTTTCCTTCCTCCCTCCCTTCCTTCCTTCTGCACATCTGATTAGTGGCATATAATTTTTGGCTCAATTACAAACAGAAGCTGAGTAAACACTGGACAATTAAAAACACACTAATGGGGGACTGGTCAATTGAAAGCAAAAAAGATAATATCAGCTGACCAAGAGGCAAAGCTATTAAAAATTATGAGTCTACAGACTTCTTCAAATGACCCAGAGCAGAGCTTCTCAAATATAATGTACATATGTAGTCAGCCTGGGACTTACGTATATTAAAAATGTACTTGGTACATAGTAGGTCCTCAAAAATATTTGTAAAATGAGTAAATCAAAGAATATAATTAAATGTTAAAATCCTTAGCTTTCAAGGAAAGCTTGGGAAGGAAATGCGGTTTCTTTTTAGCCTTAAATAATAAGTAGAATTCGTTTAGTGAAGATAATGGAAATTTACCTATGTACCTAATGTACATATGTAATCACCCTGGGAATAAATTCTGAACTTTAGGTCTGAGGGATGGTTCTGAAATTCTGCATTTCTAATAAATACACAGGTGACGCTAGTGCTGCTGGTCTGAGGCCCACACTTGAGCCAAGTCCTAGAGGATGGGTTTCAAACAGCTGTCAAAGACCCCACCATAGGAGATGACTCAAGGATCAGCTGAACTTGGATAAAAGTGTGCAAGAAAGTCATCAAGAAATGCAAACAGGGGCTTCCCTGGTGGCGCAGTGGTTGAGAGTCCGCCTGCCGATGCAGGGGACACGGGTTCGTGCCCCAGTCCGGGAAGATCCCACATGCCATGGAGCGGCTGGGCCCATGAGCCATGGCCACTGAGCCTGCGCGTCCGGAGCCTGTGCTCCGCAACGGGAGAGGCCACAACAGTGAGAGGCCTGCGTAGCAGGAAAAAAAAAAAAAAGAAATGAAAACAGGGTGAAAAGAAAAATTTCCACAGATTGGTGGTTTTGTAAATGAAAATCACAAAGCTCAAACTGAGCCCATCTCCAAGCTGCAGAGAGGGCAGTGTGCCTGCTGCCTAGCATGCAGAGTGTTGGGTCCAAGGGCTGGCAATGTCCAGGTCACAGAAGCACCTAGAGGCAGAGTGGTACTATTAGACAACCTTGCCTGCCCTTGGAACAGAATTATGGAGTGACTTCTTTATTGAGCAAAGAGTGGGTGGAATCGGCAACTCTGATGTTTGGAACTTACATCGTCGGCCGTCACTGTCATCACACTCCTGCTTTTCTTCATTATAAAGGGGAACAGCAGCCCCTTTTAGGGCGTCTGTTATTCAGTGCAGCTTTGCTGACAATTTTTAAGACCTGCAGGGGAAAACAAGACACACACAAAAAAGAACAGTTCGGTATCCTTAAATACAAATAAGTAGCTTAGTTGTATTCTCCACACTATTTGAATGTACACAGTGCACGTGTATAAGTAATTACCACAATTTACCAAGCCAATTAAATCTAACACGTGAGGAAAGAGGTTCACAAAATGCAAAAATCCAAGACATCAGTGCAAAGGTATTTGAGAGGAGAGAAAAAGAATAGAGGATAACAGTTAGGCTCCCAAATAATCAATGATCCTTAAGAATACAGAAATAATATGTATTAGTGAAAGGCTTCAAACTTACAAAGTACTTTCCCATATAATATTTCATTTGATCCCCATAACAATCTGTGAGATTATTTTCATCTATTTTTTCTAATGAGAGAACAGAGGATCAGAAAAATAATTGGGCCAAGGTAACAGAGCTAAAACATGGCAGATTTAGAATTTAATGAATATGATCCATTGATACTATTGTCAAGGAAAACAGGAAAAGAAAGAAAACCAATACAAAAATATGCATGACCAAAAAAAAATCTTAATTTCAATGGTACCATCAGTTTAAACCTCTTACGCGTATAAGTGCATAGGCAAGTATTCATCACAGAGAATTTTAGCAACCAATAGTTAGAAAGAGCTAGGATTCCCTGGTTTAAATCACACAAACTTGGCCATTCTGAAGCAGAGACACTGCAGTTCATGACATTTGTTTTGTGTAGATCACTGGAAGCCACTACAGCAACAAAGAACCTCAAAAACGTTACCAAAATTTAAGGATGCACCCCACTTGTGCCAGCTCCAGAGGAAAAAGAGTCACTGGTTTATGAAAACTCAGGCTATTGAAACAGGCCCAAGTTTAAAGTTCAGACATGCAGTAGTCTAAAAGAGAATATGAAGAATTCTGAGTTTGCAGAATTGAACTGGAAAAGGTACAGTATAGAAACCATTGAATCCAAGAAGCGTTGGTCCACATGGCGGATTCTCAAGATCTTAACATCAAAAATGGCCTGCATCCATGCTGAGCTCAAGAAGCTCCAATGTTTTCTCACTCTGTACATTTAAAATTCTTAATACAGGCCTGATTTGAAAAGTCTGCTTCTCGAACACGAAGATATATATAGATTAAGAGCGTGATGGAATTGTAGCTATGTGACTAGGAATACTAAGTAGTGGCATTGTCCCATCACCCAGGAAACCAGGGTTGAATTTCTAACACATAATTTGATGACATTATGCAGGAGTTGGCAGTGAAACTGACAGAGTGGATAAGAGAGTGGGGGGAGGGAGAAACTTTGCCTTTATAAGTCTTCTAGGGAGAGAACCCCACAGGCCTTTCAGGTGTTCAATTCAATATGCCAAGGAAAAGAATTTCCTCAGCATACACCAAGGAATGATTACAATTACTGAACTCCTCTAACACTGACCAAAGAGGAATAGGCAGAATTTTAGAGCTTTTTACTCAAAGGCTGCTTGAAACTTAACAAAAGTCAACAAATAACAGGCATTTTATCTGTTATGTTCAGTCTTAAGTGCCTCTCTAAGGCCAAACCTGAAAAAAAATGTTTATACTCCTAAGCAAAGAAAAAGCAAGATTAAAAGATGTAAGTTTCAAATGCAGGATATAGGATTAGATATCCCCAATCAGTATAATTCTGTAAAAATATGAGCATAGAAAATTACTAAAGAAGCTGTGTAAAATTAAAACAGTGAACATTATATAAGAGTTATTGGAGGTTTTTCTTTCTTTTTCATATTTTCCAAATTTTTGTGGTGTATTCTTTTCTGAGTCAAGAAAATGATCCATTTTGCTTGGCAGGAAATGCACTTAAAAATAGGATAAAACAACACAACTGGAGTAGAAATCTCTAGGCTGTCTTCAGCAGAGAGAAACAAGGATCAAGTTTCCCCAGCAGAAATGAAGAGTAAGACCTTAGCTATAGCTTCTTAGACGTGAACAAGGCATTCTAGGATCCAGATGAAGCTCAGTGCAAACCCAGCCCTCAAGAATTTTAGGTCTAGTCTGGCAGGGAAGACTTACATATATTAAATGTGCACTTGGTACAGAGTAGGTTCTCAAATATGTTTGTAAAATGAGTGAATCAAAGAATATAATTAAATGTTAAAATGCTTAGGTTTCAGGGAAGACTTTGGGAAGGAAATGACGTTTTTTTTTAGCCTTAAATAATAAGTAGAATTTGTTTAGTGGAGATAATAGAAAAGTATATGGTGTGCAAAAATATGGGAAAGAATTTAATGTGCTAAGGGTGTGACACATGCAGGAAGATGCCATGCTAAGGAAATTTATGGCAGGCAGAAAGACATGTTCCAGGGTAACATCAGTAGATTTGGGGCATGCAACAGTATTTTTGTGAGGTCTTAGCCATGAAAATAAACTTATATTTTAAAACACTTTGAGTGTGAGAGATGACTGGATAAATTCATGTGCCTCCAACTGGGAGCACGTCCTGGCTAGGAAAAAGCAAGATCTCAAGTTACAAGGAAGTTTTCCAAATGTTCTACATTTAAAATATATTACTTTGGGCTTCCCTGGTGGCGCAGTGGTTGAGAGTCCGCCTGCCGATGCAGAGGACACGGGTTCGTGCCCCGGTCCGGGAAGATTCCACATGCCGCTGAGCGGCTAGGCCCGTGAGCCATGGCCGCTGAGCCTGCGCGTCTGGAGCCTGTGCTCCGCAATGGGAGAGGCCACAACAGTGACAGGCCCACGTACCGCCAAAAAAAATAAAAAGAAAATAAAATATATTATTTTTACATTCAGAAATAAAACCCAGCATCCATTATATATTGGGTTGGCAAAAAAGTGCGTTCGGATTTTCCGTAAGATGGTATGAAAAACCCGAACGAACTTTTTGGCCAAACCGATAAAACCAAATAAAAGAGAGGAGAGATTGTTTTCTAGATAGTTTACGTTTGCCCCTCAAGATCCACTCCAACACCTTCTCCATCCTGGCTGTGCCCTAGGAGGCTGGTCCTCACAGACTGAGTCCATAGGCTCTCTAGCCCTCTGGCTCCTGGGAAGTGCAGCAGGAAGACAGGAGGAAAGAAAGGTTCCTCTCTGCTGGCTAGAGTGTAATAGTGGCAAAACCCCTCTACTCTAGATCACAGCTCCTGCAGTCACCCCTCTCTAAGGAGATAGGTTTCCCTGGGTTCCATTAACTACTGTCTCCACTTGACCCTTCAGACATAAGGCTGGTAGCAACTTTCCACTGTTGCTAGCCTCATGGTGCTGCATGATGCCTTTGTGGTTATCCTCAACCCTGTCCACACCTTTTGTAAATAGTACCTACATTAAATTCTCTTTCACTCCCTGTGGGAGTGCAATCTGTTTCCTGCTGGGACCCTGACTGATAACAGATTTGCTCCAAAAACTTTACAAAGCCAGAGGGCAATTTTAAAATATCCTTCCTCAGTGCCTCGTACAGTGACTGACACAAAGCAGGGTCTCAATAAATAACTGTTAGAGAATGAATAAGTAAAATCTAGTTGGAGTTCTAGAATGGTTTTATGGCTTTTAGAAAAGAAGGTCAGCAGGCATTATCTCAAATTGCTTTTGTGAGGCAGAAATAGTTTTATGTCATCACTCGTGGGTGGCAATGGTGATTCTGTTTGGGAGTTCAGAGAAATGTTATAACATGTTTAATATTACATTGTTATATTATTGTATTATACTATTGTTATATAATAGTATACAATATAATTTAACATTATAATATATTGTGTTATAATATTATGAAATAGAAGAATAGAGATTATCTATGCCATGTTATTGCTGATTGCTAGTGTCAGTTGCCTTTCATTTAGGCTAACATGGATGGAAAAATTATCTTGTACCAGTTTGTAATATACATATAAGAGTTCAATTATGTTTCATTAGAGCAGCCAACCAAATAAAGTGGGCACAATTATCACAACAGGTGAGGGAATCAAGTCTCGGAACAGTAATAAAATACGCACAAAGTCACACACTCTGCTGGTTCAGACTAGAACTTTATTTCTAAGGCCAAGTCTCTTAACCAATCACTATGCAGCTGATTGGGTCTTATTCACATCTTTTCAAGGTAGAAGTGAACGAAGTGATTTTTATTTATTTTTCTGATACTGGAACACAAGTTAAGTTGATCCGTTTTCTGGAATCATGCTCCCTAATCATGTAAGGACAAAAAGCAGTAATTTTTAAAAGATACTGACGTTTTTAAGCGCCTCAAATTTAAGGCAAATGTGAACAAGAGAAGAAGTCAGGCTCTCTTAATTTGAGATTATTCTTCCATTAGCAAAATTTGCTTCTCAATATGTAGAATGCCATTTGGTTCATTAAAACAAAGTGTTTCTAAGAATTTCAAAGTTATGAGTAAGTATGATGACTATAAATTCCATTTCTGGCATATATGAATAGTTTTCCTGTGGTTTTATGTTTCACCACTTAAAAGATGCTTCTAAACTTATATTAATCTTTCACAACATTCTGTTATTTTCTAAGACTACAGTATTCTTCGTATAATTATGTATTTCCCTCTTTCTCCACAGAGATATAAAAGCTAAAATGAGGAAAAAGACCCTGACTGACTGCTATAGCTATAGTGTAAATTTCTCCTTCGGCAGGTTTCAGTTATCAGTACTAGTAATCCCTGATTGACAGAAAGTTCAATGAATAATGATAATCATTCTAAAATCCTACATTATGGATATAAACCATGATGAAATGACCAAACCCTGAAGAGATAAAAAAAAAAATAAGGGTAATACTCTGAGTTTTTAAGAAAGTTGTTTTTTCCAGTTTAAAGATTGCCCTTTATTCTGAGATGATGTTCAAAAAAGTTTCATTTTGTTTTTTGTATAACTGATTTATTGAACATTCTGCACATGTTTTAAGTTTTCTCTAATAACTGTTTTCCATCTGCAATGTTAAATCTCTTTCCTCTTCCTTAACAGCAGCTCAAATTGAGTCCATAACTTATAACTGCTTTAAATCCCATCTCCTTCCCTTTTCTCTGCTCAGTGGCCAGGATCTGTGGGGCCACTTGGTGGCCGGTGTGTAGGACTTGGAATGGCCAGAAGGAATAGTCTACTCTTTTATTCCGCCTCCCTCCTCTTTTATTTAGGTTCTAGCTGTTTCCACACTGCAGCAGAGTGGAAGAATTAATGAAAAGGAAAGTCTTCTTATGTCACTGGGCATTTAATTGCAGTCCTCTGTTAAGTGTCATTGCTTCTCTGACAAAAAGAGACTGTATATTGATGCCCTCTCTAAGGCAGGTGTCCAAATGCTGGCTCTCTTCTTAGGGGTAAGTAGGAGCTTTCACTGGGGAAAAAAAAATAACTTTTCTCATCTCCTCAGCTCCCATCCCCACTGGTACACACTGAAACTTGTTGGTGAGGTTCCCTTGAGCAAGTCTGTTCTTCTGATTAAAGTAATGACAAGATGGCTCAATCCACAATGTACTTATCCGGAATAAGCTCAAGCATCCTTGTTACCCCAAGTGGCAAAGGTTAAGCTTCTTTGCTGCCATCTCTTCTCTCTGCCCTGCTCTCTCTCTCCATTTCCCCTTTCCCTTGCTCAAGGGGACATAAAGAACCAATCAGAAATTCTTCTGCATAAATGATCAATGGAGAAATGAGACACTGTGTCAGTTGTTTTATCATTGTCTTTGAGACCAAAGCCAACCATTCAGTTACTCTGCTCTGTGACGCTGGGGTTGAGACACTGCAAACCGTATTTCACAAATTCTCTTCCCAGCTGGCTTCCTTTAGGTGCTGACAACAGGAATCGTGAGGAGGAAAGTGGAAGAAGAGAGTTGGAGAGAAGGGACTCTTCCTTTTATCAGGAGCATAAACAACACTGGCCCTCCCTCTAGGCAGACCCAGAAGCAGCCATAAAATACCCCATCAGATGTCTGCTCACTAGCTTCAGAGCCACCCCTTGGTGGTTCCAGCTCCTAAGGTGGTGACCCCTCCTTTCCACTGCTAGACTCTCATAGTACTACCTTCCCTTTCTCCCTCAGCACTAGGAGTGGTAGCTGCTTCACTAATCTCTGTGTTACCTGGCTGGCCTGTTTTCACTTTCATTATTCATATTTATGTAATCAATTTATTATATTACATCCCTTTTGTTTCCCTAAAGTACATAGGATCTAACCTTCTTTTTATTGACGGCACCCCCAATCTCTAGAAGTGGTTCTTCATCTTCAGTAGGCCAACAATTCACCTCCCCAACACCTCTTCACATACCATCCTACCCCTACCCAGAGTCAGTTTATATGAGGACTGGAAGGTGGCTGGGGTGAGGACTGGAAGGTGGCTGGGGTGATGACTGGTGTCAGAACCCACCTGGCTCCCTCTCAGAGGGAGCTGCCCCAGCATTTTATATACAGCTCTCCTTGGAGAATGTGGGATATTTGGATGGCTCTTGGTCCTCTGTTTAGGGTTACAGTCCCCATTTTTTTAAACAGGAAAAGTCCTACTCATCATTCTTTCAGATGTGAAAATGTCCATTTTTGAGATGATGATGATAATGTAATGCGGCATGAGCAGTTCTTTCTTCCGTTTCTTAATGGCCTCAATTGAGAAAATTAGACATCGGCAATTTTTATGTCATTCCTCTAGTTCTCTGGAAATTTCACTGATTCAGAAAGTACAAATGTCTAAGAACCTCTTTACTAGACCAGTGGATATTAACCTTTTAAAATAAATAGCATAAAGTCTAGTTGAAGAAGATAAGGGTTTTCTGTTTGGGGCTAGGATCTAATGTAGTGTGACTGGAAGGAAGAAATGCTGGCCAGAGAGGAGTGTGACGTGCTATCCGCATTCACAGCCCCACAGCTGCCTAGCAGAGCTATCAACCTCGCTCTGGGCCTTGTAAAAGGGTTGTGGTATAATTATCCACAAACTTTATGAATCTAATGAAATTCCAGGAAACTAGCATAAGTAAACACAAACCATAAAACCAACTCTCTAGACTCAGCAAATGGATAAACATGTCCAGAAGTCAATACAGAAAATATAAAGTCCTCCCTGGAGTTTATATCTACTGCTCTCATCACACTTTCAGAAACTCAGGGCTACTGTGCCCAGTTAGAGCTGATTTTGGATTTGACTGTTGCAGAGGTAAAAAGGAGAGACAAATGTGCTTCCTCCCAAAAACTCTTGTAATGGGATGCAAATAATGAAGAGCAAAAAAACAAGTGATAAAAAAAAAAAGTGTATGTAATACAAAAAGACATGTTTTATGTAAAATTTCTTAAGACTATAAGCACCCAACATTTAGATATGGCATTTCTGGGAGAGAAAAATGTTTGTTTAATTAGGCAATAAGCATCAAGGGCTTTTGAGATAAGAACTGAGAAGTATTAAAAATTAATATGAACTTAAACCATTAGCTTAGCCTGAGAGAATTATAAGTAACAAAGAAATAATGGCATTCTTTTAATAGTTGTCAGACTGCAAAGTAGCTAGGCTAAATTCTGCTCTGAGTAAAACATGTCTCCTAAACAACCACTTAAAACCAATTTCTACTATAAAATGTGTTCCTTATAACTTACTAATAGAACACAAACTTGAAATCAATACACATGTTGACAAGAAAGAAATAATTCTTACTGTACAATTTGTTTGGATGAATGTCAATTCCTGACAACAACAGAACAGAGAGAAAGTGACAAACTATTCCCATGTTTCTACTTGTATAAATACTGTAATGCCTCAATGGGTTTATTAATGAGTTTCTCTCCAATAAAAACAGTCTAAATGGAAATTTTTTTAAGTGTTGAATTATTTTTCCTACTCTAAAAAAAGTAACTGGTACACTGATTAATTTTTTATAGTTTAAAGTGCCGTAAGACATTATATAAACTGCTTTGTTTTTTCAGCCTCTTAACTAAGAGGGAAAGAACAAAGAAGCCCTATGTTCAAATGACATATTCAAGCCGTATATTCAGATCAATGAACAATTTGATATTGTAAGCTCTCTCAACATCTGAGGGTTTCCATCTCAGAGTTATCATTGTACCAAAGTGATGATGTGATCAGGAAGATTTAGGAAGCATGAGGAATTTTTACTACCTCCTGAAGTGAACCTGAAGGTCTACAAACAAATGTAAAGGGCCAGTATGGATGAAGGATCTTCAGTTCCCTTAAGTATTTGTGGGGTATGTGCTCAGGCTCAAATTGAAATATTTTAATTCTACCTTCATAGCTACTTAGTAACTTTCACAAACCTATTACAGCTGCTCTAAGACCCCAATTAATGTTACCAAATTTCAATGATAGTATAACAAATTAAATTGCATCTATGATCCAAAATTCCCATTTCCACCCAAAATAAATAATGACACTTCTTTTTCTTCAGTTTCCCAAGAGCAGCAACAAAATCCATTGAGAACCCAGTGTGTGACAGAGACTTGCTAGATGCTGTGAGTAATACAAGATGAATATGACATAATCCTCAACCTTAAAATGTCCACTGTCTAGTCTTCAGAGAGATGAATCAACAGTTTTTCATTCTGCAATACTTATGCCTCCTTGGCACACATCAGGCTCACAGAGCAGAGTAATAAGTACTGTGACAGGAACAACAATGGGTTCATTAGGTGAACAAATTAGTGAAGGCCACCTCTATGGGTAAAAATCATCAAGGAAAGTTTCACAGAAGAGGTTCCAGTCCTTTTACAGGTACTGTAACTAAGGGACAAAGAAAGAAGCCCTCTGCTCCCCCCTATCTATTCTCCAGAATGATCTTTTGAAAATGCAAAGTTCCTTATATACTTCCCTGCTGTACATCCCTCATGGCTTCCTGTTACATTTAGGATAAGCCAAAACCCTTCATGTGACATACCAGTCCCTACAGATTCGGTCCCAGCTTGCCTTTTCAGCCTCAACTTCCTGTGTTGGCTCCTACTCGCTTCCCCACCTTACTCCCCATCACTGTCCCCTTTAACTCATTTATCTTTAACCAAACTGCATTTAGGTTTTACCCAACATGGCTTCCTTGCCGCAGGACTGTTCCTGCGCTGTAATAATCTCTCCATTTTGCCTGGTGAATCTCTCCATATTGCCTGGTGAACTCATTCCTCAGCCTTCAGCTTACGGGTCATTTCTTCAAAAAATACTTTACTGACTTCCCCTACGTGTCACGGGGCCTTATCACATCATTACTTTTTTCTTATTCATACTATTCATCATAATTATATATTTATTTGTAAGAATGCGTAATTTTGCATTGTAGTTTGCAGAACATATGGAGCCTATGAAAAGCTACTCCATTATGTAATCTCATACAAATTTACATCAAATTGAAAAACCTGGACTGTGAAACAACTGTAGATCTAAAACAGCTAAAATGGCATAATAATTTGCCTCTGCTTTCTCCTATGCTTGAGCAAGAATTCACAAGTATTTTCTTCTTCTAAATTAGGTCTCTGCTTCAATACCTAAAATAATGTTAAGTTCATGCAGAAGACTCTTAATGTTCATTCACAAGTGCTATGTCTTTAGGCTTTTTAAAATTGTCCAACAGTATAATGCTTTTCAAACATGTTTCATGAAACATGTGGGAGATAGATAAGATTTTGGTCAAAGTCTTCTTAGGCTCAAAAACCCCAAATGCTCATCATCAGTGTAAAAGTCTTCTTTTCTTGGGAAGAAGACTGAAATAGCAAACTTCATTATTATTTTAAGCAAGCAAGCACACACAATTTCTGTGTGCTCCTTTCTCAGAAATATAAATACTACATCATTACAGACTTCCTATGAGAAAGATGCAAAAAATGTGAGGAATCTTCTGAGGACCTCAAATGAATTGATGGTGTGCCATTTACTGGCTTAACTGAATTAATGGGATATTAATTCTGGCAATGACTACCACCTATTTAGAAGCAGACACCCAGTTTTGGGCCAAACAGTCTATCCCAGCCCTACTAAAAGTTTGGGGGTCCAGATTGAGGTGAACATATGAAAAAAAGAGGAACTCTCTCAAAAACAGAAGGCTGAAACTAATACGGCAATACCAGAATGTTGTGCAACATTATTTTGATAGAGCATAAAGGAATATATGGAAATACTTTTATTGGTCTTTAGATATCTTCATATTCATAAACTATAATTTCTTTGTTTATTTTTAAAGATGCAAAATTAGACCTCACCCTAAGAATGGACTCACTCATGAATTTGACAAGTACCTAATACATCTGATATAGAAGTGATGAGTGAACAGACTGAGCAGGTATTAGAAGACAAAGATGCTTGGCAGCCACAAAATCTCCATTTTTACCTATTTTATATTCTGGGGCTCTATGGAAGATTTTATTTGACAAGAAGTTCTGCCAGTTAGAAAAGTTTGAAAACCAGAACTGCCTATAACACCCCTCCCCCATTAGTCCCTTAGAGCAGTGTTTTTCAAAGTTTATTTATTCGAGTGCCATCTCTGTAACATTTGCCATATAGGATTCCCTCATTTTACAGATGAAATATAGACCCTATAAAAGCTGATTTGTCATTCACCTAATGACGGCACAAGGAGGACAAAACTTCCAGTAACCTGGATTTGGTTCTACTTCAGTGCTTATATTTGCTACCTCTAAATTAAAGGGTTGTGTCTGTTTTTGTTTGTTTTTGTTTTAGCAAAACTTTATACATTAAAGAGCATGCTAAAGCACACACACAAGAGACTTCAGCACAAAGCAATTCATTTATGAATTCATATATGCATGTACTCAGGTACTCTTTTCTTCATTCATTTATCTGAAAATCATTCACTGAGTACTACTGAGGGCCATGTACTGTATAGGCCCTGAAAATACATAGATGAAAAGGCATGAGCCCTGTCTTCAAGGATTGTACAGTCTAAGTAGAGTAGCAGAGTGGAAATGGACAATTGATGTAACTATAGGGGTGGCAACAGCATACAGGAAGGTTATATAAGACTGCCTAAGAGGACCAGGAAAGGAATCACAAAGATACATCTGAACCATGCTCTTGTAGGATAAGTAAACTTTTATCAGGAAGGTGAAGGAGAGCAGTTCATTCAAAACAAAACGAGTCTTCCTCTCACTGATCTTTAGCTACCAGTAAGAGCCCAATTAGTGACTATGGAATCTTTATTAAGTCATTTGATCTTTCTAATCCTGTACTTCTATTGGTGAAAAACAATTTGCTGTGTCTATTTTTGATATGGCTGCAATCATATAACAAATATTAAATGTGGTTAAAATGTTGCATGCTTTAGAATGACAGAAGCAGTAAGATTTCTGGTTTTAGTGATAGGCATTTGTAGATTCTCCAATATAAACGACATTCAATGCAAGCCAGCAGTTGTATAAAGGAAAGCTCTCTGAAACTGGATTCAGACAATTCTAGGTTGAGATTCCAACTCGATACTAACTGTGGGATATTAGCAATTTGAGTGACCTCTCTGAGACTGTGTTCTTCCTTGTAAAAACAGGCGCAATGCCTCCTATCTCACAGGGTTATTGTGAGGATTAAATGAAATAGTAAGCAATGCCTAGCAGGGTCTTGCATGTAATAGGTCCTCATTAAGTGGCTTGCTGAATCACAATCCCATCAAAACATTTCAGTTAAGTCTTATCTCTTAACACCTCACCACAAAGATGCCCTCTTTCAACTTCTTTCCTTTTAAAAAACACAACTGAAATAACACGACCTTATATAACTGTGCTTTAGAGCTATTTATGCCTGAATTTTATTATCAAGAGAATATAACAACTGCTTCACAGGGGAAAGACAGTCTCTAGGGATTTGAGCAGAGAGTCAAGATGAATCTGACAAGGTAAATACTACAAACATTACAAAAGGGCAAATCATAAGATGAGGAAATAATATAGTGTCTGAAATGGCATTAATCCCAAGTCCTTTAAACTACAGTCCATTCATAGATGATTGTGGGAAATAACAATACTGAAAAATTATTATACAACCATGAATGTAATATAGAACACTATTCCTCAGTATTTAATGAATAAGAAGCAGTACCTATTTCTCTCTTCTATCATAAAGCTAAACAACATCATCTGGGTCACAAAAAGTCTCTTGGCCTTCCCTCTGTTTTACAGGTTTTGTGTGTATGTGTGTGTGTGTGTGTGTGTGTGTGTGTGTGTGTGTGTGTGTGTGTAATGAAAATACAGATCAAATTTTTGTAAAAATATGAACTTCTAACACAGAATGACAGAATGCAAAGGTTACACAGGTCTTCCTTAGGGAATTATAGATAATTTGTGATAGTATTGTTATTTTCTTTTTTATCTTTGCCAAGATGATAATAAAACAACTACCATTATCATTCATTAATCATGTTAAATCTAGGACTATATTAAGTAATACTGAATAGAGAGAAAATTACCTTCAAAGTCTACAATTTCTGTCTGTGAGTTCTCCTGTTTCATTATCAAGTAGCCATGTTTTTAAGTGCCAGACAGGAAATGAGGCAATGGTCTCAAGCCTAAATCTTATGAGATCTTTATTCATTTACTTAAAGAAAATAAATAGCATAGGTCTACTATTTGACAGGCACTGCTACCAGCAGAAGATCCCCAGTTTGCCTGTCAAAGAGTTCACAGTCTAGGACACTGCAGTGCTGAATGGCGATAATGAGCATTATTATTCATTATGTAGAGAAGAAACACATGAAAAGGATTGATTAATGTAAATAAGAGTATTATAGATTTATAGGATCATGGTTTTGAAGGATGAATGGATTTCCTCAGAGCAAAAGAGCTGGAAGAATAATCCAACTGGAAGACACATCACGGAGATGTTCAACATTATGGTATGTTTGGTGAAGTATATCCAGTTTATATGGCTCTGAAGAATAGGATCTGAAGGATGAAAAGCAATAGAAAACACAACTTAAGAAATGTGGAAGAGACAAAACATGTTAATCTTTAAAGTAATGCTAAATGGTAAGACTTTAAATGGAGGTGGGAAATGTTTTGAAAGAATGTAAATAGGGGATTGAAATGTTCAGCTCTGCACTCTAGAAAATGTATTCTTATGGCAAGAAGAAAGTAAGCTGAAGAGAAGAATTTTGAAAGAAGAATAGTAAGAAGACTGATAACAAGGGGTCAATAGTGACAGAAACCAAGGAGCTTTAAGGAGGAGGCACAATGGACATGGTCTTATGACACAGAAAGGTCAAGCAAGATAAGAACTGAGAAGTAATTACTAAACAGAGAAAGTAGTTGGTCATTAACCAGCTTTGAAAAGAAGAGGCTTCAAAAAGTGAGAGGGATAGAAGCTTGATTTGAGTGTCTAAAGGATGAGATTAACATCTTTGGAAGCCCAGAGCACTGAAAAGATTAGAGTGTCTCTGCATGTGGGATTCAAAATAAAAACAACACTGAAGAGCCAATTTCTGTTAGCTGAGAAGAAAAAAGTCTAAAATAAATCAGGCATACACTCAACCCTACGACAAAAGGAGGATTTCTTTATTCCTAGAACGAAGTACTGACTCCACCCTCATACAAACCTCCAACAAATGACTGGCCAAGAAGAACTCATTTTACTCAAAGATAAATGAGAATCAAAAAGGAAAGAACACAGATCTATGCAGGCAAATGAATGAATGAAGGAGCAAACCAATGAATGAATAAAAGAATAAAGAGGTAAGTAAATGAAAGAATACCACTAGAAAAATACTATCATGAGACTAAATAAAAATTTTAATTAAGCACATTGCTATTAAATTGTGTCTGTGTGTATGTGCGTGTAAAGAAAGAGCATGTGCTTGAAAGAGAGCAAGAGAGAGAGAGATCACTTCTATAAAATAAGATCACATAGAAGAGATGCAACAATTGAGAGAAGTGTCTAATACATGGTAGAAGACATTCCATAAATATCTGTCAAGTGAATGACCTGTAAAACAACAAAAGAAGATAAACATGAATACATGAATTGGCAAAGTTTAATGAAGAAGTGAAGTACATAATAAAATCAACATAAAAATAAAGGCCAGATTGGAAGCAGCAAAAAGCCGAACTGGCGATGTTAGAAACATATTAGGTAACAGACTCAAAGTAGGCTAAGTAAATTGGAAATAAGCAAAAAGTTTAAAGGAATTAGAGAAATAATGACAAATAAAGGAAAGAAGAAACACATAATTAGCATCTCTGAAAAAGGAACCCCCAAAAAAGGAAGCATTAATATGAGACAATATCTAAAGGTATAATTTAAGACAATTTTTTAGAAATAAAAGAACATTGAAGAAGAATGAATAGATATACAGTATGGTCCAGGAAAAAGTGACCAATAACAATCATATCTTAGTAAAGTTAATAGATTCAAAAATGAAAAAAGAATTGAGTAAAAAAATGTAGATTCTAGTAAAATAATTAAGCCACTAATAAAATTTCTAAAAATAAACATTTTTATCACTGTATCATATAAGCAATCATACAGGCTGTTCTCTTGTGTCTAGTTTCTTCTGTTCAACTTAATGTCACTGAGTTCCATCTGTTTTGTCACATCTACCAGCAGTTCATTCTTTCTTTTAATGTATATTGCTGAGAAGTACTCCACTTTATAAATATATCAAAATTTGTTTATCTTTTCTCCTTCTGATAGACAATTGAGTTGTCTATCAGTAGGAGTATTATGAATATAACACTCCTACTGACAGGAGTATTGGGGAGTATTATGGGAGTATTATGAATATAACGGGAGTATATTATGAATATAACTGCTAAAAATGTTTTGCACAGGTTTTTGTTTGTCCACATATATTTATTTCTCTCAGGAATTACCTCAGTGTGAAATTTCTGAATATAATCATAGAGTATGCTTAAATTTAAAAAGAAACTACTAAGCAGTTTTCCACCATGATTTTAATATTTCACATGACAACCAGCAATATATGAGAATTCCAGTAGCTGCAAATTCTCACCAGCATTTGGAAGTATCAGTTTTGGGGGTTTTTTGGTTTTTTGTTTTTGTACTTTAGACATTTTACAAGGTTTGAAGTGGTATCAAATTGTGGTTTTAACTTGCATTTCCCTGATAATTAGTAATGCTGAGAACTTTGTCATGTGCTATTGTCCTTTGGCAAATCATCTTTTATGAAGAGTCTGATCAAATACATTGACTATTTTAACTGAGTTATTTGTGTTTTCATTATTAATTTTCATAGGCGTTCCTTATATATTGATACAAGTCCTTTACTAGATATATCTCCTTCAGTTTGTGGCTTGCCTATTCAGTAATAAAAGTGTTTTATTAGTGAGAAGTTTTTAATATTAGTGAACTCAAATTATACATTGTTTTCTTTTACATTTAGTGTATTTTATATTCCTAAGATCTTTGCTATCCAAAGGCACAAAGAGCTTTTTCTATTTGTTCTTCTAGAAGTTTTATAATCTTACTCTTTATGTTAAATACTATGGCCCATATGAAATTAATGTCTGTATGAGGTAGGAGACAGGACCAATGGTCATGTTGTTCCAATATTTATCCAATTGTTAAAGTGCCGTTTTAAAAATCAACATACCTGAAGTAAAAATAACCTGTTAAAATTCACTAACTTTAAGTTAACTAATGTACAAAGTTCTATAACATCAACACAATCAAGATATAGGATATTTCCCTCATCCCAAAGAGTTCTCTCTTGCCCATTTGCAGTAAATCCCTTCTCCTACAACTAGCTCCTGGCACCCACCAATATATTTTTTGTCTCTGTAAGTTTGCCTTTTCTAGAATTTAATATGAATAAAATAATACAGCATGTAAACTTTCATGTGTAGCTTCTTTCACTCAGCATAATGCTTTAGAGATTAATCCATGTTGTCATGTGTATCAATAGTTTTATTGTTACTGCTGAATAATTGTCCATGATATGGATATACCACAATTTGTTTACCCATTAACCAGTTGATAGACATTTGAGTTGTTTTGGGGTTTGGGTTACCATGAAAAAAGCTGCAGTAAACATTCAAATATAATAAAACATTTGTTAAAAAATATGTATGGGGCTTCCCTGGTGGCACAGTGGTTGAGAGTCCGCATGCCGATGCAGGAGACACGGGTTCGTGCCCCGGTCTGGGAAGATCCCACATGCCGCAGAGCGGCTGGGCCCGTGAGCCATGGCCGCTGAGCCTGCGCGTCCGCAGCCTGTGCTCCGCAACGGGAGAGGCCCGAGTACCGCAAAAAAAAAAAAAAAAAAAAAAAAATGTATGTTTTCATTTATTTTGGGTAAATACCTAGGACTAGGATAGTTGAGTCATTTGATAAGTGTGTATTTAACTTGGTTAAAAAACTACCAAGCTGTTTACCAGTGTCTAAACTATTTTGCATTCTCCTTAGCAGTGTATCACACTTCCAAACGTTCTGCATACTTGCCAAAACTTGCTATTATCAGCATTTTTTTTGTTTTCTTATTTTAGCTATCCTAAGAGGAGTGTAATGGTATCTTAACATGTTTGGATTTACATTTCCCTAGTTACTAATAATGTTGAGCATCTTTTCATGTGTTTACTATTCATTCATATATCTTCTTTTGCGAATTATGTGCTCAAATCTTTTGTCTATAATTTTATCTGGTTGTTCTTCTCTTTACTGATTTATAGGAGTTATTCATATATTCTAAAAACAAATTTTATACCAGACATATATTTTGTAAATATTTCCTCCAAAGCTAAGGCATGTAGCTCTATTTTCTGGATAGTGTCTTTTATAAAGCATTTTTTTTTAAGTTTTATGTTTTCCCATTTATTTATTTATTTTATATTGTGTGCTTTTTTTGTGTGTTATAAGAAATCTTTATTTAACCCACGGTCACATAGATTATCATACATTTTCTACTAGGAATTGTATATATATTTAACTTCCAGTGTAAGTCTAAATTCCAATTTGAGGTTTTTAAATATATGGCATGAGTTATGATCCAGATTATTTTTCCCCATATGCATGTTAAAACATCCAGCACTAATAGTTGAAAATACTATCATTTCCCTCATTGAATTATTTAGGTGCTGTACTCTAAAAATTACTTAATCATATATGCATGGATTCCACTATGTTCCACTGGTCTTTAGTGTCTATCCCTATATCACACTGTCTTCAAATCAGTTAGTATAACTCCTCTTACTCTATTTTCCTTTTTCAAAATTGTTTAGCTATTGAAAGACCTTTATATTTCAATATAAATTTAAGTAATATTTTAAAAGCTTACTATAGCTTTATTTCTAAGTGAAGTTAGAGTGGAAGATAGCCATGAACCCCTAAAAGATCCAAATATTGGTGATAAAATGGCACAGAAAGAATATTCCTCCCAAAGAATGACTCTGGAGGCCAGGTGGGCTTGCATTCATAGGTCCCCTGGGACTGTAACAATGGGAGAGAGAGTTCTTAGCAGACTACAGCCCCAGGGCACTGAACAGACAGCAGACTAAAACACACCCCCAGTCTTTCTGAGAAAGAGGCCTATTTGCTTGTCCAGCAGCTTTGCCTGAGGGGCAGGCCTCCCTGGTCTGGCACACTTCCAGAGGCTTCCAGACCTGTTCTTAAGGAACAGAGGCTGGTGGATTCAATCTTTGCACTCTTTCTCTACCTCACTCCAGCTCCCTCGTATCTCCCAAAGAAATTTATACCTTCGTCTGACATCCTGATTTTTGTAGCTGCTTCCAGAGGTCACCTCTATATCGCTTTGCTCTGGTGCCCAGCAGGGCTTACAGTCACAGGTCCCATAAGACTGTAACCAACAGAGAAAGAGTTCTTAAATAGCTACCATCATCAGGGCTCAGCAAGAAGCAACAGTCACAGGAGCTCAGTTTTTCTGTGAAGGAGGCCTATTAGCTAATCACCATAGCTGCAGCCCGAGGGGCAAGCCTCTAATTAAATACACATATAAAGGCTGACTGTAAACCTTTCCAGAGACCTCAGAAGGTGGGCGCTACCTTTGTACTCTCCCTCTGCTGCACTCCAAAGTGCCAGCATCTCTTGGAGGGAAGCTCTTTCACATCTTGTGCCTCAGTATTTATAGCTGGTGCCCCAGTTTTTGCAGCTGCTGCCCATGGGATGCCCCTTGAACGCCTGGCTCTTGTGTCCAGGGATTCCTGGGTCCCATGGGACTATAACAATAGAAAAGACAGTCCTTGGCAGGCTATCACCCCCAGGCACAAGACCAACAGCAGACTGAAACACACCTCCAGTCTTTTTGTGAAAGAGGCCTATCTGCTTGTTCTGGAGCTTCAGCCTGAGAGACAGGATTCAGGTTTGGCACACATCTAGAAGTCTGCGAAGGGGCTCTCAGGAAACATAGTCCGGGGATGTCATCCTTGTGCTCTCCCTCTGCCTCACTACAGTGCCCGGTATCTCCCAGAAATAAACTTATACATTCATCTGGAGCCCCAACTTTTATGACTCTTGTCCAGGGGACAACTCCAGATGACCTGCCTGGTTGGCCATCAGGGCTTATGCTTATGGTCCCACAGGACAGTATACTTTTGCATACTTTAACAGCTGCTGACTGAGTGTCTCGCTTCCAATCAGCCTAAATCTAGATGCTGACCAAGATACCCCACTGTGGAACACTGAAAAGTCTAGGCACAACCTCAAAAACTGGGAGCTACTAAAAATAAAATAAGCTTTCAGACAATCACAAAGGTTTGGGAGACAACCAAGGGCTAGGGCACAGCTGAATGATAAGTTTCTTCTCCTACACAAGGCCACTCCTTCAAGACTAGGAGAGGTGGTTTCTTCATCTAAAACAGAGAAATATGTTCCAAACAAAAGAACAAGATAAAAACTCAGTAAAAAACTTAATGAAATGGAAATAAGTAATTTACCTGATAAAGAGTTCAAAGTAATGGTCACAAAGATGCTCACTGAACTTGGGAGAAGAATGGATGAACACAGTGAGAACTTCAACAAAGAGAAAATAGAAGAAAGTACCAAATAGAGGTCACAGAGCTGAAGAATACAAAAATAAAACTAAAACATATACTAGAGGGGTTCAACAGCAGACTAGATGAACCAGAGGAAAGGACCAGTGAACTCAAACAGGAGAGTGGAACTCACCCAATCAGAGCAGCAAAAAAAATAAAGAATCAAAAAAAAGTGAAGATAGCTTAAGGGACGTATGGGACAACATCAAGCAAACTAACATTCGCATTATAGGGGTCCCAGAAAGAAAAGCGAGAAGGTGGCAGAAAACTTATTTGAACAAATAATGGCTGAAAACTTCCCTAACTTGGGGAAGGAAACAGACATTCTGAGCCAGGAAGCTCAGGGAATTCCAAATGAGATGAACTCAAAGATACCCACATCAAGACACATTATAATTAAAATGTCAAAAGTTAGAGACAAAGAGAGAATCCTAAGAGCAGCAAGAGAAAAACAACTTGTTACATGCAAGGGAACCCTCATAGGGTATCAGCAGATCTTTCAGCAGCAACTTTGCAGGCAAGAAGAGAGTGACATGATATAGTCAAAGTGCTGAAAGAAAAAAGCTACCAACCAAGAATACTTTTTCCAGCAAAGTTATCATTCAGAATTAAAGAAGCAATAGCATTTTCCAGACAAGCAAAATCTAAAGAAATTCATTACCACTAATCCAGCCTTACAAGAAATGTTAAAAGGACTACTTTAAGCTGAAAAGAAATGGTGCTAATTAGCAACAAGAAAACATATGAAAGTATACCTATCACTGGTAAAGATAGTGGATTAATCACTTAAAGAGCTAGTATGAAGATTAAATGACAAAAGTGGTAAAAAAATAATTATAATTGCAATAATTATTTAAGGGATACACAAGATATAAAGATGTAAAATGGGACATGAAAAACATAAAATTTGTGTGTGGGGTGAGAGTAAAAATTTAGAGCTGTAGAATGCATTCAAACTTAAGTTGCTACCAACTTTAAATAGACTGTTATAAAATATAGATAGTTTCATATAAGGCTCATAGTAATCACAAAGCAAAATCCTATAGTAGATACACAAAAGATAATGAGAAAGCATTCTAAGAATAACACTAAAGAAAGTCATCAAACCACAATGAAAGAGGGGAAGAGAAAAATTTAAAAACAGAGAGGAACTACCAGAAAACAATTAACAAAATGGCAGTAAGTACATATCTATCGATAATTACCTTAAATGTAAATGAACTAAATTCTCCAATCAAAAAGCATAGAGTGGGGCTTCCCTGGTGGCACAGTGGTTGAGAGTCCGCCTGCTGACGCAGGGGACACAGGTTCATGCCCCGGTCCGGGAAGATCCCAGATGCCACGGAGCAGCTGGGCCCATGAGCCATGGCCACTGAGCCTGCGTATCTGGAGCCTGTGCTCCGCAGCGGGAGAGGCCACAACAGTGAGAAGACCGTGTACCACACACACACACAAAAAGCATAGAGTGGCTGAATGAATTTAAAAAACAGAACATCTAATTCTGCTTACATGAGACTCAGTTCAGATGTAAGGACATGCATAAACTGAAAGTGAAGGAATGGAAAAAGTTGTCCCACACAAACGGAAACCAAAAGAAAGCTTGACTAGCTATAATTATATAATTACATCAGACAAAATAGACTTTAAAGCAAAGACTGTAATAACAATCAAAGAAGGGCACTATATAATGATAAAGGGGTCAATACAACCAAAGGATATAACATTTGAAAATATTTATGCACCCAACATAGGAGCACATAAACATATAAAATGAATATTAACATACCTAAAGGAAGAAATGGACAGCAACACAATAATATTAGGGGACTTTAATATCCGTTTACATCAATGGATAGATCATCCAGTCAGAAAATCAACAAGGAAACACTGGCCTTAAATAACATCATAGGTCAGATCATCTTAACAGATATATACAGAACATTCAAAAGCAGCAGATACAAAAGCATCAGATTACATGTTCTTCTCAAGTGCAGAGGTAACATTCTCCAGGATAGATCTGTTAGGCCACAAAACAGGTCTTAATGAATTGCGCAATACTGAAATCATATCAAGCATCTTTTCCACAATGATAGGAAAACAGAAATCAATTAAAAGAAGAAAACTGGAAAATTCACAAATATGTGATATTAAACAAAACGCTGCTAAACAACAAATAAGTCAACAAAGAAATCAAAAGACAAGTCAAATAACACCTTGAGACTAGTTAAAATGGAAATACAACATACCAAAATTTATGGGATGCAGCAAAAGCATATAAGTGAGAAGTTCATAACAATACATACTTACCTCAAGAAACAAGACATTTCAAATAAACAGCCTAACTTTGCACCTCAAAGAACTAGAAAAAGAAGAATGAAGCCCAAAGTTAGTAGAAGAAAGGAAGTAACAAAGATCAGAGTGGAAATAAATGAAACAAAGACTGCAAAGACAATAGAAAGATCAATGAAACTAAAGCGGTTCTTTGAAAAGACCAACAAAGTTGACCAACCTTCAGCTAAACTAACCAAGAAAAAAGGAGAGGGGGCTCAAATAAATAAAGTTGAAAATGAAAAAGGAGACATCACAACTGATAGCACAGAAATACAAAAGATTATAAGAGACTACCACGAACAACTATACACCAACAAATTGGACAATCTAGACGATATGGATAAATGCCTAGAAACATATGATCTTCCAAGATTGAATCATGAAAAATTAGAAAATCTGAAGACTGATTACTAGTAAGGAGGTTGAATCAGTAATCACAAACTTCCCCATGACTAAAAGTCCATAATCAAACAGCTTCAGTGGTGAATTCTACCAAACATTCAAAGAAGAATTAATACCAATTCTTCTCAAACTCTTCCAAAAAATAGAAGAGGAAACTCTTCAAAACTCATTTTACGAGGTCAAGATTACCCTGATACCAAAACCAGACAAGGATACCCCAAGAAAAAAACAATTTCAGGCCAATATCAGAAGAACATAGATGCAAAAATCCTCAACAAAATGTTAGCAAGCTGAATTCAACAATACATTAAAAGGATCATATACCTTGATCAAGTGAGACTTATTCCAAGATGCAAGGATGGTTCAACATCAGCAAATCAATCAAGGTGATACACCACATTAACACAATGAAAAATAAAAATCATATGATCATCTCAATACATGGAGAAAAAGCATTTGACAAAATTCAATATCCATTTATGATTCTAAAAACTCTCAATGAAGTCAGTATAGAGGAAGCATAACTCAATATAATAAAGGTCATATATGACAAGCCCACAGCTAATATCATACTCAACAGTGAAAAACTGAAAGCTTTTCCTCTAAGATCAGGAACAAGACAAGAATGCCAATTCTCATCATTGTTTATTCAACATATTATTGGAAGTCCTAGCCAGATCAGTTAGGCAATAAAAATAAATAAAGTCATCCAAATTGTAAAGGAAAAAGGAAAACTGTCACTATTTGCAGATGACATGATATTATATATAGAAAACCCTAAAGACTATCAAAAAAACTGTTAGAACTAATTAAAAAATTCAATATAATTGCAGGATACAAAATCAATATACAAAAAATTTTGTTGGGTTTTATACACTAATAACAAGCTATCGGAAAAAAAATTAAGAAAACAATCCCATTTACAATTACATCAAAAAGAATAAAATACATAGGAATACATTTAACCAAGGAGGTGGAAGAACTATACACTGAAAACCATAAGACACCAATGAAAGAAATTGAAGACACAAACAAATGTGAAGGTATTCTGTGTTCATGGATTAAAAGAATTAATATTGTTAAAACGTCTGTGCTACCCAAAGCAATCTACATATTCAATACAATTCCTACCAAAATTCTAATGGCATTCTTCATAGAAATAGAACAAACAATCTTAAAATTTGTATGAAACCACAAAAGACACTGAATAGCCAAAGTAATCTTGAGAAAGAAGAACAGAGCTGGAGGAATCATGCTCCCTGATTCAAACTATACTACAAAGCTATAGTAATACAAATGGTATGGTTTATAATATCTGCAGAAAATGAAAACACTAATTTCAAAAGATATATGCACTCCCATATTCATTGTAGCATTATGTACAATATGCTATAAAAATAATCTAAGTGGCATCCATTGGTGGATGGAAATCCCTTCAAGATGTTTGCATACACTTCTTTCTTTTGCTTCTCCATTCTTCTCCATGTATTCAAATTCTTTAAAATCAGCTTAAATCTCATGCCTCTCATGGGACTCTATGCCCCTCCCAACTCTGATTACAGCAGACTTCAATTATTCTTTAATTGTTCAATATTACTCCAAACTAGAGTGTAGGCACATTGATAATGAAAACATATATTTTTCACTCTGTCACAATATCTAGCTTTTTAATTGATTAAGTTGGTTTCGATACTTGAGTTACCACAGGGAAAAAAAAAACAAAACAATACTGAGACTATGAATATTTGCATTTGCTATGGTGTCTAATGTATCCAATGATTTAAATTTCAGAACTCACACATTACAAGAATCATACACCATGATCAAGTGGGATTTATCCCAGGGATGCAAAGACTCTTCAATATATGCAAATCAATCAATGTGATATACCATACTAACAAACTGAAAAATAAAAACCATATGATCATCTCAATAGATGCAGAAAAAGCTTTCAACAAAATTCAACACCCATTTATGATAAAAACTCTCCAGAAAGTGGGCATAGAGGGAACCCACCACAACATAATAAAGTCCATATATGACAAACCACAGCAAACATTATTCTCAATGGTGAAAAACTGAAAGTATTTCCTCTAAGATCAGGAAGAAGACCAGGGTGTCCACGCTTGCCACTATTATTCAACATAGTCTTGGAAGTCCTAGCCACAGCAATCAGAGAAGAAAAAGAAATAAAAGGAATACAAACTGGAAAAGAAGTAAAACTGTCACTGTTTGCAGATGACATGATACTATACATAGAAAATCCTAAAGATACCACCAGAAAACTACTAGACCTAATCAATGACTTTAGTAAAGTCACAGGATACAAAATTAATTTTGCATTCCTATACACTAACAATGAAAGATCAGAAAGAGAAATTAACAATCCCTTT
Source organism: Delphinus delphis (assembly GCF_949987515.2). Classification (NCBI taxonomy): domain Eukaryota; kingdom Metazoa; phylum Chordata; class Mammalia; order Artiodactyla; family Delphinidae; genus Delphinus; species Delphinus delphis. The sequence goes on along the minus strand of NC_082683.1, from coordinate 56,172,023 downwards.
TACCATTGCAACAAAAAGAATAAATTACCTAGGAATAAACCTACCTAAGGAGGCAAAAGACCTGTACGCAGAAGACTATAAGATGCTGATTAAAGAAATCAAAGATGACATAAACAGATGGAGAGCATACCATGTTCTTGCATTGGAAGAATCAATAATGATGTGAAGATGACTATACTACCTAAAGCAATCTACAGATTCAATGCAATCCCTATCAAATTACCAGTGGCATTTTTCACAGAACTAGAACAGAAAATTTTACAATTTGTATGGAAACACAAAAGATCCTGAATAGCCAAAGCAATCTTGAGAAATAAAAACAGAGCTGGAGAAATCAGGCCCCCTAACTTCAGACTATACTACAAAGCTACAGTCATCAAGACAGTATGGTACTGTCATAGAAACAGAAATACAGACCAATGAACAGGATAGAAAGCCCAGAGATAAACCCACCCACTATGGTCACCTAACCTATGACAAAGAAGGCAAAAATATACAATGGAGAAAAGACAGCCTCTTCAATAAATGGTCCTGGGAAAATTGGACAGCTATATGTAAAAGAATGAAATTAGAACCCTCCCTAACACCATACACAAAAATAAACTCAAAATGGATTACAGACCTAAATGTAAGACCAGACACTATAAAGCTCTTAGAGGAAAAGATAGGAAGAACACTCTTTGCCATAAACCACAGCAAGATCTTTTTTTGATCCACCTCCTAGAGTAATGGAAATAAAAACAAAAATAAACAAATGGGACCTAGTAAAACTTAAAAGCTTTTGCAAAGCAAAGGAAACAAGACAAAAAGACAACCCTCAGAATGTGAAAAATATTTGCAGACGAATCAACGGACAAAGGATTAATCTCTGAAATATATAAACAGCTCATGCAGCTCAATATCAAAACAACAAACAACCCAATCAAAAAATGGGCAGAATACCTAAATAGACATTTCTCCAAAGAGGACATACAGATCCCAGGAAGCACATGAAAAGCTGCTCAACATCACTAGCTATTACAGAAATGCAAATCAATACTATAATGACGTATCACCTCACACCAGTTAGAATGGGCATCATCAGAAAATCTACAAATAACAAATGCTGGAGAGGGTGTGGAGAAAAGGGAACCCTCTTGCATTGTTGGTGGGAATGTAAACTGATACAGCCACTATGGAGAACAGTATGGAGGTTCCTTCAAAAACTATAAATAGAATTGCCACATTACCCAACAATCCCACGACTGGGCATATACCCAGAGAAAACCATAATTCAAAAAGACACATGCACCCCAATGTTCATTGCAGCACTATTTACAATAGCCAGGACATGGAAGCAACCTAAATGTCCATCAACAGAGGAATGGATAAAGAAGATGTGGTACATATATACAATGGAACATTACTCAGCTATGAAAAAGAAACGAAATGGGGTCATTTGTAGAGATGTGGATGAACCTAGAAACTATCATAGTGAAGTAAGTCAGAAAGAGAAAAACAAATATTGTATATTAACACATATATGTGGAATCTAGAAAAATGGTATAGATGATCTTATTTGCAAAGCAGAAATAGAGACACAGTCATAGAGAACAAACATATGGTATATGGATACCAAGGGGGGAAGGGGGGGTTGGGATGAATTGGGAGATTGGGATTGACATATATACACTATTGATACTATGTATAGAATAGAGAACTAATGAGAACCTACTGTATAGCACAGGGAGCTCTACTCAGTTCTCTGTGGTGACCTAGATGGGAAGGAAATCCAAACAAGAGGGAATATATGTATACGTATAGCCAATTCACTTTGCTGTACAGTAGAAACTAATACAATACTGTATAGTAACTACTCTCCAATAAAAATTAATTTAAAAAAATAATAAATTTCAGAACTCTCTAGCTTCCAGGGTAAAAAATGTTTAGATTTTAACTGTATTAAAATAAACATACAACTTGATGTACTCAAACTCATGTATTCACACATACAACCACATAAGATTGCACATAGAAACAGCCTTTCCATGAAAATGCAAATCAACATAAGGCAAATAATTCTTTTGGTTTCATTTAAGTAGAAGAATTGAAATCAAATTTGAAAACTAAGCAAAGATCATATTGGATTTTGCCACAGAGGAGAAAAACAAATTCATCAAGCTTTAAATTACAGAAATTCCCCAAGTCATTATAAGATTTACAGTTCCAGCAATTCTAAATCGTTCATACAGATCTTCTTCGACTTACAGTGGGGTTATGTGCCGATAAACCAATTGTAAGTTGAAAATATCTTAAGTCAAAATGCATTTAATACACCTAGCCTGGGCTTCCCTGGTGGCGCAGTGGTTGAGAATCTGCCTGCCAATGCAGGGGACACGGGTTCGAGCCCTGGTCTGGGAAGATCCCACATGCCACGGAGCGGCCCGTGAGCCACAACTATGGAGCCTGCGCGTCTGGAGCTTGTGCTCCACAACGAGAGGCCGCGACAGTGAGAAGCCCGCGCACCGCGATGAAGAGTGGCCCCCGTTCGCCGCAACTAGAGAAAGCCCTCACACAGAAACGAAGACCCAACACAGCCAAAAATAATTAATTAATTAATTAATTTTTAAAAAAAAATACACCTAACCTACTAAACATCATAACTTAGCCTAGCCTAACTTAAACTTTCTCAGAACACTTACATTAGCCTACATTGGGCAAAATCATCTAACACAAAGCCTATTTTAAAATAAAGTGTAATTTATTACTCATGTAATTTTTTTTTTTTTTTTTTTTGGCTGTGTTGGGTCTTCGTTGCTGTGTGCGGGCTTTCTCTACTTGCGGCAAGTGGGGGCTACTCTTCATTGAATTGCAGGGGCTTCTCATTGCAGTGGCTTCTCTTGTTGCAGAGCATGGGCTCTAGGCGCACAGGCTTCAGTAGTTGCAACACACGGGCTCAGTAGTTGCGGCATGCGGGTTCAGTAGTTGTGGTGCATGGGCTTAGCTGCTCCGTGGCATGTGGGATCTTCCCAGGCCAGGGATTGAATCCACGTCCCCTGCATTGGCAGGTGGATTCTTGACCACTGTGCCACCAGAGAAGTCCCACTCATGTAATTTATTGACTACTGTACTGACAGTGAAAAAGAGAATAGTTGTCTAGGTATAGAATAGTTGTAAGTGTATCAGTTGTTTATCTTCACGATCACATGACTGAGTGAGAGCTGCAGCTCACTGCCACCACCCAGCAATATGAGAGTATCCTACTGCATATAGCTAGCCTGGGAAAAGATCAAAATTAAATATTCAACTTAAGCTTTTGACTGAACATATATCTCTTTCACAACATTGTAAAGTTGAAAACTTGTTAAGTCAAATCACCTTAAGTGGAAATCATTTGTATTCTCAATGGTACAAATAAGATTTTAAGAATTTTTTTAATTGAGGTATAGTTGATGTACAATATTATATAAATTTCAAGTGATTTGTAATTTTACAACACAGTGATTTGCAATTTTAAGGTTATACTCCATTTATAGTTATTCTAAATATTGGCTATATTCCCTGTGTTGTACTATATTTCCTTGTAGTTTATTTATGTATACATGGTAGTTTGTACCTCTTAATCCCCTACCCCTATACTGCCTCTCCCCCCTTCTCTCTCCCTACTGGTAGCCATTAGTTTGCTCTCTATATCTATGAGACTGTTTCTTTTTTGCTATATTCACTAGTTTGTTTTATTTTTTAGATTCCACATATAAGTGATATCATACAATATTTGTCTTTCTATGTCTGGCTTATTTCACATAGTATAATACCTTCCAAGTCCAACCATGTTGTTGCAAATGGCAAAACTTCAATCTTTTTTATGGCTGTATACTATTGCATTGTGTGTGTGTGTTTGTCTGTGTGTGTGTGTGTGTGTGTGTGTGCGTGTGTACCACATCTTCTTTATCCATTCACCTGTTGTTAGATACTTAGTTTGCTTCCATATCTTGGCTATTGTAAATAATGTTGCTATGCATATCAGGGTGCACGTATCTTTTCAAATTAGTGTTTTCATTTTTTTTCAGAAAAATACCCAGGAGTGAAATTGCTGGGTCATATGCTAGTTCTATTTTTAGTTTTTTTCAGAAACCTCCATATTGTTTTCCATAGTGGCTGCACCAATTTACATCGCCACCAACAGTGTATAAGCAATATCTCCACATCCTTGCCAACATTTATTATTTATGGTCTTTTTGATGATAGCCATGAGATTTTTTTAAATTTATGGATTAGCTGTTTAATTTGAAGATAGTTAAACTTTAAAACTATTGAGTTAGCCAAATTAACAGCTATTCAAACTTGGCGTGATTCAGTTGGGGAATGTTTAACCTTTGGCAGGATTATGAATCCAGTGAAGGCTCTAAAACAGGAAGAAATATGTGCTACATTTATTGTTCATAGCTATAGTTACTGTGTACTCTGTAGTATTCAGTACATAATAACATAGAATTTTAGCTTTTCTATGAGGATGTCTACTGAACACAATACCCCAAATTGAAGGTAACTTCTGAGCAGAGGAACACTAGAGCCATAATGTTAATGCAACGTGCCTGTTCTAGGGCCCCCACTAGAGCAGCAACCACACAGTGTGAGGCCTGCCAGAGAGTACTAGGAAGATGTCCCTGTCTTTTCCCTGGCCACCTCTCAGTCAGATGCTGAGTTATCTGGCACCTCATTAAAAGGACAAATATTTTCAGCAGCAACATGTGCCTTCCTTGGCTTCAATTCTAAACATACTTGACCTTATGGAGCCTTTTATTTGTCAAAAAAAAAATGTATGATTTAGTTTTATTTTATATTTTTAGCTATTAGCTATGAGCTACCCATAGTGTAAATATTAAGGTATGAAAAGCAGGATATTAATAATAGAGTTTGCATAACATTGTACATTTTTACAAAGCCCTTTCACGTAGGAGTCTCGTCTAATTCTCTTAACCCCATAAGGTACACATATAATTACTAGTCCCATTTTACGGATGAGCAAATGAGGCTCAAAAAGGACAAATGGTTTGCCCAAAGTCACATAATTAGTAATATGATACAAATTAAGGACTCAAATTAAGACCTCAGTTCCAAGTTCAGTGTTCTTTCTACTCTTATGGCCTAAATTGAAATTAGTTCATGTGTATCTTAAAGGCATTTTGATCTTCAAATGCCTATACTTCTAGGAAAAGACTGATTATTCAGTTACCACGGTAATATGTAGTTACCCAGTGGGGGTTCAAACTTATTTAACTGGTCAGTGACAACTCACCTCAAGAACCAAGTTTCTGAAAAGCAGCCAATCAATGACACCTCAGGATTATGAAAGGCAGTGATCACACTTTTCAAAGTCAGAAAATCAACAACAGACGTACACTGGTAACTATGCTTCTACAACGAACGGTCAATGAATCACTAAGCAGTTCTGTGTTGTTTTAGGCCCCCAAATACCTAAACTCTATGCTTCCCCCAAATTTCACAAAATCAGATTCATGCTTTGCTCACAAAGGGCCATGCCTAACATGCAAGGCTCTCCCATGCTTATAATAGTAAGAAATTCAGTATTTTGTTTCAGATATTTAGTGATGGTCTCGTCTCTCAACAAAGATGATAATTTATGCATACAGATTTGTTCTTCCTTTTAATTGTTTAAGAATAAATTCTCAGGAAAGTGACTATTAGGCAAAATAGCACAATGACATATAATGTCATGCATTTTTCTCAGAGTTATTTTGATTATCAATGTTGTCAGCAGTGTATAAATACGTCTGTGCCCTAACAACTTCAACAATACTGGATGCTATTATATTTTTAAATATTTGCTGACTTAGTAGGCATAAATTGGTAGTTTAAGGTAGTTTTAATGCTAGTTTTAGAGAATTTTTCAAGGGCACAGATTGACATAAGAGTATGAGAAGACCATAAAGGATCCTAGGGAAGTGAACTGGGAAGGTACGGAAACAAAATTATGCCCATTGTGGGTCCTATTGGTAACTACAGGCAAGAGAAGACAATTACTCTTTAGAGGAATTAGCCAGCTCACATGCTTTTTAAGAGGGAGTGTTATAAATTGGGCTCCCTGCGAGGGAGATGCAGAGTCTGAGCTCAACATTCCAGGTAATTATTAGGGAGCACTCTCAGGATTCAGGTTTGTGAAAATGAGGACAAGGAAGCAGGTCTGGCAGGGGCAGAAGCCAAGCTTCAGTGCATCCCCAACAAAGGTCTCGAAAAATCCTACACTGGGTCCAAAGGACCCTTTATACTTGACGTTGATCAGTCCTTGGATGCAGGCTGCTCCAGGAAGGGGACAGAACCCTGGTGAGGGCAACTGACTGAGGGTAATTCCTGAGAGAACTGAGAACCATTCATCAGTCCTGATGGAGGGTCTGCTTGGTGTAGCACAGCATCCATTAATTTAAGGGACATTTTACAGAGGTATACGCAGGGTTAAGGACACTGACAAAAGATGGTGAAGCAGCCAAAGACTAGCAACAATGGGGAGTTGTTATCATCCCTCGATCTGAAGGGATAGGGAAGGGTACAGTGTCACTGAAACCTGATAAGGGCTGGAGTCAGGAATGAGGGGCTATCTGACAGTAGCTACAGGAACACAGCCGCTGCCAACACTATGGTCTGGGAGTAACGAACACCTCAGCTCTCTTCATCTTCCCTTTCTTCTTCCTCTACTGCTTCCCAGAGGCCAAAATCTAGAGGATTCCAAAGGACAGGAATACCATTAATGTAGAACTAGAGATCAGTCTCCTAGAAGAGAGAAGAGCAGAGGATGGATTTGGAGGAACAAACAGAGAATGACCAGCCTAGGCAGGGAAATATTTTGCTACTCAGAAGATTTACATTGTGTTGATGGCCACCTACTCAGTCCTGACCTGATTCACTTTTCTTTAAATTCTGAGTCCTTGCTAGTCAAAAGTCAGCAGAGGTGTTCTCAGTGGCCGATATCATTGGAGACTCCTTCTGTCCAGGTATTAAAGGGAAATTGAAGCAGCATAGCTGGAGCTATTGTCCAGATTATTTCTTTTCTGGTCAGATCTCAAATCTAGCCATTGTGGCACCTTCTGCTGTCTTGTACTGATCATGATTGAATATTTGGGGAAGCAGCATAATACTAACATTGTGGGAAAGGCAAGCCAGCTGCACTTCCTCCTTTTGTCATTCTTTTTCAGCGTCCTTATATAAGGCAAGGAAGATACTCAGACCAAGAATAGTATTAGACCTATGCTTGTCTATGCAAACAATGAGAAGATAAAGAAGACGGATGCAACTAATCTTCAATAATCTAGGGTAATAAACAGTCCTGAAGTCTGGTCAGGAATCAGTACTCTTCAAATGCATAAGTGACCTTGAGTTAAAGTGCAATTGACCATTCTCTTTCCAAGTTTCTTTCATATCCCTTGTACTCCAGCTATAAAGGCCTCGTCACTGTACTTGATAAACCCTTTAAGTCTTTCAATGCTTTTATTCATGCTTTTTCTGTGCCTGAATGCCTACCTAACCGGGTTCCAGCCAATCTCCTACTTCTTTTAAAACCCGCTCCAATCACATTCTTTCTCTGTAGCCTTTCACACTTTTGCTTCCTCTGGTCTGAATTAAATCTTTTCTCACCTGTTCTTTCATAACACTTTTTATACATATTTACTTTATATTATTTATGTTTTACCTATGTTTATTTGGGAGCTTGACTCTTCCCCTACTAAGCTGTTTATTTTATATACCTTTTCATCATATTCACTAGCAGGTACTTAACATCTGTTAAACAAATGAATGACCAAGTAATATTTCATGTGAAACCTTGGAAATAACAGGGACAAAAAACAGCATACACCTGTGCCTGCTACACAGTAGGCATGTGTTAGTTCTGGGCCTGTTTGTCCTGGGATCCACTCTTCACCCTTCCCCAGTTTGGCGTGTATTTCAGGAGTATTGAACTTTGACTACTGTATTTCCCCAGGAAGCCCTGACGGATGGCTTATGGCTGGGTTCAGACACTAGAAAGACTCATAGGGAGCGAGAACGCAAGGGAATATGTTGTTTGTTCTCGCTCCCCACTGCTGCAGCAGGGGCCCCAATAAAGCCTTGCCTGAATTTCTTGTCTTGCCTCTAGTCAATTTCTATTGACTGGGGAAGCCCAAGAACCCTGGTCAGTATCAGATTTATCATGCCCAACGTGGGGCAGTTGTCCTCTTCTAGGGAGAGGATCTGGGCACCTCCGGGACCACTGAACGCAGCTTCTCCATGGGTGACAAGTGGCCACCTGAACCTCTTGTTTCAGTGTTACCACATTTGTTAAGTCTGCTTTCTTGGCCCCTGGAGGCCTCAGTACCCTCATTCAGGCAATGCTTTTCCTCTTCTCCTTTTCTCTCTCCTGATATCTCTCTAGTTCTCCTCTCTCTGTCCTCTCTTACTTCTGTCCTATGCTTCCGAGAGAGTGAACGTCAGGCAGCTACAGCATCACTCCTCTCAGCTTGTGAGGCCATGCTCCCTCTGGCCGGCAATGGCTCACCTTGACGGGTAACAGGCTCACCTCACACCATGCAGACCCTGGTCCATCAGGCTCTCCCTGATGGGAGATTTATGAGAGTGACAGAGGTTTAAACCTCATTCCATGTAGCGGCTGGAAGTCCTATCTTCCCAGTATTCTCACCTTTATTTTCCTGCTATCTCTTTCTCTATTTCAGTCTTTTCTGTCCCTCCTCCCTTTATCTCTCCCTTGATCCTTATACCTGCACTCCTGTCCCTTTTATCCTGAAAACTTCTTGTTTGTGTCTTTAAGTTTTTATCATTGGTATCTTTGTTTTATGTAGTTTTGTCTGTCCAACTGCTCCTGCACGTCTCTACCAAAATTATGGGCACGGTTGAGCATTTAAATCTTGAAATACAAACACAGCCTACATTGCCTGAGACTCCAGCCTTGGGTTACTTGGTGGGATTTTAAAGGACAAAAAGAAAAGAAAAGAGCTTGCATTTTTCCTTCCTCTGCTTTTGCAATGTAACTATTCTTTCTGCCTGAGCTCAAGGAGCTTGCATCTCTCTCCTCTGCCTTTGCAATCTAACTACTCTGCCTGGGCTCTCAGGAACTACCTGATTCATCTGTAGTCCCCCAGACTGAGGGAAAAAAGGGGGGGCCATTTTAAATTCAAGCAGGAAAACTATGAGATCTCTGGTTCTGTCTTTATGTAAAAATTCAGTTGTAAATGAGCTGTATTTAATTAGCTTAAAGGAAACTGAGCACTTATATACATTCTCAGAAATATAAACGAGGCTCACCAGAATACATTTTGGGTTCATGTGATCTGGGAAATATTCAATATTAAATTATTACCTGGTATTAAAACTAGCTTAACCTTGTGGGTTTAATTAATACAGACCTGTCTTTAGAATCATCAACATTAAGTATAATACTTTCATTGTAGCTAGGGTTACTGAAAGTAAGTGCATATTGTTTTTGTCATGAAACTTGTCAACAGGGAAAATAACCTGATGTGATTAATTTTTTTAAGTAAATGTAACTGGGATAAGAACTTTTTGGTAAACTCTATAGGAATAATTATGTTTTGGAAACATCCATCTAAAACAGTCCCTCCAAATTTTGGTAACTTTAAAGTAAGTTAAATGATAGGAATTCATTGAGTATCCAGGCCATTTTCAAATAAGATAACATATTGGGAACATTAATTGCTAAACATTAATTGCTAATTAATTGTTAATTGATAAACAGGTCTAAATTTACCTATTTTTGTCTTCTTGTGAGAGAGAAACTAAAGATGTTTGGTGCCACCTTGAGATGTTCTCTACCAATCTATAGAACGATGATGTAAAAGACAGTTCATGGTTGTTTGAGGAAAGTAGGATGTGTGTTTTCAGAAAAGAAGGTATGAGGAATGGAAATGAATTTTGTTAAAGGAAAAAGATTTATTTTTGTTCTAAAGCTGGTTATTTCTAAATGGAAAGAAAAGGGACAAAGTATGACTACAGAAAGTATCAGAATATTTGCAGAAGAGGAATATTGAGAAAAGAATTTTGTATGTGGTCAGGATTTTCTAAGGTTAAATTAAATTGTATTAGGTAAATGGATTTTATTAAGAGTAGGCTGATGTAAGGCTGGACTTGGATTCTCTCTCTCATAAGAGAACAAAGTTTTCCTGGAATGCTTGCTTTTGATATCAGATTGTGTGAGTTTCTGTGCCTTTAAGTGATCTGTATTTATTTTTGAAATCTTTTTTCACCTTAGCTCAAGGAATAATTGTTTCACAGTGACTCATGGGTCTATCCGACCAGGTGTTTTTAAATTTTTTAATATTTTTGACAGACTTCCCAAATATCAAATTCTAACTAAAGTTCTTTTGACCTCCAAGTAACTTTGGGGTCCTTCAAAGGGCCCTTGGAGCATTCCCAAAGAGAGATCCTAAACTAATTGGGTTCATTTGGTATGTTAATTTACAAGGGAAACATTGTCCAAACTCGCTATTGCCTGTGTCAGATGGAATCATCAGGCTCTCCCCAATTTTATTGTAGCCTCCAAACAGATAGGGGAAAGGGTTTGGGGTTCTTCTCCTGTCTAGTCTCTCACCTTAATCTATATCCAAAAAAAAAATCCTCTGTGGGAATACTCCCACTTCTAGGCCCTCAGATCCTGACCCCCATGGCATTTTGCATTGCGCCCAACTCCAATTCCTCCAGGAGTTCCTTTTTGCACCTCTAGGACCCCCTTCACTCCAGGCCTTGGCATCCCATGCACCGTTACAGACTACCTATTGGGTTGGCTACTTCCAAGCAGCCCACATCCTAGGCTTTACAGATGCTTGATCTCGAGGAATACACCCCAACATAGGGAAACTTACTATAGGACATAAGCTTTATAGACAACAGATTCCCCCTCAAGGAGAGCCCTGGCAAAGCACTGGCACTGGTTCAAAGGTCCCCTATCGGGGACCCCTCGCCTGAGGGACCGGGACCAGAGACAACTGGTTAGGAATCGATGGGAGAATAGAGGACACTCAAAATCCCATTAGGTAAGAAGGGAATCTGGAGGACACTCTGACCTCCTTCCGACAAAAGCCCCTGGTAAATGTCTCCGGGACGCCAGACTTCATTTCTAGGAGCACTCTTGGTTGCACGTCACTCAATATGGAGGCTCCTCTTCTAAGCCAGAAGAAACACCTCTGGAATGCATCCTTAAAAATTGGAAATTTTTAAAAATACATGGGCTGAAAAGGGAAAAACTTAACCTCTGTTGTAACACTGCCTGGCCTTTATATAAGTTGGGGGGATGGAGAAAAATGGCCTGAAAAATGGGTCTCTAAATTACAATACCATCTTGCAATTGGATCTTTACTGTCACAAGATGGGGAAATGGCCTAAGATTCCATATGGTCAAGCCTTTATGGTCCTTTACCAAAATCCCGCTCTACGTGGCTCCTGTAATCAAAAGCCTGGGGGATCAGAAAGCACTCCCGACATTTTAGATGATCTCTTAACATTTCCCAATTCTCAGGGGGGAAACCAAGTTTCCCCTGCTTCTCCAGAGCCACCTGCTTCTCCAGAGCCACCTACTTCCCCAGATCCCTCTGACCAATCCCAAACTCCGCCTCCCTATGTCCCTTTATACCCTCCAATACCCCAGGAGGGAGAAACTAATCCCTCCAGAAGCTATTGCCCTCTTAAGGAAGTAGCAAATGGTGAAGGGACCATCAGAGTACATGTGCCCTTCCTTTTAACCGATTTAGCCCAATGCAAACAGAGACTGGGCCAATTTTCTGAAGACCCTAGTAAGTTTGTTGAAAGGTTTCAGGCCCTAACTCTGGCCTTTGATTTAACTTGGAAGGATGTCGAAATAGTTCTATCTACTTGCTGTACCCCTGAGGAAAAACAGAGAATTTGGGCAGCAGCCCAGGGGCATGCTGACCAGCTTGCCAGGCAGGGACCAACCTGAAAGTTTTGTTATGGAGGAGACACTGTCCCAAACCAGAAGCCCTGTTGTTATTATAATTCCCAGGAGGGAACAGAAGCTAGGAAGCACATGATCCAATGTGTATTAGAAGGGATGAGAAAGTATATCAAAAAGTTAACTATGAAAAGGTTAAAGGAATGACCCAAGAAGAAAAAAATCTAGCCCTCTTTCAGGGATGGCTTGTGAAGGCTTTTAGAAAACTTACTAACATTGATCCATCCACTCCCGAGGGTAAATCCCTGCTGGGACAACATTTTATCAGCCAGTCCGCCCCGATATTAGGCGGAAACTCCAAAAGTTACAATTAGGCCCACAAACCCCGATGCCCCAACTCCTAGAGGTGGCCTTTGGGGTATTTAATAATCGAGATCAAGCTGAGGAGGAAGAGAGAACTGGACATGAAAACAGGCAGGCCAGGGCTCAAGCTAAAGTGATGGCCATAGCTGTCAGCCACGCCTTGCAACCTCAGGACAACCCAAGGGAGCCAAGGAAGTTTAATCATCCACCTGGAGGTAAAAGCAGCAAGGGGGAATGCTTCAAATGTAAGTCAACCAGCCACTGGGCCCAAAAGTGCCAAAAAGAACCCCCTGGTCTATGCCCAGTGTGCAAAGAAATAGGTCATTGGAAGTGGGACTGTCCTCAGTCCCAAAGGGGAAGGGGGCTCCCTCTCCCAAGATGGCCGTGCTGGATGACTGAGGTGGCCCCCGGGGATTCTGGCGGCTCCCCCCAGCGAGATGTCTATCTTCCTCCAGAAGCCCCGTGTGGGCTGTTTTTAAATGGATACAGGACCCACTTACTCTGTCCTGATCTCTCACGCTGGGCCTCTTTCCTCCAAAAACTGTACTGTGACTGGTGTTGACGGAAAGTCTCACACCCGTTTCTTCACTGGGCCTCTTACTTGTCAATTTGAACAGTGTTTGACCTCACATGGCTTTTTAGTTTTGCCTGAGTGTCCTACCCCACTTCTGGGGAGAGACTTTCTGGGCTCCCTCAGAGACATATTACAATTAGGAGGCCCTGAGCAGCCCCTTTTCTTGACTCTAAGACAAATCAGTGGGAACAGCAAGGTCCTATTCCTAGCCATATTCTACACACAGTAAACCCTGCAGTTTCCGGCAGAGAAATCCCTGGGAAGGCTATAAATGCCCGACCTGTAAAAATTAGCCTTAAGCCAGAAGTCGCTTAATGTAACAAGAGACAGCACCCCATAAAGTTGAAAGCAGAAAAGGTTTGCATCCCCTCATAGATAAATTCTTAAAACATGGCCTCTTAGTGCACTGTCAGTCTCTGTGCAATACCCCTATTCTACCAGTTGTTAAGTCAAATGGGGAATATCGAATGGTACAAGACCTTAGAGCAGTAAACGATGCAGTGGTCCCTATACAACCCCTTGTGGACAATCCTTACAATATATTAGTCCAAATTCCTGGAGATGCCAAACGGTTTACTGTGCTTGACCTCAGGATGCCTTCTTTTGCATCCCAGTTCATCCCTCATCTCAGTATCTGTTTGTCTTCGAGTGAACTAACCCTCACTCGGGCCAAAAATGCAGCAATATACCTGCACAGTATTGCCTCAGGGCTTTCGGGACAGTCCATACTTGTTTGCCTAGGCCCTAGAAAAAGAACTAAGGGAAATACACCTAAAAGAAGGGGCCATTCTACAGTATGTAAAAGACATATTAATATGTAGTCCCACCACGGAGGCCTCAGATCAGAACACCATTGAAGTCTTTAATTTCCTTGGGGCCCAGGGGTACAGGATCTCCCAGCAAAAAAAGCACAAATCTCAAAGCAACAAGTTAAATATCTGGCATACATTATAAACCTTGGAAGCAGACCATTATCTCCAGATAGAAAACAAGCTATATTAGGCCTAAGCACCCCAAAGGAAAAAGAAAATCTTTGTACTTTCTTAGGCATGGCACGATTTTGCAGCATTTGGATTCCAGGATGTGGACTCATGGCTAAGCCTCTATATGAAGGCCCAGATACAGAACCATTACTGTGAACTGGGTAACAAGAAAAGGCTTTTAATAATATCAAACAGGCCCTCACCAGAGCTCCTGCTCCGGGTCTCCCCAGTTTAAAAAAAAAAACAACATTTATCTTGTACGTAGCTGAAAAACAGGGGACAGCTCTGGGGGTCCTTGTACAAAAGCTAGGAGAAGTTCCTCAGCCTATAGGCTATTTTTCCAAACAACTAGATTCCATGGCCCAAGGTTGGCCGGGCTGCCTCCAGGTAGTAGCTGCCACTGTTTTATTAGTGGAAGAAGCTAACAAGCTTACCTCTGGACAGCCACTGGAAGTCCAGACCCCCATCAAGTACAAGGGATTCTGGAGATTAAAGGCCACCGCTGGCTAACTGGAGGCCACCTTACTAAATACCAGGCTTTACTCCTTGACTCCCCAGAGCTAACCCTCAAAACTTGCCATACCCTTAATCAGGCTGTACTCATGCCCATTGAAAGCCCAAAACTAACACATTCCTGCCTTGAAACCTTGACCAGCTTTACGCCTGTAGGCCTGATCTAACAGACCAGGCCACAGAAAACTGGGAGGAAGAATGGTTTAATGATGGCAGTAGTTTCATTAAAGATGGAGTCAGGAGGGCAGGGTATGCCACTGTGAGCACTTACATTGTTATAAAAGCAAAACCTTTGTCACCTAGCACTTCAGCCTAAAGGGCTGAACTAATATAGCCCTAACTCAAGCTTTAACCTTAGGGGAGGGAAAAATTATAAATATATATACAAACTCAAAATATGCCTTCCTTGTTTTACATGCCCATGCAGCTGTCTGGAAAAAAAAAAAAAAAAAGGAGTTTTAAATGCAAAAATTCCCCTGGAAAATATGGGGCTGAGATATTATATCTCATAGAAGCGGCTCAAAAACTAAAACTAGTAGCAGTCATTCACTGCCATGGGCACTAAAAGGAAAATTCTCAATTTACCCAAGGGAACAACAGGGCAGATTGGGAGGCAACGAAAGCAGCCCTGATGCCCATACCAGGTAGAAACCAATATTGAGAAAAATCAACAACAAGCCACTGGGCTTCAGCAGACAATTAACCACCAATCCTCGCTATTCAATATGGGCGGGGAAATTGAAAACTGGTTCTCCACAAGGTATAAAACAATTTCTGTCAGGAGGTTTTCATTTTCTTATAACCCTCCTCTTTTCAGTCATACTGATTTATGCCATATTTCGTCTAGTACTCTGTTGTCTTCCCTACTGTTGTAAACTTGTGACTAAGACTTTTCGGTCCAAGAAGGAGACCCTGGGACCAACAGATCCAGACCTTCCATTCTAAAAATGTTGAAACATGTTAAACTTTAACCCAGAGATTAACAAAAATGTACAGAGATTAACAAAAATGTACACCCAAGCAGAAAGGCTTCTTGGCAGGGACGACATCACCTCCCCTGCCTGGTCAACAGTTAAGGAAGCCCTCCCAGAGTTAACCAGGTTCCTTCCCTTTTTAGGCCTTTTAATGGCTATTGTTGTTCTCCGTTTTAGCCTTTGTTTGTTTAACCTTTTGGTTAAGTTTGTGTCTTTTAGGCTTCAACAGTTTGAAGTAAGGCTCACAATGGCTCAAGGAATTTAGCCCATTCCAGTGGACAATGGCTCAGGTCCCCACAGGTCCTTGGAAAAGTCAGAGGGACTTTTACACCTCTAGGGTAGGCTAGGGTCTGCGGCCCCTGTCCAGCAGGAAGAAGTTTCAGAAAAAGACAGCTTCGGCCCCTTACCCCTTAAGAATAAGGGTGTAGAGTCTCTGAGGGGGGAATGAGACAGGCCTGGGACCTGGGACCCTTTGCTGCAGTGCTGCAATGCTTGCACTTGGACACATCTCTCCTTAAGCAACAAAATGCAAAGAAACTGTACGGGACTAAAAATAACGCGCAGTTGGGACAAAATTATGGACTAAAGACACGGAAAACAAAAAACTCAACTGCCACTTCTGAAGAGCTGGGAGCAAAAACAGGGTGTCGGGAGCAAAAGCAGGGTACTGAGCATGCCCCCTGCACACAACACCACCTAAGGGGTGGGCAAACCACCTAAGCTACCCCTCTGGACCGACCCCTGGACACACCCCTACCCTCACCCCATATAAGGAACAAGCTCACCCCCCCTTAGCGAGCAAGCAAGCAGGGGAACCTGTTGTTTGTTCTCGCTCCTCCCTGCTGCAGCAGGGGCCCCAATAAAGACTTGCCTAAAAAGAAAAAAAAAAAAAGAAACACTGATAGAAGATTGGAAGGCAAGAGGAAGAAAGAATCCAGGGTATCCGTTTTCTGCATCTCAATTTCTTCATTTCTCAAATGAGAATAATAGTTATCTCGTAGAGTATACTTAAAGATAAATGTGTAAAGAGTTCAAGTAATATAATAATACCTGGCATATAATAATGCCTCAGCAAATTAGTTTTTCTCATTATTTAAGTACTTTCTAAAATTTTTCATAATGACTTTATAATCTTTGAAAACTTCTCTGCTAATTGCATTAATTTGAAAATGTTATACAGAAACATACTTCCAGGCTATCATTCCCAACCATGAAAATATTTCCAATTGTATGAATAGAGACAACAGTGATTAATAAGTCTATATATCTACAGTGTGTGATAAATTATAAAAAATGTATTAATCGACAGTTTTAAGATCATATATTTTGGGAACCGACCACCAATAATTTAAATAAGTTACTGAAGAGGACCCTAAAGAATTTGGCCTGTGCACTGACACTAATAAAGAAAGATTTAATAGTAAATAAAATATACATCCATTTTATTTTTCTAATTTAATCAATCTCAACTCAACAATAAAATTTTACACACATATTATATATGTATATATGTACATATATATAATATATATGTAACTGTTTATATTTGTTTTGCTCATTTGACAAAATGCTAAGTATTTTTCATTGTGTTCTATGATATTCATAAGAAGCTTTATGGTCCTAAACAAATACCTTTTAGAGAGCATCCTTTAGTTAACTGAATTTTTGTAAGGATGGACAGCATTAAATTATATAAAAAAATGTTTTTGATAAAAAAATACTGTGTATTACTGATTAATAAAGGGGAAATCTAAAGTTAAAACTACAATAAAACAATAAGTGATTCAGGTTAAAGTTGGAGGTTTAGAATATGTAATAAAACTTTTTATCTATATTGGCCTTTAAATCCAGAGAAATTCATCCTGCCCCTCCCCCTTATATCAATTTTTGAACTACTTTGTACATGAAAATTAATGAGCTGCAATAGGATGAAGATCAGAATATAATAAAAGAAAAAATGAGAAAGAATTACAGAGAATACCCTTGAATAAACTGTGGAGAAGAAAATCAGAATTTGGCAAAAATCTCTAGCTCCATTTGTGAAGTACCATGTCAAGCCCCAGTATGTATATGTAGAACTCAATGCTTCTACAAAAATAAGTCTTAAAACACTGATCTGATAAAAAGAATATCTTGATAACAAAAGATAATTGTTCATTTTCATATATTCAATTAAAAGAGTTCTTTTAGGGGGCTTCCCTGGTGGCGCAGTGGTTGAGAGTCCGCCTGCCGATGCAGGGGACACGGTTCGTGCCCTGGTCGGGGAAGATCCCACATGCCGCGAAGCGGCTGGGCCCGTGAGCCATGGCTGCTGAGCCTGCGCCTCCGGAGCCTGTGCTCTGCAACGGGAGAGGCCACAACAGTGAGAGGCCCGCGTACCGAAAAAGAAATAATAATAAATAAATAAAAGAGTTCTTTTATATCAAATTCCTAATTAATTCCCAAAATATTTTAAAATGTCTTTTAAAAGAACAATTTAGGAAAGTTTTATGATGACTATTATACTAATTGCTTCATACAACATAGTCAGGTTTAGAAGATAAATGCTTTAAACTGATCATTAAAAAAACTAGTTTCTTGCACCTTATCTCACCCTTTATAATCCACACATCACACTCTACCATATTTATCTTCATTATTTTTCTGTAGATCATTCTAATGCTTAAAAACTCCTTATCTCACACTTCCTGGGTTCTATTTTGTTGCTCCTGACCCCCTCTCCCACCCACTCGCCCACACACACAACTTCAAAGCCCTGCCTTTTTTGCCTGAGTGAAAAGGACTTCCCTCTCTAAACTGTCAGTTGATTTCACTTGGCCTCTGTACCACCCACCCAGAGCCTAGCATTTTCTACTTAGGATTGTTATTTTCCCCTCTCCCCTTCTGGACTGTGAGCTCTGGAAGAGCAAAGGCTTTCTATCATTGCACCAGTACTTGGTATGGTGCTTGGCACATAGTAGGACCACAATAAATATTTTCAAATGAATGAATATTTGTATATGAAGATGTGGATCCAGATGCCAATTCTGCAGAGGATTGGACAAATCATTTGATTTCAAAAGGCCTTAAACTGTCTTACCTCTAAAGTGGGAAAAATAATAACATCTGTATTTCTTCCTTACAGGGATGTTGTCAAGATTCCATGAGGTCATATATGTGAAAGAAATTTCTTTACTTGAAATGTGTTACACAAATGCTTTTATTATACTTTTTTATATTCCTCCACAATGCTTAATATACAGTACTTTGCACATAGTGCTTTGCATGCAATAAGTATTCAATGAAGCATGCTGAATGATTGAAGACGGAGAAAAAATCCATGTCCATTATCACTGCCATTCTGTCCCCCTTTGAAAACTGTGATGGCTGAATAGCTGCCTTTTTCTCTTCTCTAGACATTAAGCAACCTGACCTTTACTTCAGCAATCTATTCATTGAGGGCTAAGGATTACAAGGCTGCTGTGGTTCTGAATTGTTAGTAACTCTTTGATCTAAGTACTAAGTAAAGTACAGTGGTTTAACTGTACACTGTTCTTTCTTTACTTCCCATTCTCACAGTGAACCCAGTGTCAGCTGAAACACCAACCTTACTGAAAAGTATCTCTCATGATTGCATTTTAAGGACTGTACATTATTCAAGACTAGAATCTATCCCTTGACTGTGTTTCATTATTCGTCATTAATTACTAACAATTATTCAATAAATTGCACGTTATTTCATTACTCATAAACATAACCCTTCATTATGTCATTACTCATAAACATAACTATTTTTCTAAAAATGATTTCAGAAACCATTTTTTTTAATAATTTGGTGTGTAGGTGGTAATTATTTTAAAAATTTACATTTTCTAAAATATGGTTAAATCTGGCACTTATAAATTTGAAAAAAAACATAAGTCTGATAAGCGAAAAGGAAGAAACTGGATAACTTACACAGTACATATGTAGGGTTTTCCCATAAAATTTATCATGAAACCAAAATGGTAACCATTAAGAAAACAATTATTAATTTCATCTACTCTTTTTTTAAAAGCATATTTGCATCTTATTCTTAGTACAATACTCAACATTTTCACAAAAGAATCATACACACACACACACACACACACACACACACACACACACACAAACTCTCCATATTATATTGTATTCAGAAGAGAAAAGTCATACTCAGAGCTTAGGCAAAATTGATTAATATATTAAATATTACAGTATTAATATATTAAAACTATTAATTTATTAATATAAAACTAATATAATTAATTATATTAATTTATAATTGATATAAACCTATTAATATATTAAAATTGATTAATATATTAAATATTACAGTATTTTTATTGATACTTATTATGGAACTGCCACACGATTCAGCCAGGCTGACAGGCACAAGGGAAGAGGTAGAAGTGGGAAGCCCACTGAATGTCTGGTCAGATGACGGAAGGTTGTGTGTCTGAGTATCAACCCTTCAACCAAACTAGTTAGAAATAAAAATAAAGTGCAAATTCTAATGACCTCTGTGTCTGGCATTATACCAACTGGTTTTACATCAATGCTAACAATCAGGCTGTGAAGTATTTTACTTATTCTCATATTATAGATAAAGAAACAGAAGCTTTGAGAAGTTAAATAACTTGTCCTGGGTCCCAAAGCTAGTGAAGAGGTATGTCTAAAACCAGAACTTCTGTGTTTAACTACCATCCTATACATTAGTTAGCAGTTAAACTAACAGATCGGTTTAGATTAGAGCAAAGCGGAACTGTGTTTCACCAGGGGATGAATCATGAATGTGAATATTTTAGATCTTAATTCTCATCTGCAAGCCCTGGTTCAGCACTCCAGGTCCAGGACCAAGTCTGACTTTAATTTGGTGAGATGTAAAGCATACTCAAAAGAGCTCAATTTACCCTGCCATTTGAAGGGTCCTGACTGTACGTCTTACCCTAACAGCCAAGCTTCTATCTTGTGCTTGGCAGTAAATCTCTACCTTGAACCCCAGTTCTGATAACTAAGTCCCTGTTATGCCCCCTTGTTGCTGGTCAAAATATTCTGCCCAGGATCTCAATGTTGATCACATTCCAGGGCTGCAGTGCTGCCCTTGGATATCAGGCTTAAGGCATGGTCCTTCCTCTAATTGTGCCATCTCTAATTTAATAGGTCCAACTCTCTTGACCCGGATACTCTTTTTTCTTACCTACTTGGCTTTTAGACCATTAAAGTTATTTATACTTTGACCTACCTAGGTCACAGTATATTGCTATCTATCACTGTGCTCTCTGATCATCTTTCATGGCTCTCAATTAAACAAGGACAGGCTTAGCCACACCCATTAGTGACAATAAGATACTGGTTTTAGTGTTGGTAATTTATTTAAATGGTCTGATCTATGTGGGGAAAATGAAAATGCAGTCCCTCTCCTCTCACTATAAACTTTAGTTATTGGTGGTTTAAAAGATAAATTACTGCATTGAAACTATTTTGCTAATTTTCTTGTTAGTCTGAAAGACATTTACCAAGGAGTGCCATCTAGGCACTCAGATGAGAATTTATTTTTTAATTAAACCCCAAATATGATCTGGATGATTTTAATGTGTTCTAAGTAGAAAGGGATTTTTTAACCCTCTACTCTTTACATTTTTAGTTTTGTTTTGGTTTGTTTTTGTTGTTATTGTTTTTGGCTAGTGGCAAGGGAGGTAAAGGGGTTGGTGGAAGACTACTGAGAAATGATATCCTTTGATGAAATAACTTTGTGCTCAATAAGCAACTGAATGCGCTATTGTGAGCATTCCAGGGCATGACCTGAAGACAAAGTAACACATAAGAGCATGAATATGATGGTTCTAGAGACATGGTTAGAATATGCAAACCTTTTACACATTTCTTGGCCTAGCTCTGAAATTTATTCAGCTTGGAGAAGGATATAAATGCAAAATAAAACAATCCTCTTAGGAAACAATTCTCTCTGTCTCTCCGGTCAAAAATTTCCTGGGTATTTTAAATCTTAGCATGATACTATAGAAATGGAGAAAGTAAGCAAGCACTGAATGGAAAAAATACCTAGTCTAAAATTAATCTTATGACATATGTGAGCTATCTCAGTTCTCAAATCCTTCCCACAATCATACTCACATTTTCTCATCTCTAATGAAAGCAGTCAAAGTTCTGGAGATAACGTTGAAAGACTCTAATTGCCTTTATGGGAGCATTTTCATGAGATGATGAAAAAAATCAGGAGTTATACCTTAAACTGGAATTTTGTCTTTCATATAAAAGACACAAAAATCCACTTTTTAAAAAAATGTGATAAAGACAGGTAATAGGTGCAGCTCTATTCAAGCACTCCGGTTACCAAAAGTTAAATAAACTAATACTAATATCACCTCAGAAATTTAAAAGAGTGGATTTAAATAGATTTCAGCTATTGAAAAATGTGCATGAACCATGTAGCCTCCTTCTCAGAAAAATAAGGTGGAACTCCAACACACTTTGATGGAATTTGTACATTGGAAACTGACCACTGATGGTTAACTCCATGATAATGATTGGTTACTATCACTGGTTCACAAACTAATTCTTTAACATTCTGTAAGCTCCTGCACTCTGTGTACCTACAACATACACACACACACACACACACACACACACACACAAACCCAGACCCCTGCTGTTTCATCCTTTTGGAAATGTTGCAACTAACACTGGTTCAAAATCCCCAGACTTTAAACAATTATATTTATTGGACACCTTCCAAGTGACAAATATTCTTGAGTTACATAAGTTATGTTTAATACTCCCAAGAATCTGTACGGTGGCTATACTTATTTTCATTTTACAAATATGGAAACAAGGGCACAGAATGAATAGCTTTGCACAAGATAACACATTTGGAATTTGCATCCACATAAATGACACTGATTATACCTGAAATAGAAAATGATTTACCTGCCTTATCTACTTGCACTTCCAAAGCTGTCTGATTATGAGCCTATCCAAGAGCATCTGCCAAGAATCAGACTGAGTGTGGCATTCCCCATACCTGGACTCGATCTGTGAACATCTGATCCTATTCCACTGCCCATCCGTGACCCAGATTATCAGTATTCCCCATATTGTCTCTGGATTGGTGCCCTTTTCACCTGCTCAATCAGTGCCTAGCAGAGTCCCTGCCGTATAGTAGGTACTTGATAAATATTTGTTCAATGAGTCAATAAATAAATTAGTGCTCTATGGCTAACCCCAGCTACATGGAGGAGAGAGGGGCAGTGGAAAGAAAATGTTAACCCAATTGTGTATGTCATCCTTTGAAACCCAAACTAATTTTCACACTCTGCGAAGCCCTTCCTTAGCCACCAAGCAGTGTCATGCAGAATTTTCTCTGTTCCTTGTACATTTTATACCATCAGAGTGTTTAACCATCTCTGTCTCTCACTAGAGAGCAGTGTTCCCAGGGCCTGGAACGTAGTAGGATGCTCAACTACTGTTAAATGAATGGGGAACGATGAGAGAAATGCCTATATTTCATCAGAGGCAGCAGCAATTGGCAAATTGTCCAAGAGATGGAATAAGCTTAGACCAGAGGGAGTCTAGGGAGCCATCTGGGACCTTAAGAATTAGAAAGTTTTTATAAAGCAGAGGACATCAATGTCAAATATAGCACTGAAGAGAAAGAGACTGAGCACTAAGAAAAGAAAGAACGGGAGCAAGAACCGTGCCTCATATGTTCACCTCTTATCTCCAGGACCCAGCCCTGAGTCAGCATTTGTTAGCCATTCATTAAATGTTTATTAAATGACCACCAAGTGAGTGCACCGGTGACTTCTGTAATAACAGTGTCAGTGGAATTTGCAATATCAGAGTCAGTGGATAAATAAATGGATTTTGATGAAGAACAGAATGGTGAGGCAAAGTATGTATTCTCCCTCACCCACTATGCCTAGAAAATCAATAAATAGGGGTTGGTTGACAGATTTACATCTGCTCCTCTCTGAAGTGTGCATCTCTGTTTGAAAAAAGACACTGACCACTCTGAACAATGATGTAGGCCATAGAGACAGTTCCTAAGTAAAGGGGATAACGTCAGATTTATAATTTAGTCTAGTGTTTCCCAAGCATTTTTAGAGTATGACACAAATAAGAAATTATAATCTCTATATCATATATTAAGGCCAAAGACAATGTTACTTACAGCTGGACACTGAAAGTCGTAGCCCAGGAGATTATATATCCCAGGCACCCCAATGGATAAAGCAAATCTGTAATCCATGCTCATCATGCAAGCTGGGAAACACCGGTTTGGTAAAAAGTTGGGGGAACTGGCCAATCTGTCAGAAAGGCCTTTTTAAGTGTAAGACACAAATATATTACAAAGTTAAAAAAAAAAAAAAAAGAACTTTGCATTTACCTGTTATTGTAGATCAGGGGTCCCCAATGCCCGGGCCACGGACTGGTAGCACAGAGCAGGAGGTGAGCAGCGGGTGAATGGCAAAGCTTCATCTGCCGCTCCCCATCGCTCCCCATTGTTCGCATTACCGCCTGAACCATCCCCCCACCCCACCCCCGCATCCGTGGAAAACCTGTCTTCCATGAAACCGGTCCCTGGTGCCAAAAAGGTTGGGGACTGCTATCATAGACTGCCAGGGAACCACAATATTTGAACAGAACTGGATTGATTTTATCCAGGATTATTAAATCTTCTTTGGCCTTCCTTCACTTTATACTCTGAAAACCACGTTCTCTAAAGTCTTACTGGCCCATACTTTGGTTCTTAGAGTCTCATTTAAACATCTTTGTTCTCTCTTCTTTTTTTAATAGATCTTTATAGATCTATTTAATAGATCTTTAATAGATCTTTATTGGAGTATAATTGCTTCACAAGACTGTGTTAGTTTCTGTTGTACACCAAAGTGAATCAGCCATATGCATACATATGTCCTCATATCCCCTTCCTCTAGAGCCTCCCTCCCACCCTCCCTATCCCACCCCTCTAGGTCATCTCAAAGCACCGAGCTGATCTCCCTGTGCTATGCTGCTGCTTCCCACTAGTTACCTATTTTACATTCGGTAATGTATATAGGTCGATGCTACTCTCACTTTGCCCCAGCTTCCCCCTCCCACCCCGTGTCCTCAGGTCCATCCTCTATGTCTACGTCTTTATTCCTGCCCTGCCCCTAGGTTCATCAGTACCATTCTTTGTTCTCTTGGTAGATGTTTTAAAATTTTTCATTACAGAAAATTTCAAACATATTCCACAACAGAGACAGACTACTATAATGAACCTCAATCACCAGCTTCAAAAATTATTAACTCGTGACCAATCTTACTCCACCATTTTATTTCCTCCCTTTCAGACATCGTATTATCTGCATTATACCTCTCTAAAAGTTAGGTATTCTTTTTAAAATGACCACATACTATTATCACATCTTTTAAAATATCATTTATGATAATTCCTTAATATCATCAGACAGTTCTATTCATATTTTCTAAATTTTTCATAATTTTTGTAATTTGCAGCAAGATCCTAACATAATCCAGACATCGCAACTGGTTAGTATACTAATGTGTCTCTGAAGTCTCTTTAGTCTATTTTTTTTTTATTCTTTCAGTTCTTTGTTAAAGGTACCTTTTCTCTAGCAGGGTTTCTCCCCATAACCCAGAATATGCTGATTGTATTCCTATAGCCGGATTCAACATGTTCCTAGGCTGTATTTCCAGGAAATGAGTAGTCACATCTAGAGCTCATTATGATGTACATGTTATTGCTGTTGGTAGTTTTACCTAACCTGGTCATATTTTGGAATTCATACTTCATCAGCTAGTTTTGTTACAGGTATTTTCTATAGGTTTGGGGTCTTGCTATCCTAGCTGCTTTTTTGGTTTTTTATGGTGAATTCAGGAAAATTTTTAAACTAGCTATCATCATTACCACATTCTAAAAATATTTCTTAAAATTGACTTTATTTTTTAAAGTTTCAAGAGATATTGCTTTAGTATTTATTTTGAGTTTGAGTATGTTAATGACAGTTCTCTTATCTTAGATTTCCTCTAACTTACATGACATATGGATGCATATTAAAGGAAAAGCATGCTCGGGTATTCTTGGTGTTGACAAACTATTTTCATCATAATTTTTCTTATATTTATGTAACACTAAACAGGAATGAAATCCTTTGAATTTCGCTCTCATAGAATCTTAAAAATAAAACAAATTTACAAAATAAATTAAAAGAAAATTGTCAGGGTTTAAAATGCTCAGTAATGATTAATTTCTCTCCCTCCCAAAGTGGAAACCAATCAAGAGAAAGAGACAGACAGATGGAAATCAAAACATCATCTTTCATACTGATAAGGCAGCTAAAGAACACGGCTCAGTGTTAGGATAAGCATTCCTTGCCCTCGCCCTTCCAAGTCCAAACCTCGGGACAACATACTTGTACAAAGTTTGGGTCTACTGCGCAGCCACAACCTATAATGAATCAGTGCTTATTATCCCTCAACAAGGTAATTCACTCCACTTCTGTGGACAAGAATGAGGGTTGGAACAAGATGTCAGGAGTGTTTCTTTAATGGGCATATATCCACACAGAAATAGGGAGAGGGGAGAAATTTCCTCTCACTGAAATTACAAAACAATTACCAATCAATTTAACTACATTAAGTTAATGTGATATATAATATTTTTCTAAAACTGAGTGAACTGGTAGAAAGCTGTATTTGTCTACAGTATTTATATGTTTTATGTCAGTTGCTACTGGCTTGATTATTATTGCTTTGAGCATATCTTGATCATTGATTAATTTTCATTATTTTCCCTTTTTAATGACAAACTCCTTTGGACAACCAATTGGTCACTTTCTGTGACAGAGAACATATTAGTATACCAAAATGCAATACCAATGTTTCTTAAATATTGCTTACGAAAATATCTTCACTGAACTGCAAAGCATAAAGAAAGAAATGTTGCAATTAGTACAAAGATAGAATCCACACAATCTCCCAGCACATTCATATGCAAGATAAACATCCTATGGTACATATTCTTTTGTATTTGACATCCCTATAGCAGTGTCCTGTGATGATTCAATTCTCGCAACTCTTCTCAATTCAAACTAGGGCAAAACTTTTGCATTAATTATGGTGATGTCAGTTGACTATCACTTTGTTCCAATGTAAATGTAAAGTCAACAGAAAATCAGCATCCAGATAATCTAGAATATTTTATGTCAATTACTTTACATCATCAAATAGAAAATCTAAACATTCTCCTTATATTCATGGATAATGAAAACTAAGTTGTCAAGGTTCCAGGTATCTGTAGATGCCAGTTTCAGAAGTACTGGGCAGAGAAGGGGAATACACAAATATCTGAGGTTGAATACATGGATGACAAAATGCGGTAATACAGCAAGTGATAAAATTCAAACATATCCAAAGAAAACTAAGAATTCACATACTACCAAAGGCAAACATCTCTAAAATGGGAGCAAAAGGCTCTCTCTTCCCATCCCGTTCAAAAATGGTCTACTACGGAATAGGAATTGTTAAGTAATGGAAGGGAGGCTGAAGAGAACAAAGATAAGGACATATACAAAATCTACTGTAGAGTTACTGAATCAGCCCAGAGACATTGCACAGTCTAATCTCAACATGAGATGAGAAGTTTGTTCAGTCTTCTCGAGGATGAACTGCTCTCTTTTTGTCTGTAGGTCACTATGTGATTCTAAGGGACCACAATTACAGCATCATGATGGCAGGAACATAGATTATCTTCACAAATGTTCCAGACCAGAATCCAGAGCTTAACTGCATCACCTATCTCTCATTTCCTCTGTTAACAGGTTGTTTGGCAAACAAAATCAGGGCCACAGGAATGGTCCATTGCCATTCTGTGGTAAAATCTCTGTCCTTCTGTTAACAAAATTGCTAGTCTTTTAAATGTTAAAATGGCCAGTCCTGAAGTCTGATTTGCTAACCAGATGATATAGGCCAAAAGAAGAGAATTCTGTATACAGGCTGGTAAGAAGGGCCACATGTTTGTATGAGAGAAGGATGAAAAAAACTACAAAATTAAGCCTAAATGTTATAACAATGCTTCTAAACTTCTTATTCCTCTATACTACATTTAATCAACATTGTCACATTTTATCCAAGATAATGAAATGTTTCCAAGTAAATGTAATCCCCAACATGTCATCAAGCTATATTTCAAAAGTGTTTGTAAATCAGTTACTTGGAACTTGTAGCCAGATAACCCTCACAGCTGCTTAGAACTCAGATATAATTTCTCATATAAAAAAAGCTGATAAATCATGTAGGTACAATGATATTATTAGAATTACCGTTCAACTTCATGTGGATAAAAGAGACTTCTGTGGACCTAACCACCATTTATAACAAGAAGGTGGCAAGGGATAAACAGATTATATGAATTTGAATGTTCACAGCTGGACTGAACTCATTTTTAACACATTCAAAGAGGTTATCGGTGATTCCAATGAGTTGCCCTAAAACTTAAAGTTGCCATCTGAGAATGAAACTTCAGAAAGAAACCAGAAATAACGAAATTAATTCTCAGTAAAAATAACACACTCCAAGAGGTATATACCTGAGTCTACTTGGACACTTTCAAGTCTAAGCAAAATAACTAATGTACAAAGCCAGGAAAATATGTCTGAAAACAAAAGAAAGTTCTACCCTAGATACGGGTATTATGAAACTGCCTGCAGGAAGAGAATGCGGTCTGTGTGAAGTCTCAAAAAAAGGGGTAGTCATAGGTCAGGTCCCTGCAAGTTTTTGTAAAACACCACCAATGGCAAAGAAATACTCAGTTTGCAAGGCACAAATATCTGGTCACTAAAATAACTGACTTCAAATATTCATTTACTCCAAAAATATCTCTTGAGTGTGTATGATGTTCTCAATGGTGTTTTAGGCAACAGGGACAGTTTAGTGATTAAACGGGATAACAATTACGTTCTAGGTGGAATAGAAATAAAATAAACAAAACAAAAAAAAAGAAAATATTTGGCTATGTTTGATGATGAGCAATCCTATTGGGGAAAAAATAGAGAAAAGAAGGAGAATAACGAAGAGGTAGAGGGGTATAATTCTAAATAGGTTGATTAGGGAATTCTAAATAGGTCTAACAGAGAAGGTGACTTAAAATTAAACCTGCTGATGGTAAGAGGAGCAATGTGGATACCAGTTGCAAGAAACAAAGAATGAAGAAAACAGAAATGCTAAGGCATTGGGGTAAAAGCATGCCTGGGGTGTTTGAGAAATAGCAAGGACACCACTATGTCTGGAATGCTTGCATCAGGAAAAAAGAAGCAACTGAGGCTAGTCTATGTAGGCCCTTATAGACTATCCTCAGGAGTTTGGCTCTTACTCAGGGTCAAATGGAAAATCACTGCAGAGGGTTAATATGATCTGACTTGCATTTTGACAGCATTACAATGGGTACTCCGTCAACATTAAACTGGGGGGAGGAGTGTGTGCAGGTTGTAAGGAACAAAGCAGAGAAAACAGATAGGGAGCTACAATATTCCAGGCACAAAATAATAATGACAAGCACCGTTAATGGTGACAAGCCTGGTGGCAGTGGAAATGATGACAAGACGTTGGATGATTTTGATGGTCGAACTGACAGAATTTCCTGAGAGATTGGGTGATATGCAAAAGAAAGTGAGACGTCAAGGATGCCTCCAAGATATTTAGCATGATCCACTGACAAGGCAGGGCTGCAGTTATCTGAGGTGGGGCAACTTGGAAAGAATATATTTGTGAGACTGACAAGAGTTCACAAGACTGTTCTATGGCTGAGGCAAACAAACACTTAAAAATCTCCATCTGCCTGTGTGTTGATTCCACGCTCACCAGGAAAGCTTTCAATCGTTAATGCAATCCACCCGATGGTATTAGGGAGACAGTACCCAGGATAACAAATGTGAGTATTTTAGTCATAATAAAGTTTATCTTCTATCACTTTACAAGAGGGTGTTCCATCTACACCCTCGCTTGAGAAGTCTGAAATCATTCTCATATTCATTTCTCTCTATATAATATGTCTCATATTCTCTGACTGCTTTTAAGTATTTATGTTTATCGCTAGACTTTGGCAATTTAATTTTGATGTGTGTGTGTGTTTTTCTTGTGTTTATCCTATATAAATTAAACAAAATAAATTTATTATTAAAATCTTAGTAACTACAAAAATTTCAAACCCAGATGGCTTCACTGAAGATTTCTATCAAATATTTATGTAAAATATAATACTAATGCGACATAAACTCTTTTAGATATGTGAAGATGAGGGACTACTTCCAACACATTTTATGAGTCCAGCATAACTCGGATACCTTAGCCAGACAAAGAAAGAAACAAGAAAACTACAGATCAATATCCTTCATGAATATAGATACAAAAAACTCAAGATATTTTTGGAAATAGAATCCAGCAATATACAAAAAGGGGTACTACACCATAACCAAAAAGGTTTTATCCCAGAAATGCAAGGTTAGTTTCACATTCAAAAATCAATCAATGTAATTCACCACATTAATAAAATAAGATATATATTATCATCTCAATAGACACTGTAAAAAGGATACCTGATTTTAAAATGTTTTAAAACAATCAGAAAACTAGCAACAGAAGACATACTTATCAAAACTCCTTCTAATAATGAAAGAGTGAATAATTTCCCCTTAATATTCAGTAAAGTAAGTAAGGATTCCAATCTCACCACTTCTATTCAACAGTATAATAGTAATCCTAGCCATTGCAGCAAGTGAGAAAAGGAAATAAAAGATATACAGACTAGAAAGAAATAATTAAATTCCTAAATAAGTTAGAAAAAAATGCTTATAGAACAAATAAGTTTAATAAGATCTCAAGATTTAAAGCCAATATTTAAACATCAAGTTTATTTTTATATACTAGCAACAAACAATTGGAAATGCTTTTTAAAATATGAAGAAAGAAAAGGAAAAAAGAAAAATAATAATAAAATAGTCTCTAAAACCATGAATTATTCATTGATAAATTGAACAATTTATATGTAGACTTGTACAATGAAAGCTACAAAGCACTGGGGGGAAGAAATTTAAAAAGACCTAAATAAGTGCAAAAACATACTATGTTAATGGAATACAAGGCCAAAATTGTTCAGATGTAAGTTCTTCCCAAATTGACCTACAGATTCAACTCAATCACAATTTAAATCTCAGCAAACTCTTTTGCAGACTTTGACAATATGATTCTAAAATATGTGTGAAAATGCAAAAAAAAAAAGCTAGACTATGTATGAAAATGGAAAAAATAAATAAATTTGAAAAAAAAAACATATGAAGGAATTATACTGTTGGACTGCAAATTTTACCATAGAACTACTGTAGTCAATACAGTGTGGTACTGGCATAAGGATAAAACATAGATTAATGGAACAGATCAGAGAATCCTTAAATAGACAAGGCATACATAGTCTATTGATGTTCAACAAAATGCCCAAGGTAACTCAATGGAACAAAGAAAGTCTTTTCAACTAGTAGTGCTAGAACAATTCAGTGTCCACATGTGAGGGGAGGGGTGGATTCATATTCATATCTAGATAAACCTCAATCTTTATCTCACCCTATACAGAAAAATTAACCTGAAATGGATCACAGACCCAAATGTAAAAGCTAACTCTCTAAAACTTATAGAATAAAATATGGGAGAAAATATCTGTTATCTGGGCAAAAATTTATTAGATTGAACAGAAAATCACTGTTTAAGAAAAACTGTTAAATTGGACTTCACCAAATTTCAAAAGTACTTCTCTTTGAAACACATAATTAACAAAATGCCAAGGCAAGACACAGACTAGGAGAAAGCATTATAATACATGTATATGACAATGGATCTTTTTCCAAAAAAAGCAAAACAAAACAAATATATATATATACATATATGTACATACACATACATATATATATACCACATGTATGTCCGTACAGACATACATACCTACACACACTCTTACAACTCAGTTATAAGAAGACAAAAAAAGCCTACTTTTTTACTTTGGTGTTTGTTTGTTTGGTTTTGGTTTTTTGGCCATGCTGCACGGCTTGTGGGATCTTAGTTCCCTGACCAGGGATTGAACCAGGGCCGTCGGCAGTGAAAGCGCCAAGTCCTAACCACTGGACCACCAGGGAATTCCCAAAAACCTACATTTTTAAATGAACAAAATACTTGAACAACACATCAAAAAAAGATACACAAATGGCCAGTAAGCAAACCAAAAGCTTATCTTTCACCATCAGGGAAATGTTAACTAAAACCAAAAAGATATACCATACCAAATTCACTGCAATAGTTAAAAGTAGAAAGACTGATAATGCCAAGTGTTAGTAACGATGTGGGGCAACTGAAACCCTCATATGCCACTGGTTGGTGGGAATGTAAATGTTAAAACCACTTTGGAAAACAGTTCGGAGGTTTCCTATATAGTTAAACATACAGTAGTAACATAGGACTCAGCAACTCCACTTCTATGGATTTATCAAGTGTGCCAGTTATCAGTTTATCGACTCCCAGCTCCATATTCACATTTCATTGTCTGCTCTGTGATAATGGAGCTTAACCCTGTAAATATTTCTCCTCTGCCAGAGGGCACAACATAAGGCTTTGTAGTACAGGGTTCTGGAAAAACAGTGGAGAAAGAAGAGGTTTCTCTTTCTGGTGCTGGTGTACTCCTCACGTCAGGCTCCTGAAGTACACACAATGCTTCCCTGAGGTGCCCAGGGGTCAAAAGCATATGGCACCTTCTTGTGAGCAGCTTCATGTAGCACTTTGTAGTAGAATGCCACTGTCAAGGCACCTCACTGTGAACAGATTCCCCCAGGACCCATATAGTTGCTTCCCTAGCAGTGCCACCTGCTAAGCACCTTCCCTTGAACAGCTTTCCCTGGCAGCAGACAAAAGTATCACTGGCAAGGCGACTCCACTTGACCAGCTTCCCTCAGCACCCCCTTAGGATGCTTCCCTGTTGAGTGCCACTGCATGCCCCTCTTGGTGAACATCTTCTTCCCTTGATACCCCAGACAGTGATTTCCCATTGAGTGTGGCCATCTAGGCACCTGCCCTTGAACAGCTTCCTAGCCCCCCTTGGGTATCTTTGCAGTGAGTTCCAGAGTACAGCATCTCCCTGTGGACACTGCCCTCCCTCTCCAGCACTCCTGAAGGCAGATATCAGGCACCTCATGGATAGTCTCCACCTTCTGTTGAGCCACGAACATGCCCTCTCAAATGAGCCCTGGATCTCAGCTCAGGAAGGGGAATGGTCTCCTCCGTGGGTGCTCTGTCTCAATCCTAGGAGCAATGGCTGCTCCCTATTATGCTAATCCTGTATTCCTTAGAATTTTCTTTACCTCTTAATAGCCAAGTTCCCATTACCCCAATCCTCTAATAAAATCTCCTAGTAATAATTACCTGCTATTTTTATGATTTTAACAATATTTCTCCATGTTCAAATTACTGTGTGGTTACTATCTCTTGATTGAACCCTGACTAGTATACCAAGACAAACGAAAACTTACATCCACAAAAAGACTTGTACATAAATATTCAGAGTAGCTTCATTTATGATAGCTAAGAGTTGGAAACAACTCGAATATTCATCATCAGGGAAGTGGTTAAACGATTTATAGTATATCGATACAATAAAATACTGTCAGCAATAAAAATGAACGAACTAATGATATGTGAAATGACATGAATGAATCTCAGAAATATTTTGTTGAACAAGAGAACCACCCACAAAAGAGTATATATTACATGATCCCATTGATATGAAACTTAAGAAAGAAAATTTAATCTACGGTGAGAGAAAGCCTGCCAGTGGTTGCCTGACGCTAAGAGTAGGGCATGGGAAGTGACTGGAACTTGGCATGAGGGACTCAGGAATAATGGAAAGTTCTACACGTTAACGGTGGTTGATTTTTCACAGTTCTATACATTTGTAAAATTCATCACACTGCACCTTAAAAACTAGTCAATTTTACTGTTTAAAAATTATACCTCATAGTTGATTTAAAAATTAATGAGTTCACAAATTGATTAATAATACATTAGTCCCTGTTCATTCAATTTTGGTGACGTTGTCCCCCTGAGCTTACTCAACTCTTAATATACTGACAAAACTGAGTTTCCAGATATTCAAAACTAAGGACTTGGTACTGCATGATGATTTTATACTAAAGAAGTTCCATTTGCTAGACTTTCCCTTGATACTCTCTCTTTCTGAGTTCTCTCTGTGCTCCGATTACATTAAGGTGGGAATGACAATAAAGCAGGGACAGTGAATGCAGCTGTGTCACTCACATACAGGCTACTGAGACTGTAGAAAAGCATGGTACCTCACCAAGGCCCCACACTTCAGAGACGTCCAATCTGCTCCAGTCAGACAGTGATTGAGAGACATCCAGTAAGGAGGAAGGCTAAGAAAAGACCCATGGTTGACAAAACAATAGTTTTAAACAAAATCATAATTTTATTCCTCTCCTGGTTAAAAACACTTAACGACTTCATAACTCTCCCTAAATTAAATTAAATTGAAGCTCTTCATCCCAGCATTCAGGGCCCTCCACGGCGCATCCCAAATATTTCTCCTTTCTACAGCTTACCTCTCTATGCCACAACCAAACTGGACTATTTCTTTGTGTCCAAGCATGTCCTATGGTTCCTCACCTCAAGGTTCATTCTCTAAAATCTCACGATCTTTCCCTATATCCATTTGTTGAAATATAATTTATCAAATCTTTAAATATTCAACCAAGTCTCCTGATGCTGTTGTCAGTCCTGACAAGCTTTGAAGAGTGCAGAGCTCATGGAAAGAGGCCAGTCTCTCCTCATCTTGTGCTTTTTTCTTTCTGGAACTAAGTAAGAGAGGCTCCCAGAGACTTGTTCATACAGATTAAGAAGTCCTAACGTCCACCCTGGCTGGATAGAGAGAGAACGTGCAGGCCAGCTTGAGTGCCATCATGGAGTTGCCAAGACAATGCAGAACAAAGACCCCAAATTTATAGGGATAGGTGACCACAGAGCCTGAGGCCCTTTTCTGGAAAAGAGATTTCTGAAGCCAGAAAGCCCACTGAAGTAGCCAGGCCAGCAAGGTTTAAAGACACTATAGTACAGTGCATTTTGAAGAACAAGAAGAGAACTCTCTTCTTTACATTCTAAGCCCACCAGAAGGCACAGAAGAGAACCTTGAGGGTTCTCGTGAATTCTTCCAATGGCACACCCATCCAGAGAAGGGAGATGCAGAGCTCAAGAAAGATTTGACTTCCCCAGTCTAAGGGGTCCCTGGAGACAAAGGGAGCAGGCATAAAGCTAACCATTACCTAAAAAAGACCATAGGCACAGCATCTGTGTGGACATCCCTGCACACTAACAGGCCACTAGGATCAGCCATATCCAAGATGGACTACAGTGACAGCAAAGGCACTTTCCAGCATCACCAACATAAAACCAGCTATACTACAAGAGCTCTGTCTTCCTCCATTCTGCCCACCTTTCCCCAAACCAAAAGAGCTTAACCTTGATGAATAAAGTGGTGAAGGTATCTCTGAGGCAGATGTGCCTCACCCCTACAATAAAGTCAGGGTTACAGCTCTAGCCCACAGTATAGAAGGAGGGGGCCTTGATTCAGATATGAGAATGAAGTCTTAAACTAGACTAAACTAAGTTTTAGTAGCTGAAAATGACTAAAAAGTTATAGAATCTATCCAGGTTATTGTTAAGGGATGCTAACAGGGGTTTCACACAGCATAGTTAAATATTTAGACTTGAAAAAATAAAGGTATTTCATATTTACAGTGTAATGAATGTATATACCTCAACAAATCATTTACAAGTGTTGACAACTGTGGAAAGAAGTACGTCATATAAACTCACCTCTGAAAACTGCCAAAGATGCTATGTTGGAGGTTCTGTTGGATGCTGAGATATTTATTATCCAGAGAAGGATAAATTGTTTGCAATACTAATTAAAGAGTCTGTCATGTCATAGAAACCCAGAACACAGAAATGATAGGTGGAGGGGCGCCTTAGCCACATGGGGGGGTGAGCAGAATTCTCCATGGCAATTACAAATTCAACAGCTAGAACTGTCTGGGCCTATGGTTATCACTGCGGATGTCAAACTACAGTCCATTGAAGTGATACAAACTTAAGAACAACTACTCCAAAACAGAGTTGCTTTACAAATCACTTTCACCTCATAATTCCTTAACAATTCTATAAAGAAAACAACTGGTCCATTCTTCTGCTTATAATTCTGGAAAGCTGTCCAACTGGTCACACCATCTTTTATAAAATATATATATATATATATTTTTTTTTTTTTTGCAGTACGCGGGCCTCTCACTGCTGTGGCCTCTCCTGTTGCAGAGCACAGGCTCCGAACGCGCAGGCTCAGCGGCCATGGCTCACGGGCCCAGCCACTCCGCGGCATGTGGGATCTTCCCGGACCGGGGCACGAACCCACGTCCCCTGCATCAGCAGGCGGACTCTCAACCACTGCGCCACCAGGGAAGCCCTAAAGTATTTTTTTACTGAAGTATAGTTGATTTACAATGTTTCAGGTGTACAGCAAAGTGATTCAGTCACATATATATAGAGAGAGAGAAAGAGATAGAGATAGATAGATATAGATATATATATAGAGAGAGAGAGAGAATATATATATATATTCTTTTTCAGATTGTTTTCCATGATAGGCTATGAAAAGATATTGAATATAGTTCCCTGCACTACAGAGTAGGTCCTTGGTGTTTATCTATTTTACATATAGTAGTGTGCATCTGTAAACCCAAATTCCCAATTTATCCCTCCCTCCCTTTTACCCTTTGGTAACCATAAGTTTGCTTTCTATTCTTGTTTTGTAAACAAGTTCATTTGTATCATATTTTAGATTTCACATATAAGTGATATATGATACTTGTCTTTCTCTATCTGACTTATTTGACTTAGTATGATAATCTCTAGGTCCATCCATGTTGCTGCAAATGGCATTATTTCATTCTTTTTTATGGCTGAGTAATATTCCATTGTATATATATATATATACCACAACTTCTTTCTGACTTTTGAGCCAAGAAGCAGCAAAATAGAATGTCCTGTGTCTTCCCCCTGCTTCTTTTTTATCTCCCTTTTTAGTTGCTGTTCTTTCAAGTAATATGGTCAGGTGGAAAATAAACTACATGTTAAAGAAAGCAGCCTTTTGGTTTTGGTCACTAAACGGTTTTGGAACAAAACTCCTGTGACAAAAGAGATTATAAGAAACCCAAATTAGTTTTTGTTTTGTTTTGTTTCAATTTTTTTGAATTTCAAATCCAACACAAAATGAGTTCATAAACCATTTTCAGCTGCCAAGTTAATAGTAATGAGTAAACCAGTTTAACTGGAAAGCTTCCATTTGTCTAAGAGAATACAATGGTCTCTAAGTTTCCAGCTCTGAGAACACATTTCTTCAGTAACGTTAGACCCATCATCAAGGCAATCCTGAACACTCCCATGTGTACTACTATTATTCCTCTTCAAAAAAGTATTTGTGTTTGGACTGCCTGGCTAAATTAGGCTACCCGAAAGCATAGAAAAAATTTTCTTTCTCAATTTTGTTAGCTCCCACAGCACTCCTACAGCACCAGTACAATCATTAGCGTCCAATAAATGCGCTTATGCTATTGGCTGCTTTTCCCATCTTGCCTACAGGCCTAAATCCACATTTATAAAGCAATTTGTGAATGTCAGACCTCAGGCACTTCAGATGTACCAAGCATTATGATTATATATTGAAGACGTGGATAAGAAATGTTTGAGGTACATGCAGTTAGATGGTAGTTTGTTTCCCTCAAGATCAAACAGAAAGTAAAAACCAGGAAAAAATAAACTCAACTACCTGAAACAGACAAACAAATCTAACTAAGCCATCCACTCAGATAAGCCTTATATGGCAACTTCGTTACCAGAATTGTCTATAATTGTCTTATTCCCACTTACGTCACACTCTAGAAACAGGCAAGTAATATTCAACTTCACCATGCAAGCATATGTAGAGATATGCCATTTTTAGAATAATTATATTTAACTGAAAGGAAATTTTAGATTACAGCTTTTAAAAAATTTATCTTTATCCCTAAAAAATTTGGAAGAATGATATGTTTAGGTACAAAACTTCTTATTTGCAAATGTAACAAAAAAAGCTGCTTGGAAAAAATATATTCTATCTTTCAACATGTACTGATTTAAAAATAATCTAACAAAGTGATTAAATGTATTTTCTTATGAAATCTTAGCCTTATTTTTTCAGGTGAAGAAAGTCGAGTTTAGATATACGACCAAACTTACGCCAAGTCAGATAGCTAGGAAGTGGAAAAGCTGAAAGTCCAAAATATATTTCATATTTTTAACTGTTAACATGTGGTGCCTCTCATGGCCACGCATGGCTTTAGTAGTAGGAAATTTTCATGGGCTCTCTAAATAGCTGTACCTTGGGAATGAAAGGGCAAAGTTTCCCATACAGGAATTAGAGTGAAGCCAAATGGAGGAGAAGCCAGCAAAGGAATCTTTTTAAGTATCTTCCTTAGGATTTTTCCTGGGACCTTCCAAAGGGGTCTGACTACGTTTCCAGTGTTTAGGAAGTTAGGCCTTCTCAGCCTCACTCTTTCTGGCAACTGTGCCTAAGAATGTAACTCTGACATCACCTGTTCTCTTCATGATCCCTCAGTGTACCCCCAGGGCCTTCAGAATAAATCCACAGTTCCTCAGCATGATAGGTATGCTTCTTTAAGAAATGGCCTCCATCTAAATCTCCAGTCTCATCTTCTCCCTCTCCCTTATCCGTATGGATCTTAGGAATTTAGTAATTTCCCCAACAATCATACACTTTCAGACCTCCATGCCTGTGCACATGCACCACCCCCTGTCTGCAGCTCCTTCCTCTACTTCCTTAGATGTCTGGCACAGCTCCCATGCATCCCACTAGATGCCACCCGTTTTCTGAGGATGCCCGTGTGGAGCCTTCTTGAACGTACCTCAGGTACTTTACGTACAACTCTAATTCCTACATGGGTAAAAGTTCCCATGTAGGAATTAGAGTAGCTAGCTCCAAAGACTGAAGTCAAATAATGGAGGAGAAGCCAGGATATTAATGTTTTAAAGTATCTTCCTTTAAGGATCTTCCTGGGACTGTCCTAACATAATGAGTATGTTTCTGAGTGCACACACACACACACACACACACACACACACACCCCTTTTGACTGCGAGCTCTTTGAAGGCACAGGTTTATTCTTCTCTGCCTCTATTCTCAGTATTTGGCACAGTGCTTGGCATGGAGTGGGTCTTCATTTATTTATTCAGCATTTACTCATCACATGCCAAGTACTAGGCACCACACTATCTCAGAATGACAAGTCAGATGAACTTGACCTCTGACTTTACGGAACTTACATTTCAGTAAATTTCAATAAATATCTGCTGAATTAAATCATATTCCTTATGGTTTGCTTAAATATTCCCACTCATGAGCAGCCATGCATGCTGGTCCTTGTGCCTGGAATATCCAACGCCCTCCTCCCTCCACGTTTACCCAAATTCAGTTTGTCCTTCGAAATACAGCTCATATTCCATGCTCCCAAGCTTTACATAACCAATCTCATCTATGCTGACCTGACCTCCATAAGAATTAAACTCACTACCATCATCTTTCCTTCCTCATGCAATTCACCCTTCTGGCTTTCTTACTTCTGCCGACAGCAGCCTCCTCCCTGTGACCCAGTGCAAAATCCCTGACTCATCTTTGCCTCTTCCTTCGCTCAGCAGCTGTTGCATCCTTCCGCATCCACCCCTGCAATGCCACGGCAACCTGTTCCCTTCCTTTAGTTCCCAGTGCATTTACCGCCATCCAGCCCCTCATGACTTCTCTCCAGTCTATTGCTACAGCAGCTCTCTTTCTTTGTCCCACTCCCCATTTCAATTCACTCCAGGGTAAGCTTCAGAGTTCTATTATAGTTCTATTTATTTTTACCTTTGCTCATAAATCCATAATAATACTTCCTCACTACCTCACAGATAAGGTTCAGATTCCTCCCTCGACCCCGCTTTACTTTTCTAACGTTAGAGGTTTACTTCAGGTAAACACATGTGTGTCATGAATATGCCAATAGCCAATGTTTTTGCTCTGCTGCTCCCTCTCTGCTCATCTGAACTATTATTAAATCCCAATCATGGGGCATCCCTGGTGGCGCAGTGGTTGGGAGTCCGCCTGCCGATGCAGGGGATAGGGGTTCGTGCCCTGGTCCGGGAGGATCCCGCATGCCGCGGAGCGGCTGGGCCCATGAGCCATGGCCACTGAGCAACAGTGACAGGCCCGCATACTGCAAAAAAAAAAAAAAAATCCCAGTCATGGTTCCACAACTTTCTCAAAGGTGAGAAACCTTCTCTTTTTTTTAATATATTTATTTTTTATAAATTTATTTATTTATTTATTTTTGGCTGTGTTGAGTCTTCCTTGCTGCACGCAGGCTTTCTCTAGTTGCAGAGAGCGGGGAGCTACACTTCGTGTGGTGCGCGGGCTTCTCATTGTAGTGGCTACTCTTGCTGCAGAGCATGGGCTCTAGGCGCACGGGCTTCAGTAGTCGTGGCACACAGGCTCAGTAGTTGTGGCTCGCGGGCTCTCGAGCACAGGCTCAGTAGTTGTGGTGCACGGGCTTAGTTGCTCCACGGCATGTGGGATCTTCCCGGACCAGGGATCAAACCCGTGTCCCCTGCATTGGCAGGAGGATCCTCAACCACTGCCCCACCAGGGAAGCCCTGAAAGCATTTTTTAGATTGTTCCCTCAAACTCCCTTCCCCATAGATGATAGAGAACTCTCCATCCTCAGAAGCAGCATGGAACTTCATAGCAAATTTTGCTACAATATATTTTGTCCTGTGTTTTAGTTGTTTATTTATTGTACCACTCAATTAGACTTGAGACCACTGAGAGCCATTTTGTGGGTCAGCTTAGAGTGACTCTTCTGTTTTCTCATGCACTTTTTGCATATCTGAATATAATACTGGATCACAACACTATAATGATTTGTTTTTGTGTCTATTTCCCACACTATGACAGTCCCTAATGTTGAAAGACCATGTATTATTTTTTAGTGTATTTTTGTGCCTGGCATACAGTCAGTGCTCAATAAATTTCTCTTGCATGGATTAACACAAAACTTTGGAAATATCTCCTAAATACATCAGTTAGAATGAATAATATGTTTCACTTACAGCCAGTATAGTCTTAAATATAGCTTCCCTCTAATTTTCCATGGTGTAAGATTCATCTCTACAACTACACTGAAATGAAAGATTAGCTTGATTTAGTCTTTGGGTTTTAGTCTGGGTTCTTTGAAGGAAGACATTGGTATACACTTCACTATTCCCCTTTGTTACGACAGTTCAAAATATATAACAGTTATCAATAGATGTTCATTAGCTGATTGATAGGTTAATTATCTGATTAAGGTAGGAAACAGAGAATGACCCAAAATGGGATTTCTCTTATATAATAACAAGCTGAAAGTTTTATTTCCTAACTTTAATTACGAACAAAATTTTTGCATGTTATGCCAAAGACTATTTTTTAAAGTAAAATAAACTTTAGAGACAGTTTAGACCAGAAATTAAACTTGGGTGGCAGAAAGAAAATTTGAGTGTAGACTCCTGAGAATCTATTGAAGTTTTTCTCCAGGTAAAAATATATACTCTCAAACATCCACACATCATTTTGAATACCATATAAAGTCATTCAAGGCCTCCATTAAGGTCATTTGTGACTTCAGATTAAGAAACTTTCTTTGGCCCTCGTGTTAAAGATGAAAAATCTCAAGTTCAAAGACGGTAGGCACTTGCCCACAATCACACAGGTATCTTACCCCCAGACTCCTGCTCTTTCCACTATACTAAGTGTTACAACAAATAGAAATGTTTAACACTATAAATGCTTAAATGCAATGCTGTTATTTGAATACTGTTAAATAATTTGCATCCTAGCAAGTTCAAGAGGTCCCACACCTCTGTTTTCTTCCATTTACAAACTTTCTGAGAAGCCCAAACATGACTCAACTTAGTGAGTGCAAAATCTTAGTTTTTCACTCTGGCAACAAATATTTAATTCAACGCATCTAGCAGATATTGACTGCTTTTTATGTGTTGAGCTTTGCACTAGATGCTAAAAGCACAGAGATGAATAATACACATACAAGGAACAAATCTAGCCACTTCATCTGTTCTTGGAGACAGGAAGTATGTCTAATTAATCCGGTGCCCAGCACAGGGCCTGGTAACTAATGAGCACTCCTAAGTTTTTTGTTTAAAATAATATAAGAGGTGGTACATGGCCTTAAACAGCTCATATTTTCTTGAAAATTTTTTCATTGTTATTTCTATTTTCCCAGACTGAATCATCAAGGTGTTGCATTTAAAAATTTTTAGTATCATTAGTGCTAATCATAATACCGAAAAATTCTAAAGACAGACCAACTAAACTTTTAAGAGGTTATAATAAAAATACACCTATTCATTTAAAAATTCAGGATAATGTTTTTAATGTCCTAAGAAAATCATTCTATTAAAATTCAATTAGTCATTATTTTTGGCATCAAGTTTAAGAAGCATAACTATATGTTTCTCTTTTTAAACTTTTATTCTTTTAAATAAATTATTTTAAAGTATGCTACACTGAATATAGCTTCTTGGTTTAATCTACATTTATTTTGAGGAATTTACATTCATTTACTTCCATTACAACTTCATGCTTTCCATAGTTTTGTATATACATTTATATATATATATATATATATATAAATGTAACTATATATATATATATATTTAAGCCACAATCCTTACCACATTTGTTGATGAATAGTAACTAATAGAACTACTTTTTTCTCGTAAATGAGATCATTTTCTTTCTTTTTCAGATAATTTTGCTGTTAGTGTATAGACACACTGCTGATTTTTGTATGTTAATTTTGTACCCTGCAGCTTTACTAAATTCATTGATTAGATCTAACAGTTTTTTGTTAGAGTTGTTAAGATTTTCTATATACAAAATCACGTCATCAGCAAATAGAGACAATTTTATTTCTTTCTTTCCAATTCTGATGCCTTCTATTTCTTCTTTCCTGATTGTTAGACTATTTATTAACTGAATTTAAGGACATGGTTAGATTTCACAGTTTAGCTTTCTTTCTTTCTTTCTTCCTTTCTTTTTTTTGGCAGCTCTGCTTGTGGGATCTTAGTTCCCCAATCCCACCAGGGATCAAACCCAGGCCACGACAGTGAAAGTGCCGAGTCCTAACTACTGAACCGCCAGGGAATTCCCCAGTTTAGCTTTCTATTAACTTTGATGAACACCTTTTTTTGTTTCATGTTTTGAAGCATACACATACACTACCTTCATTTTGCTTATTTCTTTTTTTCCTATATTTAAAATCACAGAAAAATATGCATCTAACAAAAGAACTCAGACCTAATCTTGGAAAGCTGAAGGTAAAAAGTATGGGATTTTAACTTCAGCTGTTATAGTTATTTCCAAATCCTAAAGGATAGAGCAAAATTTCATATCTTACATATGCCTACTGCACAAGCCACTAGTTACAACTGGTTTTAGAAATAAATTATTTTTCCTCGTACAATCTTTTTCAGCTCATCATTCAACACAGTGAAATCATACAAAGCATTTATTAGCTTCAAGGTCTTTATTGGTTGCACAAAAACCTTCACTTGCACTTGTCATTTTTAAGCCACAGAAACCTAAGAACTTATAAATCAGTAGGAATGATTAACATTAGAAGAGCTTTTCCAAAAAAATCCAAGGAGAAGCAGGAAATTTTTTTCTGCCTTTTTTATTAAAAGAAAAAGAAAGTAAAGGAATGAATGCAATTAGAGTACCATGGTATTTTCAAGTCATCTCCCAGGGCTAGATCAGTCACTAGCACTATATGCTCCTGCAATAAAGAAATGGAAGAGAAAAAAAAAATGCAATGATCTAGAGGAAGAAGAAAGAATCAGTGGGACCAAACTGTAAATTGTACAAACAAAATTTTCTAAATTAGACACCTTATTAAATCTTAAAAGTATGTGTTTCTGCTATAGGGGTTTTTTTTTAACATCTTTATTTCCACATAAACTCTAATATTATCCTCTGCACTCAGGAGCCAATTAAATTTCTTGTCATTCTGCACATTTATTTAATAATCTAGAACACAAAATAGCAAAAAGTATCAGTGAAATACCTTTCCTCTTAAGAAAGACAGTGTCAATTCTTAGGCCCTTTAAATACAAATTACATACAGAGGCTTCACTGGCTAGAGATACATTCTTAATTTGAACAGAAAAATTGAGAGAAAAAAACTCTTCACACAAGTAACGATGCAT
The DNA here is from genome assembly GCF_949987515.2 of Delphinus delphis. NCBI lineage: Eukaryota > Metazoa > Chordata > Mammalia > Artiodactyla > Delphinidae > Delphinus > Delphinus delphis. The sequence goes on along the minus strand of NC_082683.1, from coordinate 56,128,241 downwards.
ATCTCATCCAGGGATGAAACTAAAAAAAAAAAAAAAAAAAAGTATTTCATTTTTATAATGATGTTTTATATCCAAACAGAAAAAAAAAGCATCATGAAAGTACCATCCATTAGATGTGCCTGAAACAAAACCATATCCCAACAAGGCTGCCCATCAGCTTTTACCTTATATCGGGTCCTCAAGCTACCACAGAAGCTAGCATACTAGAGAGAGTATCTTTATGGCTGTGAACCAAGTTTGAGAAATACTGTTCCAAAAGCTGTACATTTAGATGTGGTAAACACTTTATCCTTTATGTAAATAGGTATTTTATGTAGACTACAAAGAAAAATATAAATTGTTTTGTCCTTTATATATGTAAGTCTAGGATATCTATCACCATGGTAGCTTAATGCCAAAGACCTGGCCAGCTGTTATATTCTACTTGGAAAAGTATACAATGAACATTTTCAGCAACTGACCTCTTTGATATTTCAAGCAAATTATACTCAGAAAATACAGTGGAAATTAAAAAAAAAAAAAAAGAAGTATTTTCCCTGAGTTGTAGAATCCTCTTTTAGAATCACCATTTTTTTTCTGCTTCAAGCCCTATAGAGACTCTAAACAAAGCAAATGTTCTCTCTTATAAGGAGAAAGAATAGAGACTGGATAGTTAGGCACACTTCTCTACTTCCATCAAGTCCCACACTCTTTCTCTTTACCACAGATAACCTTTAGGCATCATGGTCTAAAATACACAGTAAGAGAAAAATAATATTTTGCGTAATGATAGTGATAGAGATGGAGAAAGAGAGCATAGAGAGAGAAATATGAGCTAGAAACAAAAACTGTAAGAAAACAGTATAAGTGTTTAGGTTATTCAGTGCGAGCATAGAATACCAGAGTAGCAAGAAGCCTTAGTGATCATGTGGGGTAACCATTTCACTTACACCTAAGAAAATGAGACTCAGGGAGGTTAACTGTCTAGTGGAAGGATGACTGGCTCCTAAACAACAGAATGTAGCCCCTGTTAGCCACCCAAATGTCAGATGTTATCAATATTACATAGGAAAATGGCTATTCAACAATATCAAAAGAATACAAGGACCGGGCAAATAACCTAACGGAACAGGGCAGACCAGGTATGGACATCAGGACCTTGGGACATGGTGGGGAAGGTGATGAGCTGTAGAGTTTATGACCCATCTAAAGAGGGTGAAACTACTTGACTCAAGTGGATTTTCGCCTTGTGGGAATACAGGTCTGTTGTTGCTGTATATACTGAATTTTCAAGAGAAGTCAGAAATCCAGATATTTAGTGGAAATCCCCTGATATTTAATTGTGAGAAACTAATTCAAGTTTCTTAACTCCCACATAGACCTAACATATCTGTAGCCCAGACACTGCCTACAGATTGCTAGCTCATGAACCTTGGTGTACAGCGGCTCAAATGCCCTCTGAAAACCTTTTTTTTTTTTTTTTTTTTTTTTTTGCGGTACGCAGGCCTCTCACTGTTGTGGGCTCTCCCATTGCGGAGCGCAGGCTCCGGACGCACAGGCTCAGCGGCCATGGCTCACGGGCCCAGGCGCTCCGCGGCATGTGGGATCTTCCCGGACCGGGGCACGAAACCGTGTCCCCTGCATCGGCAGGCGGACTCTCAACCACTGCGCCACCAGGGAAGCCCTGAAAACCTTTTTATACGTGATCAACTGGTCAAAAGTTGGTGTCTCTAGTTACTTCATTAAGATAACCAATAGATTTCAGGCTAGGGAACTTTTCAGTGAAACCTCTTTAAGATGGTTGGTGTAATTTGCCTTCATTTTCCCTTCTCAGTTTTCCTTGATGGCCACCTAATTGTACTGGCTTCTCTAGACTGACAGACAATCCACTTCACAGCCTTATCTTCTTTGGTTTTGCTGAGAGTGAGTTTTGGGGGTTAAGGTTTTTCTGAGTCAAGATTTTATCTCTTTGCCCCCCAAATCAGCAGCCTTGCCTACAAATGCAATTGCATTAGATACCACAAGCAAAGAAAAGATGTCAAATTTTCTTCAGGAAATTATGAATGATGCAGAGATTGCTTTAGAAAGATCTCCTTGGAGAACTGGGAGGCATAATCCCTGTCTGCAAACTGAATGATGTTAGGTGCCATTTCCTATGCACTGTCTGTGTAATACAGCCCAGGCAGGCACAGCCAAAAGAACACAAAGCAATTTCAACCTCATCAAAACCTTCCCACTCCATGTTCCCTGGTTTCTCTCATCTTGCTTCTTTTAAACTCTCTGCTGGCCCTGTCATTAATCTATTCAATAAATAAACACTTACTGAGCACTAACAACAGTGGACATAGACTCTATCCTCATGGAGCTTAAATTCTAGAGGCAGGGAGAGATATAGATGGACATGGTGAGTGCTGGTAAATGTTTAGCAAGCAGTTCTCCAGGGAGAAGACTCTGACTTGTAGTGTTTGATGATTTGTTATAAATACTCCCACCATAGCTGATTTCAAGCTATCAATGTACATCACTGAAGGCAAAGTTGGGAGAGACATCAGTAGCATGCCATTGTATGTTTCCACCATACAGATGTGATCGATGAAAATAATCGCAAGAGCATAAATAATAGTAATATGTAGCAAAGTAATTAGGAAGTGATGAGTTTTTAGTGTTATTACCTAGTTTTTTAACATAAATTATTTCATTGTAAGTTTACATAATGGAACTTTTAATAATGTCTGTGTTCTTAACAACTAGCTCTAAAAACTACTGAAAATTTAAAATTTGGTTATCTTGGCTTTGTACAAGCACACTACTGGATACAGATAGATTGATAGATAAATGGATTTTTAATAAAATGAAAAAGGAAGTGATAGATTAGACCAAAAAAAAGTGGGGGAGAGATAAAGAATAATAGAGGAGGTTATCCATTGAAAGAGATCTAAGAATCAGAAACCCTGAGTCTAGAAATGGCCAGCCAATGAGAGAATGTCTTCTACCACATACCCAGCATAATCAATCAGTGCTTTAACATTTCTTGTGACAGCAGCTCCCACTTTAGTGCCCCACTCCATCTTTGGATATTTCTGACTGAGGGAAAGTATTTCCCTTTATTGAACTAAAATCTATCTTCTTGTAGTTGTGGTTTATAAATTGAGCTTGGTTAAGACTTAGGAGTTCTATAAATGGGACCCAAGGATCTCAGAGATCTCAAAGTCTGGTGAGGAGAGGGATGGGAAGGCTGGCTAGAAGGAGCCATTCCAGCTTCTGCTCTAAGTAGTTGCACAATTTATACCTTTATATAATAGAAATCTCCTTAAACTTGTATTTGAGAAAATAGTTTTATTTTTAAAATAAAACTTCTATAATTATATATACTTATTACTTATATATTACTTATTATATACACTTGTATATTATATACTTCCACCAATTTATAAATTTCCACAACGATATATATCTTTGTCTCAGTAAGGACAGGCTAGATTATGCAAGAGTAGCAAAATGATCCCCAAAGTCTAAGTGCTTTAATTTATTTTTTTATTTTTATTTTTGGCAGTGTTGGGTCTTTATTGCTGTGCGAGGGCTTTCTCTAGCCGCAGAGAGTGGGGGCTACTCTTCATTGCGGTGCGCAGTTTTCTCATTGCGGTGGCTTCTCTTGTTGCGGAGCACAGGCTCTAGGCGCACGGGCTTCAATAGCTGTGGCACGTGGGCTCAGTAGTTGTGGCTCGCAGGCTCTAGAGTGCAGGCTCAGTAGTTGTGGCGCATGGGCTTAGTTGCTCCACGGCATGTGGGATCTTCCCAGACCAGGGATTGAACCCGTGTCCCCTGCATTGGCAGGCAGATTCTTAACCACTGCGCCACCAGGGAAGACCCTAAGTGCTTTAATATGACAGAAGTTTATTTCTCATTCATGAAATGTTCTCCAAGTCCATGTGACATTGCTTACTTTTGCTCACTTTCACTCATCATAGAAAGTGACAAGGTTACATGTTCAAGGAAGAAGCAGATAAGGGCATACTTCCTATGCTCAGAGGAGCAGAACTGAAAACAGTATTGAACTGCACTAATGCCTAGTACACCCTTCCACTCACTGGACTATATACTACTTATACCCCTAATAACTTTAACCAGGACTATACAAAATTTGATCTTTAAAAGTGACACGTGAAATTCTGACATTTACCATTACTTTAACCTATTATTTATTCCCTATTGAAAACCACTGATTGAAGAAGAAAATATATCGTTCCACCACTTGTGATTTTGACTTTTAACACTTTCAAAGAGGTTGTCTGTGACTACAATGAGGGAACTTAATGTTGCCATCTGAGAACAAAACCTTCAGAAACAAACCACAAATGGCAAAATTAGTTCTCAGTAGAAATAACCCACTCCAAAAGATATGTACCTGAGTCTACTCAGGGACTCTCGCTTATTATATTCAACAAATGCTAAATGCTAGAATACTTTCTTTTCTTTCTCTTCTCCCTTTCTTGACTTTTGTTAAGTACTCTCAGCTATTTTGGGGGTTGTGGAAGCTTCTTACGCTTACATTGCAAAATAACCCTCTAGACAAAGGGTTGGTAAACTACAATCCATGGACAGAATCCAACCTACGCCTTGTTTTTGTATGAACCATTAAGAATTGCTTTTGCGGGCTTCCCTGGTGGCGCAGTGGTTGAGAGTCCGCCTGCCGATGCAGGCGACACGGGTTCATGCCCCAGTCTGGGAAGATCCCACATGCCGCGGAGCGGCTGGGCCCGTGAGCCATGGCTGCTGAGCCTGCGTGTCCGGAGCCTGTGCTCCGCAAAGGGAGAGGCCACAACAGTGAGAGGCCCGCGTACCGCAAAAAAAAAAAAAAAAATTGCTTTTGCATTTTGAAAGGGTTATAAAAACAAAAATGACCTTCTGCATGGCCTGCAAAGCCTAAATCATTTACTTTCTGGACCTTTTCAGGAAAAATCTGCCTACACCCACTCTAGAACAAAAAGCCCCATATTCGCTGGAAATCTATGGTTGAAGTTCAATGATTCCATTAAATTCCATCAGGAAGTTAGGAAGCATGGACAAAAAGATAAATAACAACTTATCTACTAAAGTTATTTTGCAAGGAAGCATTACAAGGATTTCTGGGTAAACCTCGCTCCAATAAGGCAATTTTTCCAAAATAAGAAGTCTCATGAATTTCTCGGAAATGTGGACTTCGGGAAGGAAAGTTGTCCTGTAGGTGAAGAGTTTGTTAAAATGCAGTAAAGGGGCAAAATCAGCAATTCTTCTGTAAACCAAGCATTCCTACATGTAGATGAGCACAGACATTTTAGGGCAGTACAGATGTAAAATATGATGAAATTTTAATATGAGTCAGATTTCCATAATGATGATAATATCATCATCATAAGAGTATTCACACCCAGTGCCAGAAAGATGTAGTATATAAAAAGAATGAGTAAGAAGTTGTTATAAAATCTTGGGAAAAGAAATTAAAGGAGAGTCTTGTGAAGCTCATTTCAGGACAGATAACAGAAAAACTCACCAAGAGGTTGTTAAAATTATAGATAGATAGATAGATAGATAGATAGATAGATAGATAGATATTTTCAAGAAGATTATAGAGAGAATTACAGATGGGTGATTCTATCACTTAGGATGTATTCAGCTTCAAATAACAGAAAACCCAATGAACAGTAAACAATAAGACAATTATTTTTCACTTCTACCAAGTGTGGAGGTGGCTTTTCCAGGGTTCATTCTGTTGCTTAATAGGATCATCATGAACCAGTCTCTTTCCATTCTTGTGTTCCATACCTCAGCTCAGTGCACTGGCTTTTTGCCCTCGTAGTCACAGAATGACTTTTACAGTTTCATATATAGTTATCACCTCAACAACATCCCAAGAAAGAAGGGAAGGAATGATGTCAATGACCTCTCTTCATATGCCTATCCTTTTCATTGGGAAGAAAATTATTCTCAAAGGTTCTCAATAGTCTTTCACCAAGTATCTTTGAGTCACATCCAAGTATCTGGATTTTCAGCTTCTAGTGTAAGGGGACAAGACATAAAAGAAGAAAGGGGTAAGAAATACTTTGGAGTTACCAGCCAAGCAGGTCTGCTACTGATCTAAATGATATAGGGAAATTTCATTAAAGAAATATCCACATTCTTCTACTTTCACTCTGAGAGATAGGCTAGGTCTACTGGACCTTTGGTATCATCCAAAGTAACCATTCTCATGATATGGGGTATCACTAAGGAGCCTGATTCATCTGGGCTTCTGAACCTGGTCCTCCTTATTGCTTGCACACCAGCCCAACTCAGAGACCTGAGGAAGCAGCAACAAAGTTGCATTCAGAATCAACAGCACAAAAATCTACCAAGAAAACTTTATTGTAAGATGAGATTGTAAAATGACAAGAAAGGTTTTAAACAAGAGAATCTATTGGTGAATAAATTGGATATATATGGAATATTTTGGTGGAGACTATATATATATTTCAATGATGTCATCTCTAAAAATATTTTTTGGAACATTCATGTAGAAATGACTTTAGGGTCAATTTATAAGTCACACAAGGAATTCAGTCTTATTCCTTTCTATTTCTTCATAATTAATCCTTTAATATTTTTTGCATACAGAGCCCTGTCAATATTTTTTATAAGTAAAACTGCCCAGTTACTTAAAAAGCTTAATCACCAGATTTAATTTCTAATAAATTTAAACTGATTTCTTTAAGCAGACTCACATTAAAATATTTACTATTTCTCATCACTAAGAATTTTTTTCAAAGTATCTTTCATCTTAAAGGTAGAGTTTGTGTAATTTTCAAAACATTTGTCAAAACAAATCAACAATAAAGCCCATGACCTTCTTTCATCTTCACACCAAGCATGTGAAAGATACTCTAGTTAGGAAAAATCATAGACACAACTCATAAGACTCAGTTCTTGGCCCTGAGGAGTTGATCGGTTTAACGGAAAAAGAAAAAAAGAAGACTAAATTCTAAAAGTTGGGTTCTATTTCCACTCCACAATTTCATTCATCCACAAAAAACTACTATCACCTAGTATATAAAAGGCACTGAGATGGGGGTGGGGAAAATGAAGGACTGTACCTTCATGGATTCACTGCCTGGCAAAGGCAACAATAACACCAGATAGAAAGTGGTAAGTAGAATAAAGGAACTATATACAATTACAAAATGTTACAGCAGTGGAACTCATGGGTGACCAGGCATGAAAGAAGGAATCGTGGTGCTCATGTTGCTATTAACAAGATATTAGGATCGACAGAAGTGAAAGGTATATGATGAAACTAGAGGTACCCAATACGTAGGTAGGTATTAATCAAAAAGGTACAAGAAGTTCAGACTTTATTTGCAGGCAATATGAAGTCAGCAACATTTTCTACAAGGAAGTTGGATAATCAGTCAGAACCAAGTTCCAGGAAGAAGAACCTGGTCAGATGAATTAATGGTGGGAGACCAGATGCTCAGAGACCAGTGAGAGGAGTACTGTAAATAGATGAGATGTTCCGAGGTGATGAGGGCCTGAACATGTGCAGACACAGTAAGAACAATGAGGAAGGGACAGACACAGAGGCAGTTCCTCTCACTCCTGGCTGCTTTCAGAATTACCTGTGGAATTTTAAAACTTCAGATGCATGGCAAAAGAGAACACGAATTCTGCAGAAGAGGAAACAAGAATGGTAAAGACACAAAAGAAAAGATGCTCAGCCTCATTAGTTATCAAGAAAAGGCAAATTAAAATCACTGTGAGATTCTACTTTACATCTTCCAGTATGAAAACAAAACCAAAAAGTTGGGCATTGACAAGTGAAGACAGAAATATGGAACAACACAAATTCTCATGTACTGCTGGGAGTACATGGATATAACCACTATGGGGGGGGAAAAGTGGCATTATTTTGGAAAGCTGAAAATGTAAATGTGAAGATGCAGTCCAGTAATTCTGCTCCTAGGTGTATGCCCTAAAAAAGTTGTATAATATGTGCCTCTGGGGAAAAAAAGAAAAACAATCTAAGTATCCATCCATGGGACAGTGGATGAATCAATTGGGTTGTAGTGGTAAGTGGGGTACTATATTAAATAAATGAGCCACAGCTGTAGGCACCAGCACAGACGAATCTCAAAATGATAATGGAGAATAAAAAAGGCAAGTTACAGAGTATAGACATAAGGTTCAACAAACAAAATGTGACCATATGTTGGTTAGGAAGACACATATCTGTAAGAAAACTACAATGAAACCTAAGGGGAAAATAATGTTAACATTCAGAATAGAAATTTCCCTTGAAGAGAGGGAGAAAGAAATGGTAGACCAGTAGTACTTAAGAGACTTCAGTTCTACTGGTAATGTTCCCTCTTTTTGAACTGCATGGTAGCTTTAAAAAATCATTTTATTATATCCACACTTTATTTTTGTATTTTATATTGCATTATTTTGTATTTTTTATTGCATTTATTCTTCAATATCTATGAAACCTTCATGACTCAAAATACAGATACTTATACCCCAACATATCCAGGGATGGGTTTTAGGAGCAGTATTTTTAAAAGGCTCCACAGGTGACTCTCACACAGGCTAGGAATCACTGTATTAGGACAGCAAATTTGGCAGGAGGTCAACAATTTTAGGCTGTAGTATAGGAGTATCAAATGACACTCAGTTGTGAACTTTTATTTCTAGAGAGAGAAACAGGTACCATTAGCCAAAACAGGGAATTCAGAAGAAGAACTGGATTAGGAAAAACTATGATCAAGATAAATTTAAGGTACGAATAGGGCCAGGACCATTTGTTGAAGGTAACCGGTTAAAGCAATTAATTTTTCAGTTAATTTTCATTAAATGGAGAAACTTTATCTGTCTGAAGACCAGGACTGGAGAAAGTAGACTTCTTTAGGAGGTAGCTTCCAGCCCCAAGAACTATTATATGGAATTTATGCAACTTCCCAGGAAAATACGACAAAAGGACTTGTTAAATTGCTTTAAAATTAAAGGGTTTTTAAAATAAATCATAACAGGATTAGAACCTCCCAAATTGCCAGTCTCTCTAATAAGGGATATTCTTGTGCTTATCTGCATTGGAGGGGATAGCTGTTGCTATGGTAATTACTCTCCTGCAAACTTAAGAATAAAAAGGCTGCTGTTTATAAATGACACACCACTTTATTCTTTCCAAGGGCAGCATGAGCTATGCTCCCTGTGCCTGACCAAGCTGTGTTCAAGTTGGAGTCATCACTAGAGACAGAGTGCCCTGTCTCCTGCTCTGCACGCATCTCTCCTCAATGGATTCACACAAGCTGTAGGGTTTGCAAGTTATGGTCAGGGTACCGGAAATTTTTTAATTAAGTTTTCAAGTAGTTAAATGGATTCTGAGGCTCTGGGGAAAGAAATTTCCCTTGCTGGGGACCTCCATGCATCACCATTAACCCTGATTTATCTTACAGGGATACAGGAAGTGTCCAAAAGTAAATCAGTGCTGATCAAATTATTTCTAACCTCTCTTATCCTGCAAGTTCCTAAGAACTAAAAGTGGATGACTGAGTCATTATCACTGTAATTATTTCAATTAGTACATCGTCGGAGCTACCACTGATTGTCAATATTCCACATACATTATTATTTATTATAATAAAACATCAAGATAAACATTACTATCCCTACTTTGTAGATGAAAAAAGTAGGAATCAAAGAGACTAATTTTCCCAGAGTCTCTGCTATCAAGGAGTACAGGTTGAATTAAAAATCTAAATCCAAGAAGTTAAAAAAATTTTTTGATCCATCTTACTGAAAACGTGTGCTGTTCCTCTGCTTCTAGATCTCCTCTTCAAGTAATTCTAATTGCCCCCACTGAATCTCTTGTATTAATACACATTTCTGACCACACACAGTCTAATCTCAAAAGTGAGAAAGCAATGATTCGATTAATCTTGATGATTTCATACTTTACCTTACCCATAAAATAAGATTACTAGAATTTCAAAAAGTGCCTATCTAACTTAAATATTTGAAGGTCCACTTTTTTTCTGAAGAGAATTACTGAGACTAACTGCAGTCATTCAAGGAGATTAATGTGGTTATTCAGGGATAGAATCCATTCTGCATTTTTAAAGATACTTCCTCTGTGTATCCGAGAAAATAAAGAACTAGACCACCTGAATATACTGCAGAGAGAAAAACCTGTATCTCTCCGATACACAATCTTGACAGCACTCCCACCCCTGATCTCAGTCTCCAAATGCTCTGAAAGATAAATATTGTCACTATCACTTCTGCCTTTTAAAGTCTGATCAAATCTGAAAATACTTATTTGCCCCCTTGGCCTCATGGAAGTATCTGACAGCAAAGACCTTTTCTAACCAAATCTTACAGTCTTTTTTCCTAATCAATCTCTTTCTATGTTTGATACTGCTCTTGTTCTTTTCCTTCAGAATTTTTTTTCCTTAACCTGATTTCTCTGAAATGATACATTTCTGGCCTCTTTCTACCTCTGAGGTCATTCTTTCTCTTCTTTAATCATCACTGCAGATATTTCCCTGCGCTTTACAGAATAAAAGCAAACACAAGAGAGAATGAGCAGAGAGATATTAGAGAAAGAGATATTAGTAAGTATCTGAGACTAAGTAATACAAACAGCAAACTCATTCAGAATGGGCTCTGTTGTTAGACTAACCAAATCACAGCTCTGGCGCACCTACTAGCTTTGTGACATTCCGTCATTCAGCCACCAAATACTGAGATCTTCAACATACAGGCATAGTAATAAGTGCTGAATAGGCAGTGGTAAACAAAGTAGTTCCCTGTGGTAGATTATACTAATGTTTGCCAAATATTTCATTTTTCCTCTCTTGGGTGCCATCCTCATAGAAGGACTATATATACCCATCCTGTTGTACAGTACTTAGGAGTGGTCATGTGACTTGCTTTGGTCAATAAAACGGGCAAATATTCAAAACCCACCATGTGGTTCCATGTCCCTTTTCCTTCTGCTTCCTTGCAACTGGCAACACTCCAGATGAAGGCTGTTCTGTCAGCAAATAACACAATAAATGTGTCTCTAAGCTTCCACCTCCTAGGTGTGTTGCAGGGAATTAAAAAAGACAATGTACATAAAGTTCCTAACTTTTATACATGTAAGTATTAAACATCCATCACATAAACAAGCCCTCAGCTAGTTGAGGAAAACATGGTTTGAATACTTTGAGTACTTCCCATATTTATACGCAAGACACACAAATAAGGAAAAAAAACTGCAGTTTTGTATACGTGGTGCTGGGAACACAAGGTAGGAATAGATTATTCTGCCAGGTAAAACTAAGCTCATTAAAGGAAAATTAGAAGTTTTCTCCAAAGAAAGAGACAGTAGCAAGAATGAAGGAGGGAAGAGAAAAAAAGCATGAGAAACTAAGAAAAAGCATGAAAAAAGATCACAGCACTCTAGGAAAATTACAAGTAATTTAATAAAGTTAAAGAATAGGATGCAAATATGGAAAGAAGCAAGACGCCCGGGATGGCATTTAAGGGGAGTCTAAGGGGGAAGGGCACCGTGTGCCAGGCCCAGATTTGGCTTTCAACAGGAAAATAACCACAGCCAGATTTGCATTCCAGAAACATCCCTCAGAAGGCAGTGTTGAGGGTAGAAGAGGCTGGAGCAGAGGCTAGTTAGAAGGCAGCCAAGGCATTCTAGATGAGATGTGGTGAGAGCAAAATCAGTGTCAGTGACAGCTAAGCAATGAATTTTAGCTTTGTGTTCTGGTAAATACAGCAGAAGAGGCCCCATATTTTTGTCTGACAGAAGAAAACTTACAAGTTTATCTGGAGAAACATTTTCCTGAGGTGTTAATCTTTGAAGAATGACACTAGTATACGGATCCTTCTAAAATGCAAATCAAGTAACACAATGAACATTATGTTTAATTACAATTTTTCAAAAGACATATTCTTATATATAATGGTAAGATTATAAATTATACTTATTGTTTGTTGAAAAGATAGGGAAGACTAAATATATGAATATAATGCCTAAATAATCCCACTACCAACAGATAGCTATCTTTAATTTTAGTGTGTATTCTTCTAGCCCTTTTTGCTCATTCATATAGATACAAAACACAAACACAATTCTATTTTTTTCTTAAAGTAAATTTTTTATGTAGAATCTGGCCAACATAATAAGTTGCAATAACAAAAAAGGAAGGCTAGAGTTTTCCAATTGGGATTGGAAGGAAATAAAATCAATTCCTGTGTATACTGCAATGAGTTAAGACTCCTCAATAAACCACACGCCCACTGACACACACACATAAACCTTCAATTATTAGAACAGTCTCGCTTTAATATTTAAGGCTCAGTCCTTTTGTTTTAAAATTTCAACCTTAAACTGAATTCAAAGCTCTTCTATTCCCCTGCCACCAGTGAAAGCTGGATTTGAGTTGACTCTTAAAAGCTGTGAAAGTGAAGTGAGGCATCCTGACACCCCACCTCCTTCCTCTTAAAGGCTAACTCCTCCAAAGGAGGGGAGGGTAAAAGGGGCAAATCTCTCCTAGTTTTACTGGGAGAGACTAGCATATTCTCCCATTATTTTCCTGGTTATTGCTTCTCTGATTAATAATGACACACTGGCTTCCATGCAGCAGGCATCTTGATAATGTCCCTTGCATTGGACCTCTCTTCCCAAACACTGTACTCCCCCCAAAGACAACCATCTCTCCAGGGTATATTGTAATTAACTTTTGTTCTCAGCTTTGGAACTCAGCTGCAAGTCCAGAAAACAAGAATAATCTCACCTAATATTCTATTCCATGACTATGTTTATGAATAGTTTTGTTTTGTTACAAAATTCTTTTTCAAATTATAATTTTAGAAAAATGCTTTTTACAGAACTTATTTCATAGAGAAAGGCTGCTTACAAAAGTAGGATCACACACATGGTATTACATCATACTTTATTTAATTTGTACTTGATCGTATGCATTTTCTCAGTTCTTTAAATACTCCTCAAAAAATGCTTTTTATGGCTTTAATCATAAGTAGTACAATATTTTCGTATTACAGACAAGTTGCTTCCCATTTTTGCCCATTACAAACAATGCTGTGATTCACACTCTTGTTTATATATCTTTGATTACTACCTTAGATTTTACCTAAAAATGCAAATGAGTATCAACCTTTTACGGTTATTGATACAAACTGATGACTTATTTGTCTTTTGAAAAACTACACCAATTTTTATTTCTACCTACAGTTTAAAAGATCCTTTCATAACAATTTCTTCAATACTAGCTATCTTTCCTTCTGAAAGCTTTTGTAAATTATCAGTTTGGTAGCAGAAAAAAATGGTACCCTCTTGTTTTAAATTGCATTGCTTTGATTACCATGGAGAATTAATATTTTCACGTGTTTATTAGCTGTCAGAGTTTTGGATAATTAATAACACTCTCCACACACACACACACACACACACACACACAGAGTAAATTAATAATCACTGAAAACTGAAGCAGGAATCACACTAACCTAAAAATAACCTTCTTAATGTTTAGTCTGATCAAAAAAGAAAACGTAACTTTAGATAACAATTGGGAGTCCCAAGATTCTTCTAACATTGAAATATGAGCAGCAGAGGTGCATCCAAAGAAAAGAGAAAATAGAGAAAGAGCTGAGCCATGCATGTGCGATTTTTTTCTCCTAAATCCTTAAAACCAGATAAGTAAATTCTCCTCACGTAAGACAGAGTGAGAAATGGGGAAATGGGCTAAGGCTGATGGCTTCCTGTAGAAACATGAGGCAAGGAAATAGGATCCATTCCTTACATAAGCCATATGTACAAATTATTTTATTGACTGCCTTTATGTTCTTGGCCCATTTTTCTTAGAGGGGATTAGTATTTTTATTATTGACTTATAACTGCATTTTATTTAATAAGGATTCATCTTGGGACTTCCCTGGTGGTGCAGTGGCCAATGCAGGGGACACAGGTTCGAGCCCTGGTCCGGGAAGATCCCACATGCTGTGGAGCAACTAAACCCGTGTGCCACAACTACTGAAACCCACACACCTAGAGCCCGTGCTCTGCAACAAGAGAAGCCACCGCAATGAGAAGCCCGCGCACCGCAACCAAGAGTAGCCCCCGCTCGCCGCAGCTAGAGAAAGCCCACGCGCAGCAACCGAGACCCAACGCAGCCAAAAATAAATAAAATAAATGATTTTTTTTAAAAAATAAGGATGCATCTTTGTCATATATACATCAACTGTTTTTCTCACTTTATTTCTTGGCTTATAATTTTATTGAGCAGAAACTCTTAATTATGCATTTGGTATCTCAATGAAACTTTTTTTTAAGTTTCTGTAAATTTAAATAAGTTTAAATTTACAGAAAATTTGCAAAGATTTCACAGAGTTCCTATATACAGTCTACCCATTTTCCCACTAATGTCCTTTTACTGTTCCAGGATCCAATCCAGGGTACCATATTGCATTTAATCTCAGTTTGATTTTTAATTTTGGTTTTACTTCTTTTTTATTTAATTTACAGAGCCAAGAATGTTAAATTTCTTCTCTCAAATTGACCAATCATTTGACAAGTAATTACTGTGTTCTCCAGTGACTACAAACACCAACTTAATCTTATAAATAACTTCCAAATTTGTATTTCTTAAATTAAATTCCTACAAAAGCAGAGATGCAATATTTAACTTTGGCTCTCAAAGCACAAAATGCGTTTGCTCAAAACTGTGTGTTGAATGCAGAATGAATGAATATTTTTTCTGCAAAATGTGATAATTTTAGTATAGCCATATACTTTTTGATAACCTAGAACAACCAAGCTATTCCATAACTAGGTATTTACCCATGACAAATGAAAACATATATGCACACAAAGACTTAATTTTTAAAAAGTTTGTAGCTGGCGTATTTGTAATAGCCCATTGCTGGAAACAACCTAAATCCCAATCAGTAGGTTAATGGATAAACAAATTTTGGTATATCCATACAGCAAATAAAAGGAAAGGCATTGACTGAGGAAAAAAGAGACAAAAAGGGTGCATACTGTAATCTATTTATATAAAATTCTAAAACTACAAACTAAGCTACAGTGAAAGAAAGGAGATCAGTGATTGCCAAGGGCTGAGGCAGAGGGACAACTGACTGCAGAAGGAGGAAAACTTTTGATGCTGATAGAAATATCTCGATGGCTGTGGTTGCTGTGGTGGTTTCATGAATGAATGCATTTAATACCAAAACATCACCAAGTCGTAGACTTCAACTGAGTGTAATTTACTGTACATAAGAAATACCTCAGTAAAGTTGCTTTCAAAACATTGCATAAGGTGCACAAAATAATCTGTTCGTTATAGCGATATACCTTACAACTCATTCTTTATCGATTTATTTCACCATTATAAATTTGTTTTCATGTTTTCTCTACATTACACACACATATATGATAGTATGCTTTTTTAAAAATGAACTCTTCTTAATTTTTAAATGACTTTCTTTTTATTGAAGTATCGCTGATTTACAATGTGTTAGTTTCAGGTGTACAGCATACTGCTTCTTTTTCAGACTCTTTTCCATTATAGATTATTACAAGATACTGAATATGGTTCCCTGTGATAATACAGTAGGTCCTTGTTGCGTATCCATTTTATATACAGTAGTGTGTACCTGTTAATCCTAAACTCTTTATTTAGCTAAATTAGGAGTTTGGGATAGTGTGCTTTACATGATTTTGTTATAAGGATAAAGGAGCAAAAAGATTTAAAGACTACCAATCCAGAAAACTGGAGGAAAAGAATGATGATATGTCTCTTGAGCTGTTTCTATCAACCAGCAGCTGTCTCAAGCAAGGCTTTGCAAGCAATGAGCTTTAGTCAATTCAGGACTGAATTTTCTGTCAAGTGTGCGGAGTGCCCCAGTCCTTCTGTTCACCTGGCTCTCTACTCTGGGTATTACCCAGAGCTCAAAACTTGGCCTTCTGCACTGTTCTATCTTTATTCAAAACCTTTGCTTAGAGCTCGAATACACTTACGGCTCCCAACATCACTGTGACGCTGAAGACTAATAAATCTGTACTCCAGATCTCTCACTGGCTTTCCTTTGCCTCAACCCCTGTGGCCTGTTGGACACACTAATTTCCAAAGTTCCATTCCAACTCAAATATTCTAATCATATATCTTCTCAAACCAGTTCCTTTTCATAATCTTGCATTACTGCCAAAGAAAAAAAAATACGCTGAAGTTATCTTTGATTCATTCACCTCTTTTACTTTTAAAATACTAATTTCTGCCAACTTTCGTCTTCTGGTCTTAATTTACTGTCTGTGGCAGTGATTCCTTGAAACCATGGTGGACCCTCTCCTCCAAAAAACCACACTGGTACACAACATTTTCATATAGTTTTTCATTTTCATGGACCACTCCCCACTCCCAACCCCTAACCAAAAATGTATGGATCTCGATATTGTTCACTTCTAAAATCTGGATTCTGTGATGTGGCTCTTTCTTGAGAGTTCCAGAACCACTTTCTAACTACTTTCCAGACAGCTGTTATTTTACGCTGCACAAATGTCTCAAACTCAGGAGGTTCAAAACTCAATGTGCCATCTCCCCACCCAAAATTGCACCTTTTTCTTGCTCCTTTTTTTTAAGTGAGTCACAACACCATCCTCCCTATTATTTAAAATAGTAACTTGAATAGTATTGTTAACTCCTTTCTCCCCACACCCCTCACATCTAAATAGTAATGATGGTAGTCTGACAAAATTGGTCAAGGGTGTAAATACAGCTTCATTCGCCAAGGTGGTAAATGGCCCATCATATACACTCGAGTCTTTTCTGTATGAATAAAGCAAGTGACTCATTCTTTTCCAGTCTGGTAGCCAATACTCAAGACCTCACCCTGGGATTGCGTCAGGAGCCTCCTCACTCCCCCTGTTCTCAACCTTTTCCAGTTCTAACATCTCCCACCATGTATGAACATGGATTTAGCTTTTCCCTCACCGGCCCCCTACAGAAACTGGTGTCCTTATCCTCATTCTTAAGTCTTTCTATCCCTAGGGCAACTTATCCAGGGTTGCCTGGACCTTTTAGGAAGCATCTGATAATTAAATAGAAAATAAAGAGGCTAGAGAATCACTGTTTACACTCTCCCACCCCACATCCGGTGCTATTATTTACATTTTCCTGGGGAACTTCACAATAATAAGCTTTCTAGTATGACACATACAGTTTCATACAGGAGGCTAAAATAGTCATGCCCCCATGATAGCTACGCAGGTCCTGGAACTAAAAACAGCTTTATCTATGTATCTCAGCATTCCCAACAAACATTAATATTCCCAAAGCGGGGACTTCCCTGGTGGTGCAGTGGTTAAGAATCCACCTGCCAATGCAGGGGACACGGATTCGAGCCCAGTCTGGGAAGATCCCACATGCCTCGGAGCAACTAAGCCCACGAGCCACAACTACTGAGCCCACATGCCACAACTACTGAAGCCCGTGCACCTACAGACCATGCTCCCCAACAAGAGAAGCCACCACAATGAGAAGCCCTCGCATCACAAAGAAGAGTAGCCCCCACTCACCACAACTAGAGAAAGCCCGCGTGCAGCAACGAAGACCCAACGCAGCCATAAATAAATAAATAAATTTCTTTTAATGTTTTAAAAAAATAGTTAATTTTAAAAAATATTTCCAAAGTGTGCCAAAAGATGAAAAAAATTGAGAGGCATTGCAAGCACAAAAAAATCCTCAAGAGTCTAAAAACAATGAATTTGCATCATGGCATTTTACTGTCTGGGGAATTCAATGTCACCAACCTATAGCTAAAACCTAAATGGTTATGGCCAATTACACTCGGAAGGGACTTGTTAAAGTTGGTTTACGGCGGGGGGAGCAGCAGAAGGTGAAAAATGGTAGCTCTGAGCAGTCGGTGCAGCTCAGGCATGGCGGGGCTTGGAGTGTCCTCACCAAAGGAAGGAGTCCAGTGGAGAAACTAAATCCAGTCAGGAACTAACTGGAGGACCTGGGAATCTAGAAAAGGAATCCTCAGAGCAGAAGCTGAAAGCCAGGAGCAGAACCCAAAAATGAGTCAGAGGAAATGTAAAAGGTCAGACCTTGGGGAAGGAAGCAAGAGATGCCAAATCAGCAGAAGGCTGTGGGCTGAGATCAGGGATGAGTCAAGTCAGCTGTTCTTGAGGTCAAAAGAGGGCTCTCCTTTGAGCCACCAAGAGGGTTAATCATTCTTTACTGAAATGAAATGAACTAAACTTAATTCTTTGTCAAAACCTAAATAATTCAGTACATTATTTTAGTCTGTGTAATGATGCTATGTTTTTGGGTTTTACTATGTTTCTCCCCTACTTTCCTCATTTCTCTTCTGAATGCTTTTCTATTTTATGTAATTTTTATTTAATGTTAATGCAAAAGCAACTTTCAAGTTGTTCCACATAAACAAAAGAAAATATTTTTTAACTTGATTGAAATTAAGTATATGTAATGATCTCATATTATAAAGGGAAAATCCAAAACATTTTTTATCATTAATATTATGATTATTTGTATTACTAGCAGCTACCATTTACTAAATTTTTTGTAACCTCATGTCATGTACTGTGCTAGGTGACATTTATTCCTCACAATATCTACAGGAGGAATTATTAGTCCCAAAACAGACAAGGAAACCAAAGCTAAAAGAGGTCAAAAACTTTTCCCTGGATCCTAGA
This sequence comes from Delphinus delphis, assembly GCF_949987515.2. Taxonomy (NCBI): domain Eukaryota; kingdom Metazoa; phylum Chordata; class Mammalia; order Artiodactyla; family Delphinidae; genus Delphinus; species Delphinus delphis. The sequence continues at coordinate 56,109,523 of NC_082683.1, read as the reverse complement.
ACTAATAGATGGCAGGAATGAGATTTAAATTTGTGACGTGTCTGATTCCAAACCCTGTGTTCTTCATTACCGCACTAAGCTAAATTTTGTTTAAAAGATTCTTGTTTAAATATGACCCACATAAAACGGGCCATTTGTTTAATGAACAGCTGTCAAAGCACTGCAATATTAAGTACTTTTCCAGGCACCCCTGGGGCAAAAGAAAAAGAAAAATCCGATACAGCCCAAGCCTTCTAGAACTCTGAAGTTAAGTTTGAAGGCAGAATCCATGAAATAAGGTGAAAATTAGACCAATGTGACATGTAAGCCTTGAGTTTGAGTCCTAGAGATGCCCCTGCCCAGCAATGTGACCCTGAGCAAGTTATTCCTTCTGTGTGAAACTGAGATCATAAGGGTGTGAGCTTCACAGGCGCCTCTGAGGATAAGATGGGAAAATACGGACCAGTGGTTCTCAACCTCAGCTGGTTTCTCCCCATCAAAGGATATTTGTCAATGTCTGGAGGCATTTTTAGTTGTCACAACTGGAAAGAAAGGTAGGAGTGCTATTGCAAGAGGCCAGGGATGCTGCTAAACACCTTACAATGCACAGGACAGGCCACTCCTCCACAACAACAAGGAATCAGCTGGCCCTAAATGTCAATAGTGAGGAGGTTAAGAAACCCTAATGCAGAAAAAGCACATAGCAGAGTGCTAATGGTATGTAGTACCTTCATACTAGCTCTTATTGCATTTACATAAAAAGATGGCACTGTATGTACTTGAGCAGCAAAATAATACTAATAATTTTAAAATAATAGTGAAAAAGGAATAATAATTTTAAAACATAACTTTTAAAGACAAAGACTTCACACAGCAATGTAGTAGGTAAGAGCATAGGCTTTGGAATCAGATGGACCTACCCTTGAATACCAGGTCTGTGTGATGCTGAACAAATTACTCCGACTTTGAACCTCTTGGTTTCTTCATCTTTCTAATGAAAATAAATGTATCTACTTCTCTTTGTTTTGGTGATGATTAAATGAGATAATTTATGTAGGTGGAACATAATAAACTCTCAATAAGTATTTTTAATATATTGAGTCTTATGCAGGGCCTAGAAAAAGTACTTTGGATTAGTGAAAGGAAAAATAAATCATTTATTTCTATATAAACTTAAGCAAGGTACTTAATCTAGTAGAGACTTATGGTTTGTATCTTCAAAATGTGTATAAAATACCTCTATTGCAAAGTTACACTAAGAATTAAATGAATCAGCATTTTAAAGCACTGAGTAAGGTGCCTGGCATATGGGGGGGGGCAGTATTCGATAGATATTAGTTACCTTCTCCCCAAAGAGTTAAAAAAAAGTTTTTATAAAGGTACCAAGGTTGAAACAAATAATAAAAATTGCCTTTGCTAGAGCAGAAAGTCTGGCCTGAGAAGGACAGGGAATACTCCATAATTTACAAACAGTCCACCTTGGAGAAGCCCTCTGCATTTGAAAGGGAAGTTACACATACACCGTATCTCCTTCACACCACTCTTCAGCTTTCAACAAGCATCCTTCTTCTGGCCTAGGAATGCCACTGTGACTTACCTAGGCCCAAAGAGAGCACAGCCCTTGGCTGCACTTACTGGAAGAACAGAAATTGAATTCTTCAACTACAAATGTAACTGCATTTTATGAGAACCAAGAAGATCCACAGCAATAACTCTTCATAAATGAGCTAAGCACAACGCACGATTGATTAGAAGACATCTGCCATTCTACCTCTAAAAAATAATCATTAATGAGGCTTTACGACCATCTCTGAAAATCACTGTTTGTCAGGCAGTAATACCAGAGATGAAATTACCTATTCAGTTACTGACTGCCAAGGCAGACTATATCTAAGAGTATAATAAATGCTATTTCAGAAAACACAGTTTAAATTTCAATGAAAATAAGAAAATAATCATAAACCATCCAATTCTAAGCTATTAACGTTAAGGCCTTTTTAAATATCCTGTACCATTGTGCTTAAGATAATTTCCCAATCAAATGAAGACAATGTTTAGATCTCATTTACTCTAGTATTTCAAGTATGAAAGATGTGTCCATATACAAATGAAATAAAAAACATAACACATATAACTCTGCCAGTCTAAATGGCTTAATGAGTGCATTTTCCATTTGAAATTACACATTAGCTGCCATTTGGCAAAGTTGATGACCTTATGGTGAGTCTATATGATTCTCTGACGCAGTTTCTGAATTCATTTTGCCTTTTTATACACCCAATATCTACCCACCTACCACATGACCCGTTCAAAACCAATTTTACTTTCTGTTACAACCTATACATATTCTAAATGCCTCACCTGTCTGTCAAAAATGAACTACTTCCTACTCTCCTTTCTGGGAAATAGAGAATAACAACCCTGCACTGGACGCATTCACGTGATTCTATGTCATTCTGAACATAAATCAGCCACATGGAAAAGGTTCTAGGTCCAGTGGTTAAGATTCCCCGCTTCCGGGGCTTCTCTGGTGGCGCAGTGGTTGAGAGTCCGCCTGCCGATGCAGGGGACACGGTTCGTGCCCCGGTCCGGTAGGATCCCATATGCCGCGGAGCGGCTGGGCCTGTGAGCCATGGCCGCTGAGCCTGCGCGTCCAGAGCCTGTGCTCCGCAACGGGAGAGGCCACAACAGTGAGAGGCCCATGTAGCGCAAAAAAAAAAAAAGATTCCCCACTTCCACTGTACCGGGGACAGGTTCAATCGCTGGTCGGGGAACTAAGATCCCATATGCCATGCATCATGGCCAAAAAATAAAATTAAAGAAAAGAAAACAAAAGGAAAGGTTCTAGCCTTTATCAACTGTAAGATACATGTAGAAACCAGGAATACAACCTTTTGTATTGCCTGCATCCATTTCCAATGCGATCTAATGCTATTAACTTTCCGAAATCATGACATTTGTCAGGTCTTACCATACTAGGACTCCAAAAATCTTATAAGTCCCCCTCTGCCCTTAAGATAAATAACATACTCCATAGACTCACATTCAAGGCACACTCAAGTTTACAATGTGACCTCATTTCACCTTTCAAACACATCCTCCCTTCCTTTCCTATGTGGACAATTGTCTAGAGTTAAACTTCCCTCACTCTGCGTTATATTGTCTGCTTTCAAACGCTTGTGCTCTTCATCTACTTGGTAGACCCTCCCTTTACTCTCTATTGACTCAAAGCCCCACTTACACCTCCCCTACTTATTGCCCCAAGGCCACTCAGTCTGTGGGATCAGTGAGGATAATACAGTCTGGAGGTTGCAGTTACGTCCTCAAAGATACCACAGGCAAAGTAACAAAACCTATGGTATCTGGAAGGCATCCAGCACTTAGGGAAGTCAATGAAAAGGATCCCTGTGAAGGTTGCAGGGTTTAAACCACAGAGTTCCCCAGACCTTCCAAGTCTCCGAAGCAGTAATTACCCATTCCCTGCCAGATACCTTCTACTGACAACAACCCAAAAGCCACTCCAGCTGCCCTGCTCCAACCACCTGCTTAAGCAGCCTCCTACTCTTTCACAGGACACCATGGCACATAAGAACGTTCTTCAGGCTCCCTAGTAATCAAAGAAAACAAACTGAAAACAGCAAGGAGATCATTTTTTTCTCCTCACATTAACAGAAGACTGACAAAACTCAGCATTATTGGGATCTGGGGAAATGATCATGTTGATGGACAGTTGTGAAAATGTAAATTGGTGTAACCTAGTCTGAAAGGCAATTTGGTGGCAAAAAGCCTTTAAAATGTGTATAGCCTTTAACTCAGCAAGCTACAAACATTTGTATTAGGATGTTTATCAAAGCATTGTTTAATTGCAAAAATTACAATGGAAGCAATTTAGTGATCAACAATAAAGAAAGGATTAAATAAAGCACCATGCATTTATTCAACAAAATACTATGCAGCCATTCATAAAGATGCAGGAAATCTATATTTTTCATTCAATTTTGGGTGAATAGATCCAGTTATACTATAGCATATACACTATGATTGTGAATCTATACAGAGCGACAGCTGGAAAAATGTTTTCCACTGCTTTTAGGCATGGTTCCCTGATGCACCTGTAAAAGGATGCCTGAACCATAAATGTGGTACTTCTTTTGTATTGATCACCTCCAAGTTCAGGTGCGTCTTCTGGCACATGTGCTGCTTTTAGAGGTCAAGGACCCCCAGGATCTTTACCATTTCATCTTGAGAAAATTCAAGTTCTTCTTCCTTACAATTAAGGCACACAGTAGGAGAGTGTCTGTCTATCTATACTAAAATGTCATTTATAACAACACGTAAGATGTGAAAACTGAATTTTAAAAGATAAGACATTTCTAGAGGATTCGCCCATCTGGTTCAACATCTAAATATCATGCACATTTTCCACATTATTATAGCCCTCAAATCAGATACATCTCACAATCGGTAGTATCTTACAATTGTTCTCAGAGAGGCAGCAGTAATGAGCTAGTTGTCATGGCCTGCACATTTATGAAAACCTGCAGAATGAGTGTTAGTTTGGTTGCAAGAAAACCCAAGAGACAATAATGGAACACTGTTTTAACATCTAGAAACCATATGCTTGTGAGGAAGCAAAAGGAAGAGTGGAGAATCAAGCATTTTTAACAACATTCTTGTAGAAGGAATCACAAAGCAAGCTCACTCTACATGATTGCTAAGCATCTTTTCAGGACCAGCGCTATTCCTGGCACACAAAGTGATAGTGCATGAATGGGCACAGAAATGCATGACTAGGAATTCAAAAGGGATTCAGAAGAGATGAATTCTGAATATGAATAAGTTTTTAGAATAACTTATCCAATTTATTTTAGTGCATGTTCTTTTTTATGCACCCACAGGAGAAATATATGATACATTTTATATTTAATTAAGTTTAAACATATGCTTTGAATCAGAATAAAATTAACATTCTAAGCGATAACAAAACATTTCTATAGTTTAATTGAAAGTATGTTTTTCTTAGTGATACATAAAATAATGGTGTATCTTACAACAGAAAGCATAGTAGATTAATTGAAATATAGGTATACAAGTTCTAGAAAGAGGGAACCAAGAAAACCAAATGAAAGAATTTACATTATTTCATGGAACCTAAGATTCTTTGATGCTGGCCCTTTTCTTATCATACAAGAAAGTGTCAACAGAATGTTTTTTTACACAGCCATGTCATGACTGCCACCTGGCTGATGGCTATTATAAGACACCATCAATTTAATATGCATCCTGATTTGAGATGTTAAATTGCAGGGGGAAGTTGACTTTACAACTGATCAAATCAGTAATGCAAGAAAAATATCGGAACTGAAAGGCATACGTCCAAAAGGAAAAGATCCATTCCTTCCCCCACACAATCAATTAAAAATGACATACACCCAGGCACATCATCTTGAAATTTCAAAATTCCAAAGATAATAAGATGATGCTAAAAGCTTCAAATTGGGGGAAAAAAATGTTCAAGATTCAGAATAGCATCAGACTTCTCTATAGCTAAAAATGGCAGCAAGAAGACAATGAAATACTCCATCAAAATGCTGAGGGAAAATGACCTCCAACAAGAATCCTACAACCAGAAAAACTATCCATCAGGTGTAAAACAGAATAAAAATATTCTCAGATATAAAACGTCTCAAAAACTTCACCTCAACATATCCTTTCTTAGGAAGATACTGGAGGATGCGCTTCATTCATCGAAACAAGAGACTAAATTAAGGAAAAGCAAAAGATATGGAAATCAGGAAACAAGGGATCCAACATAAGAAAGAGGTAAAGAAATCTGCAGAATGATTGCACTGCAGATACTATTAGCTCTCCACCAAAACCCATTCCCTCTTCTCTGGACACACAGTTAGACATTATCTCAGCCACCCTTGAAATTAGACTTGGCCACAAGACTGAGTTCTAGACAATGATATCCAAGTGAGAGGAGTGTGAGCCACTCCCAGGACTATGTCCATGCCTGACTGAACGGAGTTGACCATGACAACTGTGGAATCCATGTACTGAAAATAGTAGTACCTCTAACCAGGGTCCCTGAGTGACCGCAGGAAACAGAGCAGCACCCCACCCTATTCACCTAGAAGAGCTCAGTAGTTTTACATGAGTGAGAAGTGTACTTCTGTTGTGTTTGAACCATTATCCATTTGTGGACTACTTGTTCCCTCAGCCTAAGATTACCGTAACTAATTTAGATGTAAAAGGAAGATTCCAAAATGACAACAATGAGCAAATGTATGAACAGCTTGAGGATGCATGTGGCCAAGAAAAAGACGAATGTATAGGTTGTCTGATTAAACTAAATATATTAAGAAGAGATTTACAATTTAGATGGAAATTTTGACGGTAAAATAGTGAGACTTCCAAAACTGAGCAAAATAAAATAATTAAAACAGTCATAAAATATGGGGAAAATATTGGGTTGGCCGAAAGGTTCGTTTGGGTTTTTCTGAAAGATGTTACAGAAAAACCCGAACGAAGCTTTCGGCTAACCCAATAAAAACTTTTATAAGAAAGGAAATGTAATCATATCATAATACGCCAAAGGATTCAGCTGTGAGTGATAGTTACAGTCAGAGCAATTTAAAAATTAAATTGAGGAAGCAAAGTAGGTGAACGTATGTGTGTCATCTTCCATAGCAGGAAATAACTACATAGAGAAGAAAACTAAAAAAACCAAGAAATAGCATCATAAGCATCTTGTTTTCACAAAATGGAGGCAAACATGAAAAAACAGTAAACTATTTGAAGATAATCCCTCTAGGAAGTAAGAATCAGAGATGCAAAAGGGTACAACAGGGCAATGGGAACCACTGCTTTCGATGACATATCAAACTGTAAACCTGCAATTTGATAAATGTGCCAACATGTATTACATTCTTGATTGAACAAAAATACCAAATTTGTTTGCTTTAGGCTGAATTATAACTTCTCCAAAAGGTAACACTACTTTTCTCATGTTAATTGGAAGCTCTAATTGGCAGCTTTATGTGCTGCTGATTACTTTTAAAAGATATAATTATGGAAATAATTTGATACATAAAATATTTCAAAACAAGGGAGTCAGAGGGGGGAAATAAAAATGGCTGTGAAACTAACCAGGCCTAATCCTTTCATCTTCTAGATAAGAAAACTGCAACTCTTCTGGGAATCTGCTACCGTCTTCCACAAAAGTAAAGCTTTTAAAGTGCAGTGGAAGAAGAGCCTTCATTTGAAAAATGGAGCTAGACCTCGAGTGTTTGGCAGCCACATCTCCTCAATTTCCACCATAATCTCCTCTGCTATTACCACACTGGTTTGGGCTGGGGGCACTCTTCCCACCTATAGCTATTGCCGGATTGGATATTCCTCTTAATTTTCATAAAACAGATAAGACAATTAAACAAGACTTTCTACAGATTTGGAAGATAGATAGATAGATAGATAGATAGATAGATAGATAGATAGATAGATAGATGATAGATAGATAAAAAATAATCTGGATAATCTTTACAAAGTAGGACATGCTTTCCTTAACCTGCAAACTTTGTTCCATTTTAGCTACTGTCTGTTTAGTATATACCACCAATGAGCCCAAAATGAAACACTTACCTTCCACAAATCACCCAAATGAATAAGACACAGAAAAAAGCAAAGCTTCCTTCCTCATACCCATTTCCAGACCAGCTTTCACAGGCCAGTTTCACGACTGAACACACATCCCAAAAGACTGACATGAAAGAGGCCCAGCATTCTTCCCACAGAAATATGACTTTCTCCTGTGACCTCAATTGGTCAACTTTAGCAACTTAAGTCTAGAATGGCGGAAGAGGAGAAGGATATGGCCTGAAGGTGTTTCTTCACAAAGAGCAATTGAAAATCTTTCCCAGTTACAAAGATAAATCAGTAGCAAACCTGAGACAGGAACCTTACTCCCTGGCTCAAAGTCAAGGGTTCTTATCACCATACAATTCAATTCATCTTTACTGCGGATCAGCACATAAAAAGCATGGCAGTTAAGCTGGAAATAAGGAAAAAACTGCCTTTCTCAAATTTTCTTTCAAGGAAAACATCTTGTGGCCAAGGAGATGACAAAACCTTTACTGAAGATATTACAAAAACCTTTTTTGAAGATTTTTATGAGTCAGGCAGAGCCTCATTGTTTTCAAGAGAGAGCCATTGAAAGTTGCATTCTAGGTTGTAACCAACATTCACATTTTAATCACAGTTTCCCCATTTCTTCAACCATTTAAGAGAACCAAAGACCTTTTATATCTGGACAAAACTTATTACTATATTGCATTATTCAATAAACCCCTCTCTTTGAAACTCTTTCTATATATTCTCTTCCCCTCACAATGATGTTTACCTTTGATATTTCAATGCAAGAATGTAAGAGTGTGTTGCTATATTGCTCTTCATTGAAAAAAACAGACACTAAAGACAGCACTCAAAATTCCTGGTTATGATACTCACTTTCGGAAGTGCTCACCCATTATCTTATTTACACAGTACTGATACTATTAATAGAATTTATATAACACCTTCTTTCAGAGGAAGAAAAATGCACTTCACATCCATTATCTCATTTATCTTTGTACTCTCCCTCTGAAGTGTAGTGAGAGCAGTTGCCTCACCCTGTTTTAATGGAAAAAAACTTAACCAGAAAAGATCTATTATCCTTGATGTGGATAAACAGCTTCTAAGTAGAGTGCCTACATCAATTAGAGAATAAACCCTCAGTTACAGAATATTTCTGTCAATACCCTGAATGAGAGTAGCAAAGTAGAAATACTGGAATTCAGCCAATTTTATTCTTTTTAAGATAAATATCTGTTCTTGGATATTATTCATATATGTCATTAAAATTTTTAGAACAACAAAATAGCCCAAAATAACTAAATGCAAATTTACACAAAAAATAAAGCACAGTAGTTCACGAATGTATAGTATATAATATTGTCATTGTCTGATTTGTCAGAATTTCACGCTTACAGATGTCTTTGCAGAAGGAAATTATGACCTTTTCCACCCACCATTAGCTTAATACTAATTTCTATTAATATATACTTTGAGTTTTATACGTCAGCCAGCTATCTTGACACAAAGTGACAACTTATACAAAACTTTAAAGGACTATAACGTCTAGGACTTTAAGACAAGTAATAATAACTATTTTAAAACTGTCATATTTTAAGAAATCTCCAGATTATACATTACTGATACAACACAACAAATGTTTTTAAAGCTGAAAAATATTCTTCATATGCAATGACAATGATGGTTGCTTACCCAATATCCAATCTCCCCTTCTTTCTTAATAATAATGGAATCCTGGCAGTTGGGGAAGTACTGATTTCCCCAGATTAAAAAAAAAATTTTTTTTAAACCTTCTATTTCTCAGACCTCCCTGCCATTAAGGATGGGCACTGGCATAGCTCTGGTCAATAAGATATTAGTGGAAGTCTACCAGATGCATCTTCCTGGGAGCTATCATTTTCCTTATTAAAAGGACTATCAGCTGATGTGTGCCTCGCCTTTTGTCCAGCCGCTTCTTCCTGCCTGTAGTACAGAAGCCATGCTTGGAGGCTCACTAACTGTCTTTCCACCAAGAGAGGGAAAGCCATACACTAACGGTGGTAGGGCCAAAAGCAAGAAGGAGCCTGAATTCTTGATTACCTCAAGGATGGTGCAGTTGCTCCTGCCTTGTACTCTCTCCCTCCAGATATCTCATGGCATGTAAAACAATAATAAACTCCTTACTTGTGATTGCCAAGGGGAAAAGATGAAGGGGAGGGATGAATTGGGAGGCTGGGACTGGCACATGCTCACTAGTATATGTAAAATAGATAATCAACAAGGACCTACTGTATAGCACAGGGAACTATACTCAATACTCTGTAATAACCTGTACGGGAAAAGAATCAGAAAAAGAATAGATATATGAATATGTATAACTAAATCACTTTGCTGTACACCTGAAACTAACACAACATTGTGAATCAACTATATGCCAATATAAAATTTAAAAATTAAAAATTTTGAAAATAAATAAACTCCTTCCTTGTTACTATTACATGTCAAATTTTACTCTCAAATGAATACAATCCTGATAAAATAACAAATATATCCCAATTGAATTCTTCTTTCCTCTCATCAAATGGCTTAATGCAAAAATTAATCCCCTACACTTAGGAAAGGCAAATCCAAATGAAAAGTGGGCAGATACTCTGTCACACAATAAATTATTTTCCATCTTTTATATTCACTTACTGTGAATGGCCATCCTTCTTTAACCTTTAAAGTCCGGCTTTAAAGTATTTCTCATTCATGTGAAAGTGTGAAGTCAGAAGGAAACAAACCTAGACTAAACAGCAAAGAGGGTAACCAACTCTGCTATACATTTTTGCCTATAAACCAAATGAAGAAAACATTTTTTTCCAAGACTCATTGGTATTCTCCAGCTGTATCTCCATCTTACTGAAGATTATAGATAAGTAGGAGGTGTGACTCACAGAAATAGTTTTCCTCACATAAATTTCACCCATTGAATAAAATCTGCAATATTCTCTGAGCAATACAAAATAGACACTTTTGGAGTCTTATGCTATTCTTCATGCTATGAACAATAAAATAAAAATTTTACAAATTATCCAAAATTTTCACACCCAAGATTCCTCATAATGATAATATTTATACCAGCTAGCCTAAATTTCACAGTCCAAGATCGTTAATTACAAAGATCTGTAAACACTAATTTTATCCTTCAAAAATGTAAAATGCAAAGTCATAACAATCACTTCACGTATTCAGTTGGGAATGTATTTGGCTGGGAGTAACAGAGAACCTAATAAATAGTGGAAGAAATAGTCAGGAGTTTTAATTTTTTTCTCTTGGAATAATAGACTGGAGGTAGGCAGTGCAGAGCTGATATATCCACTTTAAGATGTCATCAAAAATCTGAGTTTTATCATCCTCAGTTTGTGGTTTTATTCCTCATGCTTGCAAGATAGCTGCTCACCTCAAAGCAAAAACGTGATAAGGGTCAAGGGCAAGGGCCTTCTCCTTGAGAAATTTTGCCTTTTCAAAAATGTACGTGGGGGCTTCCCTGGTGGCGCAGTGGTTGGGAGTCCGCCTGCCGATGCAGGGGACACGGGTTCGTGCCCCGGTCCGGGAAGATCCCACATGCCGTGGAGCGGCTGGGCCCATGAGCCATGGCCGCTGAGCCTGTGTGTCTGGAGCCTGTGCTCCGCAACGGGAGAGGTCACAACAGTGAGAGGCCCGCGTACCGCAAAAAAAAAAAAAAAAAAAAAATGTACGTGCTCCCCAGAAATCTCCATCTAATCTTTGTAATGTGGGCCAATCCGAGATTCGAGGGAGACTGGGAAGTTGAATAATTTCCTTTCCATCTTGTATAGCAGAGCAAGATGAAAGAGAAAGAGGGTGAACGGATGCTAAAGGAGCGATCCACAATATCGCTACACCCCCAGACCAATTAAATCTAGAGCCATCCTCATCAGCATCCTCACTATTGTAATTATCACCATCAGCATTAAAGTGTTGTTCCCCAAATTGTGTTGTGTTGTATCCATACAGTTGGGTAGTCCTCATCCAACCATGACCTCTCTAATTATTGTAAATTTCGGACCAAATCAAGGTATTATATTATAATAACTTCAAACTAAAAATTTGATTCCCTGGAGTGCTTTCTTATGAATAATACAGTGGTCCCTCAGTTTGTGGGGATGGAAGAGGGTGGGGAAATTGGCTTCAGGACCCCCACAAATACCAAAATATGTGAATGATCATGTCCTTTATATATAATGGCATAGTACAGTGGCACTTCAGTATCCACAGACTCCACATCCACGTAGTAGGTCAGCCCTCATTCAACGGTGGGTGTGGGAAACTACGGATATTGACTATGCTTAATTACACAGGCTTATCCAAAAATTCCACTAATTTTGTGTCAAATAATACCTTTTAATCTAAAGTTTCACCAAATCGTAATGCTAGAAAGAATCTTAGAAATTATCGTAATTCAAAGTCTTAATTATACCCTGAGCCTTACCCAGGGGATGTCATTTACCCACTTAGTTGCAAAGCAGAACAGAAACTCAGGGCTTCTTATTCCAAGTCCTCATTTATGCAGTTATTAAAGAGCAACCCTAAAAACAAACCCCCTTTCACTCTTTTAAAAGATGTAAAATCACTAGGAAGAAAAACCTGTCATTCTATTATTTGTTTCCCTACAACCGCCTCATTTTTCTGCATTGAGTTTTTCACCATAGTATACATCATGGCACTGCAAGTCATTCCAGGGTCTTAGTTACAGAGAAGTACAGAGTAGCTTCCTTTAAGGATATATAGGTAGCTTCCTAAAAGTAATTTCAACTACTCTAACAAATACTTCCTGATCTCTGAATTTAGAGACATGTATCATTCTGTGTTCTTAAATTATTATGCTCCATAATATAGAAAAACCATGGATGTCATTTTCTTCTTACTCTCAAAAAGTCCCCAGTCAGTCAATACATCAAATGCCACTCTATGCTTTCTTCTTTCAACCTATAACATTTGATATGGGTGAAATTAGGTTAAAATGACCACCAGAGCAGCCTTACTAGAGGAAGGGAGAATAGCCTCCAAGGGCAATGTTTCTCTCTATAGTGAGAGAGTGAAAGGAGACAGGAGCAGAGGAAGAATCTTTCCAAGGAATCTAGAGATCTGTGTATGTGTGTGTATGGAGGAGGCGGGAGCAAGTATTGTAGGCTGAGTTGCCTGTTTTTATTTCCCACAGTCTGTTTTAACATCTGCTGGTCTTGCTATATCCTTCTCACCTACTGGCTCTCTAGAACCTGCAGGAAAACAAATTCCTCAGCACACCAGTGCATGGTGCCACAACCCACAAGCCTTTAAAGGTAAGTCTGTCTATAAAATGAGACATTTAAGTCACTTTCCCAGCAAAGACCATCCACAGATATCATCACATGGTACAAACAATACAAAAACAGAATCTAGGACTCTTCCTCAGGAGTTCATAAATCTCCAAGATTATATGCAAACTTTTGAGTTTATGTTAATTTTGCAGGATAATTGGTCCATATGTTCATCAGATTTTCAAACATACTTATTTTTTAAAGAGTACCATCATGCCATCCCAACTTATTAAAGTATTATTTTCTCTTTAGAAAAGGGTACTGAGAACCCATGCCTCAATATAAAATTTTAAGTCTTCTCAAAAGAAAGTGATTCTGATTTCTTAAAGAAAACATAAAATTAAGAAATGCTAAGAACTTATAATAAACAAGCCCTGCCATTATTGAATGAAAGGAAATTAAGCTCCCTATGGCCTTTCAAGGTATCAATGTTCTTAACTATAAAACAATAGGATTGAAATAGGCGATCTCTAAGTTTGCTTTCAGTTTAGAAAGGCTGTAATTCTGTGAGTCAGCACTGTGGTATAAACCAGGATAGCCAAAAACAGAATCCTGTTATCTTTTCCTTAATCTACACGAAATATCAGTATGTTGCTTGTGCAAATAATGTCATTTATTTTCTCTACTGTTTAAAGTCCATCTGATATAGGACTTCTTTTAGCAATTCCCAGAGATGGCAACACATAAAATATATTAATATTTTTCAAATGCTTTAAGGCAACTTAGAGAAAAATATTCAATACAGAAAATACAGTATACATAGATTTTTTTGTCTTATATTCCACTGGTAAGATGTGACTTAACATTAAATTATTCAATTATAGTAATATTTATTAAAGTAAATAAGATATGTACTGATTTTTTAAACTGAGGTTATACTGTGTCTCTAAAACAAATGCAAATTACAGGAGAACACAAGTCAAACTAGTGTTTTCTACTATATTAACAGATAACGTGGCTGAGGAGTTAAGAGTTTTTTAAAAAGCATATACCTCCAGTGCAGACAAGACGGCATATACTTTCCTCCTCCCCACTTAATATAACGCTAAACCTTGAAAATAAGGAAAGAGACAACCAAAGGAGGACTCAGAACAGTGAAAAGGAGGTGGACTGGTTACTGGCCTTGGACTAGAGGAACAACAGAGCAGAAGGCACCTTATGACCCCCTACCCAATAGCAGGTTATGCAGGTCCAGGGTCTCCCAACCCCCCGAATCTAGCAGTAGGTGATACAGGTGAGCTTACATTCCTCCCGTGTGTCTAACTGCGATCCAGCCAACAACACCAGATGGCCTCTCAGCACTGGCAGGGGGATTCCTGCCATAACAAGCTCCAGGCCGGGAGTGCTCCTTATTCCTGCAGGCTGAAAAATCCCTTCCCTCACCTACAGGCATCAGGGGGACTGGCCTTGGCAGGCCCCTTCTGCCCCCTTCAGGGGCATCAGCAGGGTTCAGTGGGAGCTCCAGAAGCACCAGTCAAGCCAGGCAGACCGAAGCAGCACCATAAAGCTTCTGCAAAATAAATTGTCATTGGAACCACAGCCCACAAAGTAATCCTGGACATGTGTACTAAACCTACACAGGGTGACTGTCTGCTAAAGTATAAGATTTCAATAGGACCCAGACCCTTTTAACATGGTAGCCAAAATACCCAAGACATGATCACAACTGGAATGAGAAAAGACAATCAACTAAAACCAACACTGAAGTGAATCAGATGTTAGAATTTGGAATTATTTAGTAAGAATTTTAGAGCAGCCATTATAAAAGTGCTTCAACAAGCAAATTCAAATTCTCTGAAGAAAAAAAAAAGAATGGAAAATTTCCACGAAGATGCATACGTTCTAATAAGTTCTAATTGCCAAATGGCAATTATAGAACTAAAAAATACGATAACCAAAATAAAACACTCACTGGATGGGTTCAATAGTGGAGATGACAGAGGATAGAATCAGTGAACTTCAGAATAGATCAATAGAGTTTATCCAATCTGAACAACAGAGAGAAACTAGACAAAAAAAAAAAAAGAAGGAGGAGGAGAAGGAAAAGGAGAAGAAGAACAGAGCCTCAGGGTCCTGTGGGACAGTAACAAAAGATCCAGTATTCATATCATCACTTCCCAGAATGACATGAGAAAGGCAGTAGAGCTGAAGAGTATTTGAAGAAATAATGAAATAATGCTAGGAAAAATTTGGTGCAAGACACAAACCTATAGATTTAAGAAGCTGATCAAATCTCAAACAGAATAAACCCAAAGAAATCTATACCAATACACAACATCACTAAGCTTCTAAAAAACTAAAGACAATGAAAGTATCTTAAACTAGCCCGAGAGAAATGGCACATTGCCTTTAGCAGAGCATCAATTCAAATGACAACAATTTTCTCGTCAGAAACCACAGGGGCCTAAAGGAAGTGGCACATTTTTCAAGTGCTGAGAGAAAAGAACTGTCAACCACAAATTCTTTCCCAATATGAGTTGTTTAAATAATATTCAATGAGTGAAATGAAAAACATAACGCTGTCTTACACTCAGAACAACAGCATTTAAATAGAACCAAGAGAAGAGACCTAAATACATATAGTAATAGCCAGAGCAACCACTGAGAAAACTGTACAAAGAGATACACTCAAAAACACTATAAATAAATCAAAATGGAATCCTATAAAATGTTCAAATAACTCACAGGAAGAGAAGAAAAGAGAAATAAAGGAACAAGAAACAGAGGAAACAAAGAGAAAACATAATAAAATGGCAGACTTAAACGCTAACATAATGCAGAGAAATTGGATCGCTCATACATTGCTGGTCGGAATGTAAAGATACAGCCCCCCTGGAAAATGGTTTGGCAGTTTCTTATAAAACTAAACATGCAATTATCATAGGACCCAACAATCACACCCATGGGCATTTATCCCAGAGAAGTGAAAACTTATATCCACACAAACACCTGTACACACGTGTGCATACCAGCTTTAATCA
The DNA here is from genome assembly GCF_949987515.2 of Delphinus delphis. Taxonomy (NCBI): domain Eukaryota; kingdom Metazoa; phylum Chordata; class Mammalia; order Artiodactyla; family Delphinidae; genus Delphinus; species Delphinus delphis. The sequence continues at coordinate 56,093,592 of NC_082683.1, read as the reverse complement.
TAATAGCCAAAAACTGGAAACAACCCAAATGTCCTTCAATGCCTAAACAAGCTGGGGTACACCCATACAATGGGACCGTACTCAGCAATAAAAATGAACAAACCATTGACACATATGACATCTTGGATGATTCTCTGGGGAATTATGGTGAGTGGAGGACAAAAACAACCTCAAAGATTATATAACCTATGATTCCATTTATATAACACTTTGGAAATGAAAAATTTATAGTGATAAAGAGCAGATTAGTGGTTGTCAGAGGTTAGGAATGGGACAGGGAGTGCGAGGGAGGTGGGTGTAGTTATAAAAAGGGCAGCACCAGGGCTCCTTGTGGTGATGGAGCTATTCTGTTATCTTGACTGTGGTGGTGAATACAGGAACCTACATATGAGATAAAATTGCATAGAACTAAACACTTACACAAATAAGTGTAAAACTGGTAAATCCGAATAAGAGCTGCAGACTATATCGTGTCAGTCTCCTGGTTGTGATATTGTGTTATACTTTTCCAAGATGTTACTCTTCGGGAACACTGAATGAGGGGTACACAGGATCTGTCTGTACTATTTCTCACAACTGCATGTAAATCTACAATTGTCTCAAAATAAAAAATTTAATTAGAAAGAATACTGGGTGAAAGTTGTGGGGAAGCTGGTCTTTCACATAGTCTCAAAGTATCACTGTACAGAGTCTATATTAACCTCAAAGGAAAATAAAAGGATCAATTTGGTAGCGACCATCTTTCAAGTGCTCTGACTTAGTCACCAGTAATGGGACAAACAGACTCTCCTGTTGTGATACAATGGGAAGTACATATCACCAATTTAGGAGTATTCTTGCTGAAAATATTTAACCTGAACCTAACCAAGTGAGTAAGCCATTAGACAAATCCATACTTAGAGACACTCTGTAAGTCAACTGACCTGGACTCAACATAAATATTAATGTCACAAAAAGAAAAAATAGACAAGGGGACTAGCATAAATTAAGCTTTTAAAAATAATGTGAGGATAGCATAAAAAAAAGACAATAACTGAAAAGAGTTGATTCTCAGAGTGTTATATAGTCACAGAAAGACGTCTTATGCCACCAGCAAGGCAGACTGAGCTCATGTGAACCAAATTCCCTTCCTCTACAAACACATATATACTTAGATTTTTAACAGACCGGAAAAATTGAAATAGGTTAAAGTGTTAAGCCTGAAGAAAAAAAAAAGAAAGGTAATCTGTAGCTGTCAGAACAGAAAGGAAACAGATATGGTAATAGCAGGCACAGAAATCGGTAATACAGCAACCCAAAATTATACACAACTTAAATGCAGGCACAAATGCCAAGAGGCTGGACATTTCACATGTGTTTAGGGACAGGAAACTTAGTTTGGGACCCATGAAAAGAAGGAGCTGAGACCTCTGCCTAAGAACCCTGAAAGAATTGACCATTTAGTTTAAGAAGGATTAGAAGTTTGGCCTGGAAGCAGCAAGAAGGTTTGTCTCTTCCTGGGGCTCTGGATAGAAGAAAAAGAAAAAGGATTCTTTGAATTAAATCCCTAAACAACCTCCCCCCACACAGTTTGAATTTACATCACCTGCATGGTATAGGAATCTCAAGCCAAGAAATTAATGAAAAAGCCAATTCTACGGATGATCTAGACTTAACGTGGTGATCATTTCACAATACATACAAATAGCAAATCGTTATGCTGTACACCTGAAACTAATAAAATGTCAATTATATTACATGTCAATTATACCTTAATAATTTTTTAAATCTGACAGATCCTAGACCAGCAAAATCCCTAGGTTAATCTACAGAAGCAAACACAATATCACTCTACAGGGAAACTTCCAAAAACTAGGAAGAATATGGCTATCACAGGGGAAAACCAAAAGCAGAAACCCAGCTGAAGATGAATCCATAATCCCAATAATAAACCACATGAGGAAAGGATCCTCCTTTAAGCGGATGTATAGTTCTGGAAGAACCAGTAGACCCAACCACTGGGACAAGTAACTCCCAGAAGAATTCCAGTAAGAAAGCAATCTGATACTTATTATAAAATAAGTACATGTATAATTATTAAAGAGAAAATATGAATAGAATCCAAAATAAAAGGATAGAAAAACTCAGGGAAAAAACAGGAAGATATGAAAAGGCATCAAATAGCACTCCTAGAAATAAAAAAAATAATTCATAGCTCAATGGAAATTTAAGCAATAGATATCAATGAAGAATTAGTTAGCTGGAAAATAGTCCTGAATAATTAACCAAATGCCTTTTTGAAATATTTCTTAATAGAAAATAATACAGAGGTAACAGACACGAGACATAAAACAGGAAGGTCCAACATATATCTAAGAATTCCAGTGGGAAAAATAGAGACAATGGGGCTTCCCTGGTGGCGCAGTGGTTGAGAGTCTGCCTGCCGATGCAGGGGACACGGGTTTGTGCCCCGGTCTGGGAAGATCCCACATGCCACGGAGCAGCTGGGCCCATGAGCCTGGCTGCTGAGCCTGCGTGTCCGGAGCCTGTGCTCCGCAACGGGAGAGTCCACAACAGTGATAGCCCCGTGTACCGCAAAAAATAAAAAGAGACAATGAAGGCAACATAATGTATGGTGAGATATGCTATGAATTTTTAATAATTCAAGAAACAGAAGAGTCATCTGATTAAAGAAGCATAAGAAATCCCATGAAGAAAACGTAAAAATAAACCCACACCTGGGCATACCTCAGTAAAACTGCAGAACACCAAAGACAGAGTAATCTCTTTTTTGTAAATTGGAGTATAGTTGATTTACAATGCTGTGTTAGTCTCAGGTGCACAGCAAAGTGGTTCAGTTATACATATATATATATATATATATATATATATACACACACATACGTATAGTTTTTCAGATTCTTTCCCATTATAGGTTATTACAAGATATTAAATATAGTTCCCTGTGCTATACAGTAGGGCCTTGTTTACCTGTTTTCTATATAGTAGTGTGTCTCTGTTAATCCCAAACTTCTAATTTATAGAGTAATCTTAAAAGCAATGAAGGAACTACTCATCATCAACAAGAGAGACAATATCTTCAAAATGATGAGATAAATAATTGTCAAGTTAGAATCCTGCTCTCAGATAGTCGGTTATTCAAGTGTTAGGATGAAATACAGTTTCAAACAAACAACAACAGTAAAAAGATTCAGAGTTTTATCTGTATATGCTTACCAAATAGCTACATACTTCTAATAAAGAGGAATTTTAATCTAGAAGGAAAGAGAGGGATGCAAGAAGCAATAGCGAACATAGAAAACATGGGTAAATTTAAATGAGCATTGACTATGAAAACAATCAAAAAAAAAGGAAAAACTAAATATATAAAAAATGACATAATGGCTGTAAAAAATGTAGTAGAACTATATCACTATACAATATTATGAAACATGAAGTATGATCAGAATTATAACATTGTAGAGCCTTTTAGTATTCGAGAGGAGAGTAGCTATTTTGATTAATATCATCTGTTAAGACAAAACATGAATGTTGAAAACATAAAAATGTCTATTAGAAATATATTAGAAATATTTCTAAAATATTAGAAATATATACAATATTTAAATCAATAGACCGAAAAGAGAGTAAAAGAAGTATAAGTCCACTAAAAGGAAAGAATGGTATAACAAGGAGGGACAGAAGAGGATCAAGGACATAGAAATGTCCTCCAGTGAGAAGTGACACTATATTTTAAAAGATTAAAACAGGCAAAACTAATGTGCATGAAGGAGGTGTTGCTATAGGATGGCTTCCCCAGGGCAGCCGACTCCAAGATGAAGTTGAGCATGCAATTTTATTAAGCACTGCCTTGCTATCAACATCTGAGAATGGGGAAGGAAGCAGAAATGGGCAAAGGGAGACTTGGTGCTGCAACACAAGCCCCATGGGGGTTTCCAGAGCCAGAATGGTCCTTCAGAGTTACCTGGAGCTGGACTGAGATGGCCAAGCCTTTATACTCTAACATGGATCAGCCATTGGATGTGAGCTGCCCTGGAAACTGGTGTGACCTTGGACAAAGGGGCTTTCTACAGTTCAGGCAATCCTCAAAGGGACTGGCCCTCAAAGACCGTCTGCTGATAGCACTCCCACAAGCTGGGGCAACAAGCTCTCCTTGAAGGGGGGTTTGGCACGTCACAGCATCTGCCATATTACCACAAGGTGACTGCAAAACAACAGCACTCAAAGGAACCCATTTGTCCCATGATCAACATCCCCAACACTTTCTCTGAAGCCTGCTGCTCAAATTATCTTGGAAAGAGCAATGACGTTTTATGCCATAATAATAAAAGATAATTCCAAATTGCTAACCCCCAAATCCTTCTAACTCAAGACTACATCATGTACCTCTTGCTCCCTAAGCAAAGTAAGCCAAATAAGAGATTAAGAGCAACCTGGGACTCTTTATTCCTTCACAATTTTAAAGCTTCAGTTTGTAAACAACATGAAAATACCATTTCTGTGTCTAATATTTTTATCAAACACAACTCCTCACTCGGGCACAGTACTATTATTAAATACCTGTCTCTAGACAGGCAAAAGACTCCAAGATCAGAAAACCATATATGATTGATATCTCATTCCTCATATCAAAACCAGTTCTATCCAAAAGAAACAAGCATGCTTAAGTGGGTACCCTCTAGAGAAATTCAATATAATTTATCTTTGCAAAATATGTCAAGTCAGAAATAAACTAAAAAGCAGATCGACTGAGAAAAAAAATACAAGTAGACGTATTGCAAAATTGATTACCTCACAACTGTTATAAGAAATACAGAGAGACGATAGATATACAGACAGATGGCCTCAATGTAACAATCATGCCCTCTCAACCATTCCAGTCTACTCAACAACTTTACTCATTTTTTGTAATTGGGATTCTGTTGTTGAAAAAGAACACAAACAGCCAGCAAATATGTTACTAGCCAAGTCCTACAAGTACAGGTTTGAAGAGTTGAATAGACCATTGTTATGCTGAAGACACATGTTGACATTAAGGGGATTTCTCTTGGCACATTGTAATGTAAATGAGGTACCCTCAGAGGGAAGTGCAGCTGAATTTCCTTTCACCTGAAGTGAAATCATTTACCTTATCCACCTTCATGTCGAATTCATGCACAGATAACTTCCAGACCCCTCCCTACACCTCAGGCTTAGGTAAAAACACTAGGTAAAAGTCCCCAGATTATTCTTGCTTTTATGAAAATTATTGGCATAACAACCAGCTTTTAGTAAAAGGAAGATGGGGAACGTGGGTGGTCCACTAAAAAGAAACCAGCATCTGTACTTTTTTTAAATTTAATGTGCCTTTTATTCTTACACTGTAGCCCAGGGCTTTCAAGTAGCCAGAAACCTCTGAATTTAAAAGATGGATGTGATTCAAATAACAGTTGTATCTCATACAGATCGAAGAGACAAAATGCACACATTTATCATTTCTGTTTAGTAATATCATATACATGTGATGTAAACATAATGTAAATGTAATGTAATTTTAGGCAGGAGCCTCAAAATATTTCTTTAAATTTATCCCAGGCATGTGTATACACATATATTTGTCTTTAAAATGAACCACACTATTTAAGAGCTATTCCTCTGTGCTCTCTTCTTCATACTTGCTTTAAAAGCCATTGACTACAGTAGGTTCAGAATATTTTGAAATACAGCACTTGGAAGGGGGGTGGCCTGTGAAAAAGGGAAGGAAGGAAGCAAAAGAGGAAGATGGAAGAGGAGGGAAGGCAGGAAGGAAGCGGGAAAAAACACTACACACACACACACTCACACACACACACACACACACACACACACACACTCACACACACTCGTAGCTTAGAAAGGGCCAGGCCCTAAACACACCCCAGCACCCCTCCCCAAACATGAGACAACGCTTCCCAAAAGTTCCTAGCGGAGCCTTCGTTAAGCCGTGGCCTGGGTGCACCCACTTGTGCCCCAAACCCCGGGCAGGCAGGACCATCCTGGGGCCGCAGCCCTGCAAACTCTCGGGTACTTCAGGCTCCCTCACGTGCCCGCTGTCAATCACCCGGCACAGCGCGCCAACCCTTCGCCCACTCCCGGGCGAATTCTTCTGCTTTTCCCCATCCCCCCTTGGCTCTCTCCTTCCCAGGGACTTTCCAAAGAGTTCAGGGCCGAAGGCAGAGGCTGAGGAGGAGCGAGCGAAGAGTAAGGGCCGGCTGGCGGATTTACCACAAGGGGTAGGAACGTTGCGGTCAAGGCGACCATCCTGGCGCGGCTCCATATTCCCCCCGCGCTCCCTACCAGCGCCGCAGCACCCACACTCTCCATTTCGGCTTCGCTGTGTGACCGAGTAAGAGACGGTGGGTAACAAACCCGCAGCCCACGGGACAGCCCTTACCTCAGGCTACCCTCGCGGAAGCCGCCCTCGTCCTGTTCGACGCACCGCCGCTGCACTGCCGCGGCCGCCGCGCTCTGGACGCGCGGGCTCCGGCGGCGGCTCCGCCCGGTGCAGCTAGTCCGTGCGAGGCGAGCGAGCCCTCCGCGCTTCCCTGCGCGGGGCACAAGAGGCAGCGGGGAGATGCCGGCGAGGCGCTGGCGCGCCGCTCGCGTGCAGCCCGGCCGGCGATCCACAGCCCGCAGCCACCGCGGAAGCGGGGCCGGCAGCCCCGGAAAGGCGCGCACAAACCAGGGGCGGCTGCGGAGCGCGCGCGGACCCGCCGGCGTGGAGGACCCCGCAGGGGCGACACGGACGGCCGCGAAGCGGCCCCGAGCTCCTGTCTCCTCAGCTGGCCCCCCAAACTCCCGCTCTGTACTGCCCCGCTCCGCCGGAGAGACAGCTCGCCGGCGGCACTTGGTCTGCCGCGCTGCGCTCTTCAGCCCGGCGCGGGGAATAACAATTGGATCTTATTGCACGGACTAGATGCTGTGTAGTAGGTTGTAACTGCTGCGGTGGCCACCTGTCAATCCTAAGGAGCAAAGCACACGGTCCCCAGTCGTCTGGCCTCTCCCCGATTCCCCACCCCGTTTATTTTCCTCCCCCACCTACCTCGCCGACCGCCCGCAGTACTCCACCAGCACTAGACCAAGGGAGTTTTGCAAAATAACCCTCACTCTCAGCTGGAAGCTCGCGGCATCTCCCTTCCCTCCCCGGCTGAAGGATTACGCGCAGTCCTGCATGCCTAGCCAAAGCCGGATGCCGAAAAGCCCGGTTTGAACCCCACACTCGCCGGCCCCCCCGCTCCCATTCATAATCCCAGCGGCCGTCTGCCACTACGCACCCTCCCCCCGCTGGCCGCGCTCGCCGCGATTGGCAGTCCCTGGAACGTGTCAGTCACTCGCCGTGAATACGGTGCTCGAGGCTCCGCAGCCAAGGGTGACACAAAGAGGGATGGGGAGGGAGGGCACTCAGAGCTCGGGTGCGGGGAGGCGAGGGAGTGAGTGGGGCAATTACGTGGAAGGAGCCCGAGGGAGGGTGAGAGCCCGCTGCTCTCTGGTTGCACAAAGGAGGTCCAAGAGTGGATCAGCGCAGTGCTACTGAGCCAACCGGTCAGATCACAACCGCGGAGGTGCCCCACCAAGATACCCTGGGAGTGGGTCCCAAAACTTGGGAATTTGTGTGACCCAGCAACAGGCACCCGGGAGCCTGACTGCCCCACCTTGAAAGAACGCAGCTGCGTGGAGGCCTGCCAGCTATGGGGGTCTTGGGGGGCGGGGGGCGATGTGAGAAACACAGCCTTCCTTTTCCCCAGTTGTCCAACCCTTGCAGTCATGGAAAGAGAGAAGAAAGCTGGCAAGGAAAAGAGAAAGATAGGAATGCAGTTAACTCTGCCTACTGAGCTGCTCCAACAAGCTCGAGACCAGAAAGACCTTAATGGATAAAATTGGCTTATTTCTCAGTTTATGCCAATAAATATTAGGGCACACCCATTTGCAGTGAGCACAACATACTGTGCCAGATGCTGGGGTACAGAGATGATTAGGACACAGTTCCTAAACCCAAGGAGCTCACAGCCCAGTGGGAGAAGCAACTATGAAAGCCCAGAACTGACGACACAAGTATTACACTACAGAAACACATACCAATTACACTAGTGGGAGGAATTTTCTCTAGCTGGAAGGGGAATGGGTCATGGAAGTAGATCCCTTTTGAACTGTGCATTAAGGGGCAAATAGCAGTGTCCCAAAGAAGTGGCAATAACCTTCTATTATTCAGCAATTAATCCAAACCAGCTTTACATACCCACTCATTCAAAGTCACACCTGAGAGCTTATTAATGTAGATAAGTAATGAACTCCTGCCCTGCACTGTTTCCCAGTTACAGTTTCGGAGGAAACATTACCAAACACTAGCCCTTGGAGTATAGAACACCTGGTCCTCCCCAGCTGAGATGCTGCCTTCTTGGACCTGTTGCTTTACATCCTATACCATCTACCTTACCTATTAGCTTGAAATTGAGCCCAAAGCCAAAAATTAATAATATGGAAGCAATGAGCATCTGGAGAGAAGCCAATAAATCCTGCAACGCGGTCATGGTTCTGACACAGTCTTTGTAAAATGATGACAATATAATCTCTTTTTCGTGAAATCCAGTGATGATTAATTAGTCAGACTCATTAAATATAAAGAGACCGTTGCCCGAACAGAGCGTGGGATGGGAACCTAAACTGTGATTCATTCTCAGAAAAAAAGAACCAGTCTGAGTGGCACGCTCCCCCTCTCTGAATATTAGAACTTTGAAAAGTATTAACGATTACTAAAGCACTCTAGGTTATTATATCGTCTTCTGAAAAATATGTCCAAAGTGTTCTTGTTGCAAAAAAAGAATTAAATGGACTTCAGTATGAAGATGATGTCATCGATTAAACTATAAGGCAGAAGAGGCACACATGGAGGGGATAAGAGGCACAGAGGGTTTCCAGGGAACCCAGGAGCAGGTCTCAGGGTCAACAAAACTATAATCCTTAAAGATGAGGTAGTTGCTATGAGATGTAGGAGCCCTATTCCTTGTTTGCAAGAACTGGGGAGCACAGAGCTGTTAGTAAAAGGTCTCCTGAACCAAATTTACTTCAGGGACTCAAAGGGAGTACGTTTACAGAGAAGTCATCATTACTGGAAGCAGTCTGTTTTTGAGGCAGCAATAAAAGTGAATCTGTAATGTACTGCTACATGACAAACCACCCAAAACAATGGTTTAAGAAGCTACCAGTTATTGGCCTACAATTCAGTGAGGTGACAAATCGGGGTGAGCTCAGCTGGGATGGCTGGTCTCTGCTCCATGTGGAGTCAGCAGGTCTCATGTATTTGGGCCTCAGGAGGAAAGGCTTGGACACCTGGAGACTCTTTCCAGAAAGCTAGTTCAGGCTTTTTCACATGGAGGTGAAAGAGTTCCCAGTAGCAAGAGAGAGGGCAGGTCCCAATGTTCACACCCTTTCAGAATTCTGCATGTGTCATGTTTGCTAATGTGTCATTGGCTAAAGCAAGTCATACAGCTAAGAATAGAGTCATTGTGGGAGGGCATGGATATGGAACGGTGTCATTGTTGCAGGTCTTTAATACAACAATCTACCACAGAAAGTAAGAGCTTTTTGACTGAGAGAACAGGAAAGCTACCTTGAAGCCTCCATGTCAGGAACTTTCTACAAGGACTGACCAGAAAAATATAATTCATTCAGTAGTGAGGAGTGATAAAGAAGAAACTGGCACAAAAAGGATACAAAGATACTATAAAAGGATACAAAGACACCATTTAAAAAGAAGCATCAAAATTTACCAAGAGATGAGGAAAAAAGAGTTGCCACAGAGCCAATGAAACTTGTGACTATGTATTTTGCAAAGAAAAAGAATCCAATAGATAAAACATGAATAGGATTTATTGTTGCCAGGCAATATTCTAACCACTTTGCAGATATGAACACAATAGATTCTCAATACAACTCTGTAAATTAGGCATGATTGTTTTTCCTATTATGTATATGAAAAGAACTAAGGTACTTAAAAGTAAAATAACTTGTTCAAGATCACACAGCTAGTCAGAGGAGGAGCCAGTATTGAAACCCACTCATTCTTTCTCCAGTGTCTGTAAAACTTATTTGTTAAGCTATATTGCCTCCCTAAATGAAATATATTTACAATTATGTTAACGAAGCAATATGGTCTATTATGAAAGATAACAGCATAAACAAAGAAACAAAGAAAAGAGACGAGGTTGAAATGAGCTGATATAAATCAGGTATGAAGAAGAAAAAGAACAAAACCATCACAAAAATGAAGACAACACAAATTGGAAGAAACAGAGAGGAATAAGCACTGTGGATAAGTAAGTAACAGTGAAGACAGGTATAAGAAGAATGGCCAACATTAAATGAAAATAATGAGAAATATATTTTTAAAGTATTACATGAAAATGACAGCAATAGAAGAAATATAATGAAGAGCCAGCATACCTAAAATCAGAGTCTCTGAAGGAGAAAACCTTAGCAGCGGGACAGAGCAAATACTTTCAAACAGAATTATGAAAGAATTTTCCTGAAATTAAAAAAAAAGTCCTGAATCTAAATGTTGAAAGTAAACAACATGCACTAAAGAAAGTTGGTTTATGATAGTTAACTCAAGACATATTATTTCTTACAATTTAATTTCTCTTGCTAGGGAGAAATTAAGTTAAAATTTTCTCTTGGGGGGACAAAAATGAAAAAAAATTATGGGGACACATTATATTCAATTAGATTATAGTAGATTAGAGTAATCCTTAGGATTATATTAGCATTCTCTTTCTGTGCTTTAACCCTTTATCATTTCTAATTCTTAGTATTTATATCTTTTTTATTTTTTTAATTGAAGTATAGTTGATTTACAATATTGTATTGATTTCAGATGTACAACATAGTGATTCAGTACATTTATAGATTATACTCTATTTAAAGTTACTGCAAAGTAATGACTATATTTCCCTGTACTGTACAATAGATCCATAGATCCTTGTTGCTTATCTATTTTATACTTAGTAGTTTGTATCTCTTTTCTTGATTAATTTAACAGTATTTTAGATGTTATATTTTTATAATGATAAAAACCCAGCTTTTAGAATTATGTATTAATTCTAATCACTTTCTTTTCTTCTTCTAAATGACTTAGTTCTTTGTTTCTGTTTTCCTTCTTTTTACTTAGTAGTGTTTTTCTACATTTTTGAGTTGATGCTTATTTAATTAATTTAGCTAATGCTGTGTCACAGAATCCTGCTAGGTAGTGTTTTCTTTTATCATTATTTTCTAAAAATCCTTCAATTTTTGTTCATGAGTATGTAAGAGAATTTCTTAATAATTTCCAGGTGGAAAGATTTTTGATTTTCTGATTTTCTATGGATTTCTAGTTTTATTGCGTTTTCAGCATAGATTGGGTCCATAATTCCTTATTTTTAGATTTTATTGAAGTTTTTTTATGGCTTAATATATGGCCATTTTTCATCAATTAAGGCTGCAAAACCATCACAATTTGTAGAAAATATGAGAGTATATCTGGAAAACCGAAGCAACTAAATTGAAAACTATTACAAATAATAAGCAGTATATCAATATAAAAATATTTTTACATATATAAATAACAGTTAGACAATATAATGAATATAATATCTAATTTATATTAGCAACAAAAAAGCTGAAATATCCAAGAATACAATAAACAGGAAATGTATAAGATCTATACATAGAAAACTTTGGTAGACTACTGAAGGACACAGAAGAAGTATGAACACATAAAAAGGCATTCAACAGGTTTTTTTTTAATTTCTTTTAACATCTTTATTGGAGTATAATTGCTTTACAATGGTGTGTTAGTTTCTGCTTTATAACAAAGTGAATCAGCTATATGTATACATATATCACCGTATCCCCCCCTTCTTGTGTCTCCCTCACACCCTCCCTATCCCATCCCTCCAGGTGGTCATAAAGCACCAAGCTGATCTCCCTGTGCTATGCAGCTGCTTCCCACTAGCTATCGATTTTACATTTGGTAGTGTATATTGTCAATATCACTCTCTCACTTCGTCCGAGCTTACCCTTCCCCTGCCCGAGTCCTCAAGTCCATTCTCTATGTCTTCATCTTTATTCGTGGCCTGCCCCTAGGTTCTTCAGAACACTTTTTTTTTTTTTTAAGATTCCATATACATGTGTTAGCACATGGTATTTGTTTTTCTCTTTCTGACTTACTTCATTCTGTATGACAGACTCTAGGTCCATCCACCTCACTACAAATAACTCAGTTCTGTTCTTTTTTATGGCTGAGTAATATTCCAGTGCATATATGTGCCACATCTTTTTTATCCATTCATCTGTCGATGGACACTTAGGTTGCTTCCATGTCCCAGATATTGTAAATAGAGCTGCAATGAACATTTTGGTACATGACTCTTTTTGAGTTATGGTTTTCTCAGGGTATATGACCAGTAGTGGGATTGCTTGGTCGTATGGTAGTTCTATTTTTAGTTTTTTAAGGAAACTCCATGCTGTTCTCCACAGTGGCTGTATCAATTGACATTCCCACCAACAGTGTATGAGGCTTCCCTTTTCTCCACAACCTCTCCAGCATTTATTGTTTGAAGATTTTTTGATGATGGCCATTCTGCCCAGTGAGAAATGATTTGAATTTCTCTAATGATTTGCATTTCTTTTGATTTACATTTCTCTAATGATTTGCATTTGCATTTCTTTTGATTTGCATTTCTCTAATGATTAATGATGTTGAGCATTCTTTCATGTGTTTGTTGGCAATCTGTATATCAGCTTTGGAGAAATGTCTATTTAGGTCTTCTGTCCATTTTTGGACTGGGGTGTTTGTTGTTTTGATATTGAACTGCATGAGCTGCTTGTAAATTTTGGAGATTAATCCTTTGTCTGTTGTTTCATTTGAAAATATTTTCTCCCACTCTGAGGGTGGTCTTTTTGTCTAGTTTATGGTTTCCTTTGCTGTGCAAAAGCTATTAAGTTTAATAAAGTTAAACTTAATCCATTTACATTTAAGGTAATTATCAATGTGTATGTTCCTATTCCCATTTTCTTAAGTGTTTTGGGTTTGTTATTGTAGGTCTTTTCCTTCTCTTTTGTTTCTTGCCTAGAAAAGTTCCTCTAGCATTTGTTGTAAAGCTGGTTTGGTGGTGCTGAAGTCTCTTAGCTTTTCCTTGTCTGTAAAGGTTTTAATTTCTCTTTCAAATCTGAATGAGATCCTTGCTGGATAGAGTAATCTTGGTTGTAGGTTTTTCCCTTTTATCACTTTAAATATGTCCTGCCAGTCCCTTCTGGCTTGCAGAGTTTCTGCTGAAAGATCAGCTGTTAACCTTATAGGGATTCCCTTCTATGTTATTTGTTGTTTTTCCCTTGTTGCTTTTAATATTTTTTATTTGTATTTAATTTTTGATAGTTTGATTAATATGTGCCTTGGCATGTTTTTCCTTCGATTTATCCTGTATGGGATGCTCTGCGTTTCCTGGATTTGACTATTTCCTTAACCATATTAGGGAAGTTTTCAACTATAATCTCTTCAAGTATTTTCTCAGTCCCTTTCTTTTTCTCTTCTTCTTCTGGGACCCCTATAATTCGAATGTTGGTACATTTAATATTCTCCCAGAGGTCTCTGAGACTGTCTTCAATTCTTTTCATTCTTTTTTCTTTATTCTGCTCTGCAGTAGTTATTTCCACTATTTTATCTTCCAGGTCAGTTATCCGTTCTTCTGCCTCAGTTATACTGCTATTGATTCCTTCTAGAGAATTTTTAATTTCATTTATTGTGTTGTTCATGATTGTTTGTTTGCTCTTTAGTTCTCCTAGGTCCTTGTTAAATGTTTCTTGTATTTTCTCCATTCTATTTCCAAGATTTTGGATCATCTTTACTATCATTATTCTGAATTCATTTTCAGGTAGACTGCCTCTTTCCTCTTCATTTGTTAGGTCTGGTTGGTTTTTACCTTGCTCCTTCATCTGCTGTGTGTTTCTCTGTCTTCTCATTTTGCTTAACTTACTGTGTTTGGGGTCTCCTTTTCACAGGCTGCAGGTTCATAGTTCCCGTTGTTTTTGGTGTCTGCGCCCAGTGACTAAGGTTGGTTCAGTGGGTTGTGTAGGCTTCCCGCTGGTGGGGACTAGTGCCTCTGTTCTGGTGGATGAGGCTGGATCTTGTCTTTCTGGTGGACAGGTCCAACTCTGTTGTTGTGTTTTAGGGTGTCTGTGGCTGTATTATGATTTTAGGCAGCCTCTCTGCTAATGGGTGGGGTTCTGTTCCTGTCTTGCTAGTTGTTTGGCATAGGGTGTCCAGCACTGTAGCTTGCTGGTCGTTGAGTGGAGCTGGGTCTTGGCGTTGAGATGGAGATCTCTGGGAGATTTTCCCCATTTAATATTACGTGGAGCTGGGAGGTCTCTGGTGGACCAATGTTCTGAACTTGGCTCTCTCACCTCAGAGGCACAGCCTTGACGCCTGGCTGGAGCACCAAGAGCCTTTCATCCACACGGCTCAGAATAAAAGGGAGAAAGAAAGAAAAAGATAAAATAAAAAGTTATTAAAATAAAAAACAAAAAATAATTACTAAAAATTTTTTTAAGTAATTTTAAAAAAAAGAAAGAACAACCAAACCAAAAAAACTCCACCAATGATAGGAAGTGCTGAAAACTATACTAAAAAAAAAAAAAAAGGACAGACAGAGCCCTAGGACAAATGGTTAAAGCAAAGCTATACAGACAAAATCACACACAGAAGCATACACATACACACTCACAGAAAGAGAAAAAGGAAAAGTATATATATATCATTGCTCCCAAAGTCCACCTCCTCAATTTTGGGATGATTGGTTGTCTATTCAGGTATTCCACAGATGCAGGTACATCAGGTTCACTGTGGAGATTTAATCCGCTGCTCCTGAGGCTGCTGGGAGAGATTTCACTCTCTCTTCTTTGTTCGCACAGCTCCTGGGATTCAGCTTTGGATTTGGGTCTGCCTCTGCCTGTAGGTCGCCTGAAGGCATCTGTTCGAGGCCAGATAGGACGGGGTTAAAAGAGCAGCTGATTAGGGGACTCTGGCGCACTCAGGCCGGGGGGGAGGCAGGGGTATGCCGTGGGGGGCGATCCTATAGTGGCAGAGGCCAGCGTGATGTTGCACCAAAATGACGCGCGCCGTGCGTTTTCCCAGGGAAGTTGTCCCCGGATCACAGGACCCTGGCAGTGGTGGACTGCACAGGCTCCCGGAAGGGAGGTGTGGAGAGTGACCTGTGCTCGCACACAGGCTTCTTGGTGGTGGCAGCAGCAGCCTTAGCATCTCATGCCCATCTCTGGGGTCCGCGCTGTTAACCACAGCTCGCGCCAGTCTCTGGAGCTCCTTTAAGCGGCGCTCTGAATCCCCTCTCCTCGCCCAACAGAAAACAAAGAGACAAGAAAAAGTCTCTTGCCCCTTCGGCAGTTCCAGACCTTTTTCCGGACTCCCTCCCGTCTAGCTGTGGCCCACTAGCCCCCTTCAGACTGTGCTCACACAGCCAACCCCAGTCCTCTCCCTGGGATTCGACAGAAGCCAGAGCCTCTGCTCCCAGCCCCCGCCCGTCCCGGCGGGTGAGCAGACAAGCCTCTTGGGCTGGTGAGTGCTGGGTGACACCGATCCTCTGTGTGGGAATCTCTCCGCTTTGCCCTCTGTACCACTGTTGCTGCGTTCTCCTCCGTGGCTCCAAAGCTTCCCCCCTCCGCCACCCGCAGTATCTGCCCGTGAAGGGGCTTCCTAGTGTGTGGAAATCTTTCCTCCTTCACAGCTCCCTCCCACTGGTGCAGATCCCATCCCTATTCTTTTGTCTCTGTTTTTTCTTTTTTCTTTTGCCCTACCCAGGTACATGGGGAGTTTCTTGCCTTTCGGGAGGTCTGAGGCTTTCTGCCAGCGTTCAGTAGGTGTTCTGTAGGAGTTGCTCCGCATGTAGATGTATTTCTGATGTATTTGTGGGGAGGAAGGTGATCTCCACGTCTTACTCTTCTGCCATCTTGAAGCTCCTTTATTTTTGTTTTTATTTCCATTACTCTAGGAGGTGGATCGAAAAAGATCTTGCTGTGATTTATGTCAAAGAATGTTCTTCCTATGTTTTCTCTAAGAGTTTTATAGTATCCAGTCTTACATTTAGGTCTCTAATCAATTTTGAGTTTATTTTTGTGTATAGTGTCTGGGAATGTTCTAATTTCGTTCTTTTACATGTCACTGTCCAGTTTTCCCAGCACCAATTATTGAAGAGACTATCTTTTCTCCATTGTATATCCTTGCCTCCTTTGTCATAGATTAGTTGACCATAGGTGGATGGCATTACCTCTGGGCTTTCTATCCTGTTCCACTGATCCGTATTTCTGTTTTTGTGCCAGTACCATTTATCTTGATTACTGTAGCTTTGTAGTACAGTCTGAAGTCAGGGAGTCTGATTCCTCCAGCTCTGTTTTTTTCCCTCAAGACTGCTTTGGCTATTTGGGGTCTTTTTGTCTCCATACAAATTTTAAGATTTTTGTTCTAGTTCTGTATATAATGCCATTGGTAGTTGGATAGGGATTGCATTGAATCTGTAGATTGCTTTGGGTAATATAGTCATTTTCACAATATTGATTCTTACAATCCAAGAACATGGTATATCTCTCCATCTGTTTGTATCATCTTTAATTTCTTTCATCAGTGTCTTATAGTTTTCTGCATACAGGTCTTTTTTCTCCCTAGGTAGGTTTATTCCTAGGTATTTTATTCTTTTTGTTGCAATGGTAAATATGAGTGTTTCCTGAATTTCTGTTTCAGATTTTCATCATTAGTGTATAGGAATGCAAGAGATTTCTGTGCATTAATTTTGTATCCTGCAATTTTACCAAATTCATTGATTAGCTCTAGTAGTTTTCTGGTGGCATCTTTAGGATTCTCTATGTATATTATCATGTCATCTGCAAAGAGTGACAGTTTTACTTCCTCTTTTCTGATTTGGATTCCTTTTATTTCTTTTTTTTCTCTGATTGCCGTGGCTAAAACTTCCAAAATTATGTTTAATAATAGTGGCGAGAGTGGACATCTTTGTCTTGTTCCTGATCTTAGAGGAAATGCTTTCAGTTTTTCACTGTTGAGAATGATGTTTCCTGTGGGTTTGTCATATATGGCCTTTATTATGTTAAGGTAGGTTCCCTCTATGCCCAATTTCTGGAGAGTTTCTATCATAAATGGGTGTTAAATTTTGTCAAAACCTTCTTCTGCATCTATTGAGATGATCATATGGTTTTTATTCTTCAATTTGTTATTATGGTGTGTCACATTGATTGATTTGTGTATATTGAAGAATCCTTGCATCCCTGGAATAAATCCCACTTGATCATGGTGTATGATCCTTTTAATGTGTTGTTGGATTTTGATTGCTAGTATTTTGTTGGGGATTTTTGCATCTATATTCATTAGTGATACTGGTCTGTAATTTTCTTTTTTTGTAGTATCTCTGTCTGGTTTTGTTGTCAGGGTAATGGTGGCCTTGTAAAATGAGTTTGTGAGTGTTCCTCCCTCTGCTATATTTTGGAAGAGTTTGAGAAGGATGGCGTTAGCTCTTCTCTAAATGTTTGATAGAATTCACCTGTGAATCCCTCTGTTCCTGGACTTCTGTTTGTTGGAAGATTTTTAATCACAGTTTCAATTTCATTACTTGTGATTGGTCTGTTCATATTTTCTATTTCTTCCTGGTTCAGTCTTTGAAGGTTATATCTTTCTAAGAATTTGTCCATTTCTTCCAGGTTGTCCATTTGATTGGCATAGAGCTGTTTGTAGTAGTCTCTTAGGGTGCTTTGTATTTCTGCAGTGTCTGGTGTAAATTCTCCTTTTTCATTTCTAATTTTATTGATTTGAGTCCTCTCCCTCTTTTTTTCTTGATGAGTCTGGCTAATGGTTTATCAATTTTGTTTATCTTCTCAAAGGACCAGCTTTTGTGAGAGTGGCATGGACATATATACACTACCAAACGTCCAATAGATAGCTAGTGGGAAGCAGCCGCATAGCACAGGGAGATCAGCTCCGTACTTTGTGACCACCTAGAGGGGTGGGATAGGGAGGGTGGGAGGGAGGGAGACGCAAGAGGGAAGAGATATGGGGACATATGTATATGTATAACTGATTCACTTTGTTATAAAGCAGAAACTATCACACCATTGTAAAGCAATTATACTCCAAAAAAAGATGTTTAAAAAAAAAAGAACCAGGTTTTAGTTTTATTGATCTTTGCTATTTTTTTCTTTGTTTCTATTTCATTTATTTCTGCTCTGATCTTTATGATTTCTTTCCTTGTACTAACTTTGGGTTTTGTTTGTTCTTCTTTCTCTAGTTCCTTTAGGTGTAAGGTTAGATTGTTTATTTGAGATGTGTCTTGTTTCTTGAGGTAGGCTTGTATTGCTATAAACTCCCCTCTTAAAACTGCTTTTGCTGCATTCCATAGGTTTTGGATCATCGTGTTTTCATTGTCATTTGTCTCTAGGTACTTTTTGATTTCCTCTTTGATTTCTTCAGTGATCTCTTGGTTATTTAGTAACATATTGCTTAGCCTATATATGTTTGTGTTTTATACGTTTTTTTCCCCTGTAATTGATTTCTAATCTCATATCATGGTGGTCAGAAAAGATGCTTGATATGATTTCAATTTTCTTAAATTTGCTGAGGCTTGATTTGTGACCCAAGATGTGACCTATCCTGGAGAATGTTCCATGTGCACTTAAGAAGAAAGTATAATCTGCTGTTTTTGGATGGAATGTCCTATAAATATCAATTACAACTATCTGGTCTATTGTGTCATTTAAAGCTTGTGTTTCCTTATTAATTTTCTGTTTGGATGATCCATCCATTGGTGTAAGTGAAGTTTTAAAGTCCCCCACTATTATTCTGTTACTGTTGATTTCCTCTTTTATAGCTGTTAGCAGTTGCCTTATGTATTGAGGTGCTCCTATGTTGGTGCATATATATTTATAATTGTTATATCTTCTTCTTGGATTGATCCCTTGGTCATTATGTATTGTCCTTCCTTGTCTCTTGTAACATTCTTTATTTTAAAATCTGTTTTATCTGATAGGAGTATTGCTACTCCAGCTTTCTTTTGATTTCCATTTGCATGGAATATCTTTTTCCATCCCCTCACTTTCACTCTGTATGTTTCCCTAGGTCTGAAGTGGGTCTCTTGTAGACAGCATATATATGGGTCTTGTTTTTGTATCCATTCAGCGAGCCTGTGTCTTTTGGTTGGAGCATTTAATCCATTCACATTTCAGGTAATTATTGATATGTATGTTCCTATGAACATTTTGTTAATTGTTATGGGTTTGTTTTTGTAGGTCCTTTTTTTCTCTTGTGTTTCCCACTTAGAGAAGTTCCTTTAGCATTTATTGTAGAGCTGGTTTGGTGGTGCTGAATTCTCTTAGCATTTGCTTGTCTGTAAAGCTTTTGATTTCTCCGTCAAATCTGAATGAGATCCTTGCCAGTTAGAGTAATCTTGGTTGTAGGTTCTTCCCTTTCATCACTTTAAATATATCATGCCACTCCCTTCTGACTTGTAGAGTTTCTGCTGAGAAATCAGCTGTTAACCTTATGGGAGTTCCCTTGTATGTTATTTTGTCAGTTTGATTACTATGTGTCTCGGCTTGTTTCTCCTTGTGTTTATTCTGCCTGGGACTCTCTGCGCTTCCTGGACTTGGGTGGCTATTTCCTTTCTCATGTTAGGGAATTTTTCAACTATAATCTCTTCAAATACTTTCTCGGGTCCTTTCTCTCTCTCTTCTCCCTCTGGGACCCCTATACTGTGAATGTTGTTGTGTTTAATGTTGTCCCAGAGGTCTCTTAGGCTGTCTTAATTTCTTTTCATTTTTTTTCCTTATTCTGTTCTGTGGCAGTGAATTCCACCATTATGTCTTCCAGGTCACTTATCCGTTCTTCTGCCTCCGTTATTCTGCTATGGATTACTTCTAGTGTAGTTTTCATTTCAGTTATTGTATTGTTCATCTCTGTTTGTTTGTTCTTTAATTCCTCCCTGTGTTTGTTCTTTAATTCTTCTAGGTCTTTGTTAAACATTTCTTGCATCTTCTCGATCTTTGCCTCCATCTTTTTCCGAGGTCCTGGATCATCTTCACTATCATTATTCGGAATTCTTTTTCTGGAATGTTTCCTATCTCCACTTTGTTTAGTTGTTTTTCTGGGGTTTTATCTTGTTCCTTCATCTGGTACATAGCCCTCTACCTTTTCATCTTGTCTATCTTTCTGTGAATGTGGTGTTTGTTCCACAGGCTGCAGGATTGTAGTTCTTCTTGCTTCTGCTGTCTGCCCTCTGCTGGATGAGGCTATCTAAGAGGCTTGTGCAAGCTTCCTGATGGGAGGAACTGGTGGTGAGTAGAGCTGGCTGTTGCTCTGTTGCGCAGAGCTCAGTAAGACTTTAATCCGCTTGTCTTCTGATAAGTGAGGTTGGGTTCCCTCCCTGTTGGTTGTTTGGCCTGAGGCGACCCAACACCGGAGCCTACCTGGCTCTTTGGTGGGGCTAAAGGCAGACTCTAGGAAGGCTCATGCCAAGGAGTACTCCCCAGAACTTCTGCTGCCAGTGTTCTTGTCCTCATAGTGAGCCACGGTCACCCTCCACCTCTGCAGGTGACCCTCCAACAGTAGCAGGTAGGTCTCGTTCAGTCTCCTATGGGGTCACTGCTTCCCCTGGGTCCCGATGCGCACACCACTTTGTGTGTGCCCTCCAAGATTGGAGTCTCTGTTTACCCCAGTTTTGTCAAAGTCTTGCAATCAAATCTCACTAGCCTTCAGAGTCTGATTCTCTGGGAATTCCTCCTCCCATTGCGGGACCCCCAGGTTGTGAAGCCTGACGTGGGGCTCAGAACCTTCACTCCAGTGGGTGGATTTCTGTGGTATAAGTGTTCTCCAGTTTGTGAGTCATCCACCCAGCAGTTATGGGATTTGATTTTATTGTGATTGTGCCCCTCTTACCGTCTCATTGTGGTTTCTCCTTTGTCTTTGGATGTGGGGTATCTTTTTCTGTGAGTTCCAGTGTCTTCCTGTCAATGACTGTTCAGCAGTTAGTTGTGATTCCAGTGCTCTCACAAGACGGAGTGATCGCACGTCCTTCTACTCTGCCATCTTGAGCCAATCTCTCCAAAATTTGGTTTTTTTAAACCATTTTCACAGAAAGATAACAGGTTTTTTCCCCAAGTTGGAAATCTTATTTTTGTTACAAAGAGGAACAGCCAAATGGAAGCAATGCATAGGGCAAGGTCTGGGGAAATGGCACAGAGCTTCTTTGCTGTCTCTGAGAAAGCCACTCTCCTGAAGCCTCCAAGTCCTCCTATATAGTTCTCTTTATCTTCTCTATTTGGTGAGACATCATTCGTGTACTTTTTTTCATACTATCCTCTTATTCTCTAGACATGATTTCCTTTAGTTCTTTGGAGATATTAATAGCTCATTTAAAGTCTTTGTGTGATAGGTCCAACATTGGGGCTTCCTCAGCATACTTTCTATTTGGTGTTTTTATTTTCCTGTGTATGGCCCATACATTCCCATTTCTTTGCATGTATCATAAATTTTTGTTGAAAACTGGATGTTTAAAATAATATATTGTATTAATTCTGAGAAATCAGATCCCCCACCCCTCAGTGTTTGTTGTTATTGCTGCTTGTTGTTTTTGTCTTTTCTGTTTGTTAGTTTCGTGACTTTCCTGGACCAATGGTATGAAATCTATATTCTTTATCATGTACAACCACTTTGCGTTCTGCTCAGTCATCTTAGTGTGGTCAGGTAACTACTGGACAGGGATTTCTTTAATGTCTTGACTCATTCGGTCCCCCAGCCTTTGTTGAAGGACTCTGTATGTGCATGGGGGCATGCCTTCAACACCCCAGAGTCAGTTTAATGTTCTGCCTTAGCTTCACTTCCTGCTTGCACAAAGCCTCAAGGACAACTATATGTGAGAGTGTAGGGCCTTCTCAAGTTTTTCTGCTGCATGTCCACAGCCCTGTATATGAGTGTGATTTTCTAGATTCTCAGGAATATTTGGAGCTTTTCAAAACTCTTATAGACTTATTTTTCCCCAGGTTTTCTTTAAAGATTTTTGGTCAGTTTCTTATTAGCCCCAACTGGTAATGCCACTGCAGGCAGTCGTTATGCTAAATAACTGCTGCTAATTCTATTCAACAAATGGCCTGTGGGGAAGGCTGTTTGCACAGAGCAGAGCTCTGAATCAGGCCAAGTAAAAGACCTGGAGAACAGAGTTTTTCAATGAACTTCCAGACAGGTCAATAGTAACAATCCTCTTTAGATGGGGCTTTTAGAGAGCTCAAAACCTGTTCTGAACCTTTCATTGGCTACTAGGTTGCTAGTTTCACAGAGACTATATTTGCAGAGTGTGTTGTTGGGCTTGTAGCTGGTGCATTAAATTAAACTTACGCAGATTATGACCTGTAAAATGAGGAGGTACAAGCCACCCACGTGGGGTCAGCAGGTAGGTCCCTCAACGCCCAAGCTCCCACTTCAGGGAAATGGAAACTTCAGGGCCTTTTTGATTGAAAGTGAAGTTTCTTTATACCCACACAAAGGAAGTAAAGTCACAAGATTTATTACTTACAAATTCTAGACATGGGAGGGTAGGGTTGGGAGAGTGCAACGAGCAGGGGGAAGGGCAGTCCTCTGTCCCAGGTCACCAGTGGGCTGGAGATAAGAGAGCAGAGTAGCAAGCACCTATTACTTACAAGGTGGTTGGGGTGACAGTCACTAACTTTTCATGGGCTCACCTCCAGTTATTTTAAAAGATGCGCTGGGGAAAGCAAGGCAGGAACTTGTGGCAGGAATCCTAAACTCAGGTCCTTATCTAAATGTCCATGCTTGGTGTGAGCAGGGTTGTCATACTGTAAAGTGCCTAGGCAGCAACTCAAAATAGCTGTTTTCTCTTCACACAGAGTTGATTATTTTCAAGGCTACCATGGAGCTGGGGAAAGGGATATGGGGTTAGTGCAAGTTAAAAGGCTCAGTTTTATTGAAATGTAGCCATTTTTCTTGAATAAACGCTCTTTGGATTGTTACAAATCTTTAATTTTCTGAGTTTGTAAAGGTTGATTTTGACAGATTTTGCCAGTGTTCTTGTTGCTTTTATGGAGGAATAGATATTTGGAGGTCTTTATTCCATCATTCCAGAAGTAGATATTGCAGACATTTTTGCACACATAAAAAATTCTTGGGCTTCCCTGGTGGCTCAGTGGTTGAGAGTCCACCTGCCGATGCAGGGGACACGAGTCCATGCCCCGGTCCGGGAAGATCCCACATGCCAAGGAGCGGCTGGGCCCCTGAGCCATGGCTGCTGAGCCTGCGCATCCGGAACCTGTGCTCCGCAACGGGAGAGGCCACAACAGTGAGAGGCCCACGTACCGAAAAGAAAAAAAAAAAAATTCTTCCTTTTAGTTTGATGAGCACCTTGAAAATAGGAACTGGAATAATGGAGGGTGAGTAGCATAGTAGACCAATCATTAGAGAGGAAGAGACTAGCTTTCTAATCAAACAAATTTGGATTAAAACTGTTTTGCCATTTACAAGCTGTACAACTTGGAGACTCAATTTTCCCCGAGACTCAATTTTCTTACCAGTAAAACAGGGAAAATACTTTCTATGTAGGCTATGGTGAGAATGATAGGTAATGTAAGTGATATTAAAGGTAATATCAACAACAATAATCCAAGCAAACTCCAATTAAATTTCCCTCTTCAGTCCTGTTATGATCTAGATCTTGTGTAAGCAGTCAGCTTTTGGGAAGTACATCTACTTCTAGACTGGAAAAAATCCTGAAAATGCTGACTCAGTACACTGATACAGTCTGAAAATTGTCTAAGTGATGTCAGCTGAGAGGGCTTTACCCAAGATTTTATTTTTCAAAGCATCAATTGTTCAGAGAACCTGGAAGAGTACTTTCTTCAAGGTTCCATGTGTGTCTATATATGTTGAAGATATAAATTTTATACTAAAGCTTACATAGCAGGATCTTTAAGCCAGTATGAGAGGGACACAAAAACCTGTTGGAGAAAGAGACTGAGTGGTTGTGATTATTTTAATCCAGTGACCAGTAATCTCAGAATGGAGGAAAGTAAAATTTTCTATTGATAGTACATTACTATTTTCCAGGAGGTTAATCAAAATTCCCCTTAAGGGTAAGAGCATATTATAGATTATGAAAACCGAAAAATCTCCAGGGCCTTGCCACGAAGTGTAAATTTTGTGAAATGTCTCTATGAATAGCACGCTTTCTATATAAACTTAATGTGGGAAAGATTGAGCATCTTTTCTAATTTGAGGATTCTTCCCAGTAAGCAGTTACAATAGTGTTAACCTAATTAAGAAATATGGAGCAAATCAAACAAACCTATTTTTAGCATTCCTATTTTTATAAAGCACAATAACCAACTTTTGCAAATTCCAGGGGCTTTAAGAAAACTCAAAAATAATTTCAGGTTTGAAAAATATCCTGAAAATTTTTTTCTGTTTTTTCTTTTTTTTAAATTTAGAATCTAGTCTTGAGAATGAAAAAGGAAAAACAAAAGTATGAGAAAATGTGGTTGTTTGATTAAGACAAATCAGAGGTGGATGAAATGGTGAAGGTGGTGAAAAGATATAAACTCCTAGTTATAAACTAAGTCATGGGGATATCATGGACTGCATGGTGACTATAATTACTAATACTGTATTGCATATTTGAAAGCTGCTACGAGAGTAAGTCTTAAAAGTTCTCATCACAAGAAAAATATTTGTAACTATATACAGTGATGGACATTAACTAGGCTTATTGTGGTGAGCATTTCACAATATATGTGAATACTGAGTCATTATATTGTGCTCCTGAAACTAATATAAGGTTTTACATCAATTATATCCCAGTTTTAAAAAGACTGCATCCTGGATCCCTGAGAAATAACACTTGGCTACCTAGGTAGTCAAATTGACAATAAAATATTTTCAAATAGATATAGAAGCACAATGTGGAAACAGCTCTTTTACAAGTGAGGAAATTTTGTTCCTTAAAAACAATAGCAAATGGGACCTAATAAAACTTAAAAGCTTTGGCACAGCAAAGGAACCATAAAAGATAGCAACAGCAACAAAACAAGGATATGATACAATCGACCAAAGACAAGGCAGAGCTTATTCTGGTGAGATGTAGAGTTCCTGCTATTTGGGGGCATTACCTGAACAGTAAAGCTCTAACACCAATTTATTATCTTACAGAGATAGCCAAATTCTAGTTTTGTATTTAGTAACATTTTCCCCCCAAGGGAGAAAAATAGACTTTATTTACAAGTAATAACATTTAGAAAAGATACATACCTAATCCTTAAAACCCTCCCCATCCCTCCAAATCTTATCCCAGTGCATGACTGGGGAAGGTGGGAGTAAGCTGCCTCTAAAAGCTGCCCCCGCTATCTCCCTAAGGCATGGGGCCCATCTGTCCTGGAAAAGAGCATCCCTTGGGCAACCGTGGCCTTGAGTGGATGGGAGCACGTGGGAGTGAGCATAGACCCACTTGGTCAATGGCCAGTCCTGAACTTCAAGAGCAAGTTCCCCTGCTAGGCCTAGCCACCAGGAACAGCAGGGACCAGGGCCTGTTCCGCCAATGGTCCCTTCTACAGTCAGAGGCTGAGAGGAGGACTGGCTGAGCCCAAGGACCCAGCCACTGAGTGCCAACCTCAAATCTGGTTGTGATGGAGAAGTGACTTTGCTCTAAGAAAACATCAGGAGGCAAGGCACGGAGAAGACTGACTGTTAAGGCTCCAGGCCTCCTGGGACAACTCTAAGAACACATCTTTTCACCTGGTGAAGGTCCAGGTACCAGGCTGGGATGTGGGCAGACATCACTGTCTATCACTAAGGATTTGGCCACTGTTGGCCTGGGAGCTAAGAGAAGGCACAGAGACAGTAGAATACATATATATATGCATATATTTAGTAATAAAGGTTTCATCAGCTCTCTTTCTTCCTTAACTTTGTGAATATGCCCATCAAAATTATATAAAATTTGCCAAATTTAACACATTTCATAGGTCCTTTACAGATTTATGTACTATTATAAATCAAAGCAAATAGATTCATCACTTTTAAACCTACGTTCACCTACTCCCCCAGGTTTTCTCTTTACTAGGCTTTTTCTTGTTCTGGAACAGGATGTGCTTTTACTTTAGGAGAAGAGGACTCTCCTTTTCCTTGAAAAACAAAATCATATACCCAGTTGTATGTCTCCAAAGATAGTCTCAACCACCCATATTGATTATAATTTTTAATTAAAGTAACTACTCTTATTTTACAGAGAAACCAAAAGGTAGGTAATTCGTAACAGTCCATCATTCACAAGTCTTTTAGCCAACCAGCAAATCTCATGAATACACATAATTCAATAAATTTAATGCCTCTCTTTTTTCATCCATTTGATGTTCTCTTAAAGAAACAAAAATAAACATTTTCATTAATATAATCCTAAAATATATATCCACTCTGTAGAGTATGTAAAAATAAGAAGCAAAAGTTTATAAACTTACAATTATGCTTAGTAATCAATGTTTCAGTATTCCAAATTATCCAGCTATTCAAAGATTATTCAAAAATAACTTAACTTGACATTAATACAGATATTTAAGTTATCTAAGGATCTTGGAACTTAATTTTCAGTTGGCACACTACAAAACATGGTTATTGCTATTAAAATGTTTGTTGGAATTATTATTCAATTCAGTTGAACACAAATTTGCCCTATTCATAACCTTAAACTGTATGTAGGAGTAATGTTAACTTATTTGATCAAGAAACCAATATATGAAGTTTAAAATATTTAGCTTAACTAGTCTTTTCATGAGAAAAACAAATCCAAACCTTATTTTTTTAACGTATGCTTACTTCATACTCCATAATGATTCATTTAAAGAAAAGACAAAAAGCTATTATTGTTTTTTAAAACCAAAATCACCAAACCAGTCTAATTTGTTCAAATATTCATCAAAATTATGTAAACTTAAGTTCTTTTATTTAAAAAATATTTATTTATTTAGGCTGCAACAGGACTTAGCTGTGGCATGTAGGATCTTCGTTGTGGCATGCTTTAGTTGCGGCATACGGGATCTTTTTTAGTTGTGGCATGCGGGATCTAGTTCCCCGACCAGGGATCGAACCCGGGGCCCCTGCATTGGAAGCATGGAGGCTTACCCACTGGACCACCAGGGAAGTCCCAGTAAACTTAAGTTCTTAAGTTCTACAAACATTGTCCTAAGCCAGCAGCTTATGTAAGAAGAATTTTTTTTCCCTTAACGGTCTAGCACATTTACAGTCATTAGAAATTGAGCTTCTTTTTATTTGTGAATTTGGTAAATATTTTATTTCATAAAGCACTTATTTATCTCATCAAATGAATCCAAACAAAGTTCGTATATTTTAAGAGACAATTATCTAATCTATTAACACGTTCTGCAGTTAGGAAACTACTTTTCTGATCACAGGCACACAGAAACAGAGAGTTTTTAGCTTGTTTTACAGCTCAGTCACAGGTCAGATGTCAACGTAAAAATACAAAACCTCACTGGTCTAGATCTCAAACAACTGTTTTTCTTCCTAGTGTGCATGAAATTTTTAATTGATTTGAGCTCACTAATAGACAAAAAACACAACCCAACTGGATTCTGTTTTCTCTCACCCAGCAGAGAATAGATCTGCATCAACTTTCCAAGTGATCAGATCATAAAGCCAAATACACAATTTTAACTGCTACACACAAAGAATAACTTACCAGCCAGGAAAGGACAAAGCGGGGCTGTGAGGGGAGGAGGTGGGGGATGAAACTGGAGAGGAAAACACCGAGAGATTCGGCAAAGTCACTGAAATTCACCCTAGGAGCCAAGAAAAGATGTGTGTGGGCTTAGTAGCCCATGAAGTGTACATCTCTGTCAACACAATTCACTTGTTTATGCCAGGTGAGTTTTATTGGTCACCTTGGTGGATGAACTCCAAAATTGTTAAAGGTCTATTTTTTTTTTTTTTTTGCGCTATGCGGGCCTCTCACTGTTGTGGCCTCTCCTGTTGCGGAGCACAGGCTCCGGACGCGCAGGCTCAGTGGCCATGGCTCATGGGCCCAGCCGCTCCATGGCACGTGGGATCCTCCCGGACCGGGGCACGAACCCGTGTCCCCTGCATTGGCAGGCGGACTCTCAACCAACCACTGTGCCATCGGGGAAGCCCAAGGTCTAATTCTTGAGAGATTAAAAATCATGATTTCATACAAATACAAGACAAACACATGTCATATTTTTTATTTAATTCATTAATTAATGAGAAGGTTATTAAAGATATTAAAACTGGCCCAAAGAACACTTTAATAACAATATATATACATAGGGAATTTAATCCAAAATGTTAGGATAAGATAGCTGGATATGATACAAGAGTGGTTAAAGTCTTCCAGGGCAACAAATTGTAAGCTTTGCTGTATCTGTTCCACTGGATGGAAATTATTTGCCTCTATACCATACAAAAATCTACAACTTAACTTCTGCTCCCACTGAGTTATAAAATACCCGAGTCAATAAAAACCCAGCCAGTAGCACCCTGAAGGAATGCCCAAAAATCTCTTTTTCCTAAAACATTTCTATGTTTTAGATAATTTTTCTGATTCCCTATTTTCTGTTGTAATACCACTTTTTACCTTGCATAAAATTAGTAAGTATACAGTCTTTTCTTTTATTGATTTCGACTCAGCCTTTGAGTTTTCATGATTTTCCATCTTGGCTCTCTCTTTCCAGGAACTTGATTTCCATCCCAAAATCCCTGGCCCATACTTTCACTCGAAGTCAGGGGGTTTGGCCAGGCTATGGATGAAATCTTTTATATCCGTTTTCTTCTTCTGGTCTAATTAGCTATAGGCAGGGGGACAGCAATGGCAGTGAGTGGAGAGTGTTCCTTAAGTAAGGAGATAGAGTAGGGCAGGTACAGTGTTCAATATATGTAGTAATAATACATCAAGAAGAGAATCAGTCACCTGTGGGAAGAAGACCTCAGAGAGAGCAGGACTTTTCAGATATTTCCAACTTAGAAAAAGGACACTCCATAAGCAAAGTCAGGGGTATCTAACATCAGACACTAGTTCTTTCTGCTTCCTTTTCACTCTTCTCATACATCCTGAACCTGCCTCCTTAACTTTTCCTGGCCCACACCCAATTCAAGGCCTTTCTTCTGGGAAACACCAAGCTGTCTCTAAGGTACTTACACTTACTTTTTCTTCCACCCAGTTAATTTTTAAGTATAGTGAGTGAGCTCAGCTCTCCAGGTCTAGGTATTCGGAGCTTAATGATGAACACCATAGAGTATGTGGAATAGGCACTTACTATCTCTTAGTTATTCTGCAAAGTATTGATATCTTGGAGGAATGTATTAGAAAAACTCTGCAAAATTAAAATATTATAGTAAACTGTTTGGAGCATGAATGTACAGAGGTAATACATTTTAAAATTCTTTGTAACTATTTTCAGTAACAGTTTAGAGATTATTAACATGAAAAGAATATTAAAATATAATTTGTTTCTCATATTTTATTATCTTAGTTTATAGTCTGTGTTTCACTATGCTTGGGTGATGTGTGACTTTTGTTCCTAGTCGGTAAAAATTTTTGCTCTCTTGGTGATTATGCAGTCAAAAAGGCTTAGGAGGGAAAGATCTAACTGGTGTTTCCATTAATTTATTCCAAGGACATTTATAAGAAGTGACTTCAGAAATGGTCTTCAGGGGTAGGGTAAGAGCATGGTAGAGAAGAGAAAAAGAAAAGAGAGGTGTGTTTTGAAATGCTTCATAGGTGATTCTGATGTTCTTATATGGTTTCCTGTTGAGAACACCCACGTGTTTGAAATGATGGCTATGGAACAGATAAATTAGGTGTGATACTTAAGGAGTAGATCCTTAAAAACTAATTTAAAAAAAACAACTCTGGAAATTTAGGTAACCAATAGACCAATAAAAGAAAGTTAAAATGATGACTGGTAGGTTTAGAAATCAAGGCTTGTAGTCTTACCTCTGCTCTAAAGAAAAGACATTGGTAAGTTTGGTGTTTATTCTTTATGCTGTATCAGATTTCTCAGTGAAAAAAGCAAGATGATTAAATTATTCCTTTCAGGATCTATTTTATAAGAATTCTTATTTTCAAAAAAATAAAAGGTTAATGTTTCTTATTCCCTTGGAGTCAGATCTTATAAAGAATTAAACAGCTCACTAATGCTTTCATAACAGACCAATCACACAGTAAGATCCCACTTTCCTGATAATTTACCTCTGCTAAGATACCCTTTTATCTTTCATCAGCTGTTTATTGAGCATTCTTGGAATTTGAAAACAATTAATTCCTGTTGAATGCCTAGATGATTTATATATATACTATCCAAACTTCTTCAGAGTTTTTAAACAATAATATATTAATGTCCACATGTTTTTAAAGGGGTGAGCTTTCACAGCATGGTGGCAGAATAATTTTGAGTGTGCAGTACTGAATGTTATTGTATGCAGTGAAAGAGAGAAAAAGTGACTGAGTACAAAATTAATAAGATAGATAGCCACATGGAATGTGGCTCACACCGTGTATAGCACACCAGCAGATCATAGCCTCTGAGTATGAATAATAAACCAATAAAAAGGTGAAACACTTCTTTAATCCACAGGGCTTTCTTCACATTTTCTGAGTTTTATAGCATATGTTGCCCTCTGCAATAATAAATCCTTCTCTGTGGGATGACTTGATACTGGCAATCAGGGTTGGTTTCCTACATAAGAGAAAAAGAAAGCTAGGCTGATGCCCAGGTGGTAGTATTTGAGAGACAGTGTGGTGTAGTGGAGAGAATTCATGGGTAGAAATGTACAGACATGAGTACTGTTTCCATTTGGTCTCTTTGGACCAAATATGTAACTCATCTTAAACTTAATTTCCTCTTCTATGGAGGAATACCTTCCTGCCTACTTCACATCATTTTTTCACAGCTCAAGAGAGAAAACCCATGTGATAACACAAGTAAACTATAAAGAACCAAGTTTTAATTTGCTACATAAATGTAAGAAATCACAAGTATGAGGGCACCAAAAGATTCCTTGATCAAAACACATCTCTCAAAGAGCCCAATTATAACTTTTCAGTGTTATCTTTCCTGAATTGTTTCAAAACCTTTGGAAACATAGCCTATTTGCTTCATAGATTATCAGTAGTCCATCTAGTACATTAGTAAGTGCATCTCTTGGTTGCCTATTTGGAAACTATGCTCAACTAAAGATTTGTGTTGCTTTCTTCATGACAGTCTCTGCTTTAAGGGGTTGAATCACGTCAGAGTCAATTGTTTCTCTGGCCAGCCTACATGGACAGATCCAAAAGCTGAAGAGCAACAAGGTCATGCTCTGAGTATATTAATTACACTTGCTGCAGTGTTCCCAATTTGACAATGAAGCAAAATAAGCATTTTCTTGCCAAGACTTAACTGCTACTTTTAAAATGTCCACAGTGATTTACTCAGGTGACTCATTATACACAGGCTCTACAGTCTGACCTATGTTCAAGTCCCATCTTCCTCAACTGTGTAACCATGTATATATACCTTTGTCTATAAAATGATGGTAGCTGTCAAGTCTACCTTCAAAAGACCTGACTGAAGGGAGATAGCAAGCAGAGTTCATGTAAGGGTTTAATAGGTCAGGCTTAAGAGTAAAAGACATCACTACTACCACCACTTCTGCCACTACCTCCTGCACCAAGCCACCATCATTTGTCACTTTATTGCAATAGCCTTCTACATGGTATCCCTGCTTTCAGCCTCACCTCTTTAATTCTTTTCTCCGTAGAAGTCTCAGATAAACATTATAAAATATGTCAGATAACACTGCAAAAGATAAAGGCTTTCTGCCAATTATTTCTTTAAGAACCCAGTCATAACCGACTTTTGAAGATGGCGGAAGAGTAAGACGCGGAGATCACCTTCCTCCCCACAGATACAACAGAAATACATCTACACGTGGAACTGCTTCTACAGAACACCCACTGAAAGCTGGCAGAAGACCTCAGACCTCCCAAAAGGCAAGAAAGTCCCCACGTACCTGGGTAGGGCAAAAGAAAAAAGAATAAACAGAGACAAAAGAATAGGGACGGGACCTGCACCAGTGGGAGGGAGTTGTGAAGGAGAAAAGGTTTCCACACACTAGGAAGCCCCTTCGCGGGTGGAGACTGCGGGGGGCGGGGGGGGAAGCTTTGGTGCCGCGGAGGAGAGCACAGCAACATGGGTGCGGAGGGCAAGGCGGAGAGATTCCCACACAGAGGATCAGTGCCACCCAGCACTCACCAGCCCGAGAGGCTTGTCTGCTCACCCGCCGGGGCGGGCAGGGCTGCGAGGTGAGGCTCGGGCTTCGCAGGCAGCGGACTGGCTGCATGAACACAGCCTGAAGGGGTTAGTGCACCACGGCTAGCCGGGAGGGAGTCCGGGGAAAAGTCTGAACCTGCCGAAGAGGCAAGAGACATTTTCTTCCCTCTTTGCTTCCTGGTGCGCGAGGAGAGGGGATTAAGAGCGCCGCTTAAAGGAGCTCCAGAGACGGGCGTGAGCCGCGGCTAAGAGCACGGACCCCAGAGACGGGCATGAGACGCTAAGGCTGCTGCTGCCGCCACCAAGAAGCCTGTGTGCGAGCACAGGTCACTATCCACACCTCCCTTCAGGGGAGCCTGTGCAGCCCGCCACTGCCAGGGTCCTGGGATCCAGGGACAACATCACCGGGGGGAACACACGGCGCGCCTCAGTCTCTGCCGCCGCAGGCTCGCCGCGCACTCCGTTCCCTCCCTCCCCCCGGCCTGAGGGAGCCACAGCCCACGAATCAGCGGCTCCTTTAACCCTGTCCTGTCTGGGCGAAGAACAGACGCCCTCCAGCGACCTACACGCAGAGGTGGGGCCAAAATTAAAGCTGAGCCCATGGGAGCTGTGCAAAAAAAGAAGAGAAAGGGAAATTTCTCCCAGCAGCCTCAGGAGCAGCGGATTAAATCTCCACAGTCAACTTGATGTACCCTGCATCTGTGGAATACCTGAATAGACAACGAATCATCCAAAATAGAGGAGGTGGACTTTGAGAGCAAGATTTATTATTTTTTCGCCTTTTCCTTGTTTTGTGAGTGTGTATGTTTATGCTCCTGTGTGAGATTTTGTCTGTATAGCTTTGCTTTTACCATTTGTCCTAGGGTTCTATCTGTTCGTTTTTGTTTTTTTTACTTAAAAAAATTTTTTTTCTTAATAATTAATTTTTATTTTAATAACTTTATTTTATCGTACTTTATTTTATTTTCTTTTATCCTCTCTTCTTTCTTTCTTTCTTTCTTTCTTTCTTTCTTTCTTTCTTTCTTTCTTTCTTTCTTTCTTTCTTTCTTTCTTTCTACTTTTTCTCCCTTTTATTCTGAGCCGTGTGGAAGAAAGGCTCTTGGTGCTCCAGCCAGGAGTCAGTGCTGAGCCTCTGAGGTGGGAGAGCCAACTTCAGGACACTGGTCCACAAGAGATCTCCCAGCTTCATGTAATATCAAACAGTGAAAATCTCCCAGAGAGCTCCATCTCCATGTCAGGATCCAGCTTCACTCAACGACCAGGAAGCTACAGTGCTGGACACCCTGTGCCAAACAACAAGCAAGACAGGAACACAACCCCACCCATTAGCAGAGAGGCTGCCTAAAATCATAATAAGTCCACAGACACCCCAAAACACACCACCAGACGTGGACCTGCCCACCAGAGAGACAAGATCCAGCCTCATCCACCAGTACACAGACACTACTCCCCTCCACCAGGAAACCTACACAACCCACTGAACCAACTTTAGCCACTGGGGACAGACACCAAAAACAACAGGAACTACGAACCTGCAGCCTGCAAAAAGGAGACCCCAAACACAGTAAGATAAACAAAATGAGAAGACAGAAAAACACACAGCAGATGATGGAGCAAGATAAAAACCCACCAGACCTAACAAATGAAGAGGAAATAGGCAGTCTACCTGAAAAAGATTTCAGAATAATGATAGTAAAGATGATCCAAAATCTTGGAAACAGAATAGACAAAATGCAAGGTACATTTAACAAGGACCTAGAAGAACTAAAGATGAAACAAGCAACGATGAACAACACAATAAATGAAATTAAAAATACTCTAGAAGGGATCAATAGCAGAATAACTGAGGCAGAAGAATGGATAAGTGACCTGGAAGATAAAATAGTGGAAATAACTACTGCAGAGCAGAATAAAGAAAAAAGAATGAACAGAACTGAGGACAGTCTCAGAGACCACTGGGACAACATTAAATGCACAAACATTCAAATTATAGGGGTTCCAGAAGAAGAAGAGAAAAAGAACGGGACTGAGAAAATATTTGAAGAGATTATAGTTGAAAACTTCCCTAATCTGGGAAAGGAAATAGTTAATCAAGTCCAGGAAGCACAAAGAGTCACATACAGAATAAATCCAAGGAGAAACATGCCAAGACACATATTAATCAAACTGTCAAAAATTAAATACAAAGAAAACATATTAAAAGCGCAAGGCAAAAATAACACACAAGGGAATCCCATGAGGTAAACAACTGATCTTTCAGCAGAAACTCTGCAAGCCAGAAGGGACTGGCAGGACATATTTAAAGTGATGAGGGAGAAAAAACTACAACCAGGATTACTCTACCCAGTAAGGATCTCATTCAGATTTGATGGAGAAATTAAAAACTTTACAGACAACCAAAAGGTGAGAGAGTTCAGCACCACCAAACCAGCTTTACAACAAATGCTAAAGGAACTTCTCTAGGCAAGAAACACAAGAGAAGGAAAAGACCTACAGTAACAAACTCAAAACACTTAAGAAAATGGGAATAGGAACATACATATCGATAATTAC
Source organism: Delphinus delphis (assembly GCF_949987515.2). Lineage (NCBI taxonomy): Eukaryota > Metazoa > Chordata > Mammalia > Artiodactyla > Delphinidae > Delphinus > Delphinus delphis. The sequence continues at coordinate 56,058,642 of NC_082683.1, read as the reverse complement.
CTTAAATGTAAATGGATTAAATGCTCCCACCAAAAGACACGGACTGGCTGAATGGATACAAAACAAGACCCATATATTTGCTATCTACAAGAGACCCACTTCAGACCTAGAGACACATACAAACTGAAAGTGAGGGGATGGAAAAAGATATTCCATGCAAATGGAAACCAAAAGAAAGCTGGAGTAGCAATTCTCATATCTGACAAAATAGATTTAAAAATAAAGACTATTACAAGAGACAAAGGACATTACATAATGATCAATGGATCGATGCAAGAAGAAGATATAACAATTGTAAATATTTATGCACCCAACATAGGAGCACCTCAATACATAAGGCAAATACTAACAGCCATAAAAGGGGAAATTGACAATAACACATTCATAGTAGGGGACTTTAACACCCCACTTTCACCAATGGACAGATCATCCAAAATGAAAATAAATAAGGAAACACAAGCTTTAAATGATACATTAAACAAGATGGACTTAATTGATATTTATAGGACATTCCATCCAAAAACAACAGAATACACATTTTTCTCAAGTGCTCATGGAACATTCTCCAGGATAGAACATATCCTGGGTCACAAATCAAGCCTTGGTAAATTTTAGAAAATTGAAATTGTATCAAGTATCTTTTCCAACCGCAACGCTATGAGACTAGATATCAATTACAGGAAAAGTTCTGTAAAAAATACAAACACATGGAGGCTAAACAATACACTACTTAATAATGAAGTGATCACTGAAGAAATCAAAGAGAAAATAAAAAAATACCTAGAAACAAATGACAATGGAAACACGACAACTCAAAACCTATGGGATGCGGCAAAAGCAGTTCTAAGAGGGAAGTTTATAGCAATACAATACTATCTTAAGAAACAGGAAACATCTCAAATAAACAACCTAACCTTGCACCTAAAGCAATTAGAGAAAGAAGAACAAAAAAACCCCAAAGTTAGCAGAAGGAAAGAAATCATAAAGATCAGATAAGAAATAAATAAAAAAGAAATGAAAGAAATGATAGCAAAGATCAATAAAACTAAAGGATGGTTCTTTGAGAAGATAAACAAAATTGATAAACCATTAGCCAGACTCATCAAGAAAAAAAAGGAAGGGCTTCCCTGGTGGCGCAGTGGTTGAGAGTCTGCCTGCCGATGCAGGGGACACGGGTTGGTGCCCCAGTCTGGGAAGATCCCACATGCTGTGGAGCGGCTGGGACCGTGAGCCATGGCCGCTGAACCTGTGTGTCCGGAGCCTGTGCTCCACAACAGGAGAGGCCACAACAGCGAGAGGCCCGCATACAGAAAAAAAAGAAAAAAGGGAGAAGACTCAAATCAATAGATTTGGAAATGAAAAAGGAGAAGTAACAACTGACACTGCAGAAATACAAAATATCATGAGAGATTACTACAAGCAACTCTAGGCCAATAAAATGGACAACCTGGAAGAAATGGACAAATTCTTAGAAATGCACAAACTGCCAAGACTGAATCAGGAAGAAATAGAAAATACGAACAGACCAATCACAAGCACTGAAATTGAAACTGTGATTAAAAATCTTCCAACAGGCCTTCCCTAGTGGCGCAGTGGTTGAGAATCTGCCTGCTAATGCAGGGGAACACGGGTTCGAGCCCTGGTCTGGGAGGAACCCACATGCTGCGGAGCAACTAGGCCCGTGAGCCACAACTGCTGAGCCTGCGCGTCTGGAGCCTGTGCTCCGCAACAAGAGGGGCCATGATAGTGAGAAGTCCGCACACTGTGATGAAGAGTGGCCCCCACTTGCCACAACTAGAGAAAGCCCTCACACAGAAACGAAGACCCAACACAGCAAAAATTAATTAATTAATTAATTAATAAACTCCTACCCCCAACATCTTCTTAAAAAAAAAAAAAATCTTCCAACAAACAAAAGCCCAGGACCAGATGGCTTCACAGGCGAATTCTATCAAAAATTTAGAGAAGAGATAACACCTATCCTTCTCAAACTCCTTCAAAATATAGCAGAGGGAGGAACACTCTGAAACTCCTTCTATGAGTCCACCATCACCCTGATACCAAAACCAGACAAGGATGTCACAAAGAAAGAAAACTACAGGCCAATATCACTGATGAACATAGTTGCAAAAATCCTCAACAAAATACTAGCAAACAGAATCCAACAGCACATTAAAAGGATCATACACCATGATCAAGTGGGGTTTATTCCAGGAATGCAAGGATTCTTCAATATACGCAAATCAATCAATGTGATACACCATATTAACAAACTGAAGGAGAAAAACCATATGGTCATCTCAATAGATACAGAGAAAGCTTTCGATAAAATTCAACACCCATTTCTGATAAAAACCCTCCAGGAAGTAGGCATAGAGGGAACTTTCCTCAACATAATAAAGGCCACATATGACAAACCCACAGCCAACATCGTCCTCAATGGTGAAAAACTGAAAGCATTTCCAGTAAGATCAGGAACAAGACAAGGTTGCCCACTCTCACCACTTTTATTCAATATAGTTTTGGAAGTTTTAGCCACAGCAATCAGAGAAGAAAAGGAAATAAAAGGAATCCAAATCGGAAAAGAAGAAGTAAAGCTGTCACTGTTTGCAGATGACATGATACTATACATAGAGAAACTTAAAGATGCTACCAGAAAACTACTAGAGCTAAACAATGAATTTGGTAAAGTAGCAGGATACAAAATTAATGCACAGAAATCTCTGGCATTCCTATACACTAATGATGAAAAATCTAAAAGTGAAATCAAGAAAACACTCCCATTTACCATTGCAACAAAAAGAATAAAATATCTAGGAATAAACCTACCTAAGGAGACAAAAGACCTGTATGCTGAAAATTATAAGACACTGATGAAAGAAATTAAAGATGATACAAATAGATGGAGAGATATACCATGTTCTTGGATTGGAAGAATCAACATTTTGAAAATGACTTTACTACCCAAAGCAATCTACAGATTCAATGCAATCCCTATCAAACTACCACTGGCATTTTTCACAGAACTAGAACAAAAAATTTCACAATTTGTATGGAAGCACAAAAGACCCTGAATAGCCAAAGCAATCTTGAGAATGAAAAACAGAGCTGGAGGAATCAGGCTCCCTGACTTCAGACTATACTACAAAGCTACAGTAATCAAGACAGTATGGTACTGGCACAAAAACAGGAATATAGATCAATGGAACAGGATAGAAAGCCCAGAGAAAAACCCACGCACATATGGTCACTTTATCTTTGATAAAGGAGGCAGGAATGTACAGTGGAGAAAGGACAGACTCTTCAATAAGTTGTACTGGGAAACGTGGACAGCTACATGTAAAAGTATGAGATTAGAACACTCCCTAACACCATACACAAAAATAAGCTCAAAATGGATTAAAGACCTACATGTAAGGCCAGAAACTATCAAACTCTTAGAGGAAAACATAGGCAGAACACTCTATGACATAAATCACAGCAAGACCCTTTTTGACCCACCTCCTAGAGAAATGGAAATAAAAATAAACAATTGGGACCTAATGAAACTTCAAAGCCTTTGCACAGCAAAGGAACCCATAAACAAGACCAATAGACAACCCTCACAATGGGAGAATATATTTTCAAATGAATCAACTGACAAAGGATTGATCTCCAAAATTTACAAGCAGCTCATGCAGCTCAATAACAAAAAAACAAACAGCCCAATCCATAAGTGGGCAGACCTAAATAGACATTTCTCCAAAGAAGATATACAGATTGCCAACAAACACATGAAACGATGCTCAACATCACTAATCATTAGAGAAATGCAAATCAAAACTACAATGAGATATCATCTTACACCGGTCAGAATAGCCATCATCAAAAAATCTAGAAACAATACATGCTGGAGAGGGTGTGGAGAAAAGGGAACACTCTTGCACTGCTGGTGGGAATGTGAATTGGTACAGCCACTATGGAGAACAGTATGGAGGTTCCTTAAAAACTACAAATAGAACTACCATATGACCCAGCAATCCCACTACTGGGCATATACCCTGAGAAAACCATAATTCAAAAAGAGTCATGTACCAAAATGTTCATTGCAGCTCTATTTCCAATAGCCAGGAGATGGAAACAACCTAAGTGTCCATCATCAGATGAATGGATAAAGAAGATGTGGCACATATATACAATGGAATATTACTCAGCCATAAAAAGAAACGAAATTGAGTTATTTGTAGTGAGGTGGATGGACCTATAGTCTGTCATACAGAGTGAAGTAAGTCAGAAAGAGAAAGACAGTTACTGTATGCTAACACATATATATGGAATCTAAGAAAAAAAAAATGTCATGAAGAACCTAGGGGTAAGACAGGAATAAAGACACAGACCTACTAGAGAATGGACTTGAGGATATGGGGAGGGGGAAGGGTAAGCTGTGACAAAGCGAGAGAGTGGCATGGACATATATACACTACCAAACGTCAAATAGATAGCTAGTGGGAAGCAGCCGCATAGCACATGGAGATCAGCTTGGTGCTTTGTGACCACCTATATGTGTGGGATAGGGAGGGTGAGAGGGAGGGAGATGGAAGAGGGAAGAGATATGGGAACATATGTATATGTATAACTGATTCACTTTGTTATAAAGCAGAAACTAAGACACCATTGTAAAGCAATTATACTCCAATAAAGATGTTAAAAAAAAGAACCCAGTCATTGAAGCCTTCGTAGTCTTTAATGGTTGCTCTAGGCTGCAATATCTAGCCAGTCGCTTGGGAAAGAGAGCGCACTTGGAGAATATATGGAAGGTTTTTATGGCTTAGCCCTGGAAGGGACACGCAATATTTCTATCCACATTCTATTGGCAAGACTGAGTCACATGAGCCCTCCTGGTTGGAGGGGGAGGGAGAATTGGAAGACGTATTCCCTGTCTCAGTAACCACTTCTCAACATTCAATAATATTGCTACCTTCTTGAAGGGGGTCTTAGTCTTTAGTAGACTAGTTGACTTTGGCACAAACATAGCATCAAGAACTCTATTTAATTCACTGCTATATCTTCTGAACCTAGAACAGTAGTGTCTTATACGTAATGGAAATTCAGAAATATTTGTACAATAAATGAGCTTTGCAGGAATCCATGAGATATATTTCCTGTAAGAGCTAACACAGTGCTTGGCACAGAGCACATGCCCCATAGATGTTAACATAGTATTAGACTATCCTGTGTTTTCAGTGATCTTCATTGCCTGGACTTTCCAACAGATGGAGGATATACGTTGCCTTGCTTATTTGTATGTCTTTCCCAATGTCTTGAGGTTTCTTTTGGTGGATGACAGCACAGGTCAACAAAAAATGTTGACATAAAGGGGAGTTACAGAGTGTAACTATAGTAAACAAAACATCCTACCCTAAATATACTAAAGGTGTTCTTTGACAATACATCAAGCTGTTTAGCTCTCTTGTACTTTATGCTAGATTAATCAGAGTCAAGCCACACTAAACTGTTAGGGATCCCTTAAGCATGGCTGCAGTTCAGCAGCCTTGCAGTTCAGCAACCTTGGCTAACGAGAAATGTCATTAATTCTGTCAAAACAGAAATAAAATGAAATGATCAACTAGGATACCATTTGCAAACTCTTGTCTCACTATTTACATGGAAAGGAACTTACTATTGAGAAACATACCTAGTTATTTTTTATTTTTTTAGATGTTGGGGGTAGGAGTTTATTAATTAATTAATTTATTTTTGGTGTGTTGGGTCTTCGTTTCTGTGTGAGGGCTTTCTCTAGTTGTGGCAAGCAGGGGCCACTCTTCATTGCGTTGCGTGGGCCTCTCACTATCACGGCCTCTCTTGTTGCGGAGCACAGGCTCCAGACGTGCAGGCTCAGTAGTTGTGGCTCACAGGCCTAGTTGCTCGGTGGCATGTGGAATCCTCCCAGACCAGGGCTCGAACCCGTGTCCCCTGCATTAGCAGGCAGATTCTCAACCACTGCGTCATCAGGGAAGCCCAACATATCTAATTATTATGTCTGAGACTTAAATATAAACACAAAATAGCCCTGAAGTTTGTTAAAGAAATACAATCATAATTTGTATGCAATAAGATTAAAAGGCCTGGTTTATTTATTGCCCAATCATTTTCATGTATATTATCTTGCAAGGAGTAAGTAAATTGTAATTATCAATATGTTTCTACCTTAGTTGGTTGGAATAAAGAGATATTAAAGATCAATAACCAATGAGTCAGGTATGAATGCTTGAGTCTAGAAAAATGGTTGGGGTGTTGTAGCATAAAAATGAGGATTTTACTGTCCTTTCAAGCCCTCTCTATAGGTACATTTCAGTCAGAAGACAAAAACTAGAGTAATTTAAACAGGGACATTTTAATATAAAGAATTGTTGAGTCACCATATGAGATTAAGTATAAGGTTGGAAAGAGAACTCTCAAGGATACTTTAGGACTGAGGGAGAATACTCAAAGAAGAACAAACTTGGAAGGGCAATTCATACCTTACTGAAGAAAGTAATGGATAGTGGAGAGGTTCCCTGAGTTTCACTGCCCCTAATCTCTAGGAAAGGACAAATGACCTAGTGGGATGCAGGCAAGCTGAGATTGGAGGCAGATACACAGACAGAGTGAGTTCAGAAGGAAACAAGAACTACTGTCCATGTGTGCCCTGAAGCACACGATGTCTGCATCAGAAGGGCATGGAAAGCAAATTTCCAGTGGTGCAGTAAATCCAAGGCTGATGAATAAGCATGCGGAGGGAGTAAGGTGCCACTGTGGGTGCTTCTAGAACTGGGAACTGGAAAGACCTCCTTCATAAGCCTAGTGAACTTCTGTGTTTTGCTTAGGCTGTAGTGGGTCTAGGCTGCTGCACAAGACAAAAGTCAGGTGGCTGGTTTGCTGGATGGCCTGCTCCATGGGGCCCACCGTGTATGTGCACATGGGGTGAGGAGAATAGGTAAGGAACTGGTCTGCCTGAGGCTTCTGGCTATGCCACTGCTGCCCATATATGCTGTGAGAACATGAACAACTTACTTAACCTTGCTCAGATTCTATTTCCCTGTTTGTCAAATCAGGTAATGATGGTGTTTACTTCATGGGGTTGTTGTGAGGATTAAATGATTTATCACATGTAAAAGGCTTAGTATGTTAATAATGCATAATCAGTGATCATTATATGTTTCCTATCTCTGCCCTTGGTTTACTGTCACTATGATAATAGGAAGTTATTCATTCACTAAATATATTACTGCTGGCTGTGGTTTCCAGGTACTGTCCTTGGTGCTGAAACCTTCCCCTAAGGCTTACTTCCTTCAAGCCCCAGGTTGCCATCCATAAAAGGGATGTGATAATAAAATAATAATACCAATTTCAAAGGGTTGTTCTGAAAATCTAAATGAATTAGTGTATGCTAAAGATCTTTATTTCTATATTATTTTTGAAACCACAATAATATACTGGGTAAATATGCTTTCTTTAGCTTTTGAACATGAGATCAGTGAAGACTTTTTTCTTTAGTGCCCATTTTCAATAAAAGAGGTTAAAAATTGGCAGTGAAAACATTCTAATGTGGAATTCTATACCTTTTAAGTGTTCTTAAGTGAACTTGAGTCTATTAGGATAACATGATTGCATGTTCTTTTACTATAAAGGACAATAAGATTCATATCACTTTATCACAGAGAAAATGATTTTATACCATCATCTAGGAGTGACTTTTACATCAGCTATTCCTATTACCTGATTATTGCAGAGAGAACAGCTACAGATGAACGATTCTCAAACTAAAGATTAATCTTTTTGTATTTGTCTTCTAAAGTTCTTTAGAACAGACTTCCCTACTCATTAACATAGATACACATCTTATAGAGTTATCTTGAAGGGTATACAGGATGTAGGATTATCCAGACTCCAAACTACTGGGATTTAAAAGAAAAATAAAAAAACTGAGTAGAATTCATTATTTTAAAAATTCTTACATATATAAAGAAACAAAAGTAAAAGAAGACCATTATTCCATCATGTAGGAAACACATGATGACACTGTTAAGAAAATTAAAATAAAACATGAAAGTTATTTTAATATTCAAACAATCCAGAGGGTGGAAAATGAAAATTTTAAGTTCTCCCATACACTTCCCAACAGCTGCTCCTCCCAAGAAAAGCTTTGGAATACTTCTTTGTTTATTTTCAGAAAAATTTTATGTATACACCAGGATATATATTTCCATATATATTTTTCATTATTTGTACAAAATAGTCATATATACACATAAATTTATAAAATAATAAAAACATATCTTGTATGTTTCTTTTTTGCTGATCCTTTTATGCTAATACATGGAAGGAGCCATCTTACTCTTTTTTCCTGGCAGCATTATATTCCATTACTTGAAAGTTCATTTTATTTAACTAATTTCCCACTGATGAACATTTATAATTATATTTTATTTTATCAATACTAATAATATTTTAACAAATATCGTTATGCATCTTACTGAATTTTGTGCATATATCCATTGAGTAAATTCTTGGCAGTCAGATTCAGAAGACATATTTAAATAAAATTTTGTTTGAACTATAAAACAACATAAAATTTTGTTTGAACTATAAATTTAATAGTTTGAACTATTAAATTTAAATAAGTTACAATAATGTCCATTCTCACCAAAATTATGACAGCACTCTTCATGTCACCACAAGCACTGGGTCTCATCAAAGTCTGTAACTTATCCCACTAAGAAAGGTGAATAAAAATGATCTCATTGTCACGTTTATTGTGACTTGGATTTATTATGAGTGAGAATGAGCATTTTTCAGTATGTGCATTGGACATTAATTTTTTCTATAAGCATTCTCTTCATGCTATCCCCCTTAACATTTTCTGTTAACTATTTCTTATTTTTTCTTATTGATTTAGATGTGCTATGTGTGAATCCAAGAGTCAACCCTTTGTCAACCTTCTGTGTCAGTCCTATCTTTTATGGTTTCTTTATTATATAGCCTTTTAGAAAAGCCTTCCCAACTTCAAGATTAAAATAAATTTATCCATGATTTATCCAAAAACCTTTATCATTTTGTACACATAAAAATTACAGTTCATCTGAAATGTTTTTGATGTGGATATTTTCTTTGGGTTTTGGATGTAAATAGATCTTTTTAAAAATGTACTATTGGGGCTTCTCTGGTGGTGCAGTGGTTGAGAGTCCGCCTGCCGATGCAGGAGACATGAGTTCGTGCCCCGGTCCGGGAAGATCCCACATGCCACGGAGCGGCTAGACCCCTGAGCCATGGCCGCTGAGCCTGCGTGTCCGGAGCCTGTGCTCCGCAACAGGAGAGGCCACAACAGTGATAGGAAACGCATACCGCAAAAAAAAAAAAAAAAAAAAAAAAAAGTACTATTAATCAATTGCTCCTGCACCATTAATTGAATAAACCCATTTATTCCACTTTATTTGAAATTACTTATTTAAAATAAATTAAATTCTGATATATATCTGAGTCTATATCTGGACCCTATTCCATTAAACTTCTATTTCTTATTCTGAAATGGTTTTGTAGTGTCCTAATTTGTTTTGATATTTTGTTAAGTAATAAGTCAATGCCATCCTCATTAATCTTTCCCCCTCCCCCCAGGGTTTTTCAGGATATTCTTGGACGTTTATTTTTCCAGATTAATTTTAGTATTATTTTCTTCATTCTCCAGGTTTGTTGTTGTTGTATTAGAATTTATTTTGCATGGTCTTTGTTCTTCATTTACTTAAGTGTTCTTTTACCTCCCTCAGAGAGCTTAAACATTTTCTTTATACAAGTCCTATACATTCCTTATAAGATTTACTTCTAGATATCCATTCTTCTGGTTGGTATTTATTCTTTGATTCTATTTTCTTATTGACAGGGGCTTTTTTGGGGGGCGTATACTGGGAAGTTATTTATTTTTGTTTAATAAGTTTTCAGTCCATCACCTTACTGATTCCTTTTGACTCTAATGGCTTTTCAGATATACTTAGTTTTTCTATTTTATATAATCATATCATTTGCAAATAAAGATAATTTTGCTTCCTCTTTTTCTTCATTTATATTGCTAATATAATTATCTTGTCTAATTGCATTAACTAATCCTTTTGCAGAAATATTAAACAATAGAATTAGTAGTCACTATTATTATTTTGCTGTACTTCTTTTCAACCTTTTTATTCTTACGTATTTGCAAAGATAATAAAATTTATATATTATAAATTATTTTACAAAGTATTTTGTCTGCACATTTTAACAGAATTTTTATTCTACAGAAATTTTTGAATTTTATTTTCCTTCAGTTTACAGATAGTGCATGTCCCTTTCACCAAATATATATATATATATATATATATATATATATTTTTTTTTTTTTTTTTTTTTCTTTCAGTGCGCAGACCTCTCACTGTTGTGGCCTCTCCCGTTGCGGAGCACAGGTTCCGGACACGCAGGCCCATCGGCCATGGCTAACGGGCCCAGCCGCTCTGTGGCATGTGGGATACTCCCAGACCGGGGCATGAACCCGTGTCCCCTGTATCAGCAGGCGGACTCTCAACCACTGCCCCACCAGGGAAGCCCACCAAATATTCTTTTAATGTTAATTTTGATGAATGTATTTGTTTAATCATTTAGCTATGCCATGATTCATTTAGTCCTTATCATATTATTGAATAAATAAATATCTCTAACTCTTCAACTTCTCTAAAGATGTTGTATTCGTTCATTTATTTGACAAAAATATATCGAGTGCCAATATGCAACAGGCAGTATTGTAGATGATAGAGACAAAATTCCTGCCTCATGGAGTTTACATTTCTAGTAAAATATATAACAAACAAGCAAAATATATGTTATATAAGAATTACAGAAGATGGAAGATAGGGAATAGGAACACGAATTTCTAGAAAAATGGGTTACAATTTAAATAGCCTGGTAATGTAAGGTGTCATCTGATGTGCTGTTTGAACAGAGAACTTTAAGAGTTAAGGAGCGAGCTATATGTATGTCTGATGGAAAGCATTTCAAGCAGTGCCAGTGCAAATGTCCTGAGATAGGCTTTTACTTATGTGTTCAAAGAACAAGGAGATCAGTGTGGCTAGAGTAAATGATAAATGGACCAAGAAGTAAATGGTAAGTGTAGTGGTCAGAGAGTTAGTGGCCAGATAATAGGGAGCACTGGTGAAAACTAAGACTTTCAACCTGAGGGAGATGGGGAGACTTAGAAAGTTTAACACAGAGGAGAGATATGATCAGACTTACATTTTTAAAAGATCACTCTGGATGCTGTACTGAGTGAACTAAAATGGGATAAGAGTGCAGTAGTCTAGATAAGAGATGAAAATAGTTGGAGCTAGAGAGATAGTGGGGAAACTAGTGAGAAGGAGTCAGATTCTGGATATTGACAGAAAGAGAAGTTAGTGATAAATTTAAGGTCTAGACCTTGACTGCTGGAAGAATCGAGTTGTCATTTAATGAGATTGGGAGGAGCAAGATGGGACAATCATATGGGCAGGTTTTCTTCAGATAAAATTGATATGCAAATTAATCCCCCAAGTGGAGAGGTCAAGTAGGAAGATGGATATTTGAGCCTGGAGTTCAAGGGACTGGTCTGGCATAAAGAAATAATTCAGAAGTCATCAGCATTAACATGATATTTAAAACCATGAGGATGGATAAAATAACCTTGGAAGGAAGCACAGAGAGAAAATATGTTAGGACTGAGTCCTAGGGTATTCCAATATTTAGAAGTCAGGACATGAGGAGAAACCAGGAAAAAGAGAAATGCAGGGGCTTCCCAGGCGGCACAGTGGTTGAGAATCTGCCTGCTAATGCAGGGGACACGGGTTCAAGCCCTTGTCTGGGAGAATCCCACATGCTGTGGAGCAACTAGGCCCGTGAGCCACAACTACTAAGCCTGCTCGTCTGGAGCCTGTGCTCCGCAACGAGAGGCCACGATAGTGAGAGGCCCGTGCACCGCGATGAAGAGTGGTCCCTGCTTGCCACAACTAGAGAAAGCCCTCGCACAGAAACGAAGACCTAACACAGCAAAAATAAATTAGTTAATTAATAAACTTCTACCCCCCAACATCTTCTTAAAAAAAAAAAAAAAGAGACATGCATGACCATTGAAGAAGGAAGAAAACCAAAAGAGTAATATTCCTGAAGCTAAGGTGAAAAAAAGTGGTTCAGAAAGGAATGATTAACTATGTCAAATGCTTACTGCTGGGTCAAATAAGCTGAAGACTAAGAATTGATCTCTAGCTCTAGAAACAAGGTGGTCACTGATGGGTTTTATAAAAGCTATTTCTCTGGAGTGGTGGAAAGGAACGCTCCCTGGAGAGAAATCAAGAGCAGATATGGGAAGCAAGAGCTGCAAATGTGAGAGAGGAGGAAGGAGAGGATGATAGAGATTTAGCAAGCTGATGGGAAAGTAAAAAGCTGAGTGTACAATAATAGAATTGCCAGGCAATATGAGCCCCCTTGTGGCTACAGGTCATAAAATTAAACTGCGAGCAGTCACAAAACTTCTCATTTTTCTCCAGCCAATTCAGCAGCTCGAATACAAAGATGGAATACCTGGAGAAGTTGCTTCAACCAGAATTCTCTTTGAGCCACATGAGTACAGCAGAGGGAGAAAAAGTCAGGAGAATGCCTCTAATGAAGGAACATTGAACTGAACGGAGAGAGGAAGAAATTAGGACATGAAAAGGACAAGGTAGGTCGTAGGTGTTGGAGGGGCTTATGAATTGTTAGAACTGGGTTATCTTAACGCTAACAGTCTTTCTAAAGTTATCTTAGAGGGAATTAATTGTAAAGACACAAGTGGTGTTCAAAGAATTAGGATGTTCAGAACTGAGACTATGCTCTTGGGCAGCATGACAAAGTCTAGGAGGTAACAATGGCAATGGAAATCTCAGGTGGGATGGAGATAAAAACCATTGGAAGAGAAGAGGTTTAGTAACTAAGAGGTCAGGGTTTTGAAAGGATTGTCGATACAGATATTGAAGTCACTAAGATTTGATGCAGGAGCAGTGCTTGAGATATTGGTAGTGAGTCAGGAGATCAAATCTTTGAGTGAGAGGGAATAATTCACAATCTTTAAAAAATTGCACAAGAAATGGTAGCAGGTGGTATATTCTACTTAAATATGTTTAAAGCTGGGGATGGGGGTGGTTAAGAAGATACCAGCGAGAAAGTTACTGCATTTGCAAGAATGGCCTTCTGTGTAACTCTGATTATTTCCTTAAGTTATATTTCTGAATAAAATTCAAAGGCTATGAACGTTTTTGAGCTCTAGATCCAATTGTCAAATTACCCTCTAGAGATGGGGCATCGATTTACAAATTCACCAGCAGTGTATAAGAATGTCCTTTTTAATGACTTCACTAACACTGAAAATTATCAGTTTAAAACTCCTTGCAAATTTTGAACGCAAGAATTATATCAAACTGTTGCTTTCATCTCATTTCATTCATTAAATTATCATCTATTGAGTGCTTACTGTTCAGCATTAGGTTAGACTCTGGATTTGTCCCTGCTTTTATGGAGGTTATAATCTCACCAGAGAAAGACTTTACACAAATAACTAATTAATTACTATTGTGTCAACAGTGAGGGAAGAAAAGTACTGGTACTGCAAGGGAGTACCAGGATAACAAGGAAGACCTATCCAGTCTTGGGTGTGGAGTGAATACTTAAAGTGTTCAGCTGAGTCTTGGTGATTAGTGTTAGTTGGTGAGACATTTTTAAAATTGTTTTTGGAAATTTTATTTCTTCATTTATAGACTTTATGATCATGTGTTCTATACACTTTTAATTGAAACTTGCATCTGCTTTTAAACAGACAATGTATAATTTTAGATGGTTTTTCTCATGGCATGTCTTAGAACAGAACACTAGTGAAATGTTGTCTTCGTGATGGCTATTCGTTCCATAACATTGTACCCTTTTCCTCCTCTCCCCACCCTTATAGCCTGGTAACAGACCCTACCTTCCTGGCCCCAGGGAGGTGAGCATATGACAATGAGTGGGCTAATAATGTACCCAACCAACCGGTCAAAAGCTGGACACATCCTTAGGTCATGTAGGAACCTTCTATTTAACTAAAGCTGGTTGGGAAAAGTATAATTTCTTCTCCAGAAACAAACCTGTAAAGATATAAATCCAGAACTCTCTGTGGCTGTAGTTGTATGCTTATGGGACTAGGTAGCCTGGGAGAACAAAGTTAACATCTAGAGAGAAATAGGAGATCTTTAGATGGAAAGGGAGAAAGGGAGTACAGGAGGGAGAGCACGGAAGCGAGAGGAAAAAGACAGGGAATACAACAGTCAAGTCCCTGTATGCAGCCTCCCCTGAGGCCAGGGCACAGTTCCTGCCAGCTTGGCTCTTCTGTGGTGTAGGTGAGCCAAGAGAGTCCCTACTGATCAGCCCTATGAGACTAATCAGTCTCACCCATTAGCAACAGGCAGAGTGCCTTGTTGAATATATTAACATTTTCTTATGTGTGTGTGTGTTTTAAATTTTTATTGGAGTATAGCTGATTTACAATGTTGTGTTAGTTTCTGCTGTACAGCAAAGTGGATCAGTTATACATATATTGATACATATATCCACTCTTTTTTAGATTCTTTTCCCATATAGGTCATTACACAGTACTGTGTGGAATTCCCTGTGCTATACATTAGGTCCTAATTAGTTTTCAATTTTATATACAGTAGTGTGTATATGTCAATCCCAAACTCCCAATTTATCCCTCTCTCTTCTTTTCCCCTTGGTAACCATAAGATTGTTTTCTACACCTATGACTCCATTTCTGTTTTGTAAATAAGTTCATTTGTACCCTTTTATTAGATTCCACATATAAGCGATATCATATGATATTTGTCTTTGTCTGACTTACTTCACTCAGTATGACAATCTCTAGGTCCATCCATGTTGCTGCCGATGAAAATTTTCTTATTTAATTTAGTACCTGACACACAGTAGGAACTTAATGATTGATTCATGAATTGAATTGAATATGAATTAATGAATTAATTGAATGAATGATTCAAGAACAACATTTTTTAAACAGTATACAGAAAACACAGAATTTTGTTAGTAGTGATGTTTTGTTTTGTTTTGTTTACAACACTGCAATGATCCTAAACTGGTGTTGTCTGGATAGCTTCAAGAAAGCAAGACAAGAATTGGTTCGGAAATACCAAGTTCATCAAGGCTGTATGTTTTAATTGGATTTTTAGGGATGAGATATGTTTCAATGTACTTTTATTTAATAAAAGTACATAATGTTGCTATCATAATGTTGCTTCTGGAAGCCTTCTTCCTGGTGGGTTTTTTTTTTAATTTTTTTTCCATTCCATGTATTGATGTGTTAGTAAACTCCATCTCCCTTCTTCCTATTGGGTGAAGTAGCTACAGTTTGGGAGTGGAAAGAAGAAACAGGAAGAGCCATCATTTCCCCCGTGCCTGAGAATGTATTTTTGCTGCTCTCTGTGATCAGATATCATTATAAATGAAGATCGCTCCATACAAACAAAGGGAGAGGAGGACAAATAACAGTGTGTCCTCTGTTACATGGTTAAAGCTGGGGTCTAGGGAGTAAGTGGAGCCAATAGAAATGAGCCTCACAGAAATACAATGCTTCTTTATTTACCAGTTTTAAATAAGAAGGAAATCATCTTTTACCTGTATTTCTTACTAGTGTTCAGCTCCCAAAATTCTTTTAGAACATAAAACACTATAAAATGAATAGGAAAATATTCTCTTTTACATTGGTATAGAAACATGCACTTGGCTTTACTTTAATATTTAAAAAAATAATAAAATAGGGACTTCCCTGGTGGTGCAGTGGTTAAGAATCTGCCTGTCAAAGCATGGGACACAGGTTCGAGCCCTGGTCCAGGAAGATCCCACATGCCGTGGAGCAACTAAGCCTGCGAGCCACAACTACTGAGCCCGCGTGCCACGACTACTGAAGCCCATGCACCTAGAGCCCGTGCTCCACAACAAGAGAAGCCACCGCAATGAGCAGCCTGCGCACCACAAAGAAGAGTAGCTCCCGCTTGCCACAACTAGAGAAAGCCCGCGGGCAGCAACAAAGACCCAATGCAGCCAAAAATAAATAAAATAAAATAAATTTATAAAAATAATAATAATAAAATAAAAAGGTAAAAACCATGACGTTACTTTTAAGTTCCATTGACTATAATGCCACCACAAAATTGATACTATAAACTTTGCATACATTGTTTTCCTTTGAGAATCACTTTTCAAACCATTAATTTCAACACGTAGTACAATGTAGTACACGTAGTACAATGGATAAGTCACAATGTCTTGAATCAGAAAGTTTAGTCTGCATTTGGACAAGTCATTCAGTCTCTCTAAGCATGTTTGCTCTTCTATAAAGTGAGGATAGTAATACCTACCCATTTGACGGGTAAAGAAAATGAAGAACAGGAAGAGTAAGTGACTTGGCCCAAGGTACTATCAGAAGGCTGGCAGAGGCAGACACTGGAGCTCAGTTCTTTTGTCTTTCCTAGGACTCCTTGAAGGATATTGTAAATAATAGCTACTGTTCTATATATAAGTACATAAACAATTTTAGGAAAATTGTTTATATATTCTGTAGACATTTTTTAAGAATAATGACAAATTAATTTTGTAACACATTTTACAGGCTCATTATAAATAATACATGGAATTTTTTAAAATATCTGAGTCACATTCCTCTACCCATTGAGAACAATGTAATAGCCAATACCTCTTGTACATATGTGCGGGGACAGATTAAAGAAAAGAACTTTTGCTTTTGTCTGTCAACATTTCAGTCAAAGACCCAAAGTTGAAAACAATCCATGAGAAGTACTCCTATATGCTGTAGAAGCATGGAGACTCTTTCTAAGGGTTTCTGGTTTCAACTTCTCACTTCTTTTTTTTTTTCTTAATTTTCAAGGGATTTTAAAAAGTCCGTGTCATTCATTATACATAGATTTTCCTACTTATCAATCTTCATATTCGGTTCTTTCATTTCAAAAACATTTTTGAAGATCTTTTCTGCCTCTTTGTTGGAATCTCTACTTCCAAAACACTGTCGGGCTTCCCTCGTGGCGCAGTGGTTGAGAGTCTGCCTGCTAATGCAGGGGACACGGGTTCGAGCCCTGGTCTGGGAGGATCCCACATGCCCGGAGCAACTAGGCCCGTGAGTCACAACTACTGAGCCTGCGTGTCTGGAGCCTGTGCTCCGCAACAGGAGAAGCCGCGACAGTGAGAGGCCCGTGCACCGCGATGAAGAGTGGCCCCCGCTCGCCGCAACTAGAGAAAGCCCTCGCACAGAAACGAAGACCCAACACAGCAAAAATTAATTAATTAATTAATAAACTCCTACCCCTGACATCTTCTTTCCAAAAAAAAAAAAGTAATTGATATAGATTGACATCCATGTGTGGATTCTACAAAAACAAGAAAACAAAGAAATTCTACTTTATTAACTAAGTAGTTATCTCTGAATTTTATTTATCTCCAGATTCTTCAGCTTTCAGAGGAGTCCCTTTGGCCTCTGCAAACATCCAGAGATAGGAAAGAGGAGCTGTTGAGATTACAGACCTCGTTATGCCCTAAAGCCTAGTTTACCCTGAGTATTTCGCAAAGAAAAGATGATATGACCATTAGTTCTTATTCTTGCTTGTGCAAAGAGCGTTGTCAAGACTGAGTGTGATTGGCAATCCCTTCAGTTGTTATGGAGCAGATATGGGGATGTTATCAAGTAGCATAGTGCTTTCCAGATTGAGTGCTGCCATGCATGTAGCCGGGTATGTGCCCAGTATGAAAAACTAGAATGTCTCCGTAGAGCAGGTAAACACTTGGTATTTGTTCTCTAATCAGAAATACAAATTTCTGCATAATAACACCCCACTATTAGTTAAGGTATTTCTTTGCAATAAATGTAGTCTGTTATACTCTGTTATACAGTGAAACTAAATCACAGGTTGCAATGAGCTCCACATTTCTCTTGAGAAGATTGCATTATACATGTAAATTAAACTCCAGATTGCTTTATACGTGTACAGTAAAGTTTAAATATATATTAAACTACTTGCTTTGTCACTTTTGATGGTATCGTATATTTTGTGGAATTATTCCAACTTAGCAAGTGTGGAAATCGATGTATTTGTACAACATAATGAGGTGTAGCAGAAGCTCTCCTTGACTCTGTAATCTAAGAAAAAATTAGTATTGGTCTCTCAAAGAATGTAACATGATTTTTTATTTTTAAAATGTAAGTCAGTCAAATATAATGCCTTTTTTATATACATAATTTATAAAACCAAGAGGAAAGGTGAGGTTTCCAAGATGTATTTTATAAAGCAGGGGTCCCCAGCCTCCGCTTTAAAATTGTCTTCCATGAAACTGGTCCCTGGTGCCAAAAAAGGTTGGAGACCGCTGGTTATAAAGGATCTAGGGTTTCTCAGACCCCATGATCTGAACTTTATTTCAAAATTCAAAAATCCAGTTGCAGGTTTGAAATGTAAACACTTAGGGCTGATAACCCACTAAATTACTGAAACTTCTATGTGGGTGATTACGGTAGTTACCTATTATCTTGACGCCCAGCATCTGTGTTTTCTTCTCCTGGTAATGAATCTTGACTTTCCAAAGAAAAACTAGTCTCTCCCCTGCTTTGTGCCCAAGATCACAGGTGGTGCATGTGGTTCAATCCTAATTTAAATACATCCTAAAAACAATCAGCCTAACACATCTGCTGGATACATTCAGTGCTTGGCTCTTGAAAGGCAAAGAGATGTTTCCAACAGGAACATTTATACCAGCTATCTGACCCTTCTTCTATAAGGTCTGGAGCTAAGGCCGTCATAGCCGGGGCTGTTACAGGAAATTTCTTTTATAGAAACCCATGGGAGCTTGAAGTAGAGGAAAATTTTGAATGGAAAGTTGAGAATGGGACTGAGAGATTAAGACTATCTACAGAATCTAAACAGGTTACAGAAAATGAAACCACAGCCAGGAGATAGCAGTTGGAATATACATGTGAGACTCAAAGAGCCAAACAATGATAGGTTAAGCAGGTACCAGAAAAAGGGCTGTTTCCTAAGGCTAGCTTTTCCCATCTTTTTGCAGCCTTATGCTTAGACAAGACAGCTGCATTTAAATGCAAACACCAGATAGCCACTTGTTATACACTTGATATCATACCTAGATCATAAGATACCTATGAAGCTGACATATGCATTCACAGATCATTGTATATCTGATCTTAATGCTGTCAGGTACTATAGACCTAAACTTAAAATACAACATAACAAATCACAGGAGATGGAGGTCTGAGGATTGGAAGGTTCCTTGGAACCATCTGTACAGTGATAGTCCCAGAAAGCGTTCCAGAGGAACACAGTGGTGGTTTATGGTTTAGTAACATAGACATTCTGGGAAAATTCGGGGAGAAACTAAGATGCTACTCACTGCAGTGTTGAGCTCCCACACACTCAAATGCTCCAGCTTTAAATTCAGCCAGGAGCAAAACAGAAGAATGGGAAACTTCTCTTACCAGACAGTAAGCACAAGGTAATAGCCTCAGAATCACACCTCTGCTGAATTTCTCATTATTAAATGGTGTTTTTAATGACCAGAGGCACAAAGGATGCCAGCCATTTAAGAGCCACTCCTTCTTTTCAGAACCCAGCTGGCAGAAACTGTAATTCCCAGCAACCCTTGAAGATGTATCCCAGCAACAGCACCTTCCCCTGACTAATTACAGGCCAGCAGGGCTTCTCATCCCTTTATTTCCTTTCTCTTACCTGTCACTTTATTCCTTATCTCTCTTCAGACACTCTTCCAACTGTGCCCTGTATCTCTCTAAATCTTGAGTTCTCTGCATCCTGCTGCCTCTTCAGAGGGCCTTCTCAGAACCACTTTTACCAGGGCTCACACCTTCCGTGCAAACACTTTTGGTACACCATTCTTGTACCGTGAGTTCCCTTCTGTGTTCTCTCTTTGGGAATACTCCATCTTTTCTCTCATTCTTTCCTAACTTCTCCTCTTTTTCCCTAGCATCTGGGTATTCCCTCGTTCCTATAGACCTTAGTGTTTAGCTCTATAGAAGCTGACGTAGACACAGTTCCTTGCTTACCCAACCTCCATTACTCTCACTTTCTTTATTTCTAGAACAACTCTGATCTGGTTCAAGTAACCACCATTACTCCACAAAGCCATGTGCTTCAGAAGAAATGAGCTCCCCTTGGGTGACTCCAAGTACTGTAAGCTACCTAAAATCATCTCATTCCTTTTTCTTTTTTCTTTTTAAATTAATTAATTTATTTATTTTGGCTGCGTTGGGTCTTCGTTGTTGCGTGGGGTCTTTCTCTAGTTGAGGCAAGCGGTGGCTACTCTTCATTGCAGTGGCTTCTCTTGTTGCAGAGCATGGGCTCTAGGCACACGGGCTTCAGTAGTTGTGGCACGCAGTCTCGGTAGTTGTGGCTCACGGGCTCTAGAGCACAGGCTCAGTAGTTGTGGCGCTACGGGCTTAGTTGCTCCTCAGCATGTGGGATCTTCCCGGAAGAGGGCTCAAACCCATGTCCCCTGCATTGCCAGGTGGATTCTTAACCACTGTGCTGCCAGGGAAGTCCTCATTCCTTTTTCTAAGCATAGGCTTAGAAAAGGAAATCTGTTCTGGCAAATGAGACATGAGAGGAAGTTGGCCGGAAGACTTATGGGAAAAGAATTTCCATTTTCTTAAAAAGACCCCGGGTGAAAGCCACCCCTTTCTTCTAAATGCCTTCATTGTGCTTTAATAATAATATGTTAACCATTTGTTGAGATCATATTTCATCTCAGGCTCACTGATTTATGAATGATCTTTCATCCTCCACAGTTCTGAAAGTATGTATTATAATCCCCTGAGCTTTAGAAGATATAAATTCATACAAATAACAAAGCCAGGACATTAACCCACTTCTTTTTGATCTGTGGTACATTCAGTCATTTTAATTAGAATTTTTTCTTCCTTATATATAAAAATTCTTTTAAACATGAACATAATTACTAACTGGTATTCTATGGAAAGAAAGCTTTTATAAATATAATAATAAATTAAGGTTATTAATCTGCTATATCTACATTCAATTATATTTGAGCAATATTTTTCTAATTACCTTATTAATACATTATAAAACTTGGAAAATCAAAAGAGAAATAATTATCTCTTATAATCTAAAAGTAACTACTATCAATATTTTCATATGTGTTCTACCAGTATTTTTTGGGTTTTTTTGGTTTTGGTTTTTTTTGCGGTACACAGGCCTCTCACTGTTGTGGCCTCTCCCATTGTGGAGCACGGGCTCCAGACGCGCAGGCTCACTGGCCATGACTCACGGGCCCAGCCGCTCCGCAGCATGTGGGATCTTCCCGGAACGGGGCATGAACCCATGTCCCCTGCATCGGCAGGCAGACTCTCAACCACTGCGCCACCAGGGAAGCCCACCAGTATTTTTTAATTCAAGCTTATAAGATTTATAAATGCATTGCAAAGTTGGTATCATATTGCATGCACCATTCTGTAGCTCATTTTTAAAATAAAGCAATATATAGTGAACAGTTTCCCCCACCAAAAATACTCTTCCACAACATGATTTTTAATACCCTTTTATGATATACAAATATATTTTTCTTAATTATCCTACATAGTTGGTCATTTGTTTTTTCCAATTTTGTAACAGCAGAACCAGACCAAACTGGTCCTTTCCTGTTTCTAACAAGATACTGAGTTGTTTTTCAGAGACAACAGAACAAAACCACAAGTCATGCAGCAAAAGCATGTGCAGAGAGGAAAATTTTGACCTCGAATAATGACGGGAATCAAAGTTTTCTCCCCACCTCCCACCCCCACCACGTAACCAAAGGACTAGGATATGACCAGAACCTAAAGGCAGATCTGGAAGATCAGGTGCTGAAGTCTCTTAACCATACCTTACCATAAATTGCCAAGTTCCAAACCATTCAACCAAAATCTGTCCACCAGCGCTTCATATATCAACTATCCTCCCCTAACTTATAAAAATTTCATTGAACCCCAGATGGGGAGAGAGATTTAAGTCCTTTCTCCTGTCTCCTTGCTGGTCGACCTCGCAATAAAGCTCTTTCTTTTCTCAAAAGCCAGTGCCATGCTATTGACTTCTGTGGGTGTCGACAGTGAGCCCTTTGCTTGGTAACAATTTTTGCTATCATAAATAAGACTATGCTAAACATTTGTATACACATATTTTGTCCATTCCTCTACTTCCTTTCTTATTTTTTGGTTTTCTTTCCATAGTATGGATTAATTTTATCTTATTTTTCTTATTAGTTAACTATTTTATACATATTATTAGTTAACTATTTTATGTATATTAGTGTATATATGTCAATCCCAATCTCCCAATTCATCCCACCACCACCACAATTCCATCCCCTGCTTTCCCCTCTTCGTGTCCATACATTTGTTCTCTATAGCTGTGTCTCTATTTCTGACTTGCAAACTGGTTCATCTATACCATTTCTCTAGATTCCACATATATGTGTTACTATACGATATTTGTTTTTCTTTTTCTGACTTACTTCACTCTGTATGACATACTCTATGTCCACCCATGTCTCTACAAAGACGTGTTCCTTTCTATGGCTGAGTAATATTCCATTGTACATATGTACCACATCTTCTTTATCCATTTGTCTGTTGATGGGCATTTAGGTTGCTTCTATGACCTGGCTATTGTAAATAGTGCTGCAATAAACATTGGGGTGCATGTGTCTTTTTGAATTATGGTTTTCTCTGGGTATATGCCCAGTAGTGGGGTTGCTGGGTCATATGGTAATTCTATTGTTAGTTTTTTAAGGAACCTCCATACTGTTCTCCATAGTGGCTGTATCAATTGACATTCCCACCAACAGTGCAAGAGGATTCCCTTTTCTCCACACCTTCTCCATCATTTGTTTTTTGTAGATTTTCTGATGATGCCCATTCTAACTAGTGTGAGGTGAGACCTCACTGTAGTTTTGATTTGCATTTCTCTACTAATTAGTGATGTTGAGCACCTTTTCATGTGCCTCTTGGCCATCTGTATGTCTTCTTTGGAGAAATCTCTATTTAGGTCTTCTGCCCATTTTTGGATTGGGTTGTTTGTTTTTTTAATGTTGAGCTGCATGAGCTGTTTATATATTTTGGAGATTAATCCTTTTGTCCATTGATTCGTTTGCAAATTTTTTCTCCCATTCTTTTTGTCTGTTTATAGTTTCCTTTGTTGTGCAAAAGCTTTCAAGTTTCATTAGGTCCCATTTGTTTATTTTTGTTTTTATTTCCATTACTCTAGGAGGTGGGTCAAAAAAGATCTTGCTGTGATTTATGTCATAGAGTGTTCTGCCTATGTTTTCCTCTAAGAGTTTTACAGTGTCTGGCCTTACATTTAGGTCTTTAATTCATTCTGAGTTTATTTTTGTGTATGGTGTTAAGGAGCATTCTAATTTCATCCTTTCACATGTAGCTGTCCAGTTTTTCCAGCACCACTTATTGAAGAGACTGTCTTTTCTCCATTGTATATCCTTGCCTCCTTTGTCATACATTAGTTGACCATAGGTACATGAGTTTATCTCTGGGCTTTCTATTCTGTTCCATTGACCTATATTTCTGTTTTTGTCCCAGTACCATATTGTCTTGATTACTGTAGCATAGTCTGAAGTCAGGGAGTCTGATTCCTCCAGCTCCGTTCTTTCCCCTCAAGATTGCTTTGGCTATTTGGGGTCTTTTGTGTCTCCATATAAATTTTAAGATTTTTTGTTCTAGTTCTGTAAAAAATGCGGTAATTTGATAGGGATTGCATTGAATCTGTAGATTGCTTTGGGTAGTATAGTCATTTGCACAATGTTGATTCTTCCAATCCAAGAACGTGGTATATCTCTACATCTGTTTGTGTCACCTTTGATGTCTTTCATCAGTGTCTTATAGTTTTCTGAGTACAGGTCTTTTACTTCCTTAGGTAGGTTTATTCCTAGGTATTTTATTCTTTTTGTTGCAGTGGTGAATGGGATTGCTTCCTTAATTTCTCTTTCTGATCTTTCGTTGTTAGTGAGTAGGAATGCAAGAGATTTCTATGCATTTATTTTGTATCCTGCAAATTTACCAAACTCATTGATTAGCTCTAGTAGCTTTTGGGTGGCACCTTTAGGATTTTCTATGTATCGTATCCAGTCATCTGCAAACAGTGACAGTTTTACTGCTTCTTTTCTAATTTGTATTCCTTTTATTTCTTTTTCTTCTCTGATTGCCATGGTTAGGACTTCCAAAACTATGTTGAATAATAGTGGTGAGAGTGGACATCCTTGTCTTGTTCCTGATCTTCGAGGAAATGCTTTCAATTTTTCACCATTGAGAATGATGTTTGCTGTGGGTTTGTCATATATGGCCTTTATTATGTTGAGGTAGATTCCCTCTGTGCCCACTTTCTGGAGAGTTTTTATCATAAATAGGTGTTGAATTTTATCAAAAACTTTTTCTGCATCTATTGAGATGATCATATGGTTTTTATTCTTTGAGTTTGTTAATATGGTGTATCACATTGATTGATTTGCATGTGTTGAAGAATCCGTGCATCCCTGGAATAAATCCCACTTGATCATGGTGTATGATCCTTTTAATGTGTTGTTGGATTCTGTTTGCTAGTATTTTGTTGAGGATTTTTGCATCTCTGTTCTTCAGTGATATTGGTCTTTTCTTTTTTTGTAGTATCTCTGTCTGGTTTTAGTATCAGGGTGATGGTGGCCTCATAGAATGAGTTTGGGAGTGTTCCTTCTCTGCAATTTTTTGGAAGAGTTTGAGAAGGATGGGTGTTATCTCTTCTCTAAATGTTTGATAGAATTTACCTGTAAAGCCATCTAGTCCTGGACTTTTGTTTGTTGGAAGATTTTTAATCACACTCTCAATTTCATTACTTATGATTGGTCTGTTCATATTTTCTACTTCTTCCTGGTTCAGTTTTGGAAGTTTATACCTTTCTAAGAATTTGTCCATTTCTTCCAGGTTGTCCATTTTATTGGCATAGAGTTGCTTGTAGTATTCTCTTATGATACTTTGTATTCCTGTGCTGTCCATTGTAACTTCTCCATTTTCATTTCTAATTTTATTGATTTGAGTTCTCTCCATCTCTTTCTTGGTGAGTCTAGCTAAAGGTTTATTAATTTTGTTTATCTTCTCAAAGGACCAGCTTTTAGTATTATTGCTGTTGTTTTCTTTGTTTCTATTTCATTTATTTCTGCTCTGATCTTTATGATTTCTTTCATTCTACTGACCTTGGGTTTTGTTTGTTCTTCTTTCTCTAATTCCTTTGGGTGCGAGGTTAGATTGTTTATTTGAGATTTTTCTTGTTCCTTGAGGTAGGTTTGTATTGCTATAAATTTCCCTCTTAGAACTGCTTTTGCTGCACCCCATAGGTTTTGGGTCATCGTGTTTTCATTGTCATTTGTCACTATGTATTTTTTGATTTCCTCTTTGATTTCTTCAGTGATCTCTTTGTTATTTAGAAACGTATTGTTTAGCCTCCATGTGTTTGTGTTTTTCACATTTTTTTCCCTGTAATTGATTTATAATCTCATAATGTTGTGGTCCGAAAAGATGCTTGATATGATTTCAGTTTTCTGAAATTTACTGAGGCTTGATTTGTGACCCAAGATGTGATCTATCCTAGAGAATGTTCCATGTGCACTTGAGAAGAAAGTGTAATCTGCTGTTTTCAGATGGAATGTCTTATAGATATCAATTAAATCTGGTCTACTGTGTCACTTAAAACTTGTGTTTCCTTACTAATTTTCTGTCTGGATGATCTGTCCATGGGTGTAAGTGAGGTGTTAAAGTCCCCCACTATTATTGTGTTATTGTCGATTTCCTCTTTTCCTAGTTTTATTGAGATATAATTGACATGTGGCACTGCCTAAGTTTAAGGTGTTCAACATAATGATTTGACTTATATACATCATGAAATGATGATGACAGTAGGTTTAGTGAATATCTATTATCTCATATAGATACAAAATTAGTGAAATAGAAAATATATATATATGCATTTTTTCCTTGTGATGAGAACACTTAGAAAAGGGGGTCATTTTAATGCATTACTTTGGTTACTAGAAGGATGAACTTTTTATTATTTTGTGAATTTTCTCCTCCTGACTTTTAACTATGTTTATTTGGAGAGTCATCTTTTGATGTTGATTTGTAACACATGATAAAGTAGGATAATAATTTGCTATATCCATTACGAAAAATTTCAATTTTCCATTTGCCTTTTACTTTTTAATGAAAATATTTAGCTTTTATTCCTTTTAAAATATATGACCATTTTTTAAATCAGAAAATAACTAAAAGTATAAGAAAAGAGTGAGATATCTCAAGTAATTTCCCAGTTTGGAGACAACAACTGATATGATTTTGTTGTATATCCATCCAACCTTGATAGATGGATATATAGAAATGTGTATGTACAAACAGGTACACATATATCATTTTATAAAAGCTGGATCACATTTGCTGTTTTGTAGTCTGCAACATTTGCACTACTATCCTTACAAATTCATCTTTTTTTTCACTTTTTAAAAATTAATACTTTACCTTTTTAGAGCAATTTTTGGATCACAGCAAAACTGAGGGGAAATTGGAGGTATTTCCCATGTACCCTTGTCTTCACACATGCATAGGCTCCCTCATTATCAACCTTACAAATTCATCTTTATGCCTGTGTCATTTTTTCTTTAGGACATATTTATAGAATGTTTATGTTTTTAATGTAAAGAAGTGATCTCAAATTTTTTACAACTGAACAGTGTATTACTGTTAACCACATGCGTAACTTCTATAAGGTGGAGAAGATGAAAGATTTTCTACAGAATGTCAAATTTATACAAGTATAGGCAGTAACAACTGTGGCACTTATTCTATCTGGTGAATGACAAGTTTATTTTGATATCTATTGTAACATTCACATTAGTTTCAGGACATTAAAATGGTGAGAAAATATGTGTTTATGGGAAACAAGAAACTTTGGATCTTAAAGCTGTTTATTGTGAATTAAAATGTGGAAGTACATGCACCCTCTCATTTTTATTTCAATGTATTCTTATCTATTTTACCTGTTTTTCCTTGTAGATCAGTGAGCTGTAGTAATTTTCTATGAATAGTGAATATTTTAGGTTTTGCAGGCCTAATGGTTTCTGTCACACTACTGAATTCTGCATTTGTAGAGCAACAGGCACCATAGAGCATACGTAAACAAATAAATGTGTTCCAATAAAACTTTTTTACAAAAGTAATATCTGGCCAAGTTTGATCCCTGGGCCTCAGCTTGCAGACCCTTGTTCTAAATATATATTAGAATCATTTTGCTGTGGGGGAATTTCATTGGAATTCCATCAAGGGTCAAATTGATCTGGGGATGGTTAACATTTTTACAATAATGCAACTTCCCATCTTGGAGCAAGATACATCACTAAATGGATTTAAATTCTTTTATGTCCCATAACTAAATGTCATCTATCTTAAAAACTGACCAAATTATCTGTCAGTTACCGCCTGTATAGTGCACATACCACGGATCAGTCTCTCCGTCCTTTAATCTCAGAATACATCACTTTGTATAAAGCCCATTCTAAGGAGAGGGGTTTTTTTTTTTTTTTTTTTTTTTGGCTGCACCTTGTGGCATGCGGGATCTTAGTTCCCAGACCAGGGATCAACCAGTGTCCCCTGCATTGGGAACGCAGAGTCTTAACCACTGAACTGCCAGGTAAGTACCAGGAGAGGGTTCTTTTCTCTTCCTACTTTAGTTACAGGTGTGTAGACAACTGACTGTGTGGTTCAGCTTTTTTCTTTTTTTAATTTAATTTTTTTGAGCCGTTTTAGGTTCAAAACAAAAATGAAAAGAAGATACAGAGATGTACACTCCCTGCTCCTACACAAGCATAGCCTCCCCCATTATCAACACCACTCAAGAGTGGTACATTTGTTACCAAGGTTGAACCTATCTTATACATCATAATCACCCAAAGTCCATATTTTACCTTAGAGTTCATTCTTGGTGATGTACATTCTATGGGTTTGGGCAAATATATAATAACATGTATCCATCATTATAATATCATATAGCGTATTTCACTGCCCTAAAAATCCTCTGTGCTCTGCCAATTCATCCCTTCTGCCCTAGCAACCACTGATCTTTTCACCATCTATATTTTTACCTTTTCCAGAGATCAAATAGTTGAAATCAATGCATCCATAGCCTTTTCAAATTGGCTTCTTTCACTTAGCAATATGCAATTCAGGTTCCTCCATGTCTTTTCATGACTTGATAACTATTTCTTTTTAGTACTAAATAATATTCCATTGTTTGGGTGTTCCAGAGTTTATTTGTCCATTTACCTACTGGAGGACATCTCAGTTGCTTCCAAGTTTTGGCAATTATGAATAAAGTAGCCATAAACATCCTCATGCAGATTTTTGTGTAGACATAAGTTTTCAACCTCTTTGGGTAAATACCAAGAAATGAAATTGCTAGATCTTATGATAAGAGTATGTTTAGTTTGTAAGAAACTACCAAACTGTCTTCCAAAGTAGCTATATCATTTTACATTTTTACCAAAATGTATGAGATTTCCTGTTTCTCCACATCCTCACCAGCATTCAATGTTGTCAGTGTTCCATATTTTAGCCATTCTAATAGATGTGGTATCTCATTGTCTTAATTTTCCTGATGAAATATGAGATAGGACATCTTTTCACTTGCTTATTTGCCACTTATGTATCTTCCTTGGGGAGGCATCTGTTAAGGTCCATGACCTATTTTTTAATCAAGTTATTTTCTTACTGTTAATTTTTAAGAGTTCTTTGTATACTTTGGATAACAGTCCTTTATCAGATATGGCCTTTGAAAATATTTTCTCCCAGTCTATGGCTTGTCTTCTCATTCCCTTGGCATTGTATTTTGCAGAACAGACATTTTCAATTTTAACAAAATCCAGCTTTTGAATGATTTCTTTTATGGATCATATCTTTGGTGTTGTATATAAAAAGGCATCACCATAACCAAGGTCAACTAGGTTTTTTTCTATGTTATCTTAAAGGAGTTTTATATTTTTGTGCTTTGCATTTAGGTCTATGATTCATTTTGAGTTAAATTTTGTGAAGAGTGTAAGGTCTGTGTCTAGATTCTTTTTTTTTGCATGTGGATGTCCAGTTGTACTAGCACCATTTGTTGAAGAGATTGTCTTTGCTTCATTGCATTGCCTTTGCTCCTTTGTCAAGGATCAGTTGGCTATATCTATGAAGGTCTATTTCTGGGCTTTCTACTCTGTTCCATTGATATTTTAGTCTATTCTTTTTTTTTTTTTTTTTTTTTTTTTTTGGTCTATTCCTATACTGTACTTTTCTTGATTACTGTGGCTTTATAATAAGTCTTAATGTTAGGTAGTGTCAGTTCTCCAACTTTGTTCTTCTCTTGCAATATCATATTGGCTATTCTGGGTTGGTTCACCTATTTTACCAATAGAATTTAGGTATTAATAACATCTTTCTCTTACAGGCCGAGGCTTCAGATCAACTGAAAAGAGAAAGCGAAGAGAGTGAGAAGGTTGATGGAAGAGGGTGATAGAGCTGATAAACATATTTTGAGAAGCCAGTTTGGCCTTAATGCATTAGCTCCCTTGCCCTCTTAACAGAAACCTGCTAATGGTTTCCATTTATTCCCACAAACACTTTCTCCTTTTCATGATTTATAGATAAGATTTAATGGGAGCACATTTCTCTCATTGGCATAAGAAACAGAGCTAGGGAATCCCTTTTTATTACTGGTTTCCATGCTGAACAGCAACAACAAATTCTTACTTCACTGAGCCTGAGACAATCACATTTGTTATTAATGAGTGTGTCATTTTCTCCTTTAGATATAAGATGGTATGTTTGGAGCTTTTCCATTTCCATAAAGTTTCCTTAGAAATATTTGCCTTGCAGAAGAATACACTTGCATTGTAGATGGGAGTTTGGTATAAGGGTCATTCTGGAGGCTTTAGCTGAACTCAGATGGAATGAAACTACCATGCACCCTATGTTAATTATACATAACTGATATCTTCTATTGTAGAAGGGAAACATGCAAAAATAAAAGACCAATGTTCCTAATTCAGTTAAAAAAAAGTAAGATAGAATTCAAAATCTATTGACATTAGTAGATGAATTATTGGGGACAGAATCTAGGAAATTTAATTGAACTCTTCATTCAAATATAAAATGTGTCTTTATTAAGAAAAATAAAAGCTCCTTTTACCTCACCTTTTTGCCTTAGGTATCTCAGGGATTCTCTGCTGCACAGAACCATATAGTTAACAGGTGATCAATAACATTCATTGAGAAGAAGATGCCAGTTTTGCTTTTTCCAGAGCACTAAGCTATATTTTTCTCTTATTTAATGTTAGGTAGATGTATTTTTTCATCTTTTGATTTTTTTTCTTGCTTCTGGACCACATAAAACCTCTTCTAATTACTTTCTTCTTTTTAAGTGTTCTTAATTCATATCTGTTATGGAAAAATTATAAAATACCAGTAGACAGAAATGGTGAACCATTCAAAATTCTACTACTCAGAGATAACCCCTGTTTAAATGTTGGTTCTTCCTGACCTGTGTATCATGAATTAATATACAATATGTAAAACAAACATGATATTTGATTCTACATATTCTTCTGTACCTGCTTTCATTTGAACATTTTTTGTATTGATAAATATAGACTCATAGGATTCCATAAAATTTCATGATATATATATGTGATAATTTAGTAAAACCTTTATTGTTGAGCACTAAGATTGCTTCACTTACAAAAATGTCATTTAAAAAATACCTCTGCATGTTTTTTCTTTCTGTAGGATAGATTTCTAGAAGAGAATTACTGGGTTTAAGAGTAGGAAATTTTTAAGGCTGTTGATGCATTTTGTCAAATTATTCTTTCAAAAGGTTGTAACAATTACACTTCCACGTGTATTATGTAAAAGTTCCTATATACCTACACTTTGTCAATACCAAGTATTTACATACTTATGCTAATTCACTCCCAAAGGGCATATTTTTATTATCAAAGTGGTTGCTATGGGTTAAAAGAACAAAGAAAGAAAGATATCATTTTTGAAAATTACAAAAGGTCTGTTGGTTGTTCCCCATTTACTGAACCATCATGGAGCCCCCTCTCAATCTCTAACTCATAGTAATATAAATCCATATTCTTAATTATTCCTGTAGTTAAATGAAATGTATTAAGAATTGTTTGTTTACAGCAAAGCCACTATTAAACCTGAGAATACTATTCATTTCAAGATCCTGCAATTATCAATCTAAAAAGCTTTTAACCAAGTCTGTAAGGCTGAATATTGGCATCCTTTCCCAGTGGTTTAAGGAAATAAGCAACATAGAAAAGAAGCTTAAATTGAGCTGCCAGTTTAAGTCTTGGGACTTCTACCATCTTCTGACTGAGATTTGACCCAGCGTTGTTTTTTTTTTTTTTTTAACTTCTAACTGCTTCTATATAGGTGATTCTTCACCAGTATTCTTCAAACTGGAAAGATTACCAGATATTTTTCTTCAGCTGAATCTCCAGGTCCTTGATATGGCAGAAGGGAGAAATATAATTCTGTAGGTTTTCCTGTTCTCAGTTGTGATTAAAAAAAATAATAATGACAGAACGTTAAAATGAGATCTTTTTATCTCAGGGGTTTTGGGGGGTTTTGTTTTGTTTTTTGTTTTTTTGGCTGCTCCATGTGGCATGTGGGATCTTAGTTCCCTGACCAGGGATCAAACCTGTGCTTCCTGCAGTGGAAGCGCGGAGTCTTAACCACTGGACCTCCAGGGAAGCCCTTTATCTCAGTTTTGACTAATGTGGTACATAGCAGGTATCAGACTACAAGTTCAGCCTATAAAGGGGGTGAGGTGTGGATATAGAGACAGGACTTGTAGAGAGTTTTCTTTGGAAAGAGCTTGGCTTTTCTGTGATACCCCAACCTACTCCACCCAAAATGAAAAAAGGGTTCATCTCTGTCCCCTTTAGCTACTTGCAAGTCCTGCAAGAACTTTAAATTGTTCTCTAAAGCTGAAGAACACTAAGGAATGTTGCCTTAACCCTCATATGAGAAAGATTAACATGACCTGCAGGTAAAGGATAAAAGTCGCTGCCTTCTTATGACCCAACACTCCCAGACTGTCGGGGTGAGCCATGAGTGCCTGTCCCTTGTGGGTCTGATATGAACCAGACAAGAGAGAAGGCCAGCCTGGAGCTATGCTAAGCCCCTTCTAGAGGAATATCTAGAAGGGTGAAGAACTCCAATAAGGAGAATCTGCTGGAGAGAGGGCTGGAAAACTAGGAACTGGCATGGCATGGTGGCATTGGGTGGAGAGTGAAAGGCAAAGCATTGCCTGCATCAGGGAGCTGCACTGAGGCCACAAAAGCCCCCCAAAAAGTGAGTCCACTTGAAGATTGTGAAACTATGTGGCCAAGGTCAGAAATAGCAGGAAGTGAACAGAGAGCAGAAGCCCTGGAAGCTGGTGGCTCACCAACTAGAAGAAGTCCAACTTTTCAGTTAACCTATAAGAGAAAATCAATATTTTGGACTGGATATTTTAAACTTATGATCCAGACTGATTTGAAAATTAATGAGAATTGTCTCTTGGGACCTGACAGAAATAAAGTTTTATCCAAGAAAAGGGCACTATTTCCTCTCCAAAAAATAAAAATATTTACGAGAAAAATGGTGGACTATTTTTTTAATATATAACGCTATTTATTTATTTTTGGCTGCGTTGGGTCTTTGTTGCTGTGCGCAGGCTTTCTCTAGTTGTGGCGAGCGGAGACTACTCTTCGTCGCGGTGTGTGGGCTTCTCATTGCAGTGGCTTCTCTTGCTGCGGAGCACTGGCTCTAGGTGCGCGGGCTTTAGTAGTTGTGATGCGGGAACTCAGTAGTTGTGACTCACAGGCTTAGTTGCTCCGCGGCATGTGGGATCTTCCCGGGCCAGGGCTCAAACCCGTGTCCCCTGCATTGGCAGACGGATTCTTAACCACTGTGCCAGCAGGGAAGCCCCAATGGCAGACTTAATGATAGTGTTGGAGCCCAGGGCAGGCAGTCTCAAAATATACCTCAGGAACATATTATTTTGAATTAAAGTTACTTAAGAAATAGCTGATGCCAAAGATACAAGTCTCTATACTATTGGCCCAAATTTTCCCCCAACACTCAGCTCAAGTCCACCTCCTTTGTGAGAAGTCTCAGTGATAACTCCCTCTCTGAAATTCTGTGTGCCCTTGTCTATACCTCTGAGCTGGTGTCTTGTGACTTGTAGCTACCTCTAACCAAGCATTATCTATTATTTGATATTCAAGACCTGTCTTAACAGCACTGAGATCAAGGACCTTGCCTCATTCCTCTCCATTTGTCCTATAGCCACATACTCTCAGTGTGGAATGAGTTGAGAAGGAATGAAATCAATACCCGGCTGGAGTGGCATCATGGAGCTTAGCTACACAGCAGGTTCTGAAAGATGGCCAAGAATCTCCCTCACAAGGAGAAGAGCTGATACTCAAAATACTGAAGCAGAATGGACTCCCAAACAATCAGAATGGACACCAGCTATAATGGCTGCATGTAATGGCTGAATATTCTCTCTGCCTAAGGGGATACTAGTTACGGCATAAATATAGGGATATGAGCTCTTCAATTAAATAAACTGCATTGAATCATGTGGCTGTTTAACCATAGAAAAATTTTCTTTGTACTCAATCTCCTTATCTTTAAAGGGTGTATAAAAATAGTGTTTTCTTCACAGTGTTGTTGAGAAGATTAAATATGCTAGAATAGACAGCACATTTAGAATTATACCAAGTATAATTTTTTGTAAGTACTCGGTAAGTATTGGTTATGTTTGTTAATTTCTCTGAGTTACAAGGCCAAGTCTGTGCACGTAGCCTGGTAGGAGGCACCAGGCAGAGGTGGAACTTGCAGTCAGACTGTCTAAGGCTGTTTATTAGTTAGCCATTGTTGCAGCAAAACCCCTGCTAGACAGTAAAAGAGGGACATACTCCCAAGCACAGAAACGAGACTGGGAGGTCAAGCACCTCCAGGCATCTCACTCTGAGGTTTCATCCAGATACAACAGATGCTGGGCTTACGGCAACGAGATTTACTCCAGAATCCACCCCCTGGTAAGGAAGTGATATATGGCAAAGTCTCCTAACACAAACTCAGGGATGGAGTAGGGTACTGATCTATGGGATGATGATCATTGCTGTCTATAGCTAAGCAGAGCGGAAGGAACAAGGACCTTCCTGGGTTCCCTACAAAATTTGGGTGCTCAAGAGGATAGTGTTGATGATGATCACGATGATGAAAGAATCATTTAATTATTCATCCCATCAGAACATTTTCTTGAGGGTTTCGTGTGACCTAAGCACTATGCTTTACAATGGGAATGCAATAGAGACCAAGACAGACATGGTCTAGCAGGTCCAGATGAATACTACGCAATATTCCAAATTTACCACCCTTAAAAACTTGTAGTGACCATGTAGAAAGGTAAATGCTCTTTACTTTGAAAGGGAGCTGCTGACTTCCACAAATTTGTTTGGCTGGTATCCTAGAAATCAGGGTGGGAAATATTTAGGTTATAAATTTCACGATCTGACCCCAAAGCTCTCAACCCTAGGCAGCACCTAATCTAACACTTCTAAATTCAAATCTTAAAAGAAGCTTTTTTAAAAAAGTAAAAATAAGGGCTTCCCTGGTGGCGCAGTGGTTGAGAGTCCGCCTGCCGATGCAGGGGACACAGGTTCATGCCCCGGTCTGGGAAGATCCCACATGCCACGGAGCGGCTGGGCCCGTGAGCCATGGCCGCTGAGCCTGCGCGTCCGGAGCCTGTGCTCTGCAACGGGAGAGGCCACAACAGTGAGAGGCCCACATACTGCAAAAACAAAAACAAAAAAAGTAAAAATAAGAAAATTCATACTCCTTGAGAGCGCTAATCATTCAGGGCAGATATGATGTGCAAATTTGAATAGAAATATCCATCTTAGCACAGTTCATTTTTTCCCTTAGAAAGATAACTGCATATTGAATTCTTTCTTTTCTCTAGGGTGAGTTCTAAAAGGTCTTAGAAAACATGCTGTGCCCAGTAGAGAAAAGCTTTGTTCTTCTCTTTGGCTTCTCTCTGTTCCTTTTTGGTAAGTAATCATGCTTTTTGATAATGTAGTCAAGGAGGGTGCGAACACTCTGCCTCTTTAGATTCTAGTTCTACAAGTGGAGCCAGAGGTGTCAGAGACAAAGCATAGGAAGGACTCCAGAGCTTCAGGCCAGCGGCGCTTTCAAGAGCCAGCACGATACCCACCATTTCAATTTCATGAAATTAAATTTGCCCACAGTGATAGATGCTTTGGAAATAGAGAACCTCACATCAACACTGCTTCTCACACACACACACGCACACGCACACACACACTTGTGCTTTTGTTCTTAACCCTTCAACTGGTCACAGGGTGAAAGACGCACACCAAATTTAAAATTTTTTTCTTCCTCTGGCCTCCTAATGAGCTGATCATCTCTCTCACTTGAAGGACTAAATGTCATCCTTTTCAGAACATCAGGTAGCAAACGGCTTCCAGCAGGTGTGTGGTAGCTCAGCTTGAAACACAGCTGGTATGAGGATCAAGAAGATGAAACTGAGAAAAAGAGTTTCCTCCCCCACTTTAATCAGTGGCTCTCAGCAGCACCCAGGCCAGCAGGCAGTGTGCATTCTGTACTTGCCTTTCCTCCCACTTGAAGGAAAATAGAGGGTGGTAATGAGAAGAAAGTGAAGGCAGCTCACAGGTGGTCAGTGACCCAGCCATGCTGGGACCGTTGCCTCCCTTTATGACCTGCCTATCACACAAGTGCTTTGCTTTTTCTATTCCTAACTCTGTGAGCTTCCCTAGCATTGAGCCCTGGCAGCAGATGTGCTGATAGTTTTAAAATCCACTCTAAACATCGCTGTGCCCTGAGCAAAATAGTTGCTCCAGAAGTGTTCGATCATGATCATAAGGGTGGAGGATGGGAACATGAGAAAACCTAAGCTCACAATATCTTGATTGTATTCTTACATTCAAACAAATCTTTGGGGCTTCCCTGGTGGCGCAGTGGTTGAGAGTCCGCCTGCCGATGCAGGGGACACGGGTTCGTGCCCCGGTCTGGGAAGATCCCACATGCTGCGGAGCGGCTGGGCCCGTGATCCATGGCCGCTGAGCCTGCGCGTCCGGAGCCTGTGCTCCGCAACGGGAGAGGCCACAGCAGTGAGAGGCCCGCGTGCAGCAGAAAACAAACAAACAAATCTTTGAATGTTAAGTAGCTATTGAGTGATTACTATGGGACAGACACTGATGGTCTTCATAAAAGTGAATAAAAATGGTCATAGCCCTGCCCCTTGGAAGTTGCCTTTAAATGGGGGAAAATAAGTCAAATGAGTGTGAATTTGTAATAGTGATCAGTGCTAACAAGGAGAAGTTCAAGGTGCCAAAAGGGGGAATTTTAGAAGAATGTGATCTAGACTAAGGGGTCTAGGAGGTCTTTTCTGAGCAAGGACAATTGACCTGAGATCTAAAGGATGAAGAAGAATTACTAGAGGTGGAGGATGGAAGGAAGAGGAAAGTATATTTCCAACACATGGAAGAGCACGGGCAAATTCCTGAGGTCAGAAACAGCACCGTGAGGACCGAAGGCCCAAACAGGGGGATTATGAGAGCCATAGGGGACACAGTATGAGATGAGGCTGAAAGGCATTTGTATCCTGTGTTAAGGATTTGGGACTTGATCCTAGAGGCAAGGGAAAACCATTTAAGAATTTTTCTGAGGGTGAAGGTGAGACAGGAAGGGGGCAGGGCACAACCTTTAAAAGAATGACATAGCCCAAGGACATGACATAAACTGATTGGAACCAAGAAGGTCCAAGATGGGTTGACTTCCCCTAGACCTTGAGCCTCAGTATATGCTCTTTGGAACACATCAGCACGCTAAGTGACACACCCACAGGGGCCATGACAGTTCCAAGGCTGACCATAAAGGTCAAAAGTAGGTGGTGGCCCAATTCCTGGAAGTCCATCCCCCTTCCTCAAAACGGCTGGAATACTCCATCCACTCATTAGCCTATGAAATTACCCACCCCCATAAAAACTGACAACCCCCATACCCTGGTGTCACTCTCACCTTCCGAGATGGCCCACACTCTGTCTATGGAGTGTGCATCTCCATGAATAAATCTTCTTTCATTTTACTATGGCTCATTCTTGAATTCTTTCCTGTGCAAAGCTAAGAACCCACACTTGGTGGCCGTCCCAAGGACTAGGACATGACCTGGGACCATCCTGTCGCACCCCACTCTCTTTTCTGCATCAAAGGGGGAAAGGTTTTGCATTTTGGAATGTACTTTCTGGTTGCTACAGTGAGAATAGATTGGAGGAAGCCAAGTTTGAAGAAGTCTAAGCAAAACGGATGCGGGCTTGGGCTAATGTTGACAATACAAATGGAAAAAAGTAAATAGAGTCTAGATGTATTTAAGAAGTAATTGGTATATTATTTTGGTTATTCACAATTCAAATCATCATTTTTATTCATTAATTCACTAAACAAATATTTCTTAAATGCATATGTGCTAGACTGTGGAAGAATAAGTACAATGAATAAAGATACAGTTCTAACTGGAAAACATTGCAAGCATCCATTTTGCAGAGCAGTCAAGAGGGTGGGCGTAAGAGTCAGATGGACTGGTTTGATTTCTGACCATGCTTCTAATGGGGAGCAGAATATGTGACCCCAAAATATGTCACTTTGGCATGTGGATTGTTTTGAACCAAAGGCAATCAAGATTCAGCAGACTTGGGCTTCCCTGGTGGTGCAGTGGTTGAGAGTCCGCCTGCCGATGCAGGGGACACGGGTTCGTGCCCCGGTCCGGGAAGATCCCACATGCCGCGGAGCGGCTGGGCCCCTGAGCCATGGCCGCTGAGCCTGCGCGTCCGGAGCCTGTGCTCCGCAACGGGAGAGGCCACAACGGTGAGAGGCCCGCGTACCGCAAAAAAAAAAAAAAAAAAAAAAGGAAAAGAATTTATATAGTGGGCCTGACCCGGAAAGAGAGCTAATACCAGAGATAACTTTTTTATCTGAAATGGCAGGGTAGACATCTAATTACCAAACATCTGCTCTTTTTATTGTTCTGTGAATTTTTCTCCTCCCCTTTGAAGCCCCAGGCCCCTATCCCAGGATGGCATATAAGTCTCAACTTGCCCTTGGGTCTCATATCTTTGGGACTCCAGTATATACAAAATTAAATTTGTTTTTCTTCTGTTACTCTGTCTTATGTCAATTTAATTATCAGACCAGCCAAAGAACCCAGAAGGGAAGAAGGGAAAATTTTTCCACCCCTACCCTTCTTACCACCTGTGTCACCTTGGGCAAGTCAAAGACTATGAGCCATTTTTATAAATGGACATTAATGGTACCTACTCATAGAGTTGTCTTGAGGATAAAAATCAGATGACGCATGTCAAATTAATGATACCATGATTGCATTTAGAAAGTAATAAATGGCAGCTATTTTCCTGATTCATAAAACAATTGAAATATCAAAGATACATCAAAGTTAATTTGCAAATGCAGTGCTTATTTAAAGGATACATGATTATAAGGTAGATACTTGGAGAGTCCTTTCTAGTTAATGATGTGAATTTACCACAAGCTAGCCTACTATCCAGGAAGCTATATTATACTTCACACATCATGTCCCAGATGTGTAAACTGGTATAGAAGACATTTGCAACATAACCTATGTTACATAAATATCTCCTCCACATCATCTATAAATACCATTCTCAAGACCTCCCCATGCGTGTTATGGCTGAAATAAAATTACATCTGCTTCACTCAGTAGCTATAGACTAATGTACAGGATAAAGCCAGTATATTAATTTGACCCAAAAAATCTTGCTTCCGTAATCTTCCTTACCATAAATAAAACCCCATTGTAATGATCAGCACTTTTATGTATAAATGCTAATGACTTTGGGCAATTCTATCATGGATCCTGCTTGGCAATAAATAGATTACCTGGTTGAAGTCAGATACACTCTGTGTTTTGAGCAAGGAATCAATGAAGAAGGTAAAGTGACCTTGGAAAATCTCCCTCACCTTCTCTTATTTCATTCAAATGTTTTCTGAGGCATTCATGCATATCAATTAACCATAAAAAATTTCTGGATAAATAATACTAATATTGAAAACAGTTTGAAAATCCTTGGAGCAATGAGACGACCTATACTTGGTGTAGAAATGTTTATCAGGTTCAAGTTAAATAAATTCTTCAGCCAATAAAACTCAAGTAGGAAAAAGTCTTCCAAAGGGAACATTTTTAATGTGAATTCCATGTTCATAACTTTCATTTTTCTTTACCCTTATTTTAATGACCGATCTTAGATTTAGTATGGTTTGAAATGGGGTCTCAGAAACAGATCACAAATTTTAACATTGATCCTATAGGAGATAAGGGTTCTACTCACAAAGGCACTCCTGTGACCATCACCTAGAAATGAATTAAGTCAGTGGCTTTCCAATTTTTCTCAGATCCTAACAATTCTTCAGAGGTGTCTCAGAGCTGGAGGAGGGCCAGGGCAGGCTAGGAATTACCTGGATGAGTACAGCAAGTTCCATCCCAGTCTCATCCACTTTATATGTTAGTGTTCAGTATAACATGTCACTTGATGAAAAAAAAAAAGTCTGAAGCTTTAAAAAAATTGTTTTAAATCACTGAATGAGGATTTCTGCAAAGCAGAGGTGAGTGGGTTGTCAGTTGTGTGATCCCAAAGCTTCACATACTTTTTATTCTCTCTGCAATCCTATTTTTCCTGTTCTGCCTCTTTGTTTCTTCCCCTTCTCTTTCCTCTTTCTTCTTCTTCTCCCCTTCCTTCTACTTCTTCTCTATCATAATAAATATTCATTCTGTACTTAAAGACAGAAGAGAATGTTGAGGGTGGAGAGAGTCAGTTATGGGAGGTTTCTAGGAGAAGCACAGTAAACAAGGGTGATTGTGATGCAGATTTAAGTTGTAGCCTTCTTCGTGATAAGAGTTTCTAGAGATTTGGTCATCATCCTCTTCCAGGTACAGAGAGGGAGACACACTTAAGTGGAGGTTTCCTTTACAGATGTGTTTCTTAAAAAAGGGCAACTTCTAGTTGGTTTTCAGAGCCCTTCCCATGTCTGCTGTTTCTCAAAAAATAACCACACTAAAACAATGAGTATGCCAAAGACACATATTTTAGGGTGGCAAACTCTACTCCCCTACTCTCCCATGTATAAATGTTACTAAACTTTTGTTTTTCTCCTGTTTGTCTCACATCAATTTAATTCTTAGACAAGCCAGAACCTAGGAGGACAGAGGAAAATTTTTCTCCCTGACATTTTTATTATCCAGAAATAATCACTAAATAATTTGCCTATTTCTTTCTAGACTTCATAAGGCCTAATTGCTTTTCAGAATAGAAGTTCATTATGAATATTTCCTCATGTCATTATTCTTCCACAGCACATTTTTAACAGCTACATAACATCCCATGTTAATTTATAAATAGCATGCTGTTCATACATTTTTAGCACATTTTAATTATTTCCTTTGAATGATTTCCTAGAATTAGAATTGCCAAGTTAAGGAGTATATCCATTTTAAGGCTTTCGATGTATACGTACAGTCAAGGTGTTACCAAATTCGTGTAACAAGTGTTGGTTGGAAAGGAAAGGTTTCTTTGTTGTTCAGGAGGCCAGAAACCTGGGGAGAAAATGGACTCATGTCCAGGAACCAACTCCAAAGAGTCTACTTGACCATGAAAGTTTTTAAAGGGAGAAAGGGGAAGTTGATCGCAGTTAATCGTTTGGGGAGGGGGTCAGAGTCTTCGTTGTCTTCCCACCCTGTGTAGACTTTCTTCTGTTTGGCTGGCGGTGAGGTAAGAGTGCGGTGCTCCAGGACTCTTGGGCTCCTCTACCTCTGTGGGGGACTTAGTTCCTGCAGAAGAACTCAAAGGTATTCTTATGTGTATCCCTTGAGGAGAAACCAGGACCCTGCTTTATCACTGCATTATTGTTTCTTGATTGTTCCTCCTTTGTTTCTGCATTCCCTCACCTTTCTGATTAGCCACTATTTGAATCGGCCCTTTGGAACTCAGGGAAGGTCTAGGAGGCGGAAGCTTTTTTCCGGCAAACAGGAAGTGGGAGACCCAGAAAGGATTTGTACCCAGGAGGACCCCTGCGAGGGTCCTGCTTGGTTTCAAAGATACTCTTCAGAAAGTTTGTATTATAAATAGAGAACTCACTGGGTGTCATTTTTCATCACAATAATGCAGGCACTTGCTGGAGGTTACGCATCTGTCCAAGAGTAAGGACAATTTGTGGGTGAAACCTGAA
Organism: Delphinus delphis; assembly: GCF_949987515.2. Taxonomy (NCBI): domain Eukaryota; kingdom Metazoa; phylum Chordata; class Mammalia; order Artiodactyla; family Delphinidae; genus Delphinus; species Delphinus delphis. The sequence continues at coordinate 56,017,106 of NC_082683.1, read as the reverse complement.
TGCATACCTAACTGGGGACACAGCAAAATTTATCCCATGTCTAGAAGAAAAGATAAAAGCCAAGAGGTGAGGAAAATGACACAAATGTTCAGTGGCATTTCTGGTCATGTGTTTCTTTCATAAAATGACATTCCTTGTATTTGGTCAATTAATTTGTATCACCTCTAGTCCATTCCCATTAGTGACTACAATACTTTCTGCCTAGTCCTGTTCACTTGTCACTTCACTGGGAGTGTGTGTATGAAAGTGAATTTCCACCTTTGCTGTTAGGTAGCTCTTGGTGAAACCAAGCAGGACACTGTCTTTGAGTCCTTCTGCAGGAACTAAGGCCCAACCAGGTGGAGGATGGTGACTTCAGGCTGAACACAAGAGTCCTGGACCACCACCCTGTTACCTCACCACCAACCAATCAGAAGAAAGTTTGCACATGATGGAAGATAACGAAGACTCTGACCCCACTCCCCAAATGATTCTCCCTTTAAAAACTTTCATGGTCGAGCAGAATCTTGGGAGTTGGTTCCTGGACATGAGTCCACCTTCTCCCCAGGTTGCTGGGCTGCGGAACAAAGCAAACTTTCCTTTCCAACTAACACTTGGCTCTCAAGAATTGGCTTTCAAGCAGCAAGCTGCCGAACCTGAGTTCGGTGACATCGGAAGGGTCAGTTTAAACTTTTCAATAAAAAGCACTTTTGTGGTGCACGGTAAATATTCAGTGAGACCATGCTGGAGGTTGGAAGGGTGGGAAGGATCTAATATTTGTTAAGCATCTACTACGGCCCAGCAATTTGCCTACATATATAATTTAATCCCTCAATTACTGTCTAGATAGTTATTATAGTCATTGCTATTTTTAAAGGATGTAATTGGAACTCAAGAAGATTAAGTGACCTATGTGACCCTGCTGCTGATAACTTGCAAAGCAGGGGCTCCACCCACAACCTGCTGAATTCCAAGCTCCCTCCTGCTCCCACCACCTCCTTGAAATGGAGGCGCCCACAAATGCGAACTCCACACAGGCATATTCTATCAGGCTCTCCAGTCTTTTTCCTTTGCTCCTTTGGGTACCATCTGGATTGATGTGCTAAACACTTAAATTAAAATATAAAGGGCTGGGGCTTCCCTGGTGGCACAGTGGTTGGGAATCCACCTGCCAATGCAGGGGACACGGATTCTAGCCCTGGTCTGGGAAGATCTCACATGCCGGGGAGCAACGAAGCCCATGCGCCACAAGTACTGAGCCTGCACTCTAGAGCCTGCGTGCCACAACGGCTGAGCCCGCATGCCACAACTACTGAAGCCCACATGCCACAACTACTGAGCCTGCGTGCCACAACTACTGAGCCTGCATGCCTAGACCCCGTGCTCTGCAACGAGAGAAGCCACTGCAATGAGAAACCCGGGCACCACACCGAAGAGTAACCCCTACTTGCCGCAACTAGAGAAAGCCTGCGCATAGCCAACGAAGATGCAACGCAGCCAAAAATTAATTAATTAATTAAAATAAATAAGTAAATAAAGGGCTGAGGAAGGAGTGGTTTGGTGCCTTGGGAAAGACAGGGGACATGAGCAGCCAAGAACCTGGCACAGAGTAGGTGTTTGGCTACTATTTGTTTGTTAAATGAGACATTTAAAAGTACAGGCTGTTTTCAGATGCCACTTTATTCTTTTCTTTTGCCAAGATACCACCAGGTAGCCACTCACTGAGATGACAAATGAAATCAGAATATCACTTTGGGATTGGGGTTCAGGTCTTGGTTTCAAGGCTCCTGGCTAGAGTCCTGTGCAAAACTTCAGATCAATTTCAGCCAAGACACTTCATTTGCACTAGAAACCCAGAGCTGAACAGACTTCTTGGAGTGTGTGTGGTGGAGGTGAAGTGGATGTTAAGATTAGGAGGTGTGAGAAGGAGATTCGCTTCTTGACACTCCTTGTGGGAGTGGGAGGAGCCTTCTGCTCCAGATTACCTCTACTGGCTGGAGAGCTGCGTTCAGCTCTGACCTTCAAACTATTCTTGAGAAAACCATAATTCAAAAAGAGTCATGTACCAAAATGTTCACTGCAGCTCTATTTACAATAGCCAGGACATGGAAGCAACCTAAGTGTCCATTGACAAATGAATGGATAAAGAAGATGTGGCACATATATACAATGGAATATTACTTAGCCATAAAAAGAAACGAAATTGAGTTATTTGTAGTGAGGTGGATGGACCTAGAGTCTGTCATACAGAGCGAAGTAAGTCAGAAAGAGTAAAACAAATACCATATGCTAACACATATATATGGAATCTAAGAAAAAAAAAAAGGTCATGAAGAACCTAGGGGTAAGATGGGAATAAAGACACAGACATACTAGAGCATGGACTTGAGGACACGGCGAGGGGGAAGGGACAAAGTGAGAGAGCGGCATGGGCACATATACACTACCAAACATAAAATAGATAGCTAGTGGGAAGCAGCAGCGTAGCACAAGGAGATCAGCTCGGTGATTTGTGACCACCTAGAGGGGTGGGATAGGGAGTGTGGGAGGGAGGGAGACGCAAGAGGGAAGAGATATGGGAACATGTGTATATGTTTAACTGATCCACTTTGTTATAAAGCAGAAACTAACACACCATTGTAAAGCAATTATACTCCAATAAAGATGTTAAAAAACAAAACAAAACAAAAAACAATTCTTCTTCCTGAACCCACACCCAGGCTTCCTTCTGAACCTAGTCTACTTCCTTGAAGGAAATGGAAACTCAGAAAGGGGAATACACGAAGCCAGGGCCACACTGAGAGTGGAAGATGACAAAACTCCAGGGCAGAGTAAAATTCTCACTTTGAGCCTGGCGTGAGACACTCAGTGTTCTGATTCCCGAAGGGCTATAATGGAATCTATGTTGACTCCAGAGAAGTGGGACCCCAGTGTTGTTGTGTCCTGTGGGGTTGTTTTCTAGTCTTTAGAGGCCTGAGCTCTCTTACTTTTGAAGAGCCCACCCTTCAAATACTAAGCATATTACAAGCACCCACATCCCATATTACATTTAATGCAAGTGCAATATGTTTCAGTTGAGTGGCAAACTTTTCCGGGAAAGACATGTAATTACTCATTTATTCATTTCAATTTTGCAGTTTTGTGTGTGTGTGTTTTGAGGCCAATGTGTTTTGTTCTTCAGGCCTTGAATATTTTCATAAGCTCTCGGCAAGTTGGACCTAGAGATTTTGGCTTTAGGGCTGTCCTACAAAATTGAACAAAGGTGCCTCCCTCTAGGCAATTGAATTTTTAAAAATGCTCACCCTTCTTGGGTTAAATTCAAGGCCTTTGTACTTCCAGTTAGGATTCAGCATGTGATGGAAGGTAGGCGGAGGGGCGTCAGAGCTAAGAAGCTGCCTTCCTAAGCCATGGAGGACTGAGGTTGGGTCTGAGGTTCTGTGTGGGGTGAGTTTAAAGGCTCAAGGTTGAGAGGTCTGGGCTTCTCTCCTGGATTCCCCCTGCCCTTCATCAGGCAGTCCCTCCAAATCATATTCAGGGGGGCTAAATTCCTTAGCCCACCACTCACTTTCTAATTAATAGCCTTTATTCTCTATCTTTTCTGGCTTTCAATAAAGATGAAGGTTGAAACCTCTAAGGCTGAACTTTTCCCAAGATATGTACTTGAAAGATCCTTGGGCTTGGGGGTTCATTACCTTCCTCATGGGTGTTGAAAGCTTGAGTCAATACAAATCACTAAAAAGATGAGGGAGGGAAGCTAAAGATGAAGAGTCTCCCTAATCTAAAAATGGCATTATAAAAGAGATTGAACGTTAGAGCACATGCCAGCCTGGCAGGGACAGATACCTTCTAGGTATCAAAGGTGGTAGCACAGAGGGGTCCAAGCTCAAATGCCTTTAGGGGCCAGGCTGGTAAGGTTAATGTTGGAAACGGCCAGTTATAAAATAACTGGACATGTGGAGTGTGTAGCACAGGGAGTGTATGTGCCCAAGGTTCAAATGGAAAAAAGCAAGTGAATGAACATTTTCTTTCCCTAAATTTTTCACTGAGAGACTCAAGGAAGGGAGAGGATGTTATCTCTCATGTCCTCTTGTACATATTCAGCAGACATACTTTAGCTTCATAAAAAGATTAAAGAATTCCTTGTGGAAATTACAATTTAGTAGAATAAGTTATTTACCCAAAGGTTTAGATCAGAAACCCAACTACAACAGGAAAAACTGAGAAAGATGTGCACCTAAAGAATTGAGCATCCAACATTTTTTTCGGTCGGTGTGTACCTAAATAATAAATGAGCAAAGTGATCGGAAATTTGGCATGGCAACATCTTCAACATTTTCCTTCAATTTAAATCATTTTCGCTGTTCTTTAAAGTCTTTATTATGGAATTTTTCACACATTCACAAAAGCAGAGAGAATAGTATAATGAAGTGTCCATCAACCAGTTTCAACTAATATCAATATTTTGCCATTATTATTATTTCACTGATACCTACCCACACACACACAGTACACACACACACACACACAAACACAATTTTTTTTCCTTTGGCTGGACTATATTAAAACAAATCCCAGATATTGCATTCTTTCTCTGTATATATATTTGCATATATGCTATATATGACATGAACATAACCACAATATCAATATAACATCTAATAAAATTTTTTTCAATTCTTCAAAATCATGTAATTCCCAACCTGTGTTTGATTTTTCCTGATAGTATAAAGATATTTTTTTATAATTGAAGGTCCACATATTGAATTTTATTAATATGTTTCTTAGGTATATTTCAATAGATAGAAGCTCTTCCTCCTTTGTTTTCATATCACGTATCTGTTGAAGAAAACAAGTCATTTGTTTTGTGGAATTTCTCACATTCTGGATTTGGCTGATGGCAACTTCATGGTATCATTTGACATCTTCCTCTATGCTCTGTAATTCTTGGTTACTTGAGGTTAAATCTAGAGGAGAAGTCAGCAAACCATAGGCCAAAACCATAGGCCAGCTACCTGTTTTTGTAAATAACTGTTTTTGGAACACGGCCATGCTCGTTTGTTTACGTCTTGTCTATGACTACTACATCAGTAGAGTTAAATAGTTATGACAGAGACTGTATTGCCTGAAACGCTGAAAATATTTACTCTCTGGCCCTTCAAGAAAACGTTTGCCAATTGCTAATCTAGAGGCTTGAATAAATTCAATGAATTCTCTGAGTTTCAAACATACTCCTTCCTACCCCTCCCCATTGTGTAGCAGCAATACTAGCCCCTCATGGTAATCAGGGTCCACTGTGACAATCAATATAGTAATTCCTTTACTTACTGGACGGCTTACATGCATGAGGCGCCCAATGTGGCCAGGTGGCTGTCACTGCTTCCAGTTCAGGAAACTGTGCAGAGGCCTGTCCTGAAAGGGGAGGGGGGCCTCTCCCACTCCCCTGGGAATCAGGACCTCTCACATAGCAGAACTGAAGGTTGTGAGGACAGAAAGCACCGTACCCTACCTGAGTCACTGGAAGTAACAAAGTCAAACCTAGTTCCATGCATTGCCTCCTGATCCATCTAGTCAAGCTATTGAGGAACTATGAGAGTATGACATTATAGAAGCCAAGATGATGTAATATTTAAAGGAAGGAAAAGTTACCCACAGAGTCAAATGCTGCCAAAAGATGAAATAAAATAAGGTCTGCGGCGAGGAGTCACTTTTCTGCCTAAATGTCTTCAAAAACTCACTTTTCCCTACAGAGAAATAGTCATGAACATGATGTAATAATTGGGATCTGCTCAGGACACATGAAGTTTTTTAAACAGAGGCACTTAGGATCAGGAGTTGGTCACTCAAGTGCTGGCAGGCTGAGAGTGTAAAGGGGAACAGGACGATAACCTGGAGAGTGAGAACTGCAGGAAGCAAGAGCTCCTCCTCAGAACGGGGAACCTAAAGGGAAAGATGATGTTTCCAGAACCAGAGAACTTAAAGGAGGAGTTCTGAGAGCCTGGAATTTAGACTTCTTGGAGGAAGCTCTGCAAAGCTGGTACTCAGACCACCGAGGAAGGAGAATCCAGCAGAGGCTTCGATTAATTATCAAGGAATTTTAAGGCTTATCTGGTGAAGGACCAGCGGGGCTGGCTCACTGATTGTCAAAGGGGTTACAACCCAGCAGCTGCTGGCACCCAAGGGGCCTTGGAAAGGCTGGAGCCAACTGTCCATGACTCTCGAGAAACATGGACAACAGGAGAAGTCAACTTTCTCCTTCTTTCGTTCTCCAGCGCTTTCTAGTGCCTCCTATTGGCAAAACCGAATAGAGAAGCAGCTGGCATCCTAAACTGCTTTAGCCATGCTAAACCTGCCATGTACTCGCCATGTACTCTTCCAATTCCACGCATCTGTGCGTCTGTTGCCTCTGCCTGAAATGTCCACCGATTCCCCAGCCCCTTTATCTACTCCAAGTCGGTGAGCTAATTCCCATTCCTTACCTGTCCCCAGCCTGACACTCTCCAGCTTGGACTCCTGAAGAGCCTTGGGCATCCCTTATTACACTGTGGCTGCTTCTCTAACAGAACTTGGGGCTGCTGGTGGGCATGCACTGTGTCTCACTTGTGTCCACAGCCCCAGGGGCCATTAGCATGCCCGGAACATAATTGTCAAATCTGGCTGTTGACTAAGAAGTTACAAGGAGGGGAGTAGAGATGATAAGCCTGAGATTGGATTGTGGAAGGACTTATATGTCCAGCTGTGGAATTCAGATTTTATTTGGTCAGTACTGGGTGGCGACTGAAAAAAAATACACAACCTAAAAGTTGAGAATTATATTTTCTTTGGTGGACTTGCTGAGGACTTAAGCCTGGAAGCTTCTCAGATAGTTCTGAGGGACTGCCCTAAAGAGGTAAGAGAGGAGCCAGGATATATAGGAGTTTCTGCAAAAAAAAAAAAAAAAAAAGGAACGTAAAAGACTACTGATGGGGGTGTGGTGGTGGTGGTGGGATGTGGGATGAACTGGGAGACTGGGATTGACATGTATACACTAATATGTATAAACTAGATAACTAATGAGAACATGCTGTATAAAAAAATAATAATAAGATTCAAAAAAAAAAAGACTACCGATAATTAAATAAAACATCTCAAGTTAATGAATTTAGCGCTTTTCTATGTATGGGAGGATGCAAAAGCCTGGGCTCACTGAAATCATTCCTTTGATCTGCACCTTAACTGCTGGGCCAGTATCCTGCTTTCCTTCATCCTGAATCCCCTCAGAGTGCACAGTCTGGGGCAGCTGCCATGGCTGATGGCTTGATGGCCGCAACATCCTTTTCTTTACTGATATGGCAGGCGACATTCTTAGTCCACACTGGGTAACTTGCGAATGTTTTTGACAGCATGGTGAAAACTGACCCTCCTCGTAGTTAGACGGACTGGACCAAGGCAGACTGGGAGCATGAAACCTCTTAGGAAACCAGTGGTATGGGGTGAGCAGAGGCAATGGAATGGAGGAAGGAAAGCACAGTGGGAAGAAGAGAAGATACAAATATCCTGGAGACAGAATCTTCAACGCTGAATACTTGTTTAGATGGGGAGAAGAGGCAAAACTAACTCCCAGACTTTATGTGTAGGTTTCTTGAAGGGTGATGGCCCCATTTTCAGAAAGGCGAAGAGGAGAAAAAACGAGTTCATTGTGAGTGAGGAGAAGCTGGGTCCAATTTCACTCATGTGGTATTTCAGTTGCTAATGGGGAGAGCCTCGATTTTAGCCTCTCTGAGCTCATGCTAAATTGTATAGGTTCATAAGTCTTAGACTTTGATATTCACAAACATCTCCAATGGTAAAAAAGTCCTGGTGGTTCTCTCCCTCTCTCCCTTGACTTAATACTGAATGATCAATGTCTGTCTCTAGCCAGTTGTTTGTGAACATTTCCCCAGGCGATGGAAAGAGATGTCATAGTGAGGACGGGACGATTACCATTAGCAGGGAGGGTTAGGGACAGAGGAAGTGGCAGGAGATCATGGGTGAAGCAGGAATGAAAACAGGTGGGGACACAAGGCAGTGCCAGGTCTCTGGACTCCAGGGCCAGCAGCATGCCCTCCAAGCCAAGCTCGTGGTGGCATAAAAGAGGCTGCATAACTGTCTACCATCTTCAAATTGCTGATGTGAGTGAGCTGCAATCATGAAATAGAATTGCCTTTTCTTTTCTTTTCTTTTGGCCTCCGTGCAGCTTGTGGCATCTCAGTTCCTGGACCAGGAATTGAACCCAGGACACAGCAGTGTAAGCCTGGAATCCTAACCACTAGGCCACCAGGGAACTCCCCAGAATTCCCTTTTCTGCTTTCCCATCTCCAGCCTGGGAGACCTGTATCCATCCTACCCACAGCAAAAATTCCCAAGTGCCAGGTCTCTGATTAAGAAATATTGGGGGGTTTTTTAGGTTAAAAAATGTTTCACCAGTAATAAATGTTCATTTTAGGGGGAAAGAAAAAAAAAACACCTAGAAAATGCAGTAAGGGAAAATAATAATCTCATCACCTGTCTTCTCAGATAAGTACTGTTGATATTTTGTCTTTTATCAGAAATTTATATTATTTGTATATATGTGAATATATGCATTCACACATTATTTCTTAATGTTTCTCCCAGATTTTAGGTGGAAAAAAATAATGGTCAGTCTTCTGAAGTCACTAATGGATGTTTTTCAGTCCTACCGCACAATCTGGAGTCTGAGTCCCCTGCTGACCTCAAAAGCCCACCTAGCTAAAGCCCTGGCATAACCAGGTCAGCTGCCTGCAAACTCTGCAGTGGTGCACACACCCCAAATGAGGAGGGTCTCTCTTGCATAAGTCCATGACAGATTTTTTCAGCTAGGGAATCCTAAATGCCAGCAAGAAGTCTCCAAATTCTTGGGACTATTTCAGGCTTTAAGCGTGCTCCAAATGGGAGGACGACAAGGGCCAAGCATTTCCTTTGGAGCGGGGGATAGTTGGGGAGGACGGAGAGAAGAATGAAGAACTCTCATTTGGAAAACGCCCACTATGCGCCAGTCAGGCACTGCTGAGTGAACCATTATTTATATCAAAGGTTCAGGGGACGCAGTGGAGAGGCCTCCGTCGGCATCCTGCTTTTGAAGGCCGGCCGGAACGTCAGACTCTGGGGAGAAGTCCTTCACTCTGAATTTTTCAGAAACACCTGAAAAATAGAGACAAGCCAAGGATTTCAAAACCAGCCCCTTAAGAACAACTGCAGGTGACGCTGTAGTCACTCTGTAGGGCTGGACTGGTAATGACAGCTTCACATGCTTCCCATAGATGACCAGCAGGTGGTAGCAGAGCACAACTCAAATCAGGAGGGCTGTGGGCAAGATCTGGGAAAGAGAAGTTGAAACCATCATGATTTTTTTTTTTTTTTTTTTTAATTGATGGATGCTCTTTTCACCTCATGTATAACTTTTTTTTTTTTTTTTTTTTTTTTTCGGTACGCGGGCCTCTCACTGTTGTGGCCTCTCCCGTTGCGGAGCACAGGCTCCGGACGCGCAGGTTCAGTGGCCATGGCTCACGGGCCCAGCGGCTCCACGGCATGTGGGATCCTCCCGGACCGGGGCACCAACCCGTGTCCCCTGCATTGGCAGGCGGACTCTCAACCACTGCGCCACCAGGGAAGCCCTGTGGGAAAATTTTTAACAACAAATTCAATGTCTTTAATAGATATAGAACTGATCAGGTTAACTATTCCTTTTCGACTAAGCTTTAGTAGTTTGTGTTTTTCAAGGAATTGGTAAAATTCATGTAAGTTGTTGTACTCTCTAAATTTTTATTGAGTTGTGTCACTCTGAGCTATTAAACAGAGAGCACAATGGGCAGAAAATAACACCTAGAAAAAGACTGACTTTGAAAAGCGCCTGGCTTGAAATGTGGTGAGGAGCCCGGTGACGCTGAGATTATGGTTGGGCTTCTGGCAGCTCAATATGTATTTATTTGGGGGGAAAAAAATGATGGGTGTACTTTATTTCAGGCACTGTTCTAGGCATTAAGGAGATAAAATTGAAAAAACAATCCCATGCCCTTTGAAACTTATAAGATTACATTTTAATGAAATATACAGGCTATAAAAAATAAGTTAATATAACTTTAAAGAATGGTTTTATTTTTTAAAAAAAGAAGAAGAATGACTTGAAAAGGCACACCTTAGCTAGTTTGGTTTTGGATGGTCTCTCTGAAGTGAGGCAATCAACTTGAGCAGAGATCTGCCTGAATTGAGGCAGTGACCCACAAACAGATTGGAGCATTTCGGGTTCACAGGTCCTAAGTGAGAACCAGGGTGTCAGTGTTCTGACAGTCTGACTCTCAATATGTCCTTATCCAGGTTAATTTATCTGACCTCTTGACAAGGACCTTTGTGGGTCCTCCTTATTTGTGTTTTTCTTTAGCTTTCTTTAGGAAGAGCAGAAAAATACGCATGCAGCCCATTTTAACATACATTACTGCCATGTTGGAAGAAATGTAACGTTTTTCTTTCTACAAAGACACTAACTTATGAATTTCCATTTCTTTTCTTCTGAGAGGATACAAACATTTCTCTGCCTTTCTTTTGCCTTGTGCCCCTCTTTTCCACACTTCTCTTTGCCCCAGAAGGCTGACCTGATGAACTGCAGCAACAGGGCTCCAAGCCCTCTTTCTCAGGTTGGGTTTGGCTGGTTGAAGCTCTGAGAGGAAACTGGAGGGAGGTGAGGAGAGCGGTGTTGACGTGGTTATTCCCTGGATCTCTCACTGAGGGGAGCTGCAAGGCCTCCAGTTTTCTGTGTCCCTCAGCCAACCCCACTGCTCCTCTCAATGTGGCTGGTTCTTTCTCTCTCTGTCTCTCTCTCTCATGTTCTGGGGTGGGAGCTCCATGCCCTCATCTCTTGGGACGCAGGACAGTAACAGTTTTGTTATTTTCATGGCATTCTTTTGAAAAAGGAGACCAAAGTCTTAGAGAAATAGGTGGGTTGGAATTGATAATATGATGGGCGACCTGCTCAGGATCTCTTATCACACCCTCCTCAGAGGACTTGAGGACCCACCCTTCACTAACCAAGTCCTTGTGAAGAGGCATCTGCATCCTTGAAGAGCTCGGTGGTGACTCCTCTGGGACTGGAAATGACCATGCCGTATGATGCTGTGGAATTGGGTTCCTGGCTTCAATGGGAAAAATAGATATGGGTGTGGTAGAGGCCAGGAGATGGCACTTAAGAAAAGCAAGGCTTCCCTGGTGGCGCAGTGGTTGAGAGTCCACCTGCCCGATGCAAGGGAGACAGGTTCGTGCCCCGGTCTGGGAAGATCCCACATGCCGCGAAGCGGCTGGGCCCGTGAGCCATGGCCACTGAGCCTGCGTGTCCGGAGCCTGTGCTCTGCAATGGGAGAGGCCACAACAGTGAGAGGCCCGCGTACCGCAAAAAAAAAAAGAAAAACAATAAAGTGGCACAAATGCTACTGTAAGCCGCCGGACAGAGAGTTAATCCGAGTATTTAACAGTAGCCTTAAACTAGAAAATGAAGAAAGAAGATAGCTAGGAAAATAAAGAACAAAAGAATGAAGATTTAAGCATGACAATCTATGTCTTGTTCATTGAATCTGGAGAAAAAGATTTATATATTTCATGCAGTCATCTGCATGTTTGAAGGTTTGAGGGTCTAGGGTGAGACCTGTCATCTTAAAGGAGACCATAGGTTTCCAGAAGATTCCCAAGAATCCCCAGCTTGAGGTCTGGTAGGAAGCACCACAGTTGCAGCTGTCATGGTGGCAGTTAGCTCTAAAATTGTCCTCCTGGGTGGAGCAGCTCCAAGGCCTTCCACTTGGCCTTTCCCACCATAATAGCTCTCACTCCTTGGGTCGGAGAACAAACATGGTGATTCTGACAGTTACAAAGAAAGTCTATGCCCACTCCATAATCTGGGACCGGGAAAAGAAATAACGTGAATCTGAGGCTCAGGCCAAGACTCCCCCATCACTGATCTCCATAAACTCTAATCATGGAACACGGTGATGTTTCTGATCTCTGGGAATCAGTGGAAATTTACAGAGAGTATCTAATAACATTTGGAAGATCTGGGTATTTACCTGTCTGCAGTGCACCATTAACTTAGTACATGGCTGCAGCTTCTCTTTGTCAATGGTCTTTGGTTCTATAAACTGGCTTAATTCTGGTAAGAAGCCGTGAATCTCCACTATGGGTCCCCATGTCTTCTCAGCAAACCCCCAAAGTTTCATCCTATATATGTCAAGCAACAGCTTACTAGGCTGCCCATCCATTTCATTTCTAGCGACTGTTATCAGTTAGCCATCACCACAGATCCTCGTGGTTAAAACAATCCTGCAATTCTGCTTTCCCTATCAAATTAGTAGGTCTGACATCACAGAAGAGGAAAGAATGTTCTTTGGTTAAAAGTCTGAAGGTAAACCCAGTCATGGTCTTGAACATGAGAAATATCTGAGGTTTGTTAGGGATACCCACCATTTGAGTTTGTTGATTTCAAGGAAGAGCTTGGGAATTTGTGGTAAGGTTTAAGGTTTACATTGCAGTGCCTATGGATATAAAAAATTTGCAAGGTAATGCTCTAATATTATATGCAGAAATTTCTCCTTGGGAGTTAGTCAGCATCTGTATTATTGTTTAATTCAGTCAGTTTACCCATATGCTTACCAATTTGTTTGCTGAAGAATACATCTTGTATCTCACTCTGTCCTTCTGGATTCCATTTCTTTCTCTTTTTTTTTTCATATACATTTATTTATTTATTTATTTATTTTTAGCTGCGTTGGGTGTTCGTTGGTGCGCACAGGCTTTCTCCAGTTGCCGCGAGCGGGGGGTGCTCTTCGTTGCGGTGCACGGGCTTCTCATTGCGGTGGCTTCCCCTGTTAAGGAGCACAGGCTCTAGTCACACGGGCTTCAGTAATTGTGGCTTGCGGGTTCAGTAGTTGTGGCTTGCGAGCTCTAGACAGCAGGCTCAGCAGTTGTGGCACACGGGCTTAGTTGCTCCACGGCATGTGGGATCTTCCCCGACCAGGGCTCGAACCCACGTCCCCTGCATTGGCAGGCAGACTCCCAACCACTGCGCCACCAGGGTAGCCCCATTTCTTTCTTATCAATGTTACTGGGTGGCTCTTTTAGCAAAGATCTGTCAGTGGTAAACTCTAGGTGCTCTGTTCTTTTCTCTCATGACTTCACAGATATTATTCTATTTTGGTTCCCACTGTTGCTTTTGAGAAGTCTATTTAAAGTTTAATTGTTCTTCCTTCATAGATTGTCATTTTTTCTCCAGTTTCTTTTAGTATCTTTTCTTTGTGTTCATGGTTTGGAAGTTTCATCATATGTCTGGGTATGGATATAGTTTTATTTACAATTTGGCCTTGTGATTCCTGGGTTTTAAGATTCATGTTTTTCTCTAATTCTGAGCCATTGTCTGTCAGACAACTCTTTGAATAGTACTGTTCTTTTATTCTCTTCATTATCTCTTCCTAGAATTCCTATTACACACCTTTTCTCTTCACCTCCATATCTTTTAACTCCTCTTTCATATATTCTTTTTCTTTGTTTCTAGAGGCAACATTCTGGGTAAATGCATGAGCTTTCTCTCCTAGCTCACTAAATCTCTCTTTGATTGTGTTTATTCTGTTGTTGAATTTTCCATTACTTTTAAAATTGTAATGACTATTGTTTTACTTTCTGGAAGTTAATTTGGTTCTTTTTAGAATCCATGTGTTTGATTAGTAATAATGATTTTCTGTGTCACTTTCCATTTTTTATTTTATATCTTTAGTTATCATCAGCACGCTAATTTTAAAGTTCTTATGTATCTCACCTGGTTTTCATTGGGTATGATAACTTATTCCCATAGTGCATGGTTTATTCTTTTGATTGTGAGCTTCTCTTTAGTGAAAGTTATCTGTGGGAATCAGGTGTAGCTCAGTTGAAGGCAATTGCTCCTGCTGTGTACCTTAGATTTACCAGTGGCAGTCACTACTTTTTAATTTCAATAACTATATATTTTATTTCTGTAAGTTGTACTTGTGTGTTCTTCAGATCTGCCTGATCTTTGTTAATATCTCTTTCTTATCTCATATATTTTATTCCTTTGTTACTTCAATTAAGTTACTCTCATTCATCTTAGAGTCTGATAATTCCAATTTCTTAAATTCTTGAAGGGTCTAATTGTGATGTTTTTCTTCTCTCTCTTATTCATGGATGGTTGTGTCCTCATGTGTTTCATAATTTTGGACTGTGAGTTCATGTTTGGCTGGTTTGAATCTATGTAATCCTGTGGAGTCTGGATTGAAGATATATCCCTCTAGAGTAGTTTTGAATTTGCTTTTGGCAAAAGCTGTAAGGATATTACACAGGACCACATGTATATTAACATCTTGACTTGTTGGTTATAGACCTTGCAAAGGGTGTAAATTTATTTCCCAAACTTGTGCCAGGACAGAACTCTGGTTATAAATTCTCTGGGAAGATTTTTTTCCTACTCATATCCCAGGACAAAATAGACAAGGTTACTGTTATTCCCCCTTGCTAATAGCAAAATTTTATCTAATATTTTCACTGGTGGTGGAGTTCTTCAAGGAACCTGATCTTAGTTCTAAATCTATGTCTCCCAAAGACTTGACATCTCATTTGCCCCTAAGATGCTACTAAAACATCAAACTCCTGTGTTAGACCAGCAAACAGTGCAGAGAATCAGCAGCAGAAGTTCAGGTGCTTACGGTTCTGGTTTTCAGTTCCTATTTGTTTTAAGCCCACAAAAATATATCTTCATTTCTGTGGGATTATCTAAGCATTTAAAAAGATATTTATCATAATTAATGAGTATTTCTAGTTTTTTTAATAAGAAGAATGTTTAACTTATTTAACCTACTCTAATGCTGGGTGAAGAGACCTCCTTCTGCATTATTTAGAATATAATTCTAATATTAACCCTCTAAGCTATGGCTCTTTGTACACAGCACTTTATCACCACCAGCAAAGCATGGCTCTTTTAAATGAAGTTCTGGCTTTCCAGACTCTTGTTTTGTCCATAGTCTTAAAAGACTATTATTTTGGCCACCGTCTTAAAAATTTTATTTGTAAAGTCAAAGCTGGAAAGTGACCTCTTTGAGCTGTATATATCTTCCCCACTCCCTGGACTAACGAACTTTAGCCCATGACTTAGTGTTAATAGGAACATGGCTGTGGAATAAGGAAGTCAGGAGATTACTGGGAAGAAAAAGTATGTCAGGTAATAGTTCACAATATACTGGCTAATAAGGCTTATCTTTTCCAGTATCTTCTTTTTTAAATATGGTTCTCTTTCTTTCAACATTTTATTATAAAAATTTCAAATAGAAAGTTAAAAGAATGATATAATGCACACCTACAAATCTACCACCTGGATTCAATAATTGTTTACATTTTTCTACATTTTAAATGATATGTATGCATAAAGAGATTATATATGTATGTATTTGTATGTATACTTATATACAATAATTTGAAAGTAAGTTGTAGACATTTTGTACCTCACCTAAGAATAAAGACATTTTCCTACATAACCTAAGAACGTTGAACAATAACTCCCAGATACCATCTAATTTCCAGTCCATTTGTAAATGTCCAAGTGTGTATTATAGATTTCCCCACACGCTTAGCAGTTTTAGATAAAGAGAACACTCTTGGTTGATATTGGATGTTTTTAGTATGACAAAGCTTTGGAAGAAGGGGATGGTTATTTCATTATTTGTACAAAAAGCCCTTGAAAAGAAGGATATAATCTAAATAAATATTCTTCATTTTCCAGTATGTGAGGATATTGGAGCTGCAAGAGTCACTTTATCAACCTCAGTTTTTCAGATCTAATATAAATCTCCCAAACTCAACAAATTTTTATATGCTATAATGTTTCCTATTTAGAATGTTAGTTGGTTCCAACTGCACATGAACTTTTTAATCCTTGCAGAACTGATATTATTACAGAAAATGAATAGTTATACTTTCGATTTAGGCTTTCAGAAACTACCTGTGATAGTCACCTTAGGACTGAGGGCGTGAGCCCTGAGTCTGCCTCTCTTTGTTTCCCAGCCATGATTCATGAATGTGCACCTAGCTAGCTGGCTCCTAAGGTAGCCACAAGTGGTATAAGTGAGTTGGTCTAGAAAGCTGATGTATACCCTAGCTGTAATAAAGCAGACAACACAAATATACAAAAACACCATCTTGGCCTGATTCACATCAAGCCATTCAGAGCTACAGTTCAGCTCCAGTTAACATTTTGCCATGACTATAAAGCCAATGGCTTCATTTTTCAATTTTTAAATTCCCTGGCATATGCCTCCCAGTGCTTGAGATGCTAGTCTTTAACTGGGTAAGATTTCAAAAGTAATGATCATAATATGTTAGCTATTTAATATAGGATTAACATTACATGTCTGTAAGGAATTTTTATTTTTAGCTGTAAGTGTGCGTATTTCTGATGAAGTTAAGGCTGATATGGCTGACCTGCATTTCTATACTTTCAGGTACTACACAGCATGAATCTCCTCCTTCCCAGTCTGGTTTTTCTCTCTAAATATTCTCTCTCTTGTGCTATGCTATACTCTCCATGGCCAAAACACCTGTTAATCCCCTTACTCGCCAGCAGGCTTGGCCTACACATCTGGTGGAGCTATTGAATCTATCTGCAAATCTCAGCTGGGAGCAGTTTCTGTGCTCAGTCTTCATGACCAGAGCACGCAGGGCATATAGGCTTGTACCAGAAAATGCTGAGAACATATTGCTGAAGTTACTGAAAGGGGAATTTGAGGCAGGCAATTTGCTACAAGGACTCTAATGGGTCAGTTGCCCTGGAGAAAATGATGAACACTTCTCACTTCAAGTGCCCTCTACTGCAGATCCAGTACCTCAGAGCTGAGAAAGTATAGCTGCCTCCTGTGCACCTCTCATCCACTTCACCAGGCTTTCATTTCCTTTCGGCATTTTCCTATTTAAATGACCTCATTTGTTAGATACAATCATCCTTTCCTCTGATGTTTTGATGATATTAAGAAGCATAAAAATGTGATAATTCTATGTGGCACAGAGGGCTTTAGAGCACACAGCACTCAAAGTGACCTTCTACTTTTAAGCTTCCTCCCAACCCTACCCCAGGGAAGAAACAACAGGTAATTCTTTCCACAGTGATACCCAACGACTGTATCAGTGGTGGGTGCATGACTAAAGGCGACATGCATCCAAGCAGATAGAACTGCCTAATAGGAGTGCTGGAAATTAGTGAAACCAATCAAACTATCTCCCTCTGTTATTCAGAGAGTAGAATACAGAGAAGACCTTGAATCTACACATATTCAGAAAAAGAGATGCCTGAAAGACAACCTGCCCTGGAGTTGGGACAGAGATCATGAAATTAGCATCTCCTGGAGCTGCCTCAGTCGCTGACAAGCTTCCAGTTCTGGTTCCAGTGCCAGCTCCAATCTTAATCTGAAGTAGTTGGCCGGATAGGTGGGTGGTCATGGATCATCACAGGGAAATCAAAAGGGGCAGACTAAGAGCCCAGGGGCTCAGTACTAAGGTCACTAAGAATGTAATTTTTCAAAATTAAATCTAAAGTATCTCCATTCATTCAAATAATATCAGTTCTGCAAAGATGAAAGATTTTACATACAGTTGGAGCCAACTAAAGTAGTAAGTAGGAAAGATTCTTGCATATAAAAACTTCTTGAGTTTGGGAGATTTACATTAGGTCTGAAATAGTAAGGTTGATAAAGTGATTCTTTTGTAGCTCCATTATTCCCAGAATAATTGGGAAACATACCATAGAAGATCTATCTGGCTAAGGTTATTTCCTAAAAATAAACACTTATTTCCTTAAATTCTCCTAACTATTCTTTGAAATCAAAGAGCTTATCTCACTCAGAGATATATAACACCTTAAAGTAATTAGGTAAGGTCCAAGACTAAATAAAGTATTACATAAAGCAGAAGTGGGGATTCTGCTTTAAACAGGAGTGTAGACTAGAGATTCTCAAACAAATAGACATCCCACTGCAAAACACTTAATGCTGGACAAAAAGTTAATGAAATCCTCAAGGTCTAAAAACTTGACAAGGGAGCTGAAACAAGAAAGATAAGAAAATCAAACTTCAGGTATTAAATTTAGCAAATAAAAATATAGAACATCCAGTTAAATTTGAATTTTAGGTGAAAAAAAATTATTTTATGGGACATGCTTGTACTAAAAAATTACCCATTGTTCATCCTAAATTCATATATAACCGAGTGACCTGTATTTTGTCTGACAACACTGTCCCAGGACCAAATGGTTACTGCTTATATGCTACTGGGCTTAGGCTTTGTATTTGCAAACAGTGGGGGCTAAACCTGGGAGCTTCACACAAAGCTAGGACCCTCTTTCTGTCCAAGGGAACCAATAGGGAAATATGTCTGTCTCTCCTATATCTCTGATTAGAAAAAAAAAAAAACATAACCCTAGTAAGTCTCCCCATGAGAACATGGACTGGAATTCAATTTGTATTTACAGTTTGGTGGGTGAAATTAAAGTTCTAAAAGCTTGGTAGAGCCCCTGACTCAGAAGACGATGCAAATTCACTCTGAGGGAAAGCATGTTTAACTCAGATCTCTTATCGTTTCCAAAAATGAAGTTCAATCAAAAATGATTCCACAGGGCTTCCCTGGTGGCGTAGTGGTTGAGAGTCCGCCTGCCGATGCAGGGGACACGGGTTCGTGCCCCGGTCCGGGAGGATCCCACGTGCCACGGAGCGGCTGGGCCCGTGAGCCATGGCTGCTGGGCTTGCGCGTCCGGAGCCTGTACTCTGCAATGGGAGAGGCCACAGTGGTGAGAGGCCCGCGTACCGCAAAAAAAAAAAAAAAAAAGATTCCACAATTTTAAAAAACATGCAACAGTAAACAAGCCACTATGAGTTAGAGTTAACAGAAATAACAATAGATTTAGATGACCTAGGACTCCAAGTATTGACATCATCAGCTACCTAATATAAGGTAATTACTAATAAGCTATGTTAAAAATAGATATTGAGATTTTTAAAATAAGCATAAAACAAGATACAATAAAAATGCCTAGAAGATTTGAAAAAGGATTCCTCAAGTTAAAAACTAATGTCATTGAAATTTAAAATTCAATAAATATTTGATACAATAAGGCTAGGCTACTCTAACAAAAAGATCCAACAATAATTCAGTGCCATAAAGGAGACTAAAGCTTACTTTCTTCCCACATAATAGTCTGAGGCAATGTTCAAGGTAAACGTTGAGCCTCTATTTCATTTGGCCATTCAGGGATACACTATCCTCCAGGTCCCTGTTTTCATCTATAGATGGGGTAGTGAGTTGTCATGGGTTCCAGATAGCTAGAAGGGAGAAGAGAGAATGGAGGAGTTATGAAGAGGCCTTACATTTCCATCCTGGAAGTGGTATACTTCTATTCTGTTCATGTTTTATTGACAAGAACTTAGACCTAAGTGTGCTCCTTGGTAATTCCTCCTCTCACCCCTCCCCAACCCACTGACCCCAGGCATACGTTGTCCTACTTTCTGTAACCATAAATTACTTTGAATTTTCCAGAATTTTAAATAAATAAAATTATATGATATATACCCTTTTTTGTTTTGGTGGTGGTGGTGGTGGTGGTGGGGTCTGGTTTTTTTCACTCAATAAAATTATGTTAAGATTCATCCATGTTAGGATGCGAATAGAGATCATCATACGAAGTGAAGTAAGTCAGAAAGAGAAAGACAAATACCATATGATACACTTATATGTGGAACCTAAAACATGACACAAAAGAACCTATCTACAAAACAGAAATAGAATCACAGATATAGAGAACAGACTTGTGGTTGCAAAGGGGGAGGGAGTTGGGGGAGGGATGGAATGGGATGTTGGGGTTAGCAGATATAAGCTGTTATGTATGGAATGGATAAACAGCAAGGTCCTACTGTATAGCACAGGGAACTATATTCAGTATCCTATGACAAACCATAATGGAAAAGAATATTTTAAAAATGTGTATATATATATATATATATATATATATATATATATATATAACTGAATCACTTTGCTGTACAGCAGAAATTAACACAATATTGTAAATCAACTATACTTCAATAAAAAAAGATATATCCACGTTACTGTATATATTACAGACGTTGGTATATATTAAAAACGTTGGTGCACAAATCTTTGTATGAACATGTGCTTTTATTTCTCTGGGTGAAATGGCTGGATCATTTGTGAGGTGTATATAACATTTTAAGAACGTTAAAGCAACCTTGCAGGTTTGGAATAAATCTCACTTGGATATGATATATAATTCCTTTATATATTGTTGAAATAACTAGGTAAAATTTTATTAGAAATTTTTGAATTTACATTCAGGAGGATGTTATTCTGTAGTTTTATTTAGTCGTAAGGTCTTTTTCTTGATTTTGGCATCAGGAAAAACTGGTTTTATTTCTTGTGTGAGTAGGGAAAAAGTCCCTCTACTTTCATTTTTCCTGAGGAATTTCTGTAGAATTAGTACTATTTATTCCTTAAATATTTAGTAGGATTCACTGGTGAAGTTAAGTGGGCCAGGAATTCTCTTTGTGTGAAGATTTTTAACTACAAATTTAATTTCTTTAATAATTATTACGATGTTTAAATTATCTACTTCTACTTGAGGGATCTTTGGTAGTTTGGGTCATTCAAGGAATTTTTCCATGTCATCTAGGTACTGATTTTACTGAGAAAAGAATGTTTATAATCATTGTTTTCTGCTTAGGTCTTTATTACTTTTTTGCCTTAAAATCTACTGTGTCTGATATTATTTTAGGCACTTCAGCTTTCTTTTAATTAGTGTTAGCGTCATATAACTTGTTTCATCATTTTACTTTTAGCTTATTTGTGTCTTTATGTTTAAAATAGGTTGCTATGATCAGGTGTAACTCTTACATATTTCATCTTGATAAAAGAAACTGCCAGAAGAAACCTACTGAAAATATTATATTTAACAGTAAATTGTTGAAAGATCCCCCCAGTATTGGTAATGAGATAAAGATGCTTCTTCTCACCACTTCTATTCAACATTGTAATGGAGGAGCTAGCCAGTGAAATAAAACAAGAAAAAGAAATAAATGGATTAAGAATGTATGAGAACAGGGCTTCCCTGGTGGTGCAGTGGTTAAGAATCCACCTGCCAATGCAGGAGACATAGGTTCGAGCCCTGGTCCAGGAAGATCCCACATGCTGCAGAGCAACTAAGCCCGTGCTCCACAACTACTGAGCCTGCACTCTAGAGCCCACAAACCACAACTGCAGAGCCTACGTGCCACATCTACTGAAGCCAACACACCTAGAGCCCACGCTCCACAACAAGAGAAGCCACTGCAATGAGAAGCCTCTGCACCACAACAAAGAGTAGCCCCCACTCACTGCAAATAGGGAAAGCCCACATGCAGCAATGAAGACCCAACACAGCCAAAAATAAATAAATAAAATTTAAAAAAAGAATGTATGAGAACAAATAAAACTGTCACTATTCACAAATTAAGTCATTGTGGATGTAGAAAATCCAAAAGGATCTACAGACCTTTTATTAATTAGAATTAATCAATATATTTATAAACACTATAAGGTTTGTATACAAAGCCAAATGTATTCCTATATACTGACAATACTAATAGGAAATAAATATTTTTAAATTATATCACTTACAATAAATAGCATCAAAAAACCATCAAATATCTAGTAATAAATCTAAGAAAATTATATATGAACCTCCACACTGAAAAAATTAATTATTGAGTCAAATTACAGGAAATCTAAATGAATGAAGAGCTATACCATGTTCATGCATTGGAATATCTGATACTTTTTTTTTTTTTTGCAGTACGCGGGCCTCTCACTGTTGTGGCCTCTCCCATTGCGGAGCACAGGCTCCGGAAGCGCAGGCTCAGCGGCCATGGCTCACGGGCCTAGCTGCTCCGCGGCATGTGGGATCTTCCCAGACCGGGGCATGAACCCGTGTCCCTTGCATCGGCAGGCAGACTCTCAACCACTGCGCCACCAGGGAAGCCCTGAATATCTGATACTTTTGAAATATAAAGTCAAGGAAATTCCCCTCAAAATTTTTGACACACTGATTTGGGAAATTAACCAGTTGATTACAGTAAGTCCCCTACATATGAACCAGTTCCATTCCAAGAGTACATTTGTAAGTCCAATTTGTTCATTAGTCCAACAAAGTTAGCCTAGGTACCCAACTAACACAGTCAACTATATTGTACTGTACTGTAATAGGTTTATAATACTTTCCACACAAATAATACATAAAAAACAAACAAACACAAAAAATAAAACATTTTTAATCTTACAGTACAGCACCTTGAAAAGCACAGTAGTACAGTACAACAGCCGGCATACAGGGGCTGGCATCGAGTGAACAGGCAAGAAGAGTTACTGACTGGAAGAGGAAGAGGAGGTGGGAGATGGTGGAGCTGAAGGATCATCAGCAATAGGAGACGGAGGGCAAGCTTCAAGTTCACTCATGCCTGATGTTGATGGAACGCATGTTCGCATCTTTGAAAGTTCACAACTTGAAGATTCGTAGGTAGGGGACCTACTGTATAGGATTTGTATGGAAATATAAAGGACCAAGATCAGTCAATGCAATCTGAGAAAGAACAAAGCTGAGGGACTTATATTATCAGATATCAAGATTTATGGTAAAGTACAGTCATGAAACAATATGGATACTGGCACAAAGGCAGACAGAAAATAATGGAACAGAATGGTGTCCAGATACAAGCCCACACATAGTATGTTTAAGACAAAGTGATACTATAATTCAGTGAGGGAGATGATAGTTTCTTCAATAAATGGACCTGAGTCTATTATACCATGGGAAAAAAATAGAGAGTTGTGGTAAGCAGAGTACTAAGAATGGTCTCCCATGATTTCCACCCCCTGGTATCCATGCCTTTGTAAATTCCCTTCCCCTTGACTGTTGGCAGGACCTGTAACTTGCTTTTAATCAATAGAATATGGCAAAGGTTAAGGGATTTTTTTTGAGGTTATTAAGTTCTCTAATCAGTGGACTTTAAATGAACCAAAGGGCAGATAATCCTGAGTGGGCCTCACCTAACCAAGAGAGCCCTTTACAATAGGATCTAGGGGTGAACAACCCAAACAAGCCAAATATCCCCCTCTCCTTAGCTGACTTTGAAGAAACAAGCTGCCATGATTCAAAGCTGCAAGAAAATTAATGCTGCTGCCGTATTAGCTTGGAAGAGGACGTCGAACCTCAGATGAGCCCCTAGCCCAGTTTACACCTTGATTGTAGCTTTCTGAGTGGAAGACCCAGCTAAGCAATTTCAAGGACTGCTGACTCATGGAAACTATGAGATAATAAAATATGTGTTGTTTTAAGCTACTATATTTATGGTGATTTGTACACAGAAATAAAAAACTAATACAGAGAATCTTAACTGATACCATACAAAAAAAAAAAAACAAACAAGAAAAACAAACAAACACAAAAAAACTAACTCTAGATGGATTGTGGAAATAAGTAGAAGAATATATTGATGACCCTAGGATAGGTTAAAAGTTCTTAAACAGAACTCCAAAAATGCTAACTATTGAGAAAAATAATAAACTATACTATATTACGATTATGTTTGCAAATTCACATATGTGACAAAAGATTCACATCCAGAATATATTTTAAAAATTTTACAAATCAATTGAAAACAAAAGCAAATGACCAAGTAGAATAGGCAGAAGACTTAGTCAAATACTTTTAAAAAGAAGATTATCTGAATGACCAAAACATATAAGAAACGATGCTTAATCTCATTTCTCATCAGAGAAATGCAAAACATTGGTCTACCATACTATTACACATTCACCCAGATGCCTGAAATAAACAGACAATTGCCATCATGTAATGAGATATCATGGAAGCCTGGATTAGAATGGTGGTAGAGGGACTTGAAAACCATTACAGATTCAAAAATATTCCCTGATAGCCTTCCCATGAATTCACAGTGTCTTGAAATATCAGACTTTGAGGCTGTAGACAAAATATTTAGTAAAGAGATTTTCATAAAGATAGGCCATCAATATTCATTTAATGTACTCTGGTGTCTTGTTTTATAAGTATATCATTTTGCTTTAAAATATATACATACAAAACTACCTCTATTTATACACACACACACACACACACACACACACACACACACACACATATTTCTCTCTGTCATGTACCCCAATGTGTTGCCAAAATAGTCTGTGTGAAATTGCAAGCAATTCTCAACCAATCTGAGACACTTAAGACTAAATATTCTGCTTATGTTTTGCTGGGCCACACAAGTAGTATGAATTTTGACCCCAAATCCATGTGATGGGAAATCTGAGGACAGAAATCTGAGGGGGACGGAAACCTGAGGTAGGAATACTCAGAGCAGCTTTTCTTTTTCCTTTTCTTTTTTCAACTCAGTCCTGAGCAATGGCTGAGATAAAAACGTAAACCCCACCATTTTTCTCTGCTGAGCACGATTTTATCCTGTTCACCTCTGAGGTCCTCAACTCATGGGAAGGTCTCCCCACTCTTTCTCTCCCTAGATGTCGCCCTCTCAAAACTAGGTTAAAGGTCATGGAAATCAGTTGACTCCAAAGTTAGCATACTCCTCTGGGGTTTTCTTACTTTCTCTTCAGTGTAACCATACATTAAAATGATGGGGTTTTTTGTTTGTTTGTTTTGTTTTGTTTTGCTTTGTTGCGATACGCGGGCCTCTCACTGTTGTGGCCTCTCCCGTTGCGGAGCACAGGCTCCGGACGCGCAGGCTCAGCGGCCATGGCTCACGGGCCCAGCCGCTCCGCAGCACGTGGGATTTTCCCGGACCGGGGCACGAACCCGTGTTCCCTGCATGGGCAGGCAGACTCTCAACCACTGCACCACCAGGGAAGCCCTAAAATGATGTTTTAATCTAGCATTTTTTCTTAGCTATGCTATATATTGGGAGAGATTTCTCTGAACATCTAGTTTACTGTATTGATGAATAAAGAGAGCTTTTATGTTATTTTTGAGAAGGAGATACATATATACAAATAATAGTAATTTGCTAATAGACAGTTGTTTCCAGGTGATAAAACAAGAAAATTAAAGCAATATCTTGATGTTCTTTAAAGTGTTCCATGATTTCCGAATGTTCTACACCTGAAAAAATTTGATAAAAACTGAGATAGAAGAGAAAAAAAGCAATGGTAACAATTATTGTCAACAAGGCTAGTTCTTTACAGTATGAACATATACTCTGTTGTCGAAACTGAAACACTTATAAGCTTGAAAGGCATCTCATATATACATAAAGGGAGAGTAGGCCAGACACAGTGAGATGGATAATCACCTTATTTATAACTCCACATCTAAAGCACAAAGTTTAGAGCACCTATCACATTTCTATTCTCTAGTATCAAAGGTGAATTTTGGGAAGAGTTTAATATTATAGATATGAATTATTTGTCTTTATTATTTAGGAAGATAAAAGTAATATTTTGCTCTCAACATTTAAAAATTGACAGATAATCTTGGGCAACTAAATACTGCAGTGATGACATTTTTCAGTATTTTTATCTTAACTCTGAATGAAATACCAAAAGAATTTTTTTTTACAAAAATTTAATTAAACTACAGTTGGTCTAGAAAGATATCAGTGAGGTATAATGAGCAGAGCTGAGGGATCCAACCATCCAGATATTAAAATATTGAGTAGCTGGTGATAATTAATAAATTTAGTAGTAGAGGAAAATAGATTGAACAATCAATAAAAAAGAATAGAGGGCTTCCCTGGTGGCGCAGTGGTTGAGAGTCCGCCTGCCGATGCAGGGGACACGGGTTCGTGCCCCGGTCCGGGAAGATCCCACATGCCGCGGAGCGGCTGGGCCCGTGAGCCATGGCCGCTGAGCCTGCGCGTCCGGAGCCTGTGCTCCGCAATGGGAGAGGCCACAACAGTGAGAGGCCCGCGTACCGCAAAAAAAAAAAAAAAAAAAAAAGAATAGAGAGCCCGGAAATAAAAATATACTTGAGGATTAGTAGGTGATAAATGTGGCATTTTATGTGAGTGAAAAAAAGTTTTTTTTCCCAGAAACAAATTGTGTTGGGACAACTGATTAGCCACTTGGAAAACATAAAAGCTAAATCATTATTCCACTCCTTATTATTCCACTCCTTATGTCAAAATTAATTCCAAATAAATGAAAAATATTAACCCCCAAATAGCAGCATAAATATAAGACAAATTAATTATCAATGAAGTGTTAGAATTTGGTATATTTTTCTAAGTATAATGCAAAACCCAGAAGGAATGAAGGAAAAGTTGAAAAATGTAAGGATGCAAAATGTATGAATGGAATAATACTACAAAGTCAAAATACAAGTGAAAAACTGTAACAAATGTTTCAAGAAAAGGAACAGCTTTTTAATAAAAGAATTATTGCATACTTCTAGTAGTAGCCATGGCAGAGTCTTATCAGATTTACTCTCCCATAAACAACTATAAAACTTAACACAACTGCTTTCTGGCATTAGACAGAAGCTATCACAAGGAGATGAGGGAAGGAAGCACGTGGAGAAACCCCATATTTAACATAGCTTTCTCCCTTGTTCTCTAAGCACAAGAAAATTAAGCCCAGAAGAGAGCATCAGTGTTTCTGGGAGTGTCAAAGTTTGAGTGGTAAGGCAGTTGGTATTTAGAGGGCAAGATACTCAATAGGAACAAGTTGTTAAGAATCTTCAAAACTCCACATGAGGTGCAGTTCCTTGGGTCCTTGGCCAAATTCTAAGCTGTATATTTACGGGGTGAAACTCTAATATCCCTAGTAGAAAAGAGCTGCTTGTGAATTAAGAGCTGATTAGTAATAATAGCACAATATTGGGGAAAGTTTAGAATTTCATCCCAGCCATAATGAGAAGACACTGAACAACACCCAGGAGATTTAGTTGTAACTCTAGAAAGGTCATACCTAGGAATAATAGTAAAGACTAAAACCTAGGATGGGACAAAACTGAAATAGACCCTCCTCAAGTAGCCTAAAACAAATGTAAATAAGATCCAAGTGATCCATAAATTCTTTAACTGCTAAAAAGAATGAAACTCAACATTTGGAGGGAAAAGATAACACAATCCAGAGCCCCTACAGCATATTATTCATAATATCCAGCATACAAGCAAAAATTACTACATATGTGAAAAAAAACAGGAAATCAGGAGATAAACCAATTAATGGAAGCAGGCTCAGAAATTCACACATTGAAGTTAGAGAAACATGTTAAAATAATTATAATTAACAAAAAGGAAATAGAAGAAAATCTGGACAAAGTAGAGGAAAAGTGTAACATTTCAAGAGACTATTAAAAGCTATAAAAAAGAATTAAAAGAACTAGAACACATTGGATAGTTTTAACTACACAGTGTTCATAGAAATGACATTAACTAGTGACCTCAAAGACAGATCAAGAAAAAATAAACAAAACTAAGAATAAGGACAAAAAAAGATTGGGAAAGAAATAGACATGTGGACCTAGACCAGAATAACTAACATGTGACTCAAGAGTTTCAGAAGGGGGCACAACTAAGGCACCTACCAGGCACCAGTGGGGGGACCACAGACACCTAATGGGACGGGAGGAACCCCCAGTGACCAGGTAGGACGTGGGGCATGGGAGGAGTGAAGGGAGCAGAGAAGTGGAGGGGGGATGGGGCTGGTGCCCCTGAGGGGCGGCTGGGGGAGGGGAAGGGATCCCACACCTGAAGGGGGAAATTGGGGAACCATTGGGAGGGTAGAGGATCAAAAGGGAGTGTGGCCAAGTCTCCCCTGCCCACTTGGGCCCCCAGGAACCTGCTGAGATGCCAGGCCTGATCCTCTGCCCACCAAGACCTGCTCCAGCCACGTGCATCCTGAGGGAGTGGGAGGGAGGGAAGGGGGAGCAAAAGTAAAGGCCGGACCTCTGGGACTGACACCCCTGAGGGGTGGCTGGGGGCGGGGAGGAGTTCCTACACCCAGTGGGATGCACCCACAGTTTGGGGTCCAGCGGCGATGGGGGAGACCCTTGGGGAGACGGTGGGGGAGTGGTGCGAAGGGAACGCGGCCAGTGCTTTCCCTGTCCACTTAAGCACTGGGGAGGCTGTTGGGCTCCTGGGCCTAATCCTCTGCCCTCGGAGTCTCCCTCCTGCTGTGCAGAACCCAAGCCCCACCCCTACACCCCCACCCAGAGCCCTATCTCTACACTCGGAGACCCCCTTCAGTGTGCTGGGCCTAAATCCCAACCACACACCCTCACTCAGGGCCCTACCTCCAAACTCAGGAACTTCACACTCCAGAGGCCCTCTTTTCTACATGCTGCATCTCCCCTTCCGTGCAGGTCCTAAGTAGAGGCCCCACCCCACACTTGAACATCACCCTGCCTAGGCCCCGCCTCAAGCTCAAACGTCACCCTTCCACCCACCTAGGCCCCTTCCCACCCTAAACCCTGCCCCACCTAAGTCCCACACCTGCCTAAACTCTGCCACCATAGACAAGGCTTTTTTTTCTTTCTTTCTTCCTCTTTTAGATTGGGGTTCTGTTTTACCTTGTTGATTCATTGTTGTTGATTCTTTTATATGGTTATTTTTCCTAATAAATCTTTATTTTTCTAATTTTATTTTATTCTTAATACTTTGTTATTGTTCTCTCCTTTTGGCTTGTTACCCCCCCTCCTTTTATTTTTTTCCTTTTTTCTTTTTTCTGTTGTGGTTTTATTTGACCTTGTTGCAGTTGTTTCAATTATAGTTTTATTTTACCTATTTTTTTTTAATCTTTCTAATTTTATTTTGTTTTTTATTCTTTGATATTGTACTGCTCCTTTTTTTCTTTCTTTCTTTTTTACCGTGCCACAAAGCTTGTGGGATATTGGTTCCCAGGCTGGAGGTTGGGCCCGAGCTCCTGTGGTGGGAGCTCCAAATCCAAACCACCTGACTAACAGAGAACCTCAGACCTCAGGGAATATTAATTGAAGTGAGGCCTCCTGGAGGTCCTCACCTGGCTGTATGCAACTGCATTCAAACTCCAGTGCTGGACGTCTCAGCCCAAACAACCACTAAGATAAGAATATAGCACCACCCATCAAAATAAATAAATAAATAAATAAATGGCAAAAAATATGTTACAGATGAAGGAGCAACATAAAAACCTACAAGACCAAATAAATGAAGACAAAATAGGCAACCTACCTGAAAAAGAATTCAGAGTAATGACAGTAAAGATGATCCAAAATCTCAGAAACAGAACGGAGGAAATACAAGCAACATTTAACAAGTATCTAGAAGAACTAAAGAGCAAACAAACAGATGAACAACACAATTACTGAAATTAAAAATACTCTAGAAGGAATCAATAGCAGAATAACTGAGGCAGAAGAATGGATAAGTGAGTTGGAAGATAAAATGGTGGAAATAACTACTGCAGAGCAGAATGAAGAAAACAGAATGAAAAGAATTGAGGACAGTCTTAGAGACCTCTGGGACAACATTAAATGCACCAATATTTGAATTATAGGGGTCCCAGAAGAAGAAGAGAAAAAGAAAGGGTGTGAGAAAATGTTTGAATAGATTATAGTCAAAAACTTCCCTAACACGGGAAAGGATATAGTCGATCAAGTCCAGGAAGCACAGAGAGTACCATTCAGAAAAAACCCAAAGAGAAACAGGCCAAGACACATATTAATCAAACTATCAAAAATTAAATACAAAGAAAAAATATTAAAAGCAGCAAGGAAAAGCAACAAATAACATACAAGGAATCCCCTTAAGGTTAGCAGCTGATCTTTCAGTAGAAACTCTGCAAGCCAGAGGGGAGTAGCAGGATATATTTAAAGTGATGAAAGGGAAAAATCTACAACCAAGACTACTCTACCCAGCAAGGATCTCATACAGATTCGATGGAGAAATTAAAACCTTTACAGACAAGCAAAAGTTAAGAGAATTCAGCACCACCAAACCAGCTTTACAACAAATGCTAAAGGAACTTCTCTGGGCAGGAAACACAAGAGAAGGAAAAGACCTACAAAAACAAACCCCAAACAATTAAGAAAATGGTAATAGGAACATACATATTGATAATTACCTTAAATGTAAATGGATTAAATGCTCCAACCAAAAGACATGTAGACTGGCTGAATGGATACAAAAACAAGACCCATATATATGTTATCTACAAGAGACCCACTTCAGACTTAGGGACACATACAGACTGAAAGTGAGGGGATGGAAAAAGATATTCCATGCAAATGGAAACCAAAAGAAAGCTGGAGTAGCAAATCTCATATCAGACAAAATAGACTTCAAAACAAAGAGTATTACAAGAGACAGAGAAGGACACTACATAACAATCAAGGGATCAATCCAAGAAGAAGATATAACAATTGTAAATATTTATGCACCCCACATAGGAGCACCTCAATACATAAGGCAAATGCTGACAGCCACAAAAGGGGAAATCAACAGTAACACAATAATACTAAGGGACTTTAACACCCAACTTTCACCAATGGACAGATCACCCAAGATGAAAATAAATAAGGAAACACAAGCTTTAAATGATACATTAAACAAGATGGATTTGAATGATATTTATAGGACATTTCATCCAAAAACAACAGAATACACTTTCTGCTCAAGTGCTCATGTAACATTCTCCAGGATAGACCACACCTGGGTCAGAAATCAAGCTTTGGTAAATTTAAGAAAATTGAAATCATATCAAATATCTTTTCTGACCACAATGCTACGAGACTAGATATCAATTACAGGAAAAGAACTGTAAAAAATACAAACACGTGGCAGCTAAACAATACGTTACTAAATAACCAAGATCATGGAAGAAATCAAAGAGGAAATAAAAAATTACCTGAAAAAAAATGACAATGAAAACATGACGACTCAAAACCTATGGGATGCAGCAAAAGCAGTTTTAAGACAGAAGTTTATAGCATTATAATCCTACCTCAAGAAAAAAGAAAAATCTCAAACAATCTAACCTTACACCTAAAGCAATTATAAAAAGAACAAAAAAACCCCAAAGATAGCAGAAGGAAAGAAATCATAAAGTTCTGATCAGAAATAAATGAAAAAGAAATGACGGAAACAACATCAAAGATCAATAAAACTAAAAGCTGCTCCTTTGAGAAGATAAACAAAATTGATAAACCACTAGCCAGACTCATCAAGAAAAAAAGGGAGAAGACTCAAATCAACAGAACTAAAAATGAAAAAGGAGTAACAATTGACTGCAGAAATACAAAGGATCATGAGAGATTACTACAAGCAACTATATGCCAATAAAATGGACATCCTAGAAGAAATGGACAAATTCTTAGAAAAGGACAAGCTTCCAAGACTGAACCAGGAAGAAATAGAAAATATAAACAAACCAATCACAGGCACTGAAATTGAACCTGTGATTAAAAATCTTCCAAAAAACAAAAGCCCAGGACCAGATGGCTTCACAGGCAAAGTCGATCAAGCATTTAGAGAAGGGCTAACTTCTCATACTCTTCCAAAATATAGCAGAGGGAGGAACACTCCCAAAGTCATTCTGCGAGGCCACCATCTAAAACCAAACAAAGATGTCACAAAAAAAGAAAACTATAGGCCAATATCTCTGATGAACATAGATGCAAAAATCCTCAAGAAAATACTAGCAAACAGAATCCAACAGCACATTAACAGGATCATACACCATGATCAAGTGGGGTTTATCCCAGGAATGCAAGGATTCTTCAATATATGCAAAGGAATCAATGTGATACACCATATTAACAAACTGAAGGAGAAAAACCATATGATCATCTCAATAGATGTAGAAAAAGCTTTTGACAAAATTCAACACCCATTTATGATAAAAACTTTCCAGAAAGCAGGCAGAGAGGGAACCTACCTCAGCATAATAAAGGCCATATATGACAAACCCACAGCCAACATCATCCTTAAAGGTGAAAAACTGAAACCATTTCCTCTAAGATCAGGAACAAGAAAAGGTTACCCACTCTCACCACTATCATTCAACATAGTTTTGGAAGTTTTGGCCATAGCAATCAGACAAGTAAAAGAAATCAAAGGAATCCAAATCAGAAAAGAAGAAGTAAAGCTGTCACTGTTTGCAGATGACAAGATACTATACATAGAGAACCCTAATGATGCTACCAGAAAACTACTAGAGCTAATCAGTGAATTTGGTAGACTAGCAGGATATAAAATTAATGCACAGAAATCTCTTGCATTCCTATACACTAATGATGAAAAATCTGAAAGAGAAATTAAGGAAACACTCACATTTGCCATTGCAACAAAAGAATAAAATACCTAGGAATAAACCTACCTATGGAGAAAAAAGACCTGTATGCAGAAAACTATAGGACACCAATGAAAGAAATTAAAGATGATACGAACAGATGGGGAGATATACCATGTTCTTGGATTGGAAAAATCAACATTGTACAAATGACTATACTACCTAAAGCAATCTACAGATTCAATACAATCCCTATCAAACTACCAATGGCATTTTTCACAGAACTAGAACAAAAAATTGCACAATTTGTATGGAAACCCCAAAGACCCCAAACAGCCAAAACAATCTTGCGAAGTAAAAATGGAGCTGGACGAATCAGGCTCCCTGGCTTCAGACTATACTACAATACTACAGTAATCAGGACAGTATGGTACTGGCACAAAACAAGAAATATAGATCAATGGAACAGGATAGAAAGTCCAGAGATAAACCCATGCACATATGGTCACCTTATTTTTTGATAAAGGAGGCAAAAAGTATACAATGGAGAAAAGACACCCTCTTCAATAAGTGGTGCTGGGAAAACTGGACAGCTATACGTAAAAGAATGAAATCAGAACACTTCCTAACACCATACACAGAAATAAACTCAAAATGGATTAAAGACCTAAATGTAAGGCCAGACAGTATGAAACTCTTAGAGGAAAACATAGGCAGAACTCTCTATGACATAAATAACAGCAAGATCCTTTTTGACCCACCTCCTAGAAAAATGGAAATAAATGGAAATAAAAACAAAAATAAACAAATGGGACCTAGTGAAACTTAAAAGCTTTTGCACAGCAAAGGAAACCATAAGCAAGACGAAAAGACAACCCTCAGAATGGGAGAAAATGTTTGCAAATGAAGACACTGACAAAGGATTAATCACCAACATATACAAGCAGCTCATGAAGCTCAATGTCAAAAAAACAAATAACCCAATCCAAAACTGGGCAGAAGACCTAAACAGACATTTCTCCTAAGAAGCTATACAGACTGCCAACAAACACGTGAAAAGTTGCTCAACATCACTAATCATGAGAGAAATGCAAATCAAAACTACAATGAGGTATCACCTCACACCTTTCAGAATGGCCATCATCAAATAATCTACAAACAATAAATGCTGGAGAGGGTGTGGAGAAAAGGGAACCCTCTTGCACTGTTGGTGGGAATATAAATTGATACAGCCACTATGAAGAACAGTATGGAGGTTCCTTAAAAACTAAAAATAGAACTACCATACGATCCAGCAATCCCACTACTGGGCATATACCCTGAGAAAACCATAATTCAAAAAGAGTCATGTACCACAGTGTTCACTGCAGCACTATTTACAATTGCCAGGACATGGAAGCAACCTAAGTGTCCGTCAATAGATGAATGGATAAGGAAGATGTGGCACATATATACAATGGAATATTACTCAGCCATAAAAAGAAACGAAATTGAGTTATTTGTAGTGAGGTGGATGGATTTAGAGGCTGTCTTACAGAGTAAAGTAAGTCAGAAAGAGAAAAACAAATACTATATGTTAACACATATATATGGAATCTAAAAACAAAATTGTTCTGATGAACCTAGGGCCACGACAGGAATAAAGCCGCAGACATAGAGAATGGACTTGAGGATGCAGGGAGTTGGAAGGGTAAACTGGGACAAAGTGAGAGAGTAACATTGACATATATACACTACGAAATGTAAAATAGATAGCTAGTGGGTAGCAGCTGCATAGCACAGGGAGATCAGCTCGGAGCTTTGCGACCACCTAGAGGGGTGGGATTAGGGGTGTTGGAGGGAGACACAAGAGGGAGGGGATATGGGGATATACATATGCATATAGCTGATTCATTTTGTTATACAGAAACTAACACAACATTATAAAGCAATTGTACTCCAATAAAGATGTTAAAAAACAAGTTTCACAAGGGAAGGATAAATAAAATGGGACGACATTGACATGTGAAGAAATAATGGCTGAGAATTTTCAAGTCTAATAAAACCTATTGGTGGTCAAATAAAAGAAGCTCAATGAATACCAATCTGGACAAGTAAAAAAGAAAGCACACCTAGACTTATAATAGTCAAACAACTAAAAACAAAAGATAAAGAGAAAAATCTTAAAAACAAATAAACAAGGAGAAATTACCTTAAGGAAACAACAATTAAAATGATGGCTAACTTCTCAACAGTAACAATGGATACCAGACACTGGAAGACAATAAAAAGACAACTTACAAAGATGGAAAATAACTGCAAACTTAGAATTCAATATTGAGCAAAAATATCTATCAAAATTGAAGATAAAATATAGATGTTCCCAAACAAAGCCTGAAAGAATTTGTCACAGCTGATCCACAGTACAAGAAAGTTCTTTTGGATGAAGGGAAATTATCCCAGATGGAAGCACAAAGATGCAAGAAGTAATAAACAAACAGTACAAAAGGGAAATTTGAAAGACTCGGTACTGCCTAAAGCAGCAATGTAACAATATTTTAGATGTTTATGAAATACACAGAAATAGGAGAGGGATTCGTTAAGTGTCTCTCAAAATTATTACATGTTAGAGAAGTGCAAAATAAACTCTAAGAAACCCTTACACACCATCAGACTGACTAAAATTCAAAAGGCTGACAGTATCAATGTTGATTAGGAATTGGTATATAAAGCAACAGAACTCTTCTACCTTACTGACAGCAGTGTAAATTAGTATGTATTTACATATGTATTTGGCAGTATGTATCTATTAAAGCTAAACTAAAACCTATCCTGTGATTCAGTGATTTTACTCAGGTATGAAGTATGTAAAAATTCATTAAGCTTACACTGAAGACTTGTGTACATTACAGTACATAAGTCATATCTTTTTTTTTTTTTTTTTTTTTTTTGCGGTACGCGGGCCTCTCACCGCTGTGGCCTCTCCCGCTGCGGAGCACAGGCTCCGGACGCGCAGGCTCAGCGGCCACGGCTCACGGGCCCAGTCGCTCCGCGGCATGTGGGATCCTCCCGGACCGGGGCACGAACCCGCGTCCCCTGCATCGGCAGGCGGACTCTCAACCACAGCGCCACCAGGGAAGCCCCATAAGTCATATCTTAATTAAGAAAACTTAGATCACATATATGAAAAATAATGATAAGAAAGCAATAAAATTATAATAGCCCAGTAGAAAATTAGGCAAAGAATAGGAAGGTAGAGAAAAACAAATGGCTTATAAACATGAAAATATGCTCAACTTCATTCATCAAGTTAAAATTAAAATAGCAAAAAGATACTTTAGACAATTTCAGTTGGTTTCTTACACTTGTAAGTTTCTTACACTTTCTTACACAAGAGTCCTGACAAGTAGATTTGTAAAAGTATGCCAAGACATAATTATGTATGAGAATGCTCACTTCAGTATTGTCCATAAAAATAAAAGATTAGAAACAACCTAAATGTTCACCAAGTTTGAATCATTTACATAAATCATTGTACTTTGATATAGTGGAATAACTATGTAACCATTAAAATAATAAAGTAGGTATATTTGAGTTTCTATGGAAATATCACTAAGATATATTAAGGGAAAAGGGTAATTTTATAACATCAAGCAGAATATGATCCCAACTATATAAAAACTTAAAATGTATGTGGTATAATAATAACAGGTTATTTTTAGGGAACAGGAACTAAAGATTGAGAATGGAGGGAGACAACAATTTTTATTTTATATTTCCATGTACTATTTGAAATTTTTTATGTTCATTTCACTTACATTTTAAAACTAAGCAAGGAGAACATATCTGAATCCTAGCCCAAATACTAGCCCCCAAACTCAAATTGCTAGAAAATTAAGTGATGAAACAAATGTTCACAAATGACTGTAAATCAAGATTTCTAAAGGAAGTAAAGAATCAAACTACAGAGCTCTTGATGTTTAAAATGAGTAATTTTTCATTGCAAGTGGCTGTAATGCCAGCAAGTATTTGGTGTGGGTGATATATTGAGAATACAGAGAGAATAACAGTAAAGAGAGACAGCTGGATCTAAAATGTTTACAAATCCCTTCCAAAGGCAAGGCATGTTTGTAACAATTTTAAAAACACAAATGCTAACAATGGGTAAAAATAATATAGTAACTATTCACATAAAATACAAGGATTACTTCATATTTTCCAAATCTTTGCTGAAAGTAGTAATCATACAAACATAAAATAATCCTAAAATAACTTAAACTCATAAAAATTTTACTTGGACTTTCCATTTCTCATATTTGATCTCATATCAATTCCAACATTGCTTATGATTTATAATGATAAAAATTTCATAGTCATAATTTACACGTCTTTCTTTATGACTTTAGGGACAAAAAAGGACAATTAGGCTAATTAAACTTTATAAAACAATTAGTGATGCATGTCTCAGCACTTATGTTTATAACGTTTATTAACATACCAATTGTGACTAAAGAGAAAGTGTTATCTGCATGCTAAATACTTAATGACAAGTTTAAAAAGTACAATATCTACAATATAAGTATTTCACTACAAAATTAAATATCTTCCAATTTTATTCTCAGTTCAGACTTTTTGAGTGGACATGTTATTTAAAATATCCTGTCAAAGATCCTTACAAAATTGAAGTTGATGCCATACATTTTACATATAATTAATTTTGAAAAATAGACAGCAACTTTCCACAATAAATATTGATTGATAAACTTTGTATAAAAATATTTCATTCAATATAAAAACCCATGAAAACAATTTCTTAATGTTCATACAAATGCAAGTAACAATATTTCAGTTCTAAAGCAGTCTGTTGTATTCTAAGCTGCTCTCCCAACATCATGATGAGGTACAGGAACACTTTCCAGCTTTAAACAATTGTTCAAGAAGGAGTAAAACTACTCACTTACCCAGTTTCTTTTTATAAACAGTTCTTCACATTTTTGGTAACTATGTTTAAATTTTTTTCTCAAATGTGGCTTCTTTTAATCATAATAGAGTGGACAATTTTAATTTTGTGTTTTAAAATTTGAGAATGTGTTTTCTCAATAGTAAACACTTTAGAAGAGTCTGTAACTATCAAGATGACCCTTGGAAGATGAAAAGTAGAACACATTTCTTTTAAAAACTACAGGAAATAATTTAGAGAGAGGTTTTTTTTCAGGCAAGTCTACGTGACATATGGTTGCAGTATGTCTTGATTCATTTAGCACGTCGTCCAAGCCCACGGGAGACCCGTGGGCACAACTCTTACAGCCTAATCTTTATATTGTGCCAACGAAAGTAGCTTTGGAATCTGGTATCAATTTGTGGAGGAAGTTTATCTTCTGTCAACTTATGAGTAGTTAAAATGGATATTCCTAAGAGAATATGACCATATGTTTGATATATGGAAAGAGGGAGTTGGTTTCATTGGAAATGGATGAGAGGAGGTAGAAGAATGTCATGCTTAGGGTCATAAAACCTTATTATAGGTCCAGGATCACCCACTGGTTTGGGACTTTCATCCAGGTCTTTTTACTACTCGAGACTAGGTTTAAAAATAAAAGACTATCTGTTCCTATTCCTCTTGTCACTATGTAGCTCATCTCTAAATGGGAACACAGGGCTCCAATAGGAGGCCCCTATTCATACTGATGTGTATCTCGTCTTCTTTCTTCTTCTTTGTTCTTGGGGGCTTTAACCTAGGACATCTATAATCTCATTAACCCTGACAAATGATTTATCTTCAAACAATCTGTTTAAACTTGAAGCCATAGCTCAAATTATTAATTTCTGAGTTGATTTTCATGAAGCTCAGATTTAGAGAGACTGATTCACAGCTTGTGTTGCAATTTTAGGCCTTTAAATGAAATACTCAAAATTCCAGATTTATCCTAAGTTTAAAAGTCCAAACCTATATTTCAGCTCCTCTCTCCCTTAAAATTTTTTTTTTACAGAATCTCTGCAAAGAAATGGAGAATATCTAACCAAACTGAAGTACAAAATATTCTAAAATTTCATCTAAATGGTAATTTTCATAAAGACCCAATAATATACAGTAATACATACAGTGAAATGAACTTTTGAAAGTGAAAATCAGAGCCCTAGCACACTGACAGTAAATATGATCTAAATTTATATATACCAATAGGCCAGACTGCACCACTTCAACCTGCTCTATGAAAAGAAAGTCCCTTGGAATTTCCGTTTCTGAAATGTTTTTGTTTGTTTTGGTAACTGAAGCTGCACCAGAATGGTATCAGTGATCTCAGGTTTAAGGTGCTGTCACAAAATTCCTTTAACTCAGACCTGCAGCACTACGGTGGTCCTGGGATGTCTGAATTCACTACAGAGCACACAGAGCATGGCAAAACCTTGGGCTGACTGGAACATTTATCAGTTTCTCTTCCCTGTTGTTCTGGGTCCCACACCACAGGAGAATGGGAGGATGTCATATCTCAGAGGACTTGCTGAGTGTTTAATCTCTAATTATATGCAGAATGGGGCAAAATGTAATTTTCTATCTATGTATATTCTGTGAGCAGTATTAAAAATAATGGTCAATTTTACTAAAATTTCAATACATGTAATAATTCTGTTTCTGAAACTATAAATCACTGAAAAATCATTGAAAAAAATTTTTTCTCTTTGTATAGAATTATTCAGCGAGTTGATATGGGTCCTCTACCTTTCTCTTGTAAGAGAGTCACTGGTTGAGTGTGTGAGATCCTGAGATACCTCAACAATACTTGTGTCATGAAACAGCTTTATTGATTTCTAGTTGGCAAATGATCATGAAAGGTGTGAAAAAATATCTATCAGTTGGGGTCTGAACAGCTCATTTCATATGGTCACAACTGGAATAGAGAAAGGGGGAGGATTTTGTTTATGGTAATAGTAAATCAGTGGAATCCTCTCTCAGTCTAAGTATGAAACTAGTGATGTTTAACAACTCATAGGAATATTTTTGAGGACTGAAGTATTTATTTTGACGATACCGATAATCTTGAAATTCTTATTGCCATTGAGCAACTATCTCTGCAGGTTTCTTAATTTAGTGTGCTGTTCAATATGCTGTCTGGGTTTTCTTGCCGTACCAAGAACTGAAATAAACAATAAAGTCTCTAAAGGCAAAGACAACATCTGTGTAATTCTCACTTAATTTTCATCCAGTGTTATATTTCTACTTAATAAATTTTATTTGATTACAAGTCAGTTTTTTTTAATGGATGATAATGTAAGGTATGGGTTAAAAACATAATCACTAGCATTCAAAAGATCCGGGTTTATATATGGATTCCACTAACTCTGTGACCTTGGGCAAATTACTTAATCTTCTAATCTTTAAAAGGAATGTAATAGTAGTACATGTCTCATACAATTATTTCAATAATTAATTGAGCTAAAGTATGGAAAATATTAGCACAGTGGTTGATTTATATACAGGAAGAATGCTCAGTGAGGAAAAAAACAATGTACATGCAAGTGGGAATGGGGAAGATGATTCCAGAGTGATACACAGTAACATTTAGCAGTCTAACTGTAGCAGAAAGTGAGCATTTCAACATCTTTTATAGAGAAGAGGTGAAGCAGACATTATGTTTTCACAAGGGCTTGTGTTCTCATCAAAATACTTGTTGTGGGTATCACCATTCTAACAGGTAGTTTCATTCTATGGTACAGATCTTAGATTTGATACATAAACATTTGTTTCTTGTATATCTTCACAAGTATATCCCCTAGACCAGGGCTAAATCATCTATCTGCAACATTCAGTTGAGTGCCTACCACAGAGTAAGTACTCAGGGAAAGTATGTTAAATCGAAACATCTTCAAATCACACAGTCTAGTAGCACAAAATACAAATACATTGCACACTTTTAAAATGCACAAGGATGCCTATTAGGTATAATTGTGTGTATGTGTAAATTAGTGCACAGAAAAGACAACTCAAGGTAAAATAACCACATCCTTGAAAATACAGTTACATTTCACAAGTGTTAGTGTGAAGTGTTCTTTCAGATGTGAGTGTAATTCAGATGACTAGCTGTTTCCACATGGGTTCAATGTTCAAAGAAAATAGTACTGTTGGGTTTACGGCTAGCTAGACACAAGCCACTGGAGACCTTCCCAAGGTGCTGATTAATCATTATAAGAGTCGGTCTACACTGCTAGGCTCTTGAAGGCTTTCTCACATTTTTTGTCTATATTACTGAGTGAGGACAAACAGATACCATTAGTTTTGAAACAATCATTTTCAAATTTGCCTCTGACAGTTTTCTTTTCTCTCCCCTAACCAACACTATAGTGGAATATATTACCCTTCATATGACTCATTACATCATAAATCTGAGATGTGTCTGGAATGAAATTAGACAGTTAGGTCACACATCTTGTTTTCTACTATTTTCTGAGTCCGAGTAGAACAAGTCTGAAATTGAGGTATGTAAGATACAAAAGTCTTCTGATCAGAAGTTCCTAAATTGAAGTTATTTTCTACAAGGTGTGAGCAACTGTCCTGGAGGATTCTGATGTCGGTGAATAAACAGTGGGATGGGAATGGGGACAACACTCTTGACTCATCAGTCAAAAGCACATCACTCTCTCTCTTTTTGATTGAAGTGACTCCTAAATAATAGACAGACCTTTCGTCATGATTTTCTTCAGGGAAATTTCCCTCGAGTTTCAAAAGTTCATCCAATCCTCCTGAGAATGGAAGGTGTGGTGAAATTATATTGGGATGCTGATCTGATAATATAAAAAATGCCTGGGTTTCTATCTCCCATGAGTTATTAGAGAAAGAATCCTTAGGTAGAGAATTGTTGCTAGAGAAGCATTTGCTGACTGCGCTATTTACAAGCCTTTGCTCTTCCTCAGTTTCACCTGATTTAGAGTTGCTGAGCAGGGTGGCATATTTAACAGAGGGTTGTCTCCTACTTTCCTCCTCACAGGTTATCTCTGTGCTCTCAACCTCAGAGAAGTGAGCACTGTTGCATTGGTCACTAATACAAATAGAACCCTTTTCAAGATCCCGAGTCATCAAAAGTAGAGAGACTGTAGTTGGTGGTACCATCTCATCTTTATTTTTCCATGATGTATCAACACTGATATCTTCTGAAATGGTTTCAGGCTCCAAAAGAAGAGGACCAAATGTCACTGATTCTGTATGCTTGATAAAAAGATGCTCAAATGTTTCTGGCTAAAAGAAAAGACATATTTTAATACTCAATTGTGTTCATTTTTTTTCTTTTTGCTTCACTGTGATATCAGGGAAGAAATAGAAGTGTGAAAGGTTAATACTAAAGGATATAAGTCAAGCACAAATTAACTGGTTTTGGTCTGAAATAAACAGATCAAAAATCATAAAGGAGAGGCAGTATAAGATAGTGTTTAAAAGTGGGATGAGACAGACGTGAGTCATTCTGTTTCTATGACCACGGACAAGTACATCAACCTCTCTGCCTTTCAGTTTCCTCATCTGTAAAATTGTGTTCAATATTTACTTCATGGTGTTGTGCAAGGAATAAATTAGATAGTGTCTGAAAGTGCTTAGCTCTCAATAAAGATTGGTTACTGTAATTAGAAAGTGCTATCTTCAGAAGAATTCCTAATATTTTATAGCAAATTACACTTCCATGAACTAGAAAATTTAACCCAAGTTTAAAAAGTAAATTGATATAAAATTGAATGAGCAAAACAACTTGTCTAAAGATAGCTAAAATAAGTACTCCATGACATAAGATATGATATGAAGGTAAACTATATGTGGCCTTATCTGCCTTACATCATACTAAAAATCTGTTTATGACTATCAGAAAGTAAGAACTAAGAATATCTATTTGTGAAAACAATGAAGGTGAAAGAGATGATCATAGCCTTTTAAATTACCATTCCTTATAAATAACTTCATATAAAAATACAAACTATAGGACATGTGGAATGAAGACAAAGATGCAAAACAAATGCACATCATATTTTTTATAAGAACAGTGGTTACATCACAACAAAAAATTCTGCCAAGCAGCTACAAGCGAGAATCTGTGCATAAAAAAAGCTCAACTCATACAATGTAAACACGTTGAAAAAATAAATGCAAAATAAAAAATACTGTAGACACATCACATTAAAAAATTAACACAATTAAATGAAGTGCTATAGAAAATGTGCTCAAGTTTTGTTACACATATAATTAAACTTTTGAATTTTACAATTTTTAAACTAATAGAATGAATTCAGATTTATTGCTTGAAATAATATAACCAACTATTCTTCATAATGGCAAATATATTCCATATAAAAACACAACTCATTTAACATAGTTTTGAACTCTTAAATGAAATATATTGGTGATTATAGCCATAAAGGAATAAATATATGAAACACCAAATATAATGGAATAGACTTATACAGATATTAAAATACTGCATAATAACAAATACTATATTAACACAACCTTTTCTCTTATTCTATGAACATAGTATGTGAAGAGAAAACTGCTCCTGTGCCTATTTTCTTTCTGACAGAAATCTATTAGATTTATAATTTCCTTCAAATATTTTCTTGCTTATTTTGTGTTTCTTAAGGTTATGACTACATATGTATAGAATTTCTTAAAATTTAAAGTAACCTAGAAATTAAGATCTCCAAATAAAGGAATGTCATGCTATCAACATGAAAACAAAAAATACAAATAGCACATAGCATATAGTCAAACTCACAGCTGTTCTTCAAATGACGTGTTTGGCATATTTCATGCCCTCTAAAACTTCATAATTGGTAACTAATTATTATGTCAAATAATTTACATGTCTTCAAATGCATTTGATGAAAGATTTCACTAATAATTAAGAAATCACATATCCATATATTATTAAAGTATATTTTATAAATGGGTCACAAACATTTATTAAAAGTATGCTTATTAAAAAACCATTTCAATCACCATATGCATCTAACTTTTCAAGATTTTAGAACAGTCTGGAAGCATATTGAATATGTATTCAGCTGGTAAGAATTAAAGAATATCCTTTCATATTTTCACACTTCAATTTTACATTACAATGATGTCTATTAAAAGTCAGTGAAGGGGGAAAGGACACATTCTTCCTGATTTTGGGGGTTTTTTTTTTAGATTCAAATCAAACTATGAATGAAATCTAAATGTAAGTAATATATATGTAGCCTAAATCTGAGTTATTTGGGTTCATCAAACAGAGGCTTTGGTTTATTCTGAATGTGAGCAATATACCACACAAGTTAAATTCATAGAAATAGCAGGTGGTCTTTTTTTCAGGTAGAAAAGTCCTATGTTTGCCTTGGACTAGTTCTAAAAACTCCAGAGAGTCTCCTTTTTTGCATCACTGCCCACTTACCTGACTGCCAGAAGCTTTGGGTGGTTCAGTGCAAATAAATTAAATTTAGTAAAGAATTTCATGAGGAGGTTGAATTGGAGGCTGATGTGTTTTCTGATCTGGTCAGTCTGACCTGGATATGTCAGGTCATCCTGGTACAAACTGTAACTTCTACTGGCCTTTGACCAGAACAAACTGTCTTTCTTTGAACTGAAATGGAAGTTAGCACTTAAGCCATTTTTAAGGCTATTGAAAATGAAAATTCCCATATTGATCAAAGTTAGATATACATAAAAACTATCAATATAAGACATTCAAAAGAATACCCAAATGGGTCAGTTTATAGGCTGAAGTGTCTAAAAGAATATAAAATGGAAAATTTTGGACATAAAATATGAACTAAATATTTTGACTGCATTCTATATTTAGAGCCATTGTAT
Organism: Delphinus delphis; assembly: GCF_949987515.2. NCBI lineage: Eukaryota > Metazoa > Chordata > Mammalia > Artiodactyla > Delphinidae > Delphinus > Delphinus delphis. The sequence continues at coordinate 55,972,981 of NC_082683.1, read as the reverse complement.
TTGCAAAGCTATGTGTCAGAAGTTGCAGTTTTCACCTAGTCACAGCATAGTCTACTATATATTTGATGATGTCTAATAAATCTGTGGTAAGAGCAACAGTCATAATTCTTTAATGTTTTATGACCAAATGACAAATCAAAAGCTAGATATCATAAATATTACTTGTTAAACTTTAGATGACTTGAAAAGTAATCATACATCCAAACTGAATTAGACTCAGACGTATACCTTGACCCCAAATTTACCCATCTATTTTAAGTTCTAAATCAACATAATCCACCATATTTTAGTTCTCAATAGTTCCACCAAAATTTTTTAGATTGTCTCCCCTTCTTCAAAATGTAAAAATCTTCTAATACTCTATAGAATGTTGGGAAGTTGGTAGATTGGGTTCATCTGTAGTGATCATGATTAGACTTCAAAGAATGTCCATTCTCTGTTCAGATAAAATAAAACAAAATAAGAAAGAAAAATAAAAAAATCACTCAGAAAGCAAAAGATAAAAGATTTCAAAAAGATGTTCTGTCAAGCATGAGTTCTGGATTATAAATTCTTGTGTTATACTACAGTAATGCATGTTTTTAGGAAAAGATAAAATTCTGAATTAAGGTGGCCTCTTGCGTTTTCTTAATGCATGCCCTAATATCACACTCTAAGGACAGCCTTAATGATCCCAGAAAAGGAAAAACTATAGAGGAATAACAGAATAAGTAGAATGAGGAAAAACAAAGAGCTGGAAAAATAAAAAGGAAGTAGAGGAACAGCACTATTAAAGAGTTTGGAAGAAGAAAGAGTAAAAGAGTGTATCTCTGAAAACAAATATTTAAACATTAAAAGAAAGAAGAGTTGAAATAGTGAAGAAGAATAGAATGACAGAATCATTATCATGATTTTTTAAATCTAGAGAAATGTTCTAAGAAATCATCTGGTCCACATTTCTCCCTTTTTATAGACAAAGCAATCAAGGCTTAAAGTTGCACAGCTAATTATAGCAGAGTGAGGCCCCTGACTTTTTTTCTACTCCAACAAGCTTTCTATAATACAATGGAAGATGAAAAGATATTCCAAACACAAGTAGGGAGGAGAACATGTTGTTTTGCTTTTTCTATTTGTTGTCATAGATTTGAGCTGATTAAATTCATCCTCTCTTCTGGTTCCTTATAACCCAAGGGCATATATATAGATATTAAGAAGAACAAGAAAATAGAGAAAACTGAAGTCATATTTTAGGGAAGTGAAATATATACTTCTAAGCGCAGTCATGTGCCCTTCTAGAAAGAACTTCTTACTCAAAGCTGCACCAGCTCTTCTACACTTCTGTAAAGCCATTCTAGCAATTTCAGGGATGCTCTGCCTCAGATCCATGAGAATGGTGTTCTGGGAGCTTGTGGGTTGCTGAGCTTCTTATTTGGAGAGCTAGAACAGGCTGAGGAATCTAGGATGGTCTTTGAACCACAAAAAAAATATCCATTTGTTTTTAGATTTAACACTCTAAAGTAGGGTGTTAAGTGGAGTACACTCTTATGGAAATAGTCATAAATGTAGACAACAAAGGAGCAGGGATAGACTCCCCCCACCTCAAATATAGATGGCTTGGATTTAGAGGAAGAAAGTAATATTTTAGGCAAAAATGCTAAAGAAAAAGGTAAAACAAAAACAAATTGGCTACAGTCTTTTAAACACTGTGAAATATGAATTAGAAGAAAAGCAAGGTTATTGACTCACTGCAATACATTTTCCTACCACAAGAATTCAACCTTTGTTTAAAATTTTTATTTTTATCCTCTTTAAAAACTTTTTAAGAGATTCTGATTTTTTCATTTATTTTATTGAAGTATAATTGATTTACAATGTTCTTAAAGATTCTGATTTCTAAAGTATCATGAGAAATGGTGTAGAGAAGTATTCTGGCTCAAGCTGGCAGTTTGAGCATATATATTTCTCTCTTATCTCTGTAGAGACTCTGTTAGGATGAAAGTACATGAATAAATCAAATATATACCCACAACAAAGAAGATAGTCTGAGAAGGTTAAGAGGTTATGAGATTTTGAATTTCTAAAAGATGGAAAACCGAAGGAGATGAACAAAGGAAGCTGCAGAGCAGAATATCTCCAGAGTGGGCTATAGCTGAAAAAGACAGTTTGCCCTGTTGAATACAGTGGAGATGGGAGGGAGGGCAGTGGGAGGGGGGGGGGGTGAAAAAATGGAAGGTAAAAACACAGGAAGAAATGAGACCTTTGGCTGAAAACTGGAAACTCTGCATATGAATGGGGCTCTTCTAACTCTACTGCACAGGGAAGAGCCACACCCAAATTGAGGTTTTATTCTCAAAAGTAATTAAGAAATTATCTGGGGAGGAGACCTTCAAGATAGCAGAAGAGTAAGATGTGGAGATCACCTTCCTCCCCACAAATACATCAGAAATACATCTACATGTGGAACAACTCCTACAGAACACCTATTGAACGCTGGCAGAAGACCTCAGACTTCCCAAAAGGCAAGAAACTCCCCACGTACCGGGATAGGGCAAAACAAAAAAGAAAAAAGCAGACAAAAGGATAGGGATGGGACCTGCACCAGTGGGAGGGAGCTGTGAAGGGGGAAAGTTTTCCACACACTAGAAGCCCCTTCACTGGCGGAGACGGGGGCGGGGGGGGGGGGGGAGGGGGGCGGGGGGAAGCTTCAGAGCCATGGAGGAGAGCGCAGCAACAGGGATGCAGAGGGCAAAGCGGAGAGATTCCCGCACAGAGGATCGGTGCCGACCAGCACTCACCAGCCCGAGAGGCTTGTCTGCTCACCCGCCAGGGCGGATGGGGGCTGGAAGGTTAGGCTCTGGCTTCGGAGGTCGGATCCCAGGGAAAGGACTGGGGTTGGCGGCGTGAACACAGCCTGAAGGGGGCTAGTGCGCCACAGCTAGCTGGGAGGAAGTACAGGAAAAAGTCTGGACCTGCCGAAGAGGCAAGAGACAATAGTTTCAGGGTGCACGAGGAGAGGGGATTCAGAGGACCGCCTAAACGAGCTCCAGAGACGGGCTCGAGCTGCGGCTATCAGCGCAGACCCCAGAGACGGGCATGAGATGATAAGGCTGCTGCTGCAGCCACCAAGAAGCCTGTGTGCAAGCACAGGTCACTATCCACACCTCCCCTCCGGGGAGCCTGTGCAGCTGCTACTGCCAGGGTCCCGTGATCCAGTCACAACTTCCCCGGCAGAACACACGGCACGCCTCAGGCTAGGGCAATGTTATGTCAGTCTCTGCGGCCGCAGGCTTGCCCGCATTCCGTACCTCTCCCTCCCCTAATCCTGAGTGAGCCAGAGCCCTCGAATCAGCTGCTCCTTCAACCCCGTCCTGTCTGAGCGAAGAACACACGCCCTCAGGCGACCTACATGCAGAGGCGAGGCCAAATCTAAAGCTGAGCCCATGGGTGCTGTGCAAACAAAAAACAGAAAGGGAAATCTCTCCCCAGCCTCAGGAGTAGTGGATTCAATCTCCACAATCAACTTGATGTACCCTGCATCTGTGGAATACCTGAATAGACAATGAATCACTCCAAAATTGAGGCAGTGGACTTTGGGAGCAACTGTAGATTTGGGGTTTGCTTTCTGCATCTAATGTGTTTCTGGTTTTATATTTAACTTGGTGTAGTATTTCGCATTTATTATCATTGGTAGATTTCTTTATTGATTTGGTTGCTCTCTCCCTCCTTTTTTTTAAATATAGTTTATATATATTTTTTCCTTTTTCTCTGTTTGTGACTGTGTATGTGTATGCTTCTTTGTGTGATTTTGTCTGTATATCTTTGCTTTTACCATTTGTCCTAGTGTTCGGCCCGTTTTTGGTTTTTTTTTTTTTTTTAAGTATAGATTTTAGCACTTGTTATAATTGGTGGATTGGTTTTTTGGTTTGGTTGCTCTCTTCTCTTTTTTTTTTCTCTTTTTTAAATTACTTTTTAATTTTTTTATTTTAATAATTATTTTTTATTTTAATAACTTTATTTTCTTTCTTTTTTTCTTCCTTTTCTTCTGAGCCATGAGGCTGACAGGGTCTTGGTGCTCTGGCCGGGGGACAGGCCTGTGCCTCTGAGGTGGGAGAGACGAGCTCAGGACATGGGTCCACCAGAGACCTCCTGGCTCCACGTAATATCAAATGGCGAAAGCTCTCCCAGAGATCTCTATCTAAACGTTAAGACCCAGCCCCACTCAACGACCAGCAAGCTACAGTGCTGGACACCATATGCCAAACACCTAGCAAGACAGGAACACAATCCCACCCATTATCAGAGAGGCTGCCTAAAATAATAATAAGGTCACAGACACCCCAAAACACACCACTAGACATGGAACTGCCCACCAGAAAGACAAGATACAGCCTCATCCACCAGAACACAGGCACTAGTCCCCTCCACCAGGAAGCCTACACAACCCACTGAACCAGCCTTAGCCACTGGGGGCAGACACCAAAAACAACGGGAACTACAAACCTGCAGCCTGTGAAAAGGAGATGCCAAACACAGTAAGTAAAGCAAAATGAGAAGACAGAGAAATACACAGCAGATGAAGGAGCAACGTAAAAACCCACCAGACCAAACAAATGTAGAGGAAATAGGTAGTCTACCTGAAAAATAATTCAGAGTAATGATAGTAAAGATGAACCAAAATCTTGGAAATAGAATAGAGAAAATACAAGAAACATTTAACAAGGACCTAGAAGAACTAAAGAGCAAACAAACAATGATGAACAACACAAAAAATGAAAATAAAATTCTCTAGAAGGAATCAATAGCAGAATAACTGAGGCAAAAGAACGGATAAGTGACCTGGAAGATAAAATAGTGGAAATAGCTACTGCAGAGCAGAATAAAGAAAACAGAATGAAAAGAATTGAGGACAGTCTTAGAGACCTCTGGGACAACATTAAATGCACCAATATTCAAATTATAGGGGTGCCAGAAGAAGAAGAGAAAAAGAAAGGGACTGAGAAAATATTTGAAGAGATTATAGTTGAAAACTTCCCTAATATGGGAAAGGAAATAGTTAATCCTGTACAGGAAGCACAGCAAGTCGCATACAGGATAAATGCAAGGAGAAAAACACCAAGACACTTATTAATCAAACTTCAAAAATTAAATACAAAGAAAAATATTAAAAGCAGCAAGGGAAAAACAACAAATAACATACAAGGGAATCCCCATAAGGCTAACAACTGAAATTTCAGCAGAAACTCTGCAAGCCAGAAGGGAGTGGTAGGACATATTTAAAATGATGAAAGGGAAAAACCTACAACCAAGATTACTCTACCCAGCAAGGATCTCATTCAGATACAGCAGAGAAATTAAAACCTTTACAGACAAGCAAAAGCTAAGAGAATTCAGCACCACCAAACCAGCTTTACAACAAATGCTAAAGGAACTTCTCTGGGCAGGAAACACAAGAGAAGGAAAAGACCTACAAAAACAAACCCCAAACAATTAATAAAATGGTAATAGGAACATACATATTGATAATTACCTTAAATGTAAATGGATTAAATGCTCCCACCAAAAGACACAGACTGGCTGAATAGATACAGAAACAGGACCCATATATATGCTGTCTAAAAGAGACCCACTGCAGGCCTAAGGACACATACAGACTGAAAGTGAGGGGATGGAAAAAGATATTCCATGCAAATGGAAATCAAAAGAAAGCTGGAGTAGCAATTCGCATATCAAAAACATAGACTTTAAAAGAAAGACTATTACAAGAGACAAAGAAGGACACCACATAACGATCAAGGGATCGATCCAAGAAGAAGATATAACAATTGTAAATATTTATGCACCCAACATAGGAGCACCTCAATACATAAGGCAAATACTAACAGCCATAAAAGGGGAAATCGACAGTAACACATTCATAGTAGGGGACTTTAACACCCCACTTTCACCCATGGACACATCATCCAAAATGAAAATAAATAAGGAAACATGAGCTTTAAATGATACATTAAACAAGATGGACTTAATTGATATTTATAGGACATTCCATCCCAAAACAACAGAATACACTTTCTTCTCAAGCGCTCATGGAACATTCTCCAGGATAGATGATATTTGGGTCATAAATCAAGCCTTGGTAAATTTAAGAAAATTGAAATCATATCAAGTATCTTTTCCAACCACAATGCTATGAGACTAGATATCAATTACAGGAAAAAAATCCATACAAAATACAAAAACATGGAGGCTAAACAATACACTACTAAATAACCAAGAGATCACTGAAGAAATCAAAGAGAAAATCAAAAAATACCTAGAAACAGATGACAATGAAAACAGGATGACCCAAAACCTATGTGATGCAGCAAAAACAGTTCTAACAGGGAAGTTTGTAGCAATACAACCCTACCTCAAGAAACAACAAACATCTCAAATAAACAACCTAACCCTACACCTAAGAGAAAGAAGAACAAAACACCCCCAAAGTTAGCAGAAGGAAAGAAATCATCATAAAGATCAGATCTGAAATAAATGATAAAGAAATGAAGGAAACGACAGCAAAGATCAATGAAACTAAAACCTGGTTCTTTGAGAAGATAAACAAAATTGATAAACCATTAGCCAGACGCATCGAGAAAAAAAGGGAGAAGACTCAAGTCAACAGAATTAGAAATGAAAAAGGAGAAATAACAACCAACACTGCAGAAACACAAAGGATTATGAGAGATTACTACAAGCAACTATATGCCAATAAAATGGACAACCTGGAAGAAATGGACAAATTCTTAGAAAAGCACAACCTTCCGAGACTGAATCAGGAAGGAAGAAATCAAAAACATAAACAGACCAATCACAAGCACTGAAATTGAGATTGTGATTAAAAATCTTCCAACAAACAAAAGCCCAGGACCAGATGGCTTCACAGGCGAATTCTATCAAACATTTAGAGAAGAGCCAACACTAATCCTTCTCAAATTCTTCCGAAATAGAGCAGAGGGAGGAACAATCCAAAACTCATTCGACAAGGCCACCATCACCCTGATACCAAAACCAGACAAAGATGTCACAAAGAAAGAAAACTACAGGCCAATATCACTGTTGAACATAGATGCAAAATCCTCAACAAAATACTAGTAAAGAGAATCCAACAGCACATTAAAAGGATCATACACCATGATCAAGTGGGGTTTATCCAAGGAATGCAAGGATTCTTCAATATATGCAAATCAATCAATGCGATAAACCATATTAACAAATTGAAGGAGAAAAACCATATGATCATCTCAATAGATGCAGAGAAAGCTTTCGACAAAATTCAACACCCATTTATAATAAAAACTCTCCAGAAAGTAGGCATGCAGGGAACTTACCTCAACATAATAAAGGCCATATATGACAAACCCACAGCCAACATCGTTCTCAACGGTGAAAAACTGAAACCATTTCCTCTAAGATTAGGAACAAGACAAGGCTGTCCACTGTCACCACTATTATTCAACATAGTTTTGGAAGTTTTAGCTACAGTAATCAGACAAGAAAAAGAAATAAAGGAATCCAAATCGGAAAAGAAGAAGTAAAACAGTCACTGTTTGCAGATAACATGATACTATACATAGAGAATCCTAAAGATGCTATCAGAAAACTACTAAAGCTAATCAGTGAATTTGGTAAAGTAGCAGGATACAAAATTAATGCACAGAAATCTCTGGCATTCCTATACACTAATTATGAAAAATCTGAAACAGAAATTAAGCAAACACTCACATTTACCATTGCTACAAAAAGAACAAAATACCTAGGAATAAACTTACCTAAGGAGACAAAAGACCAGTATGTAGAAAACTCTAAGACACTGATGAAAGAAATTAAAGATGATACAAACAGATGGAGAGATATACCATGTTCTTGGATGGGAAGAATCAACATTGTGAAAATGACTCTACTAACCAAAGCAATCTACAGATTCAATGCATTCCTTATCAAACTACCAATGGCATTTTTCAATGAACTAGAACAAAAAATTTCACAGTTTGTTTGGAAACACAAAAGACCCCGAATAGCAAAGCAATCTTGAGAAAGAAAAACGGAGCTGGAGGAATCAGGCTCCCTGACTTCAGACTGTACTACAAAGCTACAGTAATCAAGACAGTATGGTACTGACACAAAAACATAAAGATAGATCAATGGAACAGGATAGAAAGCCCATAGATAAACCCACGCACATATGGTCACCTTATCTTTGATAAAGGAGGCAGGAATGTACAGTGGAGAAAGGACAGCCTCTTCAATAAGTGGTGCTGGGAAAACTGGACAGCTACATGTAAAAGAATGAAATTAGAACACTCTCTAACACCATACACAAAATCAACACAAAATGGATTAAAGACCTAAATGTAAGGCCAGACACTATCAAACTCTTAGAGGAAAACACAGGCAGAACACTCTATGACATAAATCATAGCAAGATCCTTTTTGACCCACCTCCTAGTGTAATGGAAATAGAAACAAAAAAACCCAAATGGGACCTAATGAAACTTAAAAGCTTTCACACAGCAAAGCACACCATAAACAAGAGCAAAAGACAACCCTCAGAATGGGAGAAAAGGAGCTACAGAGATGGGCACGAGCCGCGGCTAAAACCATGGACCACAGAGACGGGTGGGAGACGCTAAGGCTGCTGCTGCCGCCACCAAGGGGCCTGTGTGCAAGCACAGGTCACTATCCACACCCCTCTTCAGGGGAGCCAGTGCAGCCCGCCACTGCCAGGTTCCCGGGATCCAAGGACAACTTCCCCGGGAGAACGCATGGCGGGACTCAGGCTGGTGCAACGTCATGCCGGCCTCTGCCGCCACAGGCTCGCCCATCACTCCGTGCCCCTCCCTTCCCCCTGGCCTGAGTGAGCCAGAGCCCCGAATCAGTGGCTCCTTTAACCCCGTCCTGTCTGAACAAAAACAGACGCCCTCCAGCGACCTACACACAGAGGCGGGGCCAAATCCAAAGCTGAGCCCCTGGGAGCTGTGAGAACAAAGAAGAGAAAGGGAAATATCTCCCAGCAGCCTCAGAAGCAGCGGATTAAAGCTCCACAATCAACTTGATGTACCCTGCATCTGTGGAATACATGAATAGACAACGAGTCATTCCAAATTGAGGAGGTGGGCTTCGAGAGCAAGATCTATGATATTTTCCCCTTTTCCTCTTATTATGAGTGTGTATGTGTATGCTTCTGTGTGAGATTTTGTCTGTATAGCTTTGCTTCCACCATTTGTCCTAGGGTTATATCCATCTGTTTTTTTTGTTTGTTTTTTCTTAATTTATTTTTTCTTAATAATTAATTTTAATAACTTTAATTTTACTTTATCTTCTTTCTTTCTCTCTCTGTCTCTCTCTTTCCTTCCTTCCCTCCAGGAGGTGGACTTTGAGAGCAAGATTTATGATTTTTTTCCCCTTTTTCTTTTTGTGAGTGTGTATGTATATGCTTCTCTGTGAGATTTTGTCTGTATAGCTTTGATTCCACCATTTGTCCTAAGGTTCTATCTGTCCGTTTTTTTATTTTTATTTTTTTTACTAATTATTTTTTAATTTAATAACTTTATTATATTTTACTTTATTTTATTTTACTTTATCTTATTTCTCTTTTTCCTTCCTTCCTCCTTCCTTCCCCCCTTCCTTCCCTCCTTCCTTCCTTTCTCCCACCATCCTTCCCTCCCTCCTTTCTTTCTTTCTTTCCTTTTTTCTTTCTTCCTTTCTTTTTTCCCTCCTTCTTTCCTTCCCTCCTTCCTTCCCTCCTTTCTTTCTTTCTTCCTACTTCTACTAATTCTTTCTCTCTACTTTTTCTCCCTTTTATTCTGAGCTGTGTGGATGAAAGGCTCTTGGTGCTGCAGCCAGGAGTCAGTGCTGTGCCTCTGAGGCGGGAGAGCCAACTTCAGGACACTGGTGAAAAAGAGACCTCCCAGCTCCACATAATATCAAAAGGCAAAAATCTCCCAGAGATCTCTATCTCAACACCAGCACCCAGCTTCACTCAATGACCAGCAAGCTACAGTGCTGGACACCATATGCCAAACAACCAGCAAAACAGGAACACAACCCCACCCATTAGCAGAGAGGCTGCCTAAAATCATAATAAGTCCACAGACAACCCAAAACACACCACCAGACATGGACCTACCCACCAGAGAGACAAGATCCAGACTCATCCACCAGAACACAGGCACTAGTCCCCTCCACCAGGAAGCCTACACAACCCACTGAACCAACCTTAGCCACTGGGGGCAGACACCAAAAACAACAGGAACTACGAACCTGCAGCCTGCAAAAAGGAGACCCCAAACACAGTAAGATAAGCAAAATGAGAAGACAGAAAAACACACAGCAGATGAAGGAGCAAGATAAAAACCCACCAGATCTAACACATGAAGAGGAAATAGGCAGTCTACCTGAAAAAGAATTCAGAATAATGATACTAAGATGATCCAAAATCTTGGAAATAGAATAGACAAAATACAAGAAACATTTAACAAGGACCTAGAAGAACTAAAGAGCAAACAAACAATGATGAAAAACAGAATAAATGAAATGAAAAATACTCTAGATGGGATCAATAGCAGAATAACTGAGGCACAAGAACGGATAAGTGACCTGGAAGATAAAATAGTGGAAATAACTACTGCAGAGCAGAATAAAGAAAAAAGAATGAAAAGAACTGAGGACAGTCTCAGAGACCTCTGGGACAACATTAAACACACGAACATTCAAATTATAGGGGTTCCAGAAGAAGAAGAGAAAAAGAAAGGAACTGAGAAAATATTTGAAGAGATTATAGTTGAAAACTTCCCTAATCTGGGAAAGGAAATAGTTAATCAAGTTCAGGAAGCACAGAGAATCCCATACAGGATAAATCCAAGGAGAAATGCACCAAGACACATACTAATCAAACTGTCAAAAATTAAATACAAAGAAAGCATATTAAAAGCAGCAAGGGAAAAACAACAAATAACACACAAGGGAATCCCCATAAGGTTAACAGCTGATCTCTCAGCAGAAACTCTGCAAGCCAGAAGGGAGTGGTGGGACATACTGAAAGTGATGAAGGAGAAAAACCTGCAACCAAGATTACTCTACCCAGCAAGGATCTCATCTCATCTCAATTTGATAGAGAAATTAAAAACTTTACAGACAAGCAAAAGCTGAGAGAGTTCAGCACCACCAAACCAGCTTTACAACAAATGCTAAAGGAACTACTCTAGGCAAGAAACACAAGAGAAGGAAAAGACCTACAGTAACAAACTCAAAACAATTTAGAAAATGGGAATAGGAACATACATATCGATAATTACCTTAAATGTAAATGGACTAAATGCTCCCACCAAAAGACACAGATTGGCTGAATGGATACAAAAACAAGACCCATATATATGCTGTCTACAAGAGACCCACTTCAGAACTAAGGACACATACAGACTGAAAGTAAGGGGATGGAAAAAGATATTCCATGCAAATGGAAACCAAAAGAAAGCTGGAGTAGCAATTCTCATATCAGACAAAACATACTTTAAAATAAAGACTATTAGAAGAGACAAAGAAGGACACTACATAATGATCAAGGGATCGATCCAAGAAGAAGATATAACAATTGTAAATATTTATGCACCCAACATAGGAGCACCTCAATACATAAGGCAAATACTAACAGCCATAAAAGGGGAAATTGACAATAACACATTCATAGTAGGGGACTTTAACACCCCACTTTCACCAATGGACAGATCATCCAAAATGAAAATAAATAAGGAAACATGAGCTTTAAATGATACATTAAACAAGATGGACTTAATTGATATTTATAGGACATTCCATCCCAAAACAACAGAATACACTTTCTTCTCAAGTGCTCATGGAACATTCTCCAGGATAGATGATATCTTGGGTCACAAATCAAGCCTTGGCAAAAATAAGAAAACTTAAATTGTATCAAGTATCTTTTCTGACCACAACACCATAAGACTAGATATCAATTACAGGTAAAGATGTGTTAGAAATACAAACACATGGAGGCTAAACAATACACTACTTAAAAACGAAGTGATCACTGCAGAAATCAAAGAGGAAATAAAAAAATACCTAGAAACAAATGACAATGGAGACACAACGACCCAAAACCTATGGGATGCAGCAAAAGCAGTTCTAAGAGGGAAGTTTATAGCAATACAAGCCCACCTTAAGAAACAGGAAACATCTCGAATAAACAACCTAACCTTGCACCTAAAGCAATTAGAGAAAGAACAAAAAACCCCCAAAGTTAGCAGAAGGAAAGAAATCATAAAAATCAGATCAGAAATAAATGAAAAAGAAATGAAGGAAACAATAGCAAAGATCAATAAAACTAAAAGCTGGTTCTTTGAGAAGATAAACAAAATAGATAAACCATTAGCCAGACTCATCAAGAAAAAAAGGGAGAAGACTCAAATCAATACAATTAGAAATGGAAAAGGAGAAGTAACAACTGACACTGCAGAAATACAAAAGATCATAAGAGATTACTACAAGCAACTCTATGCCAATAAAATGGACAACTGGGAAGATATGGACAAATTCTTAGAAATGCACAACCTGCCAAGACTGAATCAGGAAGAAATAAAAAATATGAACAGACCAATCACAAGCACTGAAATTGAAACTGTGATTAAAAATATTCCAACAAACAAAAACCCAGGACTAGATGGCTTCACAGGCAAATTCTATCAAACATTTAGAGAAGAGCTAACACCTATCCTTCTCAAACTCTTCCAAAATATAGCAGAGGGAATAACACTCCCAAATTCATTCTACGAGGCCACCATCACCTTGATACCAAAACCAGACAAGAATGTCACAAAGAAAGAAAACTACAGGCCAATATCACTGATGAACATAGATGCAAAAATCCTCAACAAAATATTAGCAAACAGAATCCAACAGCACATTAAAAGGATCATACACCATGATCAAGTGGGGTTTATGCCAGCAATGCAAGGATTCTTCAATATACACAAATCAATCAATGCGATAAACCATATTAACAAATTGAAGGAGAAAAACCATATGATCATCTCAATAGATGTAGAGAAAGCTTTTGACAAAATTCAACACGCATTTATGATAAAAACCCTCCAGAAAGTAGGCATAGAGGGAACTTTCCTCAACATAATAAAGGCCATATATGACAAACCCACAGCCAACATCATCTTCAATGGTGAAAAACTGAAAGCATTTCCACTAAGATCAGTAACAAGACAAGGTTGCCCACTTTCACCACTCTTATTCAATATAGTTTTGGAAGTTTTAGCCACAGCAATCAGAGAAGAAAAGGAAATAAAAGGAATCCAAATTGGAAAAGAAGAAGTAAAGCTGTCACTGTTTGCAGATAACATGATACTATACATAGAGAATCCTAAAGATGTTACCAGAAAATTACTAGAGCTAATCAATGAATCTGGTAAAGTTGCAGGATACAAAATTAATGCTCAGAAATCTCTTGCATTCCTATATACTAATGATGAAAAATCTGAAAGTGAAAACAAGAAAAGACTCCCATTTACCACTGCAACAAAAAGAATAAAATATCTAGGAATAAAACTACCTAAGGAGACAAAAGACTTGTGTGCAGAAAATTATAAGACACTGATGAAAGAAATTAAAGCTGATACAAATAGATGGAGAGATATACCATGTTCTTGGATGGGAAGAATCAACATTGTGAAAATGACTCTACTACCCAAAGCAATCTACAGATTCAATGCAGTCCCTATCAAACTACCACTGGTATTTTTCAATGAACTAGAACAAAAAATTTCACAATTTGTATGGAAACACAAAAGACCCCGAATAGCCAAAGCAATCTTGAGAAAGAAAAATGGAGCTGGAGGAATCAGGCTCCCTGACTTCAGACTATACTACAAAGCTACAGTAATCAAGACAATATGGTACTGGCACAAAAACAGAAAGATAGATCAATGGAACAGGATAGAAATTCCAGAGATAAACCCATGCACATATGGTCACCTTATCTTTGATAAAGGAGGCAGGAATGTACAGTGGAGAAAGGACAGCCTCTTTAATAACTGGTGCCTGGAAAACTGGACAGGTACATGTAAAAGTATGAGATTAGATCACTCCCTAACACTGTACACAAAAATAAGCTGAAAATGGATTCAAGACCTAAATGTAAGGCCAGAAACGATCAAACTCTTAGAAGAAAACATAGGCAGAACACTCTATGACAAATCACAGCAAGATCCTTTTTGACCAACCTCCTAGAGAAATGGAAATAAAAACAAAAACCAATGGGACCTAATGAAACTTCAAAGCTTTTGCACAGCAAAGGAAACCATAAATAAGACCAAAAGACAACCCTCAGAATGGGAGAAAATATTTGCAAATGAAGCAACTGACAAAGGATTAATTTCCAAAATTTACAAGCAGCTCATGCAGCTCAATATCAAAAAAACAAACAACCCAATCCAAAACTGGGCAGAAGACCTAAATAGACATTTCTGCAAAGAAGATATACAGACTGCCAACAAACACATGAAAGAATGCTCAACATTACTAATCATTAGGGAAATGCAAATCAAAACTACAATGAGATATCATCTCACACCAGTCAGAATGGCCATCATCAAAAAATCTGCAAACAATAAATACTGGAGAGGGTGTGGAGAAAATGGAACACTCCTGCACTGCTGGTGGGAATGTGAATTGGTACAGCCACTATGGAGAACAGTATGGAGGTTCCTTAAAAAACTACAAATAGAACTACCATATGACCCAGCAATCCCACTACTGGGCATATAACCTGCGAAAACCATAATTCAAAAAGAGTCATGTACCACAATGTTCATTGCAGCTCTATTCACAATAGCCAGGACATGGAAGCAACCTAAGTGTCCATTTACAGATGAATGGATAAAGAAGATGTGGCACATATATACAATGGAATATTACTCATCCATAAAAAGAAACAAAATTGATTTATTTGTAGTGAAGTGGACGGACCTATAGTCTGTCATATACAGTGAAGTAAGTCAGAAAGAGATAAACAAATACCGTATGCTAACAATATATATGGAATTAAATAAAAAATAAATAAGGTTCTGAAGAACCTAGGGGCAGGACAAGCATAACGACCCAGATGTAGAGAATGGACTTGAGGACACAGGGAGGGGGAAGGATAAGCTGGGACAAAGTCAGAGATTGGCATGGACATATATACACTACGAAATGTAAAATAGACAGTGAGTGGGAGGCGGCCGCATGGCACAGCGAGATCACCTTGGTGCTTTGTGACTGCCTGGAGGGGTGGGATAGGGAGAGTTGGGGGGAGACACATGAAGGGGGAGATATGGGGATGTGTGTGTATGTATAGCTGATTCACTTTGCTGTAAGGCAGAAACTAGAACACCATTTTAAAACAATTATACTCCAATAAAGATGTTAAATAAATAAATACAAAAAAAAAAAAAGGACATTATCTGGGGAGGAATCTAGCAGCTGTGAGGTACTGGTGTCTATGACCATATCTCTCCTCATCTAGCCAGAGCCCTGTCCACCCATTTAGGCCAACAATCCCTGCTTATGTGCATCATGCTTTCCCAGTCAGCCTGTCTATTATTTTATTCTTAAACATGAAAGAAAAACAAAGGGTTTCTAGATATATGGGGAAATTGTGAGATTAAAAAAAAATAAAGCCAAGATAAATAGGAGGAGAACATGATCCTAGCAGAAACAGAGAATTCAGGGAATAAAAGAAAAGAGAATTTCTAAAACAAACAATGATCCTCTAAATTTGTATTTCTAGAAAGACTTAAGAAAATATTGCATGCATAAAACCAGAACAGAATACAATGAAAATGAATATTTGGAAATTTACAAATATAAATAGCAAATAAATGTTTAATAGAAGCACTGAAAAAACAGGGTACGGCAAGGTCTCAAACGTAAAACAAACATATTAGTGAAGTGATAAGAAATATAGAAGATCTATGCAGAGGGTTCAACATCCATCTAATACGGATTCTAGAAAGAGATCCAAAAAAATAAGAGGAGAGGAAGTTATCAAAGAAATAATATAATTGCTTAGAGTTGACAGGAGACATGGAATCAAAAGTGTCTTCAAATGAGGACAAAGTTACATGAAAAAGAACCCCCCTAAATAGATTTAGACCTATCTCTAAAATTTTAGAACATCAATAATGGGGAGGATATTTTAAAAGTCAGAAATCTGCAAGTAACCAGTGAGGAGTAAAAATCAGAATGGCATCTGACTTCTCAGAAGTGATACTGATGCTAAATGATAAGGCAGGAATTGTCTCAAAGTTTTATTGGAAATAAATTTCCAATAAAGTTTTATTGGAAATTGATATTCCACCAAACGATCAAGCGAGGAATGCACAATAAAAAGAATTTCAGGCATGCACAGATTCCGACTTACACAATATTTCCTGGCAGGTCATATAAGGAATTAGTTAATCAATAAGGAGGAAGGGAAAAATATCTAGAAAACAGTATCCGTTAGAAACCAGTTAAGGGAAAATTCAGAGTGATGGTTTGCAGCAATTTTAGAAAAGGCCTAATCCAGATTGCAGCAGGAGGATAAAGGGTTTCCTAGACAGGGTGCCCTGGGAACAGGTCTCAGTGAAGAAGCTTATATAATAGCAGCACACAGAAGGTTAAAAAAATTTTTTTTTAAAAGAAGCAATTAGAAACTCCAGAAAAAGCAAAACAAACACAAAACAAAACATAAAAACTAAAAATGAAGCCAAGTAAAATTTGGCACAATTTAAATCAACAGGGTGGAATGTTTCTAAAATTTTTTTGAAAAACATTCTCCTGTGACACTGGAACCACCAAAAAGTGTGGTAATATAATCACATATTACTTGCTTCTGCAAGGAACAATACTTACATACTCATAAAAATGCAAATGCAGTTTACTGGGTTTTTTTATTTTTTAAAATGAACCCATAGACAAATTATAGCACAGAACATATCAACCCTGACTTAAGTAAAAGTGTAAAGTTACAGTTGACAGAGATTGGGAAGTGGAGGGAGAAATGGAGGGAAGGGTAAGAGTGCTAATGTCTTTATTTTATTAAAAAGAAAAAATGGGGGAAGCGGAGCTCCAAGAAACAGTCTCTATTTCGTTGAACAAGAAATGGAGTTTAAGAAGATTCTTCTGAGGTTGCAGAGTGATTACTGAAGGAACTGAAAAAAGTGACAAACTATATATGGTAGGAGCATGGGGAAAGAAGGGGAGAAAAAGTATATGTATAAGTAAATCCTCATTATAGCCAGAGATCAGTAAATAATGTCTACATTTCATAATGCCATAAGCATATTATTTTTAGAAATATAAAGGTGACCTGCCAGAAAAATTAAAAGCAAACCAGTTTAAAGTAATGGCACTTGGGAAGCAAGACTAAAGGTAGAGAAGGGTGCAGAAGAGACTATACTGTCCAATAAATGTTTTTCCATACTATTTCACTATTAAACCATGCACACTAGGCATACCGTAATGCAAAATGATTTTTTAAAATAATGGGACATATCAAGGCGTATACTCCCAGAGAACAAAGAGACATATACAACCATGTGTCCTGTAGCATTGTTTATAATAAATAGAAAATAGTTTTCTATCCATCAGCAGGGGAATGGATATATGAATTGTGGTATATATTCATAGGATGAAATATTATGGATCAAATTATTAAACGAAATGAAATATATCAACATGAAGATATCTCAAAAAGAATGCTGAAAAAAAAAGAATGCTGAGAAAATAATAATTTTTGAATGATATGGGAGATTAATATTAACAATAACCAAATGTATTATTGTTCATTGGTCATGGATACATACATGCAGATGTAAGAAAAAAGGTGTTGTATAAAAGCATGAACTAGACAAATACATACTATATTCTTGAAAGTGCGTGCCCTAGGAAGGGAAGGAGAGACTAAAACTAGTAAGGGCAACAAGCAGGACAAACTTTATCTATAATTTTTATTAATAAAAATATATGAGGCAAATATGAGAAAATTTTAAGATATTGTGTTAGTACACAGACGTTTTTATATTACTCCATTTTATGTACTTATATTGTCTTAAAATAATTTTAAAGGGTAAAAGGAAACGGAACATACAAAAGAAAGAAAATCAAGGGGAAATTATGTGAGAGAATTTTCATCACATATGGTATCATCCTATACTGACGTTGTTTTAAACAAATGTGGGTTTTTTGGGAAATACCTCAGAATACTGGTTTTTTTCATCTTTGATTTGAATACTTACAGGTTTAGTATGGATTTTGATTTACTATAAAGGGAAGGAGAATGATAGCTTAAAAAGTGGAAGAAATTAATTAATTAATTTTAGGGGACATTTTAGAAATCAGGGTTTATTGTCTAGAAATTACAGGTATAGATAAAAATCAATGTTCAAAAAGATCCGAATTTGAAGAACAAATTAAGGGAAATAATTTATACAAAAATTATTACCTCCTTTTAAACAATACTGTATTTGAATTGTTTTTAAAAACAATGGGCTCCCATAGTCTGTTTGCTTTGCAATGCGTTGTGGGTTTTTGTGTTTCCTTTTGTTTTAGAATTGGAAATCTCAAATTTTGCTTATCCATTTCATCATTTGATGGCTATTTGGGTTGTTTCCATGTTTTGACCATTATGAACACTGTTGCTATGAACATTCATATACAAGCTTCTGTGTAGATATATGACTTCATTTCCATTGGATATATACCTAGCAGTGGATTGTTGGGTCATATGGTAATTCTATGTTTAACTGTTGGAGAACTGTCAGACTATTTTCCAAAAGCGCTGCACCATTTTCACATTCCCATCAGCAGTGTAGGAGAGTTACAGTTTCTCCACATTCTCACCAACACTTATTATCTGTCATTTTAATTATAGCCATCCTAGCTAGTGTAAAGTGCTACCTTGTGTTTTTGGTTTGCATTCCCCTAATCGCTAATGATGTTGAGCACATATATATTCATTTGTGCTTATGGCTATTGGTACATCTTCTTTGCAGAAATGTCTATTCAGCTCCTTTGCCAATTTTTTTGCGTGTTGATATGCGTAACATAAAATTTACCATTTCAACTATTTTTAAGTGTACAATTTAGGGGCATTAGTACATTAAGCAATACATTGTTAATATGGAATCTATGGCTAGGGTATCAATGTGAGTCCAATGGACCTGAGGTTAACCAAGATTTTCACACCTACAGGCTGGATGATCAAGACAAGCTACAGAACCACTCTGTGCCTCAGTTTTGTCATCAGAAAATATAAGGCTATTAGGTCTATGAGATAATTAAATAAAATAATATGAATATGAAAGTACGGAGCAGATAGTAAATTTGTCTTGTCCTCTTTAGAAATATAATGTGAATTATATTATATTATTTTTCCCTAAAAAAATATATTTTAGTTATTTAGGAGATTAAAGTAGAAGATGAAATTTTAAGAAGTTATTTAATTTTAGAAGATTAGATTTTTATCATTAGTAAAACCTTTGAAATTATATTCTTCTTTACTCTTCAAATATCCCCAAAACTGATTTATTCCTAATTGTGTACCTGTTAAACCCTAGTAATAAACTAAGCATCTTGAGGGCTAGTTATGCTTAAAGAATATCTTAACAAGATTATGAAGTCTAACACTGGCAAAAGTAAAAAAAAAAAAAAAAATCAGTCTTACAAATAAGGACATTCACACCTACTGTACTTAAAAAATTCTTCACACTTCCTCAGTTTACCAGAACCTGGGGAAATGTGATGATATTTCCGTCTATTGTATATGTCTGCCAGATGATCTGCTGTGGCATTACACTCCTCCTCAGGGAGCTCAGCGGGGTAGCGCATAGGCTAAAAACAGTCACTGACTGAACCTACATCCACCAAGTGGTTCCTTTGTGTCGGGCATTTTCTGGAAAAGGGAAAAGCCATTTGGTGCAGGTTCAAACTGCATTTTGCTTAGGTGGGCCTAATCATTTCCCTGCCCTGGTAAACACTTAGAAACCATTTTCCCGGTGGTTCATAGAGGAGATTTCAGAGCTTAACATATTGAAGACAGAGTGTTTGAGCTTCTCTGAAAGAGACAGTAAGATGGTTATTCCCTACATTTATATGTACTGACATGGTGAAGCTTTTAATTTTTTATTTAGATAGGTATTTAGATTTTTTAGACAAAACTCCTCTCACATTAAAAGATGAAAAAACCCCAATATTTAAGAAAAATAATCTCCTTACTCTTTGTCTTTTAATCTCCCTGCTTTCAGCTTGCAAATGTGCTAAGGTACTTCCTACCGCAGGGCTTTGTATTCACCAGCGGACTTGCTGGGCTCTACCCTCCACCACAAATCTTAGTTAATGACTGCTCATTTTCCAGATCTCAGCTCACCCCCATCCCACGCACGACACTCAGCACACTGGGCCCTTTCTTTCACAACACGTAGTTTATCATTATTAGTGTCTGTAATATTATCATAATATATATTACATATAACATATATAATGTATATTATTTGTTATTTCAGTTATAAATTGATTAATGCTTATCTTCCCCATAGACTGCACACTCCAAGAGTTCCTGTTTTCTGACCATTTTAACCCTAAGGCCTAGCATAGTGACTGGCATAGGATAACTATTCAATAAATACCCCTTGAATGAATGGATGGAATGAAGTAATGAATTTTAAAATAAAACATTTTAGAGAGAGAAAAGAAAAGTTCTTCCTATTCTGCTTTTAACCAAGTCACTCCTCTATGACCTCACTGTCTTACTGCCTAGATGGTAAGGAAAATCTCTTACAAATTGTTTTCCCAGAGCCTAGCAACATCCTAGAATTACATGTAAATACTTATTCTCATTTTGTGCTTGCTGAATGAATGACAAACAAATACATATGGCTGAAATATCACTATCACTACAATAAACGTCACTGTAAGAATTCATAACGGAAGAGAAAGAAGAGGAATAAATACTTTACTAATTGAAAAAACCATCAGCTCTGCTTTAATGAAAGGAGACTCCGTGTCTTACAGTGAGTAAGGGCATAGCTGAGAAGTGTATGGGTGTGGGGCTGGTTAGGTTCAGGCTAAGTGAAGTTTCTATAACGAGAATGACCATATGTAAAACTACACTGCTACCATGTCTGAAGATATGGCACTGTCTCTTCCACTGAAAGATTACAATTTAAATGTCTGCATTATTTTGCCCACATTATTACATATCTGTTCACTAATTCATTCATCGGTAAACTGTAGAGCAGTGTTTTCTAACCGCAAATCATATCTGTTAGTATGTGAATGAATGTAGAGGGTTGTAACCAGTATTTTTGAAATGAAACAGAATTTTGAAAACAGAGGGTGTTGCAAATAGTAAAACTGTTTTGAGCATCTTTTGTTTCAGTTTTGCATATTATCTACATCTACTCATTTACTAGGTTGCAAGGTAAAGCATTTTTCTCACTGTGGGTCATGGTCAAAAAAAAAAAAAAAAATCGAAAGCCAGAGAGAACACTTACTAATAGAACAGGCTCCAAAGTCAGACAAATTAGAAAACTAAGCCAGACTCTAAAACAAGTTACCTAACCATTATAAGCTTTAGGTTTTTTCTTCTATAAAATGGAGATTAAAATACTTATCCCACAGGGTAACTGAAAGAATAACATAAAACATGTAAATATGTAAAATAATGATAACTAATATTTGTTGAGACAATACTATGTTAGAAGTACTATCTTCTTTAGTCCCCCAAACAACCCAATGAGGTAAGTTCTATTAAACCTCATTTTACAGGAGAGGAAACAGAGATACTGAGAATTGAAGTAAAAATCTTAATGAGTGTAAGAATATATATCTCAGTCATTTGCACATAAATAAATGGACATTATTATAAGATAGCAGCAAGTCATTAATAAATCCTGACCCTAGTACTTTGCCTTTAGCAGGAGAAGCTCAACAATAGTTGTGATTGGTAAAACACAGCCCTTGAACTCGGAACACTCTTCACAATAAAAAATAAAATGCTCCAGGAACTTAAAGGGGGCAGAAATTCTTCTGAACTACATTTGTTCACAAAAGGCTTGGGGAAAGAAGAGCTTAGAGCAAGGTCTTCATTGACGTGGAAGGGTCTGTAGAGATGAGGAGAATAGCATAGGCATGACTAAGGCCCACGGACAGAAAAAATGAATCTGTAGGTTGATAACAGATTGTAGAGAGAAGTCATTGAGTACTTGATCTTGTAACTAAAAGAAAACCACTGAAGACTTGTAACAGTGACTAATGATGACACAATTACTGAGACTGCATCATAACCTCCATATGATTATTGTTCAAAACAGCGTGAAGATACTTTGCCATGAAAATTGAATTCTATTTTCCCAATTTTATGGGTGGAAAACCAACCTTGCTTCAAGGGAAATTATGGGAATTAATGATACATTTGTTAAACTCTAGAGTTTTCTGAGAAATTCTATTATAAAGTGCAAATTATTTTATTAGAGTTGACTAATTGTTTCATAAAGTAGCTTGAAAGGAACTATCTTCATAAATGTAAGTTTTATTATGATAATTGCATTTTTCAGATTGCAGTATTTGAGGAAAGGATTATTTATATAGTTTTTAACTGATTTAAGTAATTATGGAGATAATTACAAGGGTTAAAAAATATTGATTCCAGCCTTTTCCTAAGGACAATCAATTTATACCAAAAAAGTATATACAAATATTTGTTCTCCACCAGATTTGACTCTAATATTCTAATATTTATTTTATTATATACTGTGACACAGAAGAAAGATATGTATTTGTTAACTCAGATGATAAACTACCTATTGAATTTTTTTTGTCCTGGTTTCAAATTCCTGCATCTTGCTATTCTTGAAAACAAATAACAGATTAAATAGACTCATATTAAGATGAATTGAATAAAATAAGATTTAAACCTTATCCTTAAAATGTTTTAAACCTTAAAAATGTTTGAAGCTCTAGAAGGCATATAGCATCTAAAATGTGATCTTATATATTCTGGGGTTTAAAAACTGAAAAAGGGACCTTCTGAAAATTAAGTCCTTGTGCCCAGGAACAATTCTTGGGGTTTGGAACATCTTCCCAAAACAGCTTTTTCATCCTACAAAAGATAAACAAGGCATTAGAAGTAACGAAAAACATTCACATTGAAAATGTTAACAGTTAATAAATGTACAAACTAGAAATTTATCTACCAGACTGGTTATGCCTCAGTAGGATCAGATTCACTTTCACATGCTCTACCATGAAGATCTCCACCAACTTTCTGTCTAGACCAAAGTTAATGATCACTATAATAAACATAGCCAACTCTTATTAAAAACTGTTTACCAGGCACTGTGCTAAATGCTTTGCACAGGTTTTTCTCAGAGAAAATTAAATATTAAATATGGCCATCAATTGAGTGTCAGAAACAATTCTACTGGATATGGCCCGATCAGCTCACTTGACTGAAAGGTAAATTCAGATTGTAAAATCACTTTTCCGTCTTCACTGCTAGAAGACAAAATTTTCTGTAGAGATTTGGCATGTGTGAAATAACCTCAATGGTCCGGACCTCTCAGCACAGAGTAATGGGGCACCCAAAGAACCATCCAAGAAATTCAAGGCCATTTGCCAAACCAAACAGAATGGAGCCATTCAGCGCTGACGTTTAAAAAGCAGAATGCCTACTGACCATAAGTGAACTGACGGCTTCAGATAAATCTTCACCACTAAAGGTTCTCAACCTAGATTGTACAACTTTGAAAGCCATTCTTCTCACCTCTAAGAACATACCGCCTAGGATTTCCTATTATAAGCTTGTTATTTCATGAATGTATATACAGTAAAAAGAAAACAAAAAACAAAAAAACTAATTTCTTTCCTGAGGCTTATGTGTACTAGCAAAACCGAGTGTGGTTTCCTGAAATCAGGTTTTTTCTTTTTACGCCATCTCATTGCCATCAAATACATATAAAAATATTTAGAACACTTCAGTGTTTCTGATTTGGATCTAAAATCTAGGTTTAAATATGTTCAAGATTTTGACACCAAGTACAATACCTTTGGTGTGATATTAACAGTGTTCCAAGCAATAAGATGGAAGAGGAAATAATTATTGGCACAATTACATATAGACCTGCATCATGCTGGTGTTTTTCATCATCTGAAAAAGAAAAAATTCACACAACTCTGAAGCTTGAGGAAATAACATCTTTCTGAATCAGAAATTATAATAGACTTTTTTTCTGATTTCAACATAAATCTGAATGACCTTTAAAGATATAAAAATCAGAAAGAGGAAGATAAAAGTATAGCTTTGATCACATTAATAGAATTATTATTTTGGTCAGAATTATGCTTCTTGTAATTTAGCAAAACATTTTTTCAAAATTATTTATTTGCCAGCTCTCTCCATCTGGTCACTTTTAGATTATATGAGTCCAAGTGTCAATAAAAGTTGTTATGATGACTCTTTGTTTCAGCATCTGCTTTTAGAGAAGGCAACCTACAACACCCACCAACCTCTATCTTGCTCACTCCAGACACATTGACCTCCTTACTGTTTCTTGAACCACAAAGCACGCTCACTCTTCAGGGCCTTTGCACTTGCTATCCCCTTGCTGAAATGCTCTTCCCCTTTGTTCTTGCAGGGCTTTACCCAAATATCACCTTCACAGAGAAAAAGACCGTTTGGGGCCATCCGTACTAAAGCACCACATTTTAACTCCATCCCTTCATTTTATTTTGCTTCATGCACTTATTTCTATCTGACATTATATTATACATGATTTGTTTATTGTCTGTCATTCTTATTAGAGTACTGGAGTTTAAGCTCCATTTAGGGCACAGACTTATGTTCACTGTTCAATCCCTAGATTGTGCTTAGAACAGTGTTCAGTGTATATTTGTTGAACAATACATGAATGAAGCTTTATAATTATTTTAATTCTAAAACCAGGTGAAATGTTTCTCTCTTGAAACTTCATTATTGGGTTGCTTGGATTTGAAGACAATCTGAAAAGTAACAGCAGAATCAAAATGTTCCCACTTCAAGTACAGTAAGGTGAATCAGAAATATAAGACACCCTGTGAACTTTTTTCTATAATTATTGCTATAGTTTTATTTTTAGAAAAAGATTTCCTTTAGAAGATGATTAAAATTTAAAGACTCATAAATATGAGTCAAAACATATTGTTTGGGGTAGGTGTATTTATATTAATTGTACAGAAAATTAATATTTTTCCAATTAATCTTTATGATGATGTATTTTATTGTATAGCTGGATACTTCCCTTTATTTTGTTTCCATCAACTTTTAGACTGAAATTTTTACTTACCAATACAAGAATACAATACCACGCCTGATTATTCTTCTTACCACCACCATGGAACCATGTACCCTTACTGCAGTCACCCATGAGGCATCTACATAAGACTCTGGGCTATTCCATGATTCCATCAGAAAGAAAAGAATCAGATGGCAGCATTACTGCTAGCTAAGGAGGAAACCACAAATCTGTGTAAAAAGAAACTAAAAGTAAACATTTTTACCTTGGGTGAAACTATCAATTATCTTCGGTTTCCCCACTCCCTCCATAAATATCGGGTAAAGACTGAACTGATACTTCTCAATGGGGATAAAATGATCTGAGGAGAAAAAATATTTTAAAGAGTCATTCCCACTGAATTAATATAAATGAGTGAAATCTATGTACAAAAATGTTAAGTGACTCTTATATTTCCATGGATGTAAAATTGATGACTTATGGGTTGAAACTGATGGATTAAAAACTGATGATTGTTACCTATGGATTGAAACTGATAATTAGGGAGTTTCAAAGACAATCTAAGCACTACCAATTCTACTGTAATGACAATAATTTCACAAATAATGTTTTAAAATCTTACCCAAAGATAGAAGATTGCAATTTTTCAAAGGCATGTTCCAGTGATAGCCAGTTTGTTCAAGTTCAGGGTGTAGGAGTTGTTTTGTTTCCCTTTCCAGGACAATACACTCTACCTCCTAAGACCAAAGCCAGCAATATTCCCTTTTCATAAGAATTTAGTTTACTTAGCCTCCCCATTCAAGGCAGCTGGGAGACTAAAGTCTCATGAAATCCCATGCAGAGAAGATGGGAGTGGGGACCAGGAATTACCTTATATATCCAGACGCCTAGATCTACGGAGGATGATCACCTTCATAGCAAAGCTCAAAATGGATCTATCAGTGATCTATCATTTTTACAAATGCTAGTAAGATATAAATATTATTCCACAAGAGATAAATCTCTTTGAAGCACAGAGAGCAACCACCTAGACAACAGTATAGTAATGAACTGGATTTAGTTCTCTATCAATAATTTGTTTCTATCTACCTTGATGCTAAATTCTAGGGTCTTTGCAATGAAATAGAAGTATGTGCCTTTGGGATGATGTTGTAAATAAGAACATGGCAATCCTTAGCTTCCCTGCTTAAACCTTACTCAGACTTGGAGACTCTGTATTGTGCACTAATATTTTGTATTTTAATCACCTTGTGGGGTAACTGGTCTACTTTGGGAATATTATGCTGGCTTATGATCCTCAGACCTTCAGCCTGGCCCTCCCACTCACTGCTAGTGGCATCGTAAGTTGGTACACAATTTGGGAAAACAATTTGTCAGTAGCTATCCAAAGCCATTAAAATGGTTTTAAAAAAAGGTTAAGCTGGAAGCAACATAAATGTTCTCAAATAAATAAATGGTTTATGTAGATTCTGGAATAAAATGCTATACAATCATTTAAAAAATAGTTATAAGGATTGTGAACAAAATAGAAACATGCTTGTGATATATCAAAGGAACAAACCATAAGAAAAGTGGTAGATGATATGATTACAACTACATAAAATATTTAAATGGAAAAGGATCAAATGAAATAGCATTAAATGTTTGTAATAGGATGACAATTTAGGCAGCAAGATATATCATCTATATTTTTGAAGTTTTCATCAACTATCTTATTTGAATTAATAATCTGTAGCGTCATACTAATCCATAGGAGAAACTTAATTAAAGTACAGTAAGCTTACCGTGGACATAATACTTCTTAACAGAGGAAGGGATTCTAAGCCATTTAATTTCATTGTCTTCATGAAGAATTTTCCACTCAAGAATAAAATACATCAGATTGTAATCACTGGGTGATAGCATCCAGGAAAGAATTACACAACTGCTGTTTAAAGGATATGCACTGAGTGACTGCACGATATTTACTGTGGGGAAAACAAGGAAATTATTTTTAAATTCAAAATCAATGAAGATCTCCTAATTGCCTTTAGGAACATATAACCTACTGAAAAGGGGAGAAGGAAGAGAAAGCAGACATTTATACATGGCAATTATTTTTGTATCACAAGTCATATAAGCAGAGAGATGTGGGAATATACGCTATGAGGAGAAATAAGATTCTACCTAAAATCCAAAAAAGAGATTTTTGGATATGGTCAAAAGGTGTTCTCTCTGTGATACTGTACAAGCCTATGAATCATTCTAATTCCCTCCAAATCTTCTCTCCCGCTGATGGAGTCAGTGCTTTCAAAGCACAAATCTGATCATTTTAACACACTCTCCTCAGAGTCCCACTTAAAAGCCTCCAGACTTCCGCACGTGAGAACAAAATTCCTATCATGCCTACAATTCCCTGAGGGCCATGCCTCAGAGCCTCTGTCGGCCTTTCTGGACTTTTTTTGCACCAGCGCCAACCAGGTCTTCCTTCATATCCTCTCCTGGACTACAGGACTTTTGGTCAGATTTTTCCTCTCGCGGGAGCACTTCCCCCGACCTTCTGGGGAAGTTTAATTCCTCTACTGTATCCTCAAGAAAGCTTCTCTGACACTCAATACCAGGTTAGGCTCTTCTTTTCTTTTCTTTTATAAAATTATACTCTTTTCCTGGGAACACTCTTCTCAGTTTGTAAATAGGCATTAACTTGCATGATTATTTGATTAATGTTTGTCTCATCTATTGGGCTCTGTGAATGCAAAGTGAGGTGTACCTTTTCTTACCTTTGCTCATAGGCCATGAGAATGTTAGATTAAAATTTGCAGAAGAAGCACCAATTGAATTGACGGCCAGAACGGTAACAGAGTGTGCTTGCTCTGTCCAAAGGAAAGTGAATTTAGTGTGATTTCCTACATCTTCTGACCATGTTCCATTGCGGGAAGTATGATGTTTCACCACATATCTTCTCACACTGCACAATGAGTCATTTTTCATCAGGGGCTGCGGTAAACATAAAAATTGATTAGCTCAAGGGCTACAGTGCTTTTTATACTGACTGAGCTCACGGAACTCCTATTAAACATTTCCCATTGGTAAGCAGGGGCCGGGCCAGAGCAAGCACTGCTGAATTCAAGGCTGAGGTATGGGGCTCTGACCACAGTCTCCCTGAAGCCGTCTGGGTGGCTATGGAGCATGGGAAACTTATCTCCCCCCTTTTGGTTTTTTTTTTTTAAGACTCAAAGACTAAATCAATTGAAGATAATGAAGTATGGATACAAATAGGACACTTTTCCACCTGAAAGTTTCACTCTAATTCTAGAGAAAAGAAAGACTGAAAGAGAGTTGAGAGTTTCTTCATCTAAAAAGCAAAAAAGGAATAACCCTCTGTTTTCATAAAGCAATAACTAGAGAGAGTTGAAAAGATATTAATCATCACTTCTATTAATCCTGGTGAGACTGGTCACTCATTTTTTTTCTTCCCTTGATATGCTGCCCCTTCCAGTAACAGAGGCTATCAGGACAGTGTACATGGAACCCCAGAATTTGTGTCTTTAGTTAAAAAAATATCATACCAGGTCACTGATGATTCAGTGTAAAATATATAATTAGTCCAATTGTATTCATCTGTTCTACAGAATATAACAATATGTCCCACTTCCCCCATCACCTTCACCTGTTTCAGGTAAGATTTAAGTGCTACCAATCCCTTGTAAACCCTTAGAAAGCTTAACTCTATACAATAGACTAGAACAGTGCTTCCCAATTTTTGTCATTGAGATTCTTCTAAGTCAGAAATTGAGAAACATAAATATGTCCCTGCAGGGCGTGGAAGAACCTGGGTAGGTGGTAAGATTTTAGCAGCCTCTGCAACAAATAAATGTCCGAAAACTCATGCAAATTTTACATTTTGTTTTTTTAAAAAATCTATGTCAGTTTTCATATACAAATATTTACTTTCGTAACCATCAAGTAAAATTGATGATAAAGTCCTTACTTTCTAGTCCTACAAGCTGCTCTAGGCTCATCTTGTGTTATTTCCTGCCCCAGCCCTATAACCCAGCATTTTTTCACAGAGCCCTAGTTCCTTTCATTGGAGAATAGTATTAGAAACAAATCTGGGAATACTCCTTACTACCAGAATATGGATTTCTCAGCTTACAGATCAAGGAAATACGTCTGTGTATACTACATCTGTATACACACATATCTATGAAAATTTCTAAATGAATCCATCTGTATCCATATTAAGCTAAACATGAGTTCATACTGATGTCTCCAACCCTAATCCATTACCACACGGATCATTCCGATCTTCTCCTTGCTTGTCTGTAACCAATTCAACAGTGAGAAACCTGGGTCCTTCCTACCATCCATCATCCTATGCTTAATTGTTCAATTCCAGTTTGCATATCTAATGATACAAGAACAGTTAACCCATACCTTGTGAGAGAAATGACTTTATCAGCTAGGACACGGTGGTTAGGTACAGTTTCTTTTGCCTTTAGTCTTAAGAATCTACTCATTAACAAGGTTACCTAGGCCTGAACCTTTTTCTCCCAACTCCTTCAGTAAGACTGTTCCATACACTTGTAATACAGTTAGTTTCTCTTACTGCAGTCTGGATTCCATCCTGGGATTCTCCAACCTCTTAACGATTTATCTTTAATTTGTATACACTAAGGTGTTTTCTTTGTGGTATAAGGTTTTATGAGTTTTGGCAAATGCATAATGCTATGTACTCACCAGGACAATATTATACAGAATAGATTCACCATCATAAAAAATCCCCTGTTCTTCACCCATTCAAACCTTTCCCCATCAACCAAACCCCTGGAAACCACTGATCTTTTTGCCATCTCTACAGTTATGCCTTTTCTTGAATGTCCTGTAAATGGAATCATAATGTAGCCCTTTAGGCAGCCTTCTAGCTCTTAACAACATTCATTTAAGAGTCATCCATATCTTTTTGTGGCTTTAGAGCAGTTTCTTTTTATCGCTGAATAATATTCCATTGTATGAAAGTACCAAAGTTTTTTGTAAGAAGCTACCAAACTATATTCAAAAGTGGCTATACCATTTTCCATTCCCACCAGCAGAGAATAAAAGTTCCTGTTGCTTTGCATGCTAGCCAGCAATTTGTCAGTTTTTTTGGATTTTAACCATTCTAATAAGTGTGTAGTGGTATCTCATTGTTGTTCTCATATGTATTTCCCTAATGACAAATGATGTTTGCTATGGATTGAATGTTTGTGTCTCCCTAAAATTCGGACCAAAAAAAAAATCCATTCACTTGGGATAGAAATCAATTCATTTGGGGGAGAGAACACTTTGAAAATTTCTAAGCTTTATACTCATTGTTCTTGGAAATATCCATTGTGTATTTGCCATCATACAAAAAGAATAATCGGGCTTCCCTGGTGGCGCAGTGGTTGAGAGTCTGCCTGCTGATGCAGGGGACACGGGTTCGTGCCCCGGTCCGGGAGGATCCCACATGCCGCGGAGCAGCTGGGCCTGTGAGCCGTGGCCACTGAGCCTGCGCGTCTGGAGCCTATGCTCCGCAACGGGAGAGTCCACAACAGTGAGAGGCCCGTGTAGCAAAAAAAAAAAAAAAAAAAAAAGAATAATCTAAATGCCCTTGAGATATGTAGGGAAGGCCACGTTTACTCTGTTTAGAATTAAATACAAATGGAATTTTTGGACTTGAAGGAACACTAGATATCATCCAGTCCAATCTTATGTTGACACAGATGAGGAAACTGAGGTTGAAGGGTCTAAGTGACCTTGTCAAAATAGCACTGATTAATTATACTATGTCAAGCCAAGAATAGAATTAAAGTCTCCAAACTCCAGGCCAGTGCTCCCTCCATTCTACACCTTGGCTCTCTGTAATCACTTCTCCAAATTGAAATAAACTTGGGATTGCAGAGACCAAAAATGATAGAATTATTAAGTAAGTCTTTTTTACAATGAAGTCTTTTTTACAATGAAACAAATCTTTCAAGAGTATAGAAGTAAAATTTAAGAATAACATAAAAATCAGGAATACCTTCCAAAGCAAAGTGACATTTCTCTCTTTCTTAGTGTTGTCTTCATTAATTATTCTCCAAAATTCAGGTCCTCTGATAGGAACTGCAAAATAACAAGGAGCCCAAGTTGTATATGTGTTCTTGGAAGGATTACTTTTCAGTCACATTGGAAGCACATACTTGTGCATTTTTAAGACACATTCACAAAATCTTTGCAAACCTTTTATATCCGTGACAATTGTGTAGGCTGGAGTACTCCAATTACTCCAATATCCCAGTCCATCTAGCCTCTTACAGCGCACCTGGACAGCATAGACTGCACACAGGTCTGGCACCGGGAAACTGGCAGATTTTAATTTTGCATCATACACCTCAAACACCTATAAAATAAGTCAAACTATTAGATTGATCATTACTAACACATATGTAGCTAAAGGGCCCTGAAGTGCATTTTATTTGAAACCCTAACACTACTCCAAAATTAAGAGAGAACTGACTGTGTTTTCTGGCTTTATAAATACTCTTATTAGGCTTGAATCATGAGCTCCTTCAAGTTAAGGATTGCCTCAGTCATCTTGTTATTTCCATCTCATGACAAGAGTTGGACTGGCCCACTTGCAACCTCACTTCCCAATCACTCTTTTACCCTATTACTAATCTCTGTCCACTAATCCTCTATACACAAAGACTTAAGAATTTTAACCTAGTGGTTAGATAGGGCCTGCTGCAGAGAATCTCTGATATTCAGTCTCCTCAATAAGCAAGTAAACTGTCACATTTATTACAGCTGAACTCACTGTGATCTAATTCTATTCTAGGGTTCCTGCTATTTCTAGGTCTTTGCAGGCTGCCATCAGAAAACTGACAAAGGAAGGCATCATATGCACACTTGCCACTAAGGGTGTGATTCTGGTTGTTTGATAAAAGCAGCTTCTTCCAAAATGTGTCCCACTGAACATGTGTGTACTAAAGAACATTGTTAAAGGGAAAAAGATTCCTTGGTAAAATGAGTTTGAGAAACATAGGATGAAATAAAGTTACAAATGTTTCTTAAATTCAGGACTTCTCTAAACCTTTAATATGTAATATACCATGATTCTACACTAGGGACATATGGTGATTCAGGGTTTCTTAAACTTTATTAAGCCATGTGATCTTTCTTCAAGAAACATTTTATGGGACCAATGTACTATAAAACACATTTTGGGAAATGATAAATAGCAGGAAAGTTCATGTCTTAAAAGGGTTAGAATTAGATCAATCTATTTAATAAAAAGAGCTATGGAATACAGGAGGATGTACTTTTATGCCAAAAAAATAAACCTTATGCAATAAAATTCTTAAACAGTTATAAGAAATAATATTTAGTGAGGCAAGCTGAAGAAATTTCCAGGTAAAAGGTACCTTCCATTGTACTTTTTTTCCACTTAAACCATAGCGAATCTGGAACTGAAGATTATTCTCTGGAAAGACTGGCTTCTCCCAAGATATTTTCAATAATCCAATTTTTACAGTAATTTCTGCTTTCACACTAGACGGAGGCAGTGGTTTCACTAGAAAATTTTTTTAAAGTATTATATAACAGTAATTTAAACAGTAATAATACTTTTAAAATGTTATTATGATGTTATAATATTCCATATCTTCTATTTGTAAAGTAACATCTCTTTCTCAAAACCTTCTCCTTCATTATCTCATTTGATCCCCTACAACTTTATGTGATACATAAGAAAGGGATTATCTCTATTTTGAAAATAGAGAAGTTGATTGAAAAAAGATCAATGCATCGTCCACGTCACTCTGCACATTAACTGTAAGACCCGATTAGAAATGGAACCATTGGCTCTGCATGCAAAAGATACCATACTGATCATATGAGGAATATCAGTAGCAAACTCTGTTCTATATAGAGTTTTCATTAAAAGCAAAAAACTATACACCACATTCATTTCCACACGTGTGATTTTCAAAATCTTCTACTGTCTGTTGTTAGGTATTTCTAGGTCAAGGTCAGAGGAAGTCTTCCAGAGTAAAGCCTTGGTTCTCTACAATCTGAGGAAAATAAGCTTTTTAAAGGGTAGAAATAGAGGCAAAGATGAACAGAACAGCAAGGGCTTTAAAAAATAATAAAAGGCAACATGCAAACTCAACGTATTTGGGAACTAACATCTCACAGCTCAAGCACAACAGTGTGAACCTCTGAAGCTACAGACTTCATCAACAATACTTCCTTAGACTACTGATGGCCAAAACACCTAAACTTTTTAATTACTATACAGTATCTCATGCTTATTCAATTCCTCATGTGCCAAGAAGACGTTCTTCACCAACCAGTAAGATGACATATATTTCATCTCTTGAAAAGATAATTCCTCTTCAGGAAAGGAAGTATGAGCATTCAAGAGACCCAAACACATTAAAGCTGTGATTGCACTTGACGGAATCATATGGCTATCACATGTATATATTCCATGAATATCTAGTTTATAGAAAGAATGCTTTGAAGTACAATGGTTTATGTGATCCCCACAATACCCACATTAGGGAGGTAATACCCACATTAGGAGCTTTCCACATTCTATAGGTGACAAAATAGTCACGGAGCACTTAAGTGACCAGCCCACGTTTACAAAGCTAGTAATAAGTGGAGCTGGCATTTGGATTCCAAAGTTGAATTTTCACATTGTTTTCTAGTACTCGGTAGGCAATATAAGTGCAATTTAAATGCCTTATGTTAGTACTGAAAAGAATAACATCAAAAATTGTTCAGATATCGAACTGAATCCATGTTGCAGTTGTCGTATAATACATGTGAGGGTATATCTGTGCATGTCTGTAGGGTAGGGAAGTAGGACAGTTCCTTGCTATCTTAGGATATTTAGTACCAGAGAAGTATTGCTTACAGTAAACTCATTTAAAATGGAACGAAACTAAACAGGAAGGGGCAGTGAGAGGGCAGATCAATTAACTGGGACTTCATATTGAAAAACTTTTTTTAATTATGACAACTTTATGCTATATTTAACAAAATATAGATTTGAATTCAGATGTGTACTAATTATTTGAAAATACAATGGATCAAATGTTAATTTCTGGTACAATTCACCAACAAAATATTATATAGCATCAAAAGATACTCTTCTACATTTGCTGCAAAATCATAAATGGATCATTTCCCAAAGATTTCACAGTGGGGCTTCCCTGGTGGCGCAGTGGTTGAGAGTCCGCCTGCCGATGCAGGGGACACGGGTTCGTGCCCCGGTCTGGGAAGATCCCACATGCTGCAGAGCAGCTGAGCCCAGTGAGCCATGGCCGCTGAGCCTGCGCATCCGGAGCCTGTGCTCCGCAACGGGAGAGGCCACAACAGTGAGAGGCCCGCGTACCGAAAAAAAAAAAAGGATTTCACAGTGATACTTAGAGTAACATATCAAAATCTCCAAGGGGTCTCTTATTCCTTTGAAATCAAAATATCCTTTTAAAAGAATGTTTAAAATGTTATAATGGATGTCATCATCCTTGTCTATTTTCTCTTTATTTCACTTGAGTTATTGTGAATCCTTCTGCTTCCTACCCAGCCTTACAAATTAAAGCCTTGAGCTATGACTACTCAGATTACAAAAGCCGTCAGAATATCCAAATTAAACTTTTAGATTAAAAGCATCAAATATTTTCATAAGTACATTGGGAAAAAAACATAAAATAGTGCATTATTTAGAATAATATTACTACTAAATTTATACCCAGTGATCAATATAATTCATCAAATTATATGCTGAAAATCTTCCTATTATTGATTTAAAATAAAGCCAAAAGTATAAAACTTTCTAAGGCTAACTGTCTTTTCAATTCCACCGTAAGTAGGAAAAAAAATTTTTTAATCTAGTGTGATCAGAAAATTCAACAGTTACCCTGAACCAACCTGAATCCAAATATGCTAATAAAAATGAAGACATACATATAGTTTTTGACATACCCACGGAGTCAGGAATGACACATGTTGGTGGAGAGTCCAGTGAACCCAAGGAGTGATTAATTCTAATCCACATTGTATAGCCGGATAATAGAAAGATTGGCTGAAATAGGCATTCATAAAAACCATCTCTCTGCAAGTGGCAATCTTTGGGTTCAGATATGGGATGGATAGATGGAACATCAGAACAGTAAAGGCTGCTCCTTAAAAGATACAAAAACAATCAATAAATATACAACACTGATGAAAGCAATATTTGAGAATTCTGCTTTGTTGTTTAAAATAGACAGTTTTTGCTCCATCTAAAAGTAGTTGTTCTTATTAGAAAGGCATTTTTGAATTCTCAGCTATATCACAATCTTTCCATGAAAAGAGAAAATAACCCTTCTTAAATATATCACTAGACAGTAAGTGGGTACGCAAATGAAATAAATGGCAATGTTCTAACGGGGAGGTAGAGATCCAATTGGAGATAGAACTTACAACACTTTGGAAGCTACGCTAATATACCGAAGTGATCGAATTTTTAAAATAAAGATCACAAGTGGTAATGGGGAATTCCTGATATGGAAAGGAAGATAAATTCCTTGCACTTTAAATTCCACAAAACAAATTGAAAACATAATGATAGTAGATTGTAGCTTACTTGACATTGTCCTAATCTTTTCTAGCTCAAAGCAATATAATTAAAATAATATTAATTATTGACTTCTATATGGATCATATAGTCAGGTATATCACTTATTTTCTCAGAGAAGAAAATTAAGAAAATATTTTTTTATCACTACATCCCAATCAACACTCCACCTCAGAGAATACAAAGCATTTCTCCTCTTCTTTGCAATAGCCCTTCTGCCATTATTTGCTTTAAATATGGTATTTAAGTGGCTAAAGTAGCAGTTACTGTTTCCATAAGAATGGGAGTAAGGAGGTTACAAGAAAATGAAAAATCTATATTTTTCTGTCTTTCATTTTCCATTTTTTGTGACTCCTTTTTCTTCCTATTTCCTCAAAATTACAAGTGTTTGTGTGTATGTGTGTGTGTGTGTGTGTGTGTGTGTGTGTGAGAATCAGTGTGGTGGGTGGGGTTAAATGAGAAAGAGGGATGAAGAGTCATCTGTGCATAAAAAATAAGAACCATGACCTTGTACAGAAGCACACTAATAGTCCACTTGGAATCCAAAGGTTAGCATCATTATCGTCACGACAGATATAACCATTTATTGAATGTTTACCAGCAGAAATCATATCACTTAACTATAATTAAATAAAATGTCATTAATTCTCACAGAAACCCTGCAAGTCCTATTATTCATTCCATTTTACAGACAAGGAAATTGAGGCCTTAGAGAGGTTAAAAAAACTTGAACACATATATTCAGCTAGTTTCATGGTTCTTCTATAAATAT
The DNA here is from genome assembly GCF_949987515.2 of Delphinus delphis. Lineage (NCBI taxonomy): Eukaryota > Metazoa > Chordata > Mammalia > Artiodactyla > Delphinidae > Delphinus > Delphinus delphis. The sequence continues at coordinate 55,936,266 of NC_082683.1, read as the reverse complement.
TAGGAAGATAAATGAGTCCAAATGCTTATGGAATAGTTGTCCACAAACACCATTTTTAATGTGAAAATGCCATGGAAAGAAAGTAAAGACAGATTACAAAAGTAAAATGGTATGCCATGAATATTCTATTGATTTTAAAGTTCTCATATCAGGTAAGATGAAGACAGCTATGATTCCCACGTGAGAAACAAAGAAATTGCCTCATTTTTTTCTAATATTACTTAAGAATAGACTGGGAGCATTAGCAATAGGAATCAGAACACAGTATTTGAGGAAATGGATTTGTTTTTCAAGCAGAAATTTTAGATTTTAAGAATAAATGAGCACAAGCTATACAAATTGAAAGTCCCAGTACAAACTGAGACAGGGTGTTTAAGAGTAGTACACACACTTGAAAACTACTAAAGAATGTTATAAAAATTGTCCTAATCAAGAGTGTTATTATTTTAGATAAAGGTCTCTGTAGAGAGAAGAATACTATAGGAAGACGATGACTTTAATTCTTTTCAAATCAGAGAATGGTAAAAAAAAAAAAAAGCCACGCAAATTACTCTTTACTAGAATTGTTTAATCCTTATTAAGTAAACAAAGTTATAGTTACCAAAGGGGAAAGGGCGGGGAGGGAGGGATAATTTAGGAGTTTGGGATTAACAGATACCCAGTATTATATATATAATAGATAAACAACAAGGATTTACTATATAGCACAGAGAATTATATTCAGTATCTTATAATAACCTATAATGAAAAGAATTTGAAAAAGAATAGATACATATATATATACATATATATATATATAACTGAATCACTTTGCTGTACACCTGAACATTGTAAATCAACTATATTTCAATTAAAAAATAATAATAATCTTACCTATTTCTAAAGACCATTCATATTATCTCTTACAATATCTGTACCACTACCTCCAACCTTTTTCTAAAACATTAATCTTCAGCAAATGATACAAGGCTTCTATAATCCTTGATATTCTCCTCTAGCCAATTCTCCAAGTCAAATTAAAATGTATAGACATTAATTTTTTGGATTTCATTTACTAACTAAAATGCAACTGTGGAGAATTAACTGATCATCAGAAAAAAATAATCTGAAGCAAAAACAAATTACAATCTTTTTGTGTGTGAATTTTTTCAAGAATCACCAATTTATTTAACCCTCTAAAAATTTCCTAATTAAGAATATTCTACCTTCCTCTTTTGGGAATAAATCTACAAGACTACTGCTATGGTGATATTCTACAGGAGATGTTTATCTCACCATATCCACAGAAAAATAAAACAGCAAAAATATACATACCTCTGATACCTCAACTGCAAAGTGCTTCCCACAAGTGATTGGATTGCACTGGGTGACCATCTGCAAGTCATTTTAGTTAAGTACCCATCAGTTTCACATGATATATTGATATTGACATCTATTTAAAACACATTAAAATATTACTATAAAGCAAAAGCACCAAAACATTTTTAATGAAAATAAAATTTCCTTAACATCTTCAATGGGACTCTAAGATAGAGCCCATAATAAAAATGTATCTCATGGAATAAAATGAAGAAAATCCCGGGATTCTTACCAATCACATATAACTCAGCATAGCGATGGTGGCACTCATGCTCATTGCAGCAGTACACTGCGTCATAGGTGAACTTTCCTCGGGGTTTGGTTGCATTCAAATTAGGAAAAGTAACTTTGCTAACATGGTCACCCACAACATCATACTGGCTTTGGGGAATTTTCTCAGCTAAATTCATCCACCAAACAATCTTTTTTGAGGAAATTATCTTGTTTTCATTTTTATAGATGCAGTGAAAAGAAACGTTAGACCCAACGGTTGTCAGAATTTTAGGTGGAAAGTATATGACATCTGTAATGGGGAAAACAAAGGTAGGATGTTAGATGAAGACAGAAAACATCACGTAAGCAATTGATACCATGTAAAAAAGATTCACAAGGCATTCAGGATTATACTGCCCAAAATAAAATGAGTGCGCTGAGAGACTGCAGAACTGTAGCTGCCTGTTCGTGTACAGTTAGTAAGTGTCCCAAGTACTCCCATTCCCAAGTGACTTGAGCCTCCATAAATGTCCTCAGTATTTTCTAAACACAGAGACTTATGCATTATAAAATATGTTTTAGACAGTAATTGTCACTTGCTAACTGATAGGCAGGAAATTAATGAAAATGAAATGTAGTCTAATTCCACAATGGTATGTCTTCCATCAGACTCTGCTTTCAGAATCAGTGAACCTTAGCGCAAGTTCTTAAGTCAAATCCCTACAAAACAAAATCCTGAAGAATAAATGGTGATAGCCACTGTCTCGTTTGGATACATGAAAATTTCAAGTAAGCAGGAAGAGAAATAAGCTTTAAATAAGAAAACTTGTTAGGAAATGTAAAATCAATGATGCACCAGTAAACAAAGCAGGCAAAACTGTAAATACTGTTCTGTCGTATCATTTTAAGTTATTTAGTGCCAGTACCCTGTGGTTGAGGACAAGGGGAATCCGTATTTTTCTAAAATATCATTTTTAATGCCTATACACTATTCCATACTACTCTTTCAGTCTCCTATTGTTGGAAACATAGTTTGTCTCTATGTTTTATTAGAAACAATAAAAATAAATGAATGTTTACATAGGACGGAATTATTTCTGCCATAGTGTATTACAAAGACAGGGTATTTCAGTTGTACAATTTAAGGTAAGCTATTTTCTGCTGATATAATATGAATATCTGTTTTCATACATATTTGGATTACCCTCAAAACAAGTCCAAAAAAGCCTTGACTAGTTTTTATTATTTTTCTCTTTTCAGTAATAGCATGCTAAACTCCAATGCCTTTATATTTATAATCCATATAAGATATTGGCATCTTGTATGTCTACAGTCAAGCATAAACAGGAAAAAATTTATTTCTTTATTGTAAAATAAGGAAACAATAATGATTTTCTTCTCATGACCAAGTATCAATACCTTTACAGGATCTACATTAATAAATTTTATTAAAAAAGGAAATTCTATTGATAAATATTAGTGAATTACTCAAAAGAACATAAATCATGGATCAAAACATTTTAGATAAGTTATTTTAAAATGTGTTATCATAGCTCCAGAAAATAGCTTTTTTTTTTAATTCTTGGAGAAGATTACCTATCTTTCTTTAAGGACAAAATATTTTCTTTAACCTGGTATAAGAGCTGCACAGGAAGTGTAGAAATTATCTAATATCTGTTTCTCCTCTTCTTTCACAGCAACAAGAATGCAGTTAATAAAGGTACTACAAGAATTCAGCAATTCTAAAGTTGTTTTTAGTATGTAAATTGCAATATTCTTGTACTTTATAAGTTCTGGGAAGGTCCTGAGTTTTCCTCTAAAAGCCCAAGATCTCCCAACAGCTATAGAGAAAGAACCTATCCAATTCATTTTAAAAGAATCCATAAGATGCAACTTCCCTGGCAGTCCAGTGGTTAAGACTCCACATTTCCAATGCTGGGGGCGCGGGTTCCATCCCTGGTTGGGGAACTAAGGTCCCACATGGCGGGTAACCAAAAACACAAACTGATTTTTTTTAAAAAAGACATAAGACCTACAAAATTAGAAAATAAAGGGATTCATACCCCATTTAAAAATAAATAAAAGAATCCATAATAATTCCTTGACTAGGAATAGTCAATGCTTCATTAACTGTGAACTTGGTAGGTTCACTTTTAATATATTAATGAATAAAAAGTAGTAGTTACAAAGGTACTGAGAATTAGCATTCTGTCTGCAGTAATACATCAAGTAACCTCTGTTTTTTTTAAAAAAAACAAACCCAAACTGTTTGAAAATGATAAGGTGGGTGTGCTAATTCATTCTAAACAAATTAACACCTCAATCTTACAGAATGTTTCTGTTTGGTGGATGCCGTTACAGTACAATGGAGGTGAATCTAATTAGTGAACAATGGAGTGAACAATGGAGGTGAACAATGAGTGAACAATGGAGGTGAATTAGTGAACAATGGAGGTGAATCTAATAATATTAGGTAACTAGACTTAAAGGACAAGGATTCAAATTCCTTTACACAAGAACAGGAAGTCCCCGAGTTTGGAGACATACTTTGCTGTTGCACACCTTTCAGGGAATAAACCTCAAGTGTGGTCAGCACTGTGAAGTGCAGACATTGCAGCCAACGTAACTCAGCAAACCTAAACCTAAAAAACCTAAGCAGCACTAAAACCTCATTTACCAGGAATCATGAAGGAAATGAGGTGTTCCACTAAAATGCTCTATGTAATTAAGCTTACTGCTTACTAGCTTTAAGAATCAATTTTATTTTTTATTTATTTATTTTTTTGCGGTACGCGGGCCTCTCACTGTTGTGGCCTCTCCCGCTGCGGAGCACAGGCTCCGGACGCACAGGCCCTGCGGCCATGGCTCACGGGCCCAGCAGCTCCGTGGCATGTGGGATCCTCCCGGACCGGGGCACGAACCCGTGTCCCCTGCATCGGCAGGCGGACTCTCAACCACTGCGCCACCAGGGAAGCCCTAAGAATCAATTTTTAGTGCCACCAGAAATCTTGCATAATTATACATTTATGCACTTAACTGTTTTACTAGTGGTTACAAACATGAACTTTGGAATTAGGCTACTTTCTAACTGCATTAACTTTTACAAGTTATTTAACCCTATCTAACTCTCAATTTCTTTGTCTATGAAACAGGAATAACAGTACCTATCTCACAGGGTTGTTGAAAGGATAAAATGATAGTACGTGCAAAGCACTTAGAACAGTGCCTAAACACAGGAGGCACCCTATAATTGTCAATACTATTATTATTAATCAATAAGGAATTATCAATCTACTTCTACCTTTTATTTGTGATTCAATACGCATTACATCATTACAGTAGACAATACTGTGATAGAGAAATGTGCTTGGGAGATACTAAAATGTATAAGATTTTCTCCCCACTCTTGGTGTCCTAGTCTACTTTCTATTTGGCAAGTTTCTGTCTTTCCCTTAATAATCGCATGGTACCACTTAGTGGCATAGGAGCTATCCAAGTTTGTTAAATTAGTAAGCTTAACTTTACGCTCACTGCTAAATCAACAAATTCTGCCGTTTGGAGCAGCCATTTGCTCACTGTCTGGATTTACTTCTCACTTATTTTCCGGTTTTTCTGTTTGGGATGTCTACAGTCACTAGAGGGACACACCTGTGTTGAATAAGTAAAAGGCTAGCTGTTAATGGTAATATTGTTGGATATTGCACAAGTTAAACGTGTTGAATATCTGCTGAGTGTTTTACATGGTACTTGCTATCTCCATATATCCATAATCAACCTGAGTGAGTTTGAGTGGGAATAATTTTTGCACATTTGACACATCAGACAACTAGTCAAAGGACCATGAACTGCCTTCCTATAGTCACAACCTGGTTTGTGCCAGGGCTAGCACCATTAGACTCCTGGACCTCTATGTAAAATATTGCACCTCAACTCCACGAGGGAGCTGTGAATAAATTGCAGTTTTTCTGATGTTAAAGATACCTTTAAAAATATGAAAACTGGGACTTTCTTAGTGGCGCAGTGGTGAGAGTCTGCCTGCCGATGCAGGGGACACGGGTTCGTGCCCCGGTCCGGGAAGATCCCACATGCCGCGGAGCGGCTGGGCCCGTGAGCCATGGCCGCTGAGCCTGTGCGTCCGGAGCCTGTGCTCCGCAACGGGAGAGGCCACAACAGTGACAGGCCCGCGTACCACAAAAAAAAAAAAAAGAGAAGAAAATTGAAAGTAAAAACTCTGAAAAGCAAGCATCTGGAGTGAAAAGAATTGCTTAATTATATATGTAATACTCAAATAAAATTTTAATACTTAAAAATCTCTGCCAAATAAATATACCTGATTTTCAAGTGTAAATTCAGGAGCTGTCAATACAAGTAGTGTTCTGAATTTGTAAATTTGGAACTATTATATTAACTCTATCTTTTGGGTAAGAAAGAGTAATTCAGCAAGATACTGCTATGGGTGCACATAAATGTGGGAGCTCTCACACAAGTTTTCATTAACAGGTTAAAAATTTAAATTGTTCAAAATTTAAATTAAAAGTTAATATGGTGTTCCTCCTTTAGGTTTACTGCCACAAAATTTAAGATGCATATAATATGCCAAAGGCAAATTCAAGAACCATATTCCCCTGTCAGTAGAAGTGACTCTTATAAAACCTACCTTGTGTGGTAAAGGTAAGGGGGGTGCTCCAGTCACTCCAGATTCCTGGGCCATCCAGTCTCTTGCTCCTCACCTGAACCTCATATGAAGACCCAGGAAGCACACTGTCTACTAGCAGAGATGTAGCTGAGACAATCTCATCAGCCTGTTAAATATTATTTGAAAACATCAGAGCATCAGGTCGGTGTGAAACCTTCACCAAAATTGATCACAAGCAGGTCTCAACTAATCTCACAGAATTAAAATCTTACAGAGTAGTTAGCTGGCCACAGTGGAATTTAAAAGAGATCAATAACCCAATAACAAATGTTTGACTGACAATAGTCAATAAAATTTTAAATAGCCTGTAAGTCCAAGGAAAAAAATCACAATGATAATCAGCATTTAACTGAATGATAACGAATGCTGACCTCTCAGAATTTGAGAGATACAGCTAAAGTCAGTGGGAAGCTTCAAGCCTCTGCTGACATCTGTAACACACATGGTAGAAGATGACGCACAGGGGTGAACAGAGAACTATAAGCATTCCTAGAGCAAAGTGTCCCAGAAGGAGGGCATGAATAATTTTAAGGACCCAAGGCTGATGATCAGCTATAGTGAATCAAAATATTGAAGAGACCTAACTGCATGAAACAACCAATGATGTACTCCAGAGATATTGAACTCCCTGGCTCATTAAGACTGTGGAGCACCGCAGACTAAAAATGGCGAAAAGCATCAGAAATGCATTAAACAATTTCAGATCACCTGTAGTTAAAATCCTATTATCTCCATTTTACAGATGAGAAAGCTAAAGCCCAGAGAAGCCTCAACTGCTTTTTCCATACATGACACTGGATTCTCATTCTGTTCTTTATGAATATAAAGTCTTAAAAAATTAGCCCAGATCTAAAAAGACAGGTCTTTACCTCTAAATTAGATAACAATTAGTTTCACAAATTATAGTGCCGAAGTCTTTGCATGGCCCACAAGGCTCTTTATGACCTCCTCCTCCGCTCCCCCTCTTTGACCATCCACTAATACTATTGCCCTCACTCACCACCCTGGCCTCCAGCTTCTCATCCAGCTTAGGGCCTCTGAATTGCTATTTTCCCTATTTAGACTCCAATTCTCCCAGATATCTACATCACCACTTCCTTCAAATCCCTGTTCAAATATCACCTTCTCAAGGAGAGCTTCCCCTACCTCCATTTAATATTTCAACCCACCCTCTCCCGCTAGCATTCCCAAGCTCCCCTCATCCTGTTCTACTACACAATGGATCCTGAGTTCTTGGCACGTAGTAGGCGCTCAATACTTACTGAAAGAACGAAAAAAGGATTTGACACACTATACATGTTTGTACTGCATGTAAACAAATATATTGAGCAATAAGAAAAAATAAGGATGACATATAAAATCAGAAACCAGAGAAGGTCTTTAGGTGAAAATATTATAGTTATGAATTCAGTAATTCTGTATCTGGACTTCTTGTAGCCATTAGTTGTGCGTGTGTGTGTGTGTGTGTGTGTGTGTGGTGTGTGTGTGTGGTGTTAATGAGAGGGAGAGGGAGAAGGAGAGTGAGAGGAAGGGTGTGAAGAAGAGAAAGAGAGAGAGAGACAGAGAATTAATCTAATATACATAAACTTTTGGAAAAGAAACTTTTCCTCGCAGTAAATTCTGGGAGGAATTTGTCATGCTCCTCAAAATATAACATGGATCTACATGTAAGACATATTGAGTAACATCAAACAATTTTTCTAAAATCATTTTATGGAAGATGCAGAAATGCTGTATATATGCTCATTTCTTACGCTGCTCCTGAATGAAAGCCAATGGTATGACATTAAATTATGACTGATTCTGCTCCAGAAGCAGTATGCACATTTGGTATGCAGAGGTGTTCTGTATGGGATTTGAAGGGGATCTCATCTTTCCTTAATTGCTTCTCAACTTTTCATTTTATTTACTAAAATATACTTACTTTTCTCATATTTTTTGTAGAATTCTCTGAATATTTCACTTGATATTGAAGTTGAAATGGTACCAAGGTTGGGCTGGACCAAGAAATCTTTAAATTACCAGTATCTGTGATTTTCATACACAAACCTAATGGTGGATCAGGCTTCACTTAAGAAAAAAAAAAGAACACTTTTAAGTCATGTCATTTTCATGATAATCATAAAGTGAAGTCAAAATGAGTTTTTAGCATATCCTATTCTTTCAACTAAAGTGTCTTTATTCAAAGGCTACTTACAGAACCAAAATATTGGTTCTACTCCTGTACCTTACTATAGCAATCCATGTATCTTCATTTCCTTTTCCCTACATGGTAAAAACTATAAATCAGTAAATGATGTTATTTGATAAATGTGAATTCCTGCTGCAAAAAAGCCTGCCTTACTTTATTTAACCTAGCTTTTGCTATGCTTATTTGAATCCTCCCCTGACAAAACCCACTGTTTTAGCAAATGACAAGTGGAAAAGTATATTACAGAGCACTATTTGGAAAATGCATATAAATTTTGCATGCAAAAATCAATGCACATATTCATGCAAATTCATGTAAATATGCATGCAAATTCAGTATATTTATTACTTTTAAAATACAACAAATCCAGATATACCCATTCAAATAGCCCAAACCATGCACAGTTTACACGCAGTAAACACAGCATTAGCAGGCCCTGGCTTGTCACCAGAAATGGGGATGGAGTTTCTTATCCTAATGGGGTATTTAACTCAGTTTATAATTTCTGAGTTCATGTGTATATGTGTTTTTATGTACACCTATGCATTTGTGTATATTAATACATGGAGATTTGTGTGTGTGTGGCTTTAAACATAGAATATAACCTTTAAATCATTTGTAGAAACAAAGCAAACATCTTACAATAAAGGATTGATTGAATAAATAATGATTCATCCCTTTAAGGGAAATCTATACAGCCTTTAAAAATCATATTAGAGAATAATATTGAAAATGTTTAATACTGTTAGTTTTAAAAGTTTATTAAACAACATCTATAGTTGGATTCCTGATTTATTAAAATTTACACATTAAAGGATATTTGTAAAATAGAAATAAATGCCAAAATAGTAGATAATAAATGAATAAAATAATTTTTCTTCTTTGTGCATCTCTATGCTTTCAAGATTTTTGTGATTAACAGGAATTATTCATGAACACAGAAATCACCATTACATTGGAATATTTACTGACTTTTATTTTCAAGAAAAAAAATGCCACATTCTTTACACATTCCATATTTTCATGAATTTAGTCATAGTTTTTTTTCTTTCCTTGAGTCAAAATTAATGAAGTTTTTACTTTCTGTGACATATTACAAATTTTAGTTACTTTAAAGCAGGTATATCTAAACCGTAAAGTCCAGAAACAACAGGTGAAATTCACTGAGTTCTCGTGACCAATAAGACAGAAAACAAAGACACCAAACAGACATGAAATCACAAAATTATAAACTATTTTACACTTCCTATTTGCATACATATATGTCTTCATATTAGAAATCTAAAAATAAATCTTTCCCTGGACCCCCTATGTACTCAGTCCCAGACCTCATCTACCTGCTTCTTTCAGAGGAAAATTCCTCCAAAGAGCTGGCATACTCACTTTCTCCACTTTGCATCCCATTTTCCTGAGCAACCTATTCTGATCAGGTCTTTCTTCTCACTAGTCCACTGAAACTACTCTTACCAAGGTCACTACACTTTGCCAAATCCAATGTCAACTGTCTGATTCATTTTACTCCATCTCTCAGCAGTATTCCTACTGCTTGTTCCGTGAGTAGCTGAAATACTTTTTTCACTTGGCTTCCAGGCCACCACCCTCCTTTACTCCTCTTTTCTCTCTGATCATCCCTCAGTCTTTCTCTCACTGAACTCTAAATATGTGATCTCATACAATCCCATAAACATCTGTATGCTACAGACTCCCAAATATATATCTCCCCTGAACTCCAGGCTCATATATCCAACTACATACTCAACATCTCTTCGGTTTCTAATAAGCATCTCAACCATAATATGTCACACACCTAATCCTCTCTAATATCCCCATCTCAGCATCTGGTACCACTATTCTGGTACCACCCAGGTCCAAGCCTAACTATTATCCTTGATTCCTCTCTGTCCTTCACACTCCATACCCAATCCACTAGAACGTTCAGTCAGCACCATCTCCTAAATAGATCCCAAGCCTGATCATTTCTTTACTTCTCCACTGCAACAACCCTAAGCCAATGGGACAATTCCAACAGCTTCCTATCTGATTCCTCTGCTTCTACTCTTGCAACTATCTTTCCTTCCTTCCTCATCAATTTCCTTCTTCACATGCAGCATAAATTTTAAACATATGCATGCTTACACACGCACACATGCACACACACACTCACACACACCCTTGATCATATCACTCTCCTGGTTCAAATGCCTCCACTGCAATTAGAATAAAATCCAAAAGTTGTAACCCTGGTTTATGGTATGACCTGGACCCAGATGACTCTCTAACCACATCTCTAAATATTCTCCTACTTCATTCATTCCATGCAAAAGAGTCTTGTATTTGGTTCTTCCAACTTCCAAGCTCATTCCATCCCAGGAATTTTATGAGTGCTATTCTTCCTGCTTGGAGCACCTTTTGTTTTCGCATGGCTATCTCTTTTCTTTCAGCTTAAATGCTATCTTCTAAAAGAGGACATCTATAACTGAGATAATAGCCCCTACACCTGACATTCTCCATCACACAACTTCTCTTATTTCTTTCATAGCACTTTAAAAAATATTATCACTTATATCCCAATACAAGGAAAGATATTTTCCCCAAAATTATCGAAATAAGACAAAATCATTTTTAAGGTTCTTATAAAGTCTATCGCAGCAACTTCTCTTAACTACTTTACTTTTAAAAACAATTTAATTCAATGCTGGCTCTAAATATTTCTAAAAATCACCTGATAGAACTGGTTTTAAAAAGAGAAAATGATGATACTTTATAGATTTTGTATTTTTCCCTGTGGTATAACGTCATGACTGAATTCCTTGGATATAATTGTAATTACATTGTGGAGATCACAAATATATCCCTAGAGGACAAGTTATTTTAAAGTCCTAATGTTAAATATGATGTCATATGCAGATTCAAAAAGTGCTATTTCCTCAGTAACTTAGAAGTGAAGGTAAAGCTGTGTGGGAAAGTGTGTCAGATACTTGGAAAAGTGGCTCTAGTGATGTCAAAATCAATGATGCAGAGATGCATATAAAGAGTTTGTATACAGGTCTATAATATTACAATAACAAGAATTTAAGGGCTTCCCTGGTGGCGCAGTGGTTGAGAGTCCGCCTGCCGATGCAGGGGACACGGGTTCGTGCCCTGGTCCGGGAGGATCCCATGTGCCGCGGAGCGGCTGGGCCCGTGAGCCATGGCCGCTGAGCCAGCGTGTCTGGAGCCTGTGCTCCGCAACGGGAGAGGCCACAACAGTGAGAGGCCCGTGTAACGCAAAAAAAAAAAAGAGTTTGTATACAATCGTTTCAGGAAATGTAAATGTAAAATAGTAACACCATTAAATTATGTATCATATGTAATATATAATTTAACATACACATACAAAACTGAGTTAATAAATTAAATAGTTTGTTAACATTTGTCTATATTATTCACACTGAATAACTGAATACACTGAATATATGTAATTATACATTCCAGTTGACCAAATAAATTTAGAGAATCTTTGCACTGAAAATATGGGCCTTTGCCTATTATTTGAGTTTTTCTTAAGGTCAGATTTGTACAGCAAATTATTTATGTTTTTACTGTTTCTCTCTGCCGTCTGCCCCTGTTCTGTGAGGCATTCACCATTGTTTCCCCAGCTCCTAGGTCAGTGGCTGACACACATGAGCCTCTAAGAAATGCTTACTGAAGGCATAAATTCAGATAATAACAAGCTTTCAATTATTTTCAGAAATAGTTATCCAAGATGTGAAAAAGTAATAACCAAGCAATAAATATCCATTAGATGGATCCAGGATTTAAAGAAATCAAACTGTTTTCAAAAAGAATTTAAGTTACAATTGCAGAGATATCTATACTGCTGTTAAATCATTCCAGAAGCTGCTTTTAATACTCCCTAGAACTACACTTACCATCTTTAGAGTGTTGGTCAAAGCAAGATAAGCTAGTGAAAAATTTTGTAAGCAATCTTCAACCTGTTTGTATGACTGATGTTGATATCTATTATCTTTTTTATGCACAACTTACCAACATTAATGGGCTGAACTGACATTGGAGGTGAGTGAAAAATTACTCCACCAGATGTGATTTTCAAATACATAAGAAGGGTGTAATTGATTTTGACTGTTGGCACAGGCACATGACATTCACAACATTCATGAACACTGCAGTTGCACTGAACAATCTGAAAACTGCTTTTCTGAGGGAGCAGAGGTGACTCTTCTAATACTTCAAGCCTATATGGAAAAAGAAGAGCTAAATATTAACACAGATGTGAAAGCACTGGATATATTTAAAATGTAGGACACAATATCCAAATTGAGGGCAGCTATTCTGCACACTCAGCTTAAAGAGCATCTGGGGAAAAAAGATACATTATAACAAGGATACAAAGACAAGGGTTAAAGCAGGTTAGCTATCAGAAATAATATAAACAATGGGCTTCCCTGGCGGCGCAGTGGTTGAGAGTCCGCCTGCCGATGCAGGGGACACGGGTTTGTGCCCCGGTCTGGGAGGATCCCACATCCCGCAGAGCGGCTGGGCCCGTGAGCCATGGCCTCTGGGCCTGCGCGTCCGGAGCCTGTGCTCCGCAGCGGGAGAGGCCACAACAGTTGAGAGGCCCACGTACCGCAAAAAAAAAAAAAAAGAAAAAAAAAGAAAAAATAATATAAACAAGAAGACAGTGAAGTACTGAAAGGAAAGAAAAATTGTGATCCTAAACCCTATATGCAGTAAAAATATCTTTCAAAATAAACATGCAATAAAGGCTTTTTCAGACACGCCAAAATGGAAATAACTCATTATCATCAGACCTGCATTATAAAAAATGCTAAAGGAAGTCCTTCAGGCAAAAAGAAAATGATAGTAGATAGAAGTCTGGTTCCACACAAAGAAATGAAATTTAACTAAAAGGGTAGATCTTTATTGACTGATTAAAGCAAAAATAATAACCGTGTAGTGTTGGGTTTATAACATAGGTAGAAGTAAACTGTATGACATTAGTACCAAACTTGGGGAAGGGGGAGATCTGTAAGTACACAGTTGTAATGTTCTTCTACTATACACAAAGTGGTGTCATAGCAGCTAGAGGTATAATATCAGTTCGACTATAATAAGTCAAAGACCTATATTCTAAATCCTAAAGCCACCACTAAAGTCATAAAACAAGAAGTTACAGCTAATAAGCTACGATAATCAGCCATTGGAGTATGAGTGTAAAGATAGGAAAATAGATTAATGGAACAGAAGAGGCACCAGCACCTATATGTACAATCAATTTTCTACAAAGGTACAAGCAGTTCTGTGGAGAAAAAGTAATCTTTTCAATAAATTGTGCTGGAACAGTGGGATATCTACATGCTCCCCACCCCAAAAAGCAACTTTAATCCATACCCCCCATCAGACCTAAAAATTAATTCAAAATGGATCATCAATCCAAATGTCAAGTCTAAAGCTATGAATCTTTTAGAAGAAAATAAGGGAAAAAATTTTTGTGGCCTTGGTTTGGATAAGAATTTCTTAGATGAAACACAAAAGCATGATCCATAAAAGAACAAATTGATATTGTTACAAAGTAGAAACTAACACACCACTGTAAAGCAATTATACTCCAATAAAGATGTTAAAAAAGAAAAAGAACAAATTGATAATTGGACTTCTATCAAGATTGAAAACTTCTGTTCTTCAAAAGACACTGTGAAAGATAAAAAATAACAAAAGACAAGTCACAGACTGAGAGAATACATTTGCCAGTCATCTCTCTAATAAAGGACTTGAATCCAGAAGATATAAAGAACTTTCATAACTCAATAATAATATTAAAAAATCCAATTAAAAATAGGCCAAAATGTCAATAGTCACTTCTCCACAGAATACATAGAATGAAAAGAAACATGTGAAAAGAAGCCCCAAATCACTAGTTATTCAGGAAATGCAAATTAAAACCCCAATACTACTATCCACATATTAGAATGGTCAAAATTGAAAAGATTCATCATATCACATATTGAAGAGGTATGCAGGAACTGGAACTCTAATACACTGCTGGTAGGAATGTAAAATGATACAACTTTGGAAAACAGTTTTGCAATTTCTTAAGTTGTTAAACATACACCTACTATATAATTTACATATTCCATTCCCAGGTATTCATCCAGGAGAAGTAAAAGCATATATCCTTACAGAGATATGTACACAAACAAGTACAGAGAATTGTAGCAGCTTTCTTTGTAAGAGCCAAAACCTGTAAACAACTCATTTATCAATCAATAGGTGAGTAGACAAACAAACTGTGGTATATTCATATAATGGAATGCTACTCAGCACTGAAAAGGAATGGACTGCCAGTAGATTCACACAGCATTAATGAATCTCAAAATAATCATGCCATGTGAAAGCAAGACAAAAGTTCTGTAGGAATGCATTTATATAAAATTCTAGAAAATGCAAAGAAACCTTTGGTTACAGAAAGGGTCAGATCAGTCATTGTCTGGGGACAGTGGAGGATGGGAGGTGGGGCTGGTGGTAGGGTACCACAGGTAGGAGTAGAGGGTGGGATTACAAAGGGGCAAGAAGAAATTTTGTGATTGACAATAGATTCGTTTTCTTTATTATGGTGAAGACTTTATGAGTGGTTTCATATATCAAAACTTATAAGTCTACACTAAATATGTACAGTTTATTTTATATTCTTATATGGCAAAAAAGCTGTTTACAAAAAAAAGGAAATCTAGGGAAAAGTTTTTAAGCAATACTTTGCCTATCACTGTAAACCTACAAATGAATGGGTTAACTTTAAAAAATAACTGTAATTATCTTATAGGGTTACCCAACTCAAGGCATAGAGAATAACAGCCTGCAACCAAGACACAGACAGTTGTTATTTCTGATTTTTTCATGTTTGTTTTTTTAATCTGCCTCATCCCATGGAGAGTCTAAGCCTTGGTATAAACGAGAAGTCTTTAGGGTGGAAGTTCATGGCAGGGGCGGGGAGTATCCATGCCTCATATTCCCTGTCTTGCTTGAGCTACCCCCATTCTGTCCATAAACACCTGCTGCCTCGTATCCAAGCCACTGCACGCTTTTTAAAGAACCTGGGGACAGGGAGAGAGTATTAATATTTAGGCATGATCACTGCCTTCAGAAAAGACCTCAGTCCTTTTGGAGGAAAAAGCTGTAAGAGATAAATATACTAACTAAAAATTCAACGTGGAGAAAGTGTTGCTTTAGAAACTGTGCTAACTAGCCTATACATGAGGATTCAGATATAAACACATGAGAGAAACGGACCCTAACCTTTCCAAACACACCCCACGAATTATTAAGTGTTTTGAATTATGATAGATGTTTTCAAGTTTCCTGAGCTAGACTTTAGTATTCCTTTAGTCCTAAAGAAAAAACATCAATCAGGAAACAACATTTACAAGACATTTTAATGTGCAAAGCAATATCCTGGGCACTGTGGAAGGGATACTGTTATTGTAAGAAGCACACTAAATTAACATTGAGACCTAAATCAGGTTTTTCTGTTTGCTTATGAACCATAAGACCATAGACAAGTAAGTTCATCTTTGTGAGCCTTGGTCTCCTTAAACAGTAAAACAGAGAAAATGCCTGAACCATCTGTCTTTATTAAGTTTTTGTGAATATAAAAGACAATTACATAAAAGTTTTTTTTTTTTTTTGCAGTACGCGGGCCTCTCACTGTTGTGGCCTCTCCCTTTGCGGAGCACAGGCTCCGGACGCGCAGGCTCAGCGGCCATGGCCCACGGGCCCAGCCTCTCGGCGGCACGTGGGATCCTCCCAGACCCGGGCATGAACCTGCTTCCCCCGCATCGGCAGGTGGACTCTAAACCACTGCACCACCAGGGAAGCCCCATAAAAGTATTTTTAAAAACTTTAAAGGGCTATACACCCATGAAATTCCATTTTGAATTGGAGGTGGAATGACTTAGCACTTTCAACTTTATCTAAATCTTTAAACAAATCCAATGAAATGTTATTTTTAAAAATATCACACCATGGCTTTTATGTGTTTTTCAAATATTAAAATAAAAGCTTTTATCAGAAGAGTATGGAACAAATTAAATGAATTGTGGTTATTTATGTCAGAAATATGCTTGCAGCTTGTATTATGCTTTGACTGAAGAACTCCCAAATTTTAAGCCACAAATAGAACTGAACAGAAAACAAGACACATACACTTCAGTAATATTTTTTAAAGGATAGGAAATTCTGGTGATATTTTTCTTTTTTAAAACAAAAAGAAAAGTTAGAATCACACTGTCTTACTTTACACGGTCTCACCAATGCCATCTTTTTCTAAATACAGTGGACATTTGTAGAATACGGCTGATTACCAATGAAATTAACTCTGTGGTTTCTCTACCACTTCACTGTTGTGTTCTATTTAATCAATCTATTTTCATTTTCTTTACAATTTAAATATATGCAAATATATATATTCATAATAATGACTATATACAATGATTATATATTATATAGTATGTATATATACAACATATATTGTAGTATTTCATAATTTGTGTTTTTTTAAAAAAAAACAAACTCCATTCAGTAATTTCCCAAACCACTCCAACAGATAACCCCATCATGAAAGTCTAAGAATGAACCTAAACCTAGTTTTCAAATGCTCTAAACAGGGGTGAGAAACCTGCAGCCCAAATAACACCCATTTTTAGAAGGACTTCTTACATTAACCAATGGTTTAAAACAATACAAAGAAAAGAGGAAGAATATACCATGATTCACATAAATTATATGAAATTCAAATTTCAGCGTCCATAAACACAGTCGTGCTCATTCATTTACATATTAATTGTGACTACAAGGTTGTGATAGAGACAGTATGGTGGGCAAAGTCTAAAATATTTACTCTCTAGACTTTTAAGAAAAAAATTTTTAATCCCAGCTATAGGCCAAAAACATTTTGTACTCCCTACAGGTGGGTATTTGATGGGCAAAAGACACAAAAATAAGGAAACCACATTAAATATATCATCAAATTTCATTATATAACATATTTGCAATGTACACGAAACACCTTGAGGATCACTAATTCAATTTTTCAAGCCACCTTATTAGTTCCCTTATGAGGGAACTAATAACACCTACTTTACAAGTAAAAAACTGAGCTCAAAGAGAACGTAGACCTGGAATTCATCTTAAGTCTCATACTTCCACGTTCAGTGCTTGTTTCATCACACCCAAGCTGTCTTATCATTACAAGCTGTCTTATCATTACAAGATAACTTTCACTTTTACCATTGTCATTTTATTTAGGGGATTGATAAAAACTTTAATGGCCACAACTAAAGAATAATTATAATCTGAATTATGTTAATATTTCTATAAATCAGAATATTAGAGAATTACAGAATTATTTCAAATTATTTTTTCCTTGAGGAAAACATCAGATATTTCTCATGACAGCAGAAGTTTTTCCAAGTTTGTGTGAAACCTGTAATACACCAGCCTTGTTACTTGCCAAAGTCAGCATAAGAACTTCTATTACCTTCCAAAAGATTTTTTAAAGTTTTAAGTATTTATGAACATCAGGGGCTTCCCTGGTGGTGCAGTGGTTGAGAGTCCACCTGCCAATGCAGGGGACACGGGTTCATGCCCCGGTCCGGTAAGATCCCACATGCCGTGGAGCGGCTGGGCCCCGTGAGCCATGGCCGCTGAGCCTGCGCATCCAGAGCCTGTGCTCCGCAACGGGAGAGGCCACAACAGTGAGAGGCCCATGTACCGCAAAAAAAAAAAAAGTTTTAAGTATTCATGAACATCAAATGATACTTTAAAATTTTGATAATGCTATTTTTAAACCATCAAAATTTTAAAGTAGTATAAGTTAAAATGGTGATCAAATTTTTAAAATAAGAAAGAGATACACTGGCTTAAAATAACCAAAACTTAAGAATTTCTGAAATTCTTGAAAAATGTTTATGCAGCAAAATATTTTATGCATTGCCAACACACACACACACAAATTCAGTGTCACTATTTATTTAATTTCTCTATATGTGAGTAAACTTTACTTGCAAGTGAAAATAGTGAAAAAAATGGTCAAATAAATTTTAAATTTGGCTTCTTTGCAAATTTCACAATTTTGGCAATATTTCTACTCAAAAATTAGATATATAATTAGTACTGAAATTTCATCTTTTAGCCACAAATGGTTTATAGAAAGCACATTCTATCATCTGACCTTTGATCAAATTACTTGTTCCCCTCAAATTTTTCTATGAATATATTAATGTTTCTCTAAGCAAAGATCTATACTAAATTATTATAGGAATAACACCAAATGAGTGTTCTTGATTGTGACATAAACTGAGAGCAAAACATAGTGGGCAAACCAATAAACATGAATTGGAAAATTTAGCATTAGCTTTGTGTATAATTTAATCAAGTCACATTTTAAATCTCAGACTGGTAACCTATACAAATGTTACTCCCCAAAATCTAGTTTACCAATCCCAAGTAATTTCAAAGAACAGGTTAGTGTCCCAGACTAGTCTCATCATAATAGATTCCTGGACCCTCCATGGAGAATTCAGTAGGTCTGGGGCCAAGGAATCTGTTTTTAATAAGTGTCATAGACCAGCGGTTCTCAAAGTATGGTCCCCAAGCCAGTAACATCAGCATCATCTGGAAATTGATAGAAATGCAAATCCTGTCCAGACCTCATGAATTAGGCCCAGGTAAGAAGTTGACTTAGATGTATTTCATCAAGGAGACAAATTTAAGAAGCATTCTGTAAAACACAAAGTACTCATCAGATGTACAACATCACCAAACAAATGGAAAATCAACAAGGATGAGAGGGAGGAAGAAAAAAGAAAGAAAATAAAAAAGGAATGCAAACGAAAACAAATAGACCTAAATGTACATCAAGTTAACAATACAACCACCTGAGGCAGAAGGGGAGGGGATATCCTAATTAACTTCAGAACACAGAATTTTAGCAAAGGCAAAATGAGTCTAAACAAACATTGCACTCTAGTTACCCTATTTGTTTTCTATGGTGGTATGGCTTAGCTATTCCAAAACTACTTTGTGTGTATTCTAGGACTGAGCAACTAGGTAATATATTGTTGGAAAGGGAAGCAAGATTTCTCACTGCTAGAAAAAGGAGTTACAAAAAAAAAAAGAAAGAAAAGAAAGGCTAGGATAGATCCTGTGGTTTTGAACTAGAACAAGAGACATTAGTATTGCCAGAACAAAATCCAACATTCTTTGGGTTTTAATATGCTTTTAATATGTGTATATACAGAGAGATATAAAAATATAGACTTGTGAGTATTATATATACACATTATGTGTGTACTGTGTGTATGTATACATATAACTATGTAGCTGAGTGGGCCTAGAAACAATACCACCCAAGTAACAGTGAGCATCTAGCCCCCCGATACCACTTTGTAAACATCATTCTCCAACAGAAAGGAATCAGGGCTCCTTGGAAAAATGGCTGATACCAGTGTCAGAGCAGGAAAAGTATAAAATCAACCTGAAACATCTTGTAGTGCTAGAAAGTAAGGAGTCCTATTTAAAAAAAAAAAAAAAGATCTAACACATCAAAAGGACACAGAGGCCAGTTTACATAAGCACCCACTGCCAAATATGGGACAGTGTGAGCAATAAAATGAATAATGATAGTAACTAAATATAGCTCACAAAATAAAATAATAATCCATGAGTCCATCTTGATAGGAAGGAAGAAAGGAAGGAAGGAAGGGAGGGAGCGAGGGAGGAGGAAAAAAGGAGGGGGAAGGAAAGAAAAAAGGTAAGAGAGAAAGAATGGAAAGTGTACTTCTCACAGAGACTAGCACTGTGGCCTGCACACACTGTTTCTTAATTAAATAACACTATGCCTAAAATGTCCCAATTAACATTGAGCACGTTTGTTTATAAATAATGCATCTTTCTTCTCTAAAAATTTTAGTTGTTCTTTTTTATATTGTCAATTTCTCTCCTCATTATGTTCATGTTTTCCTTTATATCCTTGAGCATGTGGAGCATGCTAAAACTAACTGTCTGCTAATTCTATTATCTCTGCCATTTCTGGGTCTGCTTCTATTGTCTATTTTTTCTTTTGGGGTTATATTTTCCTCTTCCTTCATATATGTACCATTTTTTACTGGATGCCAGACATTGTGAATATTACAATTGAGTGTTGGATTATGTTGTTTTGCCTTAAAGAATGTTGGATTTTGTTCTGGCAATCAGCTAAGTTACTTGGGTGACTTAAGTGTGAACCTTTTAAGCTTCTTTTAAGCTTTTTTGGGGGGCGTATAGAATAGCCTTGACTGTAGGGCTAATCTGGCCCCACTTTTAAAGTGTGGCTATTATGGGGTTTCTACTGAATGTCAGTGATATTCAACAAGGTCTCTCCAAGTCTCCCTGTTGGAAACTTTCATTATTCCTGGCCCTGTGTGACCTCTGGGAATTGCTTAGATTACAGCTCCTGGTAGTTGTTCTCTTCCTAGAAGTTTTCTTGCCCAAGATCATAGACAGACGGGTATTCAGCCAAAGAATCAAGGGGACCCCAGTGCTAACTCCTGTGTACCTCCCTGCTTCAGGTACCCTGCCCTATGAATCAAGCCCCCTTTTACCCTCTGAACTCTTCTCTCTGTCTCCTCAATTCAGCAATATTGCTGGGCTCTGCTTGAGTTCCCCAGCCTTGTGCCATGTCCTGGAAATTGCCTCCAGCCCGGAAAACCTGAGTAAAATAGAACTTACTTTGTTTCCTCCTCTCAGGAATCACGTTCTTTTCTGCCTTTGTCCAATATCTGAAAATAGATGTTTTCTACTTTTATCGACTTTTCTAGTTGTTTATGACAGAAGAGTAATCCTAGAACTTATTATTCCCTCATGGCCAGAAGTCACTTTTGCTGACTTTTTATATTAACTTCTGAAGATATGTATTCACATAGTTCAAAACTTGGTTTTCTTTAAAGGGAGTAGTGAAATGGGGTGATGACTTGATGGAAATGTGTGATCAAGGAAATCTATGTTTTAAGTGGGAGTTACTGCAGCATGTGTATCGGCTGAGAGGAAAACTTGATGATGCAGGAGAGAGGGGATAATTGCCAGAACAAAGTCCTTGAGTGACAACAGGGGATGGGACTCAAAACACAGAAGAAAGGGTTCATTTTATATTGGAACCCAGAGAATTCATCAGCAACTAAAGAAAACAAGGAAACTGCATAGGCACTGACATGAGCAGGCTGGTAGATTTTGGTGAGAAAAGCAAAAACTTGAACCCGCCCCCTCCACCTCCTGCTTTCCCAGTGAAAATCAAAAACAAGGTCATCAGCAGGTCTCTCTGGCTCTCTCTAAGGGAAGCCAGCTGCCATGTTGTAAGATGCTCTATGGAGAATACACAGGACAAAGAACTGAAGAAGGCCTCCAGTCACAGCCTGGGAGGAACTAAGGCTTTCTGTCTAGTGGCCCATGAGGAATTTGGAAGCCTAGGGAGTGAGCTTGGAAACAGATCCTCCTGAAGTTGAACCTTGAAATAACTGCACTCCTACCTGACATCTGCAATGCAACCTTGTGAAAGACCTTAAGGCAGATGTCCCAGCTAAGCTGCACCTAGATTCCTGACCCACAGAAACTGTGAAATGATGAATAACTGTTGTTTTAAGCCACTAAATTTTGGGTAATTTATCATATGGCATAGATAGCCAAGGAAGAAAGATATTGGTACCTGGAAGTGGGATGCTGCCATAACAAATACCTAAAAATGTGGGTGTGGCTTTGGAGCTAGGTGATGGACACAGGCTGGAAGTATTTGAAGAGGCATGATGGAGAAAGCCTAAAACACCTTGAACAGACTGTCAGTAGAAGTCTACAGTTTGAGGACACTGCCAGCGAGGACACAAAAAGAAGTGAGGAACATGATATTGGAAACTGGAGGAAAGAGAATCTTTCTTACATAGTGGTCGAAAGCTAAGTAACACATCGGCAGTTCTGTGGACAGTGTAGAATATGCCTACTGATCTGGTGATTTATTTCAGGAGACTTCCAAACAAGTGCTGAAAATGCCTCTTGGTTCCTTACTGTTTCAAGAGGAGAGATATTCATTGACAAAAGGGCTGTTAAACAAAGGAAGTAGGACTTGAAAGTTGTAAAATTCCCAGCCTCTCCAGATGGCTAAGGATGTTTGAAATGGCTTCTAAGCAAAGAGAAGAGCTTATTTCTAAGAGACCTGCGGGCTTTTATCTAATGGAGTGAACCCCAGTAAGATTCCCAGGAGGCTGTGTGATCTTGTGAGAGAATTACAGTAGCAGAAACACTGCTAGCTTAGACTGAAGGAGTACAAAATGAAACAAAGCCACTGGATTCCCAAAATTGTGCCAACCGGAAGCATGCTGAGAAAACTACTCAGCTGCAGAGATGTGTAACTTTTCATTAAAAAAATGGAAGGCGAATCAGAGGGCAGAACCAAGGGCCCAGAGAGCAGAGCCAAGGGGCATGGAGATTTACTCCTGAGGCTGAGGTGACAGAGGGACTAGGTATGACATGATGGGTAGGGGGAGAGATGATCAAAGAGTGGGATCCTTGAAACTGAGATTAGAGAAAGAGCAAGCTTATCAGCTAATGACAAGATCCATGAGAATGGGTAAGCTAGGTTGGATGAAGAAGAGAAGAGTAAAAGTAAAGCTTTCAAGAAATTGAAGATCATCCAGATTGATGCTGAAATCACCAAGAATGCTGACAAGAGTGACAGTGAAGAGACAAAGTAAACTAGGTATTAGCAGTTACAAAAGTCCAAACTCCCTGGACAACCCTTGCTTATTCATCGACCTTGATTTCTCCTCATTCCCCAGCTTCCCAAACACAGAACTTTTCAAGTCCTCAAATGTCTATACGTGACTGTGTTCCTTTGCAAATGCTCTTCATTCTCTCTGGCTCATTCTTCTCTGCCCCCTTATAATCTAGGCAGATACTTCTAGCATATGTTTCTCAAAGTCCCCATATTTATTACATCACAGCATTTTCAAACTTTATTATGTTCTTTGTCTTTACTATCAGCTCCAAGAAGGCAAGGGTTGAGTCTGAGCTGTTTAACACTGTTCCCTACACTCAGCTCAGTGTCTGATGTACACATAGGCACCTCACAAAGGAAGAAGAGGATTTCCTTCCTAGGTCTAAGAGAAAATTCAAAAATAACACATTTGTACGGTATCTCTCCTTCAGTTTCTCGGACAAACATTAATATCTGACCTTAAACAATGCTTCCCCTTAAGGGACATATTTATAGGGCTTTAGGTCCCTTATAAACATTAGGTTTTAGTTCCTTTTAAATACATACTTATTTACACATGGAAGCATTTGAAAGACTTCTCTCATGAATTCTCTAATGTCTTGGGGAGGTGATTTTGATGAAAACTTTTCTATAGTAACCATCCTTATGGATTTCCTCTTCCACCGAGGTTTCATTTGTTATATGGGCCAGCTCTTCCTCCTGATCTGAAGAGTCTTATTTAAATTTTTGGAGATATATTGCCCAAAGATGCACACAAAAATAGAATTCAAGGTGGAAATAGTATGTGACAATTGGCAAAACTAACCAAATCATACAATGGAGAGAACAATTAAAGTGGCAAGAAAAAAAGAAAAGAAAAGAAAATGCTTCTCAAATTGCATGCAATTAGGTTTTCCTGTATTAATATTTTTCAGAAACCTAAGTTCAAATAAAAGCAGGTCAGAAGAATCTACTAAGTTCATCATATGAGCAAGTTGAAAAATCTATTTAGTTTATCATAATTTTCTCATTTTTCTGGGTCTTACCATTTAGATGAACAGACCAATGACTACTTAGCTGACTGAAGTTCAAATTCGCAGCTGTAGTTAACTTACTAGGCAATTTTGTAATGTTCTGGCATATTCATATATAATATCTTTTTCAGAAAATGCAGACCTCAGACATAACTATGGCCTATACATTATAAAAATTATAAAATATAAATCCTTACACATAGTCACAGAGCTTTAAAACTGAGCACATTACCCTAGCCCACTGACAATATTTGAAATTCTCTTGAATAGGCACCTAGTGAGATTTTAACCAAATACTTTTAACCAAAGTATTCAGGTCATCACAAAAATGTACTACATCGCAAAGGAATTCTTTTCTCTGAGCTGAAATCTGTCTTGGTTAATAAAGCAGGAAACTTTCTGCCCAGACGTCAAATATATCCTCATCCACCACAGTGCTTCCTTTCTTATCTCAATACGTTTTAAGACCAACCCTTCATCTGTGCTCTTTTTCTGGAACTTGCCTATTGAACCATTCACCCTCTGTCATGTATCTTCAATGGGTCCCCTTCTACCACATCTTCAATTTTTCTCTCCCTGCTGGGTCATTTTCTATAGACTAGAAACGAGCTCATTCTTTCCCATCCTTTACATGTTCACCTTTGGCTGTGCATTTGCCCATTACTCCTCTACCTTCTCACTTTACTACTTCAGCAGGCTTCTTGGGCCTCTAGAGATTTATAGCCCAGTCATTCTGTTGTGAACATTTATCCACCTGGCTGCCCAGCATCTGCCTGGGAAATCTACTCTTCTGTTAGGCTGAAACACTAGCAGCTACGGCACATTCTCACCAATCGGATACTCCCATTCAAGACACTGGCCCTAATGAGAACTGCACTCATTAAAGCAGCAGGGGCTAGCAGGGGCTTCTAGATTCATCTAGTGACCAGCATTAGAGGTGGAAATCATCACAGAGACACTCAATGACCAGATGTGACAGCAGGGGCACCCTATCTGGGCTACTCCTGCGGGGTGACTTTAAGAATTAGTCCAGGGAATTTCCTGGAGGTCCAATGGTTAGGACTCAGCACTTTCACTGCTGGAGGCCCGGGTTCAATCCCTTGGTGGGGAACTAAGATTCCACAAGCCTTGCAGCGAGGCCAAAAAAAACATTAGTCCAGCAGTCTAACGTAAGTTATAAATATTAACTACAGTCTGATAATCAGTACATAATGAGGATGGTAGCAGCTATGCAAATTTTCTTCTAAAATTTGTCTTATTTACCTTCACACCAGAAATTTTCAAATTTTAGTTCCATCAGATTCATCTAAAGGGCTTGATAAAATACAGATTGATGGGCCTCACTCCCAAAATTTCTGATTCTAGTTCTGGGACAGAGTTATCAAATTTAAATTTCTAAAATATTTCCAGGTGATGTTGATATGCTTCTCAATGCTACCTGCCCACATATTTTTGTTATTAGCTCTTATTCATTCCTGAAGTTTCAACTTAGCTATCTCCCTCCTTGGGAAACCTTCACTCCTCTTGCCACCAGTGCTCTAGACATCCCCACATAAGGCTCTCACACCATTCTTGTGCTCCCACACCTTCATGTGCCTACCAAGTGCACATCAGTAACCACTAAAACTGAAGCCCTATTTTGATACATATTTGTACATATCTGTCCCAACGGCTGTTTGAAACCACCATCATGGCTCTCTACCGAGCACAAATAAATAAAAAGCACTAACATTTTAAGATAATAAAAAGATCAAATATGAGAGAAAAATCCACCAGAAAAATAAATATAAACTATTTCCCCTTCTCCACTCAAATATCTAACACTACTGAATTGAGTTCACGCTTCTTTGAGAATATATGCCCATCCACATCTGCAATGCTTTGCTACCTGAACCAACATGAGGAGAAAAGAGGAAACCTAATGGAGAAGAAGGTTGTATAAAAAGTACAGAAATGTACATTGATATAAAAGGAAATGCAGAGATAGAAGAGCTTTCATAATCTACTTCTGTATATGGAAACTCTTGCATTTCAAAAAAACTTGTGTCATGGAAATGTCCAAATTTATTTATTTGGTACTTACAGAAGATATAAAAGATGGACCTTAAGGTCATAATTCTTGAAAGGACTCTTAAATAATGACTCCATATAACAGATGAATAATTTCAAGTCCTCTTTCATCCAGCACTGTATGTTCCAGTTTGCACCTGAATTAAAAATAAACTAAATGAAACCCGAGAAAAACATTCTGAACAACTCAGTGAAAGAGAAGAGCTAAATTAAATTTACCAGTGTTCCAATACAACTTTCACTGCCCATTCTGAAAGAAAAAGAACAGGCTCTAACTGATCGTGTGTGTTTGCCCATTTAGTCCCTTTGGCCTTCAGTTTCCTTTTTCAGAAAGTAAGATAATTAAATTCAATTATTGTTTCTCAAACATTTTTAAAATCCTGAACCACTTAAGTAGGACAGAAGACCCCAAAACTCACCTAGCTCAGTTCATCCTCACTTTCCAAGAGACAAGAGAACATGAAATATCAAGGTACAAGCACATTTGGGGCAGTATTTAAGTGTCTGCTTTAGCAATAAAGCATGGTGATTCACATTGGAACTAAGATGCACATCTTAAATTTTTTTTTTTTTTTTTTTCGGTACCCGGGCCTCTCACTGTTGTGGCCTCTCCCGTTGCGGAGCACAGGCTCCAGACGCGCAGGCTCAGCAGCCATGGCTCACGGGCCCAGCCGCTCCACGGCATGTGGGATCTTCCCGGACCGGGGCACGAACCCGTGTCCCCTGCATCGGCAGGCGGACTCTCAACCACTGCGCCACCAGGGAAGCCCTCAAATTCTTGTTATTGTAATATTATAGACCCCACATACAACTTATATGAGTATATTTCACTGTACACTGAAAAACTCACCTGACAATGATAAACTATTAGTGATTTGTAATTTAGAGAGCAAGAATAGCAATAGTTGAAAATCATGACTAACTTAAGACAACACTAATACTTATCTTTAAGCACCACTAACATATTTCCCCATTTGAAGAATTTCTAGCTAGTAGGGACTTTGCATAGGTTGAGCCCTATGCAAACAGCCCATATGGCAGAATATTAAATGGAAATCCTGAATAACCACCACTTAACCTAGTAATTTTAGTTACAAAAACTTAAACTCATTTAAAAATAATGAATTATTAGCCTTTATATATATACGTAAAATTAAAATCTGCATCAAAATCATTTCACTTGATAATCGAAAAAAGTGCTAACATTTTTTGATCATTTTACAGCTCATCACAGGGACCCTAACATTTTAAGTTCATTCTTAATATATTTAATAATCATTGGAATGGCTAAGTTAAGTTCCCTTACAAATTAAAGAACTGTGTCATTTAAAATTAACTTAAATGCTTATAGAGTCAGTTGGAGACACTGGGAGTTATTATTTCTAACTTGTTTTAAAACTCTGATTTTAGGGGCTTCCCTGGTGGCGCAGTGGTTGACAGTCCACCTACCGATGCAGGGGACACGTGTTCGTGTCCCGATCCGGGAGGATCCCACATGCCGCGGAGCGGCTGGGCCCATGAGCCATGGCCGCTGGGCCTGCGCATCCGGAGCCTGTGCTCCGCAGCAAGAGGGGCCACAACAGTGAGAGGCCCGCGTACCGCAAAAAACAAAACAAACAAAAAAAACCTCTGATTTTATTGCACAATTATGCTTTATCCTTACTCCTAACCTGATTTCAACAAACTGAGTGTTTCTTCCATCTAATCAGTGGTGCTTTGGCCCTCCAAGGGACATCTGGCAAAGTCTAGAGATACGTTTTGATTGTCACAACTGGGGAGTGAGTGTTAACAGACATTAAGTGGGCAGAAGGCGGGGATGCTTCGAACATCCCACGATGCACAGAACAGTCCCCCATAACCAAGAATTATCTGGCCCACAACGTCAATAATTTTGAGGTTGAGAAATTCTGACTAACCCTACATAGGAGTGTTATATTACGTACGTCTTTATTTTCATACTGTAGGTCTCTACAATGTTAAGTCAATTGTCTCTGCTCTATTTAGCTTTTCCAGAGGCTTGGAGATAATTTTGTTGTTTAGATTTCCACATGCAGAATTATTAACAACATGAGCTATACTTAGTATGCATTATACTTAAACAACAAAAAAAACCTTGATTTGGTTTTTTTGATCTCTCCTTGGTTACGGAGAGATTCCTTGCTTGCTTTAACTAGCTCAACAGTATTATCTGCCATTTGATATTTTATCTACTTAACAAAAATAAGTTGTACTTTTTCTATTTTAAAGCCAATTTAGAAGACTACAAGAAATGTATGTTAAGGTTAAAAAGTTCCCTCATTACATTTTTATTTTATTTTTAGGGGATAGAAAATAATTGGGGACTTATTAGTTTGGTCCTAATTTTATTACTAATATAAAATAATAATGTGTGCTCAGAATCACATCCATAATACATCTATTTCACACAGGTTTCAGAGAACAGAACCATTTTGTTCAATACAGTTAAGTAAGAGGTAATGTTTGGAACATTAAAATACTTACCTGTTTGTTGAAAAACTAAAGAATTTACTGTTGAAACAAATGCCTTCCCTTCAATGTTGTCTGCATGTACAGAGCAGTTTTTATCTTCCTCGCTCCAAAAGCAACAGTGGAAAGTTGTTCTGGATGATAAGTTAGATAAGTAGGTACCACTTGAATTAAGTTTAGTTTCAACAAGTGCCTCATAATGTCCACTCAAATTTGAAGTGTTCTTTGAGA
The DNA here is from genome assembly GCF_949987515.2 of Delphinus delphis. Lineage (NCBI taxonomy): Eukaryota > Metazoa > Chordata > Mammalia > Artiodactyla > Delphinidae > Delphinus > Delphinus delphis. Next base: position 55,907,212 of record NC_082683.1, on the reverse strand, counting down.
TTCCAGCAGGCAAGAGGAAGTCATATGTTGTATTTCGTGGCATGCAAGACAACTTAAATTTCCAGGGAGTAATTGGATATGCCAAGTTAAATGCAGTTATCACATAAATAAATTCTGTTAGGACATTTAAAAGACACACAGAAAAGCAATTAATCATTTTGACTAGACATAAATAGGAAGTATCTAAGATTAAGCCATGTAGTGCTCAATAGTAATTACTTAACTTTCTAAGTGCTCAATCAGTGCCTAATGCATAGCTCTGTGCTTCCACTGAACAAAGTGTTACACTTAAGAGGGTGCATTTATTTATAGAGGTAACTTCACTCCTTAGCACCCCTTTTTTGGAAATTCACAATTCATTTTCCTCATTAATCTAACATCTCATAATTATATTTTAATAATAGGAAATTATAGCTAAATATTCCAATTTCCTTTTGTAAAAAATAAATTATTCTAATGAACTTCCAGCATAAATGGTAAGTATCTGGATGTGCAATTATATAAGCAAACATTAACGTGCTGTTTTAATATTTCTTAATGAGAATAACACCAAAATGTTAACACTACTTTCACTGAGTGCTTTTAGAAAGGGTTTGTCTTCAACATCAGGACAGCTGGATGACTTCCTGAATCTGCCCATGGTTCTCCAGATATATGACATCATATAAGACATGTCCTTAATGCATTCTCCAATAATTGATGCACAATGACAGACTTCTTACAGGAAACGTCCACTGCTGATTAAAGACAATTTATCACTTTTTAGACACATAAAATTAAGAACAATTTTATAATCCTGTACCCCCCGCAAAAATCCTCAGAAGTGATACTTGTATTTTAATGAGTAGTTGTTTGATAATAAAATAATGAATTCTCCATAATTCTTTCTTTTATAAGTTACCCTAACGATCCAACAGCTGTGTTTCCTCATATACAAAGTAATGAAGAATGAAAATTCTAAGAATTTTTCATGGTTTTGTATAGAATGAGACTTTTGAAGGATTATGGTAAACATAAAAATGTAAGAAAATAGAAATTTTTTTTAAAATTCACAAAAGTATTGTTCTAAATTACAAAAGTAATACATGTAAAAATATTCAAATACACAATGACTGTTAACAATTTGGCTTCTAGAACTTTCTATTAATGTTAATTAATATAAACATGTATCAGATGCAAAATTTAAGGCAAAAATGATTAACACGACTAGCATTATTTTTCCCACACTGATAACAATTAGGTATTATAACATCACCAAAAGTGAATCCTCACTGCAACTATGTTCCTTTGGACTTCAATCCTTCTAACATTTATTTCTGAAATTAGAACTCACTAAAAAGAGAACTGGGTATTTCTTCCATTTTACAAAACCAAGAATATGTATTGGTACTAATTAAAAGCATTATATTTTATAGCTGCACATGGAAGATTTGGTTGGCTGAATTGAAATTAGCCTAAAATCCTCAAAGAACTATTTAAAACTTAAAATGTAATAATGAATGTCTTAGACATAGTAACTACTGAATCAGTTTAATTAAAAGATGATTCTATTTTGTTTACATGCTTCCTTTGCAAATGATATTTCTTTCCCTCCAAAGAGGGAAATATATATTCACCTGGAGGCTTATGTTATCATGTTATCATATGACACCTGTTATCATCCTATCATGTGTTATACAAGGCCCCAGACCTCTTCCAATTCACAAAGCTTGACAAAACCACAAACCTTTTGGAAAGCCAATGTGAAACATTAGCATGGAGCCTAATAAAAATTAGATAGAGAATGTAAGAGAGAATGTTACCACTCTTTGATAGCCCCCTGTGGTCTAGTTTTTCTGAAATTTGTAACAGTGGAATTATCCTGGATATTTTCAGTAAATATATATATGGCTAAAATGACAAAGAACAGTATATATAACAAGGAAAGCTCCAAGAGCACTTTTAAAGATTGGAAGTTTGGGATTGACATGTACACACTGCTATATTTAAAACAGATAACCAACAAGGACCTACTTTACAGCACAGGGAACTCTGCTCAATACTCTGAAATAATCTAAATGGAAAAAGAATTTGAAAAAGAATAGATACATGTATATGTATAACTGAATCTCTTTGCTGTACACCTGAAACTAACACATCATTGTTAATAAACTATACTCCAATATAAAATAAAAATTAAAAAAAAGATTAGAGTAGCCAAAAAGATGCCCAGAACTAGCTGACACACAGGTAATCATTGCCAGAGAAAACAGGTTTTGTTAAAGATGGCTTGACTTTAATTTCAAAAACTTGGAACACAGTCTAAATAAATGAGTTGAGTTAAAAAAAATCAAAATATCTCTAGAATGCTGTAAGAAACAACTGAGAATAGTACAATGCGGAGGTTAAGGGCACTGACCCTCTGAGCAGTGGAAAATTTGCATATAACTTATAGTTGGCCCTCCCTATACACAGTTCCTCTGTATACACAGTTCTTCTGCATCTGCAGATTCAACTAACCTTGGATCGTGCAGTACTGCAGTATTTACTATTGAAAAAAATCTGAGTATAAGTGGACCTGCGAAAACCCATGCTCTTCGAGGGTCAACTATATACTCAAAAGTCACTGGCATTGTGTGACTACTTTCCAACAGAAGCCTGCTATGCTTCACAGAAATTTAAAACACAAGATTCTAAAAAAATGTCTATTAAGCTTTCTCTCGAGGATATTCGAGAGATAGGAATAGGTAGGAGGAAGACTAGTATACATTTAATTTTTGAAAGCATTCTTCTGGTGATAGTCAAGGTGGGAATTCCCAAGGTATACACCATCCCTTGATAATATCCCCTTATAACATTATCTTGTCATTGTTTACTAGTCATAATGGGGAATACCATTTAAAATGACATTTCCTTTCCATTTTAGAACAAATCTGTTATTCTGTATGGTAGCCATTTATTTTAAATATTATCACCAAGTAAACTGCTCCTGGATACAGACAATTAAAGTTTTGACTATCATCTGATATATGTATTCATAATTTAATAATGCTGCATTTGCTAAATAAAATTAAAATATTTAAATGTCATGATATCTTGTTTCCAAGTATGTATAAGGCTGTTAATGTGTATGTATAAATATTCTGAACTGTAAAAGAAAACCAAGTTAGAAAATAAATGATGGGCAAGGAAAAAAAATTTGCAAAACATAATAAATTCTTAGGGCTTGTGATGTTTAATGCTATGTGTCAACTTCACTAGGCCCATGGGGTGCTCAGACATTTGGTCAAACGTTAATCTGAGTGTGTCTGTGAGGCTGTTCCTGGATGAACCAGTAGACTGAGTAAAGCAGATGCCATCCCTGATGTGGGTGGGCCTCATCCAATCAATTGAAGACCTAAATAGAACAAAAATGACTGGGTAAGAGGGAACTCCTCCTGTTTGACAGGTGAACTGGGACGTCAGTCTTTTCCTTCTTTTGGACTCAAACTGAAGCTTTACTCTTCCTGGGTCCCAAACCTGCCATTGTTTGGACAGGAACTTACACCATCAGCTCTCCTGGGTCTCCAGTTTGCCAACTGCAAATCTTGGGACTTCTCAGCCTCCATAATCATGCGAGCCAATTCCTTATAATAAACCTCATCCTAGATATATATAAATCCTATTGGTCCTGCTTCTCTGGAGAACCTTGACTAATACAGAGCTAAATATCTACATTTTAGAAATTTCTAAAAATCAATTGAGACAAATAAAATCCAACAACAAAATAGTCAAAGTATGTGAATTAGAAAATCACATAAAAAAATAGAAATGGTCACTAAACAGTACTCAATCTCACAAATAACCAAATAAATAAAATTAAAGTGAGATGTTGTATTTTGCTTTGACAGGGCAAAAAGGTAAAAGAATGATAACATGCATCTTTGGCAGGAATACAATGGAATACCACTCATATACTCATGTTGGGACTGCAAAAGGCACAGAGCTTTGTGGAGAAGATTTCACAGTATCTATCAAATTCAAACATGTGCTTACTACTCAACACAGAAATTCCTCGTTAGGAATTAATCTATAGAAATACTCTTCTAAATACACAAAGATATATGTATACGAATTTCAATGTAGCATTATCTGTTATGGAAAAAGAATTGTCTATCAATGGGAGTTGTTCAAATAAATTTATAATTTAAGGTACATTCATACAGTTCATTGTCATGCAACCATTAAACAAATAAGTAAATCAGTAAACACTGGCAAAATAGTTGTCATGATAAATTGAAAAGCTGTTAAGTGGAAGAAAGAAAAATGCAGAATGTATAGACCAGTTCTATTTTTGCAACTAGAGATATGAATGTGTGTGTGTGTGTGTGTGTGTGTGTGTGTGTGTGTGTGTTATGTTCCTGGGAGGATACACATCACATTGTTTCCAGGAGGTTGGGAAGAGTTCTCATTTTCACACTTATACGTTTGTTTGGTTTGCATTTTTAACCATGAGCAAGAGAATTCCTAACTGGAAACGGGAAATTTGATTAGCCATTAAAGGAAACAGCATCTCTAAGGGCAAAATCTCTACCTCATATATGGATATTTAAAAAGCAAATAACTTACCCCAATGTAAAAAAGCCACACAGAATTTTTGACAACTCATCTTACTTCAGAGAAGTGCACCTGAAAAACAGTAAATCTAAAACAAATACACACGCACATAAAAAAACTGACATATACACAAGCCGTCTGTGGAAAAATATAAAAGGAAAAGGATTATAATTAAGAATTCTTTAAATTGTAATCCTCTACAATACTCTGGATCAGTATCAGTGTTTAACATTAACGTAAAACTGTAAGTTATAGATTCATTCCTACGCACATGCTATTTTACCTAGTTAAAATATAAGCGATACATTCACACATGGCTTAATAAAAAAAATGGCAATGTTCCTTTATGACATGACAAACCAGGACAGGTATCACAGATGAGATTGAATTTTTAACTAAAGAAAAGTGCTCACAATGTTAATTAAATATGTACAGCTGATCTAACATTATAAGTATCACACTCTTCATTTTCTGTGTGTGCTCAGTTCTTAAATTTCTCTTATTTCCTAAAGCCTTTATCTTCACTATGATACTACAAAGCCAAATGATTATAGCATAGGTAATGCACTGCACATTTATTTCCAATAAAGATGAGGACATTTTCCCATATGCTTTTAGAAACCCCCGTTCATTTGTAAATGAGGTAATATTCATTCACATTGGCGAGTTATCAGTAGTTGAAGGAAAGTCTGATGGCTTCATATATGCAGATGATAGGGATGACTTCAGAGACAAACTTTCCCATGAGTTCTATTCAATTTGAATATATTATGAATAAGATTATTTGTACTACTATGTTAACATATTGGACTTAGATTTGTAAGGAAACACTAAAGGCTTTTGATGTCCGAGTCTTTTTCATTATCTCATATTTGGAATTCAGTTCACTATATGAAAATTAATCTGAGGTAAAACACCCTGAATTAAGCGTCAGGAATGTTGGGTGTCAATCAAGGCTCTTTGACTAATCAGCTATAGGACTTGGGACGTCACCACTCTAGACCTCAGGTTCCTCATCTACAAATCAGACTGAAGGACGATCTCTACAATCCCTTTCAGAGCTGCCTATGATTCTGGGGAGACTTTGGTTTAAAACAGTAATCACAGCTTGAGCACAAAGAATATTATAAAGTATTGAGTGAGAAACATGTCTCATAAGTCATATTTGAGAACTGGTAGCATGTGATGAGCAAACAGAAAAACGTGTTTGTTTAGTTCACAACTTACATGACTCTTAGGAAAAAGATGGATGAGTACGACCATTTTGTAGTCTCGTAAATTTGTTTGTCAGACTGAGTTTTTCACCAGGATTTTGGTTCTTTACACACTTGACATCAGAATGTATCTTTACGGTTTCTAGAAATCAGTTCAGTGTGCAATCTTAATTATCTAATGGTATTAAATGTGTGCAAAGTTCTCCCAGGTTTTTTATGCTATCTGTTTCTGATACAACATTGTCTCATAAACAAACCCAAGGTCAATTGCATAATCAGGATGTGTCATAAATGCAACATATCACTAGACTAAGTGTTTCGACTGAAGTGACTAATGACTAAGTAATTCAGTCCAACAACTGATTTGACTCACTGTTAACTCAACTGTTCTACTGAGTCAAGTGGATCAACAATACATCATATTGTTCTTCCTTACATAAGACAACCATTCTTTTATTTAACGTTCCAGGCGAAACACAAACTACTCTTAGGTTTGAATTCCTGCAATCAGGTTTCACTCTTCTATAACAGAGTAACAATCACAAGTGTCAAGAGGGCATAGCCGTAACATTGAAGAGACTGTGAAAGGTGATATTTACATAGACACAAAGAAAGAAATATTTATATCCACCCTAAATTGTACCAGAAAGGAATATACGAGAAGGTTTATAAAAACGTAAATAATAGGGAAAAAATGACATATCTCAAAACTGTGAGGAAAAAAATCAAGCAAAGGGAAAAATTAATGGTAAGGTGACCAAAATGAGTATAATATACAAAACGCCATTAATTGAAATTCACTTCCTACAGATGAGCTTTTAATTTGTTTTAAGTTTTTTTTAAATTCAGAGAAAAAGTGAAACCAACAGTTTAGGGGGAAAGTACGAATAATCTAGGAAAATAGTCTAACACTAAGAACAGAAAGAAATTTTGCCTGAGTAACTTCATAAGATAACAAGTAACATCCTCATAGGTATCCTAACAGCACCTAGTTTCACGGGAAGTTCAAAATTCAATCATTTCTCACTCCCTCCACTGCCAAGACCCTGCTCCAGGCCACGATTGTCTCTTGAGAAGGGCCTCCTAACTGGTCTGCTGGCTGCAGCCCTTGCTCCCCAATTAAGTCTGTTTCCAATGCAGCAGCCAGAATGGTCTTGGTAACATATGGGTCAGCCCATGTCTCTTTTACAAAACACTGCAGTGCTCACCTTTTCACTCAGAGTAAAAGTCCCAGTCCTGTGCAACACTACAAGGTCCTGGATCTCTAGTGCCCCTCTGATCTCATCAACTGCTGCTCTCCCCTTTGCTCGAGTCACCTTCTCAGAGGAGCCTTCCCTGAACAGCCTACCTAAAATTCCAACACCTTCCCCACCCCATCATGTCATATCTGCTGTTCTGTTTACTTTTTTTCTCCTTATTACTTAACACTATCTAACATGAATATGGTTCATTATTTTTCTTGCTTATTTTCTAACTCTTCCTGCTAGAATGTAAACTCCTCTAGACCAAGGGATTTTTTGACTGTGTCCTTTTCATGATATCTTTCCCACATAGAAGCCTGCCTCTCATACAGAAGGTGCTCCATATGTAGTAACTGAATGAATGAGTGAAGAAATAAATAAATGAGTGTCAAGATAAGACTCTTTCTTGAAATAGCCTTCGAAACAGGCTGGTGGTATCACACCAAGACAAAATTGAATAAAAGCAATCTTTAAAAGAGGCATTCTAAATCATCCAGATACAGCTCTTTGAGAAACTGTCGTAATATAAGAGAGAATTTCAGAATGGTGATTCCTAACTACTTCTGGATCATTGACCTTGTTGAGAATTTGGTGAGAGCAATGTACCAACTGGCAGGAGGAGGCACATATACCTAAAATTAGGGCTATAATTTCAAGGGGTTAATAAACTCTCTGAAATTTATCCAAAGCTCCCAGATTAAGAATTCCTAATGTAGGTAAATGAAGTGCACATCCCTCTATAATTATAGCTCCATGAATTGAGTCATTGATAGACATCAAGTTATGAGGAGCTTGAGATGATACGGCCTAGCATTTCTCCTGGAATGTAATCATTCTACGTTGATAGTTAAAAGGAGTAATGTGTCTTATCTGAAATATCTGAAGAAATCTTTAGTAAACTATACAAAGATTCACCCATAGTCTGATCTAAATGACACATCCATTATATCTGGATGTACAGGCACTAATTCAATTTGCATAATATACCAAACATAGTAAAGCATATTAAACATATCACTAACTCTTCAGTTATTACTAAACTTAAAACAAAAGGAAAAATTAAAATCTGTACTCTACATAAATTATTTTATCAGACTTTAATATCTATTGTAGAGAATTTTTGTGTTATTTTTATGTATCAAATTCTACTTATATATAAACAGAATAGTCTCAATTAGTGTTTGAATGAATCTCTGGGCAGAAAAGAAATTAACTACAACTTTCTCCAATGATCTCAAAAAGTCTCTAGATTTGTAGAAAATTTTACAAGTAAGAAAAGCAATTCTGGCAATACTGTTGTTTTGATGAACAAACTCAATGAGCTCCATCTGCCACTAAGTTTTGCTTTTACTTTCTGCTAGAGAAGCAGCCATGTATCTTTCACCTAAATAACAACATTTAAGCATTTTATTTAAATATAAATGAAAAACACTCTTAGAGTGTCAAAATTTAGCAAATATACTCTGGTCTATTTCTATTAACCTCATTATTTTAAGTATGTTTACTTTTATTTCTTCACTTAGGAAGGAAATTGGTCATGTTATTCCCATTAAGTAGCTGTTATAGACTTAAATTAGTTTTTTTATTAAACAATAAATTTCTTCCTTCATCCTGGTATAAGCATTTGTCCCTTTGAAAACATAATTTCGAGTTTAATTCCTGATATGACTCTAACTGTGTGTTCTTGTTGCAAATTGATTCCTTGAAATTAGACTAATAAGCTATGATTTATTAACCTAGGTACCAAAGTCAACACAGCTGAGTCAAAATAGGCATCTTACCAATATACGAAGTAACTTAAAATCTGTACATAAATCAACTCATTTAAATATTAGTTGAATACTTGGTAAAGTGTAAGTTATTACGTGGGGTACTACGTATACAGAAATTAAGAAGAAATCATCATTTACTTTAAGAATAATATTATTTTTTAATTTTTATTTTATACTGACATTATTTTATTATTTTACATGTCAAAGTACTATAATTCCAGTATGAATAAAGTGTCATGGGACTTCAGATTCAAGATGGCAAACTAAACAAATTGATCTTCTTTTCCTCCTGAGATGCTTTTAGAATTATAGTAAAGTCAATCCACTTAGAACGAGAGAATGACGGGACCAGCAGCAAAAAAGAGATTTAAACTTCTGGAAGATGAAACAAAGACTAACAAAGTAGAATGAAGGAAGGAACTACCTAGGACATTTGGGTAAGGCTCTGTCATCAATGAGGAAACAAACTTGCTTGGGAGAATCCTGGATGTTGGATCGTTTGGTCTCTATATGTAATGTTTGACTTTTTTATCCCCTCATAAACAGCAAAATCTAGCTCTCTGTAACTGTCAGTGGAGTGGTTTACAAATAACCAAAATCAACTCTGCCTAGTTTAAGTAGTGCCAACTGAAAATTGTCACTTGCCATCTGGAATGAAGTCATTAACCACTGTAGTCGCTGACCTTCAACACACCCTGAAGTGAGTTCAGGGTGGAGATCAGGAATGAGGCACTCTGTGCTCTGGGAAAACCTGGCAGAACAGGCCTTCAGATAGTTAGATATTTTCAGAAGACTTTATGAGCCCAATTTCTTGCATCTTCTCACATCTAGAAAAGCACAGTCACTAACAGAGACATCTGATCCTCGTGACTAGCAGCTACCCTCTGCCAAAATGTGTGCTTGATTGCATGTACCCCCTTCACCAAAATCACATATATACTGCCCCCCACACCTCTTCAGAGCAGTTTCTTAGAGCTGTCTGAGAGGCTCTCTCCCGGGCTATAGTCCTCATTTTGCCCCAAATAAAACTTAACTTACAACTCTCACATTGTGCATTTTTTTTAGTCAACAGTAGAAAAGGAACTTACTAAAGATTACTGGGTACCTCACAGAACCTCAGCGAGGACCAGAGAACCCAGCCAGTAAAGCACACAGTCAAGAACCATACCCAACATCTAATGTAGAATTGCTCTAGAAAAGACAGCCCTGACACCACAACAGGACACTGTATGTTATGACTGAAACCATAGTGCCTACTACCTCTGAGTTCTTCTGAGCTCATGTGCCCCTTCATGTCCCACACTTCTCAACTAAAATCTGGCATGAATGCCTCTAAGTGGTAAAACCTAATTCACAATCTACCTTCAGACAGCCAGAAAACTTGGTAAAATATGGATCTATAATGTGGGGAATTCCCAAAGACAAGCGAAGTATTCAAAGGTATCAAATGGCCAAAGAAAATAAAGAATTGTCCTTTATACTCCTATATGATAAAGGGGGGGAAATACAAGTTATCTGAGGAGAACTTGGGCTTCTAGTATAGGCTTGGCACCAACATGATAAAGACCTTACACATCCCGATACTTAAGGGGATAAGCCTTCAGCATAAATGGCAGCTCCTTACTCAAGGGCCTAAAGGGCCTGTCCGATGGCAAACAATGCCCATACACACAGAATTCACATTCTTATTTCTTCACGTAAAGCCACGTGAAGACATGAGCTAAGACATGAAGAAAGTCTTCAGTATAATGGAAAAATTTTGAATAAAGAAAGATAGAAAAAAGAAAACCTACCACAGGGGACACAGAGATAAATCAGAGGAAAAAAAGTAGCTTTAACAAATGCTAAAGAGGACGTGTCAAAAGACTTTGCACCCATAAACTCAAAGATTGTTCTGACAAAGGAATATCAGAGGAAGAAAGAGCTTTGAGAATAAAAAAACGAAGAGTTGCGAAAAAGTTTTTCCAATGGAAAGATTAGAAAACATATTGGCATAATTAATTCCTCCCCAAGGTGGGGGGAGGGGAATAAAGTCAAGTGATTCATATCCAACCAATAGCATTTACAGAAAAAAAGAATAAAGAGAAAATGATCGGCGAAATAATATAAGAAAATTTCCCAGGGCTGATAAGAGACATAAGTCTTCAAACTGAAAAAAAAAAAAAAAAAAAAAAAAAAAAAATTCTACCAACTTCCAAGAAAGAGGAATGGAAAAAAAAATACATTCCTAAGCATATCATTAAGAAATTGCAGAAGAGCAAAGAAGAAGAGAAGATAGGAAGAGTTTCCAGAGAGAAAAAAATCACTAAAGGAACGGTAAACAGAATTAAAACAAATGTTTCATCTCAAAACACTGAATTCTAGAAAACAATCCAGTAATGGCTGATGGAAAATTATAGTTTAAAATTCTATTAGCCAATCAAGCAAGTATCAGAGCAAAACAAATATATTTTCAATAATGCAATGATTTAGAAAATTTATATCCCGTGAATCTCTTTCTCAGAGGTAATTTTATGACGTATTCCAGCAAAATGAGGAATAAACCAACAAAGAGGGATTCAGGGACTCAGGATACAGGAAAGCTTGACTACGACTCAGTTGATGACTCTGCAGGCTTGAGAATGAACTGTCCAGATAGTAGATGGGGTACAGATGACCACTGAAAGGAAATGGCCAAGAAAAAGGTGAGGACAGAAGGCAACTTAATGCATAATATGATTCTGAAGCTGCAAAAATTTGAAAATAAAACAAACAAAAAACCAGAATAACATGAGGGAAAAAAGGAAGCCTTAGTTCAAAATTGAAGCCACTAGTCCAAATAAGAATATGCATTCAATAAGCTTCAAAAAGAAGAATGAAATGGATTCCAAAAAATAAAGGGAATGAGGAAAAAACTTAAAATTAAAGACATAATGAACAAGGCTCACATATCTTCTCACAATAAGAAAAAATTCAGCTTAATGGAAAAAGCCTTATTAAAAAGTCCTGATCTAAATACGAATTGAAATAAAATATGGCACAATTTTGAGCAAATGCTGAAATTAAAAAATCCATTTGAAAGAAGAAAGAATCCCCTTAACCTTGATTCTAGGAACATTCTCCTTTGGGTGGCTGAGAAGTCACATTGAATGAAATAATCCTAGAACTCTTCCTAGTTCTGCAGTGAGTAATACTTAAAAAGTCACAATAACATTAATGTTGCTATTTATTTATTTTTCAACTTTTTGGCCTAACCAATAGACAAAAATGAAAAATTTAATTGCAAATATTTAGCTAAAATATTATCAATATTCTCACTGTACAGCTGTCAAAATTGGAGTAGTATAATTATAAAAGGAGAGATGGTGAGAAGGCAAAGGGTGAAATATCCCAACCTCATAAAGTAGGGAGTCAAGAGAAACCATCTGTACTGAATGGAACAAGAAATGGTCATGGAATTATAAACGGAACCAATAAAAGAGGTCAGAAAATTAATATAGTTATATGTAGAAGAGGGTCAGAGAAAGAAGGTGAAATTAGTAAGCTAAATTCTTTCCTACTATGGTACCTGTTTAAAGTTGATAAATGAAAATAAAAGGAAAAAAAGTCAATATAAGCATATTATTTAGCCCTACAGAGGTAGCCAATGGAGGAAACAAACCCAGAAATGATTAAAGTTAGTTGTTCTCAAAGTCAGGAATAAAAAAGTGAAGGGAGTGGGGCAACGGAACCACTGTGTTTTATTACAGTAGGTTTTTGTAACCATGTGCATGGATTCTTTTCATGCAGAATTATTATTTTGTCCTTTTAATTAAATTAAGTGCTAATGGATTTCGAAGAAAATAACTACTAACAAAGTCCTAGGAGCTAATTAAAAGTTCACAGAAATGACATATTAGTTGAACTCCAAGAAATACAATACAAAGGGAGAGAGTAGTATTGTATTTCCTCTATTCTAAGATTCACAATATTTTAACACCTCTGACACCAGGATCCTTGTTAAAATCGATGTCATCTTACAACCACTGATGGCCTGGTAGCAGCTGTGATCTCGTTGTCATTGATTGCATACACAGAAACCTGGGGTGCTTTTCTAATGACAGACAGGACAATTTTAATCCATCAATATTTCAGTTAACAAACTATTGAAAGACCATTTGAGGAAGGAAGGAATATGAGCCCTGTGTGCTATCTGAAAACCTTCTGTGGACATCTTTTGCTAAGATCAATATAGAGCCAGCATAAAATTTGCAAAATGAACCAACTTAAAAGAAAATTTCGGAGATTGGTTCAAGATGGCGGAGTAGAAGGATGTGCTCTCATTCCCTCCTGCGAGAACACCAGAATCACAACTAACTGCTGAAAATCATCAACAGGAAGACACTGGAACTCACCAAAAAAGATACCCCACATCCAAAGACAAAGGAGAAGCCATAATGAGACAGTAGGAGGGGCACAATCACAATAAAATCAAATCTCATAACTGCTGGGTGGGTGATTCACAAACTGGAGAACACTTATACCACAGAAGTCCACCCACTGGAGTGAAGGATCTGAGCCTCACGTCAGGCCTCCGAACCTGGGGGTCCGGCAACGGAGGGGGAATTCCAAGAGAATCAGACTTTGAAGGCTAGTGGGATTTGATTGCAGGACTTCAACAGGACTGGGGGAAACAGAGACTCCACTCTTGGAGGGCACACACAAAGTAGTGTGCACATCAGGACCCAGGGGAAGGATCAGTGACCCCATAGGAGACCAAAACAGACCTACCTGCTAGTGTTGGAGGGTCTCCTGCAGAGGCAGGGGGTGGCTCTGTCTCATCGTGAGGACAAGGACACTGGCAGCAGAAGTTCTGGGAAGTACTCCTTGGCGGGAGCCCTCTCAGAGGCAGCAATTAGCCCCACCAAAGAGCCTGGGTAGGCTACAGTGTTGGGTCGCCTCAGGCCAAACAACCAACAGGGAGGGAACCCAGCCCCACCCATCAGCAGTCAAGTGGATTAAAGTTTTACTGAGCTCTGCTCACCAGAGCAACAGCCAGCTGTAGCCAGCACCACTCCCTCCCATCAGGAAACTTGCACAAGCCCCGTAAATAGCCTCATCCGCCAGAGGGCAGACAGCAGAAGCAAGAAGAACTACAATCATGCAGCCTGTGGAACAAAAACCACATTCACAGAAAGATAGACAAGATGAAAAGGCAGAGGGCTATGTAACAGATGGAGGAACAAGATAAAACCCCAGAAAAACAACTAAATGAAGTGGAGACAGGCAACCTTCCAGAAAAAGAATTCAGAATAATGATAGTGAAGATGATCCAGGACCTCAGAAACAGAATGGAGGCAAAGATCAAGAAGATGCAAGAAATGTTTAACAAAGATCTACAAGAATTAAGGTAACAAACAAACAGAGATGAACAATACAATAACTGAAATGAAAACTACACTAGAAGGAATCAATAGTAGAAAAACTGAGGCAGAAGAATGGATAAGTGACCTGGAGGACAGAATGGTGGAATTCACCGCTGCGGAACAGAATAAAGAAAAAGGAATGAAAAGAAATGAAGACAGCCTAAGAGACCTCTGGGATAACATTAAATGCAACAACATTCACATTATAGGGGTCCCAGAAGGAGAAGAGAGAGAGAAAGGACCGGAGAAAATATTTAAAGAGATTATAGTCAAAAACTTCCTTAACATGCAAAAGGAAATAGCCACCCAAGTCCAGGAAGTGCAGAGAGTCCCATACAGGATAAGCCCAAGGAGAAGCAAGCCGAGACACACAGTAATCAAATTGGCAAAAATTAAAGCCAAAGAAAAATTATTGAAAGCAACAAGGAAAAAACGACAAATAACATACAAGGGAACTCCCATGAGGTTAATAGCTGATTTCTCAGCAGAAACTCTACAAGCCAGAAGGGAGTAGCATGATATACTTAAAGTGATGAAAGGGAAGAACCTACAACCAAGGTTACTCTACCCGGCAAGGATCTCATTCAGATTCAATGAAGAAGTCAAAGGCTTTACAGACAAGCAAAAGCTAAGAGAATTCAGCACCACCAAACCAGCTCTACAACAAATGCTAAAGGAACTTCTCTAAATGGGAAACACAAGAGAAGAAAAGGACCTACAAAAACAAACCCAAAACAATTAACGAAATGGTCATAGGAACATACATTTTGATAATTAAACGTGAATGGATTAAATGCTCCAACCAAAAGGCACAGGCTTGCTGAATGGATATAAAAACAAGACTCATATATATGCTACGCTCTACAAGAGACCCACTTCGGACCTAGGGAAACATACAGACTGAAAGTGAAGGGATAAAAAAGATATTGCATGCAAATGGAAATCAAAATAAAGCTGGAGTAGCAATTCTCATATCACACAATAGACTTTAAAACAAAGACTATTAACAGAGACAAGGAAGGACGCTACATAATGATCAAGGGATCAATCCAAGAAGAAGATATAACAATTATAAATATATATGCACCCAACATAGGAGCACATCAATACATAAGGCAACTGCTAACAGCTATAAAAGAGGAAATCGACACTAACACAATAATAGTGGGGGAATTTAACATCTCACTTACACCAACGGACAGATCATCCAAACAGAAAATTAATAAGGAAACACAAGCCTTAAATGACACAATAGACCAGAGAGATATAATTGATATTTATAGGACATTCCATCCAAAAACAGCAGATTACACTTTCTTCTCAAGTGCGCACGGAACATTCTCCAGGATAGATCACATCTTGGGTCACAAAGAAGCCTCAGTAAATTTAAGAAAATTGAAATTATATCAAGCATCTTTTCTGACCACAATGCTATGAGATTAGAAATGAATTACAGGGAAAAAAACGTAAAAAACACAAACACATGGAGGCTAAACAACACATTACTAAATAACCAAGAGATCACTGAAGAAATCAAAAAGGATATCAAAAAATACCTAGAGACAAATGACAAGGAAAACACGATGATCCAAAACCTATGGAATGCAGCAAAAGAAGTTCTAAGAGCGAAGTTTATAGCTATACAAGCCTACCTCAAGAAACAAGAAAAATCTCTCAAATAAACAATCTAACCTTACATCTAAAGGAACTAGAGAAAGAACAAACAAAACCCTAAGTTAGCAGAAGGAAAGAAATCATAAAGATCAGAGCAGAAATAAATGAAATAGAAACAAAGAAAACAATAGCAAAGATGAATAAAACTAAAAACTGGTTCTTTGAGAAGATAAACAAAATTGAAAAACCATTAGCAAGACTCATCAAGAAAAATAGGGAGAGGACTCAAATCAATAAAATTAGAAATAAAAAAGGAGAAGTTACGGGGCTTCCCTGGTGGCGCAGTGGTTGAGAGTCCGCCTACCGATGCAGGGGACATGGGTTCGTGCCCCGGTCCGGGAAGATCCCACGTGCCGCGGAGTGGCTGGGCCCGTGAGCCATGGCTGCTTGAGCCTGCACGTCCAGAGCCTGTGCTCCGCAACGGGAGAGGCCACAACAGTGAGAGGCCTGCGTACCACAAAAAAAAAATAAAGTGAAAAAAAAAGGAGACGTTACAACGGACACCACAGAAATACAAAGCATCTCAAGAGACTACTACAAGCAACTCTATGCCAATAAACTGGACAACCTGGAAGAACTGGACAAATTCTTAGAAAGGTATAACCTTCCAAGACTGAACCAGGAAGAAGTAGAAAATATGAACAGACCAATCACAAGTAATGAAATTGAAACTGTGATTAAAAATATTCCAACAAACAAAAGTCCAGGAACAGAGGGCTTCACAAGTGAATGCTATCAAACATTTAGAGAAGAGCTAACACCCATCCTTCTCAAACTCTTCCAAAAATTGCAGAGGAAGGAACACTCCCAAACTCATTGTATGAGGCCACCATCACCCTGATACCAAAAACAAACAAAGATACTACAAAAAAAGAAAATTACAGACCAATATCACTGATGAATATAGATGCAAAAATCCTCAACAAAATACTAGCAAACAGAATCCAACAACATATTAAAAGGATCATACACCATGATCAAGTGGGACTTAACCCAGGAATGCAAGTATTCTTCAATATACACAAATCAACCAATGTGATACACCATATTAACAAATTGAAGATGAAAAACCATATGATCCTCTCAATAGATGCAAAAAAGCTTTTGACAAAATTCAACACCCATTTGTGATAAAAACTCTCCAGAAAGTAGGCATAGAGGGAACCTACCTCAACATAACAAAGGGCATATATGACAAACCCACAGCAAACATCATTCTCAATAGTGAAAAACTGTAAGCAATTCCTCTAAGTTCAGGAACAAGACAAGGATGTCCACTCATCACCACTATTATTCAACATAGTTTTGGAAGTCCTAGCCACGGCAATCAGAGAAGAAAAAGAAATAAAAGGAATACAAATTGGAAAAGAAGAGGTAAAACTGTCACTGTTGGCATTTGACATGATACTATACATAGAGAATCCTAAAGATGCCACCAGAAAACTACTAAAGCTAATCAATGAATTTGGTAAAGTTTCAGGATACAAAATTAATGCACAGAAATATCTTGCATTCCTATATACTAATGATGAAAAATCTGAAAGAGAAATTAAGGAAACACTCCCATTTACTGCTGCAACAAAAAGAATAAAATACCTAGGAATAAACCTACCTAGGGAGACAAAAGACCTATATGCAGAAAACTACAAGACACTGATGAAAGAAATTAAAGATGATACCAACAGAGGGAGAGATATACCAAGTTCTTGGACTGGAAGAATCAACATTGTGAAAATGACTATACTACCCAAAGCAATCTACAGATTCAATGCAATCCCTATCAAATTACCAATGGCATTTTTTACAGAACTAGAACAAAAAAAATCTTAAAATTTGTATGGAGACCTAAAAGACCCCGAATAGCCAAAGCAGTCTTGAGGGAAAAAAACAGAGCTGGAGCAATCAGACTCCCTGACTTCAGACTATACTACAAAGTTACAATCACCAAGACAATATGGTACTGGCACAAAATATAGATCAATGGAACAAGATAGAAAGCCCAGAGATAAACCCACACACCTACAGTCAACTAGTCGATGACAAAGGAGGCAAGGATACACAATGGAGAAAAGACAGTCTCTTCAATAAGTGCTGTTGGGAAAACTGGACAGCTACATGTAAAAGAATGAGGGCTTCCCTGGTGGCACAGTGGTTGGGTGTCCGCCTGCTGATGCAGGGGACGCAGGTTCGTGCCCCAGTCCGGGAGGATCCCACGTGCCATAGAGCAGCTGGGCCCGTGAGCCATGGCCGCTGGGCCTGCGCATCCAGAGCCTGTGCTCTGCAACGGGAGAGGCCACAGCAGTGAGAGGCCCGCGTACCACACAAAAAAAAATGAAATTAGAACACTCCTAACACCATACACAAAAATAAATTCAAAATGGATTAGAGACCTAAATGTAAG
Source organism: Delphinus delphis (assembly GCF_949987515.2). Lineage (NCBI taxonomy): Eukaryota > Metazoa > Chordata > Mammalia > Artiodactyla > Delphinidae > Delphinus > Delphinus delphis. The sequence goes on along the minus strand of NC_082683.1, from coordinate 55,888,951 downwards.
ACCAGACACTATAAAACTTTTAATGGAAAACAGGAAGAACAAGCTTTGACATAAATCACAGCAAGATCTTTTTTGTCCCACCTCCTACAGTAATGGAAAAAAAAACAAAAATAAACAAATGGGACCTAATGAAACTTAAAAGCTTTTGCACAGCAAAGGAAACCATAAACAAGATGAAAAGACAACCCTCAGAATGGGAGAAAATATTTGCAAATGAATCAACGGACAAAGGATTCACCTCCAAAATTTACAAGCAGCTCATGCAACTCAATATCAAAAAAACAAACAACCCAATCCAAAAATGGACAGAACACCTAAATAGACATTTCCAAAGAAGATATACAAATAGCCAAAAAACACATGAAAGAATGCTCAGCATCACTAATCATGAGAGAAATGCAAATCAAAACTACAATGAGGTATCACCTCACACCAGTCAGAGTGGCCATCATCAAAAAATCTACAAACAAGAAATGCTGGAGAGGGTGTGGAGAAAAGGGAACCCTCTTGCACTGTAGGTGGGAATATAAATTGATACAGCCACTATGGAGAACAGTATGGAGGTTCCTTAAAAAACTAAAAATAGAACTACCATATGACCCAGCAATCCCACTACTGGGCATATATCCTGAGAAAACCATAATTCAAAAAGAGTCATATACCACAGTGTTCAATGCAGCACTATTTACAATCTCCAGGACATGGAAGCAACCTAAGTGTCTGTCAACAGATGAATGGATAAAGAAGATGTGGTACATACATACACTGGAATATTACTCAGCCATAAAAAGGAACGTAATTGGGTCATTTGTAGAGACGTGGATGGATCTAGAGACTGTCATACAGAGTGAAGTAAGTCAGAAAGAGAAAAACAAATATCATATATTAATGCATATATATGGAACCTAGAAAAATGGTACAGATGAACCGGTTTATAGGGCAGAAATTGAGACACATGTAGAGCACAAATGTATGGACACCAAGGGGGGAAAGCAGTGGGGGGGTGGGGGTGGGGGTGGGATGAATTGGGAGATTTGGATTGACATGTATAGACTGATGTGTATAAAATGGATGACTAATAAGAACCTGCTGTATAAAAAAATAAATAAAACAAAATTCAAAAAAAAATAAGAGCCCACAAACAGCATTCCCCTGGGCCACAGTCCCCCTCTCCCAAGGGAACCGATGGAAAAAAAAAAAAAAAGAAAAAAGAAAATCTCAGAAACCATAGTGAAGCATTCTTTTTTGAAGTGCTATATAACAAATAGTCTTGATAACCCAGAGTATGATACCATTTGGGAAAATACTGACATCAACAACACTGAGTTGAAAAATGATTCAGAAAAACCGGATTCTGAATAAGAAAACGAATTCCTTAATGGATTTCTTTGACTTTTACTTTCCTCATGAGAGTGATATGATTTAAACAAAAATCTTTACCTAAGTACTTCTAAAAGAGCCCTTTCAGTAGACATAAAACAAAAATTCTAAACAATGAGAAAGCATTGTACAATAAACAGGCAGAGCTTTTTCTTTCTTAGCAGTGCAAAAGCAGTGGTGTATCTTAAAAATCCACAATGTCTTAAAGAATTACAACTAACTAGAAAGAGCGGTAACTAGGAGGAATCAGATATTACTTTTAATTTGGATAAATCATAACAGATTTCAGAGGGGAGTGAGGATTTAACTGCCTCTTGAAGAATGGGGAGGAATGTGAAGCATATCGTAAGTATTATTTTAAAAGGTTTTCTTATAGAACTTTTTGTTCTCTCAGATCAGACCTGTAACCAGCAGTGTTACTGCAAGACACCCAGGTCACTAGAGAAATACTCAGCTACCTCCTGGGTAGGTCATGATCCTAACAGATAACATCTTCATAATATAACAGCAACTACAATTATCAGGTGCTTATTATGTATGTGCCAGTATGTTTTCTCTCTGTTTATGCATAAACACATATACACACACACATATATGTGTGTGTATAATTTATTTTCTCTTTCATCTCCTACACACTGACCAGTTTGGTTCAGAAACTTTGTTGGTGCATACAGAAGTCTAATTATTTGATTATCTCATAGGTTTAGACACCCAAATAACACGTGCTAGTTAAAGTAAAATGAGAAAATATAATTCTGAGAAAAACTAAGTTGTCCTATGCCTTCACCAAACAGCTATTTGGTAACAGCTGTTCTTAAACATGAGTTCACATTTTAAAGCCTATTATAATACCATTATAGACGCCACTGAGAATCCTTACTTGGCTCACATCTTTAGCTATTATCTAGTACAACTAGATAAAACATTTATACATTTCCATAAACATTATAGAAATTATTAGCCCAAGAGTAGAGTCGGTCAGTCAGTCCGTCAATCTGTCTGTCTCTCTCTCTTCCCCCCATTCCCTCCCTTCCTCCTTCTCTCTTTATCTTTCTCATTCACTGTTATACACACATATATATATACAGATTTGTAAGTCTGTACTGTTTCTGAATTTTCTCTCTAATTGGCAAAGACTTAAAAATTAATATCAACATCACAATGCCCCTTTAGGGTGTCTCCATTTGGGTCATTTTTATTTGCTAGTCCATAGTACTCTAGTCTGATTTAAGTAGGTCCACAGGGTACCAGAAAATTTCATTAAAATAGTTCTCATATGCGTGACTCTCTCCTTTAAGACCATCCACAGACAATGGTTCCCACAGCTCTGTTCTCTCCTCAGCGAGTCTCCATCTACGCTCAGCAAAGCCACAGCTTTAACCCAGCCGACTGGACCACTTAAAGATGCTGATGCCAGGCAAAATTGAAAGTGGGCTGTATTCACTTTGGAGGACACTTTATTGGTACGATAAAATTGTATAAGTGGGAAGAATCTAGCCTATCAATTCTATGGAAGAATAAGAGACTTGCTGACTTTCATTCAGTGAGAATCAATATCCACAAAAATTTCACACAGCCTACCTTAGACATATTCAGTGTTCACATTCTGGAAAAGATTTTAGGGACTTCCCTTGTGGCCCAGTGGTTAAGGATCTGCCTTCCAGTGCAGGGGACGCAGGTTCAATCCCTGGTCGGGGAACTAGGATCCCACATGCCACGGGGCAACTAAGCCTGTGTGCTGCAACTACTGAGCCCAAGTGCTCTGGAGCCTGGGCACCACAACTAGAGAGAAGCCCACGCACCGCAACTAGAGAAGCCCACGCACCGCAACGAAAGATCCCGCATGCTGCAGTGAAGATCCCGCATGCCGCAACAAAGACCTGATGCAGCCAAATAAATAAATAAATATTTTTTTAAAAAAAAAAGATTTTAAACTTCCAAGTTGATGGCACTTAAATTTGACAGGGATGTTTTACTACATAACCAGTATTTCTGTGTCTGATATTTCTTATAAACATCTACTGAATCTCACTTAAAAATATTACAATGGCATTAATCACATCTTGAAGCTTGGCACATCAGCAATGTGGATTGAAGGGTTACAAGAGTGGATATTTCTGGTTTTCATTTTAAAGCCAACAGGAAGCATGAGGATAATCATAAGTTAGAGCTACTGAAAAAGGTTGTTAAACATATAAATACATATTTTAAAGTAGTATCCCTTTAATAAACCCTACAAAAACAGAAATATAACTCGAGAATCACTCCAAATTAATGAAAGCATCCATTCAGCAGGAATACATAATAATTTTAAATGTGTACATGTAGTATAACCTCAAAATAACATATATTTATTATAATGTAGCCTTGAAATGTATATGGTGAAAATTCAGAGTACCACAAGGAAAAAGACAGATATCCACATATATGGTAGAAAATTTTAATACACTCTCCTAAAGAATGAATAGCACAGCAGACACAAATACATGAGGATGTATGAGATTGAAATAATACTAACAAATGATACTGGAACAAAAACATTAACAAATTTGACATAGATTGAACTCTGCTCCCCCAAACTGTAGACTGCATATTATTTTTAATCACCAATGGGGCATTTACAAAAACTGACCACGTACAAAGCCATAAGGTAAGTTACAAACAAATCCAAAGGACTAAAATCATACAGACCACGTTCTCTGTCCACGGTGTTTTTAAAACAGAAAAAATAGCAAAAATATAACTACACAAATGCCATATACTAGGACATTAAGAAAAAAAGTAAGCCACTGGGCAAAAAAGATATAATATATTTTAAACTGATGATAGTGAAAAAAGCATCTCAAAACTTAAATTATTTCATGCAGATAAAGCAGTACTGAGAGGAAATTCAAAGAAAGAAACATCATTCTTAATGTGACATGACTTCACCTGTGAGCACTTCAAATCAACATTATACCTGAGGTCCTAGGCAAGGCAGAAAGAGAAGTGGAAAAGGTTTAAGGAATATAAAGGAAGAAACAAAACTGTCATTATTCATGAATGACAAGAAAAGTGGAAAATCCCGAAGTATCTATATGTAAGCTGTTTAACTTAATTACAAAACTTAGCAAGATTGCTGGTGGAAAATATAACTACCTAAAACCAAGCATTTTAAACCCTTCCCAACTTATTATATGAAGCCAGTATTACTCTGATACCAAAACCAGACAAAGACATCACAATAAAAGAAAACTACTGACCAAAATCCTTTATGAATATAGATGCAAAAATACTAGCAAACCAAATCCAGCAATGTATAAAAAGGATTATACACTATGACCAAATATGATTTACCTCAGGAATGCAAGTTTGATTTAAAATGTGAAAATCAATCAATCATAATAATAGAATAAAAGACATGACATGTCCATAGAAAAAGGGTTTGACAAATTCCAATGCCATTTCATGACAAAAACATTCAACTAGGAATAGAAGAGAACTTCTCCAACTTGATAAAGCTGCATATGAATAACCCATAGCTAACATCATACTTAATGGTGAAAGACTGGCTGCTTCCCTGCTAAGATCAGGAACAAGACAAAGTTATTCACCTGCACTTTCTATTCAACTAGAGGTTTTAGCCAGGGCAATTGAGCAAGAAAAAGAAATAGAAGGCATCCAGATTAGAAACAAAGAAGTAAAACTATCTCTATTCTCAGACTACATGATCTTGTATGTAGAAAATAATAAGGAATTCACAAAAACTATATTGCACCTAATAAGTAAGTTCTGCAAGGTTGCAGAATACAAGATCAATGTACACAAATCACTTCTATTTCTGTGCATGAGCAATGAACAATCTGAAATACAATTAAAACATAATTCCATTTCCTATAGCATCAGAAATAATAAAATACTCAGGAATATTTTCAACAAAAGAAATGCAATTATTTGTACACTGAATGCTATAAAACATCACTGAAAGAACTTAAAGAATACCTAAATAAATGGAAAAACATCCCACGTTCATAGACTGAAAAACAATTTTATTAAGATTGTAATATTTCCCAAATTGATTCAATGCAATCCCTTCAAGTTTATAGCTACATTTTGTATATATATTGACAAGCTGATTTTAAAATTCATATGTATTGATATATGCAAGGGAATAGCTAAAACAATACTGAAAAAGAAGAACAAATTTGGAGGATTCACTTCTGATTTCAAAACTTGCTTCAAAGCTACAGTAATCAAGACAGTGTGGTACCTGGTATAAAGATAGAAGTATAGGTCATTGGAACAGAGTTGAGATTCCAGAAGTAAACCTTTACATTTTTGGCAAAATGATTTTTGACAAGACACTTAGATATGGGGAAAGAATGGTCTTTTCAACAAATGGTGGTGGGACAAGTAGATACCCAAATGTGAAAGAATGAAATTGGTCCTTTCCTTCATTCCATATATTCAAAGTAATCAAAAACCTAAACATAAAAGCTAAAACTCTAATATTCTTATAAGTAAAACACAGAAATGAAGCTCTGCAACCCTGAATTAGGTAATGGCTTCTTAGACTGAAATTAAGTATAAAAATAGATAAACTAGACAAAGTTAAAACCCTTGGGCTTCAAAGGATACCATCAAAAAAGTGAGAAAACTCACAGAATGGGAGAAAATATTTGAAATCCTGTATCTTAAAAGCGATTGTACACTATATGAAGAACTCTCACAACACAACAATAAAAAGACAAACAATCCAATTAAAAATAAGCAAAGAACATTTCTCAAAAAAAAGATATATAAATGGTCAATAAGCACATGAAAAGGTGCTCAATATCATCAGTCATCAGAAAATGCAAATCAAAACCATAATGAGTATCACTTCACATCCACTATGATAGCTTAATCAAGGTTCTGAACTGTAACAAATGTTGACAAGGAGGTGGAGAAATTGGAACCCTTGTACCTTGCTGGTGGGAATGTAAAATGATGAAAACTGCTTTGGAAAATAGTTTGGCAGATTTTCAAATGTTAAACATAATGTTACATATGACTGAACAATTCTACTCCCAGGTATATACCCAAAAGAGATGAAAACATACATTCACACAAAAACTTGTATGCAAATGTTAGTAGCAGCACTATTCATAATAGCCAAAAAGTGAAAACTACCCAAATGTCCATCAACTAACGAATGAATGAATAAAATGTGATATATCCATATAACGGAATATTATTTGGCCATAAAAAGAATGAAGTACTGATCCATGATACAGCATGGATAAACCTTAAAAACATGCTAAGTGAAAGAATCTGTTCACTAAAGTCCCCATCATTTTATTCGTCCAGAATGTCCAGAATAGGCAAATCCTTAGACACAGAAAGTACATCAGTGGTTTCCAGGGATCAGAAGAGGGGGCATGGGGAGTGAATGCTAAGGGGTATGGGGTTTCTTTTGGGAGTGACAAAAATGCTCTAAAATTAGATAGTGGTGATGGTTATATAACTCTGTTAACGTACTGAAAACCAGTGATTTGTACACTATAAAAGGATGAATTTTATGATATGTGAATTATAGTCCAATAAAGCTATTATTTTTAAAATACTTTTAAAGGTCAAGTTTATCTCTCTATGGCAGTAACAGAAACACAATGAATTTTTTGAAAAGATTCATTTAAAATAACTTCAAAAATATGCAATTTCTGTGAATAAATCAAACAAGAAGATGTTCAAGGACTCCTAAGGGAAAAATGAGACTATGCTTACATTTATCATATTAGAGAAGACCTAAATATATTGAGAGACAGTCATGGATTCTAGAACTGAATATTTACAAGGTATCAATTTCCTTTTAATTGTTTATAGACTCAAAACAATCTCAATAGAATCTCCATTAAATTCCTAACCAATTTTTTAGAACTTGACAAACTGATTGAAAAAATGTATATGGAAAGGTAAAGGGCCAAGGAATGCTATAGCACTCCTGAAAAAATTGCACCAAGTGGGAGGATTTACTCCCCTACCTACCAGATAGCAAGACAATTTAAACCTGTAGTAATTACAGAAAGAGGTCAAAGGAACAAATACAGAGCCCAAAAACAGACCCAACATATTATCAACTCTTGATATTTGAAAACAGTAAGTATTTGTTGTTTTAAGCCACTAAATTTGGGGGTAACTTGTTACACAGAAATGGGTAACTAATACATTGCTGCTCACCAGTATTCTCAGATTTATTTTTTCTTTTAGAACAGAGGTTAACCTTCCCCACCTCCTTGAAGTTAGGCATACCATATGACTTCTTTTGCGTCTAAAGTATGAGTGTAAATCATTCATGTCACTTCCAGATGGAGGCATTTAAAGCTAGTTCATGATTACCCCCACTTTCTTTTCCCATACTATACCAACTGGGAAAGTCCTGTGTTCCAGATTGTACAGCTACAGAATGACGGAGGTTCCCTGAATTTAGACCTGACAATAGTTGCCCTGGAAAGTTGCCTTAATCCAGAGGAAACTTTTCTTGAATGAAAAATAAACCTTTATTGCATTAAGTCAATGAGATTTGGGGATAATCTGTTACCGCAGCATAACCTAGCCTATTTTTACAGATACTAGGCTCGATCTCACTAGTAATTGAGGAAACAAACAGTAATGATATAATACATACCTACCAGATGGGCAAAAATTAAAGGTCATGATAATACTAAATTTTGGCAGGGATGTAGAGGAATGAAAGTAGGAATATAAATTGGTGGAACCATGCTGGAAAATTGTGGCATTATCTAATAAAGCTGATATCTGCAAGCCCTGTGTTCTAGTAATTTGACTAGCAGTTTTATACTCTAAAGAAACTCCTGCATCTAAGCACCAAGGCATTTGTAGAAGAAGAATCATAGGTGGTTTATTTATGGTAGTGAAAGAAAGAAAGGGACAGAAGGAGGGAGGGAGGAAGGAAGGGAGGGAGAGAAGAAGAAGGAAGAAAGGAAAAAGGGAGGGAGGGAAGAAGAGAAGGACAGAAATGACCCAAATATCCTTAAACAGAATGAGTAAAAAATAAAGGTATTATATTCATATAATAAAATATATCCAGTAATGAAAACAAACAAACAACATCCACTGTCAGCAACAGCATTCAATCATCAAAAAAAATTACTGAGCTCCCCTTATATGCTTGGCTCTATTTCAGGTACTAGGCTCTATTTTGGAGCAAAACAGGAAAAAAAAAATCCACCCTCATGGAGTTTGCATTCTAATAGAAATGAGACAGGAAAAATGATTAAGTCATACAGTATTTTTAAAGGTAGTAAGTACATGCGGAAAAGCAAAGGAAAGGGGAAAGTGTTTTGCAAGGTAAGATGTACAATTTTAAATGTGATAATCAGAGTAGGCTTCATTGAAAAGGAGACAACTGAACAAAGATTGAAAAGAAGTGAAAGTAACAGAGTAAGTCCTGTGGTATCTGGGAGAAGAGCGTTCCAGCCAGAGCAAAGATGGTCCCCGATATACTCAAAGAATACCAAGGAGACCAGTGTAGCTGGAACTGAGTGAATGAGAAAAACAGCAAGAAATGAGATCAGATAGGTAAATGGGAGAGAAAAAAACACGTAGCACCTTATAGGTAATTCTAAGGATTTGGGTCCTTTAAGACTTTACTCTGTATGAACTGGAAAGGCACTGGAGATTTTGGAGGAAAACAGTGACATGATCTGACATATGTTGCAAGAAAAAGCTCTAATTGCAATTTTGAGACTGGATTATGGAGGGAAAAGAATGAAAATGGGGAGACCAGTTAGGAGGTTCTTGCAATAATCCACGTGGGAGATGGTGTCAGCTCAGACTAGGATGGCAGCTATGCAGGTGATGAAAGTAATTATATTCAGGAATTATTTTGAAGATAGAGCAAAGAGGACTTCCTGACACATGACATCTAAGGTATGAGGGAATGGGAGATATCAAAGATGACTCCAAGTTTTGGGGCATGAGCAACGTGAAGGATGAAGGTAGGGAAGGCTGCAGATAGAGTGGGCTTGGGCAAGATGAAGATTCCATTTGGAGCATGCTGAACTGGAGATGTCTACTGGACATTCAAATGGAAATGTTGAGCAGGCAGATGGACATAGAGGTCTGAAGTTCAAGGAGATAACTCAAAGCTTGAGCTGTCATTTTGGAGGCATCAGTGTACAAATGTAGAGATTGCATGAAATCATCAAAGAGCGTAGAAAGGAATGAGCTCGCAAGGACCACAGCTTAAGATATTCTAAGGTTAAAACCTCTGAGAGCAGAAGAGAGATCAGCAAAGGGGACAGAAAGCAATGGCTAGTGAAGAAGAAGGAAAAATCAAAAAGAGTACATGGTGTCCTGGAGGTCAACAAAGAAATATTACAAGGAGCAGAGAGTGATAACTGTGACAATGCTACCAACAGGTGAAGTAAGATCAAAGGTGACAACTGACTACTGGATTTGGGAGAGGTGATGTCACCAGTGACAGTGACAGGAATAGTTTTGGCAGAGTACTGAAAACAGAAGAGTGATAGAAATAGGTTTAAGAGAGAATGTGAAGACATGAATCAATGATAGGGAATATAGACATCTCTTTTTAAAAGTTTATGCTTTCAAATGGAGAGGATATGGCTTAGTCTCATAAGCATAATGTTAAGCAAAAGAATCTATGAAAGAGTGCCTCCTATATTCGTATAATTTTTTTAAGTAAAAGGAAAATTGTGATTAGGAAGGAACAAGCAAGAGGTTTCTGGGTATTGGCATGTTCTCTTACTTGTATGGTAAATAATGGGTATTTGCCTTGTAATTATCTGTTATAATGATTTGCTATATTATTTGTCAACCAGTACATTTGTTTGATGTACTCTTCTCCCTGTATATGTCATAGTTCAAAAAATTTAAAGATTAATAAGATGATGTGTATGAAAAGACAACAGGTAATATCACTACGGAGTTAACAGAAGTTTTAAAAAATATTTGAGGAGGAATATTTCAAATTATAAGCAGACCAAATTTGAACTGAAACTCCAAAAGTTTATATGTACTAGGTCTGGCCAGGAGGCGAACACTTGTGCCTTTCTGATTTAATTAAAAGTGGAATTTGTAAATCACATAAAAATCTCAAAAGAATTAGGGCAGACTGTAAGCCCTTTTCTTCATTTTTAACTCCACAGGACATGTTTTTTAGTATGTGTTTGGCTCTCAGCAGGAAAAATGCAGTGCAATATCTGCCAAGGCATTTCTTTTCTTTTTCTGGATATTTTTTAAGTTTTATTTCTAAGACCCCCTTGGGATACTGCACTTCACAAACACAAACCTTTTCGTTATATAATAGTGATCTAACTGCGAAGACACACTGTTTTTTTCTCGCTAAGTTCATTACAAAAGAGGAATAGAGCTTCTGCCAACCATGATGGCTCTCCCAAGCCATGAATGAGTTGGACCATGCGCAGATCCATCCACTGTTTTCAGTTGTTTTCCAACAAGCGACTAGAAGCCGGGATATTTGAGTTCTACTACTCTCTGTTCATTCAACAACCAATTTCTTTAACATTCTGGGCATCTCTTTCAAAGGAGATGATCATCTACGTCACCAGAGTCTATCATGGAAGACAAATGCCTGAATAACTGATGACACTTCCAGTCCAAAGGTGAAAAGGCAATGAAAATAAATTTAAATGTGTTCATAAAAGAGTACTTCAAATCTATACCACTCTTCCAAATGGAATACAAAGCACATGCTAGGTGGGAACACATTGTTTTATTTTAGATCAAAGCCACCAAAAAGAGCCAGAGACACTTCTAAACCTATCCCAACTACTGATGACTAAGTCTCAAATAATTTTGAATTACAAGGAACAACAAAAGCTATTCTAACATTCTGTCTGCTAAAACAAGTCAACAGTTGTTTGTTGTTTTTTATCAAAAGGAAATAAAAATCTCGCTGACACTTTATAGTACACACTTCTTGTACAACTTTGTGTGTGTCTGTGTGTCAATTCCTAATTTCTGGTTTATCTGTTTAGTTAACTCTGCTATTTTTCTAGGATTCATCCCAAGACAACTAAAATGCATTACTAAAATTGGCACCTCTGCTACTGAACTTAATTTCAGAGAGGCTCTAAAGTGGTCTGAAACCATTTTTTTAATATCCTGCACACAACTTCATGCTAAAAAGTAACACTGTTCAAGAGCAGAAATTGATAGGAAAGGTGCAATTTTTGTTTTCCTCCAAAACAATTTTTATTTCCTCCAAATATACAATACTGAAAGTGAATAAGTACTTATACTAAAGCCACATGTTTTTGTTGCAGTGTTGCAAATATTAACTTCAAGTTGAACATGATTCTTCAAGCTAGACTCAGAGATGATCTAAATAGTTACATATAAACTACATATTTCTGAGCACTTTTATAAGTGTTTTTCTCTTTAAGTTTTGGTTGGAAAACCCTAAAATCATAAGTCTTAAATGCATATGAACAAAAATCCCAAGATCAGTATAGATTTTTAAAATTTCATGAAATTATGAAGCTAGCAATGTTTGTAACATGTTAAAAAGTTAAAGAATTATAAATTTTTAAGCTGGGAAACATCTTAGATATTATTAAAAGGCCCTCAGAACTTGACAGATGAGGAAACTGAGGCCCAAAGAAATTAAACTAACCACAGCTGTCACCATAAATGGCAAATCATACCAAAAGCCAGATGTTTTGACTCCAAGTCCAGAGCTCTGAAAGAGCTATTTGTTTCAACATACTTTAATACTTAAGGAAATGAAAGTTAACAGAGAGCACTCCAGGCAGTCCCTCAATATAAGGAACTCCCTCAGGCTTACAAGAGCCAGTCTCCTCTTCTGCTTGCAAACCCAAGTCCTAGAAATAACACCCCCAAATTCCCACTTTCTCAAATGGCCTCATCCTACCTGGGGTTTCCAAAATGATTCCTCGGTTGGGTCTCTTTTTCACATCCCTACAAGTCCTTTTAAATAAGTGCTTTGGTTGGGATTTGGTTTTGTTGTTTTTGTTTTGTTTTATTAATTTGCTTGGGGAAAGCCGGAGATGGTGGAAACAGAAGCTCCGGGCTAAACCATCCCTAGAGCACATTTTTTTTCCTTTTGTCATCCAAACCAACAAATCCTTCCTCCGGGCCCCAGGGCTTACTGGTTTCCGTCGCAGTCCCTTCAGTTTCCAAAGTAGGAAGGAGACCTGGAAAAGAAGTTGGCCAGGTGGCACGTCCTTTCTGGGGCGCCCGGCAGGTGCGCGCCCAGGCTGGGCTGGCTGCCCTCGGGCGCGCGCCCCGATGCGCCTTGCCCCGGGGGAACGAGAGCCCCCGCCGCCCCTCCCCCATGGCGCGGGCCCCTCCGGTGGCGCCGGCTGACCCGCCCCGGCCTCCCGGTCCCCACTTGGCCAGCGGGCTCCGGCCAGCCACGCGCGCCCCGGCGCCCGGCTCCTCGCGTGGCCGGGAGACGGAAGAGGTGGCAGAAGCGGGTAGAGGAGAGAGAGAGAGTTGGGTCCCACCTCGAGGCCCAGGTCCCACCCAGGCGGAGGCAGAGATGGCGGCGGCGCGGGGGCTCGGCCGGCTGTAGGCTCTGCGGTGGGGCGGCTCCAAACTCCCTGCCGAAGGTGCCGGGCAGCTGTCAAGAGAGAGGAGGCAGCGGAGTGTGGAAGGAGGGGCTGAGGGGGAGCGGAGGGAGAGGCGGGAGTTGGGGGAGAGAAGGGAGGAAAGGTCGGGTCGCCGCCCGCGCGCCCCGCGCCCTCCGCCACCGCTCCCGGGGCGGCAGGAGTGGCCCCCGAGCCGTCAGGGCTGGCGCGCAGGTGACGGGGGCGGCGGCGGGGATGCGGCTGCGCGTGGCGGCGGGCCTGGGGGAGGAAAATCGAGGAGTCCGGAGAGAAGGACCCTCTGCCCGCAGGGAAGCCGAGACTCGAGGCGAACTCGGCAGAAAGGTGGCGCCGCTACCTTACCCAACTGTCAGCTACCGCGCGCCCACTCTGAGCCCCGGGGGTCTCAGGCCCTGGACTGGGCCCTGGGGTTCCCTCTGTCCCTCCCACTTACAGACTAACAGGCCTCTGTGCATCAGGTGTGCAAAATGCTGCAATAAAGATTGTAAAAATCGGGAGGAGTAGGAAAGGAAAGCGAAGTGGAAAAGACCAGAAGTAGTGAGGTAGTGAGTTTCCTGTCACCGAGAATGTTTCAGCCAAGCATTTTGGTCGTATTTGTCAGGAAGTCATGATTCTTTTCAATCTTGAAATTCAATGGCGTTTGACGTAGTAAGTTAAAAAAAAAAAAAAAATCCGTCCTTGAATAGTCTGATTCTGACCCCAAAGTAATAATCATTTTCTTGCTCTCCACTCACAATGTTCACTCACTGATTTATTCATTAATACATGTTTGTTGAGGCCCTACTGAGTGCCACACAATATGCTAGGTGCAATTATTATGTTCCTTGAACTTGGAGTTATGACAAGCAAGTATTCATATAATTACCAGTTGTGATGGATGATATGAAAGAAACCAACAGAGTGAGGAAGAAAGAATAAAGGGGAGTAGAGTACTCTGGATTGGGTGGATGGTTAATTTTCAACGGAACTCGCCTAGCATCCTCATAGGAAGAAGCATCAGAGACACAGAAAGAACTTAGCCCAGAGATGGGTAGAGCCAGAAGCAATGTCTCCCTGCTCCCTGACCCAGACACTTGGCCAACCTGTGGAGCTTTGTAAACGGAACTTTTCCCCCAGAGGAATATTGTCCCAGGGTCAGTGTCACTTTAATGGAGACAAATGTCTTCACTGGATGAAAATAAGAATTGGAGTAGAAATACTGACTTCCTCAAATTATTGTGAAATAAAACAACCCAAGAGAATCCTTAATTAGATAGTTGCTATGAACTAGCGTATGAGTTTTCTAGGGTTGCCTTAACAAATGACCACAGGCTCAACAATTAATACAAGAGAAATATATTTGTTCACTATTCTGGAGGCCAGAAGTCCAAAGGCGAGATGTCGTCAGGTCCATAGACTTCCCCAAGGCCTAGGAGACAATCCTTCCTTGCCTCATTCAGCTTCTGGCGGCTCCAGGACTCCATCGGCTTATGGCTAAATCTCTCCAACCTCTGCCTCCATCTTCACATGGCCTTCCTCTCTGTGTCTGTGTCTTCTTCTCTTCTGTCTCCTTTAAAGACATTTGTCATTGGAATTGGAAACCATCCAGGTAATCCAGGGTGATCTCAGCTCGAAATCCTTACTAATTAAATCTGCAAAGACCCCTTTTCCAAATAAGGTCACATTCACAGATTCTAGAGTTTAGGATGTGGAGATATTTTGGGAAGAAGCCACCATTCAACCCACTAAAGCTAGTAAACTAATAGGGGCCAAAATCATTGCCTACTGTGGAATCAGGGTGCCATTCCAGGACCACTATTCAAAATTGTACTGATACTAAGCACAATTAATGATTTTATTGTGAACTTCTAAAAATGTGTCATTAAACCTGGTCTTATGAGGAGTAACTGTAATAAGGAAAAGAAGTACAGAGGCTCAAGCCTTTAATTCATATCTGAGTCACAGGAAATATTTGAAGGCCAAGCATAGCTTGCCAGAAGCTACCATTGTTAAATTAATACAGAAATACACTCCACATCCATATGTATGGATTTCTGATAGTATGATCTAATACTGAATGTCTGCTAGGCACCAGGCTCTGAGTCATGGGCTCCTATGCAGCTTACATTCTAGGTTATGGGACACATTTGAAACTCATTTCCTCTGGCACAGTGTCTGATGCATACCTGAAACTTGATAAAGAGTTATTGAATGAACAGATGAGTACAAATAAATCACTATCAATCAACTAGGCAATTATCACCACACTGAAAAACATCTCCATAATAAGAAGATAAGATTCATTAGAGCAAAACAGATTAACACCGTGACTCATTCAGTATTTTCCTGAGTGAAGGAAAAATCCCTAAAAGGAAACCTTTGATTTAAAAAAGAAAATAATGAGATCACCTATCTTCTCTTTTTTAAAAAAATCAATATGTGCCTATTTACACAGATACAAATCCTGCTGGGAACAATCAATCATAACTGAAGTTATGGTTACTGAAAGTGAATAAAATATTTTGTCCAAATATTTTGGTTGATCGTTTCAACTATTAATTTCATTATATCAATGCATTACTTCTTGAAACTCTTTACAAACAATGATCTCAATGACTCCACTCTCTCCTGGTTCACCTCTTTCCTCTTTGAGTTTCCTTCTTACTCTTCTACTCGTACAATTATAAACCATCAACCAATATGTTAATATCTACTAAACTGAGTCCCACTCATGGACTTACTTGGGTCATGAGCCCATCTCTGAATCAGTCATGGTGGTCAGTAACTTCAAATATGATGACCATACAGGTGTGAGTCACCTGTGCACTCCTGGAAAACAAGAAATGGGAAGAGAATTGATCTCACTCTAACCAAATAACTTACAGTGGGGGAAAAGCGGTACCTCAAAATAAAATTAGGGTGATCTTACTGAAGGAGCAGTGGGCAAAGAAGCACAGATACGTATCCACTAGAGTAGACACTCAAAAAGTTTTGCTGTGAACTGAACATAGTTTTAATTGAAACAGTTGGCACTCCACCCTTTTTATGGTGTTCTAAATGTTTCATAGAAAGTTATTTTTAAAGAAATGACAATTGTGACTATTGATTATGTGTCTGATTACCACACAAATCTTAGAATTTTACATTTACAAGGACTTTGAAAAATGCTTTTATATGCATTGGAGGCCATAGAGTCAAGCACGTGGGCTCTGGAATCTGATTGCCTAAGTTTCTATGCACACATATTATGAGACATTGAATAAGTTCCTTACCCTCTTTCTGTCTCAGCTTCCTTTTTTGTAAAATGGAGATGATAATAACCACCTCTCTGAAATGTCATCAGAAGTCATGAGATAGCCACTATGCCTTTGGAATGGTACTTATTACCTAGTACTCTATTATGCTTGCTTGTTATTCATCTCATTTAGTCTTCAAACATCTCTGGAAAACATTTTGGTACATTGTTGCACGTTGATAATTTATTTTGCCCTTAATAGATAATCAATATCTATTGTGTATCAGGTACAATTACCAAGATAAAGAGCATGTGTCCTTTAATCCCAAAAAGAGTAAAGTGAGGATTCCCAGAGTTCAACCAGGTTGGTATAGGGGACTCCAGGCAGGGGAACAGAGTGTGGAAAGAAAGGCACAGAGGAGGAAAGGCATGGTACCTTAGGGAAATTCAAGCAGTATAGTGAGACCTCAGGGTATGTTCAGAAAAGTATACCTGGAAAAGTACTTAGAAGTCTAATAGGAAGAACTTTGAAGGTCATGTGGATTTTTAAGGTCATCTGGACTTTAACTGTTATGCATGATGAAATGTTGGAAACTTTTAGACTTAGGAATTATGTTTTCAGTTTTGTAGGAAGGAAAGCACATCCCGAGTGTGTTAAATATGGCAGAAAAGGTAGAAGATAAGCCTAGAGCCAGGGATGACAGTGAAGAAACTAAGCCATTGCAGTAGACTAGTGCTTCTCAAACTTCAATGTACAACCGAATCAAACGTGGGATATTTAAAACACAGACTCTACTGCAGGAGTGCTGGGGTGAGACCCTGGAGTCTATATTTCTAATAAGCATCCGGGTGATGTCAGTACTGCTAGTCCCCAGTAGGACAACAGACTACTTAAATACCACTAATGCCATTGCCAACAAAAAGAAATTTATATGTAATGGACATCAAACTTCTAAATCCTCATGGAGAAATAATTGGCAGCTTATACAACTGCCAATTGAAGAAGTATTACATACAACAAGCTAATAAGGTAGAATTGTTGTATTTTATCCTTAAAATATCTCTGAGAATAAATCCTTTTAAAGCATGAATATCCAAATGAAAATTACTAGGTGTATGTGTATACAGTATATACAGTATACTGTAATGGTTTCTTTATGTGTCAACTTGGCAAGGCTACAGTCCCCAGTTACGCAATCAAACTCTAATGTAGGTGTTGCCACGAAGATATTTTGTAGATGTGTTTAAAGTCCATAATCAGTTGACTTTAAGTAAGACAGGTTACCTTAAATAATCAAGATGGTCCTGGTTCAGTCAGTTGAAAGGCCATAAAAGCAGAGCTGAGGCTTCCCTTTTGAAGAAAAACTTCCACCTGTGGACAGAAGCTTCAGAAGCTTCAGACCATGACCAAGAGTTCTAGCTTGCTGTTCCTGGCAGTCTGCTCTATGGATTTTGGACTTGCCTAGCCAGACCCTGCAACCACATGAGCTTTGCAATAAATATCTTACTATGTATCTTCTACTGTTTCTGCTTCTCTAGCTGAACCCTAACAAATTTTGGTAACTGGAAGCAGTGTGCTGCTATTAAAAAGACTGAAAATGTAGACATGGCTTTGGAATTGGGCAGTGGGCGGAAACTGGAGGAATTTCAAGGAATATGATGGAAAAAACCTATCTTGCCTTAAAAAAGCTGTTAGTAGAAACATGAATGATAACAACTCTGCTAGCGATAACTCAAAAGGAAGTGAGGAAAATGACAGAAAAAAACATATATCACCTTAGAGAGTAGCTAAATCATCACTTATAGACTGTTGGTAGAAATATGGACGTTAAAGTGACTGCTGGTAAAGACTAAGAAGGAAGTGAGGAATTTGTAATTGGAAATTTGAAGAAGGGGGATCCTTTTTACACAGTGGCTGAAAGCTTAGCAGAATTGTGTCCTGCAGTTATGTGGAAAATAGAACTTGTATACAATGAAATTGGACATACAACTGAGGAGCTTTCCAAGCAAAGTGTTGAATATGCATCCTGGCTTTTTCTTACTGCCTATAGTAAATTGCAGAAAGAAAGAGCTGAATTGAGAAAAGAACTCTTTTTTTATTTTATTGAAGTATAGTTGATTTATAATGTGTTAATTTCTGCTGTACAGCAAAGTGATTCAGTTATACATTTATATACCTTCTTTTTTTAACATTCTTTTCCATTATGGTTTATCATAGGATAGTGAAGATAGTTCTCTATGCTATAAAGTAGGACCTTGTTGTTTATCCATTCCATATATAATAGCTTACATCTACTAACGCCAACCTCCCACTCCATCCTCCCCCAATCCCCTCCCCATTGGTAACCACAAGAATGTTCTCTATGTCCGTGAGTCTGTTTCTGTTTCGTAAATAGGTTCATTTGTGTCATATTTTAGGTTCCACATATAAAGGATATCACATGGTATGTGTCTTTCTCTTTCTGACTTACTTCACTTAGTGTGATAATCTCTAGCTGCATCCATGTTGCTGCAAATGCATTACTTTGTTCTTTTTTATGGCTGGGTAGTATTCCGTTGTATATATGTACCACATCTTCTTTACCCATTCATCTGTTAATGGACATTAACATTGTTTCCATGTCTTGGCTATTGTGAATAATGTTGCTATGAACATAGGGGTGCATGTATCTTTTTGGATTACAGTTTTGTCTGGATATATGCCCAGGAGTGGGATTGCTGGATCCTACGATAATTCTATTTTTAGTTTTCTGAGGAACCTCCTTACTGTTTTCCATAATGGCTGCGCCAACTTACATTCCCACCAACAATGTAGGAGGTTCCCCTTTTCTCCACACCCTCTCCAGCATTTGCTATTTGTAGAGTTTTTAATGATAGCCATTCTGACCGGTGTGAGGTAATACCTCACTGTAGTTTTGATCTGCATTTCTCTAATAATTAGTGATGTGGAGCATCTTTTCATGTGCCTCTTGGCCATTTGTGTTTCTTCTTTGAGAAATGTCTATTTAGGCCTTTTTCCCATTTTTTGATTGGGTTGTTTGTTTTCCTTTTTGTTGTTGAGTCGTATGAGCTGTTTGTATATTTTGGAAATTAGGCCCTTGTCAGTCACATTGCTTACAAATATTTTCTCCCAGTCTGTAGGTTGTCTTTTCATTTTGTTTATGGTTTCCTTTGCTGTGCAAAAGCTTTTAAGTTTGATTAGGTCCCGTTTGTTTATTTTTGTTTTTATTTCTATTGCCTTGGGAGACTGACCTAAGAAATCATTGGTACAATTTATGCCAGAGAATGTTTTGCCTGTGATCTCTTCTAGGAGTTTTATGGTGTCATGTCTTATGTTTAAGTCTTTAAGCCATCTTGAGTTTATTTTTGTATATGATGTGAGGGTGTGTTCTAACTTCATTGATTTACATGTGGCTGTCCAACTTGAGGAAAGAACTCAAACAAAAAGGAACCAGGGGCCTTCCCTCGTGGCGCAGTGGTTGAGAGTCCACCTGCCGATACTGGGGACACGGGTTCGTGCCCCGGTCCAGGAGGATCCCACATGCCGCAGAGCGGCTGGGCCCGTGAGCCATGGCTGCTGAGCCTGCACGTCCGGAGCCTGTGCTCCGCAACGGGAGAGGCCACAACAGTGAGAGACCCACCTACCACAAAAAAAAAAAAAAAAAAAAATGGAACCAAGACTTGATTTGAGAAGTTCTCAGCTTATCCAGTTTCAAAAAAAAACCACAAAAATTAAGAGATTCACTACCAGGAAAGCATTCTGCAGAGAAAAAGCCAAGAATGTGGCTGGTCAACCTTTGGCTAATACTTCAGAAAGATTAATAAATCAGAGTATTCAGTCCCACAAATCTCTCTGGAGAGATTGACTCATAGCTCCCCTCAAAGCTCCAATATAGAGATGGGATTATCTGGGGAACATCTATAGACAAGCCTCTGTTCTTCTGGAGTGAATTCCTATAACATATGCAGGAGACCTCACAGATTCTTGACAATTTTATACCAGTAGAACCACTACCAGCTTGGAATTAAAGAGACAGCATACAAACTGGAAGAAAGCTGTTGGACCTCCCAATTACTACATTCAGGAAACAGGCTGATAAAACTACTCAGTTGCAAACACAGCTCATACAAAAATCCTGGAGCCCACCACAGACCTAATGAATAAAAGCCTCCGGAGATGGGGAAACAGAACTGTGTATTTTTTTTTTAATATCTATTTATTTATTTTTGGCTGCATTGGGTCTTAGTTGCAGTACGTGGGATCTTCACTGCAGCCCAGGCCTCTCTCTAGTTGTGGCACATGGGCTTAATTGCCCCGCAGCATGTGGGATCTTAGCTCCCCAGCCAGGGATTGACCCGCGTTCCCTGAATTGGAAGGCAAATTCTTAACACTGTACCACAATGGAAGTCCCCAGAACTCTATATTTTAATAGGCACGCCAAATGAAACTAGAGAAAATTTGCTTTTAGAAGCAAGCAAGAATTACAGTTTACCTCAAACACTGGAAAGACAATCATCAAAAGATGTGGTAGATTTTTCTGTATATAGCTCCTGTAAATCAAACTAAAATCAGTGAATAGAAAGCATAGGTAGCTAGATTTAAACCAAATCAAAGAAGTAACTTTCTAGCTCTCACAGCCATTAGAAGTGATAAGGGGCTTCCTGGTGAGTGCAGGCCAACAAACTGATCCAGAATCAGAGCTTGAGTATCAGGGTCCGGCCTCCTTGCTGTTTTCAACAAGCAGTACTGTTTGATCACATCTCAAGAAAGATCAACTTCAAGAAGGGATGGGAAATGTGGTTTATTATGTTTATCTCTAGGCTGATTTTCCTAGTGATTTGTGAAGCTGTTTATAGAAGATGAGAAACTAAGGAGACTTCTGTCCAGGTTTCATAGCTATTTGTCTTAAGAATTTATTTTAGCTTATCAGTTTCATGGTATTTATTTCTGAAAACATTTTGACTGCAAATTTAGGGATTAAGAGGCAATGTCCCATGAGTGCTCTGATCCAAATATGCATGATTGGCCTGAAAATAGAGTTGTACTTATGTTGACTATTATTCCTACATGGAACAATTGTCAATATGAATACCGAGAAATCACATTTTTCTTATGTGAGATACAGGTAGATACATATTCTGTAGGTAATGCTCAGTAAGTTAACTGCATAATATATATTTATCTTTCTCTTTTCAGTTGTAAACTGAGCTTAACAGGATGGTAATGAAAGGAATGATAAAAACATCAAACATTCAAAAAAATTTTGTTTCCACCATTCAGCTTTATTTTAGTGCTAGTTTTTGGTTCCCCATGAACTGCATGAGTGATAATCTTGGCCACCTGACTGGAGCCCCTTGAGGACTGGGCACTGTGGGCCGAATGCCTCTGAAAAGAGCTGAAGATAAGGAATCATGCTTATCTTTAACACCACTGGGGAAGGCCCAGGCTGAGGGCAAGGAGAGGTTCCAGTGCCACCTGGGGAGAAAATAGGAGAGGCTTGGGCACCAACTCCTAGTGGCCCCTCAACCTGGTGGGACATTAAGCCCTTCATCACTAGATATTTTTAAATAGGGACTAAAAGACTGTCCATCAGAAATATTATAAGACAACACTGGGTGGGAAAGAGGTTAGACTAGAGTGATGGTAATTAAGGCCCCCAGCACACCAAATAATCTATGATTTGGAGCTGCAACTTCAGAGTATTTATATGTAGAAGTTTTTGTGTATAAATGATGTTACATAATTTAAGTGTTACCTACCACCCACAGTACAGTTGAGTCACAAAGCATGAACAATTTTTTCCCTCTAAAGGTGACGATTGCTTTACTTACTTTGCCAGCATCTGTTCTTCATAGTATCTAGGTCTATCCATATATCTATCTATCTGTCTTATTTTCAATCCAGTTGGGGTAAATCAGTAAACCTAAAACAAGAAAATTAATTGATGCAGATTGTTTAAACATACATATGCAGGCTTTGACTTTAACCAGTTCAGTCCAGCATTCAAAGAACCACTAAGTAATTTGACAACTTATGATGTGTATGCATCATAAGTGGTTAACAAGCAATGAAAGAAAACATTTTAAAAATTTAGAAAGGAAATTAAAGAATAAGAGAAATCTAAATTTCCAAATATTTAATAACCAGGATAATTAGTATCAACTAATAAGGTTTGGTTATCTCAAGTGCTAGCATTTTCCTTAAATGAATGATATTCAAAATTCCCCTTACTAAAATGCTATCTTCAGGCAGAATTTATCCCAAATTATCCAGGGCACATAGCTCCTGTAATACTCATTATGTAACACAATATTCTATTCATATAGTTGTCCAAAAATGCTTTTTGAGTGAATGAAGCATTTCATGAAAGAGAGACAATGGGAATAAATATATACAAAAAAATGAACACTTCATTGTTAAGTTGCAAATTATAAAAAACAAATACTAATGACAAGGAAGTTTAGACATTAAAATATTTTAGGCAATTCTTATGCTCTTTTAAGTAGTTCTAAAAAGGTTTTTTGGGGTATAGAAAGAAAAAAACATATCAATTTATAATAAAAAATTAAAAGGGTATTTAGAAAACCATTATATGAACACCAACCTACACACAAATGACGTATCATACCTTCTAGGAATTTTATGTCCCATATAATATTCTTAAGGTATAGCCCTGATCATTTTATGCCCCTTTTCAAAAGTATCTGTGGTTCTACACTGCCTACAGGAAAAACATACATATAAAATCAGTCTGGCATTCAAATTTGTTTTTAGTGTATCGTCTGAGATTTACTTTACCAGTGTTTTCTTCTACTACAGAGGTCAACTCATTTTTTTTCACTTCTTGCTTTTGTTCATGCTATCCCATCCTGAACGTGTTTCCTTCATTCCACATCACCCTTCCTTCAACCATTACCCATCAACACCATCTGTGGGTTGAAATCCTAGCCATATACCAAGATCCAACTCAACTGACCCATCTTTGTAATCTCCCAAACTGGAGCTCTTCTATCTATGGCCTATGATCATTTGGAAATGTATTTAGTCTCTATTTTATAAAGAAACACTCTCTGATTCATCTAATGGTTAGTTGTGCATATATCTATATAAAATGCCTTGAGGGCAAAAGTTGTGTCTTATAAACGTTTTGTTCTGTTTTTAATCTCCCAAAGTGTTTTTCACATTATCTTGGATGTAGAAATTGCTCAATTAATATGCATTGGGCTGAAGTATAAGAAGCAAATCTTGTAGTTTTTCATTTGCATAATTAAAAGGAACAAAAACAAAAATTTTTTTTATAAGTACTTTACAATGATTATTGACCTATTGCACTGTTTAAAAGTCACATACCAGAGGGAGATTTTTATTCTAAATTTCCAAAGCATATATATTATAGGAATTATATATGTAACATAATCTCAATGGATTTTAAATTATATATGCATAGGAAAAAAGACAAGAAATACACAGAAATGTTTCCAGTGGCTATCTTTAGATTACCTAATTTAGGAGATTGTTTTCTTAGTTATTTGTACCGTTCCAAGTTATTGAAAAGGATAATATGATCAGAGGAAATGTAAGATCATGTGTTCTTTGAAAACTATTCCTGAGAACTAGAGCCATTCAGATGATCCTTAAGGCCTGGGGTAGCCCAGTTACTGTCAGGTGCTGTTCACTGGCTAGCAGACCCAATCTGTAACTCCTTTAGGCTCCTAATCTATTGGAACATTTTTTTTTTTCTCTTTAAAATGCTACCAGCATAAATAAGGGAGAATTGTATTACCCCCAACTACCTAAAAAGCTATATAACACCAATGAAACTCACAGCAGCTATTTATTTTTATTTTTTTAAATTTTTATACAGTTTTTAAAATTTACTTTACATTTACAGTTATTACAAAATATTGGCTATATTCCTTGTGCTGTACAATACATCCTTGCACCTATCTAAACCCCAATAGTTTCACAGCAGCTATTTAAACTGTGACCTAAAAGCTATTACGAGTTGAAAGGCAAATCAATTGGATTATTTGTTTACAATTTACTACCAAGAATAAAACTTATTTCACGCCAACCTTTAAATTAGTACCAGAACCTGGACTAAAATATGACTTTTCCTCAAGGAATTTATCTTTTACATTTTTTCAGTGTTTCATGCTATATCTTCATATTTATTATCTATTTACCTCTTTACCAGAAGTGGGCATCAGGGTGTAAGAGAAATTACAAAGTTCTCCAAATTCTATGCTTAAGCCAAAGTAATTATTTCCTTGCATCTGAAAGAATACAATAAGAAGTAAAGTTAAGAGAATAAACATGGAGAAATTACTCCTCGACAGTTGCCTGAGGGAGGCTGCTATGAATGAACAGTTGACTAGAATCATTTCAGAATCATGCAGCTAAATGACGTTTTCATAAAATTGCGTTTCAGTTTAAGTCCCTATGGACCTTAAAGGAAAATGATCAATATATGTGGTAACCCTGATGATTGGTACTCACATTCTATAGGCCAATTTTCACATAGCACAAAGCACTTTGTCCTCTGCAGGAGTATAATGGGATTTAAGAGCAAACAGCACCAGGGTATTCGCTGGCCTATAAACCAAGTCTCATAGTTAAGCTGTTGCAAAGTTTACAGATTTACAATGAAAAAGACTAAGTGTTGTGGGGTTTTCTGTTTGTTTTTTTCAGAGCCCAGATTCTAGTTCTGAGCTACTAGGTTGTAAAAGACATAGTATCCTGTTCATTATTTTAGTTACTTGCCTTGATTATATCAATGTAACAGTAAGGAAACCTTTATTAGCCTGGTCCTACCAGAGAGATACCCAATACAAACAGATTATAGAGGACACACTATTTTATCAGCAAGCTCCCCTTCTCTTCTTCTGGTCAAAGTATTTCCTTTTGGCAGAGGAACTGCTCTTCCCCAACTCCAGGCACGTGCATCTAGTTGGGGCTGCCCGTCATAGCATCCTGGCTTCAGAGGCTACATAGCGTGTCATCCAAGCTGGATCTATCATAGACTCTTACACTCCTGGCTCTGTAATCGGTCAGTGGGGTGGGAACATGACTAGAGAAAGGGCAGTCAATGTTGTTCTCTAAGGCTTTGCAACAGGAGCTGGGATGGGGGTTCCAGGGGGTGGGAGTCAAAGGGGTGTTCGAGAGCTTTTTCGCCTCAGATGGTGAATCTGTGTGGTTGTGAGCTGCGGCTGCCAGCAGCCAGGTTCTCTGCCTCATGACTGAACACAGTCTACAGTAGAAGACAGAATTTGAATTTGAAGCCACATAAGCAGGTGTTGAGAAAGTGTGTCCATTCTTTTTATGCCAGTGAGCTTAATTTCTTCAACGAAGTCCTGTTTTACCAACTAATAGAAGCTAAACCCCAATAAACTGCGGGTCCTATTTCCTTTTCTTAACTTCTAAGCAGGGGACAATTGGAGGGGAAGGAAAACTGGACCCAGGATAAGCAAAGGTCCTGATCTTTGTCATCTGTTGAATTTGGCATCTGTTGAATCGTCATCCTGTCTGTTTGTCAGGTGTTGATCTACGTGGGTCCATGCCAAAGGTCACTTCAGGATCAATGACTCTCCTTGCTTTGCCCCTGAAGCCTTTCTGAAGTACACTAAGAGGTGTTCACCAAATACCACTCTGGGCTATAGATGAGGCTTTACTAGGCCCAGAACCATTATCTATGCTACTCTCAGGAATTATTCTACTGCTCCTATACCTTAAGTGAGTCAAGTTGGAACTCTACGAGGCTGCTTTAGATTTGACTGCCTTATCACACAGCAATTCCTATGTACTACCCCATGCTGCCCCAAGTTGCCAAGAGCCCTATGGCCTTCTCTCCACCCCCAGCTCTATCTAGGTTAAAGGGCAATGGCTCTTCCTACTCTGTGATTCCTCCGTTCTTGGAGTCCCCCTAGATTCATTGGGAGTGTCTGTTATTGCTCTTCCTTAGGGTTCAAGCCTCTGATATAAACTTCATAGGGTACTTCAAAATTTTTGTTTCAATTATAGATTGGCCGTACTTGATAGGATGAAACATATTTGATTTAAAATACCAATAAACACAAATTGTCATTGTGTGTTGCTTAGTGATGGAGTCATCTACTGGGTGCAGGGCCTCTTTCTCAGGGGTACTCCGACTTAGCTCTCCCTGCTTCCCTCTTCTTCTTTTCCCCCTAACTTGGGAAAGCTCTCTTAATGTTCAGAGCTTGAATTGGCTCCTGGTCGGTGTTTCTGAGACTCAAACACAGCCTGCTATAACATCTCCTTCTGTGGCAATGGACACAAAAATGCCCGTGAATGGAAGAGGGCTAAGGGGTAAATACCTGGGAAAAAACATGGCAGGTAATATATCAAACTATTCCTCCACAGAGGCCACATGAGGGAAAAGTGAGTCTTGATGGTACCTAACTCCTGGCCCTAGGCACTGGGTCCCCGCCATGAGTGCCAGCTCCTGTCTGCCTGAAGCCTCGCTGATCAACTTTTCTTTTAATTCTGTGAACTTCCTCAGGATCTTTCCTTAAGTCTCTCTTTTTACTTACACGAATTCAATCTAAATTAGCTAATCCAACACAATAGCTTAGCCAAGAAGGGGAATTTTTATTTCATGGAATCAGGTAGAATTGAACAGTCAAATAATAGAAAGAGCAGACACGTAGCTGATCTTCAAGAACCCTAAAAACACAAGTAATTTCTCTATGTCTTATCTCTGCTTCCCAACAGGGGTGGGGTTCACTCCCTCTTACTGACTAAATCTCTCTACAAGGTAGGAAATATAGTTACTGACATTTCCAGGCTTTGCATC
Organism: Delphinus delphis; assembly: GCF_949987515.2. Taxonomy (NCBI): domain Eukaryota; kingdom Metazoa; phylum Chordata; class Mammalia; order Artiodactyla; family Delphinidae; genus Delphinus; species Delphinus delphis. Next base: position 55,861,946 of record NC_082683.1, on the reverse strand, counting down.
TATTGGTCTTTGCCACCAGATGAAGGAGGAAATATATCAAGGTTTAAAGTTTCTATTCATTTGTTTCAGTGGTAGAAATGTAAAGAGAAAGAAAATCCTTGAGTTTACCAATTCTTCTTTCATGTTATGTGAACAATAGCTTGTGTTTGGATTTTAACTGTGTGGGAAGAAAAAATTCTTCTCTATGACAAAGCCCTTCTAAAGCTCCCTTTTAAAAGTATATAAAGCAGTGGGAAGCAGCCTCATAGCACAGGGAGATCGGCTCGATGCTTTGCAATGACCTAGAGGGGTGGGATAGGGAGGGTGGGAGGCAGGCTCAAGAGGGAGGGGATTTGGGGATATATGTATGCATATGGCTGATTCACTTTGTTGTACAACAGAAACTAACACAGCATTGTGAAGCAATTATACTCCAATAAAGATGTATTTTTAAAAAGTATATAAAGCAAAGAATGAATATTAAAAGTTGCTTTGTGTCTTTTCTTATGTTAAATGAAAAAAGAAAGTAATGAGAATAAAAACAAGAGAATGTTTTTAAATGGATGAAAACAAACAAGCAAACAAAACCCCAATCACATGTTAATGCCTTCGCAGTCCAAATTAAATGTAATAAAATACAACAAAGAAGGATATCACACTCCCAACATAGAATAATTTTAAAGTCAAGGAGACTGAACTGTGATAAATATATACCCTATGTTCCTCTACTTAGCCCAAGCACAGGGCACTTCAAAGATCGTGTTTCAGTTATATACTGGCTGTACTTGACATCATGAAACATACTCCATTTGAAACACCAATAAACACAAATGTCCAATGCGTTTTGCTTAGTGATGGAGTCGTTTATAAATTCCTCTGTGGAGGAATAGTTTGATATATTACCTGCCATGTTTTTTCCGTAACTATTTATAATAAAACAAATACAAGTATTTCTGGATCTGTGAAGATAGAAGTTCTAAGTCACTATCACCAAAACTCCACAATTGATGGAAGAGTATTTTCAACTTCTCGCAAAAACTTCCAGATGCACCCATATCTTCTTCCTCTATCCCTTCCCCAATCAGATATCCAATGACAGGCGATACTGAAAGATGCAGAAGATAACCACTTCAATTTTTATCGTTCCTTCTATTTTCCCCTGATACTGTTTCCCTCTTTATCAGGAGTGGGACAATCAGATATGCAAACAACAGAACCCCAGTAACTTGAGCGCCTGCCATGACAACTTTCACATTGGCAACTTTCACTAGATTTGTAGATTCTTGTGGTAAGATGAGTTACAGCTGAATTCTCTGAATGTTTCAAAGTCAAATACTCATTTAGATCAATGGTTCCCAGACTCTGGATTTCAAAAGTGAAATTTCAAAAATGTGTGGTGAACCAGCATAGGTTTGCCAACTTTTTCTTTGCCAAGTAAGGATTTAAGGAAAATAATGTTCTCTCCTATTCACATCCCTTCACAAAATAAAGGACATTTTAAGGCCAAAGTAGTATGCAGGACATTATACCAACTTTTTTTTAAAAAGGGGGCAGTGGTCATCATTTCCAAGTACAAAGAGTAGACAACTGTGCACTGTTTCCATCATAATTCTGACAGGGAACAGATGGCATCTTCTAAGGGTTAAACTAAAACTATTTCAGTGAAGAGACTATTTACTGAGGTGCAGGCAAAAATTTTTAAAAAGCCAGCAAAAGATGATGAGTTACCCAGAGACTAGCCACAGCAGGAAGCCATTACTTCCTTGGGGCCTGAAGGGCTGAAGAAAGAAGACAGTGTCCCCAGAGCCAAGTGAGAGCTGGAGATGACAGAAACTGGACTTAGGACAAACGCAGCCACTGCCAGAACCATGATGAGGAAGGGAAAGAGTGGGGCTCACAATAACCTATCCGTCTCCTCCATCCTGCATGAACCCAACTGGAAATCAGAGGGCAAGGGGCCCTGCCTATTGCAACCGATAGAGTCAGCCTCAGGGAGCACAGAACAAGTCAAAAAAGGGTGGGAAATGGGTCCACTAGAACATAATGATAATACTCTGGTGAGGGGGACTGGGGCCAGACAGAGGAAAGGGTATACATGTGAATTTCTTTTTTCACTTCAATTGCAGGAAAATTACAAGAGAAATTTTATTTTAAGATACAATATTGTTTGTAATTATATGCTTGATACATTTGTCTATTAGTGGCTCCATAGTCAATAGTGTGACATCAAGTGGTGCTCAAACAGGCAACTTGTTCCAGTACTTTATTTTTACCACACTCATTATTAAAAATTCAATTTCATGTAGGTATAAAATAGAAGCAACACTCAACACTTTTATTTAGTTTGGAACATTTTGAGCAAATTAAGGAATGCCAAAATACAGCCTCTATGCCTCAGAGACTTCTACCCCAGAGGTTCCAAAACTATGCTACATGCTGTTATCACTTGAGACCTTAAAAAATAAAATACTGATGCCTAGCTCACACCACAGACATTCTGATTTAACACTATGGGGTGAAACTTGGAATAGGAATTTTTAAATAAATGTTCTATTTCTGTTTTAGATTTTAAAGAAAAGTTGTAAAGATAGTAGAGTTCCCATATACCTCATACTTAGACTTCCCTGTTATTAACATCTTACATTAGTACAATGCATTTGTCACAATCAATGAATGAATATTGACAGATAATTTTAACTAAAGTCCATACTTCATTCAGCTTTCATTAGTATTTAATTCATGTTCTTCTTTTGTTCCAGGATTCCACCCAGGGTACGACATTACAATTAGTCACCACATCTCTGTAAGCTCCTCTTGGCTGTGAAAAGTTCTCAAAATTTTCTTGTTTTTGATGGCCTTGACAGCACTGAGGAATACTTGTCAGTTATTTTGTACAATATCCCTCTGTTTAATGTTTTTCTCATGCTTAGATCTGTCTAATGTTTTTCTCATGCTCAGACCATGGTTATAGGTTATGTGGGAAGATCACAAGTAAAGGGCTGTTCTCATCACATCATATCAGGAGTACATACTATCAACATGACATTACCATCCTGAGCACCTGGTTGACATAGTTTTGATCAGGTTTCTCCACTATAAAATTTCTCTTTTTCCCCCTTTCCATACTGCATTCTTAGGGAGGAAGTCAATATGCATAACCCACACTTAAGAACTAGGGAGCTTTGTTCCACCTCCTTAAGGACAGAGGATCTATATAAATTATTTGGAATTCTGCCTGGGAGATTTATCTATTCTCTCACAATTATTTAGTCAATCATTTATTTACATTAGCATGGACTCATGGATATTTATTTAATATTCTGGATTATAATCCAATACTACTTTACTTTATTACTCAAATTGTTCCATCTTTGGCCATTAGGAATTGCTTCCATTGGCTCTTGTCTCCCTTGATATGCCCCATTACTCTTGGTATTTTTTTTGTTGGCATGTCTACACATTCTGGCACTCTAAGATGCTTCTGGCTCATCTTGTATATTTCCTTATAATCAGCCATTTCTCCAAGGATTCCTGGTTCCTTTTATTGGAGAATAGTATTAGAATCAAATATATGGGTGATACATGTGACCTTGCTTCTAGGCCCTTTCAGCTGACAGAACAAAAAAATAAAATATATGTGTATATAGCTAATCCACATATATAAAATCCCCACATGGATATGTAAACATCTGTATCTATGGTAAGGTAACCATGAATTCATACTTATGTCTCCAAATCTAAGCCATATTCACAGGGATCATTTCTTCCTCCTCCCCTTGCTTGCCCATAAACTCTCACTCCAACAGTAAGAAACCTGGCTCCTACTAGCTGACATCCATTTACTTAATTTTTTAATTCCATTATACAATCATAGTAGTTTCAGAATTGTCAACCCATTCCCCCATGGAAGACTTTATCAACTGGAGTACAGTGCTTATGCACAATTGGTTTTTTTACTCCACTCTTTTCCAAAGTTTTTTAGGTCAGCCAACTTTTCCCCTAATCCCCTTACACTGAGGTTTTATTCATACTTTTATAACATAGTTAGATTATTTTGTCATGGTCTGAATTCCATCCTGAGACCCCTTGACCTCCTAAATATTTTTTTAAATTTGCATACATTAAGGCTCACTCTTTGTGCTGTAGAGTTCTATGAGTTTTGACAAATGCATTGTGTCAGGTACCGCAATTACAGTATCATACAGAATGATTTCACCACCATTATTCTCTGTACTTCACCTATTTAACCTTCCCTCGTCCCAAAACTCCAGTAATAACTGATCTATTTATTGTCTATATAGTTTTGCCTTTCCAGAATATAAAATCATGGAGTATGTAGCCCTTTCAGACTGGCTTCTTTCACCTAGAAATATACAGTTACCATTCATCCATATCTTGTGTGACTTGATAGCTCATTCTTTTTATTGCCAAATAGTACCTCATTGTATGTACTTACCAGTTTGTTTATCCATTTACCTATTGGAGGACATCTTGGTTATTTCCAAGTTTTGATGATTATGAGTAGAACTGCTATAAACTTTCACAGGCAGGTTTCTGTGTGGACATAAATTTTCAAATTAGCTGGGTAAATCCCTAGGAATCAATTTCTGGATCATATGGTAATACTATATTTAGCTGTGTAAGAAACTTACCCCAATCTATCTTACAGCTCATGTTGCAAATTTTGAATTATTCAGAAAACTTATTTCATTTTTCAATTTTGCACAGCCCCTTCTAGGAAGGGAAGAATATTGTGAAAACATGCCAGTTCTCTTTGGGAAACGTACTGTATTCTTGGATTGCAGTTGGTTTGCTGTATACCCCCCAGTCCCCATCATTTATCCGATCTCCTAAAATACAGTGTTTCACTATCATAAACATTTAATAGCTTTCCTTTTCCCACTGGTACCACAGAGCATCAGGTGCATATTGACATAGCAAAGGAAAGTACATTTTTGAACTATCTATCAAGTGCAGCTATTCAATGCACATTGGTTTTCCTTTTAAACTAGAATCACTTAGTGTTTCTCTGTTGCACACTCACTGATGACCATTTAACCTTGAGACATACTTGAATGAATCAGACAATTTTCTAATGATGTTGAATTGGAAAGAAAAAGGTACCTTGATTTCTGCTTGTAAGTTTATTGTATCAAAATAAAGATACAAACTTTTAAAGAGGGTACTCTTCTGTGCTTGACAACATAGGACACAAGCTATTCTTTGATGAGCTTTTAAAGAAATCCTTATTTATTTTTAATAGTAAAATATTAAAGTCAAGTGTATACCTGCACATCTTGGGCATTTAAGGAAATGATCAATGTCATTGCAAGGTAACTGGCTGCCATCTTTCGAGAATCTAAACCGAAATCTAAACCGAAAACCAGAGAAACACAGGATTAGGAAAGAAAAACATAGGGACCAAATAATTGCCTTTCCTCCTTCTGTTTATATAATAAATGCACTTATTGTTGCCATGGCAAAGGAGCCAGTCTGTTTCCCGTTCCTCTGTCTCTACTCTTTATTATATCCAACACCAGAAAATGTCATATTTCATCATCACCTTTCTTGAACCATTATGTTTACCCATCTGCTCTGCACTTACTACTCTCCCCACAGTTTCTTTTCATAGTTAATACTTAGTGAAGAAGTGATCTCAGGTGAAGGAAGTGGTTTCAGACAGAGGAATCAGGAAGCAAAGAAGGAGGTAAGGGGAAATATCTCAGCAGTTTGTTTAGCCAGAAAAGCATTCCTAATCTTGGAAAGCCCCCTCAGATCCAAAAGGAAAAAACTCTAAAAATGCCCTTTAAAGCAAACTTCACCTTGTTGATAAGCTAAATCAACTTTGTAGCGGTCTATTAGGGCTTTCTAAACACAGTTATTCTCTTTCGTCATTATTAGGCTGAGCTCATCAAAGCATAAAGTCTAAATTAGGGGAATTAATAATACCACTACTTTAAAATAATCATGCAACACATTGGAGTATTCTGCCCAATTCATGATGTCACATTTTTTCACGGCCATGACACACTAACATGTTTTTGAAAGATGGTAACAAAGGCCTACAACTACATTTATTCCCCTATTCATTAATTCATTTGTGTATTCAAAAAATATTTATTAATAGCATATTATGTGCTAAGTGCACTGACCTAACTTGAAATTTAAAATATAAATATGAGTAAGACTTTATCCCTTCTCTCAAAAAGTTTCCATTCCAATCCTGCTATACAAGAGGTACTTAAATAAACAGGGTGTTTTTAGTTTAGAAAAGAGAAGACTGAACTCGAACAACTGTCCCTGAAAAGATAGTAAATTTAGGAAAATGCCACAATCTGTAGGAAACAATCAGTACGGGTGAGATAGGGTGAGATAAGTGGTTTCATCCTGTTTATATGCCCCGAAGCTTGAGTGTATAAACAATCAGCTCAAATGTTCTTTCTTGTTCATTGCATTCCACCAATCTTGAAGGCAAAGGGATGAGGTAGCCTGCCTTTCCTTTCATAAATGCTTTAGTTACAGACTGACAGTCTTGTTAAAACAATCCTGCAGGACAAAGGTACTATGGGAAAGCTCAGGACAGGAAGGGTTCCAGCCTTTACAATCTGAGAAGAGTCCAGCCCAAGAACAATTTGAATTCTGCCTTCAAATATTTGAACAGCTGTCATGTGGAATAAGGAATAGACAATTTGTATAAAGTTAAGAGAAACTAAATTGAGACTGATAATGAGGGGAGACTATAAAGAATAAACTTGCAGATCGATATGATAAACAAAAACTCTGGGGCAATACTTTTCGAATTTTAATGTGCAGATGAATCACCAGGTGATCCTGTTAAATGCAGATTCTGACTCAGGCCTGGTGTAGGGCCCAAGATTCTTGATTTCTAATGAGATCCCAGGTTGTGCTGGTGTTGCTGGTCCTAGGACCACATCTCATGTATCACTGCTCTAGAATTCTCTGACAGTGGAGCTCATTAGGACAGACTGGGTTGCCAGTTACTGGAACAATTTATTAAGTAGAAGCTGAATAACTATTTGTCAGGAATACAACAGAAAGTATTTCTGCACCACATATGAGAGTGGGCTACATGTTCCCTTTCAAATCTAAATGGTTTGATTCAGGGCTTTTTATAAAAGAATTGATTTACATGTGGTTGTTTCTTTTAAATATTAAAATGCTGCACATAGATAATGAAGAAAGTAAAATGAGTCTTTTCTTCCCACTTCAATAGATGTGGAAACAGAAGATCTTAGACGTTAAATGACTTGCCCAAAATTCACTGTCCTACAATGAATTTATTGAGCACTTACTCATAACCAAGGTCTGGCCTAGGGCTGGACAACCAGCAATGAACAAAACAGACATGATTCCTGCTTTCCAAAGGTTACAGTCGAGCTGAATAGTACACAGCACACCCATGTGATAAATCTCATTTTCTATTAGCCCATTGAGTTATCAGACAAAGACTCTATGATCAGGAGAAACTGATGACAATGACAGTGAAATTGAAAAGGTGGGGAAAACTACCCATCATTTGAAGTGTCAAGTGCAGAGAAGAGCACTGCTGAATTTCCCAAGGAGTTTTGGCTCTATTAGGATGGACAGCATGACCCTGACACTTTGACAGGCTATCTTTTCACCCCACTCCAAGAAAGTATGATATTAGCAAGGATTAAATCACCCCAATGTCTACAAACAAAACAGAAACTCTCAAAACACCACCTACTCACTACCTGACCAGCTGACCTACCCTTTCCACACACACCCCCACTTGGTAAGATGGGACAGAGACTTCCCATTAGACCCTTTAGAATCCTTTGTACAGCAAAAATAGGCAGACAGACCTCAGGGGAAGACACTGCAGGCTGATATCACTTGTGTGTTCAGTTTTGGTGTAAAGTTAACCCAGAAATTTCTTTCTTCAACAATCTGGTCTGTACAGCACCTCACTATTACTCTTTTTCAATCCCTTCAATAATTCCCTGGATGATCTCCATCATATTTTATCTGTGTTTCTAGACTCAGTACCACTAGGCCCATTTTTGATTAATATCCTCTTATTTTGTCTCATTCTTACCACAGGGTCCAATACTTTGGTCATTTCCCTATATCATCTTTATTTTCTATCCTTCAACCCACCATTCCTACCATATAAGATTTAAGCTCATTCATTAAAGAAAAGATTAAGATAAGCTGAAATATCTTTATATATTCTCAGGTCCCCTAGTTGTGTGTCAAAGATTGGGTTTCCTGGGAAACAGACCCAGAGATGGAGATTGATATGCAGGTGATTTACGGGGGAGTGATCCACAGAACACTGCCTGCAAAGGAATGAGGGAAACAGGATTGGACAGCTGGGAAAGAAGCGCAACTCAGCTGCCACAGATGCCTGAGACAACTTCACAAGGAACTCTGGGGCTTCCCTGGTGGCTCAGTGGTTGAGAGTGCCTGCCGATGCAGGGGACACGGGTTCGTGCCCCGGTCCAGGAGGATCCCACATGCCGCAGAGCGGCTGGGCCCGTGAGCCATGGCCGCTGAGCCTGCACGTCCGGAGCCTGTGCTCCGCAACGGGAGAGGCCACAACAGTGAGAGGCCCGCGTACCGCAAAAAAAAAAAAAAAAAAGGAACTCTGAAGCTGGGGTGACCCATATGAGATGTCCCTCACAGAGGAGAGGGGAAAGGGCTTTATGCTGTCCACATTGATCAGCCATGGGATGCGGTTGCTCCTGAGGTGTAATCTTGGATGTGTTGGCTTCCTCTCTCCAATGGCTAGTCTTAGAGTTGGACTCAGCTGTGTGATGTCAGCACCCCTGGCAGCTGGAGAGATGAGAGTCTCGTTTCTCAGGGTATAATCTGCACAACATAACACAGCATCTGCTACAATCCACATCTTGTGCTGCTTGAATCCATTTGCTTCATGTAATAAATTTACGTCACCTGGGAAGAGCTCTTCCAGAATTCTGGTTAGTCTTTTCTCTTGGAAAAACTTTCAAGATGAAGGGTTGTGAGACAAACTCTAGCTTCCACTACTGCAAGTGGTCTCTGGACCACAGTTGATTCTTATCATTACCCTCTTCTACTTCTCATTCTCAATTCCCTCTCCTCAGCTAGCCTCTCTGTTAGTCTAGGTAGCTTAACTCGTGGGTGACCCAGACTTGCATTCTTAACATGTCTGAGCCGCTGATTACCATGACCTCCTTCTCAGGCCATGGCTGTTTCACTTGTACATTTACTATCAACTTAGGCAGGAGAGTATCAAGAGGAAACCTAGTGGTTTATCTGGATGCTAAATTTACTTTTCCCTGACGTCACCATTAACAGTCCTACCACTTCCAGGAGTTAATCATCCCTACCAGGATGGTGTCTCTTTTTTGCTGCTTGTCTCCTGGTATGAGAAGCCTAAAGCGGCCAGAGTAAACTGAAGCATAACATTTAAAGGGACTTGCTGAGAAATTGTTCCCTGTGTGACCTCCAGGAACTCTAGCCCTTGTAAAAGCATAAATTTACCAAATGGATTACTGGGAGTGATGGTAAACAGGGAAATTCCTACTTCTACCCCTTGCTTCTCACGTATTCTACTGACTGAGAGTACAGCACTATATAATAATAATTACTGCAGGGTGTGTATCAGTGAACTTTGGAGGATATCCAGGATATCCTGGAGGATAACACTCCATCATTGCAAGATATCATCTCTAAGCTGTCACCACAGCTGCCCCTTCAAAGGTCATTGCAACACTCCATCAGGCCAGCAGTTTCTGAATGGTACAGAATATGAAAGAGCCAATGGTCCCATGGTCATGTGCCCACTGCCACCTCTTCTTTGCTGTAAAGTGCGTCCATTAATCCAATGCAGTATTTTATTAGCTGTTATGTCAGTGTATTAAACATTCTCTAAGCCCTCATGGAGTGGTGCTGACTGACACACTATAGGTAGGAAAGACAGAACAATACCTGGACTATGTGTCAATTACAATAAATATGTAATTGCTCTCCTTCCAGGATGAATGAAGTACAATATAATCAACTTGCTTCAAGTCTCTGATTGGTCTTCCAGAGGCATGGCTGCACAACACACTCTTTATGAGAAGCAGCAGTTAGGGAAGCCCTAAATCAAGTGTGGAGACAAAAACAAGAATACTAGAGGAATTTGAAGTTTCTGGTACATGTTGCTATGGCAAATATTGAAAACAGTCCTAATCTTAGCCAGGTTAATATAAATCCTCACACTGAAGGCCTATTTATTTCAGTTCTTATTGCCCAATATAACATGTCCAGCTTTCAACAAAAAATTACAAGACATGACAAATAGCAAGAAAAACACAGTCTAAAGAGAGAAAACAATTATCAGGAACAGACTCAAATATGACACAAATGTTAAAATTATCAGACCAGAAATTTAAAACAACTATGAACAATATATTAAGAGGTATAATGGGAAAAAGAGAAGCAGACAACATGCAAAGGTCGGTAATATAAGTAGGGAGATGGAAAATCTAAGAAAGAATTTTTTAAAGGCTAGAAATCAAAAACACTGTAATAGAAATGAAGAAGGCCTTCCAAGGGCATATCAACAGACTTAACACAGCCAGGAAAAGAATGAGCTTGAATACAGGTCAATAGAAACTCCCTAAACTGAAATTCAAAGAGGTAAAAGAATAAAAAACCAGAGCAGAACATTTGAGACGTGTGAGACAATTTCAAAAGGGTAATATTTGTGAAATTGTAATGGCAGAGAGAGAAGAAAGAGATAATGGAACAGAAGAAATTGCTAAAGGATAAAAATTTTCCAAAATTAATGAAGGTCACCAGACCAAAATATAGGAAGCTCAGAGTGTATCAAGCAGAAAACATTTTTTTAAAAAATAAGCATATCATATTCAAACTACAGACAAGCAAAGACAAAGACAAAATCTTTAAAAAGCCAAAAGAGAAAAAACAATGTACCTGTATAGAGAAACAAGGTTAAGAATTACAAAGGACTTCTCATCAGAAATCATGCAACCAAGAAAAAAGTGGAATGAAATATTTCAGTGTTGAAAGAAAAAAACCAAAAACCTAGAATTCTATATCCAGTGGAATTATACTTCAAAAGTGAAGGAGAAATAAAGACTTCAAATGGACAAAACTGAATGAATTCATCTCCAGCAGAACTAGAGATGCAAGAAATATTATAACAAGTTCTTCAGGGGGAAAGGGAAATGATACACATACACTCATTCAATGGAATACTACTCAACAGTAAAAAGAAATGAGCTATCAAGTCATGAAAAAAACATAGACTAATGTCAAATGTATATTTCTCAGTAAAAAAAGTCAGTCTGAAAATTTTATATACTATATACCAATTATATGACATCTGGAAAAGGCAAAAGTATAAAATGGTAAAAAATCAGTGGTTCCTAGGGTTCAGAGGCAGGCGACAAGAAATGGATAGTTGAAACACAAGGACCTTTTTAGGACATTAAAATTATCCTTTATGATAGTACTCATGGATATCATTTGGATTATGCATTTGTCAAAATCCATGGAACTTTAAGCATGATGAGTGAACTTTTATGTGTGCAAATTTTAGAAAATTATTTAGGTGACCTCAGAAAGGAATTCAGAATGTGAAAAAACAATCTAACTATATTACAAATATATGAAACGACCTCACTGAAGGGAGTTAGGGAGAAAGGTGCAGCCTTAAGTATCTTTGGAAGTGAGAGGAAGAGATACTTTTGCCTCTAAAGGCAAAAGAAATTGAACATAAGCATTGCACTCTAGCTAATAAAGTTGCATTCCATGGGGGAACAGATTAACAATTCTGAAACTACTATACATGAACAATTAAGTAAATGTACAGCAGATGGCAAGAGCCAGGTTTCTCACCATCAGAGTGGGAGGAGAAGAATGATCCATGTGGTAATGGATTAGAGCTGGAGACATCAGTATGAACTCATGTTTAGCTTAATACAGATATAGGTTGATACAAACATAAATATTTATAGATATAAGTATACACAAGTATTAGTATACACACATATTTTTCCTTGCTCTGTCAGCTGAAAGGGCCTAGAAGCCATGACAACCCAGTAGCAATGAACTCACCTAGCACCTAGATCTAGGTTTCTAATACCATTATCCAATAAAAGGAACCAAGAATCCTTGGAGAAATGAATGATTCTGTAGCTGGAGCAGGAAATGTACAAGATGTAGCAGAACATCTTATAATACCAGAAAGTAAGGAAGTCCTAAAACAAATAAAAAACCAAAAACCCCACAATGATAGGAGCATGTCAAAGAGAACCAGGAGCCCAGGAGTCAATGGAAAAATCTCCCAATGGCTAAAAATGGAATAATTTAAGCAACAAAATAAGTAAAATTTTGTAAATAAAATAAGTAAAATAGCATTGGATTATAACCCAGGGCATAAAATAAATATCCATGAGTCCAAATGATATAAATAAATGATTGAATAAATAAATTAATGAGGGAGAAGAGACAAATCTACCATGCAGAAGGACTCTAAATAATTTCTGTAGAGGTGGGGCACAATTCCCCACTTCTTAAGTGTAGGCTACACATAATGACTTCCTTCCAAAGAGTACAATATGAAAAGGGGGAAAAAAGAGTACATTTACTGTGGAGAAACCCAATAAACACTACCTCAGCCAAGTAATCAAGGTCAACATCCACACTGATAAGTCACGTTGATGAAAATCACGCTTTACCTTTGTGGTCTTCCCCCAAAAAACACATAACTCCAGTGTAATCATGAGGAAAAACATCACACAATCTCAGCTGAGGGACATTCTACAAAATACTTGACCAGTACTTCTTAAAACTGGCAAGGTCATCAAAAATAAAGTTTTAGAAACTGTCATAGCTATGAAGAGTCTAAGTACACGTGACAATTAAATGTAATGTGGTATCCTGGATGGCATACTGGAACAGAAAGGGACATTAGGAAAATATTAAGGAAATCTGAATAAAGTATGGACTTAAGTTATGATCATGTATCAATAGCAGCACATCAATTGTGACAAAGGAACCATATTAATGTAAGATCTTAATAATAAGGGAAACTGGGTACAAGGTACACGGAAACTCTCTGTACTATCTTTGCAATTTTTCTTTAGATCTAAAATTGTTCTAAAACAAAAGTTTTTTAAAACTAAATTCCTTTCAGGAAGATAATTATCTTTTTAGTAAAAACAAACAAAAAATATTTGCCACTATAATTATGGAATGATAGTCCCAGGGCATGATAGATAGAAATTTGGGCAAGATAAACAGAGGACAAAATTTGGAGGGAGTGATATTCCAAGAACCAACTTGCAGAAGGACATTAGGGGCCCAGAGGTGAGCAAAAAAGGAAGTGGACAGAAATCAGTGATATTTCAAGAGACCCTGGAAATTGAAGGGTGAAGTCAGTCCCCAAAATATTTCCAGTGGTAAAAATGGTTAAGGAATTTTAAGAACATCGTGCCTAAAATCTGATTTTAAAATGTTTTGCACCATCATTATGTAAGGTAACCTCCACCTCTGTGCTACCTCTTTCTCCATTTAAATACCTCTTCTAGACAGCTGCCTGGTATTTTTGAGAAATCAAGGAAAATGGGATGCTTTGGGGCACATTTTGGGTAGAGGAAAGAGAACAAAGCCACAAGAGACAAAATGCAGACAAGAAAAAGAATTCCAGGGACTTCCCTGGTGGCACAGTGGTTTAGAATCCACCTGACAATGCAGGGGACACGGGTTCGAGCCCTGGTCTGGGAAGATCCCACATGCCGTGGAGAAACTAAGACCGGGTGCCACAACTACTGAGCCTGCGCTCTAGAGCCCACGAGCCACAACTACTGAGCTTGTGTGCCACAGCTACTGAAACCTGTGTGCCTAGAGCCCAGGCTCTGCAACAAGAGAAGGCAAAGCAATGAGAAGCCCGCACACCGCAACAAAGAGTAGCCCCCACTCACCGCAACTAGAGAAAGCCCTCATGCAGCAATGAAGACCCAACAACAAAGACCAAATGCAAGCAAAAATAAATAAATAAATTTATTTTTTTAAAAAAAGAATTCCAGAAGCAGTAATACGGAACTAGAGGTGACTATGTGAGACATAAGCCCTCTGAGTACCTTCAAAGATATGGACAGGAAGCAGGGAGATAATGGGTTTCCCCTAAGTCTGGAGAACAGGGGTGACGTGTACAGTATAATTCTGTGAGGCTGTTATGTAAAGAAACACATTACTAGTAGAGTGTAAATTTAGAGGCTTTTTTAAAAAACAGGAATCATGAAAGTATTTGTCACTTGGCAACTTCACGAGTGTAAAGTATTAAACTCCAGTTCACATCAACCACTTCAAACAAAAGGAAGTTTCAATTTATTTGTAACCATCTTAGTTACAATAATAAGATGTCAGCACAGAAATTTCCTTTCAATTATGTGTTCCTGGCTTTCTGCCTTCTTAAAATAAATAAAACAGCCTTCCCATCTTCCAGAACAAACACAACAGCGCCATGTAACAGTTAAGCCAAAAAGCAAAACCTCCTAAGCAGAGGCAATACCGCTTAGGCCAACTTCTAACTCTGTTGACGTTCATCTCCCTTTCTTACATAAGTGGAAATGTTTTCAAGATGCACTCTATTTCACTGATGGCAGAAGCTAGGTCTGTTAGCAAAGCAACGTTCCTGTGGAGAGCACATTAGATGAGAACACAGGGGAAGCTTGGGTCAATTCAACTTTATGAAGCAGTTATTCATTGATTATAACAGGTAGTTTGATAAGGCATACAAGAGTCAGTAACACAGCCTTGTCCTCAAGAAATGTCCAGTCTAATAAGCGAGGTAAAGCAAGCAAATAAATAGCTGTTTAAAAATACAAAGTAAGTTTGCAAGATGAAAAGAGTTCTGAACATTGGTTGCACAATATGAGTGTACTTAACACTGCTGAACTGTACACTTAAAAATGATAAAGATGGTAAATTTTATGTTACATGCATTTTCCCACAATTAATTTTTTTGATTTTAAAAGAGGGAAAAGAGTGTGAGAAAAAGATAATTGATTGACCACCTCCCCACCTTGGGGGAATACAGAGGGGAAGGTTAGCATTGGTTTGGCTCCAAGGAAGATTGGAATTTGAAGAGATTGGAAGACAACGAGGATCTTACCCAAGAGTATCCACTTTAAGAAAAAAATGACACACAAACTAGTTCAAAATCCAGTATGGGGAATCAACTATCAAATGCCAAGAGAACAAGTAGAAATACCTAAAAACCAGAGAAAAAAAAACCAGAGGTGCAGAGAAAAGAGGACAGAGATGGGCAAAGAACTGGCAGAGTCTGAGGAGAACTGGCAGAGAACAAGAGTGTTCCAGAAATAAGAGAAAAACTGCTGGGGCAGTCGCTGACAACTGCTTAGGGCAAGTTTAGCTTCCTTTCTAGGTTGTTACGTAAGCAATTCAGAATGTGTCGGGACAGAGTTTAGGTAGCTAGATAATAAAAACCAATGCTGGAAAACAAATCCCAAGGATCTGCCAAAGAGGAAGGAGGAAGGAGATCAGGAAAATCTTTCTGAAGAAAGTGATCATTAAAGTGAACTTTAAAAGTGGATGGATTTTGTCATATGGGATGCGAGAGGGGAAATCCATATGAAAAGAACAACATAACCACTGAAACCAGGAAAGGCCACGGATCATGGTGGCATACCTAGCAGATGAATTTACCCAAAATGCAGGAAAATTAAGAGAATAATGTCAGATTACCCTGGAAAGAACACTAGAGCCACACACTCTTGGTCCTGCAAGCCAGAATGAAGCATTACACAAAATTAAACTGGCAGTAGTATTTTTAATGTAATGTAGGGAGAGAGACTACATAAAAGACCTATCTGAAGGATTTTGCAGCGACTCAGTTAAGAAGATTGTACCTGATATGAGGTTTCATCTTGATTATTGCTGGTATTTCCAGCTGCTAATCCCTAGTACATAGTATGTAAATAATAAATACTTGTTGAATGAATAAATTAATGCAGAGTACACATTTAATGAATGAAGTAAGAGGGCTTGGGCTAAGATAATGACAATAGTAATGGAAAGTGGGGGAACAAATAGAAAAAATATTGACAAAATCAATGTAATTTAATATTAGATTAGAAGTGGAGAAAGAATATATGATTTTGAAATTAGGAGCCTGGGGACTTCCCGGGTGGTGCAGTGGTTAAGAATCTGCCTGCCAATGCAGGGGACATGGGTTCAAGCCCCGGTCCAGGAAGATCCCACATGCCGCAGAGCAACTAAACCCGTGCGCCACAACTACTGAGCCTGTGCTCTAGAGCCTGCGAGCCACAACTACTGAGTCCACGTGCCACAACTACTGAAGCCCGTGCACCTAGGGTCCGTGCTCCGCAACAAGAGAAGGCACCGCAATGAGAAGACAGAGCACTACAACAAAGAGTAGCCCCTGCTCGCCACAACTAAAGAAAGCTCACACGCAGCAATGAAGACCCAAGGCAGCCATAAATAAATAAATAAATAAATAAATAAATTAGGAGCTTGGATGTTTTGAGAAGGAAGGGAGAAGATGCTGTCTTCCATCTCCACCTGTGGGTAGAAAAGATTTTTTACCTCTAATCTTTCTCATTAGAGGTAGAAACTCTGGTTGAGCTTGGTAAATACCTACAGCACAGAAAGAAGCACAAAAGTAGATTATAATTGACATGAAATTGAATTTACAAATTGTCTAGCTACACTTTTTAGAGTGCCCATAAACAGTGTTCCTAGCTGACTTAAGAACCTAACCTTTTAACCTAAAAGGATTCTAAGCAACCTGGATGCTTCAATGAATAGATAGCTTAGGTCCCACCCCATTTTTCTCAGCAGAAAATACAAAAAGAAAAAAAGCTAATTAAATAGAAATGCTGCCCTATAGCTCATCTCACAATTTTAGAAGCAATCCATTTTACTTTAACTACTCCTAACAGATACCTTCTAAAAGGCAAGAATACCGGTAAAAACGAAACTCAGCGTTCCCAGCTCACAATGTTTCCATCTCTGCCCTGATGGATGACAAAATAATCAAGATGATCTACATACTCATTACCGTCATATCTGGCTATTTGCTAAAAAGGATGTTTGCTCTTTATACCAGAGATTCCCCTAGGCAGTCAGTCAGAGGAAAATGGGGCTCTCTCCTAGCAGAGAAAATGTTAGAGAATGAATCACATTGATAAATCTGACGACACTTCTCTTTGAAGTCTTAAACTAAAGGGCAGGTGAAGGTTATCTTAAGAGTCTGTTATTTAGCAAAAGTGAGTTACTTAGTGAGATATTCACCAAGAAAGCACATTTCTTGCTTCAGAGTAACATGAGAAATTTGAGGTTTCTCTGAAGTTTTATAATCTAAGCACAAACAGATACAGACCTGTTAGCTGGATGTGGGACCTCTTCTGAAGTTCTTTGATCTCCTTGATACATTCTGTGTATATAGGAAATTAATTCCCTGTACCATTTACCATAAAGCGATTTTAAGTGCATAACAAATATTAACCACTTCACATCTGAATTAGCAGCAGCAAATTTTGATGACCAGGCTGATCTCCCTGCCAGCAGCAAGGACTTGTTTGGAGTAAGGGAACAGAAGCACATGATACACCCATATATATGATTGTATATTGCTCAACCAACAGTTTTTATCTTGTAGTGGTAACTTTGTAGTCATCTGGTTTATCCAATCCCCTGCGTTCCAAATAGTGTTCCATCCTATTATTAAAAGTCGAGGGACATCCAGATTCCTCAGCCTCCCCTACAAGTTTGGTCCAATATTCCAAGAACTTGATCAATTATTTACACTTCTGAAATCAACTACATCATCACAGTCCTTTCTGATTCTTAGTTGAAGTCTGAGGAAATTCACTCCGTCAGGAGGTTGGAAAATACTTCCACAAGTCATCCAAGAGGGTGCAAACGTAAATACAAGCACTTCAGCCTTGAAATGCACAGCAATTAGCTGGTAAGAACTTTTTCTTAGATCCAAGGATTAAAAATACACAAGATAGGCCATTTCCTGCAAAATGTCTAAGAAGGGATAAAAGATTAGTAGAAAATGATGTGGGGTCTTAAGACAGTGTTCATGGTAAAGAGCTGCTATTTCTCCTCTTTCCTCTAAATATCATTCTTGCCACAGCACAGACTGAAACTACTAAGATTGAAAAGAGAAACACTGAGAAAGCCCATGGTGCATTAGGGAAAACAGACTCTCTACCAAAAAACAGAAATTTAAGAAGCACAAGGGAATTTGTTCTCACAGAAGAAGCAGCCTGGGACAGTCCTCGTAAGAGAATTCACATTATCCCTAGGATGGGCCTCTAAATAAATTGTATTACCACTGACAAATTTTTAAGAGTTTCTAAACTAACATCAGGACTATCAGAAAATGTACTATCCTCTTATAAAATGTGTCTCTTAGTCCTCTACCTCACATGGTGTTTTCTATATTTATCTTTGGGGGCACTGACAGCAGACTCTCACCATCTATTGAACACTTGCTGGTGCCAGGTAGTATGTTAAGTGTTTTATAAACATGAAGTCTTTTAACCCTCATAGCAATTCCTATAAGTTGGTAGTGTTAACTCCATTTTAGATGTAAAGAAACTGAAGTGCGAAGAAATTAAGAGAACTGCAGAAATGCTGTATGGCTAAGAGATAACAGAGCTAGGATTCATCTCTTATCCCAGCACGGTACTGTTTTCATTGCTATGAAAATGAAGGATGGACCAAGTACAAGCTTGACTACTGCACTGCCATTTGGGCTACAAAAAAAAAAGGCTTCTTCCTCATGTCCCTCTCACCCCTAAAACTGAACCTACAAGTGATGGGGGCCAGGAGGGTCCCATACAAATTGGAATTGCTGAAAAGCAGCTTGGAAATGGGTGTTTCAATGTTGGTTAATTCGACTGAAGTAAAGAATGGTATGAAGGGCCAAGTTTAATTTTCAGTTTTATTCAAGATGCATAATCAAAGAGGAAAAGTGGGCTTCCCTGGTGGTGCAGTGGTTGAGGGTCCGCCTGCCGATGCAGGGGACACGTGTTCGTGCCCCGGTCCGGGAAGATCCCACATGCCGCGGAGCTGCTGGGCCCATGAGCCGTGGCCGTTGGGCCTGCGCGTCCGGAGCCTGTGCTCTGCAACGGGAGAGGCCACAACAGTGAGAGGCCCGCGTACCGCAAAAAAAAAAAAAAAAAAAAAAGAGGAAAAGTCCCAAGTACATCTGCTGGTCCATAAATGTAACCAATTTAATTTATTTAAATGTGATTGAAACTTCCTCACTGTTGGATTCTGGTAGAAACCTTACTCAGTTTTTCCCTAACTATGTGTATGCATTTAGGTAGACATTTATATGAAATATGTGTGTATGTATATGCATGTATAAAATCTCACATAACACTCCACTCCAGTTATCCACTATTCATTTACTACACTTTCAACAATCCAAAATCTAAAAGGAAAACAGGAAGTAGGCAAAATGTTCTCTTTGCACCCCAAATAAATAGAGTAAACATCAGGTGCTTTGAGCACTGTGTCATCCCTGCGCGTGCCCACACTAAGAGCTCTTATCCTACTCGTTACTGCTCACGACCTCGGTATTTGGTAACCTGTTTGTTTGTTTTTCCACTGCCGATAAGAAGTTAATAGAAAGGGAATATTATTAGAGGCAACAGTCCTTGTCAGCGGCAAAAAGTGACAATTGACAGGCAAATAGCTAAACTATAAAGAGTACATTCGCATATAGTAAATAGCTTAATATACTGCTGCTGAAAGAGTGGGTGAATGAGCAAACTTTCCCAAAAAATCAAATACACAATTATTTTAGCAGCAATTCATGTGAAAAAACCTGGGCCTTTTAGTTATCTGTGTTCAGAATATGAATCAAGTATTAGTGTTATACAAACTTATGTTTACCAGGGGGAAAGGAAGGGGAGAGATAAATTGGGAGATTGGGATTGACATGTACACACAACTATATGTAAAACAGATAACTAATAAGGACCTACTGTATAGCACAGGGAACTCTACTCAATACTCTGCAGTGGCCTATATGGGAAAAGAATCTAAAAAAGAGTGGACATATGTATATGTATAACTGATTCTCTTTGCTGTACACCTGAAACTAACACAACATTGTAAATCAACTGTACTCCAGTAAAAATTTTTTAAAAAAGAATTCATGTTATATTAGGTTGAATAAACTGTTCCATGCTAGTTTGGAAGGAATAGAATTAACCTAAGCAACCTTTAATAAATGCGTGTATGTGTGTGTGTGTGTGTGTGTGTGTGTGTGTGTGTGTGTATCCCTCTGTCAGAGTGGGACAGTGATTACTGCAAGAATTCAGAGATCTCACAAAGTGGAGAGAGCTGACCCTCATAGAAACTGGAGCCAGGCACTGGGGAGCCACGTGGTCTGTAGGCAGCTATGTGGTCTTTTCTCAATAGGGCTGTGTCTCTCCTGTGTTTCTCCCTGTGGAACTGCACTGTTGCTCTTGGTTCTGCTCCATGAGGCTGTAACTAGTCATGTCTCTACTTCAGTCTCAATGCTAGACCTTTCAGGTCCTCTCCTTAGAGATAGGTCTTTATTCCAAATTCCCAGGAAAGGAATCTAATTGGCCCAAACAAAATTAGATATTTACCATTATCTCAACCAGTTGTGGCCAAGCATGGCAGGGTTAAAAGTTACCCAATAACTGCCTAGAGCCCATAAGCATTTATTCATTCAACCACTCATTCACCTTTTCCCTCACCACATAGAGCTCACATTTAAGAAGAGTTAATGGTCATATTTCATGTTTCACATTCAAAGAAATAGATGTCAAGAAAGTAGACCATGTTCATAAATGAATCACTAAGTCCATGAGAAATTTAGAAGCCATATCTCATGAAGAATTGTTCAAGACTCTGAGGCTGTTAGTGTAGAAAAGAGAAAACTCATTCAGTCATTCATCAAGAAATTTCACGAGTACCTACCTACTTTATTTCCCACACTGTTCTAGTTGCTGTGGTTATAATGGAGCACAAAATGAGACCCAACTTTCTCACATAGGAAACCTGCCTCACGATCAAAACCTGATTGCTCTCTTCAAATTTTAAAGGTTTGTCATGTATAAAATACATAGTTATTCTATGCTGCTTTAGAAGGCAAAACTCATCAGAGAGTGAGAGTTATAGAAATGAAGATAGAAGAATGAACTATCTAACCATCAGAGAAATCCAGAAATGAAATGAAAAATCCCATGAGATTGCACCTCCCTCCCCAGCTATCACAAGTGGTGATATAACTATCAGGAATACTGTCAAAGCGATTCTGGCAGAGGAGAAAAGTTGCACTAAGATACTTGCTAAAGTCCCTTATAACTCTAAAATTCCAAAATGGAGCATCAGGGAACGGAGTTCACAATCATAATACCCACATCTGAACCTCCAGTTTACCTCAGAGAGAGGGTTTCCCAACAGGCTTAATTATGTTATTCCCCATCCTCATTCTTCTCAGATGTACTCTCTGTACAGACGGCATTGCAGATATGCTCAAAGAGACCCACAGTGGCTCCAAAACAACATTTTTATGAGTAATGTTGTAGGCTGACTGTACAAATTGGTAATAGAAGCACTATAGGATCTATTGTCAGTAATCTGTTTTTAGAACAATACTGAAAAATGACACAACTTCTAACCAGAAAGGGAAATAGGCTGTGTGTGCGTGCACGGGCGTGCATGTGATGGTAATAAAGGATTTACGTAAGCAACCTTGGAGATCATCTGTAACCCCTAAGATGCAATGCTCTCTATGGCAACAGTGGAAGGCACAAAAAGCCAAGATTTTTACACGCAGATTTCGGAGCCACCAGATGTGGGTTTGAGTTCTGGCTCCCTCTTCCCTACTCTATGCCTGTTTCCTCATCTGTAGAATGGATATAATTACATCACAGATGACTAAAAGAGAATAATACATCTATGGCACTTAGCCCAGTGCAGTGCCTGGTCCATGGCAAGCACTCAACATACTCTAGTTACAAAATTTACATAATAGTGAACATGCAGTGAGTGTTCTTTTTATGCGCAGGGCAATGTGCTGACAGCTTTGCCTACATTTTCTTATTGTTCTATTCTATTTTATAGATAAGAAAATTGAGACTTAGAGGTGTTCAGTAAATTGTTCAAAGTCAGATGGGGAGTGACAGAACTGGAATTTCAACCCAAGAAGTTTTAAACCAGGAGTTTAAAGTTGACTAGTTTCTGACTACTGAATACAGCTCCACATCAAGCGTATTCTCTCTGCCTGGCATCTTTAACACCAGGCTTCTGCTTGAAATAATATCTTATTGTGGTTTTAATTTGCATTCCCAAGATTACTAATGAGTTTGAGTACATTTTCATGGTTTTGTCTTTCTCTCATTGATCTGTAGAAATACAGAATGCTAATTATGTAATTGATTGCCTGATACACACACACAAATACATGTGATATATATGTATGAACTATATATATGTGTGTGTATGAACTACATACATACATATATAGCGCAGTTACACATTACTATAACATAACATATATAGGTATGAACTATATATGTGTGTGTGAACTATACATACATATCTAGCGCAGTTACACATTACCATAACATAACATATATATGTATGAACTATATATATATATATGTGTGTATGAACTATATACATACATACCATGCAGTTACACATAACTATAACATAAAACATGCAACATTTGCCACAACAGTGTGTGAGTGTGATTTTTTGCAGCCCAGGTCTTTTTATGACACAAATAATCTTGTATCATAGGGTTTCAACTTATGAATTTCAGGGGCACATAAACATTTACTCCATAGCACCTTCCATTTCAAATTCCTGGGTCCTTTTCCTTATCATCTCACTACTCTTTCTTCTCAAAATTGAGCTAGTTCCTGTACCAATTAATTCATTGACTAATTATATTTTAGTATATAGTATGAATACTTTAGTCATACTATGAAATCAAATTTTTCTTATTCACTAGACTATCTAGAGCTTTGTCTTCCTGGTAAAGGAATCTCAGGCATCATTAAATATGTGTGAAAGAAATTTGGGAATGGAAAGAGGTCAAAATAATCTTAAAAGTTACACATATATAATTTCTCCTACCAAGATGAGGCTTTATCGCCCATATTACCTAGGTTAGGACCTAACCCCATGATGGCAGAGTATTTTTTACTAGGGTTGTGCAGAACCTATCATGAGAACACTGGTCTAAACTACCAAAGCTAACTTCTTTTTTTTTTTTTTCATTGCTTTAGCACAGGTTACACAGCCATCTTCACTTCCCAGAATCAAAACTCAATTCTACTCCCTCACCTTGCCTTTAAAATTGCTTTGCTGAAAGCATTTGGGGATTTTTGAGCACAAGCTACCCATTCTCCTTGCATAACCCTGCAATAAACCTTTCTCTGTTCCAAAACAAAAACAAAAACAAACCCTTCAACTCTACTACAACCTACTGTCTACTGCAAGAATTCCAGATACTTGAAATAATTTCAGAGCCAGGAGTCAAAGGAAGGTCTAGTTGATCCAAAGCTAGCTTACTCGATAATTGTTTAATTGCATACTTGGGAAAAGCATTTCCCAAAGTGATTCAGCAAACATCTAGTCCATGAAATATAAATGGGCTTTGTGAAGTACAGGTGAAAGATACTATGGTCATATAAATTTGGGAAGCACTATGCAAAGCAAAAGCAAACAAGTTTATTTAGACCAGGAGTCCTCAGAAACTTAATATGCCATTGTATACTGGGAATATTTAAGAAATTCCCAAACACGCTCCCATTATTTTTTCCAAAGGACATCCGTGAAAGTTTGGATTAATATTTAGCAAACAGTCACTCCCTCTGCATCTACTGTAGCTAAAGTATACTTTCCAAAGCCATTGATGTTGGGCTTGGAAATGTGACTTGCTTTGGTCAATGCAATGTTAGGGATATGATTAGAACAGAGACCTCAGATGGTTCTTGCATAGATCAGTTTCCCTCTTGCACTTCTCCCTTTGCCCTGAGAACCTGTCCTGGTTAGACACTTGTCCAGAATGATGACAGATACACAGAGAAGATCAGAACCCAACCAGTCAGTAGCTTGGAATGAAGCCTTGGTGACTGGAACTCTGAAGTAGAGCCACCCGTTGGAGCCCAGTCTAGATCAGCCTAACTGTTGTTGAACTGCCGACCGTAAGCATAAAAATAAATGTGCATGGAGGATAAGCCACTGTGATATTGAGGCTGGCAGTCAGCAAAAGCTGACTGAACACGTCTCCCTAAAGTAGTGTGCCATGCAAAGCAGTTTGAGAAAATGAACTCTAACACCCTTCAAAATTCCTCTTTCTACCATCCTACCATCATTCTCCAGTGTTTAAGAAAATTTGTGCAGCCTTTCAGATGTAACATAATTTTACAGTTTTCATGTGTTTCACATATATAAATATGTGGATGGGGAACTATAAAGTCCCCCACAACAAAGCTCACGAGTTAGGATAAGCAGCCCCATTTCCCAACCAAATGGGGGGACTTGCAGGGCTAATAATGGGCAGAGATGCCTGTGGAACTCAGATCTCCTGAGTCCTAGCCCTGCTGATTTTCCACTAAACTCTGCTACCCCTCTTAATTCTTATAAAAAGCCCTTCATGATTTTCTGTGTAATTAGTTCCAAATTTCTATTTTCAGATATAGATCCTGATTTGGAAATTCTGTAATTAAAGAATGCCCTCAAAACAGCCTCCAGTTGAATAATATGAGTGTGGGTTGCATGTTTTGAACATTACTAATACCAAGAAGCCTCCCATTTATTTAGTTGCACAAAAATAGTCATCCAATGTACTCTACTGAAATGGCCCAAGTGACTTTAAAAGCTATTCTAAAGCGACAGAGAGTGGTGGGAAATGACTAAATAGCACAGAAAGCAGTACTCTACTCACCAAAGTTCAAAAATTAGTCAATCTGGGTGGTAGAAAGAAGTGAACTAAAGGAACCAGGACATAGTCCTGAGCAAGTCTCAAAATTTATAATGTAGACAAGTTATGTTCTCCAATGCTGAAACCAATAACTGGCTGAACATGTTTTTAAAAATATTCCTATTGAACTCGTTTGAGGGCGGGTGATCTTCCGCATGGCATTGCCCCGTGCATAGCCCCTGCTGTCGGCCAAGCGGCCCCAGGCACCGCCTGCTGCTTTAGTACTGCAGGGTTCCTGACTCCTGATGTCCTCCACAGAGATCCTAGGAAGCATTCAAGCAAGGCCTCAGAGTCCTACTGAGCAAAACTATTTCTCTAACGTGGACACTGCCTTACACTTCTTGTAGGAGTGGAAATAGTGCAGCGTTTCTGAAGAACAATTTGGCAATTTCATTCATCCATTTATCCATCATTCGACAAAGACGTATTAAGCCCTCTTTCCATGCCAGGCACTCTTCTAGAGGCTGTAGATACTGCAATGAACAAAGCGGACAAAAACTCTCTGCCCTTTTGGAGCTCACATTCTAGTGGCAAGGGTGGAAAGGGCAGGAGGAAATAAGATACTCTGGGGGAGAAAAATAAATGAATTAAAATGTCTTTAATAAGTAACAGGTAAGAAATTCTATGAAAAAAACGTAAGCATAATGGGGGAGGGAATGGAAGTAGGTTATAGTTTTAAATAAGGTGCTCAGTGAAGATCTCAAGGATAAGGTAACATTTACTCCAAAGTTATGTTTAAAAGTTTATAGCTACAAAAAACAAAGACCTAATGGAAACATACCAAGTGCTCTTTGCGATTATCTTAAAAAGATGGGATTTGTGGTGATTTTTTGTGTGCTGTATTCTATGTCTGTGTGCTTGTGTGTTTTTAATAAACGGGAATTTTTGAGAATGTCAGGCATCTCTATTTTTTGAAAGGTCCCCCAAGGCAATTCTGATGGCACAGTCAGATATAAAACTGTTTCCTTCCCACCCCATATTTTAGATTCTAGGTAATTCTAAATAAAGATCTCAATAATTCTGAGCATACTGAATTCAATATTTTATTCTTTTTCCACATCTTTATTGGAGTATAAATGCTTTACAATGCTGTGTTAGTTTCTACTGTACAACAAAGTGAATCAGCTATATGTATACGTATGTCCCCGTAACCCCTCCCTCTTGCGTCTCCCTCCCACTCTCCCTACCCCATCCCTCTAGGTTGTCACAAAACATCGAGTTAGATAATTTAAATCTTCCTAATATTCCCATCAATTAGTTTTCTAAAGAGTCATACATAAATACCTCATAGTGCATTGTGACAAATAAATGATGTAATTCAAGTGAAGAGGTTGGCATCCTGCTCAATAAATGTTTAGCTACCATCACTGTTGTTATTAGTGTATGAGGCTTAATGGAGAATAAGCTATTTGACCCAGACCTTGAAAAAAGAATGGGATAAGGATGGGTAAAAGATGTGGTTAAAGGTCAGATATTGGATTTTCTAGGCAGGAGAAATGCAAGGCCAAAGACATGGGCAATGAGCTGATCATGAGCAAAGGCACTCTTCCTTTCATTCCGTATACACTGCTGGGCTATTAGACCAGAAGCTTCCACAAGTGCTGGGACTGCGTCCACCTTGTTCACTGCTTTATCCCGGAACTTAGCACAGCACACAAAAGAGATACAGATATTATTTGAGTGCTCAAAGTATTTTGACCACAACAAAAAGGTGTCCATTTTAGATGTGTCCTAAAGTCATTCTATGACATCAGTCATCATTTAAATAAGGTGCTAACCAGAGCCATGCTAAGAAAAGGCGTTAACCAAGATACCCTCAAGCTATAAAAATAAAATGTAGGGCTTCCCTGGTGGCGCCGTGGTTAACAGTCCGCCTGCCAATACAGGGGACGCGGGTTCACGCCCCGGTCCAGGAAGATCCCACACCCGCGGAGCGGCTGGGCCTGTGAGCCATGGCCGCTGAGCCTGCGCGTCCGGAGCCTGTGCTCCGCAACGGGAGAGGTCACAACAGTGAGAGGCCCGTGTACTGCAAAAAAAAAATAATAATAATAAAATAAAATGTAATCATTTGTTGGATTTGTATGCAATAACAATTCGTTTATCTGACATGGTTAGGAAATTAGTAAATTCTTTAGAATGGAAATATCTCTTTAATGTAAAATATTTAAATTTTATTTTAACAAAGTTGGATGGAAATATTTAAAATTTTTATTACAAATACTGTGGCATACAGAACAAAATTGAGCCTTTCCTTTAATGAATCTGAGTCGATCACGGATCACAAATTGTGAACAGCCAAAAAATACCTTTGGCTACCTTAAACAAGCAAAGTATTTTATCGGGATGTTTTAGAGTAGTACCCCAAGTTAAAGGAAAACTGGACGAGCAACCTTGCAGAGATCAGGGACCATGCAGGAAGCTGTGGTCTACGTGCAAGGGAAGAATGAAGCATTTCTTCAGGGTACCACCACCAGGATAAAGCAGCTCCACTAGCTTTGAGTCACTCTACTCAACACCCATATTCCTGCAAGAAAACAGCTCAACTGACCTGGCTTGGGTGATAGGCTCGACCTTATCCAGGAGAGGAGAGGACACCTTAAGTGATGGTTCCACTGGAACTGAGTACAACTTGGGAAGGGTAGTTTTCCAAAGGGAACTCACAGTGCTGCTTCCAAAAGAGAGCAGAATGAAGGCTGGACACCTGAAAACACAGAGGTCCAACACAAGAATTAGTGATCATTTTGAACATCAATTATAGCACCAGTGTATAATCCAGTGATGTTCTTGGAACCTAGTCATCTGTTCAAGGTTACTTTTCCCCTTCACTTAATGGTCTCAGACTTCTGTACTTCTGGGAGTTCTAATTTTTATAATTCTTTTATCTCTCTTTTTCTTTTAAAATGATTATTTCTTTCTCACTATTTTCAATTTGCCTCCTTTGGGTACTTTCAATTTACCTACTTCACTACTTTTTTTTTTTTTTTTTTTTTTTTGCGGTACGCGGGCCTCTCACTGTTGTGGCCTCTCCCGTTGCGGAGCACAGGTTCCGGACGCACAGGCTCAGCGACCATGGCTCACGGGCCCAGCCGCTCCGCGGTATGTGGGATCTTCCCGGACCAGGGCACGAACCTATGTCCCCTGCCTCAGCAGGTGGACTCTCAACCACTGTGCCACCAGGGAAGCCCTTCACTACTTTTAATTTACTTTCCTCCTCTACTTGGCTATGGACTAGGAAATGAAAGAAACAAGCTTATTAGATGTATGTGTATAATGAGGCTATAAGTGAGTATAGGTCTATGAGTAAAATTCAGTGATAAACACAGACTTGGTGTCATCTACATTGCTGCTCAGATACTTATCTTGCTAATGTTTACTTGTTTAGCTGATTTGATAGCAACTAGATGAGGAATTTCTCTGTAAATGGTATGCTTCCGTTTTTTTAAAAGGACACGATGTTCTTTTATCATTTTTTATTTCTTCTTCGTCATAGCACTGAAACGAAGGAAAGGGCAAATATTTTCTCAGTTTGACAAGTATACAAATGGAGCTACAGAGAGTTTGAAGTACATGTATGGGAAGGGGCTAGTGCTAGGCCCCAAGTGTCCCAGTCTCCATTCTAGTTAATAGATTCAGCTATGTCAATATCAGGAGATCTACAGCATCATAGGTCAGAGGCAGCTTAAAACTCAGGGATCACTAAGGGATAGAACAAGTAAGTGTACGGTACAGACAGAAAAGCACAGAGAAAATGTCATATGTAGCTGTAGAACAAGCACAAAATCCCGAGACCAGTGTATTGATAAGTAAATGGGCACAAATATAGAACAGCTTAAGTTAACTAAATGGAAACAAACATAGATTTCATTGTGCAATCACTCTTAGCAGCAACTTGGAGGAAATACTGAAAATATGTTTGCCAATTTTCAGGTGGCACAAAATGGGAAGTATTACTAACATGTCAGATGACAGGAATAAGATTCTAGGTGGAACTATTGGCTAGATGAAAGTTAACATGAATTTATAAAATTATATATGTGTATCTATGATTTAAATTTACAATCATGGTACAGGGGAAGACTGGCTTGACAACAGTCATAGGGATTTTGGTTTACTGCAAATAAAGAGATAATAATACTAATATTTACTGAACATAGTAGTTGGCATCATACTAAGTTCTTTACATGTATTATATCAATTCTCACAACAATTCTGAAAAAAGTGGGCTCTATCATCAACAGCATCATTATCATAATCTCCATGTTATAGGTGAGAAAACTAATAATTTGGGAAATACAATTTCCAGAGTCCAACAGCTTATCAGTGTCAAAACCAGGAGTTAAAAAACAAAACAAAACAAAACAAAAAAAAACCCAGGAGTTAAACATACCTAAATCCATGCCTTAACTAATATGCTACCGTTATTGTTGAAAAATAAATTCCACTAATAAAAGACTCGAAGAAGTCTCTTTGCAATGCTCACTTTTCTATTGGAGTACTGTGTGCATTTTTCTGGGAATCAATAACTTTTTTGATCTATATATACCTTTTATAAAGATTCAGTCACAGTTTATCCTGAGAGCGTCGGAAAGCATGCATATAAGATATGAATGAGAAAACGAAGAAAAAGAGTTTGAGACGCCTTAAAACACACAAATATGAAACAGAATTATGCATGGTGTTGAGGCAGGAGCCTAGGTGTTGGAGTTAGCCAGACTGGATCCACCCCTCTTTGCTGTGTGACCTTGCACCAGTTTCCCCACCTGTAAAATGTGCATGATGATCCCTTCCTGACACTATTGCTGGGAGCACTGGAAACAATGCATGTGAAGCTCCTTGGTTCAGTTCTTCTGCACAGAAGTACTCGAGAGATAGTATTATTACTGCTCTTTGTGGAAGTTAAAGGAAAATGGACTTTATCTTGATATTAGGAAGAACCTTTAAAGATGGCAACTGTCAGAAAGGGAATTAGCTGCCTCATGAAATAGTGAACTGCCATTCTGGGCTGGAATAGGGGGGAGGTGGGGAATGACGCTTAGTCAACTTATACATGCCCTTTAGGAGAATACGGCGCTGCATTAGATAAGGATTTGGATTAGGTGTTCTCTGAGGTCCCTTTTAAAGCTGAGATTCTGAATAAGAACAGGTGTGCTTTCTTCCATCTCCAAACACGTGCTGACTAACCATCAGTGCGACCCACGATTTGAGATGCAGCAGTGGGGTGAGGTGAGTACATGCAGACACTGTCACCATCTTACCCACTCCCCACGGGCTCGAGGACACACCCTTTCCATAAGTCTGGCAAAGTAAAGGACTATTTATAATCCCAGGTTAGCAAGAAGTCTTTGTATTGTTAAGCAGGTGACTTTGGCATCAATCATGTGTATATATATATATATATATATATATATATATATATACATATATAAAATTTATAGCCACAGCTAAACAACCCAGATGGATAAAGTTAGTTGAATAGGGCAAAAATGGAAAAAGAAAGGACAGACAGCATGACTGCTTGTTAATATTTCTTTGGCCACTGCACCCTTCACCCTTCTCCCAGATGACAGCCCTGTTTGTGAATTATAGCATCTGGTCTGAGTTGCTTCATTTTACTACCTCACACTAGCATGCCATTGGTGAATTGATTTTATTCTTTTTGTTTTTAATGACTGTTTGGGAGTAACTCATATTTACATGATGTTTTGAAGACCTGAGTTGCCCTTTGCTTTATCTTTTGAGCCAGATTTCGTAGTGGTGTCTCTATTTACAAAGGCAGAAGAAAAGTTTTACTAGGTTACTAAAGTCTGGGAATTCATCTGGGATGATGAAAAAGAGTAATTACAAACTGACCTCAAGTGCTGGGGAAGTGTTCTGAGCATTTTGTTTACCAGCCAGAGAGATGAAATCTACCTCTTTGAAGTTTTCTGCCTGACACATTTCTGGCCAGTCTAAAGCAAAGTTATGAGATTTTCTCATGTCACGGGATGCTGAATTTCTATTTTGGACTTTGGATTTTTCACAATATGAAATTTATTAAAGTCAAAACATACTCTGTCCCATGCTGCTTGTCCTACCTGGAAATCTCTTCCCCTCAGTCTTTTTCACCAGACCATTTTTTACTCATCCTTCAGGTCTCTGCTTCAAGATACTACTTCCTCATAGAGCCTTCCCTCTCTACCCTGCATCAGGTCTCTGTGTTCCATGCTTTCTTAGCACTCTTCCATTTTTCTTCTCTATCTCCTCAACATTTGTAGTTATGTATTAAAGAATAAAGTAAGACATGTGGACCAAAGTTGAGCAAACAATAAGCAGTAGTGAGGGGCTGAGTTGAACTTTTAACTTTTAGAGGAGACTTACCCTATTAGAAACTTAACATTGAGTTACTTTTCTTTGAATTAATGTCATGAAAAGTTAGAATGCACTCAATTCATTCAACATGTATTTGTAAGTAGTTCTTTCTTGAAAACATGATTCTCTGTTTGTCCATCAAAGATTCGGACAAAGGTCTTTCAGAAAAACAGTTCAACCAGATTATTTTTTGACTGGCCATGTGGGCAGAAGCATTTATGCACAAAGGTCACAAGTAAGGCAAACATTACAAAGGTACAAGATCTGCCACAGTTTCATTACTGCTTTCCCTAATACTTTCTGGGACTATATTGTTGTCAAGATAATGTTTTGGGGGAAAGTGAAAATTTAACTCAAAGTATGGGCGTATTTAACCAATAGCAGTGGTTTCCAGTTGCCTCAAAGATTTGCTTTTTGGTTTTTCCGTACCCTGACCTCATAACCCCACTCTTACTATAGATTCTTTTTTCTTTTTAATTAATTTTTTTTTAATTTATTTATTTTTGGAGGCATTGGGTCTTCGTTGCTGTGCACAGGATTTCTACAGTTGCAGCGAGCAGGGGCTACTCTGGGTTGAGGTGCGCGGGTTTCTCATTGCAGTTGCTTCTCTTGTTGCGGAGCATGGGCTCTAGGTGTGCGGGCTTCAGTAGTTGTGGTGCGAGGCTCAGTGGTTGTGGTGCACAGGCTTAGTTCCTCCACGGCATGCGGGATCTTCCTGGACCAGGGCTCGAAGCCGTGTCCCCTGCATTGGCAGGTGTATTCTTAACCACTGCGCCACCAGGGAAGTCCTTACTATAGATTCTTGAGGTCAGGGACAAAGTCCACAGTATTCTTCATCTTACTCTTAGTGCCTGGCACAGAGAAGTTGCTCAATAAGCAATCATTGAGTAAATGAGTGGATCCTACCATAAGTATGGTTCTCCTTGCACAGAAGCAAATTAAAGTGTAATCAAAACAATAAATGATCCAGAAATTCCACTCCTGGGTATGTATCTGAAGAAAACCAAAAACACTCATTCGAAAAGATACATGTACCCCAATGTTCATAGCAGCATTATTTACAATAGCCAGGATATGGAAGCAACCTGAGTGTCCGTAAACAGATGAATGGACAAAGAAGATGTGGTACATATATTTACAGTGGAATGCTACTCAGACATAAAAAGGAATGAAATTTTGCCATTTGCAACAACATGAATGGGCTTGCATGGTATTATGCTAAGCAAAAAGAGTCAGAGAGAGAAAGACAAATACTGTATATTATCACTTATATGTGGAATCTAGTTAATATTACAAAAAAAGAAACAGATTCTCAGATATAGAAAACAAACTAGTGGCTACCAGTGGGGAGAGGGAAGCGGGGAGGGGCAAGATAAGGGTAGGGGATTAAGAGGTACAAACTACTATGTATATAACATCTTATGGAAAACACCGAACGAACTTTTTGGCCAACCCAATAAAAAAACTACAAGGACATTTTGTACAGCCCTGGGAATACAGCCAATAGTTGATAATAACTATAAATTGAGTATAATCTTTAAAAATTGTGAATCATTATGTTGAACAACTGAAACTTATGTAACATTGTAAATTAACTATACCTCAAAAAAATAATGCTACAAAAACAATAAATAAATAGAAACCTTTATATCAGCAGGGGAAGTTTGATTATAAAATAGGTAGCTCTTTAATCCAACATTACTTGATTACCATTCATCACAAGTATTGTCTTTCTTTACCACCACTTACAAAGAACACCTTTGGAGTTCCTCTATGTGACTTGTCTTCAGGAGCTGTTTTTAAACCTCATGAAAAAAGACTGTCTTGATTATTACTTGTACCCTGTTTACTGCTTCCAGATGATTATCAGATGTCTCAATTATCCACTTTAGTCATCACAGTTGACTTCAAATAGTCCTTGATAAGTGTTTCTTATTTCTAGGTATCCTATGCTATTCCATCGATCCTTGTCTACCTCTCTGTCAGCACCACACTATTTTGATTAATAAAGCTGTATAGTAAGCATTAACATCAGGAAAGGTGATTCTTCCCACACAGTTTTTTTTAATGTAATACATTTTATGTTTGAAAATCTTTTATTGCCACTCTATTGTATTTTTCCTCAACAAAAAGTTATCTATAAATTGAAAATAAATTTCTCTTTACTTTCTGTAATAAAAGACTTTGTGTTAAAACAAAACAAAAAAACCCCACAATTATTTAATTATTACAAAATATTTTGGACATTTCTGTAATAAAGGTAGGACCCTCCCTCATGCTATTGCTTGGATATAGAAAACACTCATTTCAATATCAAGAATGTTCATCACTTAAGGTTTCACATGAAGTTTAATTCCTATTACGTATACATGAAAGAGTTTTCATTATAAATCTTAATGGCAAAGTCATAAGCAACTTTGAGTTATCAGTGGTAAATCATCATGACTAAAATCAGAAAAAAATTTTTTCACACACACACACACACACTGTATTTTATTTTTACAAGAGATAAATAAACTGACACCAAAAAGCATTGTAAATGGATGACCACAACAAAAGCAACAATGATTGCAATTACCAAACACAAAACACACTCACACTATGTCATAATATTGACATTCAGTCCAGCAATCCTCCACTGTAACAGCTCCTTTACTTTGCAGTGAAAATTGATTTGTATATTTTTTGCCTCTGAGTCCTTGTGGGATTTTTTTTTATTATTATTCAAACAGAAAGTCACAAAAATTATAATCATCCTCATCAGTTCACTCAGTCCCATGTAATTAATTTTTTTTTCATCTTGATCTTTTGTTAGCACTTTTATGAATCCATCAGTTTTCCATTAGAGTTCTGAAAACGCTTATCCATTCAGTTCAGCAGTATAGTCAGTTACCAGAAACCTGTACTTGTCAGAGTCTTTTCCATGAATTCCTTGAAGATGAAACCCTTTTATAGGAACATTTTTGCAAAAGCATCAGAGTACACCCAGAACTGTCTGTAAATGACAAAAGACTTAAAAATGACCACGGTTAAAGATTTGATGAAAGTTCATGATAATGCAATTGAGAAGGAAATTTACTTATTTCTGAGATATACATTTTAAAGTAATAACTAGAATTATGACTTACAACATTATACCAGAACATATAAGATTTTTAGAAATTTCATGTAACGTCTGTAACATTTATATTAACATATTTCCATACAAATAACCCAAAGAAAGTTTAGTATTAATTGTTTTTTGTTTGTTTGTTTTATACTACAGGTTCTTATTAGTCATCAATTTTATACACATCAGTGTATACATGTCAATCCCAATTGCTCAATTCAGCACACCACCATCCCCACCCCACCGTGGTTTTCCCCCCATACGTTTGTTGTCTACATCTGTGTCTCAACTTCTGCCCTGCAGACCGGTTCATCTGTACTATAAAATCAGAAATTTTTCTCTGTTTGCTTGTTTGGTAAGGAAGCAAGGGATTAGGCAGAGCCCCACTAGGGATTTACACTATTTCTTCAGAGCTTTATGAAGATTGCTAATAGTTGTTGTTATTAATTCATGTTCTTTCATAGGAGGGAAATGAAATTAGAGCTGCTCTGATTTGTTTCACTGGACAGAACTAGAACCAATGAGTGGAAGTAACAAAACACCTACTTTAATTCATTGTTAGAAAGGTCCACCATTAGCAAAATTCTACTTAAAATATGTAGCTGCCAGTTTCCTGGCCTCTGGTTTTGTGCTTTCATCACAATGGAAGGAGCTTATCATAAATCCTAGAAATGATATTTGATCTCCTCGATGATGGTGGTGAGGTAAGGACAGTTATTTCAGCCTCTTGTGGGTGAGTAAAAGGCCAGCATTAGAACAATAAGAATTTGAAATATAATCTTATTGTTTAGGGAGGAATGTGCTTATCTAATGGCCCTGTAGAATTTGAAGAGTTTCAAATAAAAATTGTGGACTAGAATTTAGGGGAAGAGATGCCTGAGGGAGGGTGAGAAGGGACAGCCAGGCGGAGAGGGAAACGTTTCCCCCCCAGATAAACTTTTTTCATTTTGTTGGCTGTATGATGTACTTAAGAAGGCTCCCTGGCTGAGTCTGCCCTAATCTCACATCAAATATCACTGCTGTGTGCTGTGTGCACAGGTGAGGCATGGGTTTCTCCCTTTTTGGCAGCTCTGGGTCAGTGCAATAATCCTTGAAGGGGTTCAAGAGGCACAAAGAGAGGAGTGAGAACGAGAATGAATTTATGGTTTGCTTATCGTTATAAAGCTGGAGTGCCCACGGAAGCTGATCTGACTGGACCCACATAGGCCAGCCTAACCCAGTTAGAAAGGTTATGTATGTATCAAGTAACTACAGAAGGATACACACACACACACACACACACACACACACACACACACACAGGCTAATTGTTATTAATGGGCACTCTCACCTGAACCCAATTATTCTAACTGGACTCAGTATATTAATTTACTCTGTCTTTCTCTTTCTGTCTAGAAATTCCAGATGCTAATGTCAAATTTCCCAGTATAGCGCCTGATTTCTGCCCTGTGCTTTTTCGAGACGACCTAGAGATAGTCATTGGTTGCCAACAGCTTAAAGTCCAAATGCCCAGACCCAGCATAATCTAGCTCCAACCTAACTTTCTAGCCCAGTATCTTCTTTTGATGAATCTTCTCCAATCATCCAATCCCCTAAACACACCCTATGATGCTGTAACTCTTGACGTCAGCTCATGCTACTTGCCATCAATGCCTTCCAGCTGTTCTCTATATTGTCCAAAACTTTCAAGAAGATTAGGCATTGATTCCCACAGATTGATCTTCTCATAGCCCAGGACCCAGACTAACTCCACGCTTTGTACACAGACAAAGCTCTGGCTCCCCCAGGTTGGCCCACCTGGCTCAGCAGAGCCCAGTTTTATAGAGAGTAGTTGCAAACTGGCAGTGTGACGACCATGTTTACAGAAGTATTTCCTTTGGCACAGTTTGAGTATGCATGACATTTAACAAAAACTTTCTGAATTAGTTGCCAATGCTTGAAAAGTAGACCATTCCACACTATTTTTTTTAAAGCTGAATTTCCAGCTTCTTTCGAAATATCAGGAAATATGCATCTGAGTTTACCTTCCTGAATAGCAAAAATCAGCCAGCACTGACTGAGTAGGAGCTGTCCTTTCATTTGAGGCTCGTCTCTTTTATTTGCTACAGTTCTCAGTGCTCCCACATTTCTTATAACCAACTTGCTTTACTCATTTATTCCACCTGACTGGATGCTGTGGGTATTTGAGTTTGTACATCACCACCCCTTGCACCAAGGAATTGTCAAATTTTATCCTCCAGAACACATGGTTCTATAGAGCTATAGCCTTTCCCAGGAAGAGCCACGAGACAGCAAAGCAAAACAAGCTGGACACCCTAATTTGGTTCAGTCCTTCTCCCAACAAATATCATCTCCTCCCTCCCACACCAGAGAGGAATAGATGTCCTAGTCTGCTGTGAATTGTGTTCCAACTCTCTTTTTTCCAAGGTTGTGAGACAAAACTATTCATCCTCCTCTGCCATCCATTATTATAGTAAGCTTTCTATTTTAGAATAGTTTTAGATTCAAAGAAAATTTGCTACCATAATACAGGTTGTTTCCTTATACTACCTCAGACCAAGTTTTCTCTGTTACTAACATCTTACATTAGTATGGTTTGTTTGTGACAACTGTAAACAAAAATTAATACATAATTATTAGCTGAAGTCCATACTTGATGCAGATTTCCCTAGTTTTTAACCTAATGCCCTTTTTCTGTTCTCAAGATTCTATCCACATGACATTTAGTCATCATGTCTTCTTAATCTCCTCTTGGCTCTGAGAATTTCTCAGACTTTCCTTGTTTTCGATGACTTTGACAGATTTGGGAATACTGGTCAGGTACATTATAGAATGGCCCTGACTTAGGAGGTGACTGAGATTTTTCATCATGATTAGACTGAGGTTGTGGGTTTCAGTAAGGAAGACCACCGATATAAAATGCCATTATCGTCATGTCATATCCAGAATATAAACTATTGATGAATATAAACCTCGATCACTAGGCCGAGGCTGTATTTGTCAGATTTCGGCACTGTGAAATTTCTCTTTTTCCCCCTTTCCACACTGTACTTTTTGGAAGAAAGTCACTATGTACAGCCCATACATCAGGAGTGGGGAGTTACGCTCCGCTTCCTTGAAGACAGAGGACTTACGTAAATAATTTGGAATTCTGTATGGGAGATTTGTCTATTCTCCCTTTCTTTGTTTGTTTGTTTGTCTGTTCAATCATTTATATCCGTATGGACTCAAGGATATTTATTTTACCCTTTGGATTATAGTCCAATGCTACTTTATTTTATCACTCAAAATTTGTCATTAGGGGGCTTCCCTGGTGGCGCAGTGGTTGAGAGTCCGCCTGCCAATGCAGGGCACACGGGTTCGTGCCCCGGTTCGGGAAGATCCCACATGCCGCGGAGGGACTAGGCCCATGAGCCATGGCCGCTGAGCCTGTGCCTCCCGCAACGGGAGAGGCCACAACAGTGAGAGGCCCGCGTACCGCAAAAAAAAAAAAAAAAAAAAAATTCGTCATTGGGAACTCTTTCCCTTAGCTCCTGCTTCACTTTAACACATCCCCATTACTGTGGGATTTTTCTTTTTTTGAGCACTTCCTTACTTTCTGGTACTTCAGGCACATCTTCAGGTATAGCAGGCTTATCTTTTATTTCCTTCCTTGATGCTAAAATTGACCATTTGTCCTAGAAGACCTAATTCTTTTTCTTGGAGAATAGCATCAGAAAACAAGATTTGATTGTTGCCAAGATTTGGTTGGTTGCCTATCATCCACTGTATATATTTTTATTTACTGACAATTCATTGTACTGGTGAGGATGCAGAACTGGGACTCATAACATACATTGCTGATGAGGATGCAAAATGGTACAGCCACTTGGGAAAACAAAATGGCAGTTATTACAAAATTAAACACACACTATTCAGTACAGAAAATGCCCTCTTAAGCATTTAACCAAGTAAAGAGACTCAGTGGTGTCTCAGACAAGAATACAGCCAGCAGCTCAGCTAACGTCTCTGGTCATTACACAATCTCATTTGGCTAAATATTATCTCCCCAAATTACTTGAGATAACATACATTTTTTCTTAGTTGGAAAACAACTTTATCCTCAGATTTTAAAATTAAGCATTGAAATGTTGAAGAGAATCGGCTCCATAATATTAACGTTTTTGTATTAAGTCTTCATGTTGGATATTTTATGTACTTACAGTTTGTACTTATGTACTTACAGTTTATGTACTTACAGTTGAGTTTCACTTGTTAGAGTTAGGAGGTTGATATAAAACATGTCATTAAGCAGTTGATTTAGTCTTCTATTTTAAGTTGACATTTTCTTGTTTATTTGTAGAAACGGAACATGTTTTTTTTTTTTTTTTTTTTTTTGCGGTACGCGGGCCTCTCACTGTTGTGGCCTCTCCCATTGCGGAACACAGGCTCCGGACGCGCAGGCTCAGCGGCCATGGCTCACGGGCCCAGCCGCTCCGCGGCATGTGGGATCCTCCCGGACCGGGGCACGAACCCGTGTCCCCTGCATTGGCAGGCGGACTCTCAACCACTGCGCCACCAGGGAAGCCCCGGAACATGTTTTTTAAAAAATAAGTTCAACGTCTTTACAGGTTAGAGTCCACTAACCTTAAAATTGCTAATATAGTGAAAAATTTGCAGTTAAAGAAAATTCTCTGTTAGGTTAATGTAATCACTAAAAGCACCACAGGAAAACAAGTATTGACTGTTCCTGGTAATGAGTTTACCCACACATCTACTCATTCTCTTCACATTATAAAAGTCTTCAAGAAAGAAGATAAAATTCTTCTTTCTAATTCCTTTTTTAATGCCATTCGGGGTTAGGAGGACAACGGAAAGAATGATACTCGGCAGCAACTTGGCCCTACATGCAGCATATAAACCTCTCTAAGCAAGTGGCATTTCTTCTACAAAAAAGCAAATTTCAATTCTTAGTTAACCTTTATTAAATTATTTATTATTGGCTTTGCTCAAAAACGCAGTAAACATAGCCAGGGGCAGCATTTAGAATCTCTGTAGCTTGATAAAGGGCTTCTGACCTGTGCTGCCTATAAAGAGGGTTAATTTATACTTAGTTTTTGTCCATAGTTAGAGTTACTGTATCTCAGATATACCTCAGACAGTCTCAGTTTACACCTGTTTCCAAGCATAATGAATGGTACCTATTTCCACTATCAAAAGTGTCCCAGTTAGGATGGCAATCTATAACCTAGCTTGCTGTCCATATAGGTTGGTATTTGTAGAGTGCAAAATCACTACCCTTGAAGTTAGAAAACTTGGGTCCAAGTAATAGCTAGGTTATTTCTTATCTAAGGCTGGAGAGTCCAGAGGTTTTCCAAGGATGTTGCTGCTTTTTCACAGTGTTATGTGCACTACATGAAAGCATGGAAATGCAAAGCTTTGTAAACCATAAAGGACTAAACAAATACAGTATTACAACAATGAAGCAAGTGGGTGGTAGCAAAAGTGAAAACTATAATGGAATACAAGGATTTAAAATGTTTCATAATTTTTTCACCCAATGCCACATCTCTCACTTAAAGTGGTTCATCCTTTCCTCCTCTCCCCTCCTTCCTTTGTTTTCTCCTTTAATATTTTTGAGTCCCTACTATGTGCCAGATACTATTCTAGGTGCTATATGAAGAAAGGATACCAAAACAAAAGACTAAGATGCAGCCCTTTCCCACATTAATTAACCCATTCAATCATTTATTCAATATTCATTGAAAACTTCCTATTCTATCCCTAATACTCAAGCATAGTATATTTTTTTATTCATTTAGAGATTATATGTCCAGCAATGAAACTTTGAAATTTTTCCCCAAGTATGTATTATACATTTTTTGTAAGATTTATTTTCCTAGGTATAGTCTCTCTCTATATATATACACACATATATATAAATTCTATTGAAAATTTGAAAATTTGGAAAATTGTATCTCTAATTAGTTGTTACTGGTATATAGGAAAGTAGTTGTTTTCATATTGATATTGCATCCAGTAAGCTTGATAAATATGTTTTTTTTCCTAATAATTGATAGATTCGCTTGCATTTTCTAAGTAAATAATGACATAGACTGCAAATAATGACTTGTTTATTCCTTTTTGGTCTTTCTACCACTTATATCTTTACTCCGACAGTGAGCAAGTGGTAACATAAGCAGCCATGTTGCCAGCACTGAACTGTTTGACAACAGTATGTGTTAGTTTTGCCTGTTTTTGTGCTGTCTTTAATTTGATACGCACCCATTTGTATCTGGCTTTTTTCACTCCACATTATATTTGTGAGATTCATTCAGATCTTTGTTGTGGTTATGGAGCATTTATTCTTATTGCTGTGTAGCATTCTATCATATAAAAATTCTGCAATTTACTTATCAATTCTACTGTCGATGAATAGTGGGATTATTTCCAAGTTTGAGCTCTTATAAATAGTGCTGCTAAGAATGTCATTAAATTTGAAGCCATATTTTTCACATAATTTCTTTCAAGTCAGAGGCCCAAACCCTTGAAGGTAGCACACACCCATATAACCAAAGGATAACTACCTCTGTGTTCCCAAGTCCCCCATTATTTGGGGAATTATGTTTTCATCTTATAGTTACAGAACAAAACTAGCTTGAGCCTCAACCACATCAACAAAAAATTAATCAGTCAATCTAAGATAGAAATGGAAAAATTTATTCGAGTCACATTTGAGGATTACAACCCGGGAAGAGCATCTCAGAAATCTCTGAAAACTGTTGTGCCTGTTAGAAGTCAAGACACAGTTACATAAGGTTTTTGAGACAGAGGGCTGTACATTGGATGACATATTATTGACAGTTTACATAATCCAGATTAAGCTCCTTGTGACCCCCTATCAAGAAGGAATGTTATCTTTAAGGAATTGTCTTATTGATGCTAGAACAATATTGCTCTTTATGGCTGAGCAGGTATTTCTGACGATGGGGAGGTCTGGTCGACGCATAATGCAGGTACACAATGCACAATAGGGAGGAGAGCGGAGGCCAGAGGGCAGAGAAAATTTTTTATGTTTAAAATTTTCTTGTCTTGCCATAAAATATGAATTCTATTTCACAACCACATAGAGCAGAGTTTCTTTCACTGGCCTCACTGTCCATTTTACTCTGAATTCTTTATCTTCACCTCGTGACTCACAACAGCTCTCTCTCTCTCTCTCTCTCTCTCTCTCTCTCTCTCTCAGCCCACATTAACCTCAACCTCATTCTCCTCTTCTTCAATCCCCCACTCCCTAGATGTACCAGAACACCAGAGTCAACGCGCCAGCGTGTATCATAGGTTTGAGTGAGAGTCTGGCCAAGGGAGGGAGAGGCAGTGGGGAAGCCAGAGGGTTTCACCTCTGCTGGGCAAACGACTGAAATGTTATTAGATATCTTTGTCCTCAAAATCCTTGAGCTGTCATCTTCAAAGGAATGTCTCACTGGCACTGTGTTAGCCTCAAGTCCCAGTCCTTCCAGCCAGGATTTCTCTCTTCTTCCCCGGCCTCCTTCTCCTCTGGTGTATTCCCCTCCCCTTAGCCACACCTCTCTCATCTTTCTTCCGCGAAGCCCAATTTTCTCTCGCTTTATTATGCAAGACCCTTCCTCTGTTCTGGGTCCCAGCCCTTGACACTCAAATGGCTCCTCTGAGTTTAAATAAACAAAAAACCATTTTCTCCTCAGAAAAATTGTTCTGCCAGTCAAAACAGAAACTTTCCGTCTACACATTAAATGAATTTAATAAGTGCAATCCAAGGACTAATACTAAGAATTCACTTTTCTTTTACTGACAATTGGAATTTAACCAAGTGTGAGCCCTGACAGCAAATATGCCCAAATCACACGGAAGTTAATTTTTGTCAATAGAATCGCCACCAGGGGGCGGTAACACCAAAGCATTTGTATATTTCAGGACTATCTCCTACCCTCACCAACCACAGTATCCCTGCCCCTTCTGCTAAACAAATGTCAACATCCTCAGCCTTCCTGCCTCAGGCACAGACAACTCAAGTGGTCGCTGCTGGGGATGTGGACCACCAAATGCAACATTATTAGGACGTGGTTTCGGTTATTTGGGTTTTACACAGTATTCTTTGCCAAATGTATTGAAAACATGTTTTCATGAGAACCTATCTCATTCCACCTACTGCTGGCTAAATTTATCTCCTCTGAGTTTAACAACATGGAGTGATTAATTAGGGACCAAACCATTTCCTGAGTACTTTGGACATAACCGGTTCTGTGACTGTGATTCACCCTCATTGCTTCAGCCCTCTGTCCCTAATAAAATGCATTTATTTATGCTTTCCGTGGTTTGTTTACCTCTTTTTACCTTCTTTCAGATTTAGAAAAGCAAAGTTGCTTATTCCTCTCTTTCTTTAAAAAACAGTTTTAATTAAAACACAATTAAAGCAATCCCATTAAGAGCTAAGTCATACATGTTAACTTCTGCTCAAATTCCTCTAGTGGCTTCTCATCTCTAAGCAAAAGTCAAATGCTAACAATGACCAAAAAACCCCATAGGATCTGTCTAGTTCCTGTCCACACTATCTTATCTCTTTCCACTCTCCGCCTGAGTGCTCCTTGCTAGCCAACAGGCATGCTCCACCTCAGGACTTTGCCCCTGCTGGTTCCTCTTCTTGGATCATATTTCCCCACTGCCACCCCCATAACTGCATAAGTCTTCCTTCACTTCCTCCAAATATCTTCTAAGTAAGCCTTTCCTAGCCACTGCATCTTAAATGAAAACCATCATCACTCACCCATACCTATGTGCACACTCACTCTCTCTATCCCCTTCCTTTCTTTTTTTGCCTTAGCATTTCCACTAACATCCCATGCCTTTTACTTATTTATGTAGTTTATTCCTTGTTTCTCTACAAAAAAGTAAGCTGGGGCTTCCCTGGTGGCGCAGTTGTTGGGAGTCCGCCTGCCGATGCGGGGGACGCGGGCTCGTGCCCCGGTCTGGGAGGATCCCGCGTGCCGCGGAGTGGCTGGGCCCGTGAGCCATGGCCGCTGGGCCTGCGTGTCCGGAGCCTGTGCTCCGCAGTGGGAGAGGCCACAACAGTGAGAGGCCCGCATACCGCAAAAAAAAAAAAAAAAAAAAGTAAGCTGCCTGGGTGTAGGCTTTTAAAATATATTTTATTCACTGCTCTATTTCCAACACCTAGAATAATATCTGGCACATAGTAGGAGCGCAACAAACATGTATTGAAAGGATGACTAAACAAAACAGACAGAAAAAAAAAACAGAATTGCATGATAAAAATAGTTGCACCACGTTTGTTCCTTCTCATTATTCACATCTCTGCTCAATAATCATCTCTACCTACGCTATTTCAGTAGCCTTTCCTAAAAGTCATTCTCTATGTCTTTATCCTGATTTACTTCTTCATAGCATTCACCACTGCCAAACTTAATTACTCAAATATTTGTTTACTTTGAATAAATAAATTATTTGTCTTGCCCAGTTGAATGTAAACTCCATGAGGGCAAAAAAAAAAAAAAAAAAAATTGTCCTGTTCACTGTTGTATCTCCTCAGCTTAGAATTTTTTTTAATCAAAGATCTTTGACCATATATGTGTGGGTTTATTTCTGAACCCTTGATACTGTTTCATTGATCTATATGTGTGTCCTCTTTCTAATTTCACACTATTGTAACTAATGTATAATTTTATAGTAAGTCTGGAAATCAGGTAGTGCATTAATTTCTCCCCAA
Source organism: Delphinus delphis (assembly GCF_949987515.2). Classification (NCBI taxonomy): domain Eukaryota; kingdom Metazoa; phylum Chordata; class Mammalia; order Artiodactyla; family Delphinidae; genus Delphinus; species Delphinus delphis. The sequence goes on along the minus strand of NC_082683.1, from coordinate 55,817,750 downwards.
AATCTTCCTGGGATTTTGATTGGGATTGTACTGAATCTATATATCATTTTGGAAAGAATGGACATCTTAACAATTTGAATTCAGGGATGTATGTTTGAGGATCCCATAAGCAGAAATGACTCATGCCCTATTCCTTGAAAGAACTCTAGGAAAGTGGCAACACCCAAACGGAAAGGAGTTGATGGTTTTAAGCTTCATCAGAGATAATCTTGCATCAATGGTGGCCCCAAATGTGCAGAAACGACTGCCCCTAAAGAGATCAAATAATCAGAAGCGATGAGTATCTCAGCAGTGACTCATGATGGATAAATGATCAGGGAGGTAGAAAACTTGTTCCTTGTCTTAAGGTCTGGGCTCTATATGCTGCCCTAGGTTTCAACTCCAAGAAAACTGGAGTTGAATTTCCCATCAGTACAATTTGATGGGAAGCACTGAGTTGAAGTTAAGGCAATATAAGGAAAATGAGAAAATTAGATGTATTAATCTAGATTCTCCAAAGAAACAGAACCAATAGGATAAATATACATATACATATATAAATATATATGATTTATTATAAGGAATTGGCTCACATAAATATAGAGGCTAGAAAGTCCCAAAATGTGTAGCTGGCAACCTAGAGATGCAGGAAGAGCCAAAAGTCTAAGAATCAGGAAAACTGATGGAGTTTCAATCCAAGTCCAAGGCTCAGTGCAGAAGACTAATGTCCCAGCTCAAAGACAGAGAGAGTGATTTTTCCTTTACTCAGCCCTTTTTGTTCTTCTCAGGCCTCCAATGAATTGGATGAGGCTCACCCACACAGGGCAGGGCAATCTGCCTTACTGGGTCTACTGGCTCTACTGTTAATCTCACCTAAAAACACCCTCATGAGCACACCAAGTATAATGTTTAACCAAATATCTGGGCATCTTGGGGCCAGTCAAGTTGACTTGACTTGAGATCACATGAGATCATTGTTGCACCCTAATTTCTGGATTGAAATTCATACTTGTGACATTAGACTCACTTTTCTGACTTACTGTTTGAGACATAGATCCATTGGCTAACCTGAATAGAAAAGTGGAGAGGAGAAGGAAAGAAATTGCATCAGTTTTTTCACCATTTATCAAAAATGAAGGTAGGGCTTCAAGATGGTGGAAGAGTAAGACGTGGCGATCACCTTCCTCCCCACAAATACATCAGAAATACATCTACATGTGGAACAACTCCTACAGAACACCCACTGAGCACTGGCAGAAGACCTCAGACTTCCCAAAAGGCAAGAAACTCCCCGGTGGGGGAAGCTTCGGAGCCACGGAGGAGAGCGCAGCGACAGAGGTGCGGAGGGAAAAGCAGAGATTCCCGCACGGAGGATCGGTGCTGACCAGCACTCACCAGCCCAAGAGGCTTGTCTGCTCACCCGCTGGGACGGGCGGGGATGGGAGCTGAGGCTCGGGCTTCAGTCAGATCCCAGGGAGAGGACTGGGGTCGGCTGCGTGAACACAGCCTGAAGGGGCTAGTGCGCCACAGCTAGCAGGGAGGGAGTCCGGAAAAAGTCTGGAGCTGCCGAAGAGACAAGAGACTTTTTCTTGCGTTTTTCTTTCCTGGTGTGCGAGGAGAGGGGATTCAGAGCTCTGCTTAAAGGAGCTCCAGAGACGGACACGAGCCGCGGCTATCAGCGCGGACCCCAGAGACGGGCATGAGACACTAAGACTGCTGCTGCCGTCACCAGGAAGCCTGTGAGCGCTTGTTATCATTGGTGGATTTGTTTCCTTGTTTGGTTGCTCTCTTCTTTCTTTCTTATTACTTTTTAATTTTTTTTTGATAAATATAATTTATTTTAATAACTTTATTTTATTTTTTCTTTCTTTCTTTCTTTTTTTCTCCTTTTTATTCTGAACCGTGTGGATGACAGGGTCTTCATGCTCCAGCCAGGCATCAGGCCTGTGCCTCTGAGGTGGGAGAGCCGAGTTCAGGACACCGGTCCACCAGAGACCTCCCAGCTCCATGTAATATCGAACGGCGAGAATCTCCCAGAGATCTCCATCTCAACGCCAAGACCCAGCTCCACTCAACGACCAGCAGGCTACAGTGCTGGACACCCTTTGCCTAACAACTAGCAAGACAGGAACACAATCCCACCCATTAGCAGAGAGGCTGTCGAAAATCATAATACGGTCACAGACACCCCAAAACACACCACTGGACATGGACCTGCCCACCAGAAAGACAAGATCCAGCCTCATCCACCAGAACACAGGCACCAGTCCTCTCCACCAGGAAACCTACACAACCCACTGAACCAACCTTAGCCACTGGGGGCAGACACTGAAAACAATGGGAACTACGAACCTGGGGCCTGTGAAAAGGAGACCCCAAACACAGTAAGTTAAGCAAAATGAGAAGACAGAGAAACACACAGCAGATGAAGGAGCAAGGTAAAAACACACTAGACCTAACAAATGAAGAGGAAATAGGCAGTCTACCTGAAAAAGAATCCAGAGTAATGATAGTAAAGATGATCCAAAACCTTGGAAACAGAATGGAGAAAATACAAGAAACATTTAACAAGGACCTAGAAGAACTAAAGAGCAAACAAACAGTGATGAACAACACAATAAATGAAATTAAAAATTCTCTAGAAGAAATCAATAGCAGAATAACTGAGGCAGAAGAATGGAAAAGTGACCTGGAAGATAAAATAGTGGAAATAACTACTGCAGAGCAGAATAAAGAAAAAAGAATTGAGGACAGTGTCAGAGACCTCTGGGACAACATTAAATGCACCAACATTTGTATTATAGAGGTCCCAGAAGAAGAAGAGAGAAAGAAAAGAACTGAGAAAATATTTGAAGAGATGATAGTTGAAAACTTTCCTAATATGGGAAAGGAAATAGTCAATCAAGTCCAAGAAGCACAGAGAGTCCCATATAGGATAAAACCAAGGAGAAATAGGGCAAGACACACTTTAATCAAACTATCAAAAATTAAATACAAAGAAAAAATATTAAAAGCAGCAAGGGAAAAACAACAAATAATATACAAGGGAATCCCCATAAGGTTAAGAGCTGATCTTTCAGCAGAAACTCTGCAAGCCAGAAGGGAATGGCAGGACATATTTAAAGTGACGAAAGGGAAAAACCTACAACCAAGATTAGTCTACCCAGCAAAAATCTCATTCAGATTTGGCAGAGAAATTAAAACCTTTACAGACAAGCAAAAGCTAAGAGAATTCAGCACAACCAAACCAGCTTTACAACAAATGCTAAAGGAACTTCTCTAGGCGGGAAACACAAGAGAAGGAGAAAACCTACAATAACAAACCCAAAACAATTAAGAAAATGGTAGTAGGAACATATGTATTGATAACTACCTTAAATTGATAACTACCTGGAACAGGAGAAAAAGCCCAGAGATAAACCCACACACACATGGTCACACTATTTTTGATAAAGGGGGCAAGAATATACAATAGAGAAAAGAGAGCTTCTTCAATCAGTGGTGCTGGGAAAACTGGAGAGCCTAGATGTAAAAGTAGAACACTCCCTAACACCATACACAAAAATAAACTCAAAATGGATTAAAGACCTAAATGTAAGGCCAGACACTATAAAACTCTTAGAGGAAAACATAGGCAGAACACTCTATGACATAAATCACAGCAAGATCCTTTTTTACCCACCTCCTAGAGAAATGGAAATAAAAACAAAAATCAACAAATGGGACCTAATGAAACTTAAAAGCTTTTGCACAGCAAAGGAAACCATAAACAAGACGAAAAGACAACCTTCAGAATGGGAGAAAATATTTGCAAATGAATCAACGGACAAAGGATTAACCTCCAAAATTTACAAGCAGCTCATGCAACTCCATATCAAAAAAACCAAGCAACCGGGCTTACCTGGTGGCGCAGTGGTTAAGAATCCGCCTGCCGATGCAGGGGACACGAGTTCGTGCCCCGGTCCGGGAAGATGCCACATGCCGCGGAGCGGCTGGGCCCGTGAGCCATGGCCGCTGAGCCTGCGCTTCCGGAGCCTGTGCTCCACAACGGGAGAGGCCACAACAGTGAGAGGCCCGCGTACCACACACACACACAAAAAAACCAATCCAAAAATGGGCAGAACACCTAAATAGACATTTCTCCAAAGAACATATACAGATAGCCAAAAAACACATGGGAGAATGCTCAGCATCACTAATCATGAGAGAAATGCAAATCAAAACCACAATGAGGTATCACCTCACACCAGTCAGAATGGCCATCATCAAAAAAAATCTACAAACAATAAATGCTGGAGAGAGTGTGGAGAAAAAGGAATCCTCCTGCACTGTTGGTGGGAATGTAAATTGATACAGCCACTATGGAGAACAGTATGGTGTTTCCTTAAAAAACTAAAAATAGAACTACCATATGACCCAGCAATCCCACTACTGGGCATATACCCTGAGAAAACCTTAATTCAAAAAGAGTCATGTACCACAATGTTCATTGCAGCACTATTTACAATAGCCAGGACATGGAAGCAACCTAAGTGTCCATTTACAGATGAATGGATAAAGAAGATGTGGCACATACATACAATGGAATATTACTCAGTCATAAAAAGAAAAGAAATTGAGTAATTTGTAGTGAGGTGGATGGACCTAGAGTCTGTCATACAGAGTGAAGTAAGTCAGAAAGAGAAAAACAAATACCATATGCTGACACATATATATGGAATCCAAAAAAAAAAAAAAAAGGTTCTGAAGAACCTAGGGGCAGGACAGGAATAAAGACACAGACGTAGAGAATGGACTTGAGGACATGGGGAGGGGCCAGGGTAAGCTGGGGTGAAGTGAGAGAGTGGCATGGACGTATATACACTACCAAATGTAAAATAGATAGCTAGTGGGAAGCAGCTGCATAGCACAGGGAGATCAGCTCGGTGCTTTGTGACCAACTAGACGGGTGGGATAGGGAGGGTGGGAGGGAGACGCAAGAGGGAGGAGATATGGGCATATATGTATATGTATAGCTGATTCACTTTGTTATAAAGCAGAAACTAACACACCATTGTAAAGCAATTATACTCCAATAAAGATGTTTTTACAAAAAATGGAAGAAAAATTAGTGTGAACTTATTCTACCAAATTTAAAAGTGTTCTTATTATAAAGCTACACATTTTTTTTAACGTAGTACCAGTTCAGGATAGATAAGTCAAAAAGAAGATAAAAACTAGAAATAAACTAGGTGGATATAAACTTTTACTATATGTTAAAGTTGATATTTGAAATTAAATTATATAACCAACTTACTAGCCAGCTGAGCTACCTGGCTAAAAACACCAGGGGAAATACTCTTGTCTGATATCATTTACGCAAGTAAATGCTAAGTGAATGAAAGATAAATATTCTGTCAACGAATCTATAACAGATCTAGGAGAAAATATTTTTCTTCTCTTAGAGTAGAGAAGACATTTCTAAGAATACATACAAATTCAGATTTTTAGGAAAAATTAATATATTTGCTACACAAAACTCAGAAAATTCTGCAGGTAGGAAAATCATATTACTACCTTTTGCTAGTCTGTTATCTGATATTATCTGATTAAAATACATATATTTGTAAAATAAAAGGAAGTGTTTTTAATCTTAATATGTAAAGAACTCTTACAAATCAATAAAAAAGATAAATGTCCTAAAAGGTATGTAGGCAATTCATAAAAGAGAGCGAATGGTTTTAGGAAAAGGTATGAAAAAGAATTCAATATCACCAGCTTTCAAACATGCATTCAATTAAAAATAACAATGAGGTTAGAGTGGTTTTTTTCCTGAACAAATTAGCAATTCTTTTAAAATATGAAAACATGTTTTTTCGGCGGGGAAAGAGTATTCTCAAGAACTGCTGAGCAGGAAGATGATTTGGCACCATGAAAAATGTGTTCACTCTTCTATCCAACTTTGCTCTTCTAGAAAAGCATCTTAAAAGAGCTAATTAAGGATGTGCACAAAGATTGACTTGTGCCTCACATCCATGCAGCTCTGTCTTCTCATCTCTTTTGGGTCTGAACTCAAATGCTTTTTTTCACAGTGAAGCCTATGCCACCCAATCTAAAATTGCAAGGACCCACATACTACTTATTCCCCTTCCCTTCTATATTTTCCCCCATGGCACCTGTCATATCATGTATTTTATTTTCTTATCTAGTTTTTATTTTTCTTTTCCCACTGAAATACGAGTTCTATATGGCAAGTATTTTTGTCTGTTTTTATCACTGCTCTGGCCAGGGACAGTCCTACATTTTATGGATCCTGACACACAATTTGGGGGTTCTCCTTAAAAAAGAAGTGTTTTCCCTCCAAAATTTCAAATTTTAAAAACCTGATAAAATAAATATTATTAAATCTAGAAAAATGACAGTGCTGGTAAATTAAAGCTCAAAATTTGAATTATTTTGGTATTGGCTGGATTTCTAAAGGTATTCCTAAAGGTAAGCCTGGGAATAACTGATACACTTTTACTTTTTTTGTAGTTCAAAGGGTTCATTCACTCATTCATTATGTTTTGCAGATTTATTGAAATGCAATTCACATACCATAATACTCACCCATTTAAAGTGTGCAGTTCAGTAGTTTTTAGCATAGTCAAAGAGTTGTGCAAACATTATCACAATCAATCTAGAACATTTTTATCACCTAAGGTAAGTTTGAACCACACTTTTCAGTTGATAGACATTCAAGTTGTTTCCTCTTTTTGTTTGTTTGTTTGACTTTTTGTTTTTGTTATTAAGTTGAAATTTACCTACTACACAACTCACCTTTTTAAAGTGTACAGCCCAATGACTTGTAGTATATTCAAAAGCTGTGCAATCATCACGCTAATTCCAAATCATTTTCATCACCACAAAAAGAAACCCATACCCATGAGCAGTCATTCTTCATTACCCCTTCCCTCAGTCCTTGGCAACTACATGTCTACACACTATTTCTGTTTATTCTGGACATTTCATATAAATAGAATTATATAATATGTGGGGTTTTGTGACTGTTTTTTTTCCCACTTAACATGATGTTTTCAAGGTTCATACATGTTGTAGCATTTATCGACACTTCATCTCTTTATATGGTTGAAAAATATTCCATTGTATGAATAGACCACATTATCCATTCATCAGTTGATAGACATTTGGATTGTTTCTACTTTCCAATTTGGGCTATTATGAATAATGCTGCTATGAACATTTGTATTCAAGTTTTTGTGTGATATATGTTGTCATCTCTCGTGGGTATGTGCCTAGGAATGGATTTGCTGGGTTGTATGGTAACTCAATGTTTAACATCTTGAAGAACTTCCAAAATTTTCTATAGTGGCTACACCATTTTATATCCCCACCAGCAATTTACAAGGGCTCTGACTTTATCCTACCCTTGCTAACACTTGGTATTGTCTGTCTTTTTGATTCTAGCTATCCTAGTGGATGTGAAGCCCATACTGGTTTGGATTTCCATTTCCCTGATGTCTAATGATGTTGAGCACCTTTTCACGTGCTTATTGGCCATTTGCACATCTTCGGAGAAATGCCTATTCAGAATCTGTGTCTATTTTTCAACTGGGTTGTCATTTTACTATTGAAGTGGGATGAGACGTCAGTGGAGCAGAGGGGTGACATGATCTGATTTACATTTTACAGGCTCACTCATGCTGCTCTGTTGAAACTAGCCTTAAGCAGGAAAAGGGCAAAAGCAGGGAACCAGTTAGGAGGTTAGTGCAATAACCCAAGTAAGACCATACTGTCTTGAACCACTAGCAGCAGCAAAGGTATGAGAAGTGTTTTCATTCCAGATACATTTGAAGCTAGAAGCAACACGATTTCCTGATGGAGTGCCTGGGGGATGTGCAGTAATGAGATGTTCTAAAACACTCCAGGTCTTTTGTTCTGGAGAACCGGGAATAATAAGAAGTGTCAGGAGTTTTGATTTTGGACATGCTAAGTTTGAGATACCTATTAGGCATCCAAGTGGAGAGATGATGTTGGCAGTCAGATATACAATTCTGGGATTTAGAGAAGTCTGGGCTGGAGATTAACATGTGTGAGTCAGCTGCCTAGAAAAGGTAAAGCCATGAGGCAGCATAAGCAAGTCAGTGAGTGTAGATACAGAGTAGGAAAGGTTTTTGTTGAATAAATGAAAAGTTGACTCTTTGATGTATGTTTTACATATATGTGTGTTATAATTTTCTATTAACTAAACTTCAACTTAGGTTTGTGGGAAGGGTATTAATCCTGAAGCGACTTATGCCACTAATTAGCGCTCATAAATATGTTTTATGTGACACCTCGCATTCATCCCTCAAAGATGGGTCCAAAAAGTCCCATCTTCAAACAGCCTGTGTATCTGCCCCACAACCTTCAACTTCCCCTTATTGACAAGCTGCAGAAAAAGAGGAGATAAATGTTGATGCCAGTGTTTGGTGGGGACCCTCTGTTTCAGAGCCTTTAGCTAGGTGCTCTCAGAGTGACAGGAAACCTCCATGACATGAGAGACATGCGCAGGCAAAGTGGGTAGATTACAGAGGTGCTCCATAGCACACTGTGGGGACGTGGGCTATAGAGCATCAGCTTAGGTACCACTGTAAGACCCCATGGCAAATACTAAGTGTGGTACCTTGAGTAAATCAATCATGCAATTAAAACCTACATTTAAATTTCATTTGACTCAATTCCATCAGCAGCAAGTGGATTTCAGCAAGAGCATCACCAAGGAACCGCAAATGGTGAGGCTGCAGGAGTGATGGTTAGAAGCGCTGGAGAATTCTGGATTTGTCAGAGGAACAAGCATACAGTTTTGGGAGGCAGGGCTGTAAGAATCATGAAACTTTACAGAATATGGTGATAAAATTTGTTTCTCAACTGCACAGGACATGAAGGCAGAAGCATGGATATGCATTTATGCTTTAAATTATTAAATGAAATAATTATCTAGCTAAGATTGAATTGATGGTTTTATTGTTTAATTATTCTGAAGACAAAAAAAAATGAATGAGCAACTTTTGATTTAATAATATTTAATAATTTGGAAGTGTGAGAAACAGCTATAAATATCCAATTTCAGGACTTCCCTGGTGGTCCAGTGGATAAGACTCCACGCTCCCAAGGCAGGGGGGCTCAGGTTCAATCCCAGCTCGGGGAAATAGATCCCACATGCATGCTGCAAGTAAGAGTCCGCATGCCGCAACTAAGAAGTCCACATGCCACAACTAAAAAAATCCTGTGTGTCTCAACTAAGGCCCGGCGCAGCCAAAATAAAATAAGTAAATAAATATTTAAAAAAATTATCCAGTTTTGATAAAGAGATAAGTCAACAGTGAAGAGCTACTATGTGCCATGTCTTCAGTTGTGTTCTTTCCCAAGTGAGTAATCTCAAGATTAAGACCACTTTGCCTATATGCCCAGTATTGAAGATGAATCCTTGTTTCAAAATGGTCGTCTATTAATTTTGCACTATGCCTGGTGACTACAGGGGAATGATCTGAAATTCATTTTCTACAAAGTTAAACTTTTAAAAAATGTGGGGAAAGGCTGGACGTTTTAATTCTTTGCACCTTTATTTCTTTTTTAAAAAACAGACATTTGTTTCCTACTTCAGCAAAAACAAAGGAGGATGAAGCTTGACTGATAACCTAAATGGAAATTTTTAAGAGGCATTGTAGGAAGAAAAGAAGAAAATAACTTGCCAGGTATGATTACTGGATAACAGATAATACCTTTTTATTTACATTTAGCTGACCAAAAAGATAGGCAAGTATTTTTTTTAAAAAATCTCAAGACAGAAGATGTTATGTTTAAATAACAGGTACATGATTTCTCCAGACACATCCATTCTCAGCCCCAGACAAGGTCTCTCGATGCATCCAGCATGCTTTTTCTAAATGAAAATTCTTATATACAAGCCCTTGGACCAGAGAAGCTTCCTTGGGAACTATTTTTTCTTATGGGCATTTTACAGTGATGTTGGTATAACCAAATTTCTACTAAGAATTTAACTTTACGCTTAGTTGGGTAATACAATGAAATATCTAGCTCACTTTCTTTATAATCTAACTAACTGCCTCAATCCACCTGTGAAACATCAGATCTTCCCCAAATGCTCTGTGTATAAGGGGGACACGTTACTCCTTAAGCAGTACTTTACATGTGTGTATTCTTCACTGTAGTGTACAAAATGACTCTTCAGAATATGTACAGCACTTTTTAAAAGTGTTGACTTTTTCTCTCTTTTCCAAAACAGCAAATTCTTGATTAACCATGTCCCACACAACCACCTTCAACCCTGGGATGTTAGCAAAGCTGTAACTAGGGACTCGATTCCTCCCGGTTACACACATTCTTGGACTACTTCTATCAACCACAATAAATATGGGCTCAAAACTAGACAAATTCTCCAAGTTTAATTAAGATTATCCAAACAAAAACACCGGGGAAAGAAATCTGCTGGTCTCCTTTCCAAATATAATGCATCCTAAAGTAAAATATAAAAGTTTTAGTTTAATAATGTACATAAAAGTCTTTGTTCAAGTATAAATGACAAGCTTGATTTTAAAGGAAATCACCCTCTGGTGGCCTAGCTGGAGGAAGAAAAAAAAAGAAAGAAAGAAAATCATCCCCATCATATGTACATAATTGCATTCTAAAGCAATCTTGGGGAACTTGCACAGTGTTTGGGGTCACATGTCACTGATCTACTCCAGGAACATGGCCACATGAAAGCAGATTGTAACTCATGAGTTATTATACACTGAGATTTTTGCATATAAGGTACTTCATGAGGCAGAATGGCAAAAAGGACATTTAAATGCAGAACTTATATTCATCTACAGGAATAATATTTCCCAGTTGTGAACTAATTACTATACTTGGAAAATGCTAGCATCCTCATAAATATTTTGGTTAAATTATGGTGCAAAACCTGAATTTTGCAAACTTCAAAAAGGCACATTTTTGTGACATCTCCTAAGCATTTCTCTGAGAGCCTAAGGAATGCTATTAACTTCATGAAACATTTCACTCCCTAGAAGAGTCTTCACCAAGAAGATACCTCAGAGGTACAGACTTCCTGAGGACTGTAAGAAAAATCTGTGGGTTCATAAGTGGAGGAAAAAAACAACTATGAAATGTAGAACCAGCTGAGAACTCACCGTGAGGAACGGATGAAGTGTGATAGGCTTGCTCCTGGCCGAAAATATTACTGTCCTTCTATAAACTGCTGGAATGCTTTTTTCACTTTACTGTGGAACATTGCCATTTCTGCAAATGGGTTCCAAGGCATGCCCTTGTAAAAATGCAGCTGCAGGGCTTCCCTGGTGGCTCAGTGGTTGAGAGTCCGCCTGCCGATGCAGGCGACGCGGGTTTGTGCCCCGGTCCGGGAAGATCCCACATGCCGCGGAGTGGCTGGGCCCGTGAGCCATGGCCGCTGAGCCTGCGCGTCCGGAGCCTGTGCTCCGCAACGGGAGAGGTCACAACAGTGAGAGGCCCGCACACCGTTAAAAAAAAAAAAAAATGCAGCTGCAGCCCTGCGTGGTAACTGCACGAGGCAGGTATGGATGTGTTCCAGATGTGGGGAAGATGATCACAGTCATTCTTTCTGGGAAAGAGTATGAACCAACTGCTTTCTCTTTAAACATCACAAGATATCAGCTCTACTAAGAAAACTGATTGGTAGCAGTAGAAAGGCGGGTGATTTGGGAATATGAAGAACCCCGGGAGGTGGGGCAGACTAAGAGGAAGCCTCTGAGTCAGGAGAGGAGGCCAGCAAACATCACAGGTTTAATGGACCCCAAGGGCATTAGGGGATAGAGAGGGCTGCAAAAATTGAAGCAAGAAAGACCTTGTTCTTAGGAAAGGAGGTGGAAATATACATTTTCCTTCGTTCAGACTGTTGACACTACCCTGTTGCCACGATCCAAAACTCAGGCAAGTTCCTTGAGTATTAAAGGACAGCTATGTTAGGGTTTAGCCTTCCTCAGAAGGCTTGGCCTCGTAACCCATGGTAGCATGATATTGTTTCTGTGGCAAAAGTGTTTCAAAGTATAAGCCAGTTGTTTGGAACATGATAGAGAATCTCTTCATAAGATTACTCACTTCTGGGCAATTCTTTATGTGCATTCTCAGTTTTAGAATGTAATCAATGTGCTTTGAATCTCCAAAATATATTCCATGGTGTAGAGAAAACAAATGAACCTTTTATAAGGAATTAAAAAATGCCCAACATTGGGCTTCCCTAGTGGCGCAGTGGTTGAGAGTCCGCCTGCCGATGCAGGGGACGCGGGTTCGTGCGCTGGTCCGGGAAGATCTCACACCCGCAGAGCGGCTGGGCCCGTGAGCCATGGCCGCTGAGCCTGTGCGTCCGGAGCCTGTGCTCCGCAACGGGAGAGGCCACAACAGAGAGAGGCCCGCGTACCACACACACAAAAAAAGCGCAACATTTGTGAAACTTTTGTACCGTACATTCATATACAGCAATACTCCCTACTGACATTTATTACTTAAATGATACTAGGTGCTGCAGAATAAATGTCTCTGTTTCATACATATGGCAAATCCAATAATCTATCACTTCGATAAACCATTCCATTAGTAGGGAATAACTACAAATATTCTACATGCAAGTGCTTTATAGCATTCTGGAAATACAATCAAGAGGCAATGCTTTAGGGCTACACATTAAGGCTACCTTGGTTATTTAAAATGTGTATAAGCAACAAGGGCACTTTTGCAAAAGATAGTATAAATTAAACAGTATCTCCATCTTAGGAAAAGAGAAGCTATTACAAGCCAACTGCACATCGAAAATGGTATCTTACAACTTCCTGCTATTATTCTAATGCAGGACAGATTATTGCTCACAACTGCACATTTCAGAACACAAAGAAATTTTCATATTTTTGTTACCTTTTAAGCAAGGTGACATCAGAATAAAAACTTTTAAAATTAAGCTTTTCTTTTCTGTTAAAAGTAAAATTTATTACAATACAGTAAGTGTAAGTGTTATTAAAAATGCTGGTTAAAATTATAAAGTGTCTATATAATTTTTCTAATATAAATGTTGGAAATAACTTTAACAGTTCTATACGTACATAGTACACTGAAAACATAAAATCATGCATAAGGCTGAAATATCACTTTGCATATTATCCTTTTAGGTATCACTCTTGTCTTCTGCTCCCAGGATCATTCCAGAATATGAAGGGGTTACAAACTTCAAGCTTTCAGTGTTTTGAATGTATGTCTGTTACCACACATTAACAATGCTTTAAAATCACTGCTTACATTCTAATCACGTGGTCCTAGTTCCCATATTTCCCTTTCTCGATAGGCCTTGGACAAAAAGTTGAGCTAGAAAACCTGTGATTACAGGACTCAGCATGACATGAATTCTCAATGATTCATTTAAAAGTGGCATAAAGTGTTATATATATATATATATATATATATATATATATATATATATACACACATATATACATATATATATATATTTTAAAAGTCCTACAGGACATGAAAGACAAGTACATCACATGTAAATAAAATTAAGCAGCTCACCCTCTGCTTGCTTACTTGGCTCCATGTCTCTATAGAAAGGAGAAGCCGAGCCATGAAGAAGATAGGGCAAATCAGAACTGCTGGGAGTGCGTGTGTTTGGCGGGGCTGATGAAGGTGGGTGGGCAGCAGCACAGGGAAGGAACTGGGGAGAAATGTCAGATTATGAAGGGAAATGAAACAGCGTTACTTATCCATTCTTCCCCATCTTGCTAAAGCAGGGGCCGGTTCCAGCCCAGCCTCCCTCCCCTGCCTCCCAGTGAGGGATCTGTCCCCCCAGCACTGTGAAGGCAGCCACTGCCTTTCAGACAATGTGAAGCCATAGCTGTTGCCTACTGAGAACACTTCACAAATGTGAGGAACAGCCTATAAAGTATAGGTTTGGACATTTCATGAATTCCAAGGACAGGCTGAAGTAGGCCTCAACACGAGGGGCAGGGGAAACAGTTTTTACAAGCAGCTAATGCCCAGAGAGGCTAAGGGGTTCAGTCAAGGGGAAGGCAATGCTTCTTCCTTCAGGACAGCGCTTCTCAGACTTCAATGTGCCTGCGACTCACTTGGGGTCTCATCAAAATGTATCAGGTTGAGGATGGGGCCCCAGACACTGCATTTGTAATAAGCTCCTATGGACCACGCTTCGAGATGCTGATCCTCTTGGTCTATGGACCACACTTGGAGAAGCAAGAGTCTGCAACATAAAGAGGGAGCCGCCTCTGTCTCTCTGGGCCACAGGTATATCTTGGAAGTCCTGGGCAGAGCTGAGACAGCCCCAGTGCTACGTGCCCACTCAAGCACCTCAAGCACATCCCCGGGCCAAAGGTGGAGATGCAGCACACTGAGTGAGCAACTGTCTACAAGACTGAGTTAACATATTTTCTGAGAGCACCATGACTCTATGAAAAGCTAAACAAATAACATAATTCAACTTGAGTAAATGGAGAGGTCTACTGGCTGGGAATAAAACTAACCTTTTCCCCATGTAGTCCTCCTTAAAGTGAACATGATTACAAAGGTATAAAGAAACAGTATATTAAATTTCATAGTAAAAGGCCACATGTGCACACATATACATACAGTATGAATTCTAAGAAATTAAATGCATTTAGTCAGAATGAAGCACGTGCTACCACTGCTCCCAGCTAAAATCATCTCCTCTTCCAAATACAAGGAAAAAACCTTGAATTGTAAGGAAAATCACTGCATTGCCTGCCAGCACCAGGCCACAGGCTCCCCACTTGATCTGAAACACAAAAAAAGAGAATTAAATCTTTACTTTCTTTATACTGTATTCTTTGCAAATCTGTTATTTCCTGCTTTAGAAACATCCAATGAAATATTACATAAAACTGCTAAAAGGCTTAATAATCTAATAGACAGGAGAGAGTGAACTGTTCAGTAATTAGTCTAATTACTTCGTGATGCTTATTAATTAAGTCTGGTATCATCCTTAACGTTTTCC
The DNA here is from genome assembly GCF_949987515.2 of Delphinus delphis. Taxonomy (NCBI): domain Eukaryota; kingdom Metazoa; phylum Chordata; class Mammalia; order Artiodactyla; family Delphinidae; genus Delphinus; species Delphinus delphis. The sequence goes on along the minus strand of NC_082683.1, from coordinate 55,802,737 downwards.
CCATTAGACATAATTCTATACTTGTTTTCAGTAGACAATGACTGCCTTAAGTAAAATACATGAAGCAAGATTACAAAGGGTCCAATTACAATATTGGGTACTCAGAGTTCTGTATGTATTGCCTTCTTTCATGAAAATAGGAATTGGAGAGTTACGGATTGATTTGTTTCTTTTCTAGGCAAGAAAAGGTTTTAAATAATACTCTGCATGCAAATAAAAAGAGCTTTCCAGCAGGGCAGATAGTTTTCCAGAGGCACAGTTGGGGATGAGAGTACCCTCTAGTGGGCATTTTTTGTTTTAATTTAACAAATAGAAAACATCAATGAAAGTTTCCTCATAAAACGTGATGCAGTATTTGAAAGGTAAAAATAGAAATCTTTAGGGCAAAATTTAAGAAGTACTAGTCTAAGGCACAAGAAGAATAAGATAATGAAAATATGACATCTAAAACCTTCCATGCAGACTTCCTTGATGCCGCAGTGGTTAAGAATCTTGCCTGCCAACGCAGGGACGGGTTCGATCCCTGGTCCAGGAAGATACCACATGCCGCGGAGCAACTGAGCCTGTGCACCACAACTACTGAAGCCCATGCGCCGCAACTACTGAGCCCACGTGCTGCAACTACTGAAGCCTGCGCTCCTAGAGCCCGTGCTCTGCAACAAGAGAAGCCACTGCAATGAGAAGCGCATGCACTGCAATGAAGAGTGGCCCCTGCTGGCCGCAACTAGAGAAAAGCCTACGTGCAGCAACGAAGACCCAACACAGCCAAAAATAAATTTTAAAAAAACAAAAAACAAAAGACTTCCACGCTTCTGTTATCTAGACAGAGTTCAAACTGGCCTGGCATTCCAGACCCTTCCCAGTCAGGCTTCCCCAGCCTTTCTATCCTCAATCTCAACCACTCCCTTTTTGCTCCATCATATTGGACTGCTCTTTATTCCACATACTGCATTTTTGCACTTAGATGCCATTCCATACAATAGCCTTCCCTACTTTACACAAAACATTATTTATCCTTAGAGGCCACATCAAATGCCAGTTGTAATTTCTCTCTTCTCGGTGCTCCTATGGCATTCTGATCATGTTTTAATGACCACGCTTGGTATATTTATAGTACACTTGCCCATCAGGCAAGTTTCTGTGCTCTTTGAGAACAGAGACAGTATCTGGTTCTTATTCTTAGTGTCCTATAAATAGCATATGCTCCAAAGATGTTTACTGCATGAATAAATAACACTTGTGCAGATCTGATATTCAATGCCCCAAGTAAGAGTTTCATGAAGTTGAAACAGTATGTAATTGGGGGAAATAAAAGCAAATAGTATGAAAGACAGTGAATGTCAAAGAACTGAATAAATTATACCCATAATGTGTATTTCAGAGACAAAAAGAAAAATTTTATATTTGATATCGATGAAATAAAGTGCATATTTTACGTCAAGACAAGAAAAAATTAAACATAAAATTTTTCTCTGCCTGTTTGGGCCTCCTCCCTACCCTTCAGTGTAACCAGACTTCCTTCGGAGATAACTTTCCTTTTTAATCTCATAAAGGGTCACAACTGCTTAGGAGATAACCTTCCTTCTTAATCCTGTAAGGGACCACGATTACCCATGACCCACTACTTACTTTATACATGCCAATCTGGATTGCATAAACTGTCAATAGTATGTCATTTGATATATTTGTCTCTAAAACTTATGTAACTGTGCTTTGATCTCTAACATGTGGAACAGTTGTCTCCTGGGTTATAATCCTCAGGTCGGCTCACATAAAATTTTCCATTTCTTTTTTAGGTCGATGATTGATTAGTTTTTTTCTTCAACAATATGAAGATGTCATCTTATTCACTGTATCGTCTAGTAGCTGTACAGTTGTCCCTCAATATATGCCTATTGTGTTGAGGATTGTGTCTATGATGCCATTTGCAGGAGAAGAATTTGGTATGTTGTGATTTATAATAAGAATTTGGTCTTTGTCCCCATTTCTTGCACAGAGCTTCTAAAACCCTTGGAATTTCCTAAGTGATGAGAGTGGTAAAGGTGACTTTTTTTATGTGAATGAGGTAACTTTGGAAAGCACCTAAGGATGGAAGCCGGTTGCAGGAGGAGACAACCATGTGACTAGACAGTTAGAACTTTCAGTCCCACCCCCAACCTCCAGGGACAGGGGGCTAGGGGGCTGGAGGTTGACTCAATCTCCAATAGCCAATGGTTGGATCCATCATGCCTGTGTAACGAAGTCTTCATAAAAACTCAAAAGGATAGGATTCGGAGAACTTCCAGGTTGATGATTTGCTGCTCTGGGGAAAGTGGTACCCTCAGAGAGGTCATGGGAGCTCCATGGTCTTTCCCCACACCTTGCCCTATGCATCTCTACCATCTGGCTGCTTCTCAGTTATATCCTTTTACAACAAACTGGGAATCCAGGGAGTAAATGGGTTCCCTGAGTTCTAACAAATTAATCGAACCCAAGGAGGGGGCCATGGGAATCCCTGATTTATAGCCAGTCAGTCAGAAGCACACGTAACAAGCTGGACCTGTGACTGGCGTCTGAAGAGGGAGGCAGTCTTGCGGGACTGAGCCCTGAACCAGTGGAATCTGCTGTTACTCTAGGTAGACAGAGTCAGAATTGAGCACAACTGTAGGACACCCAGCTGGTGTGTAAGACTTGCTCCTCAGTGGTGTGGGGAACAACCCCCCGAACCACACACACACACACACACACACACACTCACACACACACACACACTCACACTCACACTCACACTCACACACATTGGAATTAGGTGATCAGGACCCCTTTTGATGTTGACTTTGCAACTAGCAGAGTATTGCTATAGTAGTCTCTGGATGGCCCTACAATAAAAGGTAAGGATTTCAGAACGATTCTAGAAAATAGCTTACAGTAGAAAAAGCAAGAAATCACTTGGTCTGGCTAAAGGTTGTAAGAGAAACAAAGAAAGCATTCTGCAAACATGGGCAAGATACTGACAGGTGGCTCTAAAGTGGGGGAATAGAGAAACTAAAAATATGCCTGGCCTTGAGGCTTAAGTCAGAGCAGGGGAAATGAAATTTGTGGTTCCTGACGCAGGCCTGGGGAGTAAACTCAGCAATAACTGGGCAAAACAATAGACAACAAAACTTACCACGGCCACACGAGCAAGAATAACAGGAAATCCAAAGGCAGAAACAACAATTCCGGTAGTGAAAAAATAAGCCAGTTCCCGACAGGCACTACTTGTTGCATCGGAGTCATATGTTGCTCGTTTGGCAATGAAATAGGGGATGGGAGAGATGGCATGGAATATCAGGACAAACAAGGGCCAGTAAACACTGTTGGTTGCACCCAGAAGAAACCCAAAAGGAAAAGTTACAGTTACATCATAATTAAAGATATATTGCTGTTTCAAAGTTAATATTACTTTAAATGTCTAGGTCAACGATTACTTTCATTTGTCACTATTAATACATGAGATGATTTCTACCAGGAACAGTTAAGAAGTAGCGATCATTAAAAATTACTAGTCCATTAATCTGTAGATAACTTATATTGTGTTAAGAAACAACTACACAATGTAAAATCTAGAATCTTTATTGTTTTCTGTATTATTGAGCTGTCATTTCTTTAGGGACAGAATCTTAACTCAGTCATCTTTGCTTTCCCTATAGAACATAGCACAGTGCCTTGCACATGCTAATTCAGTAGAGATCTTTTGAATGCACGCAGGTGGAAACTTTCGCTTGCTTGGAATAAGACCCAGATTCCCTGCCCTGGCCTACAAAGCCTCACATGATTTGGCCAATTTCTTCCATTCATTCTGTGTCATCTTCCCTTCATTCGCTCAATCTGTAGCCACACCAGCCTTTCTGTTCCTTAAACACTCCCTCTGCCTGAATGCCCTCCCCTGACTCATCAAGCCTGATAAGCTTATTTATCCACCAAATCTCAGCTTAAAGACAACCTCTTCCATGCAGCCCTCCCTGACTCTCCCAGGGAAACTCAGATTTACCTTCTCAAAGCTCTCACTGTACTTTGTACACTCTCTACTAGAGCTGTCAGCTTACTGACTGGACTGTTTACCTGTCTCTCACTCATAACTAGAACTGTAAACTCCTTGAGGACAGGACTGTGTCTCTTCATTCTTGTGTCACCAGCTGGTCCAGAGGAGGTTTTCAATAAATGCTCATTAAATGAATACATCAATTTTAAACAGAGCTTTGGTCTGCACAAATACAAGTGACCCAGGAAGGGACTGGGTTCATAATTTGGACTTCATTAACTCATCGGTTAGAGCTTGGTGCTAAACTGACCAAACTCCCTAATACCCATACTAACAGTGACAAAGACACACAAAAAATAGTTCTTTTGGAAATGATAACTTACCCATAATCCTCTAAGGCACATCCCAGCATAAGAAAAGTCAGCCCAATAGCCCCACTGAAGGATAATGCCACAAGAGCTGTGAAAAATAAAACCGAGAGTTATAGGTCCCCGTGGTTGTCAGAGACTGGGGGCGGGGGGAGAGGAATGGGGAGGGACTCTTTTTGGGTTGATAAAATGTCCTGGAATTAGAAAGTAGTAATGGTTGCACAACCTCGTGAATATACTAAAACCCACAGAATTTTACACTTTAAAAAGGTTAATTTTATGTCACATGAATTATATCTCGATTTTAAATGTTTTAATAAAAAAAGAATGCAGTGATTTACTTATTTCATTGGTGTTACATTTGACTAGCAAATGACCACCTATGTGCATCATTTTTAAATCATCAGGTGGCGAAAAAGCTCAAGCCTTTCCAGTACTCAACCCCTATCTAACATATGAATTCCCTCTATATTTGTCCCAAGAGCCAGCCAGCCAGTTGATACAACTCCACTGAAGGGAAACTCACTACCACTGAGGAAGGTCATTTCATTCTGATAGTCTTTAAATGCTGAAAACCCTTTTTCCTTAAATTAAACCCCAAACTGCCTCCTAGCAATATATACCCTTTGATCATTGTGCCCTCCAAACCACAGTGCTTCAAGTATTTGAAGATTGGTGCTTCCCAATTAGTGTCCCCTGAATATTTATTCCCTGCATCTGTTACACTAATCTTTGAGGAGGCAGGAACATGCTTGTTTTGTCCACTGCTGAGTGGGAGACGGAATGTGAGTTGTTAAAAAATCTTGAGCTCTGAGTCACCAACATGGGTTCAAATCTTAACTCCATCACTGACTGGTTGTGTGACCTTGGGTAGAAGGTGAACGAACCTCTTTAAATCCGGTTTTTCACCTGTAAAATGCGAATCATGGTGCCACCTTATTGGGAGTTTATGGGAATCAAATGAGATAATCTATGTAAAGTGCTTGGATGTGCTTTGATAAAGGTAGCAATCAAAAGCACAGGACACTGAATTATCCAAATATTCCTCTGAAAAAACCCCATAATACTCAAAATTAGTCACTGACTAAACTAATTAACATTTTGATTGCTTCCTTTTACTTTAAAGGCAATTTGGGGAGACTTTTATAGGAAGATACCAAGGTGATTTTAAAACATCTGGGAGTATACAGATGGTAGGGGACAAGGAAGCACTGTCAGTTTTATGTATTTTTCCATTTAGCACATGTCACTTTTGGAAAAAAAAAAATGTACAAAAGTAACTTGTCCCGTATTGTTTCATTACAGATGAACTTTTCCTCATTGGCTTTGTCCCCTGCCTGTGCCTGGTCACCTGCACTACTCTGTCCTCCGGGAGACCATTCAAAGCTAGGAATCATAGATCTCTTCCTTCTGTTCTGGGACACCAGTCACTCAGAGGTCACAACTATATCGCCAGTGGATGCTCTTTACCCCCCTTTTTCTTTTTCAGGAATTGCATCCTCGGCCATCTCTTAAACTTGGAGCTAACCAGGAATAGAATTTCATCTCTCTTGTCACTTTACACTCTTGCTGGGACATTGCGTTCAACCCAAAGCTCCCTGGTACCACAAGGACCCAGCTACATCTGAGGCTGCAGCCCAGAGCAGGTTCTAAGAGCTTGGCCTGCACCTCCAACTCCAATCTGGACTTCTGTGGGTAGCTAACAAGGACCTCAACTTCAACATGTGTAAAACTGAAACAACCCCACCTTCTCCTCCCAAACACACACTTCTTCCCTTTGAAGGCTCTATCTTCAGAGACCGACACCAACCCTACACTCCGTTTTCTAGAAAATCAGTAAGTCAAGGTGACTCAGTCTCCCAGACCTCACTCAAACACACTGCTAAAGACTGAGTGATTGGGCTTCCCTGGTGCTGCAGTGGTTAAGAATCCACCTGCCAATGCAGGGGACATGAGTTCGAGCCCTGGGCCAGGAAGATCCCACATGCCACGGAACAACTAAGCCCGTTCACCACAACTACTTAGCCTGCACTCTAGAGCCCGCGAGCCACAGCTACTGAAGCCCGCGGGCCTAGAGCCGGTGCTCTGCAACAAGAGAAGCCACCGCAACGAGAAGCCCACGCACCGTAACAAAGAGTAGCCCCCGCTCACCGCAACTAGAGAAAGATCGCACACAGCAACAAAGACCCAACTCAGCCAAAAATAAATAAATAAATAAAATTTAAAAAAAAAAGACTGAATGATTGTGTCCCTCCCCCCAAATTCATATATTAAATCCTAAAGTCCAATGAGATGGTGTTAGGAGGTGATAAGGTCATGAAGGTGGAGCCCTCGTGAATGGGATTAGTACCCTTATAAAAGGGGCTCCATAGAGCTTCCTTTCCCCCTCTGCCATGTGAGGACACAGCAAAAAGATGGCTGACTAGGAACCAGGAAGCAAGTCTTCACCAGACAACAAATCTGCTGGCACCCTGATTTTGGAGATTCCAGCCTCTAGAACTAAGAAATAAATGTTGTTTAAGCCACCCAGGTTATGGTATTTTTGTCCTAGCAGTCCTAAAGGACCAAGACAACCACCTCTTCTCTTGTGCCCCCAGCTACTGTCCCCGTGAAGACCCTTATCATCTCATGCCTGCCTTCATCTCATGACTCTGCCAATCCATCCTCCACACAGCAGACAATGATGTCTCAAATACATAAAGCTGGTGTCACCCCTTCACAGTTGCTTTCACAGCCTATGAGTTGTTCTAGCACTGGAGGCGCACCTCTGCCCTGCGTCACATGTTCTCTCCCCTTGGAATAAACTCTGCCCTCACTCCATCCTTTGCCAGGTGAAGCCTTACTGATCTTTTTAGATTCAGGTCAAGAATTGCCTCTTTTGCGAAAGTGGTCCCCTTCCTCCCTGGAGCAGGGTTCAATAATCCCATCTGTATTAATTTCCTAGGGCTGCTATTAATAATGTACCACAAACTGGGTGGCTTAGAAGAACAGGAATTTATTCTCTCACAGTTCTAGGGGCTTGACACCTGCTCCCTCTGAAGGCTCTAAAGGAAGACTCCTTCCTTGCCTCTTCCTTGCCTCTTCCTAACTCCTGCAATCTCTGGTCCTCCCTGGCTTGCAGTTGCATCGTTCCAATTTCTGCCTCTGTCTTCATATGGTATTCTTCCTATATGTCTCCATGTCCAAATTTCCCTTTTCTTATAAGGACACTAGTCCTTGGGTTAGAGTCCAACTAATCCAATATCATCCTAACTTGATTACATCTGCAAAGACCCTATTTCCAAATAAGGTCAAATTCACAGATACTGGGGAGTTAGAGCTTGAACATATTTATTTGGGGGACACATTCAACCTACAACGCTATCTTTGTGCTCCCATTGTATCTGAGCACACCTTAGACATTTAAACAGTAACAATTATTTCCAGCTCTGTCAAACAACAACTTCTCATTTATCTTTTCATTCCAAGCCTCAGGCATACAGTAGTCCCTCTTTAAAAGTTGAATAATCTGCAAAAAGCTTCCTTTCCTTAGTCCTTTTCCATTTCATAGCCTATCTTCCTTGTTACTGTATCACAATTTCTAACACATTCACACATAAACATTATTACGTGATAGTTTCCGGGCATGACTAAACACAGTGTAGTGCTGATACTTGTCATCTGCTTTCTGCATTGGCTTCAAATGGATATATTTCACAATGGACACTATCCAAGTAAATCATGTTTACTAAATTAATGCCGAATATAAAAGTCAGCCAGAAATAATTTTAAAATGTGTCTGCTACTAACAGTTTCACACTCAGCTAAATTTCATAGTGAACACACACATGTGTACAAAGACACCCATACGCATGTTTACAGCACATGTTGATTAACTGGAGAGGGAAGATCTTTGCGTACAAATATCAAGGATAGGAACTCCCACGTGGAAAGAGTTATGCTACTCTATTCAAAAGATGAGAAATCTAAGGGTGTCCTACCAAACCAACAGGAAGCCTTCCAATAGCCTCTCCTAGAACTGCCATTCCCCATTCCTCTGAAGACAAATAGATGAGGGAACTGGTGTTCTTGGTACCCCTTTTTAAATCAACTGCCCCATGCAAAAACACGTACTGCACAAAGACCTACTGTATAGCACAGGGAACTATATTTAATATTTTGTAATAACCTATAAGGGAAGAGAATCTGAAGAATACATAATATACATATATATACATATACATTTATATATATATATATGAATAGCTGTGCTGTAGACCTGAAACTAACACGATATTGTAAATCAACTACACCCGAATTTTTAAAAAAGTCCTGCACAAACACTACCTTCTTGTCTGTCCATAAATGAATAAAGGCTGATGAAAGCAGCGATAAAATTCCACCTAATCTACTCTCCACAATTAAGACAAATACAGCATTTCAGGGCGCTTTCCGCTGACACCCGCCTGCAGCCAACTCTGCCTAGTTGGAAAAATCATCGGGAACAACAGATTTAAGTGCCCCAATGCCGAGACAATGGTTCCTCTGAAAGAATCGGGAAACTCGGCGAAGCGGCAGGAAAAGGGAGGAGAGGCATTAGGGTGGACATGTCAGGAAGTGAAAGCCCAGTTTAAAACTCGACAGAGGAGGGGGTGGGGGGACGCTCCCAGGAACTGGGAAGGAACCAGGGAGGTGATGCCCCCGGGGCTAGCCGGGGTCTCCCAGGGAGGGACTGCTCCCGGCGAGGGCTCCGCCTGCAGCGACCCGGACACTCCGGGCGAAACGTGAAGGCCAGTATCCTTGCAGAAAAAGGGTTGAGGTTCCCCAAAACACGTCTCCACCCGTACCCCAAGGGGCAAAGGAAGCAGGCGAGCTGCTTCCCACCGGGAAAGGAGGGACGGGTGGCAGGTCTGAGGGAGGCCGTTCCCCACCCACGCGCTGAAGGCGCAGCTCCAGCCTCATCCCAGAGCCGAGGCGGCGATCCCACGGCAGGACCAGCGAGCCGGGGACCTCGGATGTACCTTTAACGCCCGCCATGTCTCCCGAGCTGGGGCCGCGGCTGCTTCCGGCTTCTTGCCACGGCCCCTGCCCCCGCCCAGGCCCGGTCCATGGCCGTACCTAGGGTGCCGAGCCCGCCCCGCCACGCAGAGCTCCGCCCCTGCCGAGCCAGATCTCCCCCGTCCCCGCCGCTCAGAACCCCTCCCCTGCCAGTTCCTATAGATCGTCCCCACGGCTCAGCCACCCAGAGCCCCGCCCCTGCTGGTCTCCACCCCCGCCACTCTGAACCCGCCCCTGCCGGTCTCGATCGACTGTCCCCCAGGCCCAGCCACTCAGAGCCCCGCCCCTGAGGGTCCCGATCTCCGCCTCCCACCCCCCTGCCCAGCCACCCAGAGCCCCGCCCCTGCCGGTCCGAGCCCGCCCCCGCCACTCAGAGCCCCACCCCGCCCCGCAGAACCCCGCCCCTACCCCGATCGCGCTGATAGGCTTGCCACGCAAATCCTCTTTCTCTCCGTAGCCGCGACTTTGCTCCACTAGCTCTCCTGCTAGGTCCTAAGCATATGCATAATCCCGGAACTGGCCCCACGCTCCTCTCTTCCATCTGTGGCTGGGACCCTGGCCGCGCCGAACCGCTAGGTACGCGGGCCCAGACGCTCCCCCACAAACCACCAGGACGCGTCCAGCACGGCGCGGAAGGAATCTCTGCGTGAGGGTGGAGAAGATGGAGCGAGGACTCGGAAAGTTACAGTCGGTAGAGGAGGAAGGAATACCCTCTTACTCTGGCATTACATTCTCCAACCCTAGCGTGCGTTTGTGTGCCTGTCTGCGTTTACGTAACTGAGGCTATGGCGGAGGTAGGGATGGGGACACCAGAGAAGAGGCCCCAAAGATCCTGTTTGTCTGGCCTTGCCTTGCTTAATACCAACTTGAGCACTTTTCGAGCACTAGCGTTTTCTTCGTTACACCCTGGTGTATCTATAGAGACAAAAACCAATAAGCTGTTTTGAGTCTGAGGCTTTCATGAACCTTTAAATAAATAGCTATTATTTTTATCCTTGGGGCCTCAAGGTCTGTAGGTAACCAAGGCCAATTTAGACTTCAAAGGGCCATTTCGTATTTTTCTTACAGGAACAGAGAGTTCTCTTGGTGGATACAATCTGCAAGAGACGTTAAATACTATCTGGTCCAAGCGCTTCATTTTACCTTTACGGAAAGAGGCTCAGAAGGGACAGGACTTGCCTGCTTCACACAGCTCTTTGGAGAAGGTTGGATTATGGGCCACTTATCTCTTATTCTAGCTGAGAAGCCCTCCACCTTATGGTGCTGCGCCTCTTCTATTGCTTTTTCTTAATTTTCAACAGGACTGAAAGATAAAGGGGTTCGTGGGAATCCAGGTTCCCCTGACTGTATAAGTACAAATTCTCACCACCAGCACCTTTCAGGATCCCTGCTCGGTTCCCTTCCCTTTTTCAAAACTGTACACTGAGCATATTATTGTCTCAACACAACGTTTAATTACTTGTGAGTTTATTTTTCTAGCTCCTCCCATTTCTCCTCATAGATGGAAAGTACACTTATTAAAAACTGTGTTGCTCTGAGGGTTGCCAGAGGAGAGGGGCGTGTGAAGTGGGGAAAACAGGTGAAGGGGATTAAGAGGTACAAATTTCAGGTTAGAAGATAAGTTAAGTCATGGGGATGTAGTATACAGCATAGGGAATATAGTCAGTAACACTGTACTTTGTATAGTGACAGATGGTAGCTAGACTTATGGTGATCATTACTATGTTGTTCACCTGAAATTAATACAATATTGTAAGTCAATCATACTTCAATTTTAAAAATTAAAAAAAAAACTTTATCACACACCCATGTATGTACCACCAAGACTTAGAAATACAATATTATATATACAGTTGAAGACTCCTGTCATCCCCTCTCAATTCTATTCCACTCCTATCCTCTAAAGAGGTAACTATTCTTAATTTATTTATAATTCCCATACATACTTCTATCCTTTTATAATATAAATGTATAAAAAAATTGTCTTGCACATGATTACATTTTGTATAGATGGCATCATACATGCTTCTATAATTTGTTTTTTCCCTCAACACTGTTTTTGAGATATATTGATAGTGATACAGAAAACTCTAGTTAATTCATTTTAAGTGCTGTGTAACATTCCATTAAATGACTATACCAGAAACCAAACAAACAAAACTGTGTTGCTAATCCCTGGCTCACTGCAGAGCTTGCAGATCCAGAATTACACTGCATTCTTTACTTTGTAGCCGGCAATCTATTCAGGGTCATTGAGAACTTCTCTTTCCCTATGTTGAGTTAAAGCACTCAGGGGAAAGTGCCCACCACCCAAACCCTGGAAGCCTGGGTTTTTGCTCCCGTACTGAAGTACAAAACTGCACTCATGAGAAAGACTCTCCTTAATTGATGATTTTCCATGGGGTCAAATCTCCCATTTCCCCTTCCATTCCCAATCACCCAGCAGGTGTCTAGAAAGCCATATGTAAGGGTTTGCCGAAGCCTTCCATGTCAGCCTGAGGTCAGTCCCGTGGAAGGGAAATGATTTTGGAGAAAAGTGACATTACTTCAGAGGCACAGCTTGGTTTGAGTACTGCCTTGGGCTTAGTAGTTAGAAACTGGAAGATAGTGAGAAGCAAAAAGGTAAGGAGTTTGTCCCAGGGTAATGTCTGGAATCAGAAAAATGCGGAGACATTGTCTCCAACAACTTTTCTGCCCATACCAGCTGTCCTTTCCAGTTTACAAAGCACTTAAAAGAGAAAGCCATCTTGCCAGAGGCTTTAACCATCCTGAGAAAATCTACTTTCCTCTTGCCAAGTGTTCACTGAAAAACTGTTCTTCTACTTACCCATTCTACGTTTCCTCAACAATAAAAGAGGGGCCTTTATTGAGGGGGATTGGTTCAAGATGGCGGAGTAGAAGGATGTGCGCTCTCTCCCTCTTGTGAGAGCACCAGAATCACAACTAACTGCTGAACAATTATTGACAGGAAGACACTGGAACTCACCAAAAAAGATACCCCACATCCAAATACAAAGAGAAGCCACAATGAGACGGTAGGAGGGGCACAACCACAATAAAATCAAGTCCCATAACCGCTGGGTGGGTGACCCACAAACTGGAGAACAATTATACCACACAAGTCCACCCACTGGAGTGAAGGTTCTGAGCCCCACGTCAGGTTTCTTAACCTGGGGGTCTGGCAACGGGAGGAGAAATTCCAAGAGAATCAGACTTTGAAGGCAGCGGGTTTTGATTGCAGGACTTCAACAGAACTGAGAGAAAAAGAGACTCCACTCTTGGAGGGCACACACAAAGTAGTGTGCGCATCAGGACTCAGGGAAGGAGCAGTGATCCCATAGGAGACTGAACCGGACCCACCTGCTAGTGTTGGAGGGTCTCCTGAAGAGGTGAGGGGCAGCTGCAGCTCACTGCGGGGACAAAGACACTGTCAGCAGAAGTTCTGGGACATACTCCTTGGTGTGAGCCCTCCCGGAGTCTGCCATAAACCCCATCAAAGAGCCGTAGTCTCCAGTGCTGGCTTGCTTCAAGCCAAACAAAGGGAGAGAACTCAGCCCCACCCATCAGCAGACAAGCGGATTAAAGTTTTACTGAGCTCTGCCCACCAGACCAACACCCAGCTCTACCCACCACCAGTCCTTCCCATCAGGAAGCTTGCACTAGCCTCTTATATAGCCTCAGAGGGCAGATAGCAGAAGCAACAACAACAATCCTGCAGCCTATGGAACAAAAACCACATTCACAGAAAGACAGACAAAATGAAAAGGTAGAGGACTATGTACCAGATGACGGAACAAAATAAAACCCCAGAAAAACAACTAAATGAAGTGGAGTTAGGCAACGTTCCAGGAAAAAGAATTCAGAATAACGATAGTGAAGATGATCCAGGATGTCGGAAAAAGAATGGAGGCAAAGATTGAGAAGACGCAAGAAATGTTTAACAACGACCTAGACGAATTAAAGAACAAACACCTAGAAGAATTAAAGAACAAACAGATGAACAATACAATAACTGAAATGAAAAATACACTAGAAGGAATCAATAGCAGAATAACTGAGGCAGAAGAACGGATAAGTGACCTGGAAGACAGAATGGTGGAAATCACTGCTGCAGAACAGAATAAAGAAAAGAAATAAAGACAGCCTAAAAGACCTCTGGGACAATATTAAATGCACCAACATTCACATTATAGTGATCCCAAAAGGAGAAGAGAGAGAGAAAGGACCCAAGAAAATATTTGAAAAGATTATAGTCAAAAACTTCCCTAACATAGGAAAGGAAATAGCTACCCAAGTCCAGGAAGTGCAGAGAGTGCCAGGCAGGATAAACCCAAGTAGAAACACGCCAAGACACATAGTAATCAAACTGACAAAAATTAAAGACAAAGAAAAATTACTAAAAGCAACAAGGGAGGGCTTCCTTGGTGGTGCAGTGGTTAAGATCTGCCTGCCAATGCAGGGGACATGGGTTTGATCCCTGGTACAGGAAGATCCCACATGCCGCGGAGCAACTAAGGCCGTGCACCACAACTACTGAGCCTGTGCTCTAGAGCCCGTGAGCCACAACTACTGAGCCCATGTGCCACAATACAGAAGCCCACGCATCCAGAGCCAGTGCTCTGCAACAAGAGAAGCCACCACAGTGAGAAACCCGCACACTGCAGCGAGGAGTGGCCCCCGCTCGCCGCAACTAGAGAAATCCCGCATGTGCAACAAAGACCCAATGCAGCCAAAAATAAATTAATTAATTAAAAAAAAGCAACAAGGGAAAAATGACAAATAATATAAAAGGGAACTCCCATAAGCTTAACAGCTGATTTCTCAGCAGCAAATCTACAAGCCAGAAGGGAGTGGCATGATATATTTAAAGTGATGAAAGGGAAGAACCTACAACAAAGATTACCCGGCAAGGATCTCATTCAGATTCGACAGAGAAATCCAAAGTTTTACAGACAAGCAAAAGCTAAGAGAATTCAGCACCACCAAACCAGCTCTACAACAAATGCTAAAGGAACTTCTCAGTGGGAACACAAGAGAAGAAAAGGACCTACAAAAACAAACCCAAAACAATTAAGAAAATGGTAATAAGAACATACATATTGATAATTATCTTAATGTGAATGGATTAAATGCTCCAAGCAAAAGACAGGCTCGCTGAATGGTTACAAAAACAAGACCCATATATATGCTGTCTACAAGAGACCCACTTAAGACCTAGGGACACACACAGACTGAAAGTGAGGGGATGGAAAAAGATATTCCATACATATGGACATCAAAAGAAAGCTGGAGTAGCAATACTCAGATAAAATAGACTTTAAAATAAGGAATGTTACAAGAGACAAGAAAGGACACTACATAATAATCAAGAGATCAATCCAAGAAGAAGATATAACAATTATAAATATGTATACACCCAACATAGGAGCACCTCAATACATAAGGCTACTGCTAACAGCTATAAAAGAGGAAATCGACAGTAACACAGTAATAGTGGGGGACTTTAACACCTCACTTACACCAATGTCCAGATCATCCAGAAAGAAGATTAATAAGGAAACACAAGCTTTAAATGACACCACAGACCAGATTTAATTGATATTTATAGGACATTCCATCCGAAAACAGCAGATTACACTTTCTTCTAAAGGCCACATATGAAAAATCCACAGCAAACATCATTCTCAATGGGGAAGAACTGAAAGCATTTCCTCTAAGATCAGGAACAAGACAAGGATGTCCACTTTCGCCACTGTTATTCAATATAGTTTGGGAAGTCCTAGCCATGGCAATCTGAGAAGAAAAAGAAATAAAAGGAATACAAATTGGAAAAGACGTAAAACTCTGTTTGCAGATGACATGATACTATACATAGAGAATCCTAAAGATGCCACCAGAAAACTACTAGAGCTAATCAGTGAATTTGCTAAAGGTGCAGGATACAAAATCTCTTGCATTCCTATACACTAACAACAAAAGATCAGCAAGAGAAATTAAGGAAACAATCCATTCACCATTGCAACTAAAAGCATAAAATACCTAGGAATAAACCTACCTAAGGAGGTAAACGAC
Source organism: Delphinus delphis (assembly GCF_949987515.2). Lineage (NCBI taxonomy): Eukaryota > Metazoa > Chordata > Mammalia > Artiodactyla > Delphinidae > Delphinus > Delphinus delphis. Next base: position 55,787,257 of record NC_082683.1, on the reverse strand, counting down.
CTCTACTCAGCAAACTATGACACTGATGAAAGAAATCAAAGATGACACAAACAGATGGAAAGATATACAGTGTTCTTGGATTGGAAGAATCAATACTGTGAAAATGACTAAACTACCCAAAGCAATCTACAGATTCAATGCAATCCCTATCAAATTACCTATGGCATTTTTTACAGAACTAGAACAAAACATCTTAAAATCTGTATGGAGACACATAAGATGCTGAATAGCCAAAGCAATCTTGAGGGAAAAAAACGGAGCTGGGGGAATCAGGCTCCCTGACTTCAGACTATACTACAAAGCTAAAGTAATCAAGGCAATACGGTACTGGCACAAAAACAGAAATACAGATGAATGGAACAGGACAGAGAGCCCAGACATAAACCCACACACATATGGTCAACTAATCTATGACAAAGGAGGCAAGGATATACAATGGAGAAAAGACAGTCTCTTCAATAAGTGGTGCTGGGAAAACTGGACAGCTACATGTAAAAGAATGAAATTAGAATACTCCCTAACACCATACACAAAAATAAAATCAAAATGGATTAAAGACCTAAATGTAAGACCGGACACTATAAAACTCTTAGAGGAAAACATAGGAAGAACACTCTTTGACATAATCACAGCAAGATCTTTTTTGAGCCACCTCCTAGAGTAATGGAAATAAAAACATAAATAAAGCAAATGGGACCTAATGAAACTTTTGCACAGCAAAGGAAACCATAAACAAGATGAAAAGACAACCCTCAGGATGGGAGAAAATATTTGCAAATGAATCAACAAAGGATTAATCTCCAAAATATATAAACAGCTCATGCAGCTCAATATTAAAAAAACAAACAACCCAATCCAAAAATGGGCAGAAGACCTAAATAGACATTTCTCCAAAGAAGTAATACAGATGGCGATGAAGCACATGAAAAGCTGCTCAACATCACTAATTATTAGAGAAATGCAAATCAAAACTACAATGAGGTATCACCTCACACCAGTTAGAATGGGCTTCATCAGAAAATCTACAAACAACAAATGCTGGAGAAGGTGTGGAGAAAATGGAACCCTCTTGCACTGTTGGTGGGAATGTAAACTGATACAGCCACTATGGAGAACAGTATGGAAGTTCCTTAAAAAACTAGTATGACCCAGCAATCCCACTACTGGACATATACCCTAAAAAAACCATAATTCAAAAAGACACATGCACCCCACTGTTCATTACAGCACTATTTACAATAGCCAAGTCATGGAAGCAACCTAAATGCCCATTGACAGATTGATGGATAAAGAAGATATGGTACATATATACAATGGAATATTACTTAGCCATAAAAAGGAACAAAATTGGGTCATTTGTAGAGAAGTGGATGGACCCAGAGACTGTCATACAGAGTGAAGTCAGAAAGGAAAACAGGTATCATATATTAACACATATATGTGGAATCTAGAAAAATGGTACAGATGAACTGGTTTGCAAGGCAGAAATAGAGACACAGATGTAGAGAACAAATGTATGGACACAAAGGGAGAAAGTGGGGTGGGGGGGTGGGATGAATTGGGAGATTGGGATTGACATATATACATTAATATGTATAAAATAGAAAACTAAAAAGAACCTGCTGTAGAAAAATAAATAAAATTCAAAAAATAAATAAAATAAAGGAAGCAACTTTCACATACACACACACACACACAAAACCCCAGAGAGTAAGACTTTAGAAGCTGAACCCTATCCCCAACTTGCCATCAGTTGTGTTACTTAGAAGTATATCCATGTCCTCTGTCACACTGTCCAGGACTACACAGGACTTCTTGGATAAATTTTTATATTCTCTCCTTGCATTCAATTCTCTCACACTATGAACTAGGTTTTATTATCTCCACTTTACAGATGGGAAAAACTAAAGCTCAGATCAAGCCCTAAACAGTTTAAATATGAAGTCAGACAGTCAGCACTTGAACTGTTCTCCATAGTAGATCTTATGCGCTAAGAAGGCAGGAACTGCCATAGTAATTAGAAATAACATCCCTTAATGTTTAACAGGGCAATCAAATTCATTTATTAGTTTGATCTTCCCATACAGTATACACAAAATATTGGTTGAATTCACAAATATTAATAAAGTTCACCGTATATAGTATCATCTTTCCCTATCCTACAGAAAAGAGCTAACCTCAACCTCAGCTCTGGGTAAACCTCTCTGTGCTTCCATTTCCTGAGCTAGGATTTACAAAACATGCCTCTCAGAACTTTTTGCAAATTAAATGAGAAAATGAATATATATAACAGCACCTAGGGTAGTGCATTCAAGATAGAGGCAGTGGCACCCTATCTGCACTGGGGTGGCTCTCAAGTCAGTGCTTACGTTAAACGCAAGTTCGATGCAGCACTATTGTAATCAGTCAGTGTTAATTTTCCTTCCTCAATCTTCACCACCACTTTTTTACACATAGCCACTCCCTTTACAGAACCTACAATGTAAATCCGCCATTGTATGCAGACAGATCTCTGTCAGCCCAGGGAGATAGAAAAAAGGGCTAAGGGACATTTTACTTCTGGTTGCCTTTTCCCACGCATGTTATCCACTCCCTACCACCTGAGGTTTCAGTGTAATTCCAGCCCCAGTACCGACCTGCAGTGATACTTTGTTTTATCGACTATCAGTAACAATAACAGTAGCTACTATTTAGTGAGTACCTATCCACTTGATTAGGGACAGTTTATATACACAATCCCTAATTCCTCCATTGCAGGGTTGCTAGAATTGTCTCTGTTTTACAAGCAATAAAATTAAGATTTAGCGAGTTTAAGCAATTTGCCCAATATAACAGTCCTTAAGTGGAAAAACCAGGATTCAAACCCAGTCTTTTGGTCTCAAACCAACATTGTACCATTATGCTGAAACACCATGGTTTATGTATAGAACAACCAAAACCTGTCTACTTGACCTAAATTCCCCAATAGATGTTTCCAGCAGGGAAACTGTCCTGTTGCTGCGATAGCTGGTTCTGGAATTCAACTTGCATGTTCATTCCTTATACAATAAGTGTTTCATCAGCATCATTAGGGTCTAACTTGAACGTTCTTCCAGACAGAGACACAACGCTGATAGTTCAAATGCTTTTGACTTGCAACATCTGCTTCCAAATGAACATGCTGCTTCTCTTCTTAAACACCTAAACGATCTGTTCTCTATGACAAAGTCTCAGACTCCCAGGATCAATCCCTTCGCCTCAGCACACAAATGAATTAACATCCTAGCTAGAACACCAGGATTTCTATGCTGATTCTTTTTGAAACATAGCATTCATGCAGCATGATCAAGTGTGTTTGTAAAAAAAAAAAAAAAAAAAAAAAAGTGTGTCTGTGTATGGGGGCAAGGGTGGTAACGGGGGGTGGTTAAAGTATAAACCAAGAAGTCCTGTCAGATCATGTTTTGGTGCAAATGTATTATATGCTTTTCATATTCTTTCTCCGTAACTTTTCTTAAAAGTGAGTCAGAAGGTATAATTCAAGCTTGTCATCATATTCCCATGAGTGCAAAAATAACTTACATTTCTACAAATATTTTTGAGCCTTTTAATATACATTACAAATATTTTAGACCAATCACATTTTGTTGGTGTAACATATTTACAAAACAAAAAATATATTACAATAAATATGAACGAAACAGTGAATCTGATCAACGACGAGCTCTGTCACAACCAGGTATTTAAAAGGAATGCGAAAACCTGTTGGTCTGCATATGTTAAGAGTTTTGAGATGAATAGGGGTCCAGAATTATAATGTATCCAGAAAAGAGATAGGGAACATCCCAAATTTAAGTTAGGTAAGATTCTTTCTCATTGCTAATTACATAATGTTTAATGATGTTTTAAACTGTGAACATTGATGAATTATCCAAACATGATACAAAGCTAATATAGTTCTATCATTTCAAAATGTATGTGACATTCACATAATATCCTTTTAATTATTATCATTATATACTGTAGTTCACACAATATCTACAAATGTGAATGAGAAAAAAGAGTCACAGCAACATGTCTCACATTCCAGTTTTAAATAAGACAAGCACATACCGCATCAAACATTATTTTATGTTAATAAATAACACCTAGGTTTTTATGGTTACTTTGAACAGTTTACAGCTGTATATTTAAAAAGAACATTTTAGGCGAGTTTCACATTGTCAGCAAAAGGTAAAATAAATAATGAATCTTTATAACAAAAAAAAGAAAGAAAGGAAAGGAAGAAAGGAAGGAAGGAAGGGAGGGAGGGAGGAAGGAAGGAAGAAAAGGAGAAAGAGAGAAGAGAAAGAACGAGAGAGTTGTATATAGAACATAAAATATTTTTGACATGCTGCTTTTCTGGTACAGTCTGCCACAAGAAAATGAAAATAGAAACAAAAAAATGATTGTCTTTTAAAAACAAGTTTTGAAAGCTTTCTACCATACTGAGCACGAACCTTTTAAGACTAGAATGGAGATCTTTTTTGCCATCTGCTTTGCATATATGTCTTCTGCACACTGTGTGTGTGCACACCCAAAGAGATCTACTAAAGTCACAGGACAATAACAACTGCTTGCCCCTTAAAATAAGAAACAGCCAAAACACTGAACTGAAATCCAACCAGTCTGAAGTCTGCAAAGGTTTCAGCCTTGCTTTACTTTCACAGATGTCCCTGTGTGACTGTTGTTCCTGTGGACCCCCGGCAACTTTTCAAACAATAAACCCCACTGTAATAATCCAAGGGGTCCAATTTCCTCAGGTGGGAAAAGGAACCTGGTTCCTCAAAAAGCCAGTCCTGACAAGCCATCGGACTCAGTCTGAAGGGAGCTCGGCTCTCTCTGCAACTGCCCCTGTCTGGTTACTAGTGGTTAGTGCTGTCGTCTATTCTCTTCCCACAGCTACTCACAAACCCGGAGGACAAGGGGGTCCATACTACACATCCTTCCTGATCGACTGTGAATGCGCCAAACTGCTTCACAACCTGCTCCCAGCAAAGAGCGTTTTCTCTGCTAAGCAAAAGGAAAAGCATTAAGCCTAATGGCAAAATTAGAAGTTTCCTTCCAATCAGGTTGTTGTTATGGCATTAAGACTTTTTGTTCAAGCATCCAGTTTTCTAAAGGGAAAAGAAGGTAGCAGCCCAACTTTCTGACCAGGAATACAGATTTCTACACTCTCAGAGTCCCTATTTTTCTTTAGCCAGCATTTTCACAAAATTTTAGCTTAGCCAGGAAGCGTTGGTAGGAATTACTGGATTATAATATAATCACTTCCCACATAATTCAGGTTCTTTTACATCTGTCAGTCCTCTTGACCAAAAGAAGTATACAGTATTATGCTAGAGACCATAGTAAATTTCCACTGAAAAAGATACTTGGTGCTTGTGTTCCTGGAGTCTATGTGAAGCCATTGCTCAAACTATATCTTTCCAAGAAAATATGAAAACCATTTAAGTCCACCATGTAACCTTATTATTAGAACTTTTGCTCATCGTCCTATCCTCAGACATTGAGATGGGTGCTATGCCTTTGGTGGCCTCTATTTTCCATTCCCCCACCAAACGCTGAGTAGGCTCCCCAAAGGGCAGGCTGGAATGCTGTAAAACTCTGCAAGCTTATCGGACTAAAAGTTCCTCTCCTGCTTTGGACCTTTTATGGGGGGGATCGGAGAAAACAAACATCCACATTCCTTATCAATGAGGAATTAATTTACGAGTAACTTAACAGTTAAGTACTGGATACACGTTGCTGGAGTTTTTTGGTTCACCTGTGAAAACCTCAGAACTGTGACACACACTAAGCATTAGCACAGGTCTGCAGCAGAGATGGAAAAGCTCATACATTAATACAAGGGCTTTTGGCCTTGATTTTCAAATTCAGACCAGGCATCATTGAGCTCCATGAAAATCATCTTTGCATATTGTTCATAAGGTTGCCCAGTAGCCTATAGAAAAAAAAAAAAAAACCACACATTAGATACCACAGACCAAAGTTTTATTTCTATTAAATTTTTCACTGCTAATATGTGGGCTCTAAGGAATTGAAATGTTTTTCTATTAGGCCATTTCTCTTTTTACAGCCCCATCTACATGCCCCTAATTACTATGACCTCCCCAGGAAGCCCTCCCCCTAGGGATTCACTTTTGGTAGTAGTGGTCAGTCACTGAGTAGGTAACAGAGAAGTTACTGGGCAGCACAAAATGTATCTCCATTTCCAGAATTATCTATCAAATGACAAAGGTTCATGACTGTCTATCTCCAATTGATTAGCCATATTTTGAAAAACACATTTCCCCATTTCTTTTTTTTTAAAAATAAATTTATTTATTTATTTATTTTTGGCTGTGCTGGGTCTTTGCTGCTGTGCGCGGGCTTTCTCTAGTTGCGGTGAACGGAGGCTACTCTTCCTTGCGGTGCTCAGGCGTCTCATTGCGGTAGCTTCTCTTGTTATGGTTGTGGAGCATGGGTTCTAGGTGCACGGGCTTCAGTAGTTGTGGCACAGGGGCTCAGTAGTTGTGGCTCAGGGGCTTAGTTGCTCCACGGCATGTGGGATCTTCCCGGACCAGGGATCAAACCCGTGTCCCCTGCATTGGCAGGCGGATTCTTAACCACTGTGCCATGAGGGAAGTCCCCATTTTCCCATTTCTGAAAAAAGTTCTTGGAGACCCATAACATAAGGCATATAGTTTGTGAATTTTTCTGGGCTGTTTCCCTTTCTCTTTGATTCACTGAAACACATTATTTCTTTAATACTATCCAGATTAGTCACAAAAAGTGTGGAGAGATGAAAATCAAATATATCAAATTCAAGTACGTGTTCCCAAGCAGGACTTCAGTCACAGCCTCACATCATAGGACTGGTATCCTCAGTCCACAAGACAGCAAGGGACCCAATTCTGTCAGGGAGGTTTCTGTATATCATGGTGATCTCAACTGTGCCATCCCGTAGCTGAAGTTTCTGACAACGTGCAGCACGTACATGTGTACGTACTTCAATGAAAACATAAACTGGCATAATCAATATAGTGAAGCGTTTAGTTCCATTCTGAGTATTTTGTTAATTCTCACCAAGTTTGCCAACTACGTTCTAAAGCTTTTTTCACTCTATAATCCTGGCTAAATATCCTGCTATATCTCTAAAGGAGAACATTTTCCTGTCCAGCTCTTAGCCCACCCGTAAGTCAAGACACAGTTTGTATCTGTTCCCTGAAAATGAGTCAGTGGTGAACCTTACAGCTAAGGAAGGCCCCTATTCCATTATTTGTAATATATTATTTGATTCCTTTTCTTCTGTTTCATAAAGCGTAACTATTTGTTTAAATACCTTTTTTGAGCCCATGGGATTTATTTTATATAAATGGTCCAAGCAACAAGTTGAAAGTATGATGCTTTGACGCACACTTGTAAACGAACGACAGGAGGCCCAGACACGCGGTGGCGGAGAGCAAGCTGTACTCACTTTATCTGGATGTACCACCAGCACAGCCTTCCTGTACACCTTCTTCACCTGCTCTGGTGTGACCAGGTCTGCCATGCCAACTGGTTTCCACTTAGTCTCCCCAGCCCACAGCATGGTATGCATCGTGGACAGAAGGGCTCTGATATTTCTCTCTTTGCCTTCAATCCATTCCAGAATCTGTAAACACAGGGGCAGTTAAGAGATCCAAATGCTCTCGAGTCCAGAGGGTCTCCACTGTGACTCTGGAAACCCCTCCTGCTCCAGCAACGTCGAGTACCTGCATACTCCAACCTGCCCTCTACCTGCTTTTCTTCCTCCACCCCCGACCTCATCTTTCTGGTTAACTCTTCATCATCCTTCAAGAGCCTGCTCAGGAATTTCATACTGCTCTGCCTTTGAGAGTTTGAATACTTTCCTTCTTCTCTGGCCCCCCCTGAGTTAATTACTCACTCCTAAAGTATAAACTCCATGAGTGCCCACACCATGTCTGTCTGGGTACCTGCTATCTGCTCCATCTAGTATAGTGACACAGAGACACTAAAAAAAAATCCTTTGGATAAAAGAACAAATTTCTCCGGGCTAACTTTTAAACATGCTTCTATCATAATATGTGTGACACTTTATTGTAATCATGTGTTTGTCTTTCCCTGCCACTAGGCAGACCTGTTTGAGGAAAGGTAGTGTTTTTAACATATCACTGTAACTCAGAAATCAAATAGTATGCCTGGCATGGAACAGAGCTCAAAAAGGGTTGTTAAATGAATACATTTAGTCATTCATTCCAACTACGAGCATTCATAGCTTGAATCTTCATAGTTCGAACAAATGAGATGATTAAATTGAAGGGTCTGCAACAATGCATCAGCATTTAGCACATAACAGAAGCTTAGTCAAGGTAAATGATGGCTACTCTCCCAAACGATTTAATACCCCGTACCAACTAAATAACCAAGCATGGTTTAAAAGACATAAATGACTTCCTTTTATAGAAAACTGTCAGAGTTTACCTAATGAACAAAGGTTCTTGAGATGGAGCACAAGGTTTTTGGAAGGAATATAAAACCTTTTGGATGTTGTATGAAGTGCAAAGCAAATACAAACAAAGGATCCTATATTGTACTCCAAATAGTATCTGTACGTCTTCAACAAACGTTCATATCTGTAGGGAAATTATGGCGAAGAACAGTAGTATACTTTTTCAAAATGTGTGACATTGACTAGCTGTACCACTCCTGATTTTGGAGTAACAGATTAGACCCTCATCTTCCAGGCTGCTACAGGGTCAGTATATTTCGTCTTGTGGAAATTCAGCCTCTCTGTCTGTGAAGAGCAGTCCACTTATCTTGATCTTCACAAACTCTTTCACTATCTCACACCATTCATCAATATAACCACCCTTTTGTTCCCAAATTAACCGTCATCCACGATAACATCCTCAGCTATAAAGTAATGTCTCCGTTTTCTTATCTATGAAATAAGGGCTTCACTGGTTTGCAAACTTTAAAAGAAAAGAAGATAATAGGGAAACATTCTCCTTCCCCAAATAGAATCTTACCTAGACTTCCAAGAATCAAAAACAGATAAAAGCAGAAATGCTCTGGTTAAAAGTGGAGGGAAGCAGTGGGGAAGCCAAGGACCTCACTTCCCTCAGCCTTCCTCCCTGCCACCTTCCCAAACCTCCAGATGTAATATTACAGGAGTGAGTAATTCCAGGTACATCAGTATTTCCCTCTCTGTCAGCAAAGAAGAGATCCTGAGGGCTTCAGTTGATCTGGTCTAATATAAAGCTCTCAAAGCAGAAATAGAGGACATAAATAATGCATTCTTCTTACCTCCAAATCATAATGACTTACCTACAGATCGGAATGCCATCTGAACAATAAGATCACCTCCTAAAGAGTGCCACTGCTTATTTGAAAATGTAAACAAAGAAAATCTATACTACCATACCATGGAATAAAGTGCATTTTATTAAAGAAACGAAACAGCATACACAGTACTCCCTGAAAGTACTTTGCTATTAAAGGACACAGTTGTACTCAAATCACAGCTATAGGAACCAAATGAAATAAAGTGGATGCTAGAAACCTAACACGGCACCTTCTATAAGTTAGTCCCACACTGACATCTCCACACACATAATAATCACCCTGGGTCAGAGGCTCACTTACCTTTAATTTCTCAGGATCCATCTCCTTAGCCATTTCCTCCTTTCTCATCTCAGCTATTGTTCGAGGGCCCTTTTTGTCTTTGTGAGCATTAAAACCTTGACCAGAGAGTAGGTCTTCAAAGTCAGCTGCTTTTTGTTTCCCTTCTGCAACATAATATTTTAAAAATTATTATGGTTTTTACTCTGAAACATAATATCATATCATTATATCACAACACTTGGTCTTCAAGGTGCTTTCACATGCACTAAGCCCTTAATCCTCTCAATTACCCTGTCATGTCCATTTTACAGATGAGGAAAGTAAAGTCTGGAGAACTTAAGAGATCATTCAGAATCATATACCATGTCCATGGCAAAGCTTGGACTCGGGGAGGGATTGCTAGATTAAGTCTAATTCCATATCCAGTGTTCCGTCTCTTCATAGATGAGGATATTCATGATTCTACCCCCTGCTCCCTCCCCCACGCCCCCCAGACCCCAGTCACACAACTAGTTAGTATCAGTGATGGGACCAAGACCTGGGTTTTGGTACTTGAAATCCATGCATGCCACTGCTTTCCTGCCCACACTCAGCTGACACTTTTAGTCCATCACAGTGCTCTTTTTTCCCAAGTCTGGTTTTAGCCTCACAATCTTTATCAGTCTGTTTGGAAAAGCAGCCTAGCATAGCAGCAAAGAACAAAGACCCTGGAGACAAACTCTCCAGGTTTGAATTCCAGCTCTGCCCTTATTAGTGATGTGACCTTGGGGCAAGTTCCTTGCCATCTCCATGCCTCAATTTCCTCATCTGTCAACCAGGCATGGTGTGCTTAGAACAGTGCCTGGCTGTTTAAATGTTTGTTGTTAAAACAAAACAGAATCAAAACACAGGAGTACATGCAGTCCATGCCCTTCAACCAAAGCTAGTGTTGGAATTGAAACCCACTTGCCAGCTCTATACTGTAAGGCATTCTGAACGTACACTGTCATACGCACACACTAAAATGTGAGTGCTCTGAGACTAGGGATTTTGTCTGTCTTGTTCGCTGCGTATCCCCAATGTTTTCTACACTGAAGACGCTCCATAAATATTTGCTGATTGAAGACATTCACCCCACATCTACTCAAAATAAGAACGGAGGGGAAGCCAGGTGACTCTATGGAATTATCCAGGAATATCCACTGCTAACTGAAGAACAAACATGATGTTGTATTCCCAATAAGAGGGTCCCTGTCATGTTAGTATTGTGAGAAGTCACCTGTGTCATATGCAGTAGAGTGTGGCGGTGAAGAGCAGGGGCTCTAGAGCCACACTGTCCTGGTTCAGATCTTGGCTGTGTCACTTACGAGCTGTACGGACTTAGGAAATTATTGACCTCTGCCTACAACATGGGGTTGGTTTGGGAAGATTATATTAAATAATATGCGAAAACTGCATAGAATAGCACCTGACATATAATAAGCACTCAATAAATGTCAGCTACAGCTACCAGGAAAAGTAGAATTTCATTTTCCATGTTCCATAGGAAGGCCTGTTTCCTTATCATGTCCCTAAACGTTTCATTCTTAGGTATAATCAAATCAACTGAAATGTAAAATATATCATAACAGGCCTTTTAGCAAACTCAAGTTTAACCATCCCTGCTATCCAAAATATATTATTTTTCACTCGCTATCAAGAATCCCATTTGAAAAAGGAAGAATCCCATCCAGGGTATCCTCCAGCCTTAGCTGTTGGGCCATTTTGTGTTCTTGTAACTTTCTTCTCAGAAGAGAGGAAAAAACCATCACAGGAAACCCAATGATCTCAGGAACATCCCCCAACCAGAGGATAATCAAGACCAAACGTCCAAGATACGTCCACCCCTCTAAATGGGGTCCAAGAGCAAATGTGAACACAGTGCTTGAAAGGCTCCCAACCTTCCTCTTCTACCCTCTCTTCCAAAGGAATGACAGCTTCAAGATGCAACCACGCCTCCACTCACATCCATTCAATACCCATTTAGTGCCTACTACATGCCAGGCGCTCTGCTAGGTGCTAATGACAATGAGGCATTGGTCTCAGCGTGGAGAGAGACAGACAGGTGAGCCAGCACTCACAAAGCGATCTGTGTCAGGAGCCTGGTGAAACCTGGAGCTCCAGGCACCACCCTGGTGTAGGGATCGTGCTCTGTCTCTACAATTCAAAGACTGCCTCAGAAACTACCAGAATTGCTTTCTATCTCCTTCTTCAGACATACATACATTTGGGTACCCTACAGCCAGCCTCCATACCGTCATCCTTACCCAAGTTAGCTGCTCCTTTCCCACGTTCGTTCTGGCCCCCAGGCACAGATGAGAAGCTCACGTTGTAGTTGGGTCGGTTCTGGGGAGAGGAGTGGGGCATGCTGGACTGTGGCTTAGACTGTGTCTGCTGCCAGCTGTAGCCACTTCCCTGCTGCCACCCTCCACCCATAGGCTGGGGAGATGCTTTCTGTGGCGAGCTGAGAGGTGGAAATCCTCCACCCAATCCAGTTGGTGTGGAGGGTTTGCTGGCAAATGAAGAACCACCTACAGAACAAATTAAAAAAACAACAAAAAAAGGAGAGAGCGAGAAAGAAGGTAATGCTATTTTGAGTAGCCTCTAACTCCTGTGTCTCAAGTTACTGTTTACAGTGACTTCAGTGGAACTTCCCTTGACTGGTGGCACAATTAGCCTTGCTAATAGTTAAATAAATTGCAGTCATATATTTCCTTTAATCCCCACAATGACACTTTTAGGTATGTATTAATAGCCCCATTTTTTCTTTGGATGAACAAACTATAGCTCAGAGTAGTTAAGTGACTTTCTCAAAGTCACACAGCCAGAAGGTGGCAGAACTGGGACTTCAGTCCAAGTCTTTAACTCCAAGCCAGAAGAGCCCTGGCTCTTCCACTACGCCATCCCAGCCCTCCGTCCCATCCTCTCAGCAGACTCTACTTCACTGGAGTAAAAACTATCAAACGACAAGAACAGGGAATAAAACAAAATACATTCACTCATGAAGGTGCTGCTTAAACTTCAATGAGCAGGATTATTCATGGTCTGTTATAAATACAAGCATGGTTAGTGCCCATGAGTAAACCAAGAGGTTTTGAAATTTCATAAATAGGTTTCAATTTCACACTACTTGCATTTCAGTGCAGGAGAGTAAACACAGCTAACACTCTGACAGCCTTGAATAGGGCAAAGAATCTTATTCGAGCTTTAAGAACTATTACTTTGTGCTGGGAATTTAAGTAGAATCTTGATTCTGTAACTCCTAACTTTTAAGTACTCACTGCATATATGCTGGGCTTTTTCTAAAATACGAAGACCAGTTGTAGCTCATGTTTAAAGAGGTAAAATGAGAAGCTGAAACATGGTGATCTACAGGGACCCTTTCAGGTACCAATTCCAAAACAACAGTGATAATAAAGTAACATTTGTATAGCTCTTCAGAAATTATAAAACATGTTTCTAAATATTACTGCCTTCAATCTACACAACACCCTTCAGAAGTAGGTAGTATTACTAGCCCCACTTTATTTATTTTTCTTTCTTTATCAAAATTACCATTTAAAAATTATTTATTTATTTATTTATTTTTTTGTGGTACGTGGGCCTCTCACTGTTGTGGCCTCTCCCGTTGCGGAGCACAGGCTCCGGACGCGCAGGCTCAGCGGCCATGGCTCATGGGCCCAGCCGCTCTGCGGCATGTGGGATCTTCCCGGACTGGGGCACGAACCCGCATCCCCTGCATCGGCAGGCGGACTCTCAACCACTGTGCCACCAGGGAAGCCCAATTTTTTAAATTTTTATACAATTTTTAAAGGTTACTTTCCATTTAGTTATTACAAAATATTGGCTCTATTCCCTGTGTTGTACAATATATCCTTGAGCCTGTCTTACACCCAGTAGTTTGTACCTCCCACTTCCTCACCCCTATATTGTCCTTCCCTTACTCCACAACACTGGCAATGCCTAGTTTATTCTCTATATCTGTGAATCTGCTTCTTTTCTGTCATATTCACTAGTTCGTTGTATTTTTTAGGTTCCACGTATAAGTGATATCATACAGTATTTGTCTTTCTCTGTCTGACTTATTTCGCTTAGCATAATGCCCTCCGAGTCCATCCATGTTGCTACAAATGGCAAAATTTTGTTCTTTTTTTATGGGTGAGTAGTATTCCATGATATATATATATATGCCACATCTTCTTTATCCATTCATCTGTTGATGGACCCTTGGTTGCTTCCATATCTTGGCAATCGTAAATAATGCTGCTATGAACATTGGGGTGCATGTATCTTTTCAAATTAGTGTTTTTGTTTTTTTCAGATATATACCCAGGAGTGGAATTGCTGGGTCATATAGTAGTTCCATTTTCAGTTTTTTGAGAAATGTCCAGACTGTTTTCCACAGTCTGGCCCCACTTTAAAGATGAGGAAAGCAAGGCTCAGGGAGGTATACTGATATGCTCATGATCACACAGCTAGTTAATGGAGCTGGGACTTGACTATGGGCTTCCTAGCTCCACATGTTATGTTCATTTCCTGCAGCCATAATCCCTAATCCCTCCCTAAATCTCTGAGTCTTTCACTACAACTCATCCCTTACTTACAGTGTCTTCTTTATATAGATACTGTTCCTCTGCTCTGATCTGGGCTCCTCTTTCCTTTCCTACTAGGAATGTTGTGTTATGACCATCGGACCCAGAGTCACTCTGAGTTTGAGTCTCTGCTCTGTTGCTCACTCGTGCATTCATTCTTGCATGCACTTATTCATTCATTCATTCATAGAGTCATTCATCAGTATCTGTTGAGCATTACTAAGTACCAGATACTGTGCACTGGGAATATAGCTGAAAAACATCTACAGAGAATCCTTGCTCTTCTGCAGTTCAGTGAAAAACTCATCTCCTTGACCTCAATTTTGTCACCTGTGAAATCAGAACTATGTCTAAGTCACAGGTATATCATGAAGGCACAATGGCTACGTGAAAGTTCTTCACAATCCCTGAGTTAAGCGAATAAGAGACGTTATTTTAAAATAATGCAATTTCATATGCCCAGCATGCACCAGGACACCATAAGGGCTCAATAAATACTTGGTAATAGGAAAAAGTAATGACAGGGTTATATTCTGCAGGTAGGCATCGCTGTCAGTGTCTAACTCAGAACACGAAGCCCCTCTTTGTGAGCCCCTGGGCCCTTCTGCCAACAGTGCATCAACATATACCTTAGGCTGGGTTTGCATTCTGCACTGGGAGTTCATTTTATATTTTAAGGATGCTTACTATCTTCTTTCTGAATATATATATGTTTATTATTTAAAAATTCAATAACACAGAAAGACCTGAAGAACTTAAAAAATACTTCCATATTCCCACCACACTGTCATTTATTTGTTCCTTTATAAAACACTATCGAGCATCTTCTCCACGCCAGGCTGCAGATACAGTGGTGAACAGGCAGACGCTGACTCTGATCTCAAGCTGTTCATCAACATTGTAGGACTTTCTGATGTCTACCCTTCCGGAATATCTTCTACCCATGGTTAGCAATTCTAATTTTCAACGCCACCGAAGCGGAGAGCTGACAGAAATACAAAGCAGTAGCTAAACCCAGAGGCCACTGCAATCCTCGTTAAAAGCAAAAGCAGTGGTCGTCAGACTCGGCTGTGCGTTCGGCTCACTTGGGGAGCTTTAAAAACTGTTTATAACCAAGCCACAGCCAAACCAATTAAGTCAGAATATCTATGGGAAGAACTACAGTGTTGGTATCAGAACTGTTCAATGTGAAAATACCTAACGTTCTCAGAAGGATACTACCTTTTTTGAAAAATTGCAGCTATATAATTTGGAAGTTTAATGTTTACTCTAAAGCAATTACCTAAGAGTCAAAAATTCTAATGTGTAGCGCTTGCTTATATACCTGCTCACTGTGCAGCTTCAGGAAGGTCACTTACCTTTCCTGAGCTATGTGAGTTGAAAAATGGGGAAATTTAGGAAACTAGTTTCCCCAGCAGTTTTTAAGAATTACTGCATTTTAAAAACAACAAAGAACTCTTGAACTCCTCCTAGTAGGTATGCTGTTGCAGTGATACGGACGCAGCTATTCTGAAACTATTTTTGTTGTCTATGAATGCTGAGATCCAAGGAAACGGAAGATACACATATGGAATAGGGGAAAGTAAGGAAGAACCCTGTGGTAGTGGATGGAATTATATATTGATATATGTATTTATATCCACACATCACCTATCTCCATCTCCTGAAAGGCAGAGCAATGACACCCACCCCCATACCAAAAAACATACTTAGAACAGATTCTGGTTTCTAAATACCACTCCCCACAAAAAGGAATGAGGATTCTTGGAAATGCCTGATTCCAGGACTGGGGTGTAAAAAGTTCAAGATAAGCCTAGAACATCTTCTGCCATAAAGAAAGAAAGTTCTCAAAAATGATGGAATCAAGTGAAAAACATATAGAAGCCAGAACAAAGAAGCTTTCACAAACTAAATGTGGGACAATGTAAACATTAAATAATGACAATAGTAGATGATAACCAACTGAGTCCAAAAAGAATCCACTAGTCTGTTATGATGTGAGAGAGGGAGGGAGCCAGAAAGGAAGGGGGGAGGGGATGGAGAGAGAGGAGATTCTGCCTTAGAGTGAAATGCTAATTAATATACATAGAAAGAAGGACAGAATCAGACAATCACAATTCTGCAGATATCATGGTAATGCCTGCTTTAGGCAAGAATCACTAATGAATGCTAAAATGCTAAAATGAATGCTTCCCATTCCAAAACCTCCTGGGTAAAAGTCAGATGGAGAACAGGATATTCTCAAATAGAACAGTCTCAAATTATCTCCCCAGATTACTCATTAATTACTATAGGGAAAAATGGTAACTTTATGGTGAAGAAACCTGGCAGACATCACCTTAACCAAGTGATCAAAGTTAACAAATCGAGACGTTCTCAACTGGCCTGTACCCTTCAAGTATCGATGTCACGAAAGGCTGAGGAATGATTCCAGGTTAAAGGTGTCTAAAAGGACATGACAACCAGATGCAAGACCACGATGCTGGAGTTTTTAAAAGAACTTCCTATAAAGGTCACCTCTTCAGAGAGGCCTTCCCTAACCACTTGATATCTAAAATAACACCCCAGCCCATCCCCTACTCGCCATCACTTTCTGCCTTATTTTTTTCACAGCACTCTGCACGGGGCTTATAGTGCAAACTCCAGACCTAGATTTCATGGTGTTGAAATCTTGTGATTTGGGCAAGTTACTTAAACTTTTGTGTCCATGTTTCTTCATTTTAAAATGAGGACTATAACAGTTCCTACTTCAAAAGATTATTGGCAAGATTAAATGAAATGATACGTGTAAAGCACTTAAAATAGAGCCTGGCACTTAGTAAAACCTCCAAATAAACATTAATTGTTTTTATTACTTGACATTATAATATATATTTATTCATTTAGTATTTGTTTCCCCTTCTAGAATACAAGGCTTACAAAGGCAGGAATTTTGTTTTGGTTTTGTTAGTTTGGTTGGTTGGTTTTTACTAAAGGAGTGTTAGCACGTAGAAGGCACTTAGTAAATAGTTGTGGGATGAATAAATGGGTAAAAAATGAACACTGGATAAGATTTTATTTGAAGTAGAACTTTGCCTGTTATATATGATGTTATTATTCTAAAAAAATGTGAAGTTTATTTTAAGATATAAAAAGAGAAATAATTTTGGAGTTCTTAAAAGGAAAAAAGGTCTAAAGGGTATAAAAGAAAAGGTCAAGATTCTGACATAACTACTGGCAAAAAATAAAAAGGTAGTCACGTTCTCATTCTCTGCAGACAATCTGGTTCTAAATGCCTCAGGAGGGCTTTCAGAGAAACTAAACTATCAACGTGCCTCATTTAATCCTTCGTGTGAGGGCTGCCCCACCTTTATTTAACAACTCTGTACTGCCCAGAGAAGGAAGGAGGAAGAAAAGGTTTCAGAACACACTAGTCCAATGAACTACTCCTTGAAGAAAGGTTCCTTGGTGAAATAGTTTGAGAACCCTGCACACTGTATTCCCCTATTGGGAAGTATCACCATGAGCACTGATTCTCAGAAGTTTTTGCAGTAACCCAAATCCACTGAACCCAGTGTTTCCAAAATTACTTCCTCATGAAACACTTATTTTATAACAATAATTAACATATGATGAAAAACAGTTTGGATATACTATAAAGAGAGTCTATTTTCTGTATGGAATTTTAGAAACGGACCCGAGAGCACTGTCGCCAATGGAGAGAAGAGAGGGACGGTATGGGGATCTCACTAGCAACTTCACAGTAAGGCCTATGCACAGCTGGCCCTACCTGGCACAAATCTGACCAGCCTCATGTCTCAGTGTTTTTCTACACATTCATTACTTTTGCTGCAGCCAAACTCTATTGTCAGATGCTCCTGGAAGTTCTAACTTTATTTATGCTACTACTTCAAAATGAGTCATTAGAGAAACGGATTAATAGGGGTTAGTTCCAACCCAATATTTGAAGCCTGTTTCCTTTTTTTAAAAGTCAACCTCGGGTTTTAGAGTATAGCTTAAAAATACACATGATTTTAGATCCTAGGTAACAATACCAGCTTATTTTAACACCAAAGATTTAGATTTGAGGCTTGGTAGCCATAAGTAAATGTTATTTATATCTTAACCTGCTACATTTATACCTAATGTCCCAAGGTCGGCAAAAGGATCCAGAGTCCGGGGTTTGTTTTGATGGGTGGGAGTACCATGCAACGAGCCTGTTGGGCTGGTGGCAGCTGACTTGCTTCCCATTCCAAAACCTCCTGAAAAAAATAATAAGGTCATTGAAAATGAGTTAGTTGTCCAAGGCTGAATTCTGAAATTCAGAAATCCAGAGCTACTGCTCACCTTGTCTCTAAAGGCAAATTAGGACAGGGTTTGCAAATGTGTTAGGAGTTGCTAGACTTATTTCCCTGACTACTAGGTGAGTAGCGGCCTGGAGCAGAAACAGGGAAACAGAGAAACCATACGTCATTTCCTGGCCACCCCTGCAAACTATTACGTCTAGCGTTTATCTCACATGTCACCTGACTTCATTCTTTCCTATGGGATTTGGAGTCAGGCCTGAATTCCGGTTCTGCCACTTCCTAGCTGAGTGACGTTTGGCATGTTGCTTAACTTCAATATTTTCTCGTTGGTTAGATAAAGAAACAGCAACTGCTTTAGAAGGTTCTGTGATAAACATAAAGTGTGTGTGTGTGTGTGTGTGTGTGTGTGTGTGTAACTTGCACAGCATCAGAAAACAATCACACAAGATGGCTCTCAAGAAATACAATACTAGCCATCAGAAAGAGAATTTATTTATTATAGACAAATCCAGCCCCCAAACAAGTCCTTTGTGAAGAAAGAAAACCATTCAGATTATGCAACACCTACTCTATGCCAGAAAATCTCACGTAAGTTATTTCACTTAACTGTGTGGAACAAGAATTAGGAACCCCATTTTACAGATAAGAAAACTGAAGTTAAGACTTGTAAAAAATCCAAGAGCTTCTAAACGGTTGAGTTAGATATAAACCCAGATTTGTCTAACTCAATTTATTGTCAAGGCATTTAGCAAATGAGACTTAGACAAGTTAAATACCATATACCATGCAGCACAACCATGCCATCGAGGGCAATGTGAAAAGCTCCGCCAGACTGTGAGCCTTTAGGAACTTTCTTAGGTGGGCTTAACACTCTGTATGGACTCACTTCATCTTGGGTAAAGGATTATGCTTCAGCAACCGGTTAAGTGTGCACAAAATTAATCTGCTGACCATTACCTGGTTTAGTATGCCAGTCCCAACCCCCTGAAACATCTGGCTGAATGTTCACAGCAGGTGTACTAGAAGCTGCAAATGAGAAGAAAAAGAATCAGGACAACATAGCTCAGAATCCACTTTTCTGTTATACACTACTAAACGTAAGGTAGATAGCTAGTGGGAAGCAGCCGCGTAGCACAGGGAGATCAGCTTGGTGCTTTGTGACCGCCTGGAGGGGTGGGATAGGGAGGGTGGGAGGGAGGGAGACGCAAGAGGGAAGAGATATGGGAACATGTGTATATGTATGGCTGACTCGCTTTGTTATGGAACAGAAACTAACACACCATTGTAAAGCAATTATACTCCAATAAAGATGTAAAAAAAAAAGAATCCACTTTTCTGAATTCACACAGGAAAATGCTCTCCCTCTCATGAGGCCTCATGACCTGTCCAGGTCCCAGGTGATTCAATTCCCCCTCTGAGCGCTCCCCACATTCTGCAACATTGTTATTTCGTGCTTTCATCTATGGTTGCTTACATGAGCACCGGTAGAAGCCATAAACTGTCTCTGTTCCTTCTTTGGCTCACTTTTATTTTACCTCATAACTACACTTTGAATTATAATGGTGCATATGTCTGTCTCCAATAAACTGTGAGTTTCTGTGAACTGTGTAACTGTGAAAATTATATTATTCATCTTTGTGTGTCCCATCTCTACACTTAACACAAAGTCGGCTGGCAATTAAAAATAGTGAAATGAAACTTAAACTCAGTTTGCCTTGAATTGGCATTAACAAGTGTACGAGAGGCACGGGCAACTTAGAACTGAAATTTTGTTTTCTCCTCCGCTGTGACATGAATGGAGAATGATGAGTCAATCAGAACATGTACTGGGGACTGACTAGACACCACCCACCATGCTGGTGTCAGGTACGTACATACTGTCACTCAAAAAAAAACTCACTGCAGCTTCAAAATAGATCATTCTGACCCTTCTCGAAGTTCCAAGTGTAGAATTTAAAAGAAATGTTCAGCTAAAGAGAATGGGATATATTAGAGGAGTACACACTGGTAGAGTAAGTTTTTTTCTACATCTATAAAATTCAAATAAGAAATAGGATGCCGTAAGACAGAATTTCTTTCTAAGACTCTTCTAGGTTCTGTTCATTAAATCAGTGAGTACAACACAAATACTAAAATAACTTTGCAAGTAGGATTTAAGATACAACACACACTCCCCCACTGCCACCAAAAGGATCATCAAAGGACCAAGATTAGCTTTACCAAGCCTTACATTTACCTGTTTTGTTTGCTTAGTACGAACCAAGACATTGTGTACCTTCCCATCATTGAGTTAAACAGAACATGCCATTATCAAAAATAACAGTTCTTCCCTTTTAGCTCTCCCCTTCCCTTTTTCCATACTAATCCATGAAAACTGAGGTGGAAACTAGACAATTTTACTAACATTTGCTCTTTGATTTCCTGTAAACTCTGACCTTAGTCTTACATCTAACTAGGATGCAGAACTAGGAATTAGTACTTCAACCTTATTACTAATCAAACCCTCAAATCCTTACCACCTACCACACATAAGGCACCACACTAGAGAATAGGGAGCTTAAGGACACAGTACCTCTCCTTAAGAAACTTAAAATCTGTTGGAGAGAAAGGAATAAACAAATGAACCAGTAATTACCCAATATTTTAAACTTCTATTTTGCCTTTTATTATGGTTACTTGTTTAGTTTTTCTTCTCAAATTGTGCCCCAAATGATTATTCTCTTCAGAGTAGATATTCAATAAATATTTGTAAAACTCAAAGGCAATATTTCGTGATTCTCAGAAGAGATTGACGGTGCCTTGTAGAAATCCAAGGTGGGCAATCTGACCTCCCAATATGACACCTGAGTCTCACCTGTATATGAAGAGGATGTGACTGACCCACTAACAGTGGAGTAATTCCCTTCTCATCAAGGATAGTGGAAAATTCTTTCACTCACCAGCATGGCACAGATCAAAATAAGAAGTGTAGCCACAAAACGAAGGAGTGCTAACTGTCTGAAACTGAGCTATAAACGTCTTCCAACATGCTCACAAGACAGAACTGAGTCCACTACTGCCATGCCAAAGTATGAACATCCATACCCATGGGACATAAAAGGTAGTACTCATATGAAAACAGTAAATTCAAAGTATTAAAGTCAGGAAAATATATAACCTTACTAACATTATCATTATGCATCGAAGAGACTTAGATAGGAAAATGTTACAATTCATTTTATATTTATATATTATATGGAAAGACAGATAGATAAAACCTACCGTGTGCCAATAGCTCTTCTAGGCACTACAGAAACATTCATAAACAAAACGAACAAAAACCCCTGCCTTTGTGAGCTCATGTTCTAGTGGGGAGAGAAAGACAACAAAAATAAACAACACATGAGTAAATTATTGAGTATATTAAAGTTGGCAAGTACAATGGAAAGGAAAATGCAGAGAAGCAGGAGGATGGGTTTTAATGTGAAATGGGGCAGTCAGAGTAAACCCCATCGAGAAGCTGACAGCTGAGTAAAGACCAAAGAGGTGAAGGAATTAGCTATGCCGATGTCTTGGGAAGAGGGGACACCAGTGCAACAACAGAGAGGCCAGTGTGGCTGGAATGGAGTGAGCAAGAGGGACAGAATGGGGAAGGAGGTCACAGCCCTGGGTGCTGGAGCACAAAGGGCCTACATAGGCCATTTCAAGGACTTTGGCTTCCATGCTGATTGAGGCACGGAGATTTTGAGCAATGGCGTAAACTACACTTCAAACAAGTGAACAAAAACAACAGCTTTAACCTAGCTGCCTGCGTCTTGCCTCTCAGGGTAGCCAACTTCCAGTCAGGAGATTCTTTTAAGCGGGCACTACTCGAAGGTCAGAGGTGAATTTCTTGTATGTTGTCCTGTGGACCCGCTTCAAATAGTTTGAGATTTAAGACCAACAGGAAATCACCCATAAAGGTTGTTCTTGGACTGCTTTCTCCTTTTCGGTCGTTACAGTTTGACCAGTGCTGCACAACTCATCTTCCTTTTGCATTTGCATGGCTTCCATGAAGTCAAGCTGATGACTGGACCGCATTCTCCAAGGGGACTCAGGGTGCCTTCAACAACAAATACATCGTCCTCTAGGTTGAGGCCAATGATGTTCAATATCCTTCAACATCAGGAATGAGCTTCAGTTTTCCAGCTCAAAGTCATCTGTCCTTCACTGAAGAGCTTTGGTTTTAATCAGTGTTACCTAAGCGATACCTTTTCGCTCTTACAAATGGATGTGATTACGATTCTTTCTACACAACCTAAGTCTCTAACACAGAAATATAATGTGGGCCATGTATAATTTAAAACTTTTCTAGTAGTGACATTAAGAAAGGTAAAAAGACACTAGTAAAATTAATTTTAACAAAATATTTTATTTAACCCAATATATTCAAAAAATTATATCAAGTGACCAATATAAAAATATTAATAAGATA
The DNA here is from genome assembly GCF_949987515.2 of Delphinus delphis. NCBI lineage: Eukaryota > Metazoa > Chordata > Mammalia > Artiodactyla > Delphinidae > Delphinus > Delphinus delphis. The sequence goes on along the minus strand of NC_082683.1, from coordinate 55,764,284 downwards.
TTCTACTTTTTTTTGTACTGAGTTTTGAAATCTTGTATGCACTTTACACTTAAGAGTGCATTTCAAATCAGACTGGCCACATCTCCAGTGCTCAAAAGCCACGTGTGGTTAGTGGCTTCATATTAGAGCTAGTCTAATATACCAGAATATTGTATTCTAAACTGTTCTGTGGAATACTAATTTTGTGAAATGCCCATCGTATCACCTTTTATTAACCTAGCACTCATTTTTTCACATTTCAAAGACTTCAACTAGTATGCACCTTCCAATCAACTAAAAGTGGCAGTGTTTTTTCTTCTTTCTTAATAGTACATAAAACAAAGAAATGTGCTACAATTAATGATGTCCTATAATTCTGTGCATGTAGCTCTAACGTAAAAAAAAAAAAAAATTCCAAATTAAATTTTAGGAAAGCTGAGTAAAACAAAGTTAAGTAGACTTCTTTACTGTAAAATATCTCAGAGCTTTTAATATGTTAATGTGAACAGTTAATTTTCAAAAGAGAGATGCATTATGTAGCTTTCCAAAAAAACAAAAACCAGAAAAACCCCACCTACAGGGTGCTTTTATATCTGAGCACCTCCTGCTATCTGTGGAAAACCATGCTCCACTGAACACAATATAAAATACTTCCTTACCATGCACTGTAGGTGAAGGGCTTCTTGTAGGCTGAAGAAAGGGGTCACTGGAAGCACTGGCTGTATTCAGAAAAGAACCCAGCAAATCCTGACCTGATGGTTTAGCAGGTGCTCCAAATGGGTCAAAGGTGGCACCTAGAAAACAACAGGAGAAAGGTATTTCTCTGTCCTATGAGTTCACCCATTCAACAACTACTGAAGAGCTGTCACTCTTACAAGGCTGTAGGGCAAATACTTGAAAAATCAGGATGATGCCTGCCTCACAGGCTGTTCTACAGACCCATCCTATCCTTATAACTTCCTCCAGGGTTAACAATGGATCCCAAGGATTTCTGACCACACATGAATAATCCCTTCTTTGTGGACAAAGGAGAACTCTGGATTTACCTGTTGGATGAACCATAAACACTATAAGCAAGGGCCCCTTGGGCCTTTGGGCGTCTTAATAACATAAAATAAGTCAGCCAAGCTTACAGACTAATAGATGAGTGGTGAAACAATGCCTGGACCATAGGAGATACCCAATGAATGCACTGTGCTCATATTCAGTGAATTCGTGGACCAAAACCAGGCGGGGGGCCCTGCTATTAAGGTGAACAATAGAAAACCTCATTGACCAGGTTTTGTTTAGTTTTGTTTGTGCTCTTAGTGGTCTCTGGCTCACTGAAAGTTAAAAAGGGAAGAAACTGAGCATGACAAAAACTGAACTCTTATCATACCTTGTCCTGTGAAGCTAAAATATTTCTGAAACATTGCCTGTCAACAACTTGCCAGAAACTAGATGCAGATGTAGTGAAATGAGAAAAAGTTTGTGAATGAACCAAGGATACTACAACAAAGTGGCAGCTGAGGTTTCTAGCAAAAATGCAATAATATTGATACTGTATCATTTCTTCAGGGTTTACCGTTGTCTTTCATAAAGAATACCTCAGCTGATCCTTAATATCTCCCTGTCAGATAGAAGCGATATTATCTTCATTCCAGACAACAAAACTGAGGTTCAGAGAGCCAAGTTTCTTGCCCAATGTCAAGCAAATGATAAGGCTGGACTCGTGTTCAAGTTTTCTGACTCCAAATTCCAGGAATTTCCCAAAGGCATCTCACATTCCTCACAGGTGTGAAGTGAATGTGATGAAAACCACGCAGAGTGGCACGTATATAACTGGGCTTTAATTTCTCATTATTGGTCAAGGGACAAAATTCCCTTTAGCTCCCTGTAGTAAGATGTCACTTCCTAATTTGTAAGTATCAAGCTAATGGGCTCTTTCTGGAGTGAGAGTGACCTATTCTAGGAATAGACAACTAGAATCAAACAAGTTAATGAATAAATTCCACTCTCAAAACCCAGGTAGGATATATGATTTAATATGTGTTCAGCTATGACTTCACTGGCATAATGCTCTCCTAATATCTGCTAGGCAGCAGATGAGCCTTGTGTAGCAGCAATGAATCAATGATATGTCAGGCACTCTGTTACATGATGTATATCCCTTACCTCATTTAAGACTTACAAAACTTTATCCCTTCTATAAAATGAGAATACTGAGATTTATAGAGTAACTGTAAGAGGACATTGGGTTAATTCTTCTACACCTAAGTTTGAAGTCAACCAGTAGAGGATGCTAAAATCTTTTCACTATTACTTGGTATACTTTTAATATCAACTTATGTTAAATTAGCAACATTCTCTAATAACTAAAAGTGAACTTCCCAACACAAGACAAGAGCTAAAATTTAGTCTTTACAACAATGCTGATAGGTAAGTATTTCCCCATTTTACAGCTAAGAAGATTAAGGTTTTTTAATAAGCCTACACAAATAGGTAAGTGTCAGTCCTGACATTCAAATCCAAGCCTTTAACTCTGGACTCAGTGTTCTTTCTACTTCCTCTTGGAGGACAGAATACCTGAGTTCCAGATCTGGATTGGCACTAATCAGCTGTGTATCCTTTGACAAGTCAATTAATACAGCTGGCCTCAATTTCATTGTCTATAACCTGAGGCACAGATTCACCTAATGTCTGAAAGGTCCCCTCTAGATCTGACTCTGGAACATAACTACCTGCCTGGGACTATGATGAATTAAATCAGTGAAAGTCACATAAGGTACACGGTCTTAAAAACACGACCATTGAGTACTATGCTATCTTGGATCCCGGGGACTTCTTTTCCTGACAGAGCTTTTGTTCACTGTGGTGAGTAAGAACTGCTGAAGGGTAGAGGAAATGGCCTGGGATTCAGGGCACCTGGCTCCACACTGTGGCTCCATCAATAACTAATGTAGGAACGTGAGCCTCAGCATCTACAGTCCATGATTCTGAAACTCACTCATGTAAAGAATGGCTCCAGTTGAACCACCATAAATCAAGACCAGCCCAAAGCCTTCTGAGAAGTGAAGGATGATCCTGGGAAAGAAAGTTCCTAAAGGTTACCACATGCCTGGAGAGTGGAGACACTCCTCTTTACTCTTCCTAATGTGATGTCCTCTTGGTTCATGGGGGATGATAACAAGGGCGGCTAGGTCTTTAGAAGCTATAATGGACCTCTGCTTACCCAACTCTACTGTCTTGCAAATGTTAAAGAACGGTGGATGACCAGTCACAGAAAGGGTTGAGTCTGTGGCAATGAGCAGAGTGAAGCTGACTGAGCCTCATGGGGCTCAGACTCTGTATCTGGCACCAACTGCTCTGCTCCGCCAGCTGTGCTGCTGGCAGCAGTCCCTTAAATATATCTTGAAGTAAGCAAGTACTTCTCTGCACAGCCAAAGTGTATTCAGAAAACTACAATTCCAGGAAGGCATTACAGGAAAACTGAGGGAAAGCTCTGGAGTCAAATGGCCTGGTTTTGGACCCTAGGACTAGCTGTATAAAAGTATGCTACTAATTTGACCCTAAGCCTCTATTTCCTCAACTATAAAATGGAGATAATAGCACCTATTTACTGTGTTTTTATAAAGATTGAATTTATGGCTAGTGTCAAACTCCATGTTTGGCAAATAGTAAGTAGCCCACAAATAGTACCTGTTATTATTAACAACAATTCATCAATTTACATCTCCGAGCAGAAATAACTAAAGCAGCTCAGGGACTAAAGCCCTGAAAAAAAAGTTAAAGTAAGGGTGACAAGTTCAAATATTCATTCTTAGACTGTCCTACCAAAATGGACACTATTTCTATTTCCTCTTGTGGTCCCCACTGAGATGAAGATACAGACCTTTTGGGGACTACTAGGGAGATCAGAGAAGTCTAGATTATTAGGAAAGTTCGATTCCACCTGCTTGGCCCAAAAGTTATAATTCAACACTGAGAGGTACAGCGCAACATGAAAAAAAAATTACCTTCTCCTACTCTCAGTGTTGGAGACGCAGAGGTGGAGGCGGTGGACCGGCGCGGTGTTGACTGGGTAGACGTAGGTCCACTCGGATGAAACACGTCGTCCACCCCTGACTGTCCAGCCCGGGCAGGGCCGGCTGCACCTCCACCCCCAAACAGGTCACTCAGAAGTTCGGAATTGGTGGGAGGAGCCGCCGGTGAAGAGAAGTTCTTACTCACTGCAGACCCTTCTAGACCCAGAAGGTCCACGTCCTCAGTGGGTGGAGGGGCAGCTGGCTCCTGCTGCTTTTTGCTGGGCTTCCTGGCTCCATGAGGTTTGTCGCCATTGGCATTGCCATGTGGACTGGAAAGGGTCAGAAGTTCATCATCCGACTGCTCACTTTCCTGATTCACTAGGGCAGCGTGGTCCTCCTCACAGAATGATTTCTCCGATTTCTGATCTAAGGAAGGCCATTGTGCCAGGAAACAGTTAGTTACCAGCCACGGCATTATTGCTTTTTGTTAGAGTCTATGTACATAACTTCAGAAAGAGAGAAAGAGAAGCCTGAAAAACACACAATGCTTTTAGACCCTTACCAATGGAAAACCTGGATGTATTTCACATTACATTCAATGACTACTTGTTGAGCATCTGAGAGGCAGTATAGCATAGGAGTGAAGAGCAAGAACTCTAGAATCAGCCTGAGTTTGAATCTCATCTCTGCTACTTACTGGCTCTGTGACACTGAGAAAGTGACTTTACTTCTCTGTGCCTTGGGTTTTCTCCTCAGCAAAATGGGAGTAATAAATAGAACCTAGCTCACATTGACTATTGTGAAAATTACATGAGATGATATATGGAAAGTGCTCAGATCAATAGAAAGTAGTACTTAAGTGGTTTTTATTATTTTTTAAATTTACTACTATCATCATCATCTTCTTCTTTTTCCCAGCACTATGCTCGGTGCTTTGAAAAAAACATTATATCCTAGTCCTCTGCTGCCTCCTCTCACTTTTTCTTCTCCATGTGGCCTGCAGCCAAAAGCAAGGTCTTTCTCCCACAGTCTGGAGCAGAAGCGAAGCCCACACCTAATAAGTGAATAGAGGGAACGGCTCTGCTTAGGATGGTCCTTACACCAACCTAGGAGGAGATCCTTTCTGCATAAAATGGGGCCTCTTCTGGGGAAGGAATGGAGAGGCTGGTGAGTGACTTTCCAGGCCCTCCTTGAAACAGAGCCCTCTTTCTAACTCTGTTACTTACTGTCAGATGGACCCACGTTCCAAATCAAGTACAGATCCACATCCCTCATCCCCAATTCTGAAATGCAAAAAGCTGTGAAAAAGGAAAGGTTTCCCTAAACTGGTGGAAAAATCTGACTGGGACTGACATGAAAGTTAGTTATAGTCTTCATTGATTTCACTCAGGATTATGAGTTATGTTTCACTACAGACATTTTCACATGTTTGATAACACATTGTCTGAGATGCCACTGGGGGTTCTAAGTAATCTGCAGTTTATGTACCGTATCATCTTTCTAACTTGCAAAAAATTCTGCATTCCTAAACCCATCTGGCTCTGCTGGGTTCAGATAAAAGATTGTGCATATGTGCTTAACCTATTTTATAGCCTGATAAGAATGATTTCTAAATTACTTACTAAAATAGCAGTGGAGAGTAAAAGTAAAGTTTTCTTAAAAGCCTTTATGTGAGGAAGAAAGATATAGGTGAAACTAAGAGGGGGTTGGGAAATCTACCTGCTATCTAGATTTCACTGGGGTTTTCCAATTTTTAAAATGTTATTGGTCCCATTTCTCAGTAGAAAATTCTGAAAGCAAGACTTTGATTCAAAGGAATGCTATGAACAATTTTTTTATCAAACATGGAAAACTCTGTGTAGGCAATGGGAATCCTGTCTTATGTTTACATGGCAAAGGAAGGTCAATCAAGAGGATTGTAAGTACACTATCACCAAAGCCAGTTTCCTACCCTTTTCTTAAGAAAGTCCTTACCATGGAATTCTACATCGAACTTTGCAGTTAACCTCAGCAAACTCTAAAACAAGGATGGCGAATGGGTATCGATCAGAATGCCAAGGCTAGTCTACTAACGGTAGCAGTCTGAAGTGTCACATCGGGAAGGATTCTAAACACATCTCCAGGTTTGGCAAAAAAGGATATTGTGATCGAGCCCAATTTCTGCCAAGGTTGTTAAAGCAAGTAGCGGAGATATGTAGGCAAAGTTTTGCCTTCCCTGTCCCAGGGGAAGCTCACCTCTGCCCTGCTGGTGGTTAGAGCCCTGGGCGGGGTGAGTGGAGTAGTGTGCCAGATTCTATATTTTTAAGGGCAGGAGATAGAGTCCTTTGTTAATTTCTTTGTGTGTCAGCAGTGTAAAGGGAGATCCTAGAAAATATCATGATTATTCATAAATCCAGGAAAGATGTGATCCAAAACACTGCATAGACAGAAAAGATGAAGTTCAGCTTAACATGGCCTTTGGCATCAATCTAAGAGCATCCATGGAGTTCAAAGCAGGGAAGCTCCTGATTTGGAAAAGGAATGAGCAGGAAGAATGTGAAACAAAGAAGACCCTAGATGGATGACTTCTAAATGCTGCTTTACTTTAGGCTGCTTCGAGGACGCATCCTCTTTATATATACAAGAACCACATAACTTAACCATGTAACTTGGAAGAAATGCTTAGAAGTACCTTGCCAACAGAGAGTGGAAAAGAAGCCGCCTTGCCCAAAATGTCTGGGGTTGTCTGGAGGGATGTCTATTGGAGCCTGTCCTATAAGACAAAAGACATCAAGGAAGCACAGGAAATAAATCAATGTGAGAAATCACACAGAGGCTTCGTCCTGAAAACAAAACCACCAGGTGACTCATACCTCCTAAGACCAGAGTATCTTGATGCTCCTGGTGAGAAGAGAAGAGGATGCTAGGGTTGACATCTTTTGTGCAGTAATGTTCCCATGGGGGGGTTAAGTCTATCACTTTGTCATGGGGCTGTAGTTCCACATCCAGAGTCACCTGAAATAGCTGAGGATATTTTTCTGGTACATCACATGCATCCAACTCAGGCCTAAATAGGGATTTCAAAGAATAAGATCAGTGAAAAACAATGGAACCAGTATGATGTTCGGCACAGAAACCATTGTAGATTGATTCTTAGTTTCACTCTGAGACGCATTTCTAGGGAAAAATCAACCATTAACCAGATGAGAGACTTTACTTTTCTGAGTCTCAGTTTCCTTATCTAGAGAAAAGAGGAAAATAATGCCTACCCATAGAATTTAAATACTACTGCACGTGAAAGCATTCTAGATAGCAGGGTGGATATATCCAGACAGTAAGCACTGGCAGGACCACATCAGTTGTTAAAATAGTGAAATAAGCCCAGAGTTACCACCTTGAGCTCTTGAATGTCTACTCCTAAGCTGACCCCAGCAACTCCCACCTATCACCCCACCTTCAGCCACTCCCTTGCGTTCTCTAGGCCACACTTTAACAATAGCAACTAAGGGTGCTATAATATTTGGTGCAGGGGGTCCCCCAGGACCCTGCTTCAGTGCTCTGGCCTGGCATCCATTCTGACTGGTCATTGCTCATATCATACTGCTGATTCCACTGCCTTCCATGTTGCAAAACACAAAGGGATACACAGACGCAAAGGATCACGGTATTGAAACTCTGTTCCCTCTTTGTTCACTCTTGTTCCCTCAGATGGTATTTTAGACCTTGCAATTTGAAGTCTGATCCACTTGTGTTTAGGACAAATCACACCCAACTGAAAGTTATAAAATGCAACCAGCCTCTGTATGTTGCTAAGCCACACGCTACAGCCCTGAAGCACAGGATTTGGGGGGAAGCTGCAGCATGGCACTAAGGAGCCTTTAGCACTTGACTCCTAGCATTTCACAGCTGCTTGGATTGAAAAGGGATTTTGGCCCAAGTAGCACTCACTTGGTGAACTTTAAAACTGTTGTGTCCAGTGGAATGAATCCAGTATGAAACTGAAGCTGGAATATCTGAGTGTTGGTCACCTAAAAATACAAGAGAAGCACATTACAATCAACCACTGAAAAGGGAATCAGATCCAAAGATTATGTTTGGGGGAGTCATACACCATCAACTGTTTCTATAGCGTCTTTGTTTTCTATGAATATTAAACAACCTCCTCATTTGGAGCTGACCCAGGTTCATTTCTAGCCTCCCCTCTCCACGAACTCTGCCTTGGCAAGCCATTCCTTTATCTGCTAATGCCCTATGTTCTTACACCTTGCAATACTTTGACTCATCCCATTCCTTCTGTCTAGGATGCCCCTGCTCCAACCTCATGAACTCATCCTTCAAGGACCACCTTGAAAGGTCACATCCTCTGTAGCCTTTCTGAACCACCACTGGATAAAACAAACTGCTCCCATTATGACATTTCATCCTACCTCTACAATGGTAGTGGATATTTGTACATGTGTGAATTTCACCTGAGCTCCTTAAAGGCAGAGATACAGTTTTACTCTTGTCAATCCTAAACCCCTAGGCAATGACTGGCACAGAGTATGTACTTAGCAAATATTTAATGAATTAAAATACAATTACTTGCTATGAACATTAGGGTGCATATACCTTTTCAAATTAGTGTTTTCATTTTCTTCAGATAGATACCCAGGAGTGAAATTGCAGGATCATGTGGTAGTTCTACTTTTAATTTGGGCAAGGGGGCGGGGGGACTCCATACTGTTTTCCATATTGGTGTAGCAATTTACATCCCCCCCAACAGTGTACTAGGGTGCCCTTTCCTCCACACCTTTGCCATAATAACACTTGTTATTCCTTGTCTTTTTGATAATAGCCATTCTGATGGGTGTGAGGTGATAACTCACTGTGGTTTTGATTTGCATTTCCCTGATGATTAGTGATGTTGAGCATCTTTGCATGTGTCTGTTGGCCATCTGTATGTCTTCTTTGGGAAAAAAGGCCTATTTAGGTCTTCTGCCCATTTTTAAATTGTGTTTTTTGTTTGTTTGTTTGTTTTTTAACATTGAGTTCATAGCAGCATTATTCACAACAGCCAAGATATGGAAGCAACCTAAGGGCTCACTGACAGATGAATGGATAAAGAAGATGTAATATATGGTTATTACTCAGCCATAAAAAAGAACGAAATCTTGCCACTTGCAACACAATGCATAGACCTGGAGGGTGTTATACCTAGTGAAGTAAGTCAGACAGAGGTAAATACTGTATGCTTTACTTATATGTGGACTCTGAAAACAAAACAAATGAACAAACATAACAAAACAGAAACAGACTCACAGACACATGGAACGAACTAGTGGTTGTCACAGGGGAGAAGGGTGAAATAGGTGAAGGGGATTAAGAGGCACAAATTACCAGTTATAAAATAAATAAGTCACCTGCCCATTTTTAACTGGGTTGTCTGTTTTTTTGATATTAAGCTCCATGAGCTGTTTGTATATTTTGGAGATTTATCCTTTGTCCATTGCTTCATTTGCAAATATTTTCTCCCACTCTGAGGTTGTCTTTTCATCTTGTTTATGGTTTCCTTTGCTGTGCAAAAGCTTTTAAATTTCATTAGGTCCCATTTGTTTATTTTTGGTTTTATTTTCATTACCCTAGGATGCTGGTCAAAAAAGATCTTGCTGTGGTTTACGACAAAGAGCGTTTTTCCTACATTTTCCTCTAAGAGTTTTATAGCGTCCAGTCTTACATTTAGGTCTTTAATCCATTTGGAGTTTATTTTTGTGTATGCTGTTAGGGAGTGTTCTAATTTGATTCTTTTACATGTAGCTGTCCAGTTTTCCCAGCACCACTTATTGAAGAGGTTGTCTTTTCTCCATTGTATATTCTGGCCTCCTTTGTCATAAATTAGGTGACTATATGTCCGTGGGTTTATCCCTGGGCTTTCTATCCTGTACCACTGATCTATATTTCTGGTTTTGAACCTATTTGTAGGGCAGGAATAGAGACGTAGATGTAGAGAACCGACATGTGGACATGGGCGGGGGAAGAGGAGGGTGAGATGAATTGAGAGACTGGGTTTAACAAACCACTACATGTGTAAAATAGACAGCTAGTGGGAACCTGCTGTATAGCACAGGGAGATCAGCTCGGTGCTCTGTGACAACCTAGATGGGTGGGATGGTGGGGGGTGGGAGGGAGGTCCAAGAGGGAGGGGATATATGTATACATACAGCTGATTCACTTCATTGTACAGCAGAAACTAACACAACACTGTAAAGCAATTATACTCCAATAAAAAATAAATAAATAAGTCACAAGGATGTAATGTATAGTACAGGGAATATAGTCAATATTTTATAATAACTCTGTATGGTGTGTAATCTATAAAAATAATGAATCACTATGTTGTACACTTGAAACTAATGTAACATTTTAAGTCAACTGTACTTCAATAAATAAAATTTTTTTAAATGCAATTACCTGTAGCGTTATTTGTGATATCCAAATGGTGGCAATAACGTAAATGTTCATCAAATGATGAAGAGATTAATAAAAGCTATATAACCGTACAATGGAATGTTATCTGGGTATATAAAGAAGTACTGATATAGGCTACAACATGGATGAACCTTGAAAACATTGGGCTAAGTGAAAGAAGCCAGTCACAAAAGACCGCACATTGTATGATTCCATTTACATGAAATGTCCAACGTAGGCAAATCCATAGAAACAGAAAGTAGATTCCTGGTTGCCTAGGGAATGGAGGAGGAGGAATGGACAGTGGCTGCTAAGAGGTGTAGAGTTTCTTTCGTGGGTGTTGAAAATGTTTGGGAATTAGCGGTGCTGCACAACTCTTTGAAAATATTAAAAATAACTGTACACTTCAAAAGGGTGAATTTTATGTTATGTAAATTCTATCTCAATTTAAAAATTGAAAAAGTATGATTACTTAATCCCACATCCTCAATAGAAATATCTCCTCTCACCCCGATCCAAATAGGGCACTATAAAAAAGGCACAAGTTTCTAAAGGGCAAGGTTTGCTCTTTAGTCCTTGGGCTTCCATCTTCTGGCAAAACCATCTGGGGATCTTCCCAGACTGGGGCAGGAACCGGTGTCCCCTGCATCGGCAGGCGGACTCTCAACCACTGCGTCACCAGGGAAGCCCTGCAGTTTTCTTTTTTTTATTGAAGTATAGTTGCTTTACAATGTTGTGTCAGTTTCTGCTGCACAGCAAAGTGATTCAGTTATACATATTTATACATTCTTTTTTAATATTCTTTTCCATTATGGTTTATCACAGGATACTGAACATAGTTCCCTGTGCTATACAGTAGGACTTTGTTGTTTATCCATTCTATAATAGAATAGTTTGCTTCTGCTAATCCCAAACTCCCAATCCATCCCTCCCCCACCTCCCTCCCCCTTGGCAACCACAAGTCTATTTGCTATGTCTGTGAGTCTATTTCTGTCTCTTAGATAAGTTCATTTGTGTCATATTTTAGACTCCATATAAAAGTAATATCATATGGTATTTGTCTTTCTCTTCCTGGCTTACTTCATTTAGTATGATCATCTCTAAGTTCATCCATGTTGCTGCAAATGGCATTATTTCATTCTTTTTTATGGCTGAGTAGTATTCCATTATATATATATATAATCGAATTTTTATATATATATTTATATATACATATATACACCACATTTTCTTTTTCTTTTTCTTTTTTCTCTCTGAATTGGGTCTTCGTTGCTGTGCGTGGGCTTTCTCTAGTTGTGGCAAGAGTGGGGGCTACTCTTCGTTGTGGTGCGTGGGCTTCTCATTTGCGGTGGCTTCTCTTGTTGCGGAGCACAGGCTCTAGGCGCGCGGGCTTCAGTAGCTATGGCACGCGGGCTCAGTAGTTGCAGCATGTGGGCCCTAAAGTGCAGACTCAGTAGTTGTGGTGCACAGGCTTAGTTGCTCCGCAGCATGTGGGATCTTCCCACACCAGGGATCGAGCCCGTGTCCCCTGCATTGGCAGGGGGAGTCTTAACCACTGTGCCACCAGGGAAGTCCCTCTACCACATTTTCTTTATCCATTCATCTGCTGATGGACATTTAGGTTGTTTCCAAAGGTAATCTTTAAATGTTTTTTCTGATTCTAAAACCAGAAGTCACTCAAGCCCAAAGTGATGTACACTCCTATTAAAGGATCAGCTGAGCTTATATCATAATTCTTTCTGAAACCATACCTTAGCCTGTAGCCGGCTTCCAATGGTGGACCTCAAGTGATACATGGAAACAACCACATCTCCTTGCACAGTGATGCTCAAGGGAATGAAGATTTTTCCATCTTGGACACGGTACTCTCTTTAAACAGAGACAAAAGCATACACTGAGAGAGAGTCTAATCTGAAACAATAACACAGGTATACAGGCAGTCTTCTGTGGCTCTGGCCAAGGCACCTGTTGGCCCAGGCCTGAACCCAGGAACCATTTCTTATCTTAAGCAAAGTCAGGAGCACAGCAAGTGCCAACTGGATGCAAACTGGTTCTGCCACAGGATGCCACTGGTCTTATGCCAGATCCTCTCTCTCGAACCCATCTTGATTTCTAGATAAATCAATTGCCCATTAGCAGAAAACGTTTTCCCCAAATACATGTAGCCCTGATGTATTTACCTTGCCCTAACTGTAAATTTATGATAAAAACAGAGAGAGAACAAAGAAGTCTAACTGAGATCAATATAGAAACAGCAGTGAGATGCTCTGTGAGTATCTCATATACCAATTTTGAAATGTAATCTATTTCCAATCAATTTCATTTTCTGTTATCATCTAGTCCCTTCTTCCATATCTCCCACCACCTCCCACTGGTACTTGCTCTTTATTACAGATTCTATAACTTTTTAATTACATGACCATCTACCTAGATGCTCACCTAGAAACCTCATTCGTTCCTGATTCTTCCATTATCGTCACCAATTCTTATCAAGGTCATCTCCTTCTTAAATGTCCAGGTCTTCTGCCCTACACCACTGTCTGAACCCTTATTATAGCTCATGTTAGTCCCTTAGTTTGTATCACCATTTGAAGGGGGGCTACGGCATCCCTTGATTTAATTGTGCTTTTCTATGATTACCACCTATATTGAACACTTTTTAAAATATCAGGCATTTCATAATGTAGTCCTCAAAGGAAGAATAGGATCCAACTTACACAGGAATGGAGCAGTTCACAAGAAGAAATGAAGAAAAGTATCATGACTTACTTCATTCGTTCAAAATCTGCACAAGTTGTATATATTTTGGTTTCTCCAATCAGTACATCACAGTAAGGGCGACATCCATTTCTCTGTTTGTTGAAAAAAGGAACTGGACTGACAGTGATCGACTTAATAGTGAGAGGCTTGAAGTGAGGGCGGTAGGGTTTGTCCGCTAGGAGGTCACACATGTAGCCCAGGTACCTAAAACACAAGACAGACATTCTGTTGGTGCGACCACAGCAGAAGAAATAAGCAGTCGGTTTGCTAGAACGTTTGCTCTCATAAATTATTAACCTACAATAAAAATTTGCTGTGTTAATTCTTTAAACATTAACTGGCAAAAGAGAATGCTGCCATAATTTAGGAAAGCTTTTATCTAGTGACACTGCTGTACTTCCCCCTGAAGAGCTGACAAAGGGGTATTTATTAAATGAAAAAGCTTATGGGCATTTTACACTAGCTCAATATTTGATCTAGCAGATTAAATTTATCAGTTAAGGGCTAGCTTTAGAAAAAATATCAGAATTTATCATCCGACGCAGTTTTAACCCAAGAGGAAGTAAGGAGATGCAGTTTAAATAAGAGAAAGAAGAAACTGTGCCCAAAGAGAGAAGACAATACATCGATTATATAAAAAGGTTTTTCCCCTTTTTTGGGGACATGATACAAATTAGACCATGTCTGCGCCAACCCTGCATCTAGCTGACTTTACCTCCTGTGGGATGGCGAAAGTCCGATTCCTGGTCGCTTTGCGTAGAGTAATCGAACAGCTGGGCCAGGAGTAGAGTAGAGATTACAGAAAATGAACATAGCACCAACCAGAATTGATGATGCTGCCCGTCCATCCTATCAAAGAAAACGTATAAACTTGTCATAAACATGGATCGGTCAGGCACTCAACACTGAGAGTGGCTGGTACTTGCAATTAAAAGAAAGAGGTGAAGGGTGGGGAGTCTGGGCGTGGCGTGTGGAGGACAGAAATCTTAACTACATGTGCCTGTCAGTTCAAAACTGTTCACCTGAAAACCCAAATCTATCCCAGCTATTTAAATCACAAAGCAGCAAGGGAAGACGGATTCTTAGGATACAACTGACTCTCTGCTAACCTAAGAAACCCAGCAATATAAATTAGATTTGTACATATTTACTGAAAAATAATCTAGTTTTCAAAGTAACTTTGGACTTGTAGGATCAGAATAGTTGAGGTCTCTCAGTTTAGGGTGAAGGTAAAGAGTTCTCAGGTTAGGCAAATACTGCTTTTTGGAATATGCGATGTGTGTATTTTACCCAAAGTTATGTTCCTAGATGGATATAAAATAAAGAAGCTTCACCTGATTCAACCGCACTCAGTAAAGGAATGCAAGCGATGACATTCCTGACAGATGGTGAGCAGCTTCTTCTAGAAAACTTTAAGTGACAAGGAGCATCCTGCTTCTGGACGGACTTCACAAAGTTCTTCCTTATACTTGAACGTGCTGAGTTGCAGTCTATTCCACTCAACGATCCTCATTCTTCCTTCTCTCTGGACAAAGTGTAAACCTACTCCTTTCTCCCTGGGACAACCCTTCACATATCTGAAATACTGTCCCTTTCCATCAACTTTTCTATTTTCCAGGTTGAAAACATACCCAATCTGTGATAATTTTATGTCACAACTTGATTGGACTAAGAGATGCCCGAAGAGCTGGTAGAACATTATTTCTGGGTGTGTCTGCGAGGGCGTTTCTGGAAGAGATCAGCATTTGAATCAGTAGACTGAGCGGAGATTCACCCTCACCAAAGTGGGCTGGCATCATCCAACCTGCTGAGGGTCCAAATAGAACAAAAAGGCAAAGGAAGGGAGAATTCTCTTTGTCTTCTTGAGCTGGGACCCCCATCTTCTCCCTGTTCTTGGACATCGGAGCTCTTGGCTTTCAGACCTACACCAGCGGCTCCCTTGGTTCTCAGGACTTCAAACATGGACTAAATGTTACCACTGGCTTTCCTGGTTCTCCATCTTGCAGGAGGCAGATTGTGGGACTTCTAGGCCTCCAGAATCACTTGAGCCAATTCCTATAATAAACCTCCTCTTACATATGTATCTCTACACATATCCTGTCAGTTCTGTTTCTCTGGAGAACGCTACTACACAATCCCTTCAATTCTTCCTCATTTGATGTTCCATTTTAAGAGACATCATCATTCAGTGGACTTCCTCTTAACAGACTCCAGTTTTAAAACAACAGCCTTAAATGTGCTGCCCAGATGTGAAATGCAAGATATAAGATGTGCTCTGACCAAACTAGAGAGGAAATATCATCTTCCTTAGTGTGGTAAGAACCCTCTGCTTTTATTAACATAACCCCAGGCTAAACTAGTTTAAATGTAAGCTAAATCACACCATGAGCTCTTATCGATCTTTCTATTCACTAAAACTGTTAGTTCTTTTTCAAATGATGTGTTAATGGACAAACACACTTAATCTTTTAGAACCAGAATTCAGGACTTTACATTTACCCTGTGTTTAATTTCACACTGGTAGTTTCTATGAAATGACCCATCTGAGAAAACTGAGAAGCTTGCCTCCACATTTTCAAAGCTGTAATAAAAGGGCAACCAAATGCAACCTTTTCCTGGGAGGATGCTGATCCATTAGTCACCTATCTTTGGAAGCAATATTCAGCCAATAGTTGTCTAAATGTCTAAAAATTTAGCCCCAATTCCTCCATCTTGAATATAAGAAATGGGGAAATATCTCGCAGGACTCCAATAAACTATCTCTACTAATCTATTCGTCTTGTTCCGAAAGTTCAGTTGGTTTGATATGTGTGTTCATAATGAATCGATGTGGACTCCTTTTTTCTAAGAGTTTCAAATCATCTGTGCACAAACTGTGTTCGAATTTCACCTTGAATTGCCATCAGGCTCATCAGACTGTAACTTTCCAGGATCAACCTCCTCCATCTTTTGGAAAAAAAATCTCCTCTCCTTTCTTCACTGGCACTCTTCTTCCTGTTTCCTCAATACTGCATAAGGAACCCATAATTGCTTTTCCAAGTGCTTTTAGCATTCTGTCACATAATTTAAGTCTAGAGAGTGGATTATTTTTAAGTATTGTGACGCTCTTTTACTATCTCCCTACCTCTCAGCTTTGTCTTAATTATCAGTGTTACTCCCTTTCTAGCTTGACATCTGTTCCCCCATGAAGGAACAGAATAAAGGACTTAAGATTATACCGTGTGCCTCCAGCATTTGTTGTTGTCCTTATTCCAAGGACAGTTTTCTTTAAAAAGACATTTTTCTCAATCTTAATTCTTTTTAGAATTTAGTCTTCCTGACACTCTTTTAACAGGTTCATGGCTCTTAGATATGTGTTCCCTCCTTTTATCAGCCATGCAGGTCTTTTTTAAAGTTTTCTTAGTTTTTTTAATTAAAAGATGAATATATGATTATTTTTAATAAAACAGCAGTATATATAGGATAAAAATAAATGCTCCCACCTCCAGCTGCAATTCCACTTCCAAAGACTTGGTGCAGACTTCCAACTCATGCATGTCCTTTTTCAGTAAGCCTAGAGAGCAGGCTATAGGGTCTTCACTCTTTGTATGTCTCTTCTTTTTTCTTCTTCATTGGGTTTTTATTTGTTATGATTGTATCATTAGAACTGGGAGCCTCTGGTCTCTCTCGAGCCATCTTCTCTTACAAAGCTGCCAGACCTAGGCTCACTGAACTTTTAGAAAGTTCTCGAGTGAAGAAAAAAATCACCAAAGTACCTAAAGGCTGCTTAGTCTCTAAAAATAATCTGTCCTTTATACAACCTGTTCTGTCTCTGAAAGGAAAACCCTTTGGCCTTTCACATTAAACTCCTATGAAGCACCAAGTGTTCTTCTTTTATTACCAAGAATTTGGGGTTGTGAGATGGAAAGAAGAAAAAATCTCAGCTTTCATCCCTCTTTTAGCCAACTAGCTCTCAAGAAAGAGGGAGAAAATCATCAACTAAGATTATAGCAAAAAATACACCTTGAAGTTTACAGAAGCAATGAATAGTTCTAGTATTTATGCTCAGATTTCATTTGTGTGTTCATTTCTTTATATATCCAATCGCTTATTCAAATCTTTCATACCTTGTGACTTTCTGTTTGAATAGAAAAAAAAAATCCCACAAGGACTCAGAGGCAAAAAATATACACATCAATTTTCACTGCAAAGTAAAGGAGCTGTTACAGTGGAGGATTCCTGGACTGAATGTCAATATTATGAGATAGTGTGAGTGTGTTTTGTGTTTGGTAATTGCAATCATTGTTGCTTTTGTTGTGGTCATCCATTTACAATGCTTGGTGTCAGTTTATTTATCTCTTGTAAAAATAAAATACAGTGTTAAAAAAAAATATTTCATACCTGGGATTCCAAAGTAAAAAAGGCACAGTTCTTGCCCACAGGATGCTAACAGTCTAGTGGGGAAACAGGCAGGCCACCAGAGTATGATGATGCAGTATATTAAATTTGCTTAAATCCAAAGACATTTAGATATATAGGTTGAATGTCCATATTGTCAAAAAAGATTTTACCTAAAGTTGAGTTTTAAACAATAGGCAAGAGCCCTCCAGAGGAAGGGTTGGGGAAAGGGACTCTAGGAAGTCAGTGGTCAGAAAAATCCTCAGTTCCACTGGGAATTGCTATAAAATACAGTCAATCTATGTGACTACTTATAAGGGCATAGATGTCTTTTTATTTCATTTTTATTCAAACATAAAGGTAAGAAAAGAATATTCCAGTGTGCTTATGTCAATTCTATTCATCCAAAACTCAATGGCATTTTTGCCCATGCACACACAGCTCTTGTTTCTATCTCTTCTATAATAGTTAGCACATTCCAGAGGCCCTGTATCATGTGGGTTGTATACATATCTGCCTCTCCCACTGGTATTCGAGCTTTAGGGCAAGAATAATAAGTTTTCCCCTCATTTTATATCCTTCACATCACCTAATTCCTAAGCGGGTTCTTAAGAAATGCTTATTCAACTTAAGCACTACCTGGTTCACCAGTCTGTGTAAGGCCATTTGTATTTGACCAAACCAAACCAGCATGAATGATAGCCACAACAGCAACAAGAAAAGGTTACTCACCAAGCAATGGACAACACAGACGTTTTTGGGATTCTGTAGTAGCCAGTTATACATATTCCGACACACAGCAAAGAGGTTGTGCAGACTGGGGGCCTGCCTGATGGGCCAACTGCATTCTGAGACCTAAAGGAACACAGCGGAAGGAAATGAATTCGCCAAGCGACTTCCTCTCCATGGGCAGGTAGCACACCAAACAACTTCTGGAAGTGACACTACATTCTCTTTTAATACAGCAGAAAGAGTTGGGAACAGGGTCCAAACACAGAAAGAAGAGTTTAATCCTGCAATTTTTTTAATACAAAAATTCTGTTTCGGTAAACATATTTTGAAATATTGGGTTGGCCAAAAAGTTCCTTCGAGTTTTTGTAAGCGCTTACGGAAAAACCCGAACGAACTTTTGGCCAATCCAAAACATTTAAAATTAAACTAGATGATTTAACATACATATTTGGATTTTTAAAGGTTCCAGTATTTGGATTTCAAAGGTTCAATGTTCCACTGCATTTAATTTCTATTTAGTATAAAATGTTTTGACCTGCCTACTAGATGCTTAATTATAGGATTACATTATAAATCCTGCACTATCCCTAATTTTATCCAAGATGATAAAAGTGAAAACACGAAAAAGTGCTGCTGGATAAGCTAAAGATAGGCTTTTTCAAGGGTCTTATTTCTTCCTCTTTTAATGAGGGAACCTACAACTCCATGGGGGCAACCTCTAGCATTTTCATTCATCTAACACACATGTTCATTTTAACACATTATAGGATATCAGCTATGTTCCTAGAATTCTGCTTGGCTCTGATCTGTACAACAGTCATATAAGACAGGTACTAATATGGTCTCTATTTTACAGATAAGAAAACTGACTCTCAGAGGTTGTCTTGTCTAACGTCACACTGCTGGTCAGTACCAGCATTGCAACCCAGGTCTTCTGAGTATAAGTCACTTTGCTGCAACAGTATACTGGTTGAGATTATCATTTGCCTCAAAATTCTAGGCATGAGCCTCAATCGATTAGGTATTTATTAATTTAACAGCAAGGAAAAACTTAGGCAAACTTCATGACCTCTCTAAGCCTTTCTCCATAAAATGTCATGAATGATACCTACCTACCTGCCTCATAGGGTTGTGGCTACTACATGAGAATGTATTTCAAGGGCTTAGCTCAGTATCTGACATACACAAAGTGATCAATTAATACTGGCTATCATTATTATTATTATTTTATCAGGTAACTGTCAGTGCAAAGCCCTAAGGTCAGATAGAGCTAGCTATGTTTGGAAAAAATGAATGAAACCCTATATGGCAAAATCATAGACTGAAGGGTCAGATCATACCAGGCCTTGTTAAGAACTGAGAGAAGTATTTAAGAAGGAGAGTGACTCTCACATTTTCCAAAGACCTCTCAAGGTCCAGTATGGAGAACAGATATAGATGACACAAGACAGAAGTCAGAGAGTACAGTCAGGTGGCTATATTAGGAATTTAAGTAAGAAATGATGGTGGCTTAGGCTGGATGAGTGGCAGTGGGACACACAAAGACTTGAGGGATTCAAAAAATAGAGAGGAAGTGGAATGCCTGTACAAGACTCAGGGACTGATCACAGGGTGGCAGTGCATGAGTATGGAGGGGTATGTGGAGGGGGAGCAATCGAGGATGACTGCTAGGTTTCCAGCCTGAATGGCTGGATAAAAGGATAAAAGGATGGCAGGTGCCACTGGCTGATACAGGGAATTCTGGAGAAAACAACAGGTTTTATACAGATGGTGTCATCAGAAAGTGTCTGCAACACTAACACCACTGGTCTCAGAAAACCCAAACGTCCCAAATTCTTTACATTTAAGAGTGGGGAGAGAGAGGCAGGAATAATCTGTTTGGTTCATGCTTTTCTAGTAACTAGATAATAACTAGTCAAAATATAAGTGGGAAATTATCTGTGGTCTCTAGAGCTGACACCTGAAAGCAAACACACGGAGTTTCTCTCTCTCTCTGTGGCTGCCAAAAAACCCATTCTTTTTGGTTAATTTGTAACTTTTTTCCTACAAAATGATTGTGGGTAGCGTCAGGGGACCTTCCAGGTTATTAATTTTCCTAGACCTTTGAGAATGACAGGTATAGTTTATTAAACAAAGTAGAGGAAATGCCTAACAAAGCTACCGAACAATCCAGGGTGACCCAGTATTGGGCCTCTGTCGATTTAAACTCCATAACAGCTTGCCCCTTTCACCCAACATGATTTGGGTCTATTTCTGGCCGATTCTTTATCCTCAGATAGATTCCCCATTGACAAGTTCTCAAGGAATGGAAATAATGTATTGATTAAAACCAGAATAATTGGGAAGAAAAATTTTGCCATCAGAGGAATTGCAAAATATACTTTTATACAAGCTGCTTCCTGCCTGTGATGTTTTTCTTTCCCTTGGTAAATTTCTATTCATACTCCAAAGCCGAAGTTCAAGTGTTCTCTTGTCTCCCACAGTTTCTCTAACACCCACAGGCAGAAGTGCTTAGTCATCTCAGTCATCTTTGTCCATTTTCACCTGTTATAGCTTTCACCAGTAGAGCAAAATGGTGAAGCCACAGTTGGGTTTTCACCTTAGCTTTACCACTTACTACCTGATTCACCTTAGACAAGTTGCTAACCTCTCCAAGCCTCAGTTCTCTTGTGTGTAAAATAAAAATGGTGGTAAGAATTAAGGAGCACAATGTAAACGCAGTAAGTGCCAGCTTATTGTATTCAAATTAACTGTTTATGTCTGTCTCCCCCTCTAGACACTAAGCTCCATGAGAAGAGAGACCATTTTTCATTTTTGTAACCCAAGTCCAGAGTCCATGTGCTAGTCCAATGGCAGGCACTCAGTAGGTATTTGCTGAGTGAATCAATGAGTGAAAGAACGAAGAATGAACCCTATTTGGCAATCCCTTTTTTTTTTTTTTGTGGTACGCGGGCCTCTCACTGTTGTGGCCTCTCCCGTTGCGGAGCACAGGCTCCGGACGCACAGGCTCAGCGGCCATTGCTCACGGGCCCAGGCGCTCCGCGGCACGTGGGATCTTCCCAGACCAAGGCACGAACCCGCGTCCCCGGCATCCACAGGCGGACCCCCAACCACTGTGCCACCAGGGAAGCCCGGCAATCTCTTCTTATAATAAGATTTGTCTTTGTCTACATGTAAAGTACCTTGAGGAAGGAACCGATTTTGTTGTTTTTTTAGGTTGCGACCATGTAAAAGTGTAGGAAATTTGTTTTCTCAGGCAGTATCTTTAAACCTTTTAGAAACTGTATGTCACTCCTACAAACACTAAATGTCAATATCTGAGTCTCAGCTAAAAGCTGGCTAAACTGTTCTTAGCACAATAGGCTAATTGTTCAGAATCATTAAACCAATCAAGTAAATAATATTAATTTAAAGTACTGCATAATTACATATTTACTTGATATATAATTATACTCCATTAAGCAAACATACAATTAGAATTTTTTAAAAGCATGTGCTCTGTCTAAAGGGGAAAAACATTTAAGGCATCAACAAAATCAAAAAAATTTTTTAAACGAATTCAACCCCTGCAAGTGATTTCTGTAGCCCTGTGAGGTTCACAGCTTCATGCAATAAGCACAATCCTTGGGCAGGTGACACTTCACGATGCTGCCTCCAGTCACTCTGAACCCCTCCTGGAGCTGTAGAGCATCAGAAAACGCCATATGGATTACAGGCTGCCATGACACCACCCAGTGGGAAAGGAGGCCAGAACAGCACCAGGGCTGGATGCCATTTGGTTTTCATCTTTCTGTCTCCCCAAGCACGAGATAAGAAGACAGAAGCATCCCATTTGCTGAGCCTAAGAGCAAAAGGGGCTACGGAGAATCAGACTGAAGAGCCATATCCAGTGTCTTAAGAACCTGACACCATTTTGGGAGGACAGGAGTACTTCAGGCAATAATTTATTTGGCATTTTATTATTGTTAATGGTAATTATAGCTTACACTTACTGAATGTTTACTCTAAGCCAGACATTGCTATCAAATGTCTTCCTTACAGCAAACCTAAAGAAAAATTTTCTATTTGTGAGATAGGAATCCTTGTTATCTCCATTTTATACGGGAGAAAACCGAGCTTTAGATGAGGTGAAGTAACTTACCCAGGAAGAGGAACAGCTGAGATGCGAATCTAGGATTATTTATAAAATTCAAAATTTGTGCATATTATATGAATTTCACCTCAATAAAAAAATAATAAAAGTTTGTATACTGTCTGATGATTATTAACTAGAATTCCATCTTACATTTGTGAGATAGTTATGGGATCAAGTGGTGGCTATTTTTTTACCAAAGTTACTAAGACATTCAATTCACTGAAGGCTGCAGAACTAGAATGTGGGGCTTCCTGGTCCTCTGGCTCCCAGGCCAGGGATATTTTTCTGCCCCATTATTTCCTGTCCTTACACTGATACACAGTGGCAGAGGACAGATGAATATAATCTATAAAGTCTCTCCGCATGGCCAACTCCCTTCACCAACCAGCAAACCAGAGCAGAAACAACTGGGAGCTATGGTGACCTCTTTGATGAATTCTGGAAGGAAAAAGGAAAAAAAAAAAAAAATGTGACCTTCAAACAATCCTTTAAGAAACCCAAGTTGATCATATATTTTCCTAAAATTAAGTTCTTTGCAAAGAGGAAGAAATTCTACAAGATTATGCAGTTTAGAAATAGTCGAAATAAAAGAAGATTCTAAAAGAACCAGCTGGGTTTATCTTTTCAATGCTACTAACTGAGCTCCTTCAGCACACCCCTTCCTGGTGAGACAGAGGAAGGAGGCTCAAAGTGGCACTGGAATAGCATTATCAGAATGTAAGAACTTTAGGGCAGGCTAGCCCTAAAGGCTAGCAGGCCATTCATCTGCTTTTCCATTTATTGCCAACAGCAACACCAAGAAATGTGTAAAGCAGTAGTTCCTGACATTCTAGGGCAGAGCTATAAAACCTTCTGTGCAGAAATGGAACCAGTGCACACACACATACACACAGAGTAAATGGCTATAGTGTTTACTTGGGGGATGATGAACAAGGTTTGGGTCTAGATACTAGTGATGGTTACAGAATATTGTGAGTGAATTTAATGCTGCTGAATTGTACATTTACAAATGCTTAAAATGGTAGGTTTATGTTATGTGTATTTTACCACAATAAAGAAAAAACAGGAGTGAAAACAGACGGTTAAACTCTCTGAAGCCCATGCATGGATCGAAATATACAGTGGAACCATGTCTTTTAAACTCAGATTCAGAACATCTGGCTTAGATGATGCATCTCATTGGTCTACAGGACTTCACTGTCAACATCAGGATGTTTATTTCCTCAAGGTAGATACTGGCTAAGAAGAGTCAAAACACTGACATTCAATATCTCCTCTGCAGTCCTGAATAGGTATTCTAGCACTCTGAATGAAGGGCTATCTGCCACGTTTTGTTTTGAGTCAAATCCTCTGCTAAAATTGAAAGTAAACACAGAGTCCTATTTTAACATTCTGTTACATACGCAAATACTAAGGAATTGCTATTTAATTATTTCATATGATTCCTGTCAACCCATGTGGTTTCTAAGCCTAAAAGTGAATCAAAATACAGAGTGATGCCCCTCAAAAAAGTAAAATCTTCCTAGAAACAGCCTGTCTCTGTCACCACCGTCTTTATCTCCAAACACACGTCACATAATAAAAAGGTAAAATGACTGAGTTCAGGGTTCAAGGCATAGAGATATAGACACAGCTGGACTCCTGTGAGTCTATAAATAAAACCAGTCTTGTGTTTGGTCTTTTCCAACAGTGGTATTTATAGAAGTCTTGGCCATCTACATTTATTAAAATAAGAATTAGCTGCAGACCTAGCACTCCACTGGTCTGGAAGGAGGAGAAAATGATTTCAGGCCTCAAGGACTGTAAGATGAGAACCAAGAACACTTTTCTAAGTCATGCAACAGTGGGATGCAAATCAATTTGCGGTGTTAGTGCTGGGAAAAGAAAGGACTAGGAACTTGAAAAGAGACGTAGCCACATCAAAAACAGAGCTAAGGGGCTTCCCTGGTGGCGCAGTGGTTGAGAGTCCGCCTGCTGATGCAGGGGACACGGGTTCGTGCCCCGGTCCGGGAGGATCCCACATGCCGCGGAGCGGCTGCACCCGTGAGCCATGGCCGCTGAGCCTGCGCGTCCGGAGCCTGTGCTCCGCAACGGGAGAGGCCACAACAGTGAGAGGCCCGTGTACCGCCCACACACACACACACACACACAAAAACAGAGCTAAGATGAAAATACTAAGGCTGTGGGACTGTCCTAAGATGCAACTGAGGGTTGAGGGAGCTAGGTCAGAGGGTCCTCTTCCAGTCCCCAGAGTTCTGGGACTATCTATAAAGGGCTAAAGGTGCAGTGCAATCCTGCATTTTAGGGGAAAGAATTGGAAAAGACTTGTGGTATGTGGAAATCCTCCCCTTAGCGAAATGTGGCGAACAAAGAAGGGGTGGGGGTGTGGCACGCGTGGCCTTTCAGGGAGTGAGAGCAGCTCATGCAAAGAGACTGTGCGTCTCCCCTGGTGGGAGCATGGTTCTCATACAGTGGAGAACAGTGAAAGATGAGGTAGAGAGGCACAGAGGCGAGATCTTGCGGAGCCTGGTAAGACACAGACTACAGTTTGCATGGAGAAGAAATAACCCCACCGCTTTCACCTAGACAAGACTCATGCGTCAAGGTCCAGCTCTCACTGCTGTCTCCCTTTACTAAACTCCCTCAGTAGGTACTGTAAATATTATTGTCTTTAGAACGTCCTGACTTCTCTCTCCAACTAGGCTTAAGTGCCTTGAGAATAAGAATCAAACTTTTTTTAGTTAATTAATTAATTAATTTTATTTTGGCTGCGTTGGGTCTTTGTTGCTGTGCACGGGCTTTCTCTAGTTGTGGCGAGCAGGGGCTACTCTTTGTTGCAGTGCACAGGTTTCTCATTGCGGTGGCTTCTCTTGTTGCAGAGCATAGGCTCTAGGCATGCGGGCTTCAGTAGATGCAGCACACGGGCTTCAGCAGTTGCGGCGTGTGGGCTCAGCAGTTGCAGCACGTGGGCTCTAGGGAGCGCGGGCTTCAGTAGCTGTGGTGCATGGGCTCAGTAGTTGTGGCTTGCGGGCTATAGAGTGCAGCCTCAGTAGTTGCGATGCACGGGCTGAGTTGTTCCAGGGCATGTGGGATCTTCCCACACCAGGGATCGAACCCGTGTCCCCTGCACTGGCAGGTGGATTCTTAACCACTGCGCCACCAAGGAAGTCCCAAGAATCAAATTTTTATTTGATATCTATGTGTTCAACAATTCTTGGCAGGCACATTCAACCTTCTGAGAGACATTTCTTAGCCATGCCAGGCACCGTTCCAGGTAGCAAATAAAATTAACGTGTTCCCTGCTCTTCTAGGGCAAGTGAGAGCAGTCTGGGGCAGATATTCCATATGCAATTCCTGGTTTCTTTGGTAAGACTGTTAAGTCTGGTCACAAAATACATAGTTACACTAATTGATGCCTTTCTTTAAATATCTTTATAAAAGAGCTTGCTTTTATAAATCATATATACATATAAGAGATACCTTTATATGCATGAATGCTTCTATAATGATATTACATCTTTATTTACTTCCAGAGGGAAAATTTTTCAGATTATCACAAATATTTCAAGATTAAATAAAATTTCTATGAAATATTATACAGGATGTTCCATGGTCCTCCAGTTATAGAAATGATGGCACCATGTGTATCACTGAGTCACTTTGCTGTAGAGCAGAGACTGGCACAGCACTGTAAATCAACTATGCTTCAATAAAAAACAAATCAGAAAAAAGAAAGAAAGAAAGAAAATGATGGCACTGAGTCTCCAAACAAGAAAAATCAATTCAAAACATTTGCATCTGAATTAGAAATAAAATAGCTACCCACATTTTTATTGGATGCTAATTCCCTTGCTCTGAATTAGGTAATAGATGGAATAAGAGGTGGAAGGGCAGTTAACTACAGGGACTATTAAAGAGCTGCATTTGAAATCTCCGTTATAGAATGGGAATTGGGACGAAACCACTTTAGAATGGTTTTATCAGTGCTTCTCAGAGAGTGGCTCACAGGGCAACAGTAGAAGTAACACCCAGGAAGTTGTTAGCAATGCAGATTCTCACCACACCCCTCTGCTGAACCAGAAGTGCCAGGCCCAGGTGTTTAACAAGCCCTCCAGGACATTCTGATGTACACTAAAGCTTGAGAACCACTGGGTTACCTCTTGCCTATTTTGAAAACACTCTGGGAAAAGAGAATCCTTCACAAAATTCTCCCTTATCTTACTGAACATTAGGGCAGAAAGTGGTCTAAGACAGCATACAGACTCTCTTCTAGTTTTTACTGATCAGGAAACTGACGTCCAGAGATTATTAATGGCAAGTAAAATTTGGAGCAAAATGTGTTCTGGCATCAAAGCTGAGATCCTCAATACACAGTACACACAACCAGCTACCATTTTGCATCGTTGAAATCAAGTTTCACTTTAAAGGGTCCAATGTGTAAAACCCCTTTCTATTTATTAATAAATCCAGATGTAGCTGAAGAACCAGTCATATCTAAAGGCTAAGTCAAGAGTTTTGAAAATGTTCCTGAGAGAGAAAAAGCCTGATTTGAGTGAGTAAATCAAGAATTCAGTGGCCAGAAATATCAGGCTTAACATCAGATTCAAACCAAAGCCAGCTCTCACAGCTCCTTAACTAGACTGAAACTAGAACTATTTCTCTGCCTAGTTCTAAAAGCTCCTTGAGAGGATGATCCAGGTTTCCAGGTAATACTGTCAGCCCTGAGTAATGGCTAAGACACATGCCTGTAGTCTTGGGCAAGTTACCTTACCTCTCTGTGCCTCAGTTTCTCCATCTACTTCAGAGGACCGTTGAGGGAATTAATGAGATATTGCATATAAAGTTCCTGGAACACTGTAAATGCTCTAAAAATGTTGCTGCTGCTCTCACTGCTCTAAATATTAGCAATAGTATCACCAAACCTACAGTGTGGACTGTTTATGTGCTACACCTCACTGATGAAACACATACCTTCACCAAATGTCAGAAAGCTATTTCCATTAATACTGGTGTGTCTCTACTGGTTTAGCCACACTGCCTCATCGTGATGCCAAAGCAGCAATAAGGAAGGGTGAAAGGCATCATTAGTGCTCCAGCATAAGGGTCTCCAACTGCCCTACGTAGCAGTCGATCTCCACTGAGCCGCACAGCAATGTGCCCTAACAACTGAGCAACCAGCCACAGCTGATTTGAGGCCCTCAATTAGATGGTATCTTACTGACAGAGAAACTTTCCTACAAATATCCTCACCCAAGGAAAAGCCTCAGAATATCTCATAACAGCCTAATAAAAATTCTGTGGATAGAGAAGTGTCCAGAGTATATAGTTTTTCAGCTCCATGTGCCGAAAGGCAAAGGCTTTGAGGATAGCTCTTAAGGGGGAAAATACCCTCTTATATCTTCAACCTTGTGATCAGAGCTAAAATTCCTTACCCTGCTATGAAACTTGGCAGTTCGATAAGACTTGGGCGACAGATTGTACACCGTGTAGTGGTCAAGATGTCTGGAATCCAAAAAGCTTCGAATGTCATCAACCTGATTTCTGAATCCTATGTCAACACTGTCCAGAGGAAAGGACATCACTGGAGGAAGGGTCACACAGAAAAAAAATTGGTTAAACAGGTCTGCTGTCGCGATGGGCAGCCATTGAAAGCTGAGCTATTGGGCAGTTAATAAACATGAGAAACTTACCAATAATTCTGGAGGTAACATAAGTGAAGTCTAAATCTCCCTTCGTGTAGCTAAAAGCAAGACAGGAAAGGGCACTCATTAAAATGATCCAAATGTCCCACGATTTCTCTCTCTCAATCACTTGCACATCATGACCTGGGACACTTCCATCGAGTAGCTATATTCTGACTTCCCTTCAGGCCTTCCCCCTAACAAGTAAGCACTGTTGATAGAAGACAGCCCACACCCTCAGGAGCACACACCTAGCACTCCAAACACGGCATGCAGCTAGGGGGTAGGGGAGGAAGTGATGGAGAAAGAACAAAGGACCCTTTTTTTTTTGCCTACCAGGCGCTAGTTGGGGATTGAAAGTAAAGGATACAATTACTGTTGAAAAAAATTAAAATGTTGATTAATATGTTGGACTTCACATTTGAATTTCTGATTTAAAACCACATATTTTAACTTAAAGTGACCCTACAACTTTCTAATTCCTAAGAATAAAAAAAGAATTCATATGGCCTGCTTGTAAAAGTTTCACACAGTAGAAGGGTAGAAACTCCTCCCAGTAAATAAGTTTTAAAGGGCTATTAAGATACGAAAACAAAATTCTGTTTTGATTACAATCCATAAGTATTGCTTATTTGGATTGCATGTGCATTACTGTCTCATTTAATTCTCAAAACACCTAAAGACATAGATCTTACCAGGGTATCAAAGCAAAGCTCAGAGAGGTTAATTAATTTGCCTTAGGTTAACAAGGGGAGATACTGCATTAGAATTCAGGATGCTGGATTCGAAAGCCAGGGATGGCAACCACTATCCTCTAACGTACCAAGGGGCCGAGTCCTCCCAGCCTATGCCTGTAGCTTCCGAAGGACTCAACTTTGCGGCTTCAATGGCATTCCTAGTCAATCAGATCCCATGCAGTTGCATCACAAAATTGATAGTCTTTGAGCCAGACAAGCAGTTGGCAGGTAATCAGATCCTTGGGGGGCATGGAGTCCATTAACTTAATGGGGAAGGACACACATACCTGGTAACAGATTGTATAACTCTGGAAGACGTGTCTTTGAGGGTGTCTTTCAAGTTGTCCTTTAGGTTACTAAAGAGCCTCCCTGCACCTCCTTTCACCATGTCAAAGAGACCTCCCCCATAGCTGGGCTCCATGTCTGGAGACGAGGCACCTGCCAGTGAAAATCAGAAAAAGAGGTAATAGCACAGACTACACAGGAAACCAATCCCTCTTTGTTCCTGAAACATACGCAGACCGTCTTCGGGAGTCTGGGACAGATATTCCTGCAAGTTATGTCATGCTTCCAGAACTTACTGACTCTGGGTTACAGACAGCAGTCTGCTGGTCCTCAGATGAGACCAAGGAAAGCCCCTCACCAAGTTCTAGAACAGAAACCTCCAGAGCTGCATATCCAATACTGTAACCACATGTGCCAACTGAGCGCTGGAAATGTGGTTAGTCTGAATTGAGACGGTGCTGTGAGTATCGAAGTGTCAAAGTGCAAAAAATGTAAAATATCTCATACTTTTTTTTACAATGAGTACATTTAAAATGATAATATTTTGGATATATGGAATTAAATAGATTATACTATTAAATTAATTTCACCTGTTCTTTTTTAACGTGGAGACTAGAAAATTTTAAATTGTATATGTGGCCTGCATTATACTCCTTTCAGGCAGTGCTGAGGAAGAGCAGCAGTCAGCTGAGAAGTGAGTACAGGGACCTCCTCTGGCCTTCGATGGAGTTAACTGTGTTAGAAGACTCCTTCTACGGCTATCTCGCAAAGTAATAGTTCACTTCCATCCTGGGAAAGTATTTTCTGAAGGGCCCTTATAACAGCTTTTAAGCTTAAGTACGCATAGTGGTCACTGGTGTTATTTGTCAAGTATGTCAGGTTCTCCTCCCTGACAGTTTCATAAAATTGTACTTTCTGGCTCTTTGTGACTGGCTCTAGTCCAGAGCCTCTCAACCTTGGCACTATTGACCTTGGGGCCGAATACTTCTTCGCTATATGTGTGTTGTGGTGGCTGGCAGGGGGAGGGGTGGATTGTCCTGTGCATTGTAGGGCGTTTAGCAGCATCTCTGACCTCTGGTGACTAGGTAGCATCCCCCCCCCTTCTCCAGCTATGACAGCCAAAATGTCCCTAGACATTGGCAAAATTAGCCCTGTTTGAAAACCAGCACTCTCGTTTATAATGTGAGTGGAAATGTTGTGTGTCTCTCTCAGTCTGGAGCATTTAACTGTTAGGGTGAGATTATCCATGAGAACTATTATCCATAGTTCTCATTCCCATATATTCTCTCTCTCTCTCTCTCTCTCTCTCCATAGCAACCCACAAAGTCTGAGATTGTGGCTACTCTGTCCAGGACTCCTGGCTCCCAGAGTAACGAGCTTGTGGCAGAGCTCTCAGCTGACCCTTGATGAATATGTACCATGAATGAGGAATAACCCTTTATTATTAGAAGCTACCCCATTCCCATTTTAGGACTGTTCATTAACATAACTTAGCTTATAAAGATTGATACAGGAAGGAAGTAGGAATCTGTGTAGAGGAAGCTAATGTAAACAACAGGCAGGTAGGCTGTACAGACCAGCAGTGAAGAGCGTGAGTCACTCTTACCTGGGTTCTGGCAGGAAGAAAGATTCCTGACTGTAAAACAGGGATTAAAAATAGTGCCTACTTCACAGGGAAACATAAAATGAGTGTACCTTAAGCATAGTACCTACCACATTTAGGGGTTAACAGATTGCAGCTATACTATTATTATGCCACACCCTGAAATTCCTATGTTGATGATATTTTTTAATCTTTGTTCACTTATCAACTCTTTGATGACAAAGGGCAAGAATGACATCTCTTCCTTTTAGAAAATTGCAGTATTTGTTCTATACTTCAAAATATGTTAGGAGGATAGATCCCTGGATCTCAGGTACAGCAGAACACAGGAACTTATTTAGCTTACAAGAGCAAACCTCTGTAACTTTGACTCTGTTGCTGAATAAGCTTCCTTCCGTGCTTTCCTCAGGACAAGGGAGGTGCATATCTATATTCCAACCAGATCAGTTATTTTAAGTGACAGGTAGATGCATGCATGTGGACAATGGTTAAATGTGCTTGTGGAAAGTCTGGAGAGAAAATTTTAAAACAAACAAAGTAATGAAGATGGATCTCACATTAAGTGTTCTTACAAAACAAAACCAGAAAAAAAAAAAAACGAAAAAACAAGCCACACAAAGGAACACAAGAAACTTTTTGGACGTTGTGGTGATAGTATGATGAGTATATGCATATGTCTAAACGCATCAAGATGTATACATTAAATGTGTGTGATTTTTGTATACCAGTTATACCTCAATAAAGCTAAAAAATTAATTGCAGAAAAAGGAAAGTTGGAGGAGGAATTTGTAGATTAAAATGTCTTAAAAGATAAATCAATAAAGTATAATGCATGGAACTTAATCCAAAGAAATTATAAAAAGTTAATGACATTTATGGGCAATTGGAATTGGAACAATTAACTGAGTATTTGATGTTAAGGATTTATTGTTAATTTTAGGTGTACTAATTATACTGTAGTTATGTTACATATAGTCTATCTTTTAGAATACTGAAACATTTATTATACATTTTTAAAAACTGCAATGTTTAACATTTAAAAAAATAAACGGAGAATAATAAAAAATACTCATGTAATTAGAACCTGAATTGCTAACGCTTATATAGCACTTACTATTTGCTAGGTATTATTCTAAACATTTTACCTACGCTCATTCATTTCACCCTCACAGCATACCTATGAGGTAGATAATATTATTTTCCCATTTTATACATCAAAAAACTGAGGCACAGAGGTTAAGCAACTTGTCTAAGGGTATACAGCTGGTAAGTCAAGGGCAGAGTTGGGATCTGGGCCCTATGCAAACTTTACAACCATATCTTTCTTCTCCTAGTACTATCTTGAATTTAATATTTATCATTCCAAATAATTTCTTTAAACTTTTATTTCATATGTAGGTATCCATAGGCAATACATTAATATTGTTTTTCACACTTTCAAACTATATATAAATGGCTTTCTGTTTGCAACTTTATTTTTTTCACGCATCATTATTTAAAATTCTTCTCTGCTGATACCACATATACCTTTAGCTCACTTAAAGTATGCATCCATTAGCCCATAGATG
Source organism: Delphinus delphis (assembly GCF_949987515.2). NCBI lineage: Eukaryota > Metazoa > Chordata > Mammalia > Artiodactyla > Delphinidae > Delphinus > Delphinus delphis. The sequence continues at coordinate 55,731,997 of NC_082683.1, read as the reverse complement.
GATACTAAGATTATTGTCTATAACAAACAATGTGGTGATGAACACATTGGCTTGATTACATGTGAGAGATCTCTCTAGGTTACGCCTAGGAGTGGAAATCTGCTTGGAGATGGGATACACACATCTTCAAATTTCTAGATATTAACACATCATTTTCCAAAGTAGCTGTATCAGCTTAAACTCCCACTAGTAGTACATACGAGCTCCGTCACTCTACATTCTCCTTAACACTTGGTATTGTCAGACTTTAACATTTTTACCAATCTGGTGAATGAGACAATATCTCCTCTTGGTCTTATTTGTGGTTTCCCCCAATTATTAGTAAGGTGAAGTATTTTTTATTGTGCTTACTGGCCAGGCAGCTGTTCTTTAAATCATACTTCACGTATCTACTAAACTTCTATGAGCCGTTTAGATGTTCATATATATACCTATAAATACATGTTAACTGTTGTGTACTTACACCCTGATCACAAGAGGTTTTGATGCCTAAGTCACCATTAGGCATCTATTTGAAAACAAGGCTCTATTAGAAATTACAAAGAACAATCAATGCAGGTGAATAAACAAATGAATAGACACATGGACAAACACTGATAATGTCTACCACTTACTGAGCTCTCCCACGCACCAGGAGCCCCACTTGGACTTCTATGTTAGTACAATTTCACGTTCTGGGAAATAAGGAGGGTGTTTATTATCCCCATTTTATAGGTGAAGAAATGGAGGCTCAAAGAAGGGAAGCAACTCACCTAAGATCTCAGCTAACAAGCGGTAGAGCCAGGGATTCAAACTCAGGTCTGTACAATTCCCAAGCCTACACTGCATCTCCATGTCACGCTATTCCACAGCTCCATATTAGCCCACAATTCTCACAGCTGTAATCAGGAAAAATCCTTGCCTGCCTTACACACAACCACCCCTCTCCTATCCCTTGCTCTCCTCCACCTCCCACATGTATGCCATTCATCTGGCTGCTCTCAGCAGCAGGTGTCCTCCCAACAAGCACTCCCATAAATCACTGCATCTGTCAGACCAACCAAACCAATCTCATTACGCAGGCAGCCAAGCCTCTGTCGCCCACACTGCTTCACAGCCCCAAATAATTGCCAGGAGCTCGTCTGAAGAGCAGCTCCACAGACCAGGGCTACAGCCACAGATTTGAGAAGGTTCTCTTGTGTTCTGTTTCCCTATGACATAGGGCATATGATTTCCCTTTAAACATATCCACATATAAAAATCTGTATCGTGTTTTCATTTTAAATACAGCAAGGATAGAGCAACATATGCTTATAACTCCTCATTTCCATCCCGAGCCTGAACGCCCTTCTGATACATTACTGTTCTAAGAGATGACCCCAAACTGATTATCCAGACCTCTCTCTGACTCTCCATTTCATGCTGGAACAGCACTTCAAGGCACCAACCTATTTAAAGATATAAATATCCTTGATTATCTAAAAATCAGACTCTCACCATCACTCAGGCTGCATGCTCTATTCATTAGAGCCTTAGAACCTTGCAGAAACCAGAGCCATTTGCCAGGGTTACAAAGTCTGCAACCTCCATATACCCAACTTATATGTCAAACTAGCCAGGACACAAAAAAGAGAAGAGGGACGCTATCTGATTTTGCCCTAACGGTTCTTTTAGGTGGGTGTTCTGACTCTCCTTAATGAGCTACATGAATGTCAGAAGCACAGATTCTCAAAAGGATACTGGAGCCTCAGCCTGCTGAGAGGAAGGGCAGAAAGACTTCAAAAAATGACACAACAAAGAGGGAAACGGTGCAGTCAGAGAGTGATATGCAGAAGAAAAATAATGACTAGTAGATCAGGGGTCGACAAACTACAGCCCATGGGCCAAATCCAGCCTGCTGCCTATTTTTATATAGTCTATGAAATAAGAATGGCTTTCACGTTTTTAAATGATTGAAAAAAGTCAAAAGAAGAATAACGTTTAACAAAGTGAAAACTATATGAAGGTCAAATTTCAACGTCTATAAGTAAAGTTTTACTAGAATACAGCTACACTCATTCATTTACATATGGTCTATGGCTTCTTTCACGTTACAATGGCTGAGTTGAATAGTTGTGACAGAGACCTTATGGTCCACAAAGTCTAAAGTACTTACTATCTGGCCCTTTACAGAAGTTTTCTAATCCTTGCACTAGATGGTTGAAAGATTTCACATTCTTAGGAATCCAAATCTTCCACCTCTGACACTTTTCTAAATGCTTTGGCTAAAATGGCACCTAGCGCTAAGAACATACCCTGTACTTATAAAGGGTCTTTGGGGATTTGAAGGTCTAAGAAGGTGGGAGTGGGGAGGTCAGAGTTGAGACAGCCTGAGAATGCCACCCAAGGAGAAAGCGTCCAGGTCTGTGACGCTAAGGCTGCAGGTAGAAGCTTGTTCTGTGACGTCTTGTCATTTTAAAATCTAAGCCCCCCAAAGATAAGCACCAGAGAACTGCACTCTGCCCCCTGTGTCATTTCTAAGGATGTAATAAACAAGTTTTTCTTGGAATTCCTAATGTTTAGGAAACTAGAAACAGCATCCTATCTCTCCCAAGTCATGGGAACTCACCATGGATATGACCTGACCTGTTCTCACTCACAGAGTCACATAAAATTTGTATCTCCTGGGAGAGAATCTGTTTCCCACTGGACTGTTAGTTAGCTGTTTGCTCATTTACTTACATTAAGTTTCAGTCCAAAAAATATTTGAAATGATTCGACTGTTGTTTGGAATAAAAAATATGTATTTTAAAGAAGACCAGCAAAATGTTAAGGATGGTCTTAACTGCCTTAATGTAACTAGAAATATAAGAAAAGTACACGTGGCTACTTTTCATAAACATCTTATTGATTTGTTAGCTGTGGACAAAACACCGTGAGAAGCATTGTGAAAGAAGAAGCAAGATGCTGACAAAAGCCTTGCCTTGGAAAGTCCATAATGCACCGTGGTCATTCCCCACATATGCTCCCACTGCTTATACAATATATATGCTCATGGCACCCTAGGCTGCATATAATTTCACTTGGTAACCTCTAAGAAAGGATGCTCCCCCATAAAGCACTGTCATCAAAAGAAAAAGAAGGTATGTAAATATTTATCCAAAACGATGTTCATTGAGGTACTGCTTACAATGGCAAGAGACAATAAAGGATGTATAATTGATTACCTCTAACAATGTAATTAGCTATTGAATTAGCTATTAAAATCACTTTGTAGAAGAATACAGATGCTCACAACAAAAGGCTAAATGAAAGATAAAGAGCATAGTAACATGCACAGTACAATCTAATTTTTGCAAAAGAAAAATATTTGAGTTTAGAGAAAGAATTCAGATGATTTAATAAACATAAAATAAAAATAACAGCAATTCAAACTTACTGAATGCCTACCATGTATCAGGTACCAATCTAAATTCTTTATAGGTAGTATTTAATCTTCACAGCCACCCTGGGAAGGAGATACCATTGCTCTCTCCATTTTCCACATGCGGAAACTGAAGCAGAGACACATCAGTGACTTGCCCCAGGTCCCACAGTTACTAAGCCAGGATCTGTACCCAGGCAGGCTGGCTGCCCCAGAGTCCAGGCTCTTAGCTGGTACATTTTCAAAATAATTACAGCAATAATATCTAAGTGGGAGAATGATAAGTGATTTTTTGTTGTTGGATTGTAATTTCTAAACTTTCTGTAATTTACATTCATGAGGTTTATAATTTAAAATATGTTATGTAAAATAAAGACAACAGCCAAGTGATATGCCATTAAAATTCAAGTTGTCCTTCCTCAATAGATGTCGAGACCTCCCTTCTCTGTACATAAGTCATCCTAGTTCACAGTCACAACGGTTTCTCAGCCCAGCCTATGAGATGTAGGCAAATGTTGCCCCTAAGACCTTGAGTAGCTCTATGTGGATCTTTAACTCCAAGCAGGCTGGGAACTTGCCAGGAACATCTTTTCAGTACTTGACTTTTTCTAAGACCTGAGACCCTGCTTCATCGTGGTAGCAACTGCCTCAGCTCTGGTAAAATAATCCAGTACATTAAGAACAGGGAAAAGCGGGCAAAGGACTCTTGGCAACAGTTGAAGTTCTTGGGACATCAGCCCACCTCAGTGGGTCCTCTGGGTCTCCACAAAAACATGTCCATAGAGCATCAGCCTTCCCATTCCTGGGAAGTCTCTGTCATTCAGTTCTAGTAATTATGAGTTATTATTCCATAGTGTTCAGGATCAGCCTGTATCGGGGATAACTGATAATCTGAATTTTGGCATCATGATCTCTTCATATTCTTGTTCTTTTTCACCAGCAAGGCATTTTCCTCTGCAGTTATTTAAGTGTCATAAAGCTACAAATGTCCATTCCTGGATTCTACCAAGTTGGCAATTGCAGGATAGAAATTCCCAAAACTAAAGGGACCTTGCAGAGATGTACCATTCGCCCCTATATTAGGAAAATACTATTTCTTCTCCACAACACTTGGCAGGGGACAAAGAACCAGTGTCATCACCACTGAAGGCTTCATCATCCTTGTTTCTAGCAGATTTTCCAGCTCTTGGCTTCCCACAAGTCAAGAAATGCATAACATGGGGATAACAACTAGATATATCATGGAAAAGCCCACTACCTTGGCTTCTAAAATCAAAGACAGCTTACACCTCATTCCCAATTCATCCCAGTTCAGGGAAGTTTAGAGAAAACAGGATGGACTTTGGGGAGACAGGTCTTAGACTGGAGACTTCATTTTTTCACTTAAAATCTGTGTGAACCTGAGCATGATATTTAACTCCTTTAAGGCTGCTTCTCCCTTTATAAATTGGAACAAGAAAAAACAACTTTTCTACAGGTCAAAAGGTGTTAGAAGGATCAAACGAGATCGTGTATGTCAACGTGACTTTTAAGTAGTAAGATTTTCTAAAACAGTCAGGAATTTTTATTTTAATTCTTAGAAATTCAGCTCTCATGTAAATGAGTCGTTGTATTATATTAAAGATAACAATTTCACAGGAAAAAAAATTTAAGTGAAAAAATTGACACTCCCTATGCCAAACAAGAGGTTAGGCGTGGGACAAAGCCTCCACAGTCAAATTATGGGGTTTAAGTCAAAATATGGGGTACAGATTCAACTTCTGCTACCAGCTGGATATACAGCGTAGCAACGTTAAGTAACTAATCAAGGTCTTGATATCCTTATCTGTAAATTGGAAGCTTCACTAGAATCTCACATAGGATTGCAGTGAGGATTATATAAGTCAAAGTTCTATAAACTCTTAGCACAGTGCCTGGTGTGTTGTGCACACTTAATAAATTATAGCTACAAGGTGGCTCTGGGGAATGAAAAGAATAAAGCCATGAAAATGCTGTCTCCAGCAGAGTTAGGCAGCCTCAGCAAAAAAAAAAAAGGCCATGCTGTTCAGTTTCAGAGTTGGTGAAGACAGACAATAGGGACGTGTACGACAAGGACAGAATCTCCTTCTGGAGCTTCCGTTACAGCACAGGTAAATTCGTCACTTCTGATAGTTCAGAATCACGAGTGTTTAACAGAGGTGAACCTCTTTATAGCTTTGGGGTTTCCTCTTCCCATCTTGAAGTGATCTGGTACCTAATACGGGGAACGATTATGTGCTCTTTGCACAACTAATATTCAGGTTCACACAGATTCACGGATACTGGTTTCTGAAATAGTTCTGTACTATTGGGCACATAATATGAGCTACAAAAACTACAAGTCACTTGATGACATTGCATAGCAGTGGCCCAAGACATGGACCAGTCTGGCAGCTGCTCAACAGACCCTGGGGGCAGAGGCCTGGGTGTGTGCTGCGTCCACCAGCAGCTCCAAAGAAACTCAGCACCACTGGCAGGTACAGGCCACAAAGCAGGTGGTGCCAATGGTTCTGGCTTTGAGGGTCCAAACCATGAAGGACCCTCAAAATGTATCACAGCCCTGACAGGTCAGTAACACACTCAGTCCTTCTTGATCTGGAATAAGGTGCTGGGGCCTCTGAGAGAGTCAACTTAACAGGGATGTTGCTGGAAGGATCTGATGCCATTCCCTACATCAAACCATCACTTGGAAATGGGAATCATTTAGCTAGCAACAAGGATACTCTAGAGAATGTCCCAACTCAACAAAAAAAGAGGGACATTAGCATGATGATGTGTGCTATAAATATTACCACATAGTAAACAATTATATGTGCATGTGTGTATTTGCTTGTTTAGAGAATAAAAGGGACTACACTTTATATTTTATATATATTTATACATTAAATTGTATTATCAGGGCAGTTTTTAAATATTTTATTATCACTCTTGATACCATCAAATCAGTATGTACAGTATTTCTTTACCCACTTTTAGGACTTTGATGGGAGGAGCAACCCCAGCTCCTTCCTGGGCAATGTGGCCATAACAGAATCACAGACTCAGGGTCTCAAAGAAGATAGAAACAGGGGAATGAACTTAGACGATTCCTTAAGTCTCTTCCAGTTCTAAAATTCTTTGAGACTGTATCATCATTGTAAAAAGGTCATCTGTTAAGCACATACTCTAGACTAGGCACTCTGCTAAGTAGTCTCCACACGCTACTAAATTAGACCCTCACACTAATAAGCACAGCGGCCCTTGGGTGTCCCACTGAGAAAACGGAGGCTTTGGTAAAGTCTAGTGACAGTCATGGCAGAACGAGAGTGAATCTACGTTTGGCTGGATCCAAAGCCTCTGCTCTTACTCACCTCCACATCCTGAAGTCTTTCATAAGAACTTTGTCTCTCCTGTCCTCATTCTCTCACCTCACTTTGCACCTCCATCCTAGGATGTGGTGGAGCTGTCTGACTGACACAGAATTATTTGTGAATGGGTCTGACCCGCCCACCTTAATCCCAGCAACTCTTGAGTCTTCAATAACAGGAACAATGTTTCATGCTACCTCATACCTTCCTAAAAGGTATTGTGCCATAGCTTAGCACAGTACCTGGCACATAGTAAATGCTCAATAAATGTACATGAAACTGGGCTGCTGCAGAATATAAGAATCAGAGAGAAGACGGCAGAGGCAGAAAGGAAGACCAAACAGATCAACCTTGGGAGAGACTTGGTCTGGGCCTAACTTCTGGCCGCAAATATAACCAGATGCTTTCACTGTCTCCTCATATTTCTCTGAATTTCTGATTGTAGCGCTGTATCACTCAGCACCCACTGAGCATGCTTGCCTAAGAGACGGAGATTTCATGAAACTCAACAAGAGCTGTTTATATTTGCTGCCTACAGTTTTTATACTCAGACAGATAAGAGGAGCTAATTAAGTAACCATCTCTGGCTCCTCTTTTCCGAAAGGATCCAAGGTATTTAAAAAGAATGATAAGAGTAGAAAGAATGAGAAATAGAGTCAAAGTGAAGAGCAAACTGAGACCAAAATTGACTTTGGTAGAATAAAGGCAAGGCTCAGTGGTCGCAAACAGGCCGGTAGTGCTACGGCAACTCCAGCTACATGGATGGAACACATTTTGTTCCTTCATGGATCACTGAAGTCAGGCTACAGTTGTCCATCCAAATTCTACACAGTAAATTCTCATATAAAACAATACACAGATATTGCTTACTTTGATTCAACAAATATCTTAAGTACTCATGATGTGCCAGGGAAACAGATCTGTCTAGGAGATCTTTACTCTCCAACAGTTGGGCCAAATAAAGAGGTTCTCCCTTATGAAATAATAATGATCAAATCTAACAAGATCAGAACTCAGTGGAATTCTGAAGAAACAGAAAAGTTTCTGCCTACCACATGGCCTCTCAACTCCAGGAAGTGAGGGACCATCACATTTTTTTCCTCTTTTCTTTAACCAAAAGGTCAGGGCTTAAATTGCATAAATGTCTTTAACCAAAAGGTCAGGGCTTAAATTGCATAAATGGACCATGGCATTTCCCTCTAATGACTAGTCTTGTTGCCTGGAACAGAGAAAACGCCCTCAGTGTTATTTGACCCTGTCCATCAGAGGACAGAGATAGCAAAGAACTGAAGGCCTGCTGAGAGAATACTACCAAGAAAAAATCAAGCAAAAATCTTCTTTTCACCATTTTGGTTCTATTTAATGGGGAGAGGGGAGGCAACAGAGGCTTCAAAGGGTGACTGAGAACTCTAATGGTCCTCCCAAACAACTCCCAGATACACGAGAATCTTAGGAAAGCACTGTTTGTTATGCAGATGAAGTTCTAAGAGGAGTCTCTCACCCTCCCTCCTTCCAACAAGATTGTCCTCTCTTAGCAACGCCTAGATGGAAATTCTAGAGCTGTCACTGTAAGCAGACTTCTGAGAGAAGGATCCCACCATTGCTCTCCAAAGGAGCAGCAACTGTCATGGACGGATATTGTTTGTTGTTTACAAGCTCAGAGTAGATGTATGTACGCTATATACACACACACATATGCTGCACATACGCCAGAGGAGCCTTGCTACATGCTAAGCATCATGCTAGGAACATACAATACCCCACACAGTAAAACTGACAGATATTTTTGCTCTCATTTTTCAGATAAGGCAAGTGGGCCTCAAAGAGGCAGATTCATTCACACAAGGCTTCTTAGCTAGGATATACAAATGCCTATGTGATGCCAAGACCCGTGCTTTTTGCATTTTGTCAGTCACAGTCGGGTACCTTCAACCACAGAGGTGGAAGTTCTGCTTGAACCTTGAGAGGAAGCAACCCAGACTCATAACACTTCAAAACTCAACGGGATATTAGTAACATATTCCCATGCCTCACACGAACACACTACGAAGACCAAATTATTCTCCACAAAGCATTAATGTGATTAACTTTTCTAAAAAACAGCTCTACTGACATATATAAAATTGACATATAATAAACTACACATATTTAAAATGTAAACCTTCAATAAGTATTCACATATATATGTATGGGTGTACACACACACACACACACACAAAGCATTAACTCCAAAGCCTGAGTCCCTCTTGCCATACTCTCCAACAGAGTCCAGAGCGGCAGAAGATAAGACAAATGCGAGATTCAGCACGAATTACCATCCATGCTCCCATAAGGCTGTCCCCATTGCCACAGCCATTCTCAGCTCTGTGTTGTGCTAAGAACTAGGAACCTGGCTCAATTACTTGAGACCATTCAGAGAAAACGCTATGTATAGCCATGTATCACAGAGCTCAAGACAGGCACCAACCAACAGATACAATAAAGAATTCTAGAATTTTAGATCCGAGGGTACAACTGGTCAAGATATCTTCATTTGTCTGTGTGTGTGTGTGTGTCTGTGTGTGTGTGTGTGTGTGTGTGTGTGTGTGTGTGTGTGACTGTGAAGTTGAGAGAGGGAAGGAAAGGGGGAAAGGAAGTACTAAACAAATACGCATTCCAGTTTCTACTGTAAAAAAGGTTTTCGGGGCTTCCCTGGAGGCGCAGTTGGTTGAGAGTCCTCCTGCTGATGCGGGGGACACGGGTTCATACCCCAGTCTGGGAGGATCCCACGTGCCGTGGAGCGGCTGGGCCCGTGAGCCATGGCCACTAAGCCTGCGCGTCCGGAGCCTGTGCTCCGCAGCGGGAGAGGCCACAACAGTGAGACGCCCGCGTACCGCAAGAAAAAACAACAAAGGTTTTCATTCAGATTAAAATACAGTATATATATAATGTATATGTTATATATATTTTTATATCATATTTTATTATGTAACATTATATAATATGTATTTTATTATAGAATAATATATATACTGCAGAGGTCATTCATATTTAATATGGAAAATCTGAGCACATCTAAGGATACCCATCAAGAACATTAGGAAGAAAGCAAATAGAAAAGAGGAAAGGATGGGGGATGAAAGGAGGAAAAAAGAAAATCTAGGATAAAACCAGAGAGGGGCCTGTGCAACGTAAAGACTGCAAAGCAGTATGATTAAGTCACTTCTGCACCTGAGGTCCACTAAAACCAAAGAAAATGGAATTAAAACAGAGAAGAAAATAAAACAAGAAACAAACAAGGGTGACCCTGTTAACATTTTGGAGAAATGTACATCCTCGCATTTTTAGTTCTGTGTTTTTGTGGACATGCACGCATATGTATTATGTGTTCTATGCACAGGTACACAAAAATAAGATCATACTATATATAGCTTGGACCTGCCATTTCTCCCACTTAACAGTGAAAAGCAGTCTTCCAAGTCATGAATATTTTTTCTCCAAATCTCTCATAGAGCTGCACCATAACTGTTAACTGCTTTTCTCTTGCTCAGACTTGCCAAGCATTATTATATATATACACGTGCATATAAAGTGAACAGGAGTTCAGAGGAGCGTATTTCCAGCTTGAGGAGAGGGATGCAGGTTGCTGGAAGTAGGAAAGAGGAAGGCTTTATGGAAGAGGTGGTATTTGAATTACAGTTTGGGTAGAAATAGGCTGAAGGGCGTATCAGGCTGAGGGAGGAGAGAAAGCACAGACCAAGAGACCAACAAGTCAAGGACATACATAAGAAGGAAAAGAACCATAGCTGAGCACCGGTTATAACTGTTCTGGGGACCAAGCTAAGAAAACTGAGAGATGGGTTTTACAGTCTCCACTAAACGTAGAGGGAGGAGAGGAGATGGTAAATAATCTGTCTAAGAGACCAACTGTAGTGCACACTGCAACCAGGATATCATGCTGTTTCTTCAGGGAACTGGGAGGATGTAGAGGGTGTGTTAGAGAAAGGGGGGAAGTGAGCCTGGGAAGTTGAGTAGTCCTCGGATCCCAGAAGGTCTGAAGGTCAAGCAAAAGAGTAAGAACTCTTGCCTGCTCTCTGTATAACTGCTTGTGGGATTTGGTCCTCACACTGACATAACAAATGACAAAAAACGGTGATCATGAGATTTCTAAGAAGCCCTTCACAGAGCAGATTAATGCTGCCTCAGACAAGTGGAATTCCCCAGGGATGGTGCGCGCGCACACACACACACACACACACACACACACACACTTCAGGGCACATTTCAAAAGCCAGAATTCCATCCGAGGACACCTGAAGGAAATTTCAAGGCAGTACCTTCAGCATCTAATCATCAGATAAATGTATTAGTAGGAATCTCTGATGCGCCGTCTCTGGAGTAAGCCTTGCCGAGCATAAAAATGCTCAGTGAGGGGCTTCCCTGGTGACGCAGTGGTTGAGAGTCCGCCTGCCGATGCACGGGATGCGGGTTCGTGCCCTGGTCCGGGAAGATCCCACATGCCGCGGAGCGGCTGGGCCTGTGAGCCATGGCCACTGAGCCTGTGCGTCCGGAGCCTGTGCTCCGCAACGGGAGAGGCCACAACAGTGAGAGGCCTGCGTACCGCCAAAAAAAAAAAAAATTGCTCAGTGAGGATCAGTGAACTCAGAGTGAGGATACATCTAAATGCTAACTAAACAGGGAATATGAAAATACTCTGAAAGTGAATCCTGAGACAAAAAACAACAACAAAACAAAATAAAACCCCACAGCAAGCAACCGGAGGAAAACCTGCTACCAAAGTGCAAAAAGAACCTTCAACTCCTCATTTCACTGGTCTCAGGACGAAGCTTCCGGCATGGACTTGTCTGGGAGACATTCTCATAAGGGCCTCCCTCACCAGTACCCTCTCACCTGGAAAAACCAAACACTGAGCAAATTTAAGCAAAGGCAATGATGGAGACACCTGGGTCTGGCCTAGGCACACAGCAGATGTGAGCTAAAGCTCAAGGGCACACCTTCACTTGCTGGGTAGTAGGTTGGTTTCTAGTCTCTCCTCAGACCCCCTCCACTCAAAAAATGCCCCTCCACATGTTACTTGTCTCAAAGAGTCTCAACTCAACAATAAGCACTGCTGGAAAACCAGAGAAAAGAGAAGAAGCATTTGGTACCAGCATGATGTAATCGAAAGGACCTACGCTTTGCAAATAAGCAGACCTGGATTAATGACACTGACCTTCCTTCCTTACTACCTGCATATCAGTGTACGAGTTAATTAATCTAAGCCTCAGTTTCCTCAACTGTAAAATGGGGGCAGATAGTATCTTCCTTCCATGTATGTGGTAGGGTTTAAACAAGATATTGACAGATAAACATCTGTCACCTGGAAGGCAATCATAAACAGTGTTTTCCTATACATGCCTATATTCTTATTCTCCTATGTGAAAGTGGAGGAGATCATCCTGAGCAGAACAACCACAAGAAAGGGAAGGAAACAGGCACTTGGGAATGGTCTGCATCTAGGAACTGCCGAATTCTTCCATTCATTCAGTGGAAAGGCCACTTACTATCTGTATAACCTCATGCAAAGAGAAAGCCTATGATACCTTCCTCACAGAACCATCACAAAGATTAAATCCACCGTCTGTAAAAAGCACACTGTTACATTTACCACTTAGTAAATGGTAACTTGAGGTGGAGGTGTATGTGGTGGCACTGAATTAACCAGAACATTGTTCACAATGGATCACCAACTGGGACTCTGAAATCCTTTCCCTGTCTGGAGTTTTTTTTATCGTATGGGGATTTGAACTGCACAGAGATCAGACATGCAGGAAATGGTCCTCAGATGAAAGTCCTCACATGCAGCCCCATGCTGCCTGAGGCAGGCTTACGAAGCAAAGGAAGGGGGTCCCTCCCTGGCTCCATGTTAACTTGCTGGTCTGGCTGTCTTTCTGGCTTAATTATGCTCCAATAATCCTGACAAGACTGGCTGGGCTGCACTGTAAATCACGACAGTGGAAATCCTAAAATAAAAGCAAGATTCATGATATGACCTCAATCTTGGCATGAAGGCCCATTAATTGGAAATCATGGACTTAACCGAATTCTGGGCATAGAACAGCCAGCTGGATTAAATTTTCTGAGACCTGTTTCTTCACCCACATGAAGATAACTGGAACGCACCAATGACAACAAAGTCAAACACTGGGTGTTGCTGAGGAGACAGATAATTGTTTCCCTGGCATACTAGCTCCCCAACCATCAGTCATGCTTCGGAGGGGCCACTGCCACCATTTCAGCCACCTTCCTGTCCTCTACATGCTCAAGGGTGCCATGTAACCTCTTAGAGTCTCAGTTTTGAAATTACTGTTAACTTAAAATATATATATGTATTTACACACACACATACACAAGTGCTCGATAAGCAGCCATTTTCATCATCCCATATTTGCCATCATCTGCTATTATAAGGAGCTTGGAGGGGAGGAGGGGAACAGGAAAGAGCTGTGTGGCTCTTCTTCTGCAAGCTGCAGAAATGGTACCACAAACGGCACAGACAAATCACTGTACACCCAGGGCCGCCCTGCGTTCAAGGCAGCTCCTGCCTCTCCTTGCCATTTGACAGATGCAGATTCCAGTGTGTCTCTTCTTTCCTTCAGTCTAGTCCGTGTGAGGCTACCCGCTCTCAGAACCAAGATTTACAGGCATGACTCCTCACCCAACACTGAGATGGGTAGCACACTCTTCACTATAGAGAAGGAAGGATGGTGTGCAACGTGTCTAAGGCATTGATTATAGAACACACTGGAACCAGGATATCATGCTGTTTCCTCAAGGAACTGGGAGGATGTAGACAGTGTGTTAGAGAGGGTGGGAGGCAAAATTAGGAAGGTGAGTCGTCCTCAAATCCCAAAAGGCTTGAGGGCCAAACTAACCTTCAACAGAACAGAGTTATTTAGAATTATTGGGAGGGGTGTGGGAATGCTTTTGTTGGAAGCTTCAAATAGACAAATTAATGTGCAAGAAAAGCTTAGTGAGAACAGAGACAGTGCTTAATTTATGTCTGTACCAAGTACCCAGCAGGTTGCCTACCAAGGTATAAACAGTCCAAAATAGGACGCTGAATCAAATGGAATTAAATCTGTCAAGAAACCAAGAGCACAACTTCACTCTTAAACCAACTGCAATTGCTTTGAAGTGCTGCCTGGTAATACTGGCAGTGGTTATCGTTCATTACTCACCTTCTGATTGCTGGGAACTGGGCCTCAAGGCTTTAAATCCATGGTCTCATTTGATCCTCACAATTACGTTGCCAAGTAAGCTCTATCATCCCCCATTTACAGATGAGCAAACTGAGGACCCAAGACACAGATACAGTCACACAGCCAGGGCTCTTCCCCAGACCTGTCTCCCTCCAAAGCCTGTGATCTTCTCATGACATTTTACATATTAGTTAAAAGCTTAAAACATAAAGGGAAACAATCAAACTAGCAAGCACTGCCAGAGTAGAGAAGCCAGGTCCTGTGATGTCTGCTCTGTATATGATGTAAGGATATTTTTAAGACCAGGTCCTAAGAAGGGGAAACCTCTAAACATCACTTGCTGGGAAGGCACAAATGAATGAAGACTACATGCTGAGTCTTTAGCAGACAGGAGAGGAAAGCCGAGGCCCGGCTCCACTCATGGTCCCTTGAGCAGACTATGTGGTCATGCACCGGGATGGGGGCAGCGCCTTCAGAGGCTCTTTATATGTGGAATCTGAAAAAGCCAAACTTGTAAAAACAGAAAGTGAAATGGTGATTACCAGGGTCTGGAGGGTGGGGGGAGAGGACTGAGGTTTAAAGGTACGAACTTGCAATGAGCGGTAAATAAGTCCTAGTGATCTAATGCACAGTATAGTGAACACAGACAACATTATGGTATTATAATCATCAAACCCGCTAAGAGACTACATCTTCGTTATTTCAACCACAAAAAAGAAATGATAATTATGTGACGTGATAGAGGTGCTAAGTAATGCTATAACGGTAATCATATTACAACATATAGACGTATCTAATCAACATGTTGTACACCTTACATTTATATAATGTTATATGTCAAATATATTTCAGTAAAAAAAAAATAAAAGATGCTCTTTCCTAAACTTGTCTCTTCTTGCTGCCCAGTCCCACCCACCCGACGGGAACAGGCGCTCTTTAGGGTCAGCAGCTGCTCAGATTTTGATCCTCCTGTTCACCGGTCATGTGTACAAGCATCCTAGCGGCGGCAGCAGAGGTCACGTATCTAATGAACAGCAGGGTGAGACACAAAGCAGGTTTGCCTGGCCCTAAATCCCATGCCCTCCCACCATCCTATTCTTCATTTCCCCATTAGAGAGAAGAGCAGAGGTCTCAGTGTAATTGCCAAAGTGCATGGGTGGCTGTACCTCTGAAAGAGCCCCAAGATGACCTTGCCCAATATAAATGAGACATAAGAAATGCCTACATCCAAGACACCCAATTCTTCCCTCAGCAGCCACTGTCACTGTGCTTCTCACAAGGGTAGAAGCCTGGACTCGCCCAGGATGGTGGGGGGCAGCACATGAGTAGAGCCAACGTCTCTTCTCCCCACACACCTACACACTTGAGTCCACTCCCTCCCAGGCATGAGTCCAGGCATTTGGGAATCTGTATTATCCGACTCATGAGAGTAACCAAAGGAGTTCAGTTCCAAATACCAGTGTACCCTGAAGCAGACGGCTTTCCCCCTCTGGGCAAAGCCTCTTCCTCTGTAAAATGAGGAGGTAGAATTAGCTGCTCCCTAAGGTCCCATAACACTGGAGACTCCATGGTTCACAGACTCTCTAAAACGTGATTATTAAATTGTGATTTGTGCTACAGGGCAAGGCACTGGTAGGAACCCCACCAAGTTGGACATGGAGCTGAAGTTTTAACTGCTTACTAAAGGGTGGCATTGGTCAAATCAAAAGCATCCCAATCTCCATCATGGCTTCTGCTTTCTATTTCTGTCCAGGAAGACCTGGTGAGGGCTGTTATGTAATAGGCTGGCCAGCTGCAAGCTCCTTCTGTCCTCTTTCTCTGTACTTGGCATTAATCCCAAAGGGACTGATCTCTCCCTGGCTGCCCTTTTTTTGTAACCTTTAAACATCTGCATCTTGCCTTTACAACTGTAAGCTCCTAGAAGGCAAGCTGGGTGGGTTAGACAAGACGGCATACACAGTGCAGAGCACAGAGCTGTGGACACAGTGGTAGTAAGAGTACTCTAGTATTCCGCTACTAAAAATGACAAACAGTAACTAAAATAGGCTCATACTTGAGAGCCTATTCTGTACCAGGCATTGTTCTAAATGCTTTACAACTCTATGAGGTACGTATTACTGCTATCTTATATTTTGTAGGTGTGGAAACAGATATAGAGAGGCTATCTTAACTTGCCGAGGTCACACAGTTAATAAAGGCAAAATGTGGACAGTCTCCCACAACCATTTGTTGAATGAAATTACCTAGACAACAGTTGGGACTGTGTTCTTTTGGCATTGGAGAGACCTGGGTCCAAACTCTAGCTCAGCAATTTACTAGCTGTTTCTTTAGATAAAGCCAACTAAACCTTCTGAAGCTCAGTTTCTTCATCTGTAAAATGGGATGACAGTATCTACCTTATGGGGTTATTCTGAAGATCAGAGATAAATGCCTGTAAAAGAACCTAGTGTGGTCCCGGCCTAGTCTTTTATTCATGTATTTACTAAGCTCCTACCGTGTAAAAGGCTCTGTGGCAGGTGGTGGGGAAACAGAAGAAACCCTGTCCCTACCCTCAAGCTGCTCAGGCAAACATACACAAAAAAACTATATACCATGAGGAAGGGACAATGTTCTGCACTGGGTATCACCTGAACCCAGCGGAGAGCACCTGAGGGCAAGGACAGCTGAACAGAGTCTGCGAGGATGAGTGAGGCTAGCCAGGCCCACTTGGACAGATGATTCCATTCCCAGCTGATGAGGCCATACCCCAGGGTACTGACCATGACCCTGTTCTCATATCTCACATTCAATCTCTCAGAAAAGCACTGTCTGTGCTGCCTTCAAATTTTGTCCAGAATCTAAAATGTGTATAGAGCTTCCACTTCTCTTTTTTTTAAGAGAAAACGGAGGAGACATGGGGGGTGGGGATATATTTTTATATACACACCACTCACACACTTATATTTACAAAGTGAAAAGATAAACCCAAAACTACCTATGAGGCAGGAAACAGGGTATAGGGGACAGGGATAGAAGCTGAAATTCTTTGAATACAACTTGTTTTATAGATTTGAATTGGAACTACGTAAATATTCTACATAATTAGAAACATAAAAGTAACCCATAAAAAGTGAAAGCAAAATGAAGCAAATTAACCCAACTAAGCACCAAACTGAAGATATAAACATATAGTGAGAAATTATCTCAAGTGACCTTAAAACACAAATTAATTGTCTTAAAGTGAAATCTATCCAAACCCTTCCCCACTCCCCAAAGTTTTAAAAACCCAACCATTTTACAACCTTATACTGTTTTGGTGGTAGTGTTGGTATTATTATTCTGTGATTACTTATTATGGCATAAAGCAAATAAGAAATTATATTGGTGTAGTTGAGAACCAGGGTTTTGGGCATGGGAGAAAAGGAGATACAGATGTAAGAGGCATTGATATAAAAAAATCAATGAAATTAAGTGAAAACCCCATGCTCCTGAATCTGAGTTGAAATTATCATTATGAATCCGTGATATATTTTATTTTT